>NW_024870695.1:12950000-14150000 GCF_019054845.1 Dipodomys spectabilis | reverse complement strand
TCCAAAGGGATGGAAGAGGTAGTCGTTTTGGGGTGGGAGCAGGAAGTATAGAGTGAGCTGTGAGGGCCGTCATTTCTAAAAAGCCTGGTGTGTCACCTCTGCCGGTCCCTGGGGATACCCTCAAAGCCCTAAGATGCTGACGTAGGTTTGTCAGCTGCACATGGGAGATAGGAGAGGAGGAGTGAAAGCAGAATCTAGTGGTCCCTCATCTTCTTCATCCTTACCTGGGTGCTGTTGAGATCACACAGGTGTGTGTTGGAGTACCAGCCTGGGCCACTTGCACACTGATTGATGTCCACACTCTGGAGATCTATGTCCATCTGCACCTGGCCTCTAGGACAGTGAATTAGTAGTTAGGGGTTTAGTATTGGATGCCAAGGTGGATATCTGTCCTTGGGTGCTAGACTGTGTTGTAGTCTTGGCAAACTTCAGCATGATAACTGTAGTGTGGGGCACATAGGCATGCCATTTCTCCACTGTCTCTGTGGCAACAACTCCCTCCCCCTCCACTTTTCAACATCTTGTCATTTTCTGGTTTCCATCAATTAGTAGAGGGGAGAGACATGTCAAGAAACCAGGGCTCTGATGATCTCTCTGAAGGGGATTTTCACACTTGCTTGTGGTATGTATACACACACACACACACACACACACACACACACACAGAGCTCAGCTATTAATCATGCTCACTCTACCCAAGTCATGAACTAATCACAGCAAAAGAAGTGTGGAACAGAGAAGCCCTAAGCTGACACTGCCTAGACTAGAAGCTTTCCAACCTTCCTTTGGGCTGAGTGGGGAGAGAGCTGGCAAGCAGCCAGCCTGCCTGCTTGCAGGAAGGGAACCTTTCTGGGAACAATGAATAGGGACACAGAGCTGGCAAGGCCATGTTGATTGCTGAAAGCCTTGCAGTTCTATGTTCATTTACTACCCTCTTCCCAATAGGCTCCCAAATGGAAGTGTCATAAGCTCCTGGCTTAAGACAGACAGAACAGAGGGGCCTGGTCTATGCAAAAATACAGCTATTGGAGCTGGGCACCAGTGGCTCATGCCTATAATCCTAACTACTCAGAAGGTTGAGATCTGAGATGGTGGTTCAAAGCTAGCTTGGGCAGGCAAGTCTATGAGACTCTTATCTCCACTTAACCACTAGTAAAACAGAAGTGGTGCTATGGTTCAAAATGGCAGAACACTAGCCTTAAGTGAAAAAGCTCAGAGACAGTGCCCAGGCCCTGAGTCCAAGGCCCATGATAGGGGAAAAAAAAAAAAAGAAGTCATTGGGAATGTCCCTGGTGATGCAGCCAACTCCTGAACATTGGCTCCAATCTCTTTTTGTGCCAGTCCTGGGCTTGAACTCAGGGCCTTGACACTGTCCCCCCCCCTCCCTCCTCCTCCTCCTCCTCCTCCTCCTCCTCCTCCTCCTCCTCCTCTTCCTCCTCTTCTTCTCTCTCTACTACTTGAGCCAGAGCTCCATTTCTGGATTTTTGGTAGTGTTTTTTGGAAATTACAGTCTTTCACACTTCTCTTCTTTGGCTGGCTTTGAACCATGATCCTCAGATTTCAGCCTCCTGAGTGGCTAGGATTACAGTGTCTGACTGGCTCCAAGTTCTTGACAGAGATTGTCCTTCTGGAATGTCTACAAGGGTCTCTGAGAAGCTTGGTACATGGATTGTCACTGTCAGCCATCCCAAACCCATTCCTCAGACCTGATAGCCAAGACCCCTTCCTGTCTACACACACACACACACACACATACACACATCTGGACACATGTGTATACACTTACATATAAATATATGTTTATATATGCACACCTACCTGTATGCCACACATACATATTCACTCATGCTCACAGACATTCATTCTTGTGTTCAAGCACCCAAATACAAATAGATGCCCAGATAAATACTTGTACATGGATTGACTTGTACACATTATGTACACTTACACCTATATGCATTAACAAATAGTTATAGATTCCCAGAGGTGGCTGTAACTACATACTGCTGGATGCAAATATACACATCTAGGTCCCCAGACATCTACATGTACTTGCTAAATGACCATGCACAGCTGCATAGTATTGTGTCCCTTCTACCCTCCCCCCCATCCCCATCAAACCATCCAAACCCGCACAAGCCCACTTACCTGACCTCTGGACTAAGGTCTGGCTTGAGTCCATAGAAGGTGGCAGTGAGAGTGACCAGCCAGCCAGGACGGAGCCGGCCTTCCTGGCATTCCAGGAAGGGAGGGGACAGCCTCACCTGCTGTATGTCCCCCACATAGCCATCTCCCCGTGGCCACTTGGGACTGTTGAGGCTCCTTAGGTCATTGGTTAGCACCCGTTTCTGTAGATTAGGGTTCTCCATGTCTCCAGCTGGGTTCTCTTCTTGTACCCTGTTCCCAGATAAGTCTTGAAGGATGGTCTCCTCTCCCATTCGGGTGGCTTGCAGGGCCAGCTGTAGGTGGCTGGCCCCTGGTGGAGGGTTAAAGGTCAACAAAGCTCTGTAGGCCCTTGGGTCTCCCTCAGCCACACTGCGGACCAGGGCCTGGTACCACTCCACATCCTCCTCTACACTGGACTCACGGATGTCGTTGGCTTGCAAAAGCATGTTGAGAAAGTTGGCGGCTTGAGTCAGGGTGCCCGCTGCTCTCTGTAGAATTGGGGGAAGTCTTGGCTTTGCTTCTGCCCCATGAGCTTCAAAGCGTTCACTGCAATTTGCCCCCAACAACTGTTGGGCCTCTCCAGAGTACAGAAAAGCTAGGGCTGCTTCAGCCCCCTGTGGGAGCTCCCACGCGGACACCGATCCTGGCTTGGCTTGGGAAGACAGTGGAGGCAGAGAGCGGGGCAACCTTGGACCTCCTAGAGCCCAGCCAGAGAGGAAATAGAAGCCCAGCAGCCCCCACACAGAAGAGCGCATGACCACTGCCCTGGTGCCCATTTCAGGACAGCTCTTGGTCCCCTGGATTCCAGGCTGCCTGGGGGATTTGGTGCTCAAGAAAGGTCTGACAGAGGCTGTCTGCTGTCTAGGGCTGCCTGCATTCCATGTATCTCTTCTCCTCTCTCTCTCTTTCTCTCTCTCTCTCTCTCAGGCTGGCACTGTCTGGCATGCTTTTTTCTTCTCTCTAACGTCATCAGCTGGCTCCTGGACGTAGGTATAAGGGCTTTGCCCCTCCTCTCTCACTGTGGTTCCCTATTTCAAACCCTCTTAATCCTAGCATACCACTCTTCCCCCATCTCTGATCCAAGTCCCAGTCTCTCTCCATCCTCCCCCACCACACATCTGTTTCAGAGAAAGAACAAGGGAGGGAAGGAGAGGGGACCAGTTGCGATCTCCCTAGCCCTCCCTCGCTCTGCCCTCTGCTCCACTAGGAGTGATGGGTAAATCCAGGATGGGGTGCCATAGCAACCACAGATGAGCCCATGCCCCTCTCCCCACCCCCTCTGCTCCACTCGGCCTCCTGGCAGCAGTGACAGCAGGCTTGATAAAGGGCCAGGCAGCATCTCCTGGCAGTCTGCTCTGGGTGCTTGCATGCCCTGACATTGCTGCTTAGCCAGAATCATGATTGGGAATGGTGAGGGTAGGAACGATCTTTAGAATCAGCCTTTGTCAAGACTGAGGCAGTCCCAAGTCTTTTTTTTTTTTTTTTTTTTTTGCCCGTCTTGGGGCTTGAACTTAGAGCCTGGGCACTATCCCCAAACTTTTTTTTTTTTGGGTCCAGTTGTGGGGACTGAACTCTGGGCCTGGGTGCTGTCCCTCAGCTCTTCAGCTCAAGGCAAGCGCTCTACCACTAAGCCACCTTCCCAGCCCCCCCCCCCCCCAAACTTCTTTTTGCTCAAGGCTAGCACTCTACCATTAGAGTCATAGCACCACTTCTGTTTTTTTCTGTTTTATGTGGTACTGAGGAATTGAACCCAGGGTTTTATGCATGCTAAGCAAGCACTTTACCACTAACCCATATCCCAGCCCCCTAGTCTTTTTCCTACACATCATTTCAATGGATTCTGTCCCACAGCCATGTATAATGAATATTGTTATCCCTATTTCATAGGTACAGAGACAGAGACAGAGACTGCCCACCCCCAAGACCTTCGTTCCAAAACAGCTGAAATTACCTAGCAAAACTGCCTCTGTCAGGCACTGATGGGTCATACCTATAATCCTAGCTATTCAGGAGGCTGACACCTAGAGGATCCAAGTTCAAAGCCAGCCTTGGAAGAAAAGTCTGCAAAAACTCATCTTCAATTAAACAGCAAAATGTCAGACTAAGATATGACTCCAGTGGTAGAGCATGAAGTATGTGCATGAAGTTTTAGCAGTACATATGCGTGTGCACATACACACACAGCAGTACTGCCTTTTAACTTGAGATCTTATTAATATAAAAAGTCAGGGCTGGGAAGGTGGCTCAGTGGTAGAGCGCTTGCCTTGCATGCATAAGGCCCTGGGTTCGATTCCTCAGCACCACATAAGCAAAAAGAAAAAAGCCAGAAGTGGCGCTGTGGCTCAAGTGGTAGAGCGCTAGCCTTGAGCTGAAGAGCTGAGGGACAGCGCCTTGGCCCAGAGTTCAGGCCCCACGTCCGGCCCCCCCCCCCCAAAAAAAAGTCATACTGGAGTGTGGTACCAGTGGCTCATGCCTGTAATCCGAGCTACTCAGGTTAGGAAGCTAGGATCTGAGCATCACAGTTTGAAGCCAGGCAAGGCAGGAAAGTCTATGAAACTCTTAGCTCCAATTAACCACCAAAATGCTTGAGTTATGGCTCAAGTGGTAGAATGATATAGCCTTGAGCAAAAAAGCTCAGGGACAGCACTTAGGCCATAAGTTCAAGCCCTACAACCAACACACACACACACACACACACACACACACACACACACACGTGCACACACAGTCATACAAAGCTAACTATGCTACTAATGCAATTACAAAGGTTTTGTTGTATGCCAGCTATGTCCTCTAGCTAAACACTTGATAAATATTGCCTTAAAGTGCTGAAATTTGAACTCAGGGCCTTGAGCTTGCTCAGCCTGTTTGCTTGACTGGTGCTCTACCACTTGAACCACACTGCTAACTCTGCTTTTTGTTGGTTATTTTGATTACAGCCTCAAGGAATTCTCTGCTTGGGTTGGCTTCAAACAGAGATCCCCTAGATTTCAGCCACCTCAGTAGGATTGCAAGGATGAACCACCATCACCTGGCTTCAGTTTTGTTAATTATTATTTTTGAGATGGAGTCTTGCTTATTATATCCATGCTAGTCACAGAGCAATTTCTTGCCTCTGCCCTAATAATGCCTGACTATGTAGAGAAGTTGAGTCATGTATGTTCAGTAATATAGCCACATCACTACATAATTAGGACTCAAATCTGACCGGTCACAAAGTCCAGAGGGGCAGAAAATGTAGTTCTCAGTGCCCAAACATTACCTATTGTAGAATAACTAAGTGAACCTCAGAATTTCTTCTTTTGAGTCTCTAGGTTGTTTTCATAAAAATTTCTTTTTTTGGGGGGGGGGGGTCCTGAAGTCTGGGCCTGGGCACCGTCCCTCAGCTGAGCCTCTTCAGCTCAAGGCTAGAGCTATACCACTGGAGCCACAGCGCCATATCCGGCTTTTTTCTTTTTGCTTATGTGGTGCTGAGGAATCGAACCCAGGGCCTCATGCATGCAAGGCAAGCACTCTACCACTGAGCCACCTTCCCAGCCTTTCATAAAAATTTCTAACTAAAGCACTACCACTGCAGAAAATACATATTTTTCTTCTAGTACTGGGGCTTGAATGCAGGGCCTTAAACTCTCAGTCAATTTTTTCATCCATGGCTGGTGCTCTACCACTTGAGCCATGCCACCAGTCTGACTTTTAGCTGGTTATTTGGAGATGGAGTCTCGCAGACTTTTCTATGCAATCTAGCTTTGAACCAAGATCCTCCAGGTCTCAGCCTCCTGAGTAGCTAGGATTACAAGGCACAAGCCACCAGTGCTTGGCTGAAAGAGTTTTGCTACATAGCTCCAATTGCCCTGGAAGTGAGGTGATCCTCTTGCCTCATCTCCCACACCAGTGCATTCAGCTTGCAGGAATATTTTTTATAAAATCAGCTCAGCAAACAGAAAAATTCATCTTTTCTCAGAGATTAATTTCAGTGTTCTCCCTTCCCCCAGCACTTAGGATATAGGACTGGAAAATTAGGAGAGCAAAGAAAGGAGGCAATCCTTGTCCTATCTTACAAAGATGTTGCATGTACCTCTGTGCAAGTTAAAGCTACCACTCTGCATCTTATGGGATGCTAAGGATGTAACTGGACAGTAGAGGGCGTTGCAAAGCCACAAACATTGCTTTCATAAAATAATTTCTGGGGCCAGAGAGCTTTCCAGAGAGAACTAGGGATGTTGGGAGGTTGGCCTCTTTAGGCCTTGAATGCTTTAGGGTGCTATAGAAAATGTTCTTTTCTTTAGAAACCTGAGTAATATCTGAGAAGTAGTTGGGGAGAGAGGTGCTGGAGAATTACATCCTCAAACAGCTGGTTTTGAACCAAATAACTTTAGCTAAATGGCTCATTGAGATTTAGTTTGTTTCATTGCATTTGAGGAAGGCTGTTAATATCTTTCTTTTCGGGAGGGGATGATATATGAGGTTCAAAATCAGGACCTGTCATTTGCTAGGCAATCTATTACTTGAGCCATACTCAGAGTCCTTTTGCTTTTAGTTCATTTTTTTCAAATAGGGTTTCATGTATTTTCCCAGGGTTGCCCTCAGAGGCAACCTTCCTACCTATGCTTCTTGCACAGCTGAGATCACAGGCACATGCCACAACTCCCAGCTTATTGACTGAGACAGGATCTTGCTAACTTTTTGCCCTGTCTGACCTCCAAGAGCAACCTTTTTGATCTTTGCCTCCAGAGTAGCTGAAATGAAGATGTGAGCCACTGTGCTTGGCTGAAGGCTATTCTGCTTCAGAGAATTAGGGATAGATTTGCATTAGGAACCTTGTAAGAGGTCTAAGGTTGTACCTTCCGTGTTTATGTATCAAAGGCCTACTTCTCTGCCAGGCCACAATCCTTGGTTCTGGAGAGTCAATGAGAACAGAAAGTCAGAATGGCTGGCTTCCTCATAGAATTTAAAGTTTTTAAAAGATTTTAAAGATTTTAACCAAATCACTTATGGGCAATAAAGGAGTGGTCCTCAAGCTCAGTGAAGAGGAAGGGTCCAGGCAAGTAGATCTCCTTGGTGCCATTAGGACAGAGTTCAAAATGAACAGTAAACAGGAGTTTACTAAGCACAGACAGAAGGAAAAGTCTTCCAAGAAAGGGGAAAATGGCTGGGCTTGAGGCTATGACTTAATATTCCAGTGCTTGCTGTGCATATGTGAGCCCTTGGTTAAACCACTAACACTGGGGGAAAAGGAGGGGGTGGAATAGAAGGGAAAATAGCTTCTGCAATGTCCATATATGTGGGAAATGGACACAGTGTTAGTGACAATTAACACTAACACTGAGAGGCAGGGATAAGATCACCCAGGGCCTCATAGACCTCCTTAAGGAGCTTTGTATTTAGCCTAAGAACAATGGGAAAGCAGGAACACTCCTTTGTAAAGGTCTCTCAGGCTGTAGGACTCAGCCTTCTCCTCAATGTGGGTTTAGGCACTTAGATTTCTAAGTTTTGCTGACTGGTCCACCTTCCTTATCCCCTGGGAATCTCCATATCTCCCTCGGTGACAATTGGAATGAGTTTTATTTGGGCTTCTCCTCTTCAGGCTTTCCTCCTTCCCAGGAAGACCTTGATCTTATTTGATCCTTATAGCACCCCTGCCAAGTAAAGCATGTTCTGCATTTTACAGATGAAAACATCGAGATCTAATGGTACTATAGAACAGGTTCATACTAGCTTGTGACAGTCAATTGTTAAAATGTCTGGAATTTTATAGAGTAGTTGTTAAACATAACCACTATTTAAAGTTTAATCATGCAAACTTAGAGGGGAAAGGGGTACATTATAGTGATAGAATGTTTTGTCTAGCAAAATCATACAAGGGGCTGGGAAGGTGGCTTAGTGGTAGAGCGCTTGCCTTGCATGCCTGAGGCCCTGGGTTCGATTCCTCAGCACCACATAAGCAAAAAGAAAAAAGGCAGAAGTGGCGCTGTGGCTCAAGTGGTAGAACACTAGCCTTGAGCTGAAGAGTTGAGGGACAGCGCCCAGGCCCAGAGTTCAGACCCCACGACAGGACCTCCCCCAAAAAATCATACAATAAGTTTATCAAAAGCAAAGGTAATGGAGTTGGAGATTTAGTTCAATGGAAGAGGATTTGACTAGCCAAGTGCAAGGCCCTGACTTTGGTTATCAGTTCTGGAGAACAACAACAACAAAAACAAATACAATAAGCGCCCCAAACCCACTGCTTCCTAATAATGTTACCTGGGCACTTGGGTTATTTATATTCAATGTAGCACATGATTAAACTACCCCATTGTGAAAGATATGTTATAATCCACTTTTTTTTTTTTTTTGGTCAGTCATGGGGCTTGAACTCCTCTGGGCCTGGGTGTTGTCCCTCAGCTCTTCAGCTCAAGGTGGGCGCTCTGCCACTTGAGCCACAGCACCACTTCTGGTTTTCTGGTGGTTATTGGAACTAAGAGTCTCATGGACTTTCTTGCCTGGGCTGGCTTTGAACCACAATCCTAAGATCTCAGCTTCTTGAGTAGCTAGGATTAAAGGTGTGAGCCACTGGCACCTGGCTTACAATCTTAACTCTGTCTAGTAAGGTCAGGTGGATGGGAATAATCAGCCACTGGGCGAGTGCTACAAATCACTGTTTAACTTATTGTTTTACTTATGACTTAGATATAAGAAAGTGAATCGCCTATTGCTGATGGCTCTCACTTGCAATCTTAGGGGACCCAAGTGCCTACTTGGTGCAGACCCAGTCTGAATAGAAAAGTCCACAATGTCCCTTCTCAATGAAATCCTGGTTCATCTACTAAAGTCGTGGGGCCTGAACACTGTCCCTCAGCTCTTCAGCTCAAGGCTAGCGATGTACCACTTGAGCCTCAGCACCACTTCTGGCTTTTTCTGTTTATGTGGTGCTGAGGAATCAAACCCAGGGCCTCATGCATGCAAGGCAAGCATTCTACCACTGAGCCACTTTCCCAGCTCCAATCTAGTCTACTTTTTATCCTTCATAGCTAAGAAGCCTAACAGGCAAATAATATCCAGAGGAGACCTGATCTCAAGAATAACTCACAAAAAGTAGGGCTGAAGATGTGGCTCAGCAATATTAGTGCCTAATAACCAAGGAGTAGACCCAGAGTTCAAACCCAGTAATGAAAAAAATAAAAAAAAGAGGGAGAATGTTAATAATTTCGATTTAGAGTTTATGTTATATAGTTGTTACATTATGACTAGCACAAAATTGAGAAAATACTCTATTTTAGTATTTGAAAACTTTTCTGTTTTATTTTGTTTTTCTTTTTTGGGTCTGGTTGTGGGACCTGAACTCTGGGCCTGGGCACTGTCCCTCAGCTCTTCAGCTCAAGGCTAGCACTCTACCACTTGAGCCACAGTGCCACTTCCGGCTTTTTTTTTCTGCTTATGTGGTGCTGAGGAATCGAACCCAGGGCCTCAGGCATGCAAGGCACCTTCTTAGCCCCTGAAAACTTTTCTGATTTAGCAAAGAAGTCTCCTCCTGTCACACTCCTTGGTAAGGGCTAAACACTAGCCCAGTGGTAGCCCAGTGGTTGAGTTCCTGTTTATTGTGTATGAGGCTCTAGGTTCTGTCCCCAGCACCCCAAAATACACAGAAGAGTTTGGCAAAAACCACAGAAAGCATTCTATGACCATCAGTTATATAGAATTTGCTACTGAATATATTTTATTATTTAGTAATTGTGGTCTGTACGACCTTTCTATCAACACAAATTGTGATCCATTTGTTTATCTCTATATATGCCACACAGTCCCTTTCCTATAGAGAGCTGGTTGTTAAACACATTATCAGGAAACCTTGTTCATGTAGACATTTCCATAGTTGAGTGAATGCCAGGAGGAGATTAATGAAATGATTGGTCCAAGACACATATAGGTGGGACAAGAACTAGCGATAACTGTCAAGGCCAGAGCTATCGTTCAGGAACGATAGCTTCTCGCGCTCTACAGAGTGGACGAGTCGAGGCCTGGGTGCCCAGGAAGTGAAACGCAGGGGTCGAGGCCGGAGACCGACGTGGGCACAAACCCTGCTTAGGGCCAATAGCGACCCGATGCGCGCAACGTCACGCGCAGTGGAGACCAGCGCAGCACGGCCCCGGAGAGGGGCGTGGCCACTTCTCCCGGAAGTGACGCTAGTTCGGGGGACAGTCCTCCGGCGGCGGCGGCGGGCGGCGGCGGCGGCGGCGGCGCGCGGCCTGGGCTCGCGCTGGGCTCCGCGCGCCCCCCGCCCCCCTCTATGAGGAAGAGGCCGCGGCGGCCGTTAGCGTTGTCGCTCCGGGGGCCGCGGCGGGCGGGGCTCCGGCGGGGCCCGGCCTAGTCCCCACCCCAGCCCGGCTCCCAGCCGCCCGCCCTCCCTCCCTCCCTCTCCCCGATGCAGGGGGCCGAGCTCCGGGATGGCGAGGCGGCGGCGGCGGCCGCTTCGTACCGTGTCCTAAGCCGCCTCCTCGGCTATGGCGAGGCGGCCCCCGAGCCAGGCCCACCGCCGCCGCCCCCGAGCCATGGCCCTCCGCCGCCCCCCTTCCTCGCGCGGCCCGGCCCGCGGGGCTCCCGGCCGCCGCAGCTGATGGTGTTCCGCAACGTGGGTCGACCGCCCGAGCAGGAGGACGCGGAGGCGGCTCCGGAGCCGGGAGCCTCGGAACTGCTGTGTCCCCGGCACCGCTGTGCCCTGGACCCCAAGGCCCTGCCACCGGGCTTGGCGCTCGAGCGCTCCTGGGGCCCGGTCGCTGGACTAGAGGCACAGTTAGCGGCTCTGGGGCTCGGGCAGCCGGCGGGGCCGGGGGTCAAGACGGTCGGTGGGGGTTGCTGCCCGTGCCCGTGCCCCCCGCAGCCTCCCCCTCCGCAGCCCCAGCCGCCTGCTGCCGCCCCGCAGGCCGGGGAGGACCCCACCGAAACGAGCGACGCGCTGCTGGTCCTGGAAGGCTTGGAATCGGAGGCCGAGAGCCTGGAGACTAACAGCTGCTCGGAAGAGGAGCTCAGCAGCCCCGGCCGTGGAGGAGGAGGGGGCAGCCGGCTTCTGCTGCAGCCCCCAGGCCCCGAGTTACCTCCGGCGCCCTTCCCACTGCAGGACTTGGTCCCTTCAGGGCGGCTGAATCGAGGGGAGCAGCAGCAGCAGCAGCAACCGCAACCGCCGCCGCCGCCGCTGCCTCCAGGGCCCCTCCGGCCCCACGCGGGCCCTTCTAGGAAGGGTTCCTTCAAAATCCGCCTCAGTCGCCTCTTTCGCACCAAGAGCTGCAACGGTGGCTCGGGAGGTGGGGATGGCACCGGCAAGAGGCCTTCTGGAGAGCTGGCTGCTTCTGCTGCGAGCCTGACGGACATGGGAGGCTCTGTGGGCCGGGAGCTGGACTCGGGGAGGTGAGACCGGGGAGGTGGGAGTCGGGGGAGCTGGCGACAAACTTGCCTTTTTTTTTTTTTTCTGTTAGCATCATCCTAACAGTTCTCATGATCTTTGCGAAGAGGCACACTGGAGGCTAAAGGTGGTGACATCTTGCTTTCAGATCAAGAGCTAATTGTGGAAACAGCTTTCACTCTTAGAGAGTTCACACTCCGTGACACTTCTCTGCTGGTTGGCAATATGCTCTTTGGGAATGACTTGAAACCATCTGCCCACCCCCATCCTGGCCTCACTTTTTTAAGTTTTTCTAAGGTGTCTTGTCTACCGTTACCCCCACAGGGAGGTTGCTGGAAATGGGCCTTGGACAAAAGGCTGGGTGTTGATTACTTTGCTTATTATTATGTTGGCCACCTTGCTGGTTTTTCTGTGGACCTGCACCCCCTTCTTCCCTTCAGCCTCATGCATGCATAGAGGCTAAGGACCGTATGCAGTATAGGCCATCAGTCAGTTGGGTATCTTAAATTTGGTTTTAATGCTTTCCTGGTTGTTTCCCTTAGATGTACTTGCTGTCTAAAGCCTGTGTACTGACCACTGCCTGTGGGAATAGAAAATAGCTTTGCTTGCTCTCTCTGAAGCCCAGGTGAAAATTCTAAGTGTGAGTGAAGTGTAGACATGGGTACTGTAGGCCAGTTAATGAAAATTGGTATTGAGGCCAACTAATGAAAATTCCAAACTTAAACATTAAGGCCAATAAATGAAAGTTCCAAACTTAGACATTGAGGGTTTTTGTTTTTTGCTTGAATTCTTAAAGGGTGGACTGATTTTTGACATTGAATGAGATCAGTAGTATTGGTTTAGAAAGCTGTCAAGTTTCTAAACAACCAAGTTTTGTGTCAGTGAAATGAGACTTCGTTTGATGAAGCTTGCCATTATGGATTTTAGTTCTGAATGGGTCTTAACACCAGGCCTAGTTTTGTTTTTGATGTGGCTTATATGATGAGTTCTCTTTTCTTTCCCTCCCTCTCTCCCAAAACCAAGGCCAAAGAACTGGTAAATCATATATATTGATAACCTTGCTGTGCACTAGAATCACTGGTGGAGCTTTTTGAAAAGGTTTATATGTTTGGAACCAAAAATTTGAATTTTAAAAAGCTCCCCAGTTGATCCTGTAATTGAACCACTTACTCATGGACTTCTCATGGGCATTTTGGTGTTCCAAGAGGCAAGTGTGCACTCAATTTATTTTGTTGCCCTTTCTGAACAGCTGTGCCATGGGTTTCTCTTGGGGATCAGACCAAATCCAAACTCCATAAAGAAATCAATGTGTTGCCCCTTCAGGTAGGACCATCTCTGTTTCCTGATGAACTCATCCCAAGAACTCAGGTCTTAAAAAGTGTGTGACTGCTAAAAAAGTTTGTGTGTGTATGTGTGTGCATGTGCATGTTAGGCTCTGCATTTGGTGATCCACCTACCAGTACAGACAGAATTTTCATCAGACGGGAGTGGAAGGCAGGATTGAAGCTGTGGGTAATAACATAGGATAGATTGCTAATTTTCTTGTGGTTTTCCCTGCCTTTGTTACATAATGACCAGGATTTGGGCTAATATTCCAGAGATGAAAAATATGAGGTGTGGCACGAAATTAGCTGTTACAGCTAGTAGATTAAGAAGAGGACAAGGCATATAATATTATATGATGTTTTGCCTTTGGAAGCAGAATTTAATGGTCATTGGCGGCTGCTCTGCCACCAACCCTCACACTAAGCACAATACAGATTTTTGCTGCAGAGGAAATTGGGCTCCACTTCTGCAAAGAAGCTTAGTTCAGGGCACTGGAGAATTACATTTTTTGGTCCAAGGGCTTTTTCTGATGAATTGGAGAAGAGCTAGGCATTTGTGTGTAAACGTTTGGCTGACTGGTATTTGGAGGCAGCATGTTGTATAAAGAATGTGAAAGTCTAGATTCTATTTAGAACTCCAACATTATCTATGAGATGGAGGCCAAATTTGTCTTTATATGTCCCTGTTTCATCCATAAAATGGGAGAAATAGCTATCTTGTTCCTGTTCCTATAGAAATAGAATGAAGACAAAAGAAATATAGATGGACTATTTTGTACCTTTTGGAAGAGAAGTAATAAACCTAAATTGGTAAATTTTTTCTGTGCTTAGGATTTGGTGCTACTTGTTAGCTTTTCCACAGCTTACTATGTGCCAGTCTTGCTGGCAGCCTCACAGCTGTGAGAAGCTTGGTAAATCTGGCTAGGGTGGGTGTGATTTTTGTGGATCTGTACCTCCACCTAAGTCTGCTGTGTTGAGAAAAAGGATGAGTTTGGATTTTTAGCTTAGTCGCTTGATTGGTAGGACCTGGGAGCAGTGAGAAATTTCAGTCTTTTGCCAAAGGGTGTGTGTCTTCCTCCTTATTGTTGGTTGGAGTTAATTATGGGCCTCTGCTGTTCTTGCTGTGTAATTTGAGCATTTATAATAACCTCTAGGCATAATTCTCAACATCTGCCTTTACTGCCTACCTTTACCACAGCTAGACTAGAAAGTACTTCTAGCATTTTATAATACTTAGCATTTCCTATATTTAACACTAAGCAAAACTTGACTTCCCTTCACCTGTTCTTGGGTCTATCAAATGGACCTCTTGGATAGATATTACTGAGTCTTAAAGGAGTATAAGTTAGCTTAGAGAACACTGTTTTTTTTTTTTTTTTTTGTTTTGTTTTTGCTTTGTTTTGGTCATGGGGCTTGAACTCTGGGCCTGTGCACTGTGCCTGAGCTCTTCAGCTAAAGGCTAGTTAGTGCTCTAGCACTTGAACCACAAGTCGCTTTGGGTTTTCTGGTGGTTAATTGGAGATGGGCTAACGATCCTCAGATCTCAGCCTCCTGAGTAGGATTACACGTGTGAGCCCCCTGCCACACCAGGCTTAGAGAATGCCTTTTAAGTGAAGTAAGAAATGAGCCTGCCAATTAATCAGGTTTCTATTCTTAGGAACTAGGCTAGGCCTTATACCACACATATGTTGTAATTCAGAGAACTGGGCTTGATGCCTGTGGGCCTCAATGTAATATAGAGCTTTGCTATTTCAGGAAAAGCAGTGGACGTCCCTTGTCTACTTCACATATGTTGAGCTGGTTGTCTTCCTTTGGATTTGGTGAGAAACAGCATGATATGCCCTTGAATTGTCATACAATATACACTTGGTTGGGAATAGGTGCCTTTTTCTCTTTCTCTTTTAAAGACTTGTTTTTACTGAATTCAACCATTGAGGCTATTACTGGCAGTCTTCATAGTTCTATGATGATTTTTACAGGCTATATTGGCATCAGTTTGGGACTCTGCTGTCTTAGACCTGTCATACAGGAGAAAGTTTTTTTTGGGGGGGAGGTTCCGGTTGTGGGGCCTGAACTCTGGGCTTGGGCACTGTCCCTCAGCTCTTTAGCTCAAGGCTAGCACTCTACCACTTGAGCCACAGCGCCACTTCTGGCTTTTTTCTTTTTGCTTATGTGGTGCTGAGGAATCGAACCCAGAGCCTCATGCATGCAAGGCAAGCTCTCTACCACTGAGCCACCTTCCCAAGCCCCAGGAGAAACTCATTTTTAAGTGGTACTGGGGTTCAAACTCAGAGCTTCATGCTTGCTAAGTAGATGCTCTGCTGCTAAACCATGCCTCTAGCCATGTTTTGTACTTGTTATTTTTGACATGCACTTGGACTACAATTTGCCTATTATTTAGACTGCCTGTTGCTACTGAGATGACAGGTGTGCACCACTGTGTCTAGCTTCCCTCTGTTGAGAAAGAATCTTACAAACTTTTCTGCCTTGGATGGCCTGGAGCTGTGTACCTCCAGTATACTTTCCAATGACAGTCACACTTCAGTGAACCCAGCTAGGGTTAGGGGAGGGGTCTCACAAATTTCTGCCTGGCCTCTTAATTGTGATCCTTCCATTCTCAGCCTCATAAGAAGCTAGGATTATAGGTTTGGGCCATTGACACCCAACTCAGAAAGTTTTTCACTGTTTCTGTGGGTCTTGAGGTCTATAGGAGTCTTTTTATGTTAGAGCACAACATGCTGAGAGCAAAATAATTTTATGGCATGGTAAGGAAGTCCTGGCCGTTTGGGTTTTGGGTCTACACTCTGTTGATCTTTTTAACTGTCTTTCCACAAAGTAGTTGTGGTTGGCAGCTCTCTTAGAACTAGCTCCCGGGCTTTAGAAATTTCTAACCCTTTGAGTCTTGTGCCTTTCACATCTCAGTACTTTCCCAGCCAATGTCATTCCTAAGGTTTTATGACTTGGACTGAGCCTCTTGGCTTTTCCCTGGTGGCTTTTCCCTGGAAGTTCCTTCTATGGGTTCTTTAGCTGGTTTAGGGTGGCATTTTGGATCTGACCTTGCTGCACAGATGTCTGTGTATTGGAACTAAAAATGAACACATGGTTTTTGTGCCTGTAGCACATGGACAGACACTGCCTTATGATGTGTTGGAAATGGCACAGGCTGCTTGACTTGGCAGTGTGTTCTTAAACAAGGGCAAGAGGTACATTGAGACCCTAAGTCAACCAAGTATTTGGGCATCCTAGTTTGGAAATTACTTTGGAAAAGACTATGTATATGTCTTAGGACATCAGTAGAGAGGATCTATGGTCAAGAAAGTGGAAGGCATTACTATTTTATTGTTTATATTTTTTGGAATTTGAAAACTGACAGTGGTTATATCTATGTGGTATTGTCCTATCTAATCTCATAACTGCTTTTATCTTATAAATCTTGTTGCCAGACAGTAGAGATGAACAGAGGCACAGACAATGACACAAAAGGACTTCTAGCCTAAGTCCTTTGACCTCATCCCAATCTACCACTGAAATGTTTCTGCTGCTAAGATACAAGTGGCCCACTGGCAAAATTATAATGGCTTAACTTTGTACTCGCCCATTGTCAGAGAGATGTGGGGAGGCATTAATAACATGGGTATGTCATACAGAAGATTAGTTTAAAATATTTATCTGAAGCTGTATCACTCACTCGTGATGCTCTCCAAAAAAGTTTTGCCTTCCAAAAAATCAGTTTAGAATAGGCTTTTATCATTCTAGATGTTTAATATATACAAAAAGATATATAAGATATATGTACATGAAAACAAATACAAACCTAGGTCTTACAATTAAGCTTGGCATATGTTTAGAATATTATGAGTACCTTTGAAGACCCCAGTGTTGCTTCCTGATTACATTTAAATTTTCCCTTAGATAAATGAAATGCCACCCTCAATTTTCAATTTTGTGTTAATCATTCATTTTTTCCCCCTCTTTTTTTCTTTCCGGTCCTGGGGCCTGAACTCTGGGCCTGGTGCTGTCACTCAGCTCTTCAGCTCAAGGCTAGTGCTCTACCACTTGAGCCACAGCGCCGCTTTTGGCTTTTACTGTTTATTTGGAGGAATAGAACCCAGGGCTTCATGCATGGGAAGCAAGCACTCTACCACCTTCTCAGCCCCCCTCCTCTTTTCATAGTCATTTAGATTTTTTTACCCCCACAAATAACTGCCAGTAGAATGCTGCTTTGGGTGTTTAGTTAGGCAGCATTTCCTTGAAGAGAGAAGGAAGTACAGGTATTTATTATTAGCCTCTCAGTCTCTTAGACCTTTTACTTCTTCGCTTCCAGTTCTGAAGCACCCTTATTTGCCAAGAAAAACCATCCTGGCACGCTAAAATGGCTCTGCCTGAGTTTAGATTCAGATGTTTTTCTTTTTCTAGAGCCTAGGAACTATGATTTTTCTTCTTCAAAATGTCGGGGGTGGGGAGAAGATGAGCTGAAGTGAGAAGGCCTCCGCAAGATGTGTGCATTTGGGTACTGCCGTTCTTCAGTGCTTGGCACTGGAGAGACTCGTCCTCAGCATGGGCAGATGGCAGAGTAATGCAGCTTCCTTTGAAAAGAGGCAAACAGCCAAATGGCTGAGGTGTGAACCTTTTCAAAGGCCAGTGCTTTGGTTTCTACTTGCTGAGTTTAATGTACCCACAAGTTATCGTACAAAACTCAGTTTAGAAGCTTTTTAGTGGTCTTAAGGTTGATGTTCAGTGGAATTTATATTCCATTTTAGCCATTTGGATTGTTGGCACCAAGCTGCAATCAATCAAGAACTTTTATAAACAGAGGGACTATGTTTGTCTTGTTTGTATATAGTGCTGTGGGTGTGGTGTTCAGTGTATGCCATTAGATCGCTCAAGCCTCAGCATGACACAGGGTGTGAAGACTGGTCAAGAGAAGGGAACTCACCAGTGTTTCCTTCTGAGGAACGTGCGGTTTTAGAATTTTGTTTGCATTTTAAGGAGCTCAGATGAAGCTTTTCTGAAAGGTAAATAAATACACAAACATCTTCTGAAGCCAAATAACTTTAAAATAGGATTTCATTTTGGATTTTTTTTCCCTCTTGATTGGTGCAATTGAAAGCTAAGACAGTTTACCTTCTATTTAGTCTTTTGGGTGAGAATCTTTTTGGAAGTTGAGCCAACTATAATGTATGTAGTCAGGAACCACATAATTATAGTTATAATGCTTGGTATCAGTCAATTGTAGGTTGAGATTTTTTTAAAGTCTGGTTGATTGAGGTATCATTTAAATGCCATAAAATTCAGCTCTTTCGGGTGTCTAGTTCTACTAATTTTGACAAACTTATATAGTCTCCAGAACTACATCGTTGAGCATGTAGCCTATTTCCATCACCTCAATATCTTTGCCTTAGCTGGGTCCTAGAGACCTGTAATCCTAACTATTCAGTTGGCTGAGATCTGAGGGTCGCAGTTTGAAGCCAGCTGGGGCAGAAAAATCCATGAAACTCTTACCTCCATTAATAGCAAAAAGACAAAAGTAGAGGTATGGCTCAAGTGTATATGTATAACAACAACATTGAGCAAAAGAGCCAAGCAAGAGTGCGAGGCCCTGAGTTCAGGCCTTAGTATTGGTACAAAGAAAAGGAAAAAGATATTGCATTGTGATTTTTGCATTGTAGTTAGGTGGAGGGGTTTTTTTTTGTTGTTGTTGTTTAGTTTTTTAGGTTAGCATATTTTTGGGAAGAATGGAGTAACGTCTTTTTCATTTCGTGTGTGTGTGTGTGTGTGTGTGTGTGTGTGTGTGTGTGTGTGCGCGTGCTGAGGCTGGGCACTGTCTTCGGTGTGTGTGTGTGTGTGTGTGCTGAGGCTGGGCACTGTCTTCGGTGTGTGTGTGTGTGTGTGTGTGTGTGTGTGTGTGTGTGTGTGTGCGCGCGCGCTGAGGCTGGGCACTGTCTTCGGTGTGTGTGTGTGTGTGTGTGTGTGTGTGTGCTGATACTGGGGCTTGAACTCAGGGGCTGGGCACTGTCCCTCAGCTTTTTCGCTGAAGCCTGGAAAACTGCCACTTGAGCTACAGCTTCACTACCAACTTTTTTGGTGATTAATTGGAGATTAATTGGAGTCTCAGGGACTTCTCTGCCTGGGCTGGCTTCTCAGATCTCAACCTCCTGAGTAGCTGGAATTACAGGCATGAACCACTGATGCCCTGGCTTCATTTCTTTTTATTTTCTCTGAAATGCTATTTGAAATTTCTACAAAGCAGTCTTTGGTGTGTAATCAAAGGTATAGTTCCTGGAGCAGCATTAAAGAGGAGTCAGAGTGAGAGGTATGTGACTGAGAGAGGAAGGGATGTGCTTGGGTGCTAGGCAGAGCCTCTGTCCTGGGAATGCTTAGCCAGGGCTTTGGCCCAGTTCTCCGGGCAATGAGCAGAAATAGTCTTCTGGTTGAAGGTTAGGTGTCTTGTATTGCCCTTCTCAAGTCTGAATATGCTTTCTGGTTTTACCAATTTCTTTGGGGACCTCTTGCTCTTAGAGGTGGACCCAGAAGGAAAGCTATTGTTTCAAGTGCCTAGTCAAGTCTGGAGCATTTTTCTTGGCTCCCAAATGAAAATCAACTCTATCTGACTCTCTTTCTCTTGAAATGGACTTGCTAATTACCATTCAAGGTGTTCTACTTTTTTAATGTGTTGAATTTAGAGAGATTCAAAGGGATTTCTCACTGCTTTGTAAGCTGGTGAATTTGGTAGCCAAATCTATTTAAGGAATTGCTTTAATTATTCTCCTTTAAATTTTAGGCTTTATCACAAAAAGTGTTTCTGACAATGACTGGAGTTTTGCTTTGTTTTTCAATGCATCTGGAATTGAGTTGTAGTAATTTAAATGCATACATGTTCATTTCTCCCTTTTATTCTATTCTTACTCCCCAGGAAACCCAGATTGACAAGAACTCAAAGTGCCTTTTCTCCAGTCTCCTTCAGTCCCCTGTTCACAGGTAAGGATGATGTCTTTCTCTTTCTTTTGACATCTGAGTGTTTAGAGACCTGTCAAGAAAACACTTGCAGATGCCTCCCAGGGGAGCTTTGAGCATGTCTACAGTAATTTCCCTCATTAGGGTGAAGCTATTTTTATGGTGTAGAATGTCCTCTGGACTTTCGGTGCTTTGTACCAAGAGGTATAGTCTGCTTGTTGATGATTGACTATCCCTAGCAGTTATATAGTGCTTAGTTTACAATCATCACATATAAATTACAAGTAGAAATTATAGTCTCACAATGCATTAAAGACTGTAGAAGTCAGCTGGGCACCGGTGGATCACGCCTGTAATCCTAGCTACTCAAGAGGCTGAGATCTGAGGATCACGGTTCAAAGCCAGCCTGGGCAGGAAAGTCCTTGAGACTCTTATCTCCAATAAACCACTAGAAAACCGGAAGTGGCGCTGTGGCTCAAGTGGTAGAGCACTGGTCTTGAGCTGAAGAGCTGAGGGATAGCTCCAAAGCCCAGAGTTAAAGCCCCACGACCGACAAAACAAAACAAAACAAAAAAACAAACTCTAGAAGTCATATTGTTCCTATCCTTACTTCCAAAGGAGTTCATAGATTATCTGATAAAAATGATCCATGTGGGGATGGGAGGTTGGCTCAGGGATAGAGTGCTTGCCTTGTATGTATGAGGCCCTGGGTTTGATTCCTCAGTACCACATAAACAGAAAAAAGCTGAAAGTGGCACTGTTGCTCAAGTGGTAGGGTGCTAGCCTTGAGCTGTAGAGCTGAGGGACAACACCCATGCCCAGAGTTCAGCCCTCACGACTGACAAAAAAAATAAAAATAAAAAAAATAAATTCATGAATAGCTGCTCTTTTTTTTTCTTTTTTCTTTTATCTTTTTGTTGCTTGTGGGGCTCGAACTTGGGTTGCTGTCCCTGAGCACCTTTGCTCAAGACTAGCTTTCTACCACTTTGAGCCACAGCACCACTTCTGGTTTTCTGGGGGTTAATTGGAGTAAGAGTCTCACGGACTTTCTTGCCCAGGCTTACTTTCAATCTTCAGATCTCAGCCTTCTAAGTAGCTAGGATTGTACGTGTGAGCTACGAGTGCCCAGCTCATGCGTGTGTGTGTGTGTGTGTGTGTGTGTGTGTGTGTGTGTGTGCGCGCGTGCACGCGTGCGTGCGTGCATGTGTGCATGTGTCTGTCTGTCTGTGCCAGTATTTGAGTTTGAACTCCAGACCCTGAGCTCTTGCTCTGCTTTTTCATTCACAGCTGCCACAGCTTCACTTCTAGCTTTTTGCTGATTAATGGGAGATGGACTCTCATGGACTTTCTTCCCAGGCTGGCTTTGAACTGTAGTTCTCCAGGTCTTTCTCTTGAGTAATTAGGATTACAAGCACAAGCTATCAGCCCCTGGTTTATCTAGTCTGTCTCTTCTTTCTGCAGCTTGAACTCACTGTCCCTGAGCTTTTTTGCTTGAAACTAGCTTTTCACTCCTTGAGTCACAGCTCCCCTTCTTAACTAGAGAATAAGAGTCTTAATTGGAGATAAGAGTCTCATGAACTTTTCTGCCCAGGCTGGCTTTGAACTGCAACTCTCAGATCTCAGCCTCCTGCGTAGCTAGGATTACAGGCATGAGCCACTGGTGTCCAGCTTATCTGGTCTATTTTTAAGACTTCGGGGCATAAGGGATTACATGAGCGCTTATCTTACCTATTTTAGGGGCTAGCAGTTCTTGCAGCTGTTAGCATTCTTCATTCTATCTAATTTAAGTCTTTCCTCTTCTAGCAAGGAACACAGTTGCTAAAGTAGGAAAGCTGTTGAATGTCCTCTGAGTAATGGATAACTACTTTCTCATTTTATGGCAAACTGTTTCAGAGGGAGACCTTCTGTTCTGTTCATAGGATATGAAGCTCCTGATTAAAAAAACTATAGGAAAGAAGGTCTTTTTCAAGTTACCTCAAGTCTCAGAAAGTTAAATTCTCCTTAGTTGTGACTGAGAAACTACTGAAAAACAATGTTAATCTTAGCTGGATGTGTTGTCACACACCTGTAATTCCATACTAGGGAGTTTGAGGCAAGAGGGTATAATGTGTCCTCTAAAGAGGTGATCGAGCTGCATGTTGGTGGCACATGCCTGTCACCCTAGCTACTCAGGAGGCTAAAATCGGAGGATAACAGTTCAAAGCCAGTTAGGGCAGAAAAGTCTGAGAGATTCCATCTCCAAAATAACAAAGAGCTGGGATGAAAGTGTGATTCAACTGATAGCACACCAGTTGTGATCAAGCAAGCCAAGTGAGCAAGCAAGCCAAACAGCAGCTTGAGGCACAGAGTTCAAGCCCTGGAACTGGCAAAAAGAAAAAGTGAAGCCGGGCGCTGGTGGCTCACACCTGTAATCCTAGCTACTCAGGAGACTGAGATCTGAGGATCACAGTTCAAAGCCAGCTCGGCAGGAAAGTCTGTGAGACTTTTTTTTGGGTCCAGTCATGGGCCTGAACTCTGGGCCTGGGCGCTGTCCCTCAGCTCTTCAGCTCAAGGCTAGTGCTCTACCACTTGAGCCACAGTGCCACTTCTGGCTTTTTTTTCTTTTTGCTTATGTGGTGCTGAGGAATCGAACCCAGGGCCTTATGCATGCAAGGCAAGCACTCTACCACTGAGCCACCTTCCCAGCCCCGAGACTCTTTAATAAACCACTAGAAAAATCTGAAGTGGCACTGTGGCTCAAGCGGTAGAGCGCTCACCTTGAGGGATAGCACCCAAGCCCAGAGTTCAAGCCCCACAGCCGACAAAAAAAGAAAAAGTGATTAGAAGGATTATGATTTAGGAATGGGCATTTCAAGGAAGATGTTAAGCATGTCAGTGAGTTCTGTCATCATGTCGTCCCATCTCCCCTCCCCTCCCCCCACCCCCCTGCCCCAACCTGTATAGATTGTGCTGTGCTGGCTGTGCTGGCTGTGCTGGCTGTGCTGTCAGGACTAATGAGTTTGTATCTGTATAGACATTGATTGTAGTAGAAAATGTGGCTGCTGTTCTTACTCCAGACCTAGGATTTCTTATCCTTTTGGCCACATGTCTTTCTATTCAGTAATTATTTTCTATGTAAATTTGTAATTTCAGGTTCAGACTCTTGAATTACATTTTTTTTATTGACTTGACCAGTCTTGAGCCTGCTTATAAGTTTTTTGCTCATAGTTTGTACTCTACCATTTGAGCCATACCTCTAGTCCTTGAATTACATCTTTTTCTTTTTTTTTTTTTTGGGTCCAGTCTTGGGGCCTGGGTGCTGTCCCTCAGCTCTTCAGCTCAAGGCTAGCGCTCTACCTCTTGAGCCACAGCGCCATTTCTGGCTTTTTTCTTTTTGCTTATGTGGTGCTGAGGAATCGAACCCAGGGCCTCATGCATGCAAGGCAAGCACTCTACCACTGAGCCACCTTCCCAGCCCTTGAATTACATCTTTTATCTAACTGCTACACCTCCAACCTAGAACTCTAATATGTTGGGAGACATTTGTCCATGCCTGTTGCACTGCTCAGGGCAACAAGGTCCTTGGTTACCAAACCGTGTGATGAGTCCAACCAGCTTCCTCAAGTGGTGACTTTGAAGAAAGCTTTTCTATTCATTTGTTTTCCTCAATGTTGGGATTCAAGCTCAGCCTAGGGCCTCATACATAGACACTCTACTACTATGCCTCCAGCCCTCTACTTTTACCTTAATCAGTGTTTAAGACCTTTGTGAAACTATGTATTTAGATTCTGAAAACCTAGCTCCTGGTTATAGAGATATTAGACACTTCATTGCTTCAATTGGGAAGCATTAAAATACAGCTAAGAGCTAATTAAACCCTGAATATGAAAAAGGTATTGGAAATCACACAAGGGCTAAGTTTGAGAAGTTCTGTGTTTTGACCTACAGATGAATCCTTCCAAAGCAAACCTGACCACCAACCTGTGATAATGAAATACCCTTTATTTTCTGGTGATTCAAATTAGGGTCTAGATGGCATGAATGGTAAGAACATATGGGTATATGGCAGAGAACAGACTGGATGACATGCTGGAAAGTCAGGGAAACCATGTGCCATCTCCACCAAGTTTCTTTGTGGAGCTTCCCCTTAAGTTTTGACTTTTAGCTGATTATGGAAATTAATTTTTAGGGTTACAAGTGTACTTTCAGACTTTGTAACCTCAGCTATTAAGAACTAACTGAAGCTGGGCGCCAGTGGCTCACACCTGTAATCCTAGCTACTAAGGAGGCTGAGATCTGAGGATCACAGTTCAAAGCCAAGACAGACAAGAAAGTCCGTAAGACTCTTATCTTCAACGAACCACCAGAAAACCGAAAGTGGTGCTGTGGTTCAAGTGGGAGAGCAGTAGCCTTGAACTGAAGAGCAGAAGGACAGTGCCCAGGCCCAGAGTTCAAGCCCTACAACTGACCAAAAAAAAAGAAAAAGAAAAAAATTAACTCATATGTTATAGGTAGATACTTTTTACAGGTAGATACTCTGGAAAGCCCTCCGAGCTAACACGAGGAAACTTCGTGTGCATTCAGCTTTACCCTGCAGTTCTTAACACTTTGTGGCAAAGCTGTTTCCATGGCATATAACATGCTACTTGCCTTGCTCCCTAAGGCAGAAATTGGTTTGCAAATACAAATGATATTGTTTCATATGATAAAAAGGTTCCTTGTTCATGGTTACATCTCTAGTTTAAGGTAAATCAGTGACAGAACATATTAGATGGGTTTTCCACTGTCAATCCTAAAGAACCTTTTGGCCCATCTGGGCACCCGTGGCTCACACCTGTAATGCTAGCAACTCTGGAGGCTGAGATCTTCAGGTATACTCCATCTCCCATTAACAAAAAGCTGGCTGGAGGTGTGACTCAACCTGAGCAAGTGTGAGGCCCTGAGTTCAAGTCCCAGTACCAGCCATAACCTAATAAATAAACATTGGCTCTTAACAGGGCAAAGGAATGAATGATAGAATTTTAATTAGTGTTCAGGGTGATTCTAGCCCTAGGAAGTATTAGATTTTTGGTGCACTTTGAAATTGTAGACCTCTAGCCTCCTTTGTTTGCCCTTTGGTTCACTTTGCTTTTGCCCTCAGCTTTGGACAAGGTGCTTCTGTAACTTGCTTTCTCTGTGAATCCCTCAGGTGAAACAGTGTCACTTGTGGATGTGGATATTTCTCAGCGGGGCCTGACCTCTCCACATCCTCCAACTCCCCCTCCTCCTCCAAGAAGAAGCCTCAGCCTCCTAGGTATAGTCTCCTTCCTCCCTTTTCTACCAGCTCACCTTAATAGGAGGGTAAACTCTAGGGACTTACTCTTTTCTAGGAGCCAGACAGGCTCCTGGGTTTTTAATGATGGCCCAATTATTTCCTGTCCCTTTCTCAGCTCCCCTGTCATCGTCCTAGACAGTTAAACCTGCATGCTGTAATGTTTACTGTTCATATGTTAATTAGCTTTATACTCATCTTGCCCTCAATCTACCGCCACAAATATCATTACTCTACTGCTTTCTAAGCAAAGCTAACCAGTTTTAAGTTGTATAAAACATAGGGTAAAAGTCAGACCACTTTGCCCCAGAGGGCAGCCCAATAATCCTCCCATTCTTTGCCTTCACTTCATTCTGTGCACATTTTTATGACCCTTTGCTTTTGTTCTCTCTTCTAGATGATATCAGTGGGACGCTGCCTACATCAGTCCTTGTGGCTCCGATGGGGTCTTCCTTGCAGTCTTTCCCCCTACCTCCGCCTCCTCCACCCCATGCCCCAGGTTAGCTTAGCTTAGAGGCAAGACTTGTCAGAATGGAAGGACGGGAGAAATCTATTTATGGAAATAACTTTTAAGAAAGCTTAAATCTTTCCCCTTGGCTGGACTAGAACTTTGAACTGAGGCCGAGAACTATTTTTTCTAACCAGTTTCTCGGAGATGAATCTGATTTTTTCTTGGGATAAAAGACTACTGAATTTTCCATGCCTACTGCTGACAGTGCTTTGTAGTCTTTGAGTAGCTGTTACTTAGGAACCTGCCTTACTCTTAGGATAGTGAAGAGGTTTAAGATGTTGCTGGTTTTCAAAGCTCTTTGATTTTTCTAAGCTTTTAGTATTTATTGCAGCCTTGTAAATAAGTACTAAGCATTTAGTAGCCCATACCTACTTTGCCAGCCTCCTGTACCCAGGGAATAAAATGAACAAAGTCAGTCCATATTGTTTCTACTTGCCTGGCAAAATCATTACTCTCCATGGGCAAGTAAGCGAGTCACTATTTCCAAGGCTGCTTTACTGGCACTTCACTTCTAGGTGGGAGAAGTTGGAATCGCTCTAGGCTGGTGAAGTCCCTGAAGTAGTCACCTTAGTCAGGTTAGTGAGCAGCTCCCCTACCTCTTTTCTGGGGTTAAATGCCCCCACCCATCCTTCACAGCTTACACGAGCCCACACAGCTTTTTGTTCCAGCCCATTCAGCTCTTTCCCACTGCTTTGGCTTCTACCCTTTCCAGCTTAGCTTCTAATGCCTTTCCCCTCTTCAGTTAGCATCTCTTTTTGGGGGGAGTGTTTTGCGTGTGGGTGGGAGCAGTGATGGTGAACAAGTAACTTTCACTCTCTTGCCCTGTAGATGCATTTCCCCGCATTGCTCCCATCCGAGCAGCTGAGTCTCTGCACAGCCAGCCCCCTCAGCACCTCCAGTGTCCCCTCTACCGGCCTGACTCAAGCAGTTTTGCAGCCAGCCTCCGAGAGTTGGAGAAGGTAAGTCATTCCTGAACACTGGCAGGTACCATTTCTCCTGTGTTTTGAGTTTTGAACCCAGGCTCTCATTATTTTTAGAAGTAGTTTCCTTGCTTCCATATTTACAGTGACAGAACAGTATTTTTTACTCCACCAGAGATGTAATAAAACTGAGTTTTGGAGCCAGGCACCAGGCCTGTTAATCTTAGCTACTCAGAGGCTGAGATCTGAAGATCAAAGTTTGAGTTAGCCTAGGCAGGAAACTCCATGAGACGCTTACCTTCCATTAAGTACCCCTCCCCCCCCCCCCAAAAAAAAAAAAAAGACAAATGGAGCTGTGACTCAGGAGGTACCTCACTAGCCTTGAGCAAAAATACTCAGAGATAGCACCTAGGCCCTGAGTTCAAATTCCAAGACTGGAGCCAAAAAATGTAATTAAATTCAGAAATGTTTAAACAGTCCGATTTTGTTAGATTAACCCAGTTAACCAGAAAACCTAGTGTTTTCTTCATAGTCCCTGAGTAATAAAATGTAAAATTAGTCTTTTTTTTTTTTTTTTTGGTCATAGGGCTTGAACTCTGGGCCTGGGCGCTGTCCCTCAGCTCTTCAGCTCAAGGCTAGCACTTTACACTTGAACCATAGCTCCACTTCCAGCTTTTTCTGCTTATGTTGCTGAGAATCGAACCCAGGGCCTCATGCATTCAAGGCAGTCACTCAATCACTGAGCCACCTTCCCAGCCCATGAGTCTTTGTTACCTAGAGGAGTAGAAGCATAGTTGGGAATCTTCTAATGGCTTTTACATACTCACATGTCTTAGAGAATGGGGGTTCCCCCTGGTGAGACAGATTGTGCTGAAAACTTTGACCTTCTCTGTTCTGTTAACTAGTTGGCTGTTTCCTGTCTTTGATAGTGTGGTTGGTATTGGGGGCCAATGAATTGGGAAGATGCAGAGATGAAGCTGAAAGGGAAACCCGATGGTTCTTTCCTGGTACGAGACAGCTCCGATCCTCGTTACATCTTGAGCCTCAGTTTCCGGTCCCAGGGTATCACCCACCACACTAGAATGGAGCATTATAGAGGTAAGAGGTATTGCTGTTGTTAGCCTTCTTCCCTCTGTGGTATTTGACTTTTTCATGGGAAGGATTGTTTTTGGTTTTTTTTTTTTTGGGTCTGGTTGTGGGGCCTGAACTCTGGGCCTGGGTGCTGTCCCTCAGCTCTTCAGCTCAAGGCTAGTGCTCTACCACTTGAGCCACAGTGCCACTTCCGGCCTTTTTTTTCTGCTTATGTGATGCTGAGGAATCGAACCCAGGGCCTCATGTATGCAAGGCAATTGCTCTACCACTGAGCCACCTTCCCAGCCCTCATGGGAAGGATTTACAGGAATGGAACTAGAAATTGGGGATGGGGGGAATTTCATAGGCTCTTTTTGTTTTGTTTTGTTTTGTTTTGGGTTTTTTTGGGTCGGTCGTGGGACCTGAACTCTGGGCCTGGGTTCTGTTCCTCAGCTCTTCAGCTCAAGGCTAGCGCTGTACCACTTGAGCCATGACGCTACTTCTGGCTTTTTCTGCTTATGTGGTGCTGAGGAATCGAACCCAAGGCTGCATGCATGCGAAGCAAGCACTCTACCACTGAGCCGCCTTCCCAGCCCCTCATAGGCTCTTTAATGTTTACATGGGCTCTAGTTTTAGTCACTAGAAAAAATATTGGACCCGGGCTCTGATGGCTCACAACTATAATTCTAGCTATTCAGGAGGTTGAGGTCTTAGGATCATGGTTCAAAGCCAGCCTGGGCAGGAAAGTCCATGAGACTCTTACCTCCAGTTAACCAGAAAACTAAAAGTGGTACTATGACTCAAAGTGGTAGAGCGCTAGCCTGAGTAGAGAGCGCTCAGGGATAGCATTCAGACTCCAAGTTCAAGCATGACTGATGGAAATTTTTTTTTTTTTTTGTCAGTCATGGGGCTCAAGTGGTAGGGTGCTAGCCTTGAGCTGAAGAGCTGAGAGACAACACTCAGGCCCAGAGTTCAGCCCCCACGATGTATAATGCTAGCTACTCAGGAGGCTGAGATCTGAGGGTCGTGGTTCTAAGCTAGCCTGGGCAGGAAACTCCATGAGACGTGTATCTCTAATAAACTACTCAAAAAAGCCAGAAGTGGCACTGTGTCTGTCAAGTGGTAGAGTGCTCTCCTTGAGCAAAAAGAAACTTAGGGACAATGCTGAGGCCAAGTTTAAGCCCCAGGATGGGGGAGGGGGGTACCAAAAATGAAAAATTCATGAAGAGCTATGTGCTGGTGGCTCATGCTTATGATCCTAGCTACTCAGGAGGCTGAGATCTGAAGACTGAGGTTTTTCAGCCAGCCTGGGCAGGAAAGTCTGTGAGACTCTTATCTCCAATGAAACATCAAAAAGCCAAAAGTAGAGGTGAGATGTGACTCAAGTAGACCGTTAGTTTTAGGCCAGAAAGCTCGGGGACAGTGCCTAGGCCCTGACTGTAAGCCTGGAACAAAAAGAAGCTCAGGGACAGTGCCCACCCCTGAGTTCAAGCCCCAGGACTGACAAAAAACAAAAAGCAAAAACCCCAAACAACCAGGGAGACTGTTACCTATTTTCCTGCTGTTCCTTAAAACCAAAGTCAAACAGACAAAACAAATACAAAACAAAGTATTTCAGAGGGAAGCTGTTTGTTAAACTTATGAAAATGATAAATGACTATATTTTGAGAATGATGAATATCTGGTCTTTAGGTTCCTGATGGTATAAAAGCTTTCTGAATTACTTCTTTCTCTACTTACTTCTTGTTGAAAAAAGCTTTTCTCCCTTGAATAAATGGAGGCCTTTCTGTTGCCAGTTTGCAGTGGGACATTATTCTTTATCATTTTAAGTGATATACTGTAAGAATAGCTAGAGGTTTGAAATTGCAGTTACGCCGGGCACCAGTGCCTCACACCTGTAATCCTAGCTATTCGGGAGGCTGAGATCTGAGGATCATGGTTCAAAGCCAGCCTGGGCAGTAAAGTCTGTGAAACTCTTATCTCCAATAAACCACCAGAAAACCAGAAGTGGCGCTGTAGCTCAAGTAGTAGAGCACTTGCCTTGAGCTGAAGAGCTGAGGGACAGCACTTAGGCCCAGAGTTCAAGGCCCACGACCCACAAAAAAAAAGAAAAAGAAAAAGAAATCTGTGGTTACCTGGAGTGATTAGTATACTTCCTTTGTATCTTTTTTTTTTTTTTTGCCAGTTCTGGGGCTTGAACTCAGGCCTGAGCACTGTCCCTGAGCTTCTTTTACTCAAGGCTAGCATTCTGCTTGAGCCACAGTCCCACTTCTGGCTTTTTCTGTGTATGTGGTTCTGAGGCGTCAAACCCAGGGCTTCATGCATGCTAGGCAAGTACTCTACCACTAAGCCACATTCCCAGCCCCTTTGTATCATTTTTTGTGGGTATTCTTTTGGAATCTAGTGCTTTTAGCTTTTGAAGCTTTCTGGGTTGTTTGTTTTGATTTTTAAGTCATGAATGTTCACATTTCCTTCTGGCTTGGTATTCTGAAGTTTGAGTAGGGTCTTTTGTTTTTTCAAATGCTAGTAGAGACTTGAACTCAAGGCCTTGAGCTCCTGCTCAGCTTTTTCACTCACAACAGTCATTCTATCATTTGATTTATGCCACTAGTTCCAGCTTTTTTTTTTTTTTTAATTGGTCTTGGGGCTTGAACTCTGGGCCTGGGCGCTGTCCCTGAGCTCTTCAGCTCAAGGTGAGCACTCTACCACTTGAGCCATTTCTGGTTTTCTGGTGGTTAATTGGAATTAAGAGTCTCACAGACTTTCCTGCCTAGGCTGACTTTGAACCGTGATCCTAAGACCTAGCTTCCTGAGTAGCTAGGATTACAGGCATGAGCCACTGGTGCCTGGCTAGTTCTAGCTTTTTGATGATTAATTGAAGAGTCTCAGATTTGTCTCCTGGCTTCAAACCTTAATTCTCAGATTTCAGCCTCCTGCATAGCTAGGATTTTAGACTTGAGCTTAAGATAGCAATGTAGTCACATGTTGAGACATAGGATTCTAGAAGTTATACCCTCATGGAGGATGAGGTGCTGGATTATCTCTCCATATAGCTTAAGCTGGCCTAGAACTCATTGTGTTGCCAAGGTTGGCCTTAAATGCTAAATCACCCTACCTTAACTTCCCAAGTGCTGGGATTATAGATGTGTATCACCACAGCCAGCACTTCTCATCTTTCTAAAGTTTGTAGCAACGTGTGATGGCACATGTCTATAAATAGCAGCTCCTCTACAGGTGGAAACAGGAGGATTTTAAGTTTGAAACCAGCCCAGGCAAAGGTAAGGGAGACTGTCTCAAAATATTAATTAATTAATTGATTAAAATGGCTGGGGATTTAGCTTAAGTGATAGAGTTCTTAATATATATGAGGCTTTGAGGTCAATCCCCAGTACCTCCATAAAAAAAGTATGTTTTAAAGAAATTCTTGCCGAGAGCTGGGAAGGTGGCTCAGTGGTAGAGTGCTTGCCTTGCATGCTCGAGGCCCTGGGTTCGATTCCTCAGCACCACATAAGAAAAAAAAAAGAAAAAAGCTGCAAGTGGCACTCTGGCTCAAGTGGAAGAGCACTAGCCTTGAGCTGAAGAGCTGAGGGACAGCGCCCAGGCCCAGAGTTCAGGCCCCACAACCGGACCCAAAAAAAAAAAAAAAAATTCTTGCCAAGTGTTGGTGGTTCACACCTGTAATCCTAGCTACTTAGGAGGCTGAGATCTGAGAATTCTGGTTCAAAGCCAACCTGGGTGGGAATGTCTATGGGACTCTTTTTTTTTTTTTTTTTTTTGCCGGTCATGTGGCCTGAACTCTGGGTCTGGGCACTGTCCCTCAGCTCTTCATCTCAAGGCTAGTGCTCTACCACTGGAGCCACAGCGCCACTTCTGGCTTTTTCTGTTTATGTGGTGCTGAGGAATCGAACCCAGGGCCTCATGCTTGCAAGGCAAGCACTCTACCGCTGAGCTACCTTCCCAGCCCCGTCTATGGGACTCTTATCTCCAATTTACTACCAGAAAACCCAAAGTGGCACTGTGGCTCAAGTGGTAGAGTTACTCACTTTGAGCTGAAGAGCTCAAGGACAGCGCCCAGGCCCAGAGTTCAAGACCCATGACTGACAAAAAAAAAAGAAAACTCTTTGTGGTGGTACTATTGTTTGAACTTAGGGACTCAGGGCTTTGTACTTCCTAGTCAAGTGCTTTACCACTGAGCCATATCTCCAACCTTCACATTGAGATATGTTTTGCTTTTTGCTTTTTGCTCAGGCCTGGATTTCAGTCCTCCTATTTTATACTTTTTTCTGTAGCTCCCAAGACAGACTTACGCCACTAGACCCAGCTTCTTCTTTTGATTTTTTTTTTTTTTTTGGGTCTGGTCGTGGGGCCTGAACTCTGGGCCTGGGTGCTATCCCTCAGCTCTTCAGCTCAAGGCTAGCGTTCTACCACTTGAGCCACAGTGCCACTTCCAGCTTTTTTTTCTTTTTGCTTATGTGGTGCTGGGGAATCGAACCCAGGGCCTCAAGCATGCAAGGCAAGTGCTCTACCACTGAGCCACCTTCCCAGCCCCAGCTTCTTTTGAAATGGAATCTCTTGAAATGTTTGCCTGGGCTGCCCTTAAACCTGGATTCTCCCAATCTCAGCCTCCCAAGTAGCCAGGTTATAGGCATGAGCTACCATGTCCATATTAAAAGTTTTACTTCTTAACTTTACATTTCAGGAACCTTCAGCTTATGGTGCCATCCCAAGTTTGAAGATCGCTGTCAGTCTGTGGTCGAGTTCATCAAGAGAGCCATCATGCACTCTAAAAATGGGAAATTTCTCTATTTCTTGAGATCCAGGGTTCCAGGTAAGGCTGTCTGTAAACTTGGTATGATCCAATATAGTATCAAAATTCTCCCTGCTTCCAAAGGCCACACTTAAGCTTTTTTTCCCTAGTGGTTAAGAAAGCATTCTTCCCCACAATAAAGACAATTTGCCCCATGAAGTTTAGAATGTGTTTTGACTTTAAGTATCACTATCTCACAAGATTATGACATTTGTGAAATGTATGTAATCACTTAATCACAATAAAAAATAAAAATTAAAAAAAATTTAAAAACCAGGCGCTGGTGGCTCACGCCTATAATCCTAGCTACTCAGGAGGCTGAGATCCGAGGATCGTGGTTTAAAGCCAGCCCAAGCAGGAAAGACCCTGAGACTCCTATCTCCAATAAACCACCAGAAAACCAGAAGTGGCGCTGTGGCTCAAGTGGTAGAGCGCTCGCCTTGAGCCGAAGAGCTGAGGGACAGCGCCCAGGCCCAGAGTTCAAGCCCCATAACTGACAAAAAAAAAAAATTAGGGCTGGGAAGGTGGCTCAGTGGTAGAGTGCTTGCCTTGCATGCATGAGACCCTGGTTCAATTCCCCAGCACCACATAAGCAAAAAGAAAAAAATCCGGAAGTGGTGCTGTGGCTCAAGTGGTAGAGCACTAGCCTTGAGCTGAAGAGCTGAGGGACAGTGCCCAGGCCCAGAGTTCAGGCCCCATGACTAGACCCCCCCCCCCAAAAAAAAAAAAAAAATTAAAAAGCATTCTTCCTAAAGTGCAGAGGCTAATCTCCTGCCTTTGTATGTTAATCCTGCAACATACTTAGCTTCTAATAAATTTGAGAAAACAGCTCCCACCTGATGTCCAGGCATCATGTAAACATTTAAAATTCTACAATGTCTTCTTGATGATCCAGGCATCTCAGCACTGCATGCAAGAACAATGAGAGTGTTCTCAGTTCATTTTCTTTAAAAAAAAAAAAAAATTGGGGGCTGGGAAGATGGCTCAGTGATAGAGCACATGCCTTGCATGCCTGAGGCCCTGGGTTTGATTCCTCAGCACCACAGAAGCAAAAAAGAAAAAACCCTGAAGTGGCACTGTGACTCAAGTGGTAGAGTACTAGCCTTGAGCTGAAGAGCTGAGGGACAGCACCCAGGCCCAGAGTTCAGGCCCTACGACCAGACCCCCCCCCCCCAAAAAAAATGTTGTTAACTATTGATGTGTCATACAAGGGGCCACCATTTCATAAGTTATGAGTACATTTCTTTTTTTTGGATAATGTTATCTCTTCCTTTATTTTCCCTCAATTTCCCCCTCCTGTCTCTGCCCACAAGTTATATAGGTCATTTTTCACTTTGTATACACTGAATAGCATGATTGCTTCTTAGTGGGGGAGAGAGGGGTCAGTCATGGGTGTGAACTCTTGGCCTAGGCGCTGTCCCTCAGCTCTTCAGCTCAAGGCTAGTGTTCTACTACTTGAGCCACAATGCCACTTTCAGCCTTTTCTGCTTATGTGGTGCTGAGGAATCAAACCCAGGGCCTCATGCATGCAAGGCAAGCACTTTGCCACTGAGCCACTTCCCAGTCCTCATGATTGCTTTTGTTCATCCTTTCTGTGACCCCTGTAACCCTCCCAAAAGGAAAAACACCAAAAACAAAAAAGGCAAAAACACCACCACCACCAACAACAACAACAAAACCCCCAAAACATCTCAGGTCATTTTCTAAGAAGCAGAAAGGTGTATGAGGTGTTCACCAAAAAGGCAATGGTGAGTAAATGTCTAGGAGGCCAGATTCATTCTTTGTTAGGAGGTATCTGTTGTATCTGTTGTAGGGTTGCCCATATTGTGATAAACTTGCCATCTCTATTAGTTTTTTGTTTTGTTTGTCGGTCGTGGGGCCTGAACTCTGGGCCTGGGCGCTGTCCCTCAGCTCTTCAGCTCAAGCCTAGCACTCTACCACTTGAGCCACAGTACCACTTCCAGCTTTTTCTGCTTATGTGGTGCTGAGGAATCCAACCCATAGCCTCATGTATGTGAGGCAAGCACTCTACCACTGAGCCACCTTCCCATTCCCAGAATCTGCTTTTCTAGCCCTGAGAAAAGAAAACTGACAAGCACTAGATATTTGTAGGAAACCAATAACTTAAAATGAGAATTTTAGGCCAGGCACCAGTGGCTCATGCCTATAATCCTAGCTACTCAGGAGGCTAAGATCTGAGGATTACAGTTTGAAGCCATCCTGGGAAAGAAAGTCTGTGAGACTTTTTTTTGTGTGTCTGTTATGGGGTCTGAACTCTGGGCCTGGGCACTGTCCCTCAGCTCTTCAGCTCGAGGCTAGTGCTCTACCACTTGATCCACAGTACCACTTTCAGCTTTTTCTGCTTATGTGTTGCTGAGGAATCCAACCTAGGGCCTCATGCATGGGAGGCAAGCACTCTACCATTGAGCCACCTTCTCACCCCTGTGAGATTTTTATCTCTAATTAATCTCTGACAAATGAGAAGTAGAGCTGTGGTAGAGCACCAGTCTTGAGCAAAAAAGCTCAGGGATAGCACCCAGGCCCTGAGTTTAAGCCCCAGGACTGGCACAAAAAAGAGAGAGAGTAAGGCACTGGTTGTTTATGCCTGTGATCCTAGCTACTCAGGAGGCTGAGATCTGAGGATCGAGGTTCAAAGCCAGCTCAGGCAGAAAGTCCATGAGTACTCACCTTGAGCTGAAGGTCTAAGAGACAGCAACCAGGCCCCAAGTGTAAGCCCCATGACTGACAAAAACAAACAAACAAACAAAAACTTTATACTTTTTTATTAAGTTAAATTAAGATTAATAAACAGTATGTCAAGAAGTTGCTCCAAAAAGGAGTTGCTGGGGAACCTCAGGCAGAACATCAGAAACATGATTGAACCAGGTGATATGAATGTTTTATATCTCAGGTGATTCAAATAAGGCATGACAGGATGTGAACTGTATTAATTCTCACTTCATTTAGTATTTGCCTTAGTACTGTCAACACAGTTGGATCTCATGCCATTAACTTGGTTGAAGGGAAAGTTAGAATTCTTCCTCATAGGAAATGACTGCCTAGCAGTTCATGAAGCTTGTGGATTTGGGAGGTATTTAATAACACCTTTATTTTGTAATGTAGTATAAAAATTAAGCCATATCACTGCCCTCAAACAGCTGGTAGCCATAAAGAGGGGAACAGTAGGAAAACAAAGGCAAGAGCCATATATAGTACCAACCATGGTGGTGATTGACAGGGGCATGGTAATCAGCTGCTTGTGAGTATGCTGTGTAACTCAGAGAGGAATCAGGACTCCGTAGCATCTCTGCTTTAAGTATTAAGAGACTAGAACCTTGGACTCCTCACAATTCATTTTATTTCCCAAATGTATTCTTTCTGTCTACAGAAATTTTAACTAACGTTCTTATATTATAAAAAGACTAGGGCTGGGAAGGTGGCTTAGTAGTAGAACGCTTGCCTTGTATGCATGAGACCCTGGGTTCAATTCTTCAGCACCACATAAGCAAAAAGAAAAAAGCCCGAAGTGGCGCTGTGTGTGGCTCAAGTGGTAGAGCACTAGCCTTGAGCTGAAGAGCTGAGGGACAGCGCCCCAGGCCCAGAGTTCAGGCCCCACAACCAGACCCCCCCCCCCAAAAAAAGACTACTGTTTATTAGGTAACTGTTATGCTAAAAAGTTGGTCAGATACTTATTTTTGCCAATCCTAGAGCTTAAACTCAAGGGCTGGGCACTATTCCTGAGCTGCTTTTGTTCAAGGCTAGCTGCAGTGCCACTTCCAGCTTTTTCTGTTTATGTGATACTGAGGAATCAAACCCAGGGCTTCATGCATGCTAGGCAAGCACTCTACCACTAAGCACATTTCCAGCCTTTGGTCAGATTCTTGATCATTACTTTATCACAGAAAAAGATAGCAGTAATCATATTAAAAAATTTGAACTTGTTGGCACTTGTGGAAACTACATGAAGAAGGTAGAATATGTTTATTAGTATAGTGCTGTCTTTTAAGACCTATGTTGAGTGTCATAGGTAAGATATTTCTTTGCAAGCTGGGCTTTGGTGGCTCATACCTGTAATCCTAGCTACTCAGGAGGCCGAGATCTGATAGGATCATGGTTTAAAGCTAGCCTGGGCAGGGAAGTCTGAAAGACTATTATTTCCAGTTAACTACCAGAAAACTGGAAGTAGTGCTGTGGCTCAAAGTGGTAGAGCACTATCCTTGAGCAAAAGAGCTCAGGGACAGTGCCCAAGCCTGAGTTCAAGCCCCACGACTGACACCCCTTCCCCCCCCACCAAAAAATCACACTTTAAATTGGATTTTTTTTTTTTTTTTTTGCTGGTATTGAGACTTGTACTCAGGGCCTGGGCACTGAGCTTTTTCACTCAAGTCTAATGTTCCCAGTTGGGAACCAATAATATATGTTGTAGAGCTGAAAAGTATTTCTAGCAAGGTTCTGGTGGCTCACACCTGTAATCCTAACTACTCAAGAGACTGAAATCTGAGGGTCATGATTATAAGTCAGCAGGGTCAAGAAAGTTTGTGAGATTCTCATCTCCAGTTAACCACCAGAATACTGGAAGTGATGCTGTGGCTCAAAGTGGTAGAGCACTAGCCTTGAGCAGAAGAACTCATGGAGAGTGCCCAGGCCCTATATTTGAGCTACACACAGACACACAAACACACACACACCCACAAAAGTGTAGAGGAGAACAAGTTCCTTGAGTGTGAAATGTTGTAGTAGTTATTTTGCAAGTGGAAAATGAGCCCTTTGTGGAAAGACTTATGCAGAATGTATATATAAAGAAGCCCTCTCCCTGGACTCTATTCATAAGGAAGTTGTAGTTCGCTTCATCGTTCCCTCTGAATATTCTTTGTTTTCATTCTTGAAGGACTGCCGCCAACTCCAGTTCAGCTGCTCTATCCAGTGTCCCGATTCAGCAATGTCAAATCCCTGCAGCACCTTTGCAGATTCCGGATCCGACAGCTCGTCCGAATAGATCACATCCCGGATCTCCCACTGCCTAAGTACAGTGGGGTTGTTTAGATTGGGGAAGGAATTGGGGTGGATTACAAATAGCAATGAGTCCTGCAAGCTGCTGACACAGGCAGAGGCTGGCCTAAAGTATTCACAGGCAGTATACTTTCATTTTTCATGTGTCTTAACTCTAGAACTGTCACACTGAAGCTGAAAGTGGAGAAAGAGAGTTTATCAGCCCTTTTTGTGGGCCCCATGGAGAGCAGAGTAGGAGTGGTAAGAGAGAGAGAGAAAAATGTAATGAAGGAGAAGGCAGGAATTTTGTTAGGTTGACATAAAGTCTTTGGTATTATGTTAGTCATAGAGGAATGAAGAAGAAAGAAGAGCTAAACAAAGGAGTAGCCAGGCGCTGGTGGCTCACGCCTATAATCCTAGCTACTCAGGAGGCTGAGATCTGAGGATCACAGTTTAAAGCCAGCCCAGGCAGGAAAGTTCGTGAGACTCATCTCCAATAAACCACTAGAAAACCGGAAGTGGTGCTGTGGCTCAAGCAGTAGAGCACTTGCCTTGAGCTGAAGAGCACAGGGACAGTGCCCAAACCCAGAGTTCAAGCCCCACGACCGACAAAACAAAACAAAAAAACCGAATATATTTTGCCTGAGTACCAATGGTACATGCCTATAATCCTAGCTACTTGGGAGGTGAGATTAGAGGATTTTGGATCCAAGCCAGCCTGGGCAGGAAAGTCCTTAAGACTCTTAGTTCCAATTAATCACCAGAAAACCAGGAGTAGCACTGTGGCTCAAATGGTAGAGCTCTAGCCTTGAGTGGAAGAGCTCAGGGAGCTGAGGTGCCCAGGCCCAGAATTCAAGTCCCATGACTCAAAAAAAAAGAGTATGTCTTATAATTTTATCCTTTATGTGTCTCCTTATTTTTCACAGACCTCTGATATCTTATATCCGAAAGTTCTACTACTATGATCCTCAGGAAGAGGTATACCTGTCTCTAAAGGAAGCGCAGCTCATTTCCAAACAGAAGCAAGAGGTAGAGCCCTCCACGTAGCGAGGGCCTCCTGTTGGTCACCACCAAGGGTAAGGACTCTTTGCTTCCCTGCCCAGCCTATGTACTGGGCAGTTTTCATCATGTGTTGAGCATCATGCCTCCCCACAATTTCCCATGTGTACCCCCAGTCCAGGCATCTGGACTCACCAAGGAGTATGTACTCTGTTTAGAAGAAAGTCAGACAAGAAATACTTAGGCTGGGCATGGTGCATGACTATTATCTTAGCACTGAAACAGGAGGATTACTGATTCAAAGTCAGACTAGATTTTTTTTTTTTTTGCCAGTCCTGGGGCTTGATCTTAAGACCTGGACACTGTCCCTGAGCTTCTCTTGCTCAAGGCTAGCACTCTACCACTTGAGCCACAGCATTACTTCTGGCTTTTTCTGTTTATGTGGTACTGAGGAATCAAACCCAGGGCTTCATGCATGCTAGATAACACGCTACCACTAAGCTACATTCCCAGCTCCCAGACTGAATTATATATAGGCTTTAAAAAAAGAGCTGGGGGGCTGGGAAGGTGGCTCAGTGGTAGAGCGCTTGCCTTGCATGCATGAGGCCCTGGGTTCGATTCCTCAGCACCACATGAGCAAAAAGAAAAAAGCCGGAAGTGGTGCTGTGGCTCAAGTGGTAGAGCGCTAGCCTTGAGTTGGAAGAGCTGAGGGACAGCACCCAGAGTTCAGGCCCCATGACCGGACCCCAAAAAAAAAAAGAGCTGGGTGCTTGTAATCTTAGCTACTTAGGAAGCTGAGATCTGAGGATCATGGTTCAACGCCAGCCCATGAGACTCTTATCTCCAATTAACCACTTCAAACCCAGAAGTAGCACTGTTACTCAAGTGGTAGAGCATTAGCCTTGAACACAAAGAGGCTCAGGGACAGCATCCAGGCCTTAGTTGAAACCCCACAACTGACAAAAAAAAAAACATATACCCAAAAAACATAAAGCCAGGTGCCAGTAGATCATGCCTGTAATCCTAGCTACTCAGGAGACTGAGATCTGAAGATTGTGGTTTGAAGCCAGCCTAGGCAGGAAAGTCTGTGAGACTCTTATCTCTAAGTAGGGGAAAAAGAAGAAGAAAAGCTAGAAGTAGAGCTGTGGCTCAAATGGTAGAGCACTAGCTTTGAACAAAAATACTCAGAGATAGCACCTATCTAGTCCCTGAGTTCAAGCCCCAGGCCCAGCACAAAGAAAAAGAAGGAGAGAGGAGAGGAGGCAAGGAGGAAAGAAAGAAAGAAGGCTAGGGTCATGGTTCAAGGGATCAACACTTGCCCAGCAAATGCAAATCCCTGAGTTCAAGTCCCATTACCACTAAAAGAAGAAAAGGAGGGGGGTGGGGGCAGGAAATACTTTAAAATGTGCCAAGTAGGCAGGTGCTGGTGGCTCATCCTCATAATTCTAGCTACTTAAGAAGCTGAGATCTGAGAATCATGGTTCAAAGCCAGCCCAGGTAAGAAGGTCCGTGAGACTTTTTTTTTTTTGGGTCCGGTCCTGGGGCCTGAACTCTGGGCCTGGGTGCTATCCCTCAACTCTTCAGCTCAAGGCTAGCACTCTACCACTTGAGCCACAGTGCCACTTCCGGCTTTTTTTTTCTTCTTGCTTATGTGGTGCTGGGGAACCGAACCCAGGGCCTCAGGCATGCAAGGCAAGCACTCTACCACTGAGCCACCTTCCCAGCCCCATCCGTGAGACTTTTGTCTCCAATTAACCACCAGAAAACTGGAAGTAGCGCTGTAGCTCAAAGTGTTAGCGCACTAGCCTTGAACACAAAAGCCCAGGGACAGCGCCCAAGCCCTGAGTTCAAGCCCCACAACTGACCAAAAAAAAAAAAGGAGCTGGGCCCTGGTGGATCACGTCTGTAATCCTAGCTACACAAGAGCCTGAGATCTGAGGATCACGGTTCAAAGCCAGCCCAAGCAGGAAAGTCCGTAAGACTCTTATCTCCAATAAACCACTAGAAAACCGGAAGTGGCACTGTAGCTCAAGCAGTAGAGTGCTCGCCTTGAGCTGAAGAGCAAAGGGACAGCGCCTAAGCCCAAAGTTCAAGCACCAAAACCGGGAAAAAAAATACAGAAAGAAAATGTGGAATGTGTTTAGGCAAAAAGTTAGTGAAAACTTCATCTCAACTAACAAGCTAAGTGGTGGTGTTCACAGCTGTGATTCCAGATATATAAGAGACATAAGTTGGAAGACTGGGGTCTGAGAATAGCTCTAGGCAAAAATAAGAGACCTTATCTGAAAAATAACTGTTTTTGAAAAATATACCACTTCCTGTCTTAGTTTTCTTTTTAGCCTCTAGACCAAGTGGGTCAGAGGAAAAAGTAAGGGAAAGTGGGTGGTAGTAAACTAAAAGGTAAGAGAATAGAGAATATGAGTAATGTTATAAGATATATTTCCTCATTTATTTCAGAACCTCATTTTGGCACTCAATAATATGCTTGACACAGAAGTAATCTCCATATCCCCAGCCAGCTGAGATATTTGCACAAGCATCTGGCTGTCTAAGCTCTTCTCCTTTTCAGCTTCGCTTCTCCAACCTCCAGCAGTTAGTTCTGTCACTCCATTTTAGTTGTATACTGTTGAACCAAACCATCTTCTTCCTTCTGTGTTTTACCTAGGCATATGATTGCCAAGCTCCAGTTTGAAGAGCCAAATGTAAAGAAGAACTAGGAAAAACAAGAGAGAATATGAAGAATTGGGAGTCTCTGTGCAGACTTTGTTTCCCCTATAGCCCTGGGGCTTGGAAGAAGCACACAGCCATACTCTGAGTGGGGCTCCAGCATTTTGCATCCCCATGGTACCCCAGAACTAGATAAGCTCCTTGAAAAACTGGAAGAAGTCTCAACACTGTTTTTATTTTTGTTTTTTTTTCAATAAGTTTTGTTTTTGATATTTCCATTTCTCAGAATGGAAAACTCACTTTGAAGGCAGCTAAGCTTTGTGCCCATTGGACTGAAAGTAGTATAAAGGAAGATCAGGTCCAAAGGGTTGGGAGTAGAGGAGTCTAGTTCAGCTAGTAACAAAAAATATGAGTCCTCACCATGGATCTTGAGGAAGGGCAAGAAGTCAGAGAAGGGCAAAGTGGAACTGGAAGTTTCTGCAGGAAGGAGAATCAGCTCCTCAGTGCCAAGAGTCAGTAGGAATGGGAGAAAGGAGGGTGGTGCTTGGCAGGAAGATTGTTAGACTGGCAAATACTTAGCTAGAGGAAGTAGTGACTCCTCACAGCCTCCCTTTTAAGGGTTGGAAACTTGATTTCAGAATATGTCTTCATTCTGTTTTACTTCATTCTTTAAGCTCTGTGACCTGAAGTTACCACCATTTTCCCTTTACCCTTAGCCCTTTTCCCCTGAGATAACTGTCCATTTCACTTCAGTCTGGTAACATCCTGTTACCTCCACTGCTATTGCTTCTACCAGCTGGTGAGGCTGCTCTATCACCTGAGCAGTACAGAGCTCCAATCTGGGATGCTGAGGTTAATGGAACATGCTTCCGGTAACTTCATGACAAACAGGGGCCATGGTTTAGGCATCCTTGTTGCCTCCATCTGTTAGTGAAAAGGAATGTAGAAGAAGGTGAGAAACAGTATTGTGCTCTTCCTAGAGGAAGCCCAGTGTCTCAGCCTTAATGAGATTTCCTTAGTGCAGAGGAAGAGTATCACCTCGGGTTTTTGGGTTTATCTGTTGTTCTAGAGATAGCAATGGCTTCTTTATTTTTATGTTCATCCTAGCAACCAAGACATTTCCTGAGTCAGATCCTGTTGTCCTCCTTTCAGTGGGAAGTTCTGTCAGATGGCTTGTTTCACAACTGGACATGAAAAACGGAGGATAAAAACTCAGTGTTTTTCAGTGATCTTTAATTATGCCTGCAGCCAGCCATTGCCAATCATACAATATTGTGAGTTTGCTTTCTCATAGTTACTCTCTATGGGAGAGGTTTGCTGTTAAAATGTGACAGCTGAGCTGTTGGGTCTTTATTACTCTTCTACATTGTGTTCTATGTGACTGTCTTTTGGATGTCTATGCTGTGTCTGCCTCAGATCAGGAGACAAATAATGCTGTCAGTTTGGGGGCAAGGTCCCTCTGTCTTGGTTGTTTTATAGGACTGCCTCATCTGGAAGCCTTGCCTGGAAGGATCAGTTTTCTTCCTTGTAGCTGAACAGAGAGGAAATATGCATTATTACTACAAAGAGATGACCCACAAGATGTGTTTTGCAGCATAAACCCAGCCACAATATCCTACGGTACCTCTCCTTTCTTTGGTTTCAATACCAGTTTTATAAAATTGTGATCCAGCCAGGTGTCGATGGCTCTTGGCTGTAATCCTAGCTGCTCAAGTGGCTGAGATCTGAAAATCACAGTTACAAGCCAGCCTTGGCAGGAAAGTTCATGAGACTCTTATCTCCAGTTAACCAGCAAAAAGCTAGAAGTAGAGGTATGACTCACAAGTGGTAGAGCATCAGCTTTGAACAAAAAAGCCAAGCAAAAAGCAGGAGGCCCTGAGTTCAAGCCCCAGTACCAACACACACACACACACACACACACACACACACACACACACACACACACACACACACACACACACACACACACACACACACACACACACACACACACACACACACACACACACACACACACACACACACACACACACACACACACACACACACACACACACACAGATTGTGATCCAAAGATTGGCTTAACCTGTGAGTCTTGCCTCTGGTGAGTGTAAGTTGTTTGCCATTTTGCAGAAAGTGTTACCCTACCATAGAGCCTGAGGTATGAAACCCAATGAGGTCTTTGAGTGGCTAATATGCAGACTACCTGTAATTTCATCCCACCCACCCCCCATTTTAGCTACTCATAATTTAAAAATTATTTTTTTAGTGTGTTTTCATGGCTGTGGGCTAGTTAGTAAACATGTTCCCTGGACTGAGGGAACTTTCAAGTCACTGCTGCTCATGATGTAATTGGAGAATGACTCATTGTAGCAGAGAATCAAGGCCTGTCTTTAAAGACATTTAGAGTGGGTGAGATCAGGGAAGACCAGATGGTCTGGGAGAGCGCTGCAGCAGTGAGGCTTTGGGTTGTAGGCAGGGGAAGCATAAGAAGAGAAATACATGAACAAAAGCGATGAAGCAGAAATCCGCATGGTGTGTGCTGGGCAGTATACCGTTTTTTCAGAGCACCATCATTACAAAATCCGATCAGTGCAGTGGTCTAGACGGAAGCTTCTCAGGCATGAGGCAGGTCTAAAAGTTAAAAGTATCTGGTAGGTGGAGGCCAAAGCCAGAAATCAGCCAAGTGACTATCAATGGCCCAGCCCCTCACTATTGACCTTTATCTGCTCAAACTCTGAAGGAGATGATAGTAGTCAACAGTGAGTACCTTTGTGGTACTGGGGTTTGCAGTAGAGAATTCATACACTCAGGAACAAAACCAAACTGGCTTGCAGAGGCATGTCCCAACTGCCTGTCTCTCTCTTCCCCCACCAGTTCCTGGGGAAGACTGTTTACATATATGTGGTCTATCTGCTTTTCTCACAGCTTAGATTGGCCTGACCCTTCCTTAGTTGAATACACTGCAAAGGACATCACAATCTCCATCAGGTATGAGTGTTTGGTGCAGATGGGCGTGGCCTTGTATAGAACAAGTTAGATAAGCAGTGGAGAGAAGGGGACTGAGACTGTTGACTAAAGTGCGGGTTGGCTAGAGTCAGTAGAGCAGAGGAAAGTAGGAGCAGGGCTGGTGGTTAGCACTTGTCCAGGGCTGAGCATGCCAGTGGAAATGCAGTGTGCAGTGTACTCATTCCTCTCTACTTCTATGCTAAAAGTCATGAACTAGGAAAGGCTCTTACTTCTAGAGACGCATTGTTGGTTTCTCTGTTGTGGGTAGGGAGTGTCAGTACTCTCAGGTCCTTTACTTGTTTATGACTGATCTATTGTATTGCTCAGCTTGGTATGCACCAATGTGAGCTAGTGTCAACTACTGCTGCAACCTGCTGTTACTTGAAATGCTTGTATTATATTTAGAGCACAGGAGTAACAGGGTGGGGGCTTTGGTGTGGGGAACTAGATAAATGAGTGACAGCTGGTCCTTGAAATAATTTGGGGATCACTTACGACGACCTTGGCCTGGTCTCCTACCTATGCCAAGATAAAAGAGAACATGGATGGCAGTATCAACCTCCTGAGAAGAAAGATGACAGGGAGCTTCTTGGATTCTTCTTTCTTTCCTTCTTTTCATTTGGGCTGATTGTGTGGTTGGAAATGATGTGGAGATAGCATATCCTCTCCAGGATTCATCTGGAAGGATTGAGTGGAGATGGTCAGAACTCCCAGGTCCAGGCGTGTGAGACTGGAATAGAGCCAACCTTTTCTACTGAGCTCCCAGCAGAGCACAGTCTGCTTGAAGTCCCCATCCAGAAGGAACTGGGGATAGGATGAGGTTTCTCCCCCAAAGTGAGATTTTTTTTCCTCTCTGCTGTCTCTCCCTTCATTTTGAGCCCAGAGGTTAGAGGACCAGGCACTAGGATGTAGCTCTGACTACTGGAAAGGTCTGCAAGTCTGTGTGTGGTGAGTGAATGAGTATATGTGTCTTCATTTGCAGAAGTCTTGTGTCTAGTTGGAGTATTGAGAGCATCTCCACTGGTGGGGGACTGGAATTTGTTTTCCACTTAAAGAGAATGACATGGCCCCCATGTGTAGGGGAAGAGCTTTTGAGTTAGACATTTTCCCTATGGGAATCCTCTTGGTTTGGTTTGTGGGAAAGGGAGAGATGGATAAGTGGGTTTTATCTCTAGTCGTCAACACAGCTGTCTTTACACTGAATTTGTGCTATTGCATACATGTAGCCATCTTTCTTTTTCACTGCAGCAGTGTTTATCAGTAGTTCAAAATGATTTATTTGCTCCTGGGGAGTAAAACCTTTTTTATTAAAAAAAAAAAAAGAAAAAAGAAAAAGAAAAAAAATATGCCCTATTATACTATGATAGCTGTAGGATTATGGGGCCACAGAAGTCCACAAGTCCCAGTATGTATCCTGTTTTGACATTGGAGCCCTCATGCTCAGCACAGAATGACAGGAGGCCTCGAGCAAATGGAAACGTTTTTGGAGAAATGAGATGGGTTGAATCACAGAGACAGGCACTGGGGACTCAGGTACTGCAGTTCAGAAACAGAGGAATGAGTTGCATTTACAATATGGATTCTCTAATCTGCCAGAGGAAGAGACCTTTCTTACAGCAGATTTCATGTCATCTTTGTCCTTTTCATTGCTTTTTGGGGCACGGGGTGTATTGGGGTAGGGGGATCACCTAGTTGTTCCTGTCTCCTTTCCTGCCCTCTCTGCACCTTTTCCCATTCCTTCCCACTCTCATCTACCTCCCAGGAAGCCAGCCCTGCATGCTGAGTTTGTGACATGCCTTCACTCCCATTTCATTCAGCAGGTTTTAGAGGGTTCCTAGAAGTGCTCCCTTCCCCTCTCCTACTCCTCCATGCCAGGAGGCATAAAGGGGCCGGCAAAAGCAGCCAACCATGGCGAGAAGACACCTATATCAGGTCGCAGCTGGACTGCGATTGTAGTTGCTCCTGGAGACAAAAACATAAAGAAAACAGGACACTATTCATTAGAACCCATCCGGGCTAATCATGTACCTGTACACAGCCACACTCGGCTGTGTCCGCAGCTCCCTAACCAGCTCCGATGGAGTGGCAGGCTGGTCTAACCACTCCATCCCTGGTGCTTCATAGGACAGGCAGGATCCGGGCACCACCCTGTGGGCAGGCCAGTTGTTGGGATGCCCAAAGCGGTATTGCCATGGCACAGCCACTGCTGTACATTTTGGTTGTTTTTAAGGAAGTCCATGATGAAGGGTGTCGTTCTGGCTTCATGTGGTTGCCAGTTCACTAGAAGGGGAGCCACTCCCTGCAACCACCCTGTCCCAATTAGCCACCCCTGCCCTCCAAGCCAAAGCGTGGCCTGGCTTTTGTCTTCCCATTTAGTTGTCCTTTCCCTCTCCCCTTTTGTGCTTAATTTATTAAAATAGTTGCTGTATAATTTATTTTCATAAACTATAAAAAATGACTAAATGGTTAAAATAGACTTGCAGGCCAATCTTAAATGGGGGGGGGAGGGCCTGAGGGAGGGCTAGGGAGAGGGAAAGATGTTTTGATATAAACAAAACAAATGCACTTTGGGTGTGTTTTGGTATTTTTCTGGGTATAGAGGGGTGGGCATTGGGATGTCCCTGTAGACTAGGTCCAGAATGGGGTGTCTGTATATACTGTATTAATAGGCATGTTTGACTCTTGTAAAGGGACATTAGTAGCTGCTGCAGGTCCTGTTTGGAAATCCCATGTACAATTCCCAGGTTTTGTAAGTGTCAGTGCGGGAGACCTTTGACTCTTGTGTTTGTATCTCCTTTTTATGATTGCTGTACCGACCCATGTCTTTTTGGGGAGGGGTGAAAAGAGATTTGAAATAAAAATGTTTAGAAATCATTTCATCCCATTGGAGTTTGTGGTTTTTCAATCTCTCTCCCATCTTCTGCCTCCTCACCTGTCTCAGGATGGGAAGGTGTGATGTCAATAGCTCTGACACACCTAATGCTGAGCTGGTCTTGGTAGAGGTGTTGGAAAACCCCTGAGGCTTATGGCCATTGTTTAAGGCTCTTTGGTCTTCCCCAGGAAGTGCAAGAGATTCCAGAGAGCCTCTGGGTGCTTCTTGCCTTGGTGAGCAGTGGTGTAGGCCCTGCCTATGAGATTTCATATTTTCCCATGTTTGGGCAGTGGTTATCCCATGGTGGGTAGTCAAGATTTCTTATACATTTCATCTACATATCTCTCCAGCTACCATTCTGGAGTTGACTTGTTTGTTTGAGCCTATATAGGGAGTCTCCATGTAGTCCAGACTGGCCTAGAATTTGCAATCCTGCCTTAACCGCTCAAGTGCTGGGATTACACACCAGCAAGCATCATGCCCAGTTCTTCTTCCTTCCTACTGCCTTTCTATCCATTACCTCTTGAGCCGTTTGGAGAGAATACCCGCTATGTTCCTTTGACTTACACCAGTTTGTTCCTGGACCCACTCAGATCTCCCGGCTTCACTTTCCCACCCAATCTCTCTACAAGTTCACCCTGTAGGAGGCGATGGACTACCTTTGTGCCTTTTGGGGAAATTCTCTGCAGAGAATAGGGAAGCACACCAAATAAGATGACTTCCATGTCTAGGAAGTCATTTCTATGGGCCTGATGAGAAGGAAAGGAGTCTTGAAATTCTTTACGAGTCCCCAGTACAACTTTTGTTGTTATGGAACCATCTCTAGTCAATTCTGATAGTCTTTTTGGTGGCATTAGCTCCTGGTATTCCCTCTCGGAAGCAAGGGTGGTATATGCCTATAATCTCAGCACTCGGATGAAACGGGTGGATCAGAGAATCCTAAGTTTGAGGCTAGTCTGGGTTATACAGTGAGACCCTGCCTCACAAACCGAGAAAGACAAAGAGGGAGGGGGGAAAGAGGAAGAGAAATAGCTTGAACAATGAAAGGAATATTACAAGGGAAAATGCTTCACTTGGAATCTAATAAATTATGGCTATTTGGGCAAAGCAACTAGTCGAGCAAACAAGCTCAGGGATAGCACTCAGGTCTTGAGTTCAAGCCCAGTATTGGTGCATGCATACATATACACACACACAGTATAGGTAGGTCAGGCACCAGTGGCTCATGCCTACAATCCTACCTACTCAGGAAGCTGACATCTGGAGAATCATGGTTCCAAGTCAGTCTGGACAGGAAAGTCAAATATAAAGCTACCTCTCCTGCCTTTTTCATCCCCCTCCGTGAAACTTCCATTTCTTGTGCTCCCTGTTTACACCTTCCAACTACCACATTTATTCTATCCCAAAGGCTGTTCTATCTGCCTTCTATAGCCGAGGTAAAGCACATAGACACGTAATTTACAAGCCAAGAGTAAACAATGTAGGTGATTCCCCATGCCAGTCAGTTGTATGTCGCCTGATTGAAGATGAAAAAAGTGGGTTCCTTATCTTTCTTGGTTCCCTCCAACCTCTCATAGTGTGAGAAGCTTGTGTACAATCTTAGCGCACTTTTAGTTCAGAACACCCACCATTTTCCCTCTCATGTTCAGCCAAAGACACAGAATTGATTCCAACTCAGGAAAGGTACTAGCTAAATTGCTAAATCTCTAATAGGGACCCATCTCAAGGGACTTGTTGTTGTTGTGGGGCTTGAACTCAGGGCCTGTCCCTGAGTCTCTTTGTGTTCAAGGCTAGCACTCTACCACTTAAACCACAGCTCCATATCTGGTTTTCTGGTGGTTAATTGGAGATAAGAATCTTACAGACTTTCCTGCATTGGATAGCTTCAAACCACGATCTTCAGATTTCAGCCTCCTGAATAGCTAGGATTACAGGCATGGGTGTTTGGTCTGATCGTTTTTAAATGATGTTTTGAAGGCAGAACATCTGCCTTTCAGAAGGCATTGAGAGGAATGTATAGACTTCAGGAGCCCTGTGTTGGAGGCTGCAGAGGGCTGGCTGCCCTATAGGAGGCAGGCCCGGGAGGAAGTTGCTGCTGGTAGTGATAAAGGGAAGCCAGAGTCCTTGGCCTTTTCCTGCCACCTAGTGGCTGCACAGGCTAGACCACTCAGCCGCCCCTCAAGTTTAGGCAATGATAGGTGAAGAAATACAGTATGCTAGTTAGTACTCAGGGTTTGGACACTGTTCCTTAGGGGTTTTTTGGTTGGTTTTTTTTTGGGGGGGGGGGTCGGGTCGTGGTGCCTGAACTCTGGGCCTGGGCGCTGTCCCTCAGCTCTTCAGCTCAAGGCTAGCGCTCTACCACTTGAGCCACAGCGCCACTTCTGGCTTTTTTCTTTTTGCTTATGTGGTGCTGAGGAATCAAACCCAGGGCCTCATGCATGCAAGGCAGCGCTCCACCACTGAGCCACCTTCCCAGCCCTGTTTCGTACTTTTTTTTTTTCTCAAGGCTGATCTGTGATCCTCAGATCTCAGCCTCCTGAGTAGCTAGGATTACAGAAGTGAGCCAATGGTGCCTGGCTAGCTAAATATTCTTAAACATCACCTCCAGTCCTCTTCTGCCCCATTTTATGCCCTGCTCCTGGACAATACAGGTCTTCACATCCTCCACCTGTCCCTTGCTTGTAGAACAAGTTACCTTGGTGCAGGTAGGGGGGGAGTGGGAAGTGTTTTTTTTTTTTTTGGGTGGTGTCCAGTCATGGGGCCTGAACTCTGGGCCTGGGCGCTGTCCATCAGCTCTTCAGCTCAAGGCTAGCGCTCTACCACTTGAGCCACAGCGCCACTTCCGGCTTTTTTCTTTTTGTTTATGTGGTGCTGAGGAATCGAACCCAGGGCCTCATGCATGCAAGGCAAGTGCTCTACCACTGAGCCACCTTCCCAGCCCGGAAGTGTTTGTTTTATGGGCTTCTTGGTGGTGGGTTTAGAAACTGAAGCTGTGCACCCCAAGTTGGTGTATTCCAGGCTCATGCCCCACCTAACCCCTGCTGCCTGGGCATTGGCTAGTGACAGATGCTAAGGTCCTAGACCCACTTAGTTTCTGCCCTAGATTCTATTTAATTCTATCAACATATTCAGTTTTTTGTTTTGTTTTGTTTTTTTGTCAGTCATGGGGCTTGAACTCTGGGCCTGGGCGCTGTCCCTCAGCTCTTCAGCTCAAGGCGAGCGCTCTACCACTTGAGCCACAGCGCCACTTCCGATTTTCTGGTGGTTTATTGGAGATAGGAGTCTCACAGTCTCTCCTGCCCAGGCTGGCTTTGAAACTCGATCCTCAGATCTCAGCCTCCTGAGTAGCTAGGATTACAGGCGTGAGCCACCAGCGCCCAAACATATTGTTTTGTGCAGGCTTTGGGATGGGGTTCTCCTAAGCTGCCTTCCACCTTCTCTGGAGGATTTGCCCTTTTGTCTCCAGAGGAGAGAGGAAGAGAGGAGAAAGGAGCAGAGACTGAACCCCAAGGCATGCTGGGTAACACTCTCATGTGTCCCTCACCCAGGGGAGGAGGCTGCCTACAATGATACCTTCATTGCATCATGTCGGGCTCCTGTCCATAAGGCATTAGGGACTATTTGGGGAGGGGCCTAGCCTTGTTGGGTAAGGAGCTTGGGAAGGGGGCCAGAAGCCACACAAGAGCCACATCTTGGGTTGTGAATCCAGAATCAGGTGTCCAAAGAAATATGTGTCTACTCTGCTACCCATGCCCTTCCTACCCAATACCCACTTTCCTCTCTCAGGGCCTGGCAGACTCAGCTGCACCCAACCAGGATTGCATCATGCTTGGCTTTGTTCTCAGAGCAGCAGGTGCAGGACCTCCCCTCCCCCCCCATTCCTCCCTCCTCCAAACCTTCCCAGGTCCATGGCACCTTTGAGTTGTGGGTCCTCCCGTGATGGCACAGGGAGGGAGTAGGAGACCAAGCTAGAGTGTACCCATGATTATATCTGTGCCCTCCCCTCTAAGAACACTGGGTTGTAGCTAAGGTATGGCCTTTCAGAATTGGGTGACAAGGCCAGAAATTGTCACCTGCTAAACTAAAGCTAGTAATCAATGTCAAATGAACTTATTCAACCCTTGTAGAAAGTACTTAACTAGTGTTGGGTGTTTGTAAGCCTGCCCGTGGACCAAGCCCTCACAGTCCACATTTGCATCTAATCTTTCAAGAAGCCTGTCAGGCAGCACTATTATCATTCCTGGTCTACAGAGCGGAAGCTTGTGTGTGGGAGGTGAGGATACTTGCCCAAGATCATCACTCAGCTGATCACCACTCACACATTTTATTTTATTTTTATTTATTTTGTCAGTCCTGGGGCTTGAACTCTGGGCTTGTGCGCTATCCCTGTGCTCTTCAGCTCAAGGTGAGTGCTCTACCACTTGAGCCACAGCACCACTTCCGGTTTTCTGGTGGTTAATTGGAGATAAGAGTCTCATGGACTTTTCTGCCTGGGCTGGCTTTGAACCGTGATCCTCAGATCTCAGCCTCCTCAGTAACTATGATTACAGGCGTGAGACACTGGCGCCCGGCCACTCGTGCATTTTAATCTTGATCTGTCTCCCTCTAGTGGGACTTGAAGCCTTACCAAGAGATGGTTGGTAAATGTGGTGCTAAGGAAAATTGGACATTTTCTTTTCCTTCCTTCCTTCCTTCCCTCTTTCCTTCCTTCCTTCCTTCTTCCCTTCCTTCCCTCTTTCCTTCCTTCCTTCCTTTCTTCCTTCCTTCCTTCCTTCCTTCCTTCCTTCCTTCAGCTCTCCTCTCCTCCCTCTCCTCTCTCTTAATGGTATTGGGATTTGAACTTAGAGCCTCATCCTTGCTTGGCTTGATTTTCTAACTCAGCTTGCTTGTTCACTTGAGCCAACCTCCAGTTCTGCTCTCTGCTGGCTAATATTTTATTTTTATTTTTTGGTGCCAGTACTAGGGCTTGAACTCAGGTCCTAGGGGCTATCCCTAAGCTTTTGTGTTTTTGTGCTCAAAGCTAGTACTCTACCACTTGAGCCACAGCTCCATTTTTGGCAACTATTTGGAGATGAGTCTCACAGACTTTTTTTCCCCTGGCAGGCTTTGAACTGCAATCCTCAGACTTCATATACCTGAGTAGCTAGGATTACAGGTGTGAGCTACCAGTGCCTGACTACATAGAGAATTCTTTACTTTGTAAAGCAGAATACCATAACTTAGACTTGATCAAGCTCAGAATGGGTGGCTGCCATTACCTTTCTCTCCCAGGCACTGAAAGACAAACCAGGGGAAAGCCAATGAGAAAGAATGGAGCCTGACGGAAGCTCTACCAGGGTCTGGGAGAGAGGCCGGTTCAGGGTCCGTAGGGTGGTGTGAAGCAGGGGGACTACATGTACAGCATACTTGTTGGCTGGCCCTTTTCTGTCTTCTGTCTCTTTAGTTCAGGACAGATTTCATCTGAAGGGACAAAGAGCCCCATTGACCTCATAGCCTTATGACCCCACCCAAGTGTGCCCTCCCTTCCCCAAGCAGCCCTGCATAGCAGATAGGGGCATGAGGCCACCTAGAGGGCATGGCAAGGAAGCTGAGAAAGGCCACAGGCAGCTGGGCAGAGTAAGTGGGAAGTGCCAACCAGACCTTCACCAGGAATGGGTGAGTGCCTGAAGGGTTCTAGTCTCAGGAGCAAAGTTGCCAATGCACTGCAAATGATGGGAGAGCCTAAGGGGTCCAACTCAGCCCCCAAATGAGCAGCTGGGAGCTCAGGGTCTTGGGCTTACATTCCTGCCTCCCACCCCCAGCACACACACACCCCACACACGCACCCAGACTATAAAGCCCCCTTTGTCTAGCCCATTGAGGATCTTAACTCTCCATCTCCGCTCCCTGCCCCCTTCTCCCTTTACCCTCGGGTGCCTGAGGAAGAGGCCAGGGCTTATTGAGAAGGAATGAAGCCACCTTCATGCCGGCCTGGACACTGGCCCAGAGGGCTAATGCAGCCAGCCTCTGCACAGGGATGCCCCACCTCACTGCCTGCCTCAAGGATCCCCGCCCCTGCTTCTCACATGCCTTATCATGTGATGTAACTGCTTGGCCCTGCCCTGTTGGGGGCAGGACACAGGCAGTGGGCCCTGCAGGAACCACCCCTGTTAAAGGCGACTTGGGGAAGTAGTGTGTTTGACACCTCTTTGGTCTTTGCCAGAGTGGGTGCCCCCCCCCATCCCCAACTCAAGTTCCCAGGTGACATCTGGAGTTCACGTGCTCTTTCTCTGGCCGTGGATAAAGAAGTCAGCATCCTGCTTGGCACATGGCTGGAGCTTGCTTGGCACCGTGGCTGGGTAACAGCAATCTCCATCCATCCATTTGCATAGAGGCTGGGTCCTGGTGGCCTGGAGCAGCTAACCACCGCCCCCCCCCCCCCAACACACACACACATAGCTGCGTGTTTATACCTCCATCCCCGGTGGGGATGCATCTCCCTGTATTCTGTGGGTTGACATTCTTTTTCTCAGACACCTCTGAAGTGGCCCGTTGGCCTAGGAGGCCATCGGTGTGGGGCATTGGCGTCAGCTCTGCCACCAAGCTGCCTGGTGACCTTGCCCAAGCCCCTCTCTAAAGCCTGTAAAATGTGAGATGGAGTCCTCTGACCCCCTTAACCTCAGGAGTGAGGAGAGGGACGACCTCGCTTGCAATGACAAGGGCACCTTCCCTCCCCTGCGAGACCCCAGGACAGGCAGAATTGGAGGGGAGGGGGTGTGAGAGGCAGGAGGAGCCCCCTGGATGTGTGAGGCCCGTGTGCACTGTGCGTGTGCGTGTGTGTGCGCGCGCGCGCGCACCCGGGAGTGGCAAGGTGACTGCGGGGAGGGTGCCTCTGGCCGCGCGGCCCCCACCCCGGGCTGGGGGAGGGGGCGGGCGGAGGGGCGGGGCGGGCGGGCGGGGCGGGGCCGGCGGCCGGGGAGGGGGCTTGGGTGGCTGACAGCAGGCGCTCCGGGCGGCGCGCGGTCCCCGGGTGCAGCTGCCCCTGCCAGGTCTTGCATGGAGGGGCTGCCGCCGCCCCCTGCGCCCCTCGGGGCCGACGCGGCGAGGACGACATAGCGGGCGCAGCATGGAGCAGGTGAGCGGGCGCGGGGCGCGGGGTGCGGGTCTCCGAGCCGGCGTGCGGGCTTTCTGACCGGGTTGAGGGTGGGCGCGTGAGGATCCAGAGTGGGCCAGGCCCCGCGGGGCCGGGTGGGGGCGCGGGGGCGCTGGGCGGGGCACGGCCGGTGTCCCCGCGCTGACACCCTGGGAAGGCGCCCTCCCCACCTCCGCTCCGGAAAGACAGCACCCCACATTTACAAGCCCCCCACCCCTTCTAGGCTAAGTCCAGCCCTGCCCTCGTCAACAAGGGGCAGCAGCAGGTCTGCAGAATGAAGGGGGCGATTGCGGGGGGGGGGGGGGGAGTGTGGAGAGGGCGGATAAGGAGAGGTGTCTCCCAACCATACAATTAATTTCCCTGCCCCCACCCCCACCCCGGCCCCCCATGTGGGACTTTAGAATACAGTTCCCCCTCCCCCTCCCCGTCAAGGGACCTCTCCCAGCCGGGCTGCCTCCTCTCCCAGTTAGAGCAGCTGCAGCAGCTGCTGCCACCATTTCATGGCAGTGAGAAGGTGGGGTGGGGTGGGAGACGTTTTCACATGTGCCCCAAATGCAGCACTGCAACCAGTGTGTGTGTGTGTGTGTGTGTTGTGGGGGGGGGGGGCGCAGGGGGAGGTTGTCTGTCTTTCACACCGGATCCCTCACATGGCTCCAAAGGTGTGGACTGGGCATAGTAGCCAGGGAAAGCACACACACACACACACACACACACACACACACACATAGAGACACAGACACAGACACACACACACACACACACACACAGAGTCCCAGCCCTCATCCTGGATGCACCTCGTCAAATGCCAGACTAACCATCAATGATCACAGCCCCTGCTCCTAAGAGGGGCAGCTGGGCGGTGGGTGCAAAGTGCACTAGCTAAGATGCTCCTCTTGTGGTCTCTCTCTTTTCCCAGCTTCTTGGGAGTGAGATTTTGGGGTGTGGTCTGGAGAGGTGGGGTGAGTTTTCCTGCCACTAGTCATGTCTGTAAGTTCTGAGTCTTCCACCTGGCTCTCTTTCCCTGTCCCAGGCTCCTTGGGGCTGCTCTGGGGCCCTGGGTTCTGTGGAAACTCAGGCCGAGGGGTTTGTGTGGAGGTTTCCCTGTGATGGGGAGCTCCCAGCAGACAGTGGGAACCTAAGTTCTGGGGCGTTCGAGAGGGGTCCAGGGGAGGTTTGAAGTATTCTAGGCATCTTCTCTGGCTGGCCAGGATGTTTGGGGCAGGGCTGTGAGCTACTCTACCTCTAGATCTGTTTGGCATCTTGGGCATTAATTTAAATGTCCAGTGGCAGCTCCCCAGAGCATTAAGGGCTGGCAAAGCAAAGAAGACTCCGTTCTTCATTATCTGCTGTTATCATTACTGCCAAAAAAAAAAAAAAAAAAAGCAAGTGGCTACTAAATGCCACTGAAATGCTTATTATAAAAGAATGAGTATTGTGTTATGTTTCACCTTAATACACACACACAACACACACACACACACACACACACACACACACACAATTTTAAAGTAGAGGCAAGGTTAGGGACACCAATTCTGTCCTCTACAGCACAGTCAAAGTGTCCTTCCTTTCTTTACTTATTCTAGGGGCCAGTGCTTTCCTTTACCCCAACCTGGCCAGCCCCTCCCCTGGGAGAAGAGTCGGGCATCGTACATTGAACTGGCTTGCTTTCTTCTCTCTCTCTTTCTCTTTCCCTCCCTCCCTCCCTCCTTCCCTCTCCCTCTCCCCCCTCTCTGTCTTTCTCTCTCTCTCTCTCCCTTTCTCTCTTTCTTCCTTGCTTGTGTTAATCTCTTTACCTATGGCCCCATCCCTCTATTTTTCCTCCCTCCCTTCTTTCTTCCTTCCTTCTCTCCTTTTCTCCCTCCTTCCCTCCCTCCCTTCTTTCCTTCTTCCTTCCTTTCCTCCTTCCTTCCTTCCTTCATACCTCCTTCATTTCTCCTTCCCTCCCTCTCCCTCCCTTCTTCCTTCCTCTCCTTCCTTTTTTCCTTTCTTCCTTTTTTCTTCTTGAGGTCTCACTATGTATCCAAGGCTGGCCTTGAACTTGTAGTCCTCCTGCCTCAGCCTCCTGAGCCTGAGATTACAGGTGTACAACCACCATGCATAGCTTTAGGCCATGGGCTTCTGCCCTGACTCTGCAGAGAGTCACTAGGAAGCTTCAGCTAGGCATGCACTTTCTAGCTTGCTATGAAATCTCCCTGGCTATGGGGGTGTGGCTCTCTAGATGTTCTAGACACCTCTCTCAAGCACAGCACCTCAGCTTGCTCCCTGGACACTTAGAAGCTTGTTCTCATGATAGACATTCTCATGATGCACACATGAGAATGGAGGGGGTGGGCCTAGGTGGGCCAGGCTAGTTGCTGATGCTCAAGGTCTCAGAAAACAGCGTGTATGGGTGCTTCTGAGATCCTAGCTGCTTTCCATGTACTGGGAGAGCTCCTATTTTAAGTTCTCCATGTGCTGAGCCCTCTTGTAAAGCAAGGAATCCTTTTATAGAGCAAGTGCTGATATGTCTGCTTGGTATGTGTGGATTTTGGCATGTAAGGTTTCCTTAAAGGGGAGCATGCCTGGAATCTCTCAAAGGGGCTGGAATTACGGGTGGAGTGGGCGACAGGACTGAAGGGGGTTCCCTCCCACCCCATAGTCGGCCCACCCCTTCTTTCTCCTCATTGGACTCTTCTCGCTCCACCCACGTCTGGCTCAGGGCCAGACAGGGGAGAGGAGCAGCTGCTGGGGATTTCCAGAGCTTCCTGGGGGAGGTGGGAACCACCCCTCCTGTCTTCTTTCCTCCCTTCTCTTCCTCTCCTTTCTTTCTCCATGTCCCCCTTCCCTCCTTTCTCACCCTTCTTTTAATTTTTATTTTTTGTCATTCCTGGGGCTTGAACTCAGGGACTGGGCACTGTTCCTGAGCTTTTGTGCTCAGGGCTAGCACTCTACCATTGTGAGCCGCAGCTCCATTACCAGCTTTTTGGTAATTAATTGGTTAAGAGCCTCACAGACTTTCTTGCTGAGGCTGACTTGGAACCATAATCCCTAGATCTCAGCTTCCTGAGTAGCTAGGATTACAGGTATGAGCCACTGGAGGCTGAGCTCTTTTTCCCCTTTTATTTCTTGGAATCTCTCAAAGAAGCACCTTTCAGAAGGGCAGAATAGACAGGCAGGTGAGTGGGACAAGCCTCTTGTGGTAGTAATATGGGTGTTTAGATAGAGTCTGGGGGGGGGGGGCAGGGACTACAGCAGAAGAGGAAGAACAGAAAGTTCCTCACATAGAACGGCAGAATTATAGGATCCAGTATCCTGGAGCTGGAACAGTCTGCTTGATAGGTCTCCCATGCTCTCCAGAGGGAATGTGCCACCCCAGAAAGAACAAAGGCTTTGCTGTGGAGTCTTGAGCTCTAGCTGGAAGTTCCTAGGTACTTGACTTAACCTCTCTGAGCCTGTTTCCTCATTTACATAGTGGGGCTAACAACTCATCTTCCAGTGCCGCTGTGGGCATTAAGTATGGAAAGAGCGTGGTAGATAGGAGGTGCTCTGCATTTCAGGTCTTTTGCTCTCTGTCTTACTATTTCCAAAGCCCTGCTAGAGGATGCCCTAATCTTTATAAGTCACCGTGAAGCCTTGCTTACATGCTCAACTATGCAGTTTATGTTGCTGGAGCTTCAGGTGCTGGTGACACAGTTAGGAGCCAGTAGGGCCAAGACCCAGCCCAAGACCTCTTCTTCTCCTGGCCCATGACATAGGCTTTCTAAGCACAACTCTCCCAAAGACTTCCGGTCTAGAGTGGCAGGCACAAGGCATCTTTGTCAATTTGTCAGACCAGGGCATAGCTGGCTGTAGTTCTCTTTTTCCTGCTGCTGGCCCAGGGAAACTGCAGTCCCTCATTTGCACCTGGAGCCAGCCGTTCAGAGGTTGCCTGGCTGTTTGTCAGCTTCCCAGTGCTCTTTTTCCCATGGGTAAAGCTTTAGCTTTCCTCCCCCCACCAATGGGCATTCAGGTGGGATTTCTTTCACAGGACTCCTCAGGGACTTGGCAACCAGGATAGCAGTAGGGACTGGCATGCTCTTTAGTGTTTCCTTGCCCCACCCAATACCCTACCTTGGCCTTTCTGTGCCAGTTGAGGGCCTTCAAAGTCTGGCCTGCCTTCCAAGCTCCCCTGCCTTCTTCCTTCATTTCAGCACCATGTAGCACCCCAGGCATCCTTGTTTGGGTTCACTGCCCTCTCTAGTATAGGGGTTCATTAATGGCAGGCGCAACACCTGATTCATCAAACTGTCCCCAGTAGCCCACACAGAAGCTTGCATGCAGTAGATGCTTAATAAGTATCATTTGACTTGATTGAACTGGATCCCACCTGCTTTAGAGAACCAAATTGGGAGGATGTAGAATTGTCTTGAGGGGACAGGAGAAAATGTGGGGGTGAAAAGCCATGGGTGCAAGACCTGCTTTCTCATCTTATCCACCAGGGGGAGCGCTTTCCCCTTTGGTGGATGGGCCCCGCTGTTGTAGTCTTTAGTTATGGCCTTTAGTCTCTTGAAACCTACAGGTCACACATTACAGACAGTATTTTTTTTTCTTTTTTTTTTTTTTGGGGGGGGGGTCCGGTTGTGGGGCCTGAACTCTGGGCCTGGGCGCTGTCCCTCAGCTCTTCAGCTCAAGGCTAGCGCTCTACCACTTGAGCCACAGCACCACTTCCGGCTTTTTTTCTTTTTGCTTATGTGGTGCTGGGGAATTGAACCCAGGGCCTCATGCATGCAAGGCAAGCGCTCTACCACTGAGCCATCTTCCCAGCTCCACAGACAGTAATTTTTGACTTTGGACTTTGTGTGAGCCAATACATCAACACAAATTCCGTAGGAATACTTCCAAGTGGGAAGTTTAATAAAGCAGATCTTGTGATGTTGGGCAAGGGTATTGAGCCTCATGGTTCTTGGGCAGGGGTATCAAGTCCTGTGTGGACTCTGGAGCTAATATACATGGGTTTAAATTCTGTGTGGTTGGGCCTGGGAATGTGGCTCAGTGGTAGAGTGCTTTCCTAGCATGCATGATGCTCTCGTTTCGATTCATTAGTGCCATATAAACAGAAAAAGCTGCAAATGGTGCTGTGGCTCAAGTGGTAGAGTGTTAACATGGCGCAAAAGAAGCTCAGTGGCCAGGCCCTGAATTCAAGCCCCAGGACTGGCAAAAAAAAAAAAATCCTGTGTTGTCTTGGGTAAGATACTTGAGTTTCCTAGGCCTCCCTTTCTTTATCTGTTAGACAAAGTAATGTATTTTACAGAGTCTTTGTAAAGTTTCACTGGAATAATCCTTACAAAGGATTTAGCAACTAGCCTGTTCACTCTCTCCGGGAACAACTAGACAACTGATTATCTCATATTCCAAGTTGGAATGGTTCTAGATTCTTTTAACTCTGTGTGTATGTGTATGCACACGCGTGTGTGCACGCCAGTCGAGCCTGGGCACCGTCCCTAACCTTTTGTGTTCAAGGCTAGCCACAATTCCACTTCTAACTGTTTTGGTAGTTAAATGGAGATAAGAGTCTCATGGACTTTCTTGCCTGGCTTTGAAACAGTCCTGAGATCTCAGCCTCCTGAGTAGCTAGGATTACAGGCATGAGCCACTGGAACCCAACTTCTTCTATCTTTTTTCTTCCTCCTTCCTAGGTCTTAAGGGCTCAAAGCTCTGATATTTGTTGCTCCCTGCCCCTTGACCTGGTAATCCTCCTCCTCATCTAATCTCTTAGCTCGATCTTTTCCATTGTCATCCCTGCTGCCTGCCAGAGGGGACATGACACATCTCTTCTCAAAGTTTGTGCCTAAGCCAGTCTAGAATCTAAGTGTCTAGGCCCCATCATTCCTCTGTCACATCCCGCATTTCCTTTCACATCCTTCCACATTTCCTACCCATGCAACCCCGGAAGCCTGCTCTCTCCTGCCACTCTACCTTTGTCCAAGATAAACATTTTCTCTGGGGTGCCCCATTCTCCAGCCACTCCTGTCTCACAAAATCTCAAAGAGCCAGACTGCATCTTTTGCAGTCAGCTCTCGGGCCTGCCAGCTCTGTTTGGCAGGGATCTTATAGTAGAGTCAAGATTTAAGAAGACCAGGCCTGGGGCTGGGAAGGTGGCTCAATGGTAGAGTGCTTGCCTTGCATGCATGAGGCCCTGGGTTTGATTCCCCAGCACCACATAAGCAGAGAAAGCTGGAAGTGGCGCTGTGGCTCAAGCAGTAGAGCACTAGCCTTGAGCTGAAGAGCTGAGAGACAGCGCCCAGGCCCAGAGTTCAGGCCCCACGACCCACCAAAAAAAAAAAAAAGAGGAGAAGTTCAACAGTTTTTATATCCCCAACGTCATCTAGCTTGCCCTCCTGATCTCCCCTATGCCCTCCCAGGTGAGGGATTCCAAATTACTCTTGTGGATGCAGAAAGGACACTTGCTTGGGAAAGACTTGAAAAGGTGGCATATAAGAAGTATTCTTATGAGGCACCAGTGGTTTACGCCTATAATCCTAGCTACTTAGGAGGCTGAGATCTGAGGATCACGGTTCAAAGCCAGCTCGGGCAGAAAAGTCCATCCGTGAGACTCATCTCCAATTAACCACCAGAACACCGGAAGTGGTGCTGTGGCTCAAGAGGTAGAGTGCTCAGCTTGAGCTGAAGAGCTCAGGGACAGTGCCCAGGCCAGAGTTCAAACCCCACGGCTGACCTCCCCTCCTACAAAAAAAAGTATTCTCAGGGTGGGTCATGCTCTACCCACCACATATGGAGTTCTATTTCTCCAAATCCTAAAGGAAGAACATCCATGGAGAAAATTGGACTTGGGGTATACAGCAGGATGCAGAGAGTGAGACACAGAGTCTGAGAAGCTGGGAGGGGGCGGGGAGGGACTAGAGGGGCCGGAAAGAGAGGGGGAAGAGGGCCTGGAGAAGATGGATGGGAAGGGCCAGGCAGGAGGGGGGTACAGGTCAAGGTGCAGGAAGAGGTGGGGAGGGCAGCTGGGTGGGGGAGAGCAGTACTTTCTGGGAAGTGGGACTGGGTGGGGGAGGCTTGTGAGTGCATTGTGGAGGGAGGAATTCGCTTGCCGGTCAGTGTGAGCTCATTTCCTCTTACCACCTCCTACAGGGGCTGAGGGCATCAGGCTCTGGAAAAAATGAGCCAGGGGTACCCCAGGGGCCACCACCCTTCTCCTGACCCCCACAGTTTCAGTTCAGCCTGGATTTCAGATGCCAACCCTTCACTCCCCTTTGTTCTGAGAGGAAAGACCTCTGTGCCCAGAGGACAATGGGCGCCTGGAGGTACAGGGGAGAAAGAGGCAGCGCAGGGACTGGATTAGGGAACAAGATCCGGGCACTATGATAGATTGCAATTAGAGCACAGGGAGGACTTTCTAGAAGAAGGGGATCCCTTCTGGCTGCGCAAGACCATGATGAAAAGGGGTGGAGAGGAAAAGGCGTCATTAGCTGCCCCTGCATAATTATAAAGAGGATTCTTTTCTGTTGACTACGGGGGACTTAAAAAAAAAGCATACATTTTCCAGCAGACCCCTGGTGGCTCACATCTATAATCCTAGCTGTTTAGCAAGCTGAGATCTGAGGATCACAGTTCGAAACCAACCTGGGCAGGCAAATCTATGAAACCGTTATCTCCAAGTAAGAAAGCTTGAAATGGCTGACACCAGTGGCTCAAGTCTGTAATCATCTCTACTCAGGAGGTTGAGATCTGAGGATCAAAGTTCAAAGACAGCCCTGGCTGTGAGACTTTTATCTTCAATTAACCCAGAAAAAAAAAAAAAAAGCCAGAAGTGGATCTGTGGCTCAGGTGGTAGAATATCAAATCTTGAATGAAAAAGCCAAGCAAGACTGTGAGATTCTAAGGGCACCTGTGGCTCACGCTTGTAATTCTAGCTATGTAGGAGGCTGAGTTCTGAGGATCATAGTTCAAAGCCAACCTGGGCAGGAAAGGCCATGAAATTCTTATCTCCAACAAACGACCAGAAAACCAGAAGTGGCAATGTGGCTCAAGTGGTAGAGCATTAGCCTTGAGCTGAAGAGCTGAAGGACAGCATCCAGGCCCAGAGTTCAAGCCCTATGACTTACAAAAAAAAAAAAAAAAAAAGAGGCTCTGAGTTCAAGCTTCAGGACTAAACACAAAACAAAGCCATACAATTAAAAAGAAAACATGGGGCTGGGAAGGTGGCTCAGTGGTAGAGCGCTTGCCTTGCATGCCTGAGGTCCTGGGTTCGATTTCTCAGCACCACATAAGAAAAAAGAAAAAAGCCGGAAGTAGCGTTGTGGCTCAAGTGGTAGAGCGCTGGCCTTGAGCTGAAGAGCTGAGGGACAGCGCCCAGGCCCAGAGTTCAGGCACCATGACCGGACCCAAAAATAAAAATAAAAAAATAAAATAGGAAAGAAAACAGTCCAGATCTCCCAGAGGCTCTCAGGAGTAGGGATGATGTAATTGGAGCCTGGGCCACTTCACTCTCTTCCCAGGACCTGAGCTCCTGACCTCTTGTCAAAGGTGTAAACATGGGACTTGGGGCTGACCAGTGTTCAGGCGCTGCTGATGGTAACAAAAACAGAAGTTAAGAGAACTCCTTGGGTTGGGCAATAGTGGCTCACATGTATAATCCTAGCTACTTAAGAGGCGGAGTTGTGATAATCCCAGGGTGAAGTCAGTCAAGGCATACAAATCCAAAATACTCTTGTCTCCAGTTAACCAGCAAAAAGCCAGAAGTGGAGGTGTGGTTCAAGTGGTAGAGCAACAACTTTGAGAAAAAAAAAAAAAGCAGCTGGAGGCCCAAGCAGGAAAGTCCATAAGACTCTTATCTTCAATAAACCACCAGAAAACCGGAAGTGGCGCTGTGGATCACGTGGTAGAGTGCTTGCCTTGAGTTGAAGAGCTGAGGGACAGCGCCCAGGCCAGAGTTCAAGCCCCATGACTGACAAGAAAAAAAAAAAAAGAGCCGGAGGCCCTGAGTTCAAACCCCAGTGCTGCCATAAAAAGAAAAGGAGAAAAAGAGAACTCCTTGGTCCAAAGGGTTGGCAATTCCAATAAACAGAATCAGCTCCCTGCTTACACTGGCCTGCCCTCTCCAAATGTCCTATTTTTTTTTTGGTCCGGTCATGGGGCCTGAACTCTGGGCCTGGACGCTGTCCCTCAGCTCTTCAGCTCAAGGCTAGCACTCTACCACTTGAGCCACGGCGCCACTTCCGGCTTTTTTCTTTTTGCTTATGTGGTGCTGAGGAATCGAACCCAGGGCCTCAGGCACGCAAGGCAAGCGCTCTACCACTGAGCCACCTTCCCAGCCCCCAAATCTCCTATTTTTTTATGGCTTCTATCTTTTCTTCATAACCCAGGAATTACAGGAACCTTTAAAACTGTAAGAAGGGCTGGGCACTGGTGGCTGACACCTGTAATCCTAGCTAATCAGGAGGCTGAGATCTGAGGATCATGGTTCAAAGCCAGCCCGGACAGTAAAGTCCATGAGACTCTTATCTCCAATAAACCACTAGAAAACTGGAAGTGGTGCTGTGGCTCAAGTGGTAGAGTGCTCGCCTTGAGCTGAAGAGCTGAGGGACAGTGCCCAGGTCCAGAGTTTAAGTCCCACAACTGACAAAAAAAACAAACAAAAAAAAACACAAGAAGGCCTACTTAGGAAATAGAGTTTGGAGGATTGGAGGATCACAATTAGAGGCCAGCCTGGGAAAGAATCTGTCTCAAAGAACAAGCCAGTTGTGGAAGTTCACATCTATAATTTCCACTACATGAAGGAAAGGGTAGGAGGATCTCAGTCCCAAGCCAGCCCAGGCCAAAAGCAAGCAAAGGGCTGGGGGTGTAACTCATTGGATGAGTGCTTGCCTTCCTGAGTTCAAGCCCCAGTAGAACAAAATGAAAATAAAAACACATGGCTGGGAAGGTGGCTTAGTGGTAGAGTGCTTGCCTAGCATGCATGAAGCCCTGGGTTTGATTGCTCAGTACCACATACACAGAAAAAAGCTGGAAGTGGTGCTGTGGATCAAGTGGTAGAGTACTAGCCTTGAGCAAAAGAAGCTTAAGGACAGTGGCCAGGCCCTGAGCTCAAGCCCCAGGACTAACCAGCAAAAAATAAATAAAAAATAAAAACACAAAATCTGCAAAAAGGCATAGAGATGAGGTCATCATGGGCTGTAGGAAGTAAGGAGGAGGAAGACTAGGACTTAGCAGAAACACCTTTCTAGCCCAATGAGAGACAGGAGGGGCTACCCTTTCTTGGTTATTAGAGGATGAGCTGGAGGGATCCTGTTGAGTGCAGGGAAATGAGAAGTTGGCTCAGGCTGTCTTTTGAGGTCCAGTTCAGAGTGAAGCCATGAAGACCATGTGACCGTGAGGGGCATGTGTCTGAGCCACAGGCCTCAGTGAAGGTGGGCTCCAGAGGGCCAGACATCTACCAGACCAGTGTCTCCCAGCCTTGAGTCCACTGTGAGCTCCTGGCTAACACTGCCAGGGCATCCCCACACCAGATCTTCCCTGATGCCTCGACTTTGCAGAGTCTCTAGCCTGCAGCTAAGCCCGGCCTTTTCTTCACTCAGATTCCGGGTTGCATCGTCTGGTCTCTGGCTCTGCCTCTCGTGCTTTCTGGCTCTTTGGGGCTCTGTTTCTGGCCATCTCTGGCCGTTGCCTTTTGCCTCTCCGGATGCTGCTCCCTGGGTTCTGTGTCCTGGAGCACCCTCTATCCGGGCCGGTCCCCCGAAGGCCGACACAAACTTCCTTAGCTGCGATCTCATCTCTGCGCCAGGCTGGGTGGAGACCCAGGTCTCAGCCCGCTTTGACCCCTGCTGCTCCGAGTGGACAGAGGCCGCAGGTGCGCCGGGTCGGTCGCCAGCACTGGGGTGTCAGGGGGCGGAGCGAGGGGGCGGGCCCGGGGCACCCCGCGCCCGGCCCCGCCCCCGGCCCGCCCCCCCGGGTCTCTGGCCCGCGCCCCCAGCAGTGCCCGGGCAGCAGAGCCGTCGCTGCCACCCGATGAATGGAGTCGCCTTCTGCCTGGTCGGGATCCCGCCGCGCTCGGAGCCCCGGCCCCACCAGGTGAGGGCGCTGGGCCGGGAAGGGGCGGGTCCGGGCGCGGCGGGGCCCGGGTCGCTGCCACTCCCCACGGCGGGCGGGCGCGGGCCTGGGGCGCACGGCCCCGGACACCGGGGTGTGTGGGGGGGGCGCTGCGGGGAACGTGGGGGTGGTGACGGGCTGGGGTGGGGGCCGAAGAGCGAGCTGCCCCTCCCAGGGGCGGCCAGGAGGGAGCTCAGCGGAGGCCCGGGGGGCCGGCGGGGCAGGGGCCACCCCTGGGGTGGCGGTGCCAGGCCCCTTGTGGCGAGGCCGCAGGGAGCGGGGGGGGGGGGGGGGGGCGCCTTTTGTCCGGGTTGTTCAGGCGGGGCTCCTGCCGCCGTTTCCTCTGCCCGAGTTTTCGTTTTCCGTTGGCCCGGCACAGCTGGAGGGAGAGGCCGTGGGGGAGGGGGTCCCGGGCGGGACGGCGGCGGCCGGGCGGGCAGGGGCCGGGCACCGCGTCCCCGGCCCCGGGCCACACTCGCCCCCTGTCGCCGGGTCCACCCTCGCGCGACACGCTGGCTACCAGGCTTGGGGCTGGGGGGCGCCGCTCCTCTGGATGCTGAAGAAGAGAGCCGCCAGGCCCGGGACCCCAGCCCTGCAGGCCGGGCTGCCCTCCCTCCTGCCCCCTCCGGCTGGCTGTGGGTGGGTCTGGGCGCGCGGGGTGCCAGGGGCATTACTCAGCGCTGGGCTGCTTTGCTTGGGTTCTTTCATCTGCCAGCTGCTGAGGCTGGGCAAGGGCCAGCAAGGGCCTTGGGGGGGGCACTCCCCCTCCCACCATGGGGCCAGTCCCCTGCCTCCCCTAGTCCCTAGGCCTGGTCTAGGCAAGCACCCGCACAGAGGCTTCTCAAGTTTGAAGGCGCAAGCACTGTCAGGCCAGTAGTTTTCCTGAGTTTGGAAAGGAAGTTCCCTGGGGTCCAAGTTAGCGTCGGTCAAGGCCTGAGTTGAAGCCTCTTTCTCTTTGGATGGGGTGCAGGGCAGCCGCACCCCCTCTTCTTTCCAGCCCTCTCCAGGGTTGGCCCTGCAGGCATATGCTTTGCAAACTCTTTCTGGGACAGAACTGTTTCTCTGGAGCTGGTTCTGCTCAGTTCTTCCTTGGTTTGCCTCTCTCTCTCTCTCTCTCTCTCCCATCCCTGCAGCCAAAATATGTTTCCTCATTATGAACTTGAAATTCAGGATGGACAGGGGGCGGGGGTGGAGGTCATTAAGCATGAGTCCCCGGGATCTCCCCACCCCCCAACCCCCCCAACAACACATACTTCATCTCCATTCCCCTCTATCTCCACCCTCTCTGGGTGGCCCAGCTGGGGGTGGATGGCTTGCTGATCCCACATGGTTCCTTTCCCCTCTGCCAGGGCGAACAGCCCCATTTTTCAAAAGTGGCCAGCTCTGCTGAGATGTGTTCATTGGCATGCCATTTCAATATCCATTATGTAACCAGTCCTTTTACCTCCAAACTCTGGCCTAAAGTCCCCCAGCCCTAGCTGGTTTCACCACGTACTGGCTGTGTAGTTGGAATGGCCCCCAGGTGGCTGGGGAACTCTAAGGTCTTGGGTCCCAGGCCCTGCCTTGCCCTTGGGAAGGAAGAGAACAGAGATTTTTCCCCCAGGCTGAGGTTGGATCATGCTCAATTCCAGGGCCTCAGAGCCCTGAATGGCCAGGGAGGTGTGAGTGTCACTGTAGCCATTTATAGAGGATGAGTCTGATCTCTTCAGTGATATTGCAGGGATAGAGACTGGGTCTTCTGATGGTAGCCAGGGCACTGAAGAGAGAAGTGATTAGAAGATGGCTTTGAGAGGCTCCCAGCTGACGCAGAAGGACACTGGACCTGGAAAGCAGGCCTTGTGGGAGGGCAGCCTGCTTGGGGGTTCTCTGTGTCCCCTCCTCAGCCCAACTCTGAACTTAAGGTGAAGTAGTGAAACATTGTTGACATAAATAGGAACGGGGGTGAGGGAGGGTGTTGGTGACAGAGCAGGGCAGTGCAAGAGTGGGCAGCAAATTGCTTCATCCCTCATTGCAGGGCTGCTTTGAAGGACTTTTCCATGTGTAATGTTCAAAGACAGACTACAAAGCAAGACTGGACTGACGATGTAAGGGACTCTAGTTAGATATTCAGGAGAACTTCCAAGGTCAAGCTTGTGAGGTGCACCACTACAGAGCAGTCTAGAGCATCATGCAGGGATGTTTCCTTCAATTGATCCCAATGTAGATATCCAGAGCACACAAATATAGTCGGATGAGCACCTACATTAATGCTCCTCTTCTGTGTGTGTGTGTTTTCATGTGTGTGTGTGTGTGTGTGTGTGTGTGTGTGTGTGTGTGTGTGTGTGTGTGTGTGTGTGTGTGTGTGTGTACCAGTGCTGGGCTTGAATTCAGGGCCTGGGCACTGTCCAGGCCCTTGAGCTTTGCTCAAGATTGGCTTTCCATCACCTGAACCGTAACTCCACTTCTAGCTTTTTGGTGATTAATTGGAGATAAGAGTCTCACAGACTTAATGCCTAGGATTTGAGCTGAGATCCTCAGGTCTCAGCCTCCTGGGTAAGCTACGATTACAGACATGAGCCACCAGCACTTGGCTTAGTACTTTAAGAAGAAGTACCAAGAAGGACTTAGTACTTTAAGGAGAGTTGCTGATAACTAGGCATAGATAGCAGTTCCTCTGGGCCAGGTTTTATGCAGATTACCTGTTTCATCCTCACAGTATCACCGTGAGGGGGTACCATTACTGTCCCTATGTTGCAGTGGAGGGAGGACATTAAGGCACAAAGTCTCATGGGTAGTAAGTAGCAGAGCCAGAGTGGGAAGTGGCCATTGGCATGACATGGAGCCATCACCTTCCCTATTGGACTTTCCAGCACCTCCCTCTCCTGTCTGGCCCACCTCAAATCTGTGTCCATCGTGGACACAGCCCCAGATCAAGTCAGTCTCTTTCTGGGTTGGAGCTTGGTCACTTGTCTTGTTCTTGTCCTCAGGGGTGATGAAGCCCAGATGTTCGGCCATGGATGCAGGTGGTGGATCTGTCCAGCCACTCCTCCAGCCTTCCCCACCCCATCCATACCAGCCCACACGCACCAGGGTCCTGGGTTAGCCAGTCGGAGCTCTCTTTCCAAAGGCACATCAGCCCTGCTCTGTTGGCTACAGGGATTCAAAGGTGGGGTATTGGCTTGCTCAGGGGTTTGGACAAAGCCTGGTTTTAATGATCCTGCTCTGTCACCCTCCGCAGACAGTGCCATGAACAGGGCCTGTGGGAGCTGGCACAGCCTTCCCCAGGCGCTCCACCCCTCCACACAACCTGCCTTCAGACCCAGGCCCCTGTGCCTTGTGAAACTGTGCCAGCTTGTCAGCAGGGCAGTGCCAGGCTGTACCAGGCGGGTATCTCTTCCCCAGTAGCCTCAGTGGGACATCAGGCTCAGGTGGCCTTGGGACTTCTGGAGAAGTTTAGAGCCCTGTTGAGTGTATATCACTTGTCAGAATAGTTAAGACTAAAGCAGCCATCTTGTCCAACTTCCCAGACTACAGGGCGAGACATTGATGCCACACAGCCCCAGCTGTGACCCCCTGACTTCCAGACCAAGTTGCTCCCTCCATCCTTCTGTTCTGGGTGTCCCCTGCCCCCACCCTGCCAGTAGCACTGGGCTCTGAGACAGAGAGGGGAGGGCAGAGAGGGGCAGGACTGAGTGGACAATGTGTCTTGTTCATCTCTGTGTCCCCAGTGACCAGCAACAGAGCCTGGCACTGAGCAGTTCTCCATAAATGTTTGTGAAATACAAGCCAGGGGAGCCACTGGGCCCTGGCCCCTGGGGTGCCCTGCGACCATCTCTCTCCCTGGTATTGTCATGGTCCCCTTACACATCAGTCTCCACATCCTAAGTTGCTCAAGGGCAAGAAAAAAATAATAATAGCAACCATAGCCATAGTGCTTACCACTGAGTAGTACATTATCCTAGTCCCATTCAACAGATGGGAAAACTGACACAAAGGTGTCACAACAAAGAAGTGGCAGAGCTGAGAAGTTGACCATGCTTGTAATCTCATTCCAAGCAACCCAGAGGTATCATGTTTGTCTGGTCACCCACAGAACCTGGCATGCAACCGGTACCCCAAGAATTCTTGTTGGATGACTGACTAAAATTCATGAATGATGGGACAGGATATGGCGTACCACAGACTCCTGTAACCTAATCCTTCGGAAGAAGGTGGGGTTGGGGATTTGGGAAGGGAACCTGGAGGTGTTTTCTACACCAAGAGGTCTGAGTTGAAGCTCGAGGGAGGGAGAGCTCATCCAGCTGCCCCTCCTAGGCCACCACAGGCCACTGGGGGATCCCAGGCTCCTGATTCTCTCTTGTTCTCAGTCTGCTTCTTCGCGGAGAGTTTAAAGAGGACAATGCTGAGGAATGAGCATGTGGGGAAAGACTACGGGTTAGACCATCCCTCTGGCTCTCATGTGTTCATCTCAGTGTGTCACCTTGTGGAAAGACTGTCCCTGTCAAGCTGGAGGGTGACCTGAGTCTAGTTTGGGGCAGGGCTTGTCATAATTCAATTCTTTTTTCCTTTTTGGTTGGTCCTGGGGCTTGAATTCAGGGCCTAAGTGCTGTCCCTGAGCTTCTTTTTTTTTTTTTAAATTTTTGGGTCCGGTCATGAGGCCTGAACTCTGGGCCTGGGCGCTGTCCCTCAGCTCTTCAGCTCAAGGCTAGCGCTCTACCACTTGAGCCACAGCGCCTCTTCCGGCTTTTTTTCTTTTTGCTTATGTGGTGCTGGGGAATTGAACCCAGGGCCTCATGCATGCAAGGCAAGCGCTCTAACACTGAGCCACCTTCCCAGCCCCACCTGAGCTTCTTTTTGTTTAAGGCTAGCTAGCACTCTGCACTTGAGCCCCAGCACTACTTCCAGCCTTTTCTGAATAGCTTATTTGGAGATGAGAGTCCCACGGACTTTCCTACCCAGGCTGGCTTTGAAGGTCAATCCTCAGATCTCAGCCTTCTGAGTAGCTAGGATTACAGACATGAGCTTCCATTAGCTGGCCATAATTCAATTTTTAAGCAACTCTTGTGTTGGACGAACACTTAACCATTGAGTGATACCCCCAGATCATAACGATCAATTCTTCATCTCTCGCAAGAAAAAGTATTGGATTTCTAATCATCTTCAGCCCTAAACCTTAGGTCCAGGGACATCTCAGTCCTCCTCCAACCTTTATGCACCTGAGCAGATGACCCCTTCCCCCTCACTGTTCTTTCTTCGCTGGTTTGAATTAATATTAGTCAATGTTCCAGGTCATTCTTCATCTTGTGCTAACAGTGGGTGATGGGGGTGGGAGGGGAGTGTATGCTAGGATAGGATAGAACGTGTAGGAGACACAGTTTACCGTCTCACATAGCAGGCCAGTGTGGGAAGAGGAGCAGCCTGGGCCTGGCCACCCGCTGTGGTTTAGTATACCGCCTCCTGGCTTCAGCCTGCTGAAGTTCTGGTTTCCATAATTCGCTGTGTGGCATTGGACAACTTAATTGTTTCAGCCTCAGTGTTTCTGTTTTTATTCTTGGTGCTGGTGTTGGTGCTGGAGCTCTGGCTTGAATTTAGGGTCTGGACACTGTCCCTTGGCTTTTTTTGCCCAAGGCTGGTGCTCTACCACTTGAGTCACAGTCCCCATTTCTGGCTTTTTGGTGGTTAATTGGAGATAAGTGTCTCACAGACTTTCCTACCCAACTAGCTTCAAAACACCATCCTCAGATCTCAACCTCCTGACTAGCTTGGATTATTGGCATGAGCCACAGGCACCTAGCTTTGGCTTCAGTGTTCTTTTTTTTTTTTTGGGGGGGGGGGGTCCGGTCGTGGGGCTTGAACTCTGGGCCTGGGCGCTGTCCCTCAGCTCTTCAGCTCAAGGCTAGCGCTCTACCACTTGAGCCACCTTCCCAGCTCAGCTTCAGTGTTCTTATCCCTGAAATAATAACAAAATTATCAAAAGGATCGAATGAGGTAACACAGGCAAAATGAATATCATTTGGTAATCCCAACTATTAGCAGCAACTAAAACAATAATCAATGGATGGAAATGAGAAGATATTTTTGTTTGTTTTGATCTGGGAGTGGTACCTAGATCCCTTGCACATGCTAGACAAGCCCAGAGAACACACCTTTGGCTCAATAAAAGGAACCTTTGATAGTCAGAGTAATGTGAAAAAGAAGTCAGCTGATCCTGGAGGTAACAAAGCCTCCATCACCAGAGATGGACAAGATCAGACTGGACAGAAATATGGACCGCAGAGAACTCAGTCACTGGAGGAGAGGTCAGCCCAGGAAACCCTAGGGCTCTGCTTTAGGACCAGCTGTGGGATAAGCCATCAGACACCTACCTCCTCTCTCATGCTATGGGAGTGAGTCAGATGCTTGGCCTCTTGGGAACCTGAGAGCCTGCCTGGAGGAGGCCTGGAAGGATGGGCATGGCTCTGGTGGGTGGAAACAGGCAGGAGGCCATCACAGTGCTGAAGGGCTTGGAGGCTAAGGGGTGGGGAGGAGCCTGAGCCATTAGTCAAGAAGTCACTGATCCTGAAGCCCACCCCAAGGCTGTCTGGTCATCCGGCATGCCTGAGGGGTCTGAGTGGGTAGGGTTAGGGGTGGGGAAACTGGGAGCTCTTGCCCCCCCCCCCCCAAGCCTCTTCAGGGCTACTCCCTGTGACAAGGAGCCTGGGTCTGTAAGGAGCGGAACTGGGGAAAGAAAGCCTTCTTATGCCCAATGCATTTGGGGGCGTATGGGGGTCGGGGAAACAGTGGGGCCTTTGTCCCTCGCTGCCCTGGAATCTGGCCGAGGAGTTGGCCCTAGGTCTGGCTGAGCCCTCTGCAGGCAGGTTGTCTTTGAAGTGAGACCCTTTCAAAGCTCGGGAGGAGACAGTAAGATGGTGGAGAGCCTGGGCTGCCTCTGTGGGGTGGGCAGGCACTGGGAGGCTTGGGGCCTAGAGGAATGTGGCGGGCTGGGGGAGCACATAGGACCCATGTGGGAAGACAGCCACCAGGGGTCTTGGTGCCAAGGTGGGGGTCAATGTAGGGAAAGGCAGAGTTCCTTTTGGCCGGGAGCTTGGTTTCTATGTCTCCAGTTTGATTTCTGTCTGCCGCTGGCTTCCTAAACCAGCAGCTTTTTCTTCCTTGGGAGCATTGGGTAGTTGGGTAGGGACACGTAGGTCTTAGAGCCTTAGGGAGGGAAGTGGCGATCTGGGCCATCTGGGCTTTCCCTGCTCCAAGGAGCCCTTAGAAGGCTTAGAAAGGGCTGAGTGGAGACCTCCACTCTTCACCACAGTTTCCCTTACCTTTGATGTGGAGGAAACAGTATGATTTTGGAAAGGAAAGGAAGAGAAAGAAGGAGAAAGGATGGGAGGAAAGGAGAGGAAAGCCCACTAGAGAGGGCACACCTTTGTCTGTTTCAGATAGAGGAATATTGGAGGCCAAACCTCTTCTCCTGTCTCTCCATTTTCCCTTTGGGGAAACTGAGGCTTAGAGAAAGGACAGGCCGAGAGGATGAGGCAGAGCAGAAGGGATAGGCAAGAAGGAAGGAAGCTGGTGGAAGAGCCTGTGCTTTGACCTGCTGTGAGGCCAGGAAGAGGGAGAGGAAGGAGCAGGTTTCTACTGGTGAGTTCCCAGAGTTTTGAGGAGGAAGTGGGGCTTCATGTGTTTGGATTTGGACTGCGCAGTGGACAAGGGTGCCCTGAGCCTTGTCCCACTCTGATGCTGCGATCTAATTCAAGCCCCCATCCCCCTCTCTGGAGTCACAGCACTGCACAGTCCTGCCCTGCCCTGCCTAGTGACATTTCAGCCACCGCTCGATGCAGCCTGTGTCAGTGGTCCCATGAGATGATATCAACCTAGTGAAATGGTGGCCGTTTCAGCTTGTGTAAGTACACCGTGGGGTTCTCACGGTGATGAAATCACCCCCCTGAGCACTTCTCAGAATGCAGCCCATCATTAAGTGACCTGCCACTGCCCTTGCTGTATTTGGGAAGTCTCCTGGAGGTGTGGCCAGAGAGGAGGAGGGAGCTGAGGTCCCCGGAGCCACGTTGGTGCTGCCTGTATCTTGGGCTGGCATCTGCAGAGCGGAGCCCTCATTAGCTCTAATGAAGCCTTGGCCCTGGGCCCCTCCACCTTGCTGCACCTGGGGGACCTGTGGGGGCAGCTGAGGTGGGCCTGGAGCCCAGAGAGGGAGAACATCAGAAAGAGAGGAGGCAGGAAATGAGGGCCCCATATGACAGGTTGGGGCCGGTGGTGAGAGGACAATAGTCCCCTACCTCCCCCCCCCCCCCCCCCCCCCCCCGCAACCTCTGTCTCCTCCATTGGCTCCCAGAGGTCTTGGTCTTCTATTGGTAAGGAGAAGACTTTCTGAGAGATCAGGCATGGCTTGGGGCTGCTGAGTACATTCCCAGGCAAGGCTGGCATACTTTGTCCTTCCTGCTCTTTCCCTAATTCAGCCTAGAGTGGCATGGGAGGCTCCATGCTTGGGAAAAAACAGGCAGTGAGCAGAATGTTAAAGCAAACCAGCCATGGTTCTGTAGGTGGTCATTACAAGCATGCGATCTGTGTTCCGGATGCTCTTGGGACCCGGATGAATAAAACACAGTCCTGACCCCTCTAGAGGTTCCTTATCTGCTTTTCTGACTGCCCCCAAACCAAATGAAAATCTCCACTATGACTTTTGAAACATAGCCTGTGAGAATTACATCACTACTTGCCAGTCCAGAATACAACTATGATCCCCTCACCCAAGATTTTACTAACATAATGTAAAACCTGAACCCAGCACAGACACAGATACTTCACTGTGACATTCTGTGAGTGTGAATGTCACAAAGGTGATGGATAAAGTTTAAAGATGGAGACAGAGCTGGGCACTGGTGGCTCATGCCTGCAATTCTAGCTACTCAGGAGGCTGAGATCTGAGAATCATGGTTCAAAACCAGTTCAGGCAGGAAAGTCCGTGAGACTCTTATCTCCAATAAACCACTAGAAAACCAGAAGTGGAGCTGTGGCTCAAGTGGTAGAATGCTAGGCTTGAGATGAAGAACTGAGGGACAGAGCCCAGGCCCAGAGTTCAAGCCCCATGACTCACAAAAAAAAAAAAAAAAAAAAAAAAGATGGAGACAGAGTAGCTGGATAGAATTGCCATAGCCAGTACTGCCATAACCAGTACATAGTGATATATACCTCTAATCCTAGCTCCTCAAGTGGAGCTCCCAGGATCATACCAGAGTCAGAAGGATCTCAGGCTCAAGGCCAACCCTGGGCAATTTTAACAATACTAGTAAAAGCAGCTGGGCTCTGGTGGCTCATGCCTGTAATCCTAGCTACTCAGGAGGCCTAGATCTGAAGACTGAGGTTTGAAGCCCGCCTGGGCAAGAAAGTCTGTGAGACCCTTATCTCTAATTAACCACCAAAAAAAGCTAGAAATGAAGCTTTGGCTCAAGTAGTAGAGTGCTAGCCTTGAGCACAAAAGCTCAGGGATAGCACCTATGCTCTGAGTTCAAACCCTAGGACTATCATGCATGCAAAAAAAATAATAAAAGCAAAAAACTGAGTGTATGGCTTAAGTGGTAGTTTGCTTGCCTAGCATTAAAGACTTAGATTCAGTTCCCAGAAACACATACACAAAACTGCAAAAAAAGGAAGATGGCGAGAGAGAAAGACTAGTTGGTGAGGCTGAGGATTTCCCCCACTCATCCCCACCTTTTTCTTGTTGTGGGAAGGGTGATTGACCTAGCGTTTCATACAGTCCAGACAAGCACTATACCACTGAGTGACAGCTTCAGCTCCCAAGTTGAGAATTTTTTAGAGAAACCCCTTCTGATAGAGGTTCAAAGGCCATCATAAGGTGTTGGCATGGGGGCTGGGAAGGTGGATCAGTGGTAGAGCGCTTGCCTTGCATGCATGAGGCCCTGGGTTCGATTCCTTAGCACCACATAAGCAAAAAGAAAAAAAGCTGGAAGAGGCGAGTGTGGCTCAAGTGGTAGAGTGCTAGCCTTGAGCTGAAGAGCTGAGGGACAGCGCCCAGGCCCAGAGTTCAAGCCCCATGACCGGACCCCAAAAACAAAAACAAACAAACAAGGTGTTGGCATGTAAGATGCAAGAACTGAGAACTTGAGAGGGTAAATATCACCCAGCATCCAAATTGAAAATTGGGCCTTTCTCTTTCCTACTCCTAGCTCTGTGGTCACTATTATATTCCCTGACAAGAAAGTGCCTGGGAGGCCCGGCACCAGTGCCTCATACCTATGCTAGCTACTCAAGAGGCTGAGATCTGAGGATTGGCCTTCAAAGCCAGCCCAGGCAGGAAAGTCTGTGTGACTCTTACCTCAACCACCAAAGAAGCCAGAAGTGGAGGTGTGGCTCACATAGTAGAGTATCAGCCTTGAGAAAGAAGTGAAGTAAGAGCATGAGGCTTTGTTCAAGCCCCATTCCTGGCAAAGGAAGGAAGGAAGGAAGGAAGGAAGGAGAGGAGGCTGGGGAAGTTGTCACTTTCTGTTTTCAGCTGTCTATTAGATCTATGAACTGGGAGGAGGCAAGGCTGGTCTGGGGCTGGGGTGGTCAGGGACATCACTGAAGGGGGTAGAATCTTTCTAGGGCATTGGCAGAGAAGGTGAGAAGTCTCCAGAAGCCACACTGTGTTGCTGGGATTTCAGCTATGGGACAGCAAGAGTGGACCTCCCAGCTTGGGAAATGCAGCCCCAGCAAGTTGTGGGCAGGGGCCCTATGCAGAGGCTGGGGGCTGGGTACTGCCTTTTGTTGAGTGTCTATTCAACCAGAGCTCCAGTTGGGCAGGGATCCACCAATCCAGAGATGCCTGCTGCTATTTATTTACATCTCATTTTCATGACCACACCCTTCGTTTCTACTGCTCAGCTTTTATTTCCAGAAGCATACATCCTCAGCCCATGCCCTATTTCAGGCCCGCTTGCAAACTCCACTGGGAAGGATCGGGTGGGGGGCTGCTGTAGGAAGGGCTCACCTGGGCTGCCAGCCCAGGCTACACTATTCATAGCTCAGGGGCTGGCGTATTTCGCATACTTGGCGCTCCTCACTCCTGGCTGGCCATCCTTCCCTTCCCTCTCTCCTTTCTCTTTCCCCTCTTCCTTTGTCTCTCCACTTGCCCTCCCATCTTCCTCCACTAAGCCATTCTTCCTGAGATTTCACCCCCAAGCTGCTTCCTTGTGTCTGAGTGCACACTAGGAAACTGAGGCCCCAGAGAGGGGGCGTGTCTTTGGGCTGGGCCTAAAGGGAGAAACTGGTGGTAATGAGGCATGAGATGAGGTGGCTGGGAGCCTGGCTCTGTTGGCAGATGGGAGGACACACCTGGGCTGGAACCTGAGCTAACGCTGCTGCCGTGGAACGCTGGCACATTGCTCAGTTTGCCAGCTAGGAAAGCTGTTTGGAAACTGTTCAGCTGAGTCCTGAAGGACAGGGGTCCATCAAGGCAAGACACGGGAGGAAAGGCAAGTGCCAGGTCGCAGTGCTGCGTAGCAGTGGGAGCACACTGAGGACCGGATAGGCAAGCGCTATGCCTTGGGGCAAAAGCTTGGCATGCTTGAGATGCTTGAGACCCTATGAGAAGGGCTGGTGCCAGGCATGACTTGCAGGGGAGAGGCACAGCTGTAGGAAGGATGGAAGCCGTGTCCCTTGTCTCCCCTACTCTTACGTCCTTGTTCCAGTGGCCCCCCCTCCCCACTTTCAGACATGGTTCCCTAGGAGGAAGGGGTGGGGGTGTAAATATATGAACCCAAGACTGAAGCAGCTGCAGCAATGGCAGACCCCCAGGGGGTGGGTCTGTGCCCAGAGGCTCCTGCATCCCCCACATTCAGAATCAATGTGCTGAGCACCCATGCTGGGCTACGTGTCCCTACCCCCTGCAAAGCAGCACAGAGCTCACCCCCGGGGACTCACAGCAGCTGAGTTGTATTGGTCAGTCTAGCCTCACATGGATCTGCACCAGCTAGAAGATGCTTTGGGGAAGGACATTGTTTTGTTTTTTGGTCAGTCGTAGGCTTGAACTCTGGGCCTGGGCTCCCTCAGCTCTTCAGCTCAAGGCTAGTGCTATACCATTTGAGCCACAGTGATACTTACAGTTTTCTGGTGGCTAATTGAAGAGTCTCATGGACTTTCCTGGCCTGGGCTGGCTTTGAACCGCGATCCTCAGATCTCAGTCTCCTGAGTAGCTAGGATTCCAGGCGTGAGCTACCAGCACCTGGCTTGGGAAGGACAATTGTGCTGAGGACTCCAGGTTGGTAGGAGTTAATTAGGGTGTGGATTACTTAGGCAGGGAGGGAATCAGGGAAAGAGAGAAACATTCCAGAAACAGCAGTGCAAAGGACCCCAGGCTGGAAGTTGTCTTGTCCTTTCAGAAATTGGAAGGAAGCCAGGAGGACAGGAACATAGAAGAAGGGTGGAGGGGGTGTGAAGGTTGGAGGCCTGTCCCATGGGGCCTGCTGGTCAGAACCTTAAGACAATCAGCCTGGACTGCCAGGGGACAGAGGGTTACAGAGCAGTTTGGTGAGGGTGGTGGATGCGAGGGGGTGGGCTGGGGGCATTTGGGAGGCAGAGTACACCCCGAAGATGGGATGGAGTGTGGAGCTATGGCATTGCACACATGCCAGTGCTGGATGAATTCTATTGTGCAGGTACTGAGGCTTGAACTCTGGGCCTCAGGCTTTCCTGTAACTTTTTCCCCCCCTGGTTGTGGGGTTTGAACTCAGGGCCTGGGTGCTGTCCCTGAGCTTTTCTGCTGAAGGCAAGCTCTCTACTACTTTGAGCCACAGCGCCACTTTTGGCCTTTTCTGTTTATATAGCAGTGAGGAATCAAACCCAGGGCTTCATGCATGCTAGCAAGCACTCTACCACTAAGCCACACTCCCTGCCCCTCCCTTAACATTTTTTACTCAAGGTTGGTGCTCTAACACTTGAGCCACTACTCCTCTGGCTTTCTTACTGGTTAGTTGGAAATAAGAATCTCTTGGATTTGTCTTCCCCAAGGTGGCTTCTGACCTCAATCCTCAGATGTCAGCCTCCTGAGTAGCTAGGATTATAAGTGTGGGCCATCAGTGCCCAGCTAGTCCTAGATGAATGTTTAGCAGTTTTGCTAGGCTTCTCTCCCAAGTTCATTTTGTAGCTGAACAAGTGAGAGCCCATGTGACCTTAAATGATGACCTTGAGGTTACTTAGTCAGAAAGGAGCACAACTGAAATGATTAGCCTGGCCATTTTTCACTTTCCCCTTTCCCCACTCCTCCTGTCGATAGGGTTTAAACTTGACCTTGCAATTGCTAGGCAGGTGCCAGCCTAGGGACACTGCTGTCCTGTCTCCTTCTCCTCTGTGCATTCCCTTCCTAGCTCAAGTTCAAGTATAGGGGAGAAATTAGGGTGGTTTGCAGGGTGGCCAGCACCTTTGCTTCAAGAGGCTACTCTGAGCTGGGCACTGGCAGCTCATGCGTGTAATCCTAGCCATTCAAGATCTGAAGATCGAGGTTCAAAGCTAGCTAAGGCAGGAAAGGCTTGAGATTTTTTTTGGGAGGGGGTCCAGTCGTGGGGCCTGAACTCTGGGCCTGGGCGCTGTCCCTCAGCTCTTCAGCTCAAGGCTAGCGCTCTACCACTTGAGCCACAGCGCGCCTCTTTCGGCTTTTTTTCTTTTTGCTCATGTGGTGCTGAGGAATCGAACCCAGGGCCTCATGCATACAAGGCAAGTGCTCTACCACTGAGCCACCTTCCCAGCCCTGAGGCTTGAGATTTTTATCTCCAATTAATCACCAAAGTGGTAGAGCTCAGGGATGGTGCTCGGGCCCTGAATTCAAGCCCCATGACCAACAAAAAAGAAAAAAGAAAACAAAAGAGGCCACTCTGCTGTTAGCCATGGTGCTGCCACACAGGGGCCCTGGCATATCACATGCATTCAACAAATAGGCACTATGTTGTCACATTCCCATGTGGGCCAGACCCACTGAAGGAAGAGTCTGGCCCAGGGTGATACCTTCTGTTCTCTTCTGACCACAGTCTTACCCAGACATCTCAGCTCTCTGAGGGGCAGAAACCCAGGGAGGCAATTTGTCCCTACACAGCCACCATCTCCTCTATTTCTCAGGCAGAGCCATGTATGAATGTCGAGGTAACCTGGGCAGGTTGGGCAGGCCTAGGGTGAGGGGGTGGGTGGTTTCAGGGGTGGGGCTGAGAGCTTCTCCCTGCAAGGAGCCCTCTGTGCCCTTTGGGGAGAAGCCTGCTGAAACTTGTTGTGGGGGGGGGGGGAATGTGGGCTCTGATTGACTAGACCTAAGTTCTCCTCAGAAAGAAAGCAGTGGATGCACCTGTTGTCTCTAAGCAGGTGGTCAGACAACAGGAAGAATTCTGTAGGAGGGGATCATAAAGTGACTCACACCTAGCCAGTAGTTCTCTGACGTGCGCTGTCCAGCGGGGATGGATGTGTTGACTTGGGAGCAGAGTCACTGCAGGTATTTCCTGCCTCCAGGATTGACTTCCTCAGCGTCACTCAGTCTACCCTAAAGCAGGCTTTGGCCCCTCTCTCCTGGGCCAAAGGGAGACCTTGAAACCCACAGTAGTTCTGTCCTCTTCTCTGTAGGGATAGGGAGAGGGTGTTTTAGGCTGTGGTTAGAGCTCAAGGGCCTGTAGATTGCCAGCCGATAGAGAGCAGCACACACTGCCTGCCCCTCAGTTCTAAGGGAGACAAGGCAGGCATGCTAGGGCTAGGCCAGCAGGGGGCTCTGCTGCCCACAGACCGGCCAGATGGGGTGTCTTCCCTGATTGCATGACCATAAGGGGCACCTTGCAGTGCCTAGGTTGGTTATTTATTTATGTATTTATTTATTTTTAGCATAGATGCCTGTAGGCACACAGGTGATGTGTATTACAGCGTGCAAGCTCATGGGGGGATTGGAATAGACCTTTGAGGTGTATATGCTCAGTGGGGTTGGGTCTCGGGGTAGGAGTTCCACAATGGGCCAGGCTTCTACCAAGGAAACTTCCATCATCCTGCCAGCTCAGCAAGTTGGAAGGATGTGGAAGCACCGGTGCATCTGCTGTCCAGCTTCCAAGGGTGGTCATCTCCATCAAGAGTGATTGGAATAGCTGGGCACTGGTGGCTCACACTTGTGATCCTCGCTACTCAGGAAGCTGAGACCTGAGGATCCTGGTTTGAAACCAGCCTGGGCAGAAAAGTAGCCTTGAACAAAAGAAAGCTCGGGGATAATGCCCAGGCCCTGAGTACAAGCCCCAGGACCAGCACACACAGGCGCACGCGCGCACATGCATACACACACACACACAGGAGTAATCAGAGCCTTGAGAGGGTGGTGAACCAAATAGTGGGAGCCCTGGGTCCTCTGCCAGGTGGTAGAGGGCAAGGAAACTTGCTGGTTTGTTTTACCTGTGTGTGTGTGTGTGTGTATGCACATGTGCATGTGAATCTTGGGGCTTGAACTCAGAGCCTGGGCTAGCACTCTGCCACCTGAGTTACAACTCTACTTCCAGCTGTTTGGTGATTAACTGGAGATGAGTCTCATAGATTTTCCTTCCCTGGGCCAGCTTTGAACAATGATCCTCAGATCTCAGCCTCTTGAGTAGTTAGGATTTCAGGCATGAGTCACTGGTGCCTGGCTTTAACTATTTTTAAATATTCAACTCTGTGGCACATTGTACAATCCTCATCACCCTGTATCTCCAGAACTTCTGTATCCTCTTCAGATGACGGTCCATACATATTAAATAGGAATTCCCCATTCATTACCCTCAGATCTCAGCCTCCGGAGTAGCTAAGATTACAGGCATGAGTCAGTCACTGGTGCCTGGCTTTAGCTATTTTTAAATATTCAGCTCTGTGGCACATTGTGCAACCCTCATCTCCAGAACTTCTGTATCCTCCTCAGATCATGGTCAATACACATTAAATGGGAGTTCCCCATTCATTCTCCTTCTCCACTGCCTGGCTACTCATTCTAATTTGTCTCTATGACTGTCAGTGTGTCATATAGGTGGAATAGTATAATATTTACTCTTTTGTGTCTGCCTTATTGTTATTTAACATGGTATCTTTAAGGCTTATTGATATTGAAGCATGGGAAGAATTTCATTTCTTTTTAAGGCTGAATAGTATTTCATTATATGGATAGACCACATTTCGAATATATGTGTAGGCTACATGTTGTTCATCCCAAGCATAGATGGACGCCTGGGCTGCTGACACCTCTTGACTGTTTTGAATACACATGTGTGAATATGAGTATACAAACATTTTCTGCTTTCAGTTATTATATATATATATACTGATAATTGCTGGGTTATACAATAATTTTATATTTCTCTTTTTTATAGAACATCCCTACTATTTCCCACAGGACCTGCACCCTAATAGAGTCCCACAAGTAGGACACAAGGTCTCTAATTTCTCCACATTGTCATCATCCATCAAACCTTTTTTGGGGGCAGGGGGTGTTGATTTGTTTTGTGCCAGACTGGGGATTGAACTCCAGGGTGTTGAGTTCTTGTTCATTTTTTTTTCCCCTCATAATTGGCACTCTACTTCTTGAGTGGCACCTCCACTTCTGGGTTTTTGCTGGTTAAATGGAGATACGTTTCTTGGACTTCTCAGCCCCGGCTGGCTTTGAACTACAATCCTCAAATCTCAGCTTTTAGAGTAGGAAACCTAGACTGGGGTGGTGCTTTGCCCTTACTGTCAAGGTATAGAGCTCCCAGTCTGATGGGGGAGGCCTCTTCCCCTTGAGGAGTCTCCTGGCAGGCCTGGAGACTAGAAGGCCCCAGACAGCCCAGGGACTCACTGCTGGGTGGAGTGGGTCCAGGGGGGCGGGGGGAGTCTGTGGCATTCCCTTGTCCCACTCTGCCTGTGGTTGCCTGGGCCATGGCTCTGCCGGTTGTTTACTTTGTGGCTGGCTCCCAGCTTGCCCTCTTCTGCAAGTACTCATTTCCCACCATGAATGAAGATGCTCTTCTTTGGTCTCCCCTCCCTTGGCGTCCGTGTGGCAGGCCCCAGCCCTCCTGCCAGCCTGGCACTAGGAGCAGCTTCATCCTGGTGTATCATGTCACCTACCCCCTTTCTTGACTCCCAAAGGGCCGATGAGCTAGGGCTAGAGTTGTGCCTGGGACTGCTAGGGGAAGGGGAAGGAGTCATCTCCATGCAAATGTGTTTGCCTAGGTGTCTGTATGTGTCACCAGGCCTTGTGCACACTAGGCCCTGTTTGCATATGTGAATGTAAGTGATTGGGTGTGAGAGCCTGCAATCCAAGCAGCTTACATCTATAAAACCCCTACTGTGTGCTCCAGCCCTGTGCTAAGACTTTTTTCTTTTTGGTCGGTCATGGGATTGAACTCAAAGGCCAGACACTGTCCCTGAGCTCTTTGCTCTAGGCTAGCAGCATACCACTTTGAGCCATATCTCTACTTCCAGTTTTCTGGTGGTTAATTGGAGATAAGTCTCACCACCTTTCTTGCCTGGGCTGGCTTTGAACCTCGATCCTCAGATCACAGTCTCTTGAGTAACTAGGATTACAGGCATGAGCCACCAGTGCTCAGCTGTGACCTCTTTTTTTAGATAACTTATTTATGTTAAACGTTAAGTGGTACTGGGGCTTGAACGCAGGATCTGGGCACTACCCCTTAGCTTTTTGCTCAAAATTGATGTTCTACCAGTTGAGCCACAGCCCCACTTCTGGCTTTTTGGTGTCTAATTGGAGCTAAGCATTTTATAGACTTTCCTTCCCAGGCTGGCTTTGAACTGTGATCTTCAGATATCAGCTACCTGAGTAACTAAGATTATAGGCATGAGCCACCAGCGCCCAGCTATGTAAGCATTAATTGACTTAATCCTCCTAAAGTCCTTTGAGGTGAAAGTTACATACTTCCTCATTTACTGGTGAGGAGTCAAGCCTCAAAGAGCTTGGATAACTTAACTGGCCAGGGTCTCTCAGCTCAAAAGGGGTAGACATGAGACTGGGATCCAGGAGGTCTTGGCATTTAGAGGACTTCAGAGCTCCTGTACTGGCCCCTCTCCAAGATTGTGCTGGGGTGTGTGGCATCTGAAGTTCGGGCTGCCTCACTAGCCCTAGCCTTCAATAGCTCTGGCTTAGTTTGGGGAAGAGTGACTTGTTACAATTCATCTGAACCCAGGGCAAAGTGACCCTAGAAGGGGAGAGTGTGACACAGGATCTGGAGAGACCCTTTGTCAGATTTAGTGCTGGGTCCTCAAGTTCCTGATGATACAGGTTGTGTGCATGTGGAGGGTGCGGGGAGCTCAGGCTTGCTTGACCGGCCTATCAACTTGGCCTGTTGGGGCATGTCAGGTGGGGGCCTCCTCACCAGCAGTGCTGGGAACCAGGCATCCAAATGGGGCTAAAGGGTGGAGGAGGCCCAGGAGGCGGCTGCCCATGAGAGAGGAGACTGGAACAGGGGTAAAAGGCATGGGCTGGAGGGCATTTTGGGGAAATCACATGGCCTGCATGCCTGGGATAGCCATGGTGTCAGGTGGATTTTCCCTGGCTATGTGAGAGGTTGTGGGATGATGTTTATGTGTTGGTGTTTGGTGGGATCAGGTGAGCTTCATCTGGATCATACTTTTGGGTTGGGGCATTGTTGGTCACCTTGTAGTTTGGGGCCTGCATTCTGGGAAGAGGTGTTGAGCAAGCTAGAGGAAGGAAAAACAGGCTGACTGACCCTGAGGCCCTCCTTCCCACTTCCTGAGCCACAGGCTCTGCAGCAGTATCAGTGTCCCTCTGTCTCATGTCCCTGACCCCTGGGCTTCAGGACGATCTCCTCCCCTTCCCCAGTTCCTGATGACCAGGCTCTGGCCCTGCAGGTTTCCGCTCTTGAAGCCCAAGGCCCTAACTCGGGTGCCTCTGATGGCATGTCAGGGGTCTCCTGGTACCTGGTGGGGTCTCTGTTGGTGGTGAAGACACTAGCTGAGTCTGTCAGGAAATTAGGGACCACCCAAGGGCTTCAGGAGCTGGGTGATATGCCTGAAAGAACCCTAAGGGCTCTGGTGGCAGGCAGAGATGGAGGGTACCTGAGTCTTCAAAAGCTCCTGGCTTGGCGCTCCTTCCCCTCCCCCCTGCTCCCAGCACTCCACCAGATGTGGTGGTTGAATGGGCAGAGTGATACAAAAGATCTGGGTGAGGGCTCAGAACCCTGGAAGCTGGTCTCAGCTTAAAAACAGCGATGACTTAACCAGACCACTGTTCTCTTTGAACCTGTTTCTATAGCCAAAAACAAACAAACAAAACAAAACAAAAAACAGTGGGGGTATGAAGAGCAATCCCTGGATACCCAGCATTTAGGGTCCCCGTGAAAACTAGTGAAAGTACTTACAAGCATTTGGGGATGGTTATCTCTGGAGGAAGAAGACTGCATGCTCTCCCTTTGGGGGAGCACTCCTGTATTCCCAGGGACCCTAAGGAAGATAGGCTGAATGGATTTTGCAAGCTGGTCAAACTAAAGGGGGATGGGAAGGACTGCTCAGTGGGGTAATTCCTGCCGTGGAGGGGGAGGAAGCTGGGCAGGGTGTGTGGGGGGGAGGATTCTCTGGGCAGGAAGGCTTGGAATAGAATCTCAGCAACGCCTGGTATTTCCCAGGCCTCGGCCCCCTCCCCCACTGCCTCTGGGGCCCACCCCACATTCCTTTCCCAGAGGAAATAGGGGAGGGAGCAGGCTCCCCAGGCCTTCGGAATCATTTATTCAAGCTATGTGCATCTCTGAGGAGGCAGTAAGGCAAAGGGAAGGAGGACTGAAAGGGTCTATTACCTTCTCTGTCCGACCTTGCTGCCCCTGCCAGGTTGGGAAGTTCACATCAGAGACAGCTGTTCCCTTTCAAGGTCTGAGACAGGAACCTCAGGCCACATCTCCACTGCTCCTCGCCTGGCAGACCCCAGAATCCTCTGAAGTTCTGATCCCAGGCAGGTAGTACCTGTTGGCCCTGAACTTAAAGCCTGAGGAAAGGCAGTTAAGCAGCTAGAAGGACTTCCTGGCTGCACGCTGGGAGACAGCCTTGCAGCCTCTGCCTTCTCTGCAGCGTACCCCTCCCCGTGGCCAGCATGACTGAGGTGGACATCTTAAGCTGCACTTCTAGCCATCCATGAGGTCTATGAGGGCTTTGGGGTTGGGGGGTACCAAGGAGGTGCAGGGTAGGAACTAGTCAGAGCCAGAGTTCTTGATTTTGTAGGGACTAGAAGGGAGAGGGGACAGTGGAGGTACAGAGACACAACCCACTGTCCCTGACTGCCCTGTTGTTCCTGACTGCGGTCCTTCCCCCTGGTCCCCCAGGTCCTCCTGACTCAGCTGGTGGCAGCCTTGCTCTTCCCTTCGGGCTTCCGCAGGGTGGGGGTGGGGGTCCAGCTCTTGCAGGGGGTGGGCGGCCCGCAAGCGGCAAACAGGAAACAGGAGAACAAAACCGCTCCCTGGCTGACACAGGCTGCCTGGGCCTCACCCTGGCCCTCACCCTTCCTCCTCTCTCCTCCCTTCCCTCCCTTGATCCTGCCCCCCCCCCCTCCCCCAGGGCCCAACCTCTTCCCGTGGATCTGGGGACACGATCCAAAGCTGAAATGTGGGGCTCTGGATTTTGGTGTCTCAGTGCCGCCATGACAAGCTGGGTGCTGTTGGGCCATAGTTTTTGTCCTCTACAAACGTGGGCCACTGCTGTGGCGGCCAAGAGCATTGTTTGTGAACAGTGAAGTGGTTTAGGGATGGGGGCGATCACAGAGCTTGGAGCTGTTGGCTTGGCAGAGGCCCCTCTTCTAGAGCGGATGGGGAGGGGGGGTGAGGATTCTATCCGCCCCCTGAGGGTATCTGTGTGGGTGGTCAGAGTAGGTCCTGTACCCTGTGCTGGCCGGTGGCCGTGACAGGTTAGACTGCACTGTGCAGTGGGAAGCTGACATCTCTCGGTGTGGAGTTTGTGGGTGTCCATGGGAATCTATAGGGGTCTGACCGTGTGTGTGTGTGCGCGCGTGCGCGCGTGTGTGTGCCCACCTGCGCACTGGGAGGGGACCAGGGTGTTCAAGGTAAGGGGCTGGCTGCCCGAGTAAGCGAGTAAGCCGGTGCGGGGAATGTCAGGCGCGCCAAGCGCGTGGGGGCGTGTGTGCGGGGTGGGGAGGCCGCGCTCAGGGGCCGCCCCGGAGGGGGAGGCGTCTGCCCTGTGCGACTGCCCGGGCTGTCCCGGCCCCAGCGCCTTCAGTGGGGCGGCGCGGGAGGCGCGGCGCTGCTCCAGCCGTCCTGCCTCCGTCTGCGCGGGCCGTTCGTCCCCTCGGGGCGCCTGGGCCCCGGGCCCGCGGCTCCGGGGGGCGGGCGGGGACCCTCGGGGTCCACCTGCTGCCGGTGGGGTCAAGGACGCCTTCCACCGCGCGCCGAGCAGTGGCCGCGGGTCCCGGTACGGCGCGCCCCGCTCCGGAAGCCAGGCCCCGGGCGCACGGGGGCCGGGGCGGTGGTCGTGCCCGGAGGCCCCCGCCGGCTGCGGCGCTCGTGGGCAGCGCCGTGTGGCGCGTGGAGCGCGCGGGGACCGGGGGCTGGCGTTGGGAGCGCGCCGTCGGCGTGGACTGCAGCGCCCCGGAGCCACGCTGCGTCTGGCTGCCCTGTCTCAGCCACAGCAACCGCCGCGCGCCCGGGCTGCACCGTGCCAGGGTGAGCAGCACCGGGGCTGGCGAGGGGCGGGGGGAGCGCAGCCAAGTGTTGGCAGGGGTTGGGGACGCCCAACCAACTCCCTGAGACTTTACAGCTGTGTGCACCGTGCCCTGTAGGACTGATGTCCTGGCGTGGGTAGTGCGCCAGGAGGCTGAGATGGGAGTGAGCGTGGCAGAGTTGGTGGCGTGACTTTCCTCGGGGTGCTGGAGAATAGCCCCCACACCCAACTCTGGGTGTGGTGGCTTTCCTTTGGGCTCAACCCTCTAGGTGTGGAAGGATGGAAGGGACCTGATCTAGGGTTCCTGGAGTGTGTAGACTGGCAGGGACTGGAGCCAGAGCTGGGCACCGGTACCATTAACCTGAGCAGTAGGTACCACCGCACCCTCTCTCTGATAGGACCCGGATTTAGGGCCCCACAAGGGCTTTGTGGGCAAAGGAGGCTGAGATGGCAAAATGGGCCCCAAAAGGTAGTGAGTGATCTCGGGAGCCCCAGGGCTAGCTCTGATGTCCGGGATCTACTAGGCTGGTAGGCATGAGTCACCGGGCTCCATGCCCAGCCTGAATGTTGTACTCTCTGTAATGACCTCTTTATGCTCCGGAGTGGGGGGGGGGGGGGGGGAGCAGGGGAGTAGGCCTCCTGGGTTCTAGTTTCTGGTATCACCAACAGGCTGTATATCCACTTCTGCCTACCTGGGGCCTTCTGTTCTTCTCTCATACCAGTTGGTGCTTCTGGCTGTCTCTTCTCTTTCCTGACATGAGGATGAAAGTGTTTGCACCTAGTTCTAGCCCAGGAAAGTTTAATTAGTCACGTCCCTAGGCCCCCTGCCCTTCCCCTGTCTTTTTTCTTATATCAGAGAGAAGCAGAGCTGGAGAGAGGTGGGCAGTACCTCTTCCCAGTCTAATCACTTTTCTGTTTTCTTGTTTTTGTGACTGTCACCTCCCTTTCCCTCAAGACGAGAATAAGACTCAGGGTTGTACCAGGTCAGAGGGGAGGAGAGGAAACCTACTGAACAGCATGAAGGACTGAGGTTAAGGCAGAGAAAGAACTTCCCACAGAGGGAATGGAACCATCTGGATCTGGGTCTGTGGTGTCTCCTCTTCAGGCACAAGTGTGGTAGCTGTGGTAGGGCATTGCTGATGTTCTCGGGAGCCTAATTGGAAGGGGTGAGAGAAGAGAGCCTGGAGGAAGGAACAAATGAAGGGAAGAAGCAGAGATAAGGCAGGGGCCACCAGTAGAACTAGGAGGGGATGGACCTCCTGGAGGAAGGCAGGCCCACTGTCCTGGATTATAGGCAGGTCTCCCCAGGGAGTAGCACCCCCTAGACAGCTGGCAGCTCCAGTCAGGATGTGTGCAGGGGGAGGGGCAGGGGGCGTGTGGGGACCTGTCCCAGCCACTTCTCATCACTGGGGCAGCTGGTGGCTTAAACCTTAATCCAGGACACCAAAACAATGAGCCCTGAAAACAGCCTCAGCTCAGAGCCCTGGTGTGTATGAGTGGGGACATGGGGTGGAGCAGGGGAGGCAGCCCACACTAAACAGGAGCAGGAGCTTCTGCAGAAAAGCCAGTGTGTTCTGGGTGGGAGGGGACCCACCCTAGGTCCTCTTTTCTTCCTGATCAGTTCCTTGCCAGGTCAGCAGAGATAGGAAATCCAGGGGATTTCAGACCTCAGCAGAATTTCCACGGAATGTTCTCTGGGCTCTCTGGACCCTCATGGGCTGTGGGACTCAGTGGAAGAGTCCATGCTGTAGCTGTAAGTGGGAAGAGCAGAGGAATATCACTCGATCTCAGTCCTGATGCTGGAATCCCTGCTAAGGCTTCCCAGACTGAGAGTGGTCCAGTTTTGGACCCTTCTAGGGTTGGGAGATTCCAACCTCACTGCTGGGGTTGTTTTGTTTTGTTTTTCCACATTGTGTATGATGAGGTCTCTCTTGCCTGGAGCTTCTCTCAGCCTCCTGGTGTCTTTCCCCCGCCTCTGTCTTCTGGGGCTGTTAACCAGCCAGCCTGTTCCCTCTGTCCCATTTTTTCTTTCATCTTCTGGGATTTGGGGATGGATCCTCGCTAAGCCTGTTCCATTGCAGCTCAGCCTTCTAGCCCTAGCAGAGGTCTGCACACATGCACTGCGCAGCCCTCCCTGGCTGGCTGTGTTTTCAGGGTGGACTATGCTGGACATGGGCTTCTCAGCATCAAGGCATTAGAGTGCAGGAGTCCTCCAGTTTCCTCCAGCCACTAAAATAATTTAGGTTGATGTGAGAGCTCAGCCCAGATCTGGTGGGCTTCTCCTCGCTAGTCCCCAGCCCTCTGTACATTTCTCTACAGCTGCAGGCTTAGGCTGAGCTGAGGAGCCAGGCATGGTGGCCTATGAGGGTAGACAGTGTCTGCCCCTTGAAGGTTTGGATTAGAGGCATTACTCTGCTCAGGCTGCCCCTGGAGGGGTTGGAAGGCTTGAAGAGTCCTTGAGAGAAGGAGGCCTCCCAGCTTTTCCTGTGGCCACCTCTCTTTCCCCCCAGAACCCTAGAGAAGCCTCCTGCCCTCCCCCAACTAATTGCTTTCCCTCACTCCTATCTTCTCCTTCCAGGCCCTCTGTATAGCCTCTCTCACACTTTTCTGTCACCTGCCATTCTTGGTGTCCAAGAAGACCGGAAGGCAGACTTCTCCTAGGCACCAATTGTCTTATTTTGCCCCCTGACCCCCAAAACAGTCCTGTGTGGCCCCCTTAACCCTGTTTTCAGATACTCACAGCCGTGTCATCTAGGGAAATCTCAAGTATTCTTTCCTGCAGGCAGGTGGGATAGAGGGCTGAAGGTCTCCCACCCTCCCTTTTCTGGTGAACCATTTAGGCCTCTGGGCTGGGCTGGGCTCTGGGACCTAGGCAAGTCCTTTCACTTATCTGATGTCTGCTCTACTCCTTTGTGGTTCTTAGTCCCTGGTGTGTTCCTGCTGCTGTTCCTGAAGGATGTGTGTTCAAGTCTGCACACAGATGTGTGTGTGCGCACTTGTGGATGCAAGCCTGAGTATGTGCAACTGTGCGCTATGTCAATATGTCTGTCTGCATAAGTGTGTGTGTGTGTGTGTGTGTACTCATCCATATGTGCGTCTGTGGTTCTGTCCATGTGCATGTTTGTATGTGTGCCTGTCTGTGGCATGTTCCCTCTGTATGTGTGTGTGTGTGTGTGTGTACATGTTCCTGTTTGTCTGTGGATGTGCTTAATCTGCAGCATTCTCTCTGCCCAGCACATAGTAGGTGTACAGTGAATGTTGAATGAATGCCTGGTTTGCAGCAAGCTATGCAAAGGAACCTGGACGGGTCTGAAAGGAAAACAAGGAAGGAATAATCTGCTGGGCTGATAAGGGTAGGGTGGAAGGAATTGGAGGTCCAGGGCAGATTAGGGTACCTGGCTTCCTGGAGCCAGGGATGCCTGGTGATTCCTTTCAGGTCCTAGGCGGCCGGAACTGTGATGGTCACATAGCACTTACCCTATCTCCCTGTACTCTGCAGCTGCCACTGGGCCCAAGAGATGGCTTCCCTCCTGGGCGGCCCCTCCCCTGGCAGGGGCCGAGGACACTGCTGCTGCGCAAAAGTCTCCAGGATGGCTTTGGCTTCACCCTGCGCCACTTCATCGTGTACCCTCCCGACTCAGCTGTGCACTGCAGCCTGAAGGTACGCCCAGCTCACCTACCAGCTCCAGTTAGTCGGGGAAGCTTGATGGGGGAGGAGGGAGGGGTGTGTGACTCCTTTTTCCTAGAACCTTCTCAGAGAAGCAGCCCTTCCTGGGGTCCTGCCTGACTTCTGCTGAAGTCAAAGAAGGCTTCAGGGAAGTGAGCTGGAGGGGCTGGAACATGGGTGCGATGAGACCATAAGCAAACCCCCTTACTATTCTGGAGGAGCAAAGTGGTGGCTGGCTGAGAGTAGTAGATCCAAAGATGGGGAGTCAGGATGCCCCTACCATAACATTTGGTCTCTGAAAAGGGAACATTGTCTTGGAAAAGAAAGATGGAGTTCCTGGGACTCCTTGTCCACTGGATGCTTGTGAGCTGGGTCTGCCCTACCTAGCCCTACCTAGCCCGAGAGATCAGGGCATTTGACACACTCCCAGAGTGCCCCGTGTTTATTCCGCCTGCCACAGTTCTGTGGCCTGGAAAGAGCTCCAGAATAGGACAGAAGAGCCCTGGGCTGTCGTCTTGGTACCGCAGCTAACTCCCTGAGGACTGGGGACCATTCCATCCCTCTCCGGTTCCTTTTCTGCTGTAGCTTGAGGGTAGTTTTTGCTTCGATCTCTAAGAACATTTTAAGCCCTAATATAAACATCAAGTTCTCCAAAGTCAGGGAGCCAGGGTTCCTCAGCTCAATCCAAGTTGTAGGCTGGGGGGTAGGGGTCCCCAAGGGAAGAGGAGGAGTATGGGTGCCTGGCAGCAACCAGGGCTCCCCACAAGGGCCTCTCCTCCACATCTCTTCCTACAGAAAGAGATTTATATTGGAGTCAGCAAAGCCCCTCTTTCCTTCCCCCAGGACTGGGATGCTAACCCTAGGGACCTTGGTCCCACCCTGCCAGAGGACCTAGATGTCACATGTCACTGTATTTGTGTGCTGCTTGCGTGTCTCAGTGCACACCTGTATGCAATTATGCTGGGCTTGGACATGTACACGTGTATCTATATTATGTATACATAGAGATACACTTAATTTAGGTAATGTGCATATGTCACTGCATCTCTTACACATGTCTGAATCAGGGGTGCCTGCATAACTATGGTCATTGGCTGCAGCTGTGCCTGGAACCAAAGTGGGGGCTGATGGCCTGTAGCACTGTCTACCTCTAAAAGCCCCAGGATATCCCCTGAGTTCCCTGAAACCCAGTCTTTCCTCCTCTCCTTCCCCAGAACGCCCCTCCTCCCAGACCCCTGCCATCTTCTCTCAGAGGACCCTGCTGAGGGAGACAGTTGCCGAAGCAGCTCTCTCCTCCCATGGGCACTGGCAAAGTCTGGGGCAGGGCAAGTCAGGAGTGGTTCCATTCAGTTTCTAAAACCTGCCCAGGATTGGGAGGGGCTCTTGGCCTAGAGGCAGGAGGAGGCCCAGTTTTGCAGCCTTGGAGCCTGCAGGGAACTGAGCCGTCCTAATGCATCTGTCTGCCTCTGCCACCCGCTCTCCCTGCTGTCAGCTCACATCAGTGGGCACACACCGCACACAGGAGAGGGCCTGGGTTCCAGCAGCATCCAACAGCCTTCTTTGCTCCACTCTGGCCCGACTAGGTTGCCAGTAAATCCCAGGATCCAGCCTTTGGTTCTACTGCTGTGCCTTGGACATGGCATGCCTGTCCTCTGTAAAATGGAAGCGCCTATGGAGAGGGTTGGACAAGATGATACTGAAGGTGGTCCAGCTCTGAAATGCCATGTCCTGCTGGCTTGGCCTGTCTCTGACCTCCTTCTAGTTGCTCCATAAAGCCAGTGCCCTCCACCTCAGCAGAATGGTCTCCTGAGCTTCCTAGGAGGTCTTGTGACTCTCTGAACCTAGCTACTAGGATCCTGACCCCTCTTTCCTGGCTCCCTCTTCTTTCTTTCCAAACCTGACCTCTGCCATTTGTTGGTATTGACCTTCTGCTTCAGCTCAGCAGATCCCAGCCCTACATGTGCTTGCCTTTTCCTGCTGGAGCAGCTGACACCCCCTCCCCTCCCCCAGAGTGCCTGCTCCAGCCACTTTCAAACATGCCCTACAGTCTCCTCCCCCAGAGGACTGCTAATCAGCTCTTCCTGTCCCCTTCTTCTGAGATAGCACTACTTGCACTTGTCGGGCTGCTTATCTGTGTTGGCCTTAGCCTTCTGTGTGTGAGGAGGATGTGGAATGTTCCTCTTTTCCTAGGAGCTTCCCAAGGGAAGGAGGGGTGGGTCCCTGGTGGATTGGGGGTTCCCAGATGGCTAGGACGCTAAGCTGGTGGAATTGGCATGTGTGAGGGGTGGGGAGCACATGTTGGTGGGGAATATGGTCTGGGATTCCGTGCTCCCGCTGATAGCCCTGCCACTCCCTGCCAGCCAGTTGAAAGGAGATAAGGGGTGTTGGGAGCTTGGAGGGGCCTCCCAGGCCTCAGTGGAGTTGGAGCTGGCCCTTTGGCCCTCCCCAAAGCTGTAGATGCTGCTGAGGGCAGGACCTGAGGCCACACCTACCTCTCTGTTCCTTGCAGGAGGAAGAGAATGGAGGCCGAGCCAGAGGCCCCGGAGGAGGTAAGGGTGGTTGGAGCAGGCAGGTTCCAGGGGCTAGGGTGGTCATGGTGGTGGCTGCACTCACCCTGGCTTGTTTCTTTCCAGTTCTCTACTCAGCCCCACTTTCTACTCCTGCCTTCTTCTCTCTGCCTCCTGATCTGGCTCACCCTGGGCATTTCCTCCTCCCTTTCTGTCCTCAGGTTTATCTCCTTGAAGGCTCTGTCCCTTTCATCAATGGGTATCTCTTTGACACTTGTGGTCCCTGGCCTCCCTCCAGTTTCTCTCTGCCCAAGCCAAGGCTGCAGGGCTTGGGGAACTGTGGTGGGATGCTCTGAGGAAAGGTTCTCCTGATGGATAGACAGTGGGTCCTCATGGAAGTAGGTGGGTCCTGAGGTCTTTCTTAAGATGCAAACCTAACTCCTCTTGCTGTCAGCTTTGCTATTCCACGGGCCTGCCAGGGTACTTGAGTCAGAACTCCTAAATGGGCAGCCTTCTTGGACCTGACTTCTTGAGTCCCAGTACCACAGGCTGTGTTGTAGGTAGGGAGATGGCTGCCCTAGAACAGGCTTACTTTGAGGACAGAGATTTATTGTTGGGGTATAATGGGATTCATGCCCCACCCAGGGTGCTCAGGACTGTTTGTGAAGCCCTTCCCCCACCCTGGACCTTGGAGAAGGGAGCATGCAGGGTTGTGAGTGTCGGATGCCTCTGGGTCTGTGCTGCGGACATTTCTTTGGATGCCTGTGTCTCCCCCGCCAGGTATCTTCAGGCCTTGATATGGCCTCTTGGTTTTGTGACTAGTGTTTGTGACTCTGTCTCCTTAGTAGACAGTGAGGGAAAGAACTGAATATACATGCCCTATTCAGTCTGGTTTATTTACATAGCAGCTCTTTCTGTGTCCAGGAAAGTAGTCTTTCTCTCAGGTATGACCTCTTGTCTGGCTCTGTGAATCTGTTCCCAGTGTCCCAGTATGGATGTGTGGCTCCGTGTATGCTTGTGTCTTTGATAGTGTGATAATCTTGCATGTACCGTGTGTGTGTGTGTGTGTGTGTGTGTGTGTGTGTGTGTGTGTGTGTGGTATGTGTGTGTAGCTGGGTTGATGGGTGTGGCTGACCTTTAGCAGCAGTTACCCCAGCTAACCTGGCTGATGACCACCAGGACCCTCCCCCCGGCACCGCCTGGAGCCCATGGATACCATCTTTGTCAAGAATGTGAAGGATGATGGCCCTGCCCACAGGGCGGGGCTTCGAACAGGTGAGTTATCTCAGTTACCTTGTTTATTGCATGCATACACACACACACACACACACACACACACACACGCACACACCATACACTACCCTCAGGACTCTGATCCCTACCTTCAAGATGAGATGAAACTATTTTTATTTTTATTTTTGTCAGTTGGGGGACTTGAACTCGGGGCCTGGATGCTGTCCTTGAGCTCTTTCACTCAAGGCTAGTGCTCTACCACTTTGTGCCATAGCTCTAGTTTTCTGCTGGTTTACTGGAGAAAAGAATCTTACAGACTTTCCTGCCTGGGCTGACTTTGAACCTTGATCCTCAGATCTCAGCCTCCTGAGTAGCTAGGATTACAGGTGTGAGCCACTAGCATACAGCTAGGATGGAATTCTTTTTTTTTTTTTAAATCGGTCATGGGGCCTGAACTCTGGGCCTGGGCGCTGTCCCTCAGCTCTTCAGCTCAAGGCTAGCGCTCTACCACTTGAGCCACAGCGCCCCTTCTAGCTTTTTCTGTTTATGTGGTGCTGAGGAATTGAATCCAGGGCCTCATGCATGCAAGGCAAGCACTCTACCACTGAGCCACCTTCCCAGCCCCAGGATGGAATTCTTGAATTCTGGTGTCATTCCTACTTGGCATAGGGATTCCTATAGGGGCCATAGACACGCCTTGGCCGCTCACATATAAGCCCTGCCTGCCATTTGTCCTCAGGAGACCGGCTGGTGAAAGTAAACGGGGAGAGTGTCGTTGGGAAAACCTACTCCCAGGTCATAGCTCTGATCCAGAACAGGTGAGCTCCCTCTGCCTCCCTCCTCCTCCAGGAGCTCCCAGCCCACCCCATACCCTTGGTCCTGGGGTCCTGTACCAGGATCTCTGGTCTCCTCAGCCTGGCCTGACCTTCTCCCTGTGTCTGCAGTGATGACACCCTGGAGCTCTCCATCATGCCCAAGGACGAGGACATCCTTCAGCTGGTGAGTTCAGCCACTGAACCCAGGGGCAGAAGAAGCCCTTCTCTCCTACATTGGCCTTTGTAGAATACAGAGAAGGAAACACAGATTGGTATTGCCCAACTTGGGCTGCCAGACCCATCCCTGGGCTGGGGCTGCTGGTTGCTTCATTCAGGGCAACTCTGCGCTCTGTGCTTTGGCAGGCAGGATTCCTGCCAGGATATCTGGAAGGAGAGTGGCCCAGCGGGCCCTGCCAGACTGGCATGTTCTTGTTGCTTCTGTGAAAGGTGTCTGTTTCCTGTGCCCCCCACCCCAATTCATCCTTGACCTCAATGAGTGTTTCCGCAGGTGTAGACCTGCATGCACAACAAATATGCTCTCCCCCGCCCGCCCGCCGTGTGCCCTCCTGTACCCCACTGCCATGGGGACCACTCAGCGAAACACCAGATATACAACCCATAAAACCCCCTTCATACGGTACACCATATGGTACAGTGTGCCATAACATATGCACCACACCATACCTAAGCCATAAACCTAAGTACCACCAAAGTCCCTCCTCAAAATACCACTGCACACTACCCAACCTCTGCCCTCAAACAGCAAGACTGTATAGCTTGCTCACCAGCAGCAACATTTACCCCAGTGCCCACACCAAAATCTGTCACAATGCGTAGATTTCAACTCCATATCACTGGGACACAAATATCCACTGGTGTGCCCTCCACACGGGAGCGTGCTCCAGCCCAGCTCAGGCACCTGTGCTCAGCAGGGTCATGGGATCTGGTTTATACAGCGGTGATAGACAACCTGCACCGTCCCCAGCTCACTCAGCTAGACCATGAAGTGTGCAGATCAAGAGCACGACCCACAGAGGGTGTCTGAGGCACACCCACAGCCCTGTGCCAGAGCTTAGGACCAGTCTTCCCTGCTCAGTACCCATGTCCCTGGCCGCATGGCCCCCAGCCAGATGTTAGCTTGCTTGGCCCTGAGGTCACTGTCCAGCCAGGGACAGCCGAGGGCCAAGCCCCGGAGGCCCTGGGAGCTGCTGTGCTGGCGTAGGCCCTGGATGTTCTCTCCTAATCACTGGAATCATGGGCCACACTTGGCACAATGCCCCTCTGGGAACCTCCATCCCCAACCTCAATTGTCCCCTTGCTCTTCCTGGAGACAGGGAGGAAAAAAAGGGGGGCTTAGAGAAGTGGGTGGCTCATCTCAAGTCTCAATGGCCCGGCCTGTATACCTCCCCTGCAGAGAGACCAGCTATGAGAGGGAGACAGGGTGGGGCCGGCCCAGGGCGCCCCAGCCCCTCCTCCTCATGCCCCTCTGCTCTTTCCAGCTGATAGGGACTAGAAGGCAGCCCCTTTGAGCTCTGCTGCCCAGCAGGAGTGGACCAGCAGCCCCAGATGTCAGCATCTGGGGGCCTCTATAACCCTCCACCCCCCATCTCTGAGCAGCCAGAGGGTGGGGCCCAGGCATTCCTGTGGTTGGGAGCCAAAGCTGGAGGCCAATCAGGTGGCAGTAGCTGCTGACGCCACCACCGACGCGGCGAGGCCTCTCCACACCCATCCTCCCTCCTCCTCCCGACAGCCAGCCAGCCTAGAGAGGGGGCGAGGGGGAGTCGCAGGGAGGACAGCGAGAGGGACCCCAGGCCGGCCAGGGCAGAGGCCGTGGGAGGGGCAAGCCTTGACTGGGAGGGGGGGCAGCTGCTGGCTAGGGTGGCGGCTTGGAGGTGGGCGGGATGCTGCCACCAGCACCGTGATTCAGGGAGCTCCGGGAGCCAGCAGGATGGCAGGAGGGAGAGGTATGTGTGTCCGGGCTGGTTGGCCGGCCGGCCGTGTGCCCCTGTGCCAGTGCGCTGGAGGGGCTGGGTATGGGGGTGTGGTTAACTCATCACATGATGTTTGCGCCTGGGACTGGAGGAGTAGTTATTTGTGTGTGTCTCATTGTGTGTGTGTGTGTGTGTGTGTGTGTCTCGGTCGGGTGCGTATCTTCCGGTGTCTCCAGTGGTGTGGTGTATGTGTATGTTTGGGTTACCCCTTCCTCCGCCCTTTGATACTTCACCCTGAAACAGTGTCCCCCTCTCCTCCCCGCCCTGTAGCTCATCCAGGGCCCAGCTGGGCCAGGGCCACAGGCTTCTGTCCCTAGGGGCTGCCTCCTTTTTTGGCTGGGCCTGACACAGGCCCTGTCACTCCTCAGCAATGCAGCGTCAGCCTCAGCAGCCAGTGCCAAATTCCAGGCCTACGGGTGGCAGAAGGTGGCCCAAGGCCCCTCAGCCAGTCTTGCCCCTCCTCCAAGTTGGCCTCTAGAGATCCCAGGCTGGGCACTTCCTCCTTACCCCTCCATTCAGAAGCTGATCTACAGCTCCCTATCCCAGCTTCCCTCTCCCAGCCTCTGCCCACTCCCAGCCCACCCCACCCCACCCTGGACACGCCCCTCGGCCGCCTTTCTTCCCTGTTATCTGCCACCTAGACTGGGCTCTGCTGGAGTTTTCCAGCTCCACTCAGGGCCTGTGGGCATCTCTGGACTTGAGGGAACAGGGACATAGCAAAGGCCAGGATTAGGGGAGGACCCCAGAAAACATGTTAAAATGTTTGTGGCAAAAAGCCACCCTCCAGCCACCCTAAGTCTTCCAGCAATCCTGGCTCTTGAGAGTGTGTGTGGGTATGTGAAGCCTCTTCTTTGTCTTCCCTTAGACTTTTTGGAGCTCATCCTGCCACTCTCAACTGCTAAAGACACCCTCGCTTAGTCCTAGGGCTGTTGTAGCTTTGTTCCCATGGTTCCTATTGGGCTCTGCTCACCTCCCTCTGTGTCTCCGGCCAGGCTTACTCCCAGGATGCCTACCTGAAGGGGAACGAGCCATATTCTGGAGAGGCACACAGCATCCCAGAGCCGCCCCCACTCTGCTATCCCCGGAAGACCTACGCCCCACCAGCCCGGGTCTCCGCCTGGGCCACTATGGTGCCTGAGCCCATCTCAGCTCTGCCCAGTGATCCCCGGAGTCCTGCTACCTGGAGTGACCCAGGACCCCGTGTCCTACCTGCCACCCGTGCCCATCTGGACAACTCTTCCTTGGGGATGAGCCACTCCCGCCCCAGCCCTGGTGCCTTCCCCCACCTCTCCTCTGAGCCGCGGACCCCCCGTGCCTTCCCAGAGCCTGGCAACCGGGTGCTCCCTAGCAGACTGGAGTGCCAGCAGGCATTGTCACACTGGCTGTCCAACCAGGTACCCCGCAGGTTGGGGGAAAGACGGTGCCCAGCCATGCCACCCCGGGCCCGCAGTGCCTCCCAGGACCGGCTAGAGGATGTGACTGCCCACCGCCCATGGCCCTGCTCCACCTCCCAGGACGCCTTGAGCCAGCTGGGTCAGGAGGGCTGGCACCGAGCTCGCTCGGATGATTACTTGAGCCGGGCAACCCGCTCTGCCGAAGCACTGGGGCCAGGAGCACTGGTGTCACCTCGCCTTGAGCGCTGTGGCTGGGCTTCCCAGCGTCCCTCAGCACGCACCTCTGCCTGCCCACCTCGGGACCTGCCTGGATCCCAGGCCCCACCCCCAAGCGGCCTACAGGGTTTGGATGACATTGGTTACATCGGGTACCGGAGCTACAGCCCATCATTCCAGCGACGGACTGGCCTCCTGCACGCACTCTCTTTCCGGGACTCACCCTTTGGGGGTCTACCCACCTTCAATTTGGCCCAGTCCCCTGCACCATTCCCGCCAGAGGCCTCCGAACCACCCAGAGTCGTCAGGCCAGAAGCCAGCACCCGCGCCATGGATCCCCCTACGGAGGACCGCCGCGATGAGGTGGTCCTGAGGCAGAAACCGCCTACGGGCCGCAAGGTTCAGTTGACCCCTGCAAGACAGATGAACCTGGGATTTAGTGACGAGTCTTCAGAGCCAGAGGCCACTGGGCGAGGGGAACGTCTAGGCAAGAAGGTGGCTCCTTTGGCCAATACGGAAGACTCCCTGGCTTCCATTCCCTTCATTGGTGAGTGATGGTGCAGATGGCTCTCTTGGGAAACGGGTTGTGCCTTGTTACCCCACTCATATGCCTACTATGCACAAGATGGTGGGCTGGATGCTGACAGAGTCATCTTGTTTTTCTATCCATCTGCTTGTTCATCCACTATTCACTGCCCCCCATCCTTTTTTGTTGTTGTTGTGGGGCTTGAACTCTGGCCTGGGCACTGTCCCTCAGCTCTTCAGCTCAAGGCAAGCACTCTACCACTTAAGCCATAGCACCACTTCTGGTTTTCTGGTGGTTTATCGGAGATAAGAGTCTCACAGACTTGCCTGCACAGGCTGGCTTTGAACCGTGATCCTCAGATCTTAACCTCCTGAGTAGCTGGAATTATAGGCGTGAGCAGCCAACACCCGGCCCTCACCCATTCTTCTGTCATCTTTTCTTCCATCCTACCTCTCACTCATTCATCTGTTGAACTATCTTTCCATCACTTTTCTTTCCTCCTTCCATCTTTTTTTTTTTTTTTTTTTGGTCCGTTCATGGGGCCTGAACTCTGGGCCTGGGCGCTGTCCCTCAGCTCTTCAGCTCTAGGCTAGCACTCTACCACTTGAGCCACAGCACCACTTCCAGCTTTTTTTCCCCCTGCTTATGTGGTACTGAGGAATCGAACCCAGGGCCTTATGCATGCAAGGCAAGCACTCTACCACTGAGCCACCTTCCCAGCCCCTCCTCCTTCCATCTTAACACCTAGCCATTCCTCTTTCATTTTTCTTTCCTTCTCGCGCGTGCGCTTGCATGCGTGTGTGTGTGTGTGTGTGTGTGTGTGTGTGCGTGTGCGTGCGCGCGCGTGTGCTGGTCTTGGGGTCCTGGGATCCTGGGGCTTAAACTCAGGGCCTGGGTACTGTCCCTGAACTTCTTTTGCTCAAGGCTAGCACTCTACCATTTGAGCCACATCTCTACTTCCTTCCTTCCTTCCTTTCTTCCTTTCTTGCCTGCCTGCCTGCCTGCCTGCCTTCCTTCCTTCCTTTCTTCCTTTCTTGCCTGCCTGCCTGCCTGCCTGCCTTCCTTCCTTCCTTCCTTCCTTCCTTCCTTCTTCCTTTCTTCCTTTTTGGTATTTCAATGGAGATAGGAGTCTCACAGACATTTCTGCCTGGGCTGGTTTTGAACTGTGATCCTCAGATCCCCATTTCCTGAGTATTTAAAATTACAGGCATAAGGCCGGGCACCTGTGGCTCACATCTGTAATCCTAGCTACTCAGGAGGCTGAGATCTGAGGATCGTGGTTCAAAGCCAGCCCAGGCAGGAAAGTCTGTGAGACTCCTCCAATAAACCACTCAGAAAAAACCAGAAGTAGCACTATGGCTTAAGAGGTAGAGCACTAGCTTTGAGCTGAAGAGCTGAGGGACAGTGCCCAGGAAGAGTTTAAGTCCCAGGACCGACCAAAAAAAAAAAAAAAAAAAAGAATTACAGGCAACCAGCTTTCCTTCTTCCCTCTTTAATTCATTGTCCATTTGTTCCTTCCATTCATTCATTCACTACTCTTTTAGTCTTCCATTCTTCCATTCTTTCTTCCCTCTTTCCTTTGTGTTTTTTCTCTTTGTTCTTTCCATCTACTCTCCATCCTTCCAATAAATATTTCTGTCAGCAGGCTCACTGGGCAGTCCATAGGGATAATCAGTAAGACAGAACAGGCTGGTGGTGTGGGAGTGATCCAGGGAGTTCCAAGAGGACAGGGTAGGACTGTGCAGTTCAGATTGGGCGTGGCAACCAGGGAGAGAATCTTGAGAAAAGGACATTTTAGCTGAGAGTTGGAGGATGAGAAGAAGGTTATGGGGGGTAGATGTTTAGGGAGAACCTGGACTGTAGTAGGAGAGGCAGATGCTCTTCTAAGTTCCCAAGGCCCTTTCTGTCCAAGGTGTCCCACCAGTTGCTAGGGCCTTGAACTTTACCCTAGGAGTAGAGGGGGCTGCGAGGGAAGCCCATAGGTTGGATGGTGAATAAAGAGGAGACAAGAAGGCAGAGAGGCCAAGGTGATTCTCAGCTTTCTGGCCTCATTAGCGAGCAGTGTGTTATTCTACTATTGGAGAATCAGGAAGGGCAGAAGAAACTCTAGGGCTCGTGGGATATGAGGCATCCATCCATGAGGGAACAGGCCAGACTGGGCTGGGTCTGGATGGGGATGTTAGATGATTGTGCTGGGAACAGGTCCAGAGAATGTAGCTGCATCTGACCAACATAAGATGTCAGGAAGAAGTCTGGCGAGTGTGGAGGTTCACTGACTATAGCTTCCAGTCTGAGAAAGCACAGCTTGTTTTAGAAGTCCACAGATGGGGGCGTTGTCAGACATTTCCAAGCTGAGAGGGAGATGTGGCCCCTACCCACAGAAGTCCCTCGCTGATGGGGGAGACTACCTTTACCCTCAAAATGCTTCCTATCTGGTGGAGGAGATAATAGTCCCTGCCTTCAGGAAGCTTCCAGTCTGATGGAGGAATATTGGCTCTACTTCAAGAGTCCACTTTAAGGAGTGTGGCCTCAGCCCCCCATTCCTGGGTTCTTTCGATGTGAAGGGGTCCCTCCATATGTGGAAAGGTTTCCTCAGTGTGAGGGGGCATGCCCTCAATGTGAGGGGAGACTCAGTCCCTGCTGAGTACAGATGCTTCCTAGTCTGGTGGGTGGGTCGTTCTGGACAGTATGTGTGTATGTGTGTTTCCAGCAGAGCTTGACCAGCCTATAGTGTGTGCTTTGAACTCAGGGGTGCAAGGCCTAAGGGCTGGCAGGGTTGGGGCAGGTCAGGGAGGGTGGCCTCCTGGCAGCTTTATATCTCCCCTCCTCTGCTCCCAGATGAACCCACCAGCCCCAGCATCGACCTCCAGGCCAAACACGTCCCTGCCTCTGCAGTGGTCTCCAGTGCCATGAACTCAGCCCCTGTCCTGGGCACTAGCCCATCCTCTCCAACCTTCACCTTTGCCCTTGGCCGCCATTACTCACAGGACTGCAGTGAGTACCCCCTCGCCCCCTCCCCCATACCTCTCCAACTGCCTATTCCCCAGGGGTCTCTGCGGGGCCTTCCACTACCCATTTTCTGTTTTCTTCCAATTGGTGTTTGCTCCTCTGGGACTTATGAAGAGAACCCCCTCGTGGCCCTACCCAGAATGGGGGGGGGCTCTGGGCAGCCTGGGCCTCCAGTGCCACAGCCCCTGAGGCCCGCTATGGGTGGCTTTGCAGGTAGCATCAAGACTGGCCGCCGCTCCTCCTACCTACTGGCCATCACCACAGAGCGCTCCAAGTCCTGCGATGATGGACTCAACACTTTCCGGGATGAAGGCCGGGTGCTTCGGTGAGGCCCTGCGTGAATGTGGGGTGGGGCGGCCTCTGCCGTCTGGGCCAGCTGCTCCTGAGGCTGGCTCTGGCATTGGGTGGGTGACAAGAGAGTGAGGTCCTCACTGTGCTTCCCACAGCCCTCACCTTCGGCCCTTGCTCCCCAGGCGCCTGCCAAACCGCGTCCCCAGCTTGCGGATGCTTCGAAGCTTCTTCACTGATGGGGTAAGCAACAAGGGTGCACCTGCGCATGTGCAGGAGGGTGGCAGGGAGGGCTGGGAGTGAGTTCAGGCCCTGTGGCTCCTGTCACCCCAGCATTCCTGTTTCTTTCTTCCCTGCACACACACACACACACACACACACACACACACACACACACACACACACACACACACACACACACACACACTCCCCCTGCCTCTGTGTTACCCTCCTGACCCACCTTGCTTTTGTGGGCTCGGGCTGCACACTGCACCTCCTACCTAAGGACATTGAGCCTGTCTCTCACCTCATCTGGAAAAACTCTTTCTAGAGGTCCCACCCCCAAAACACATGGCTCATGTGGTTTTTGTTTATTGGTGCTAGTACTGGGGCTTGAACTCAGAGCCTCATACTACTACTGTACTTCTTCACGCAAGGCTGGCATTCTGCCACTTGAGCCATACCTCTCCTTCTGGTTTTTTTTTTTTGGTAGTTAATTGGAAATAAGAGTCATGAGAGCCAGGCACCAGTGGCTCACCCCTGTAATCCTAGCTATTTGGGAGGCTGAGATCTGAGGATCACGGTTCAAAGCCAGTGGGCAGGAAAGTCAGTGAGACTTTTATCTCCAGTAAACCACCAGAAAACCAGAAGTGGTGCTGTGGCTCAAATGGTAGAGTGCTAGCCTTGAGCTGAAGAGCTGAGGAACAGTGCCCAGGCCCAGAGTTCAAGCCCCTTGACCGACAAAAACAAAACAAAACAAAACAAAACAAAAAGTATCATGAGCTCAGAGCTCAGTCGTGAGCCACCAGCACCCAGCATCCTTTTTATTTTCTTTGGGACATTTTGGCCTGTTCTGAAACTTCAAACTCCACTCAACAGTTCATTTCTCCTTTTGCTACTTTGTATGTTTTGCTTGCTCACTGGCTCCCTAGCTAAAGGACAAATACTATAGGCTTTCTTCTGTTTTGTTCCCTGCTAGAGCCCTAGTGCCTGTCACCCAACTAGCCCAGGAAGGAACTGTAGTGTTTGCCCTGGAGTGGAGGGGGAACATGGCTCAGATTGACAGAGGGGGTTAAGTATTTAGACTCAGGACCTGGATGGGGGCAAAGGATCCGAAAAGATCAGGGTGTCTAGGCTATAACACTTTCTCTCTCTCTCTCTCTCTCTCTCTCTCTCTCTCTCTCTCTCTCCCTCTCTCCTCTCTTCCCTTGTGGTGTGATGGCATTAAAACCTTATGTGAGTTAGGCAAGCTGTCTATTACTGATATGCACTCCATACCCCACAGTTCTTTGTATGTGTGGGTGTGGGTGCTAGTCAGTACTAGGAACATGAACTCAAGGCCTTGTACTCTTTGCTCAACCTTTTCTCTCATTGCTGGTGCTCTATCACATTATCCATGCTTCCACTTACAGCTTTTTACTGGTTAATTAGAAAAAAAAATGTCTCATAGATGTATCTGCCATGGATGGCTTCCAGTTGTGATCCTCTGCTCTCAGACCCCTGAGTGGCTAGGATTTAGAAGTGCGAAAACCAATGCCAGCCTGGCTCCCCCGCCCTCTCATCGCCCCCCCCCCCCCGTTCTTTTTTTTTTAAAGGTCTGAGACTGGGACTCGAACTTGGCACCTGCTGCTCATTGGCTAGTGCTCAACCAACTGAGTCACAACCGTAACCCCTCTTTTGGATTATTTATGGACTGCAAAATCCATGGTGATATAAACCCTCCATATCTTGAGTTTTAACACATTCAAGATATTGCCGCCTGGCTTGTTTATCACTTCCTCAGCTTACTTAACTCTCCCTGGCTGAGTCCCTTTGGTGGCTGAGTCTTGTTGACACTATCGTTTCCTCTGGTGCTCCTGTGCACACAGCTACCTGCTTCACTCAGTCTCTGTTGTTGTTCCCACTTCCCCTATTTACTTAACTCCTTGTTGACACCACCGCTTCCTCTGTTTCCTTAATTCCTTTCAGGCTATAAAGTTAAAAGAGGTTCCAGATTGGCCTGTGTTCTGCTGGCCTTTCCTCCTTTCTAGCTTCTCCATTACGTCTTATGACCTTAACACCAATGGTCCAGACACTCACAGCACAAGCAAGACCCATGAGGTCACATAGCCCATCGGAGTGTGGCACAGATACAGGCCAGGGCCGCGTGGCTGCCAGTGGTTCATGGGGTTCCTGCGATGCTGGTACTGTGGGAGCCACCCTAAATTGCCCTCTGTTGTCTCCCTGCAGTCTCTGGATAGCTGGGGCACCTCCGAGGATGCTGACGCCCCCTCAAAGCGACACTCAACCTCTGACCTCTCAGATGCGACCTTCAGCGATATCAGGAGAGAAGGCTGGTTATATTATAAGCAGATCCTCACGAAGAAGGGGAAGGTAAGGTGGACCAGGAATGAAGTAGGGGTCGATGGAAGCTGGCTTTGGCAGAACTCTCCAGCAACTCCTACACCTACTCTGTAGCCTGTGAAGTGACAAAGAACCTGCTTAGCCTGTAGCGTGAAGGATAGAGGTTAGAGACTAGGAAGAACTTCAAGGGAAGGAGGAATTAAAGAACTCACAAAAAGGTTTACAAGAGAGGTGGTCTTTGCTGTGGGGGTGGGTAGGTCTGATTAAATGGTGTTTAGAATCCTGACAAACCATCACACAGTGATTTGAGTTAACCTCTCTGAAAATGGCCACTGGCGCTCATGAGAAAAGGTTAAGTCAATCACAGAGGAGCTGAGGCTGAGGAAGAGATCAGAGGGCAGTCTTCTCAGGACTGCAGCAGCTAGGTTCTTGTCCTAAGGGCATTTGAAACCCTGGTGGTCCTTTGAGGAGTGTTAGAATTTTCAGAGCCACATCGCTTCCTGAGGATGGCTTAGAAAGCACAGTTAGGCCAGGCACTGGGGGCTCACACCTGTAATCCTAGCTGCCTGCTTTGAGCAGGCAGCTCAGGAGTAAAGTCCATGACAGTCCATCTCTAATCAGCCAGCAAAAAGCTAGGCTGGAGATGTCACTCAATTAGTAGAGTCTCAGCCCTGAACAAAAAACAAGCCAAAGAACAGCTCCAGGTCCCGAGATCAAGCCATAGTACTGGTCAAACAAACAAACAAAAAAACAACTTAAAGACCTGTTATAAACTACCACAGAGGCCTGGTATGGTGGAACATGCCTGACATCCCAGCTACTTGGAAAGTAGAGGTAGGAAGATTATAGCTAGGCTAGTGGATAAAAAGAGATCCAATGTAAAGCCCAAAGGACGGGGCATATAGCTCAGGTGGTAGAGTACTTACCTAGAAAGCTCCAGAGTTCTATTCCCAGTAAAGCAAGCAAGAGAGGAAGGAAAGAAGGAAGGAAGGAAGGGAGGGAGAGAGGAATGGAGAGATGGAGGGAGGGAAGAAATGAAGAGAGAAAGAAAGGAAGAAAGATAGTAGAAATAAGACCAGTTAGAGTTCACTACAAAGATCTAGGTGAGAGGGGCTGGGAAGGTGGCTCAGTGGTAAAGTGCTTACCTTGCATGCTTGAGGCCCTGGGTTCGATTCCTCAGCACCCATAAGCAAAAAAAAAAGCCGGAAGTAGTGCTGTGGCTCAAGTGGTAGAGCGCTAGCCTTGAGCTGAAGAGCTGATAAGGGGCAGCGCCCAGGCTCAGAGTTCAGGCCCACGACCAGACCCAAAATAAAGATCTAGGTGAGAGATGAAAAGCCTGAACCTAAGGTCTGGGAAGAGGAGGTAGGAAGGACACAGACGGAGGGCAAGCAGGGCCCTAAGAGAAGATGGGGCCTAGGGCATGAACCTCAGCCGAAGTTCCTCTGCACTCCTCCTCAGTCTTCTATCTCTAAGCCATCCATACAAAACCACCACGAAAACCTAGGTTTCACTCTTGATAGCCTTGCTTATAGCTCTGAGGGTCTGGGATAGTGCTCTGAGGAACACTGTCACTTAGTGTCCTGTCTGTAAGTGGGGCTGACAGTAATCTGTTTCTCAACCTGTTGCTGGGGATTAAAAGAAATGATCTAGCTGGTGGCTCATGCCTATAATCCTAGCTACTCAGGAGGCTGAAATATGAGGATAACAGTTTGAAGACAGGAAAGTCCATGAGACTCTTATGTCCAATTAAGCACAAAAAATAGTGGAGCTGTGTCTCAAGTGATAGAGCACTAGCCTTGAGCAAAAAGCTAAGGGACAACATCCAGGCCCTGAGTTCAAACCCCAGGAACTGGCACAGAAAGAGAAAGAAAAGAAGGAAGGAAGGGAGGGAGGGAAGAAGAGAGGCAGGGAAGGAAGGAAGGAAAAAAAGAAACAAAAAGAGAAAGGAGAAAATATCAAAGGAAAAGATTTCCCAGGAACCAGGCTCCTGTGGCTCACACCTGTAATCCTAGCTACTCAGGAGACTAAGATCTGAGAATCACGATTCAGAGCCAGCCTGGGAAAGAAAGTCCGTGAGACTCTAATCTCCAAGTAACCACCAGAAAACCAGAAGTGGTGCTGTGGCTCAAGTAGTAGTGTGCTTGCCTTGAGCTGAAGAGCTGAGGGACAGCGCCCAGGCCCAGAGTTCAGGCCCCATGAACGGACCAAAAAAAAAAAAGATGGAAGGAGGAAAGAAAAGTGATGGAAAGACAGCTCAACAGATGAATGAGTGAGAGGTAGGATGGAAGAAAAGATGACAGAAGAATGGGTGAGGGCCGGGTTTTGGCGGCTCACACCTATAATTCCAGCTACTCAGGAGGTTAAGATCTGAGGATCACAGTTCAAAGCCAGCCTGTGCAGGCAAGTCTGTGAGACTCTTATCTCCGATAAACCACCAGAAAACCAGAAGTGGTGCTATGGCTTAAGTGGTAGAGTGCTTGCTTTGAGCTGAAGAGCTGAGGGACAGTGCCCAGGCCCAGAGTTCAAACCCCACGACTGACCAAAAAAAAAAAATTCCCAGGCCCTGAGACTTGGGGGCTGCTGTCTACCTTACTGCTACCACACCACTGTCTCTGAGGCCCCTCTGTGGATGTCAGAAGTCCACAGGTACTCAAGTTCCTTTTGTAAAATGGGGCAGTACTTGCATCTGATCTTTGCTTACTTTCCCATACCCTTTAAGTTCCCCCTAGATGACTTACAATGCCTGATACAATGTAAATGCCAAGTAAATAGCTATTGTACTGTATTGTTTATGGGATAATGGCAAGAAAATGTCTGCCCATGTTTAGTACAGATAGTCTTTTTCTCTATTTTTGGTCCATGGCTGGTTGAATACACAGATGTGGAAAGTGGTGACCCAGGGGGCTAGCCTGGATATTCTGACCTGAATTTCCCACACTGTCCCTAGGGGGTTTTGTGGAACCTGGGAAGAGCATGTGGGTTTTTGTTTGTTTGCTTTGCCAGTCTTGGGGCTTGAACTCAGGGCCTGGGCACTGTCCCTGAGCTTCTTTTGCTCAAGGCTAGCACCTAAGCCACAGCGACACTTCTGGCTTTTTCTGCTTATGTGGTACTGAAGAATGCTAGGCAAGCACTCTACCACTGAGCCAGCTTCCCAGCCCTGAGCATGTGTTTTAATGAGACATACTTTGAAGCTCTTGCCCAGGCCTTGTCATCAAGCTCAGGGCTCTGGGGACCTCATTAACTTCCCAAGCTTCCCTTTTCTGATCTGTAAGATGGGACAATATTGTTCTTCTCCAAGTACTGTGGTGGGATGGAGTGAGGTACGCAGTCCAGGTAGGACTAGCCCTCAACCCAAGCAATGCTAAGGTCCCTTGCTCAGCCTCCTGTCAGGTTGTAAGGACACAGTGGGAGGGGCCAGCCAGTCCTCACTCCCAATCACAGAGAAAACATGTTGCCCAGCAGGGACAAGTGCACAGATTGTCAGGATGGGGGCTCGGAGGTTTCGGCAGGGAAGGGTAGGGGTGGGGGAAGCAGGTACCCAGAAATCTGAAACAGGAAGGGCTGTTCTGGGCTGGGTGTTGTGGCATCCGCCTGTAATCCTAGCTACTCAGGAGGCTGAGATCTGAGGAAGGATCCTGGTTTGAAGCCAGCCCAGGCAGGCAATTCCATGAGACTCTAAACTCCAATTAAGCACCAAAAAAGAAAGGGAGGGAGGGAGGGAAAGAAAGAAAGAAAGAAAGAAAGAAAGAAAGAAAGAAAGAAAGAAAGAAAGAGGTGTGTGTGGGGGGGGCAAGCCAGAAGTAGAGCTGTGACCTAAACGTAGAGTACTAGCCTTGAGCAAAAAAAGTCCAGGGAGGGGCTGGGAAGGTAGCTCAGCGGTAGAGTGCATGCCTTGCAAGCATGAGGCTCTGGGTTCGATTCCTCAGCACCACATAAACGGAAAAAGCCGGAAGTGGTGCTGTGGCTCCAGTGGTAGAGCGCTAGCCTTGAGCTGAAGAGCTGAGGGACAGCGCCCAGACCCAGAGGTCAGGCCCCATGACCAGCAAAAAAAAAAAAAAAAGTCCAGGGACAATGCTCAGACCCTGAGTTCAAGCCTCAGGACCAGCATAAAGAAAAGAGAAAGTTTCTAGGGGAGCCACCCTCATCAGGAAGGAGAGGTGAGGTGCGTGTATGCTGAGGGCCTGGATGCCTTGAGCGCCCAGGGCAGAATGTGGAAGACACGCGAGCGCTGGCAGCTGTCACAGCGCATGGCCTGGACACCCGAGACCTTCTCCTCCCTGTCCACAGACTCACGAGGGAGGCTGAGTGGAGAGGTGTGACCCAATAGACAAGTGTTATCTGTGACAGAAAGAGACAGTGTTAAGACTCGTGTCTAGGTGTGGGGGTAGGAGGGCATGATCAAGTCTTGGGGACCAGCTAGAGAGAATGAGAGATTCTATGGAAAGGGTGGCCAGGGCTTGCTGATGACCAGGAAAGACTGAGGAAGGGGGAGGTGGTGCTGTCTTCTTGGCTTCCTGGCTGGGGCTGTGAGACAGACAGGTAGAGGCTGATGGGTTCTGAGCCTCATGAAGCCATGGTGTTCCACTGAGACTCTATGAAGTCAGAGGACTCGGACATCCCCTGGTAGGGGTGTCCTGGGGACGGACGCTCTGAGGGTGTGGCAGGAAGGTGTGGCCTTGGGTACCTGTGGCCTTGGGTACAGGGAGAAGGCCAGGGCCTTGGGAGGAAGTGAGGGATGAGAAGGTGAGGCCAACCATAGAGACCAAAAAAAGAGAAGAAGGCATTCACTGGACGAACACAAGGAGTGTCTACTTTGCTGGCCCAAACTAATGTCACTTTTGGAGCCAAGGTCCGCAGGTTAGAGGAAGAGTATCCTGAGTCTGCCCGGTGATCTGTTCAGCGTCCTGATGCCACCTGCTCCAGCCTCCCTGCCCCCTCCCAGTCCTCAGCCTCTGTCAGACAGCCCTCACTGGATGTGAGCGTGCATGGGGCACCGTTCCTGCAGGAAGAGCCAGTACTGAGCGGGGTACCACCAGGAAGACTTCCAGTTGAACTCTCATTTCACCAGCAAGGAACACCAGTACCAGGGAGAGGCCTAATGTGTCCAGGGTGGTCCAGCTAATTTAGCCCGAGGGGTTCTCTGGGAGTCTCCCCAGAAAAGTCCAGTTGTTTTATTATAAGGGCTGCTGTCTCTGTGCTGGGCATCTATGTCCCGGCCCAGGAGTTCTATAAGAGCAAACAGGGCTCACTGCTTAACTGCTCAAGATTAACCCAAAAGGAGGCCAAGTGTATACTGTGTCCACCCTGTCTCCTGTCTTTAGGGAGATGGATCCCCTGCCCTCAAGACATGCCAAAGATTAACCTAGTTAAGCAGTAAATATTGATGCATACCTGCCTTGCTCTGGTCTCTAGAGGCTTTGGGCTCTGGAGGTAGAGGAGAGGTGGGCATTTGCCCTCAATAGCTGGCCAGCCATTTATTGGAGAAATCCACAACCAGGCTGAGATTTGTGGTACTGCTGTTAACAGGGGGAAAAAAATGGCTAGAGCTAGCCAAGGTGATTCATACCAGTGTCCTGGCTAGTGACAGTACTCAGGAGGCTGAGATTAGGAGGATGGTGGTTAGAGGCCAGACTGGGCAAAAAGTTCTCAAGACCTAAGCCAGGCACCCATGGCTCATCATTCAATGAATAAAAGGCTGGGTATGCTGGCTCTTGTCTGTCATCCCCAGTCACACAGGAAATGTAGTCCAGGAGGATTGTAGTCTAGGTCAGCTCAGGCAAAAAGTGAGCCCTATACAAAAATTAATAAAGCAGCCAGTCACTGGTGGCTCACTGGTGGCTGAGACCTAGAAAATTGAAGTTTGAAGCCAGACCCAAGAAAAAAAGTCTATGAGAATCCATTTCCTGTTCACCAGCAAAATGCTGGACTGGATGTATGGCTCAAATGGCAGAGTCAGTTGTAAGCATGAAAGCTGAGCAAGAGCTTGAGTTTAAACCCTGCTACCAGCACAAAAGAAACACAAATGCAAGAAGGGCTAGGGGTGTGGCTCAAGTGGTAGAACACCTGCTAACAAACAAAAAGTTCTGAGTTCACCTGGGCAGGCAAGTCCATAAAACTTATCTATAGTTAACCACAAAAAGCTAGAATTGGGATCAAGTGGTAGAACACTAGCCTTGAGCAAAAAGACTCAGGGCTTGTGTCCAGACCTGAGTTCAAGCTCCAGGACTGGCCAAAAATATTAAATAAATAAAATTCTGAGCTCAAACCCTGTATAGCAGTGATAATAATAATAATGATGATAATAATAATAAGCCAGAGAAGCTGGGTGTTGGTGGCTCATGTCTGTAACCTTAGCTACTCAGGAGGGTGAGATCTAAAGATCATGGTTCCAAGCCAGCCTGGACAAGAAAGTCTTATCTCCAATTAACCACCAGAAAACCGGAAGTGGTGCTGTGGCTCAAAGTGATAGAGTGCTAGCCTTGAGCAAAAGAGTTCAGGGACAATATCCAGGCCCCTATGACTGATCCAGAAAAAAGCTAGAGAAGGCCTCATCCCGGAGGTGTTCATAACCTTGGAGCCCAGATCTGAAGGGTGAGGAGGCAGCCACATAAAGAAGTGGGAGGTAGAGGCAGAGGCAGGAGGGCCAGCAAGACACTGGACACTGCCTCAAACACCCCAGGACTAGGGGCATTGTTCAGTGATAGAACCCTTCCTGGCATGTGCTATAAGTTATGTTTGATCCCTAGCAACAGAAGTAATAAGGGAGTTTGGGTCCTGTTCCCCCAGAAGCAGCAGCCAGTACAAAGGTCCTGAGAAGCTGGGTGCCAGTGGCTCACACCTATAATCCTAGCTACTCAGGAGGCTGAGATCTGAGGATCACGGTTCAGAAAAGTCCCTGTGAGACTCCTATCTCCAATTAACCACTCAAAAACTGAAAGTGGTGTTGTGCCAAGCAGGTAGAATGCTAGCCTTGAGCACAAAGAGGCTCAGGGACAGCACCCAGGTCCTGAGTTCAAGCCCCACACAACTGACCAAAAAAAAAAAAAAAGAAAGAAAGGTCCTGAGAAAAAGAAGATTTTGGGAGTTCACTGGCAAAGGCCTGGCAGCTTGCCAATGGAGGAAAGAGATGAAATGGGAGAGGGGACAGGGCTGCACCTCTGAGTACCTTGGATTTGGCTCAAGGGTGGTGGGCTTCCATGAGAGGATGCTGCCCAGGGAGAAAGACATGCTCTCCTTAACCTTTGGAAACGATGGCGCAGCTTCAGGCTGGAGAAAGGGCTGGCAAGGTGAGGGGAACTGAGAAGATCTGTGCCAACGGTGATGTGGGCAAGATGGTGGAGACAGGTGATACTGTGGAAGCCTTGGAGCTGTGGCTTCCTGAGGCGTTAGACATCAAGGGCGAGGAAAAGGGAGGAGTCGGGCAACTCCCAGGTTTCTGGGCAATTGGGTGGATTGACTGAGTCCAAAGGGGGCGGGGAAGGAAAACAGGTTTGGGGGTGAGAATCCTGGGCCTTGTAGTGGAAGGCCTTTGGGATGTGCAGGTGGACGCACAGAGCTGGCCAGGAGAAGTTCAGGACTGGGCTGGGGTGTCTCGTGGGCCAGGGTTGTGCATGTACCCCCTCACCCTCCCCATTCAGCAGACACACCTGGTTTAAAGCTCTGAGGTCCCAGCGGGAGGCCTGCAGGGAGGGGAGGGGAGAGGCGGGACAAAGCTCAGGAGCCTCATTTTTTATTTTATTTTATTTGGTCACTCGTGGGGCTTCTTGAACTCTGGGCCTGGACGCTGTCCCTCAGCTCTTCAGCTCAAGAAGAGCACTCTACCACTTGAGCCCCAGAGCCACTTTTGGTTTTCTGGTGGTTAATTGGAGATAAGAGTCTCACATGGACTTTCCTGCCTGGGCTGGCTTTGAACCCCAATACTCAGATCTCAGCCTCCTGAGTAGCTAGGATTATAGGCATGAGCCACTGGTGCCCGGCTAGGAGCCTCATTTTAAAGGGCAGGTTTCTTACCTTCAGATCTGTTGGTTGTGGGGTTCATCCATGCATGGTGGGTGTTCAGCAGCATCCTTGGCCTCTACCCACGCCTGTCTCTAGACAACTGTCCCCAAGAGGCAGGTTCCTAGGTGGAGAACCGTATATCAGAGCATGGGCAGAGGGCAGTGCAGGGAGCCCAAGAAGAAGCCAGTAGAAGATATCTGGAATATGGCGCCCCTAATGCCAGAGAGGCCTTAGCAGGGAGAGGCAGGAAATGGACACTGGTAGTGGCTACATGGTAGTCTCAGGTGATCCTGAAAGCTGCATCTAAGCAGCGGGTGCTAAATGGAGTCATGAGGGACTGGCAAAGAATTGGGACAGCCCCTCCCCGAGTGTGGGCAGCTCCTGACCAGTTTTTCCACGCAGGGCGGTGAATCTGGGGTGGGGCTTGTACGAGGAATGGCTTTAAGTTTTAATTTTAAAAGGGTCAGGCCGGCTGGGGCTTGTATGCCTCTCCAGAGGCCCTGCTAGATGCCTAGGTGGCAGTGCTGGCCTCTGGGAAGAGGCTGAGTGATGGGGCTGCGAGGCTGGTGAGGTGAGGCTGGGTAGATTGGGCCTCCTGACATGGGGCAGGTTGTGGGGGTCTGTCTCCATTGCCATCCAGGACCTGCTGCCCTTGGCCCCTTGGCTCCTTAGCTTGGGGCCCCAGGGACAGGCCCAGATCTCACCTGTACCCCATCTCTCCCCCACCCTATGTCTCCCTGCAGAAAGCGGGCAGCGGCCTGCGCCAGTGGAAGCGGGTGTACGCCGCGCTGCGGGCGCGCTCGCTCTCCCTGAGCAAGGAGCGGCGGGAGCCCGGGCCGGCGGTGGGGGCTGCGGCGGCCGGCGCAGGTGAGGACGAGGCGGCGCCCGTCTGCATCGGCTCCTGCCTGGTGGACATCTCCTACAGCGAGACCAAGAGGAGGCACGTGTTCCGGCTGACCACCGCTGACTTCTGTGAATATCTCTTTCAGGCTGAGGACCGGGATGACATGCTGGGCTGGATCAGAGCGATCCGGGAGAACAGCAGGGCCGAGGGCGAGGTGAGGCCTGGGCCTGCAGTGTAGCTGGGCCACGGGGGCAGAGCAGGGCAGGGCTGCCTCTCTGAGCCTCACTCCTTCTAGAAAAGGCTAGCAAGACTTCACCTTACCGCTCTCCACCTAAGTTCAGGTGTGAGGAAAAGCACATAAATAGTCGTTCCCAGAGTGCTTGGCGTCCTGGGTTGGTTCAATGGCCGCCAGGAACAATAACAACTACAGTAACGATGGTAATTATTACCATTGTCAGGACAGCCTGGGGCGGGCCCTGGCATAGCGAGGTCAGTTTCAGGCCAGCAGAGCAGGGAGCTGAGTCTCTAATGGAGCGGGTTCTAGAATGAGGTGCCCCTGTCGAGACTGCAGCAGGGCCGGCCCAGACACAGGGGGGTGAGCACTGACCTTGGGAGGAGGCCAGGAGGCCTGGGCCCTGGCAGCAGGCAGAGCCAAGTGCTTTGGCAGGGATTGGTTGGTAGCCCTCCTGGGAGCTAGCGCCACACACCAAGGGTTGAATTCCCATCCCCCTTCAGTCAACATGTGCACAAATGTGTCTCGCCCACCTGCAGACAGTCAGGTAGGGTCTTGGGGTTGAGGCTGGATGTGGTCCAGGTGGGCATCTCTCTGGCCATGGGAGAGAGGCACTTAGCCCCTGGGCCACAGCCTCTGCTCTGAGAACTCTGGCTGACCAGGCCCTGCCCGGCTCAGGGTGGCATCTTTCCCTACAGCAGGGGCAGAAGCACCTAGAATCGGGCTTCTGCTCTGGAAGCCTGGTTATGCTGTCCCCAACAGGGCCTTGCCAGGGGGTCCTGTGTCACTTTTCACGACCCGTGGTAGCTGCTCTCATGTCTACCAGGATTGCAATAAGTGCAGTGTGCACAGTTCTTCACCCCAACCCTGGGTTGTAGGGTGTAGCCGCCCTACATCTATTGCGGAGGTGACTGAGGCTCAGAGAGGCAAAGTGTCATACTCAGGGTCACACAGCTGCATCTGTGCTGCTCACAGACCCTGAGAATGGAAGAGAGGAAAGGGAAGGAGGAGGCAGGGACCAGGGACAGGCTGTATGGTGGACAGGATGTGAGTACTCATGTAGCTATTCTTTTCTCTCCTCCTCCAGGACCCCGGCTGTGCCAACCAAGCTCTGATCAGCAAGAAGCTTAATGATTACCGCAAAGTGAGGTGAGGGGCTTAGCCTTCACAGAACAGCCTGCCATGGCGGGGAGGGGGCTTCTGGGGGCCTAGGCAGCAGCGGTCATCTGGTCATCCTGGCTCACCTCCAGCCTGGGGCAGGGCATGGAGCATCTCTAGTTCCCCACACAGTCATGCGGGGGTGGGGTGGGGGTGGGATTGTCTTAGGAGGGAAGGGAAGCTGCAAGGGGTAGAGACTTGGGTGGCTTGCATGCTAGGCTCACCGTGTTGAAGACTCCTCCTCTCTTCCTTCTTCTTGCAGCCATAGCTCTGGGCCCAAAGCTGATTCCTCCCCAAAGGGCTCTCGGGGCCTGGGGGGCCTCAAGTCTGAGTTCCTCAAGCAGAGTGCAGCCCGTGGCCTCAGGACTCAGGAGCAGCCTGCAGGGAACAAGGGTAGGAAGGTGGCTGCTGAGACTGGGTGGCTGGCGGTGTGTGCAGGTGTGCTGAGGGCGCTCTTAGGGTGCCCATCCACACGTGTGAGCCTGGGAGGTGCCTTGGGGTTCCCAGGCTGGAAGGACCTGGAGCCTAATCCCCCCTTCATGACATCCCAGCCCGGTGTACCTCCAGTCCACACTGTGTCACTTTGGGGTGGGAGGTTCACCCTACTCTGCAGATAGCCATGTCCATCTTTATATACTTAGAAAGGTCTTCCTAATCCCAGATACTGGGAGGCCACCATGGAAGATTGGATGTTGAGGCCAGGGCTGGGAAAAGTTAACCAGATTCTATCTCAAAAACAATCTGGAGCTGGGCACCAGTGGCTCACACCTGTAATCTTAGCTCCTCAGGAGGCTGAGATCTGAGGATCACGGTTCAAAGCCAGCCTGGGCAGGAAAGTCCATGAGACTCTTATCTCCAATTAACCACCAGAAAACTGGAAGTGGTGCTGTGACTTAAGTGGTAGAGCACTAGCCTTGAGCTAAAGAGCTGAGGGACGGCACCCAGGCCCAGAATTCGAGTCCCACAACTGACAAAAAAGAAAACACAAAAACAATCTGGAGACAGGCATCAGTGGCTCATGCCTGAGACTCTGTGGAGACACAGAGGATTACTATTCCGAGCCAGCCCAGACAGAAACGTCCACAAGACTCCACTTCTAAAAATAACCTGCAAAATGCTGGGCTGGAGCTGTGGCTCAAGTGGTAGAGTGCCAGCTGAGCAAGCAAGCCCAGCGAGTATGAGGCCTTGAGTTCACACGCTGGCACTGGCAAACAGATAAAATTTCCCAGCCTCCCCTCCCCCCCCAGCACCCTGAATACTTCGCTGGTGGAGTCCCTTTGTACTAACTCGTGTGAATGTGACAGTGTGGGCGCCCCGTCGGGCCTCCCCCAGCTCATCCTGGCTCTCTCTGTCTCCTCCATTCCAGATGACACTGCTGCTGCCCCTAAAACTCCCTGGGGAATCAACATCATCAAGAAGAACAAGAAGGTCACCCCAAGGGCATTTGGGATCCGGCTAGAGGAGTGTCAGCCTGCCACAGAGAACCAGGTAAGTTCTTTCCCATCTTGTTCCAGAGCAGCAGGGCAGGAGAAACCTTGGTCTAGATGCCAAGCTGCAGGGGACATGCAGACAGCCTTGTGCCTTGTACAGATCCTGCCCCATGCTGTCTGTCCTCTGGAGGGCACAGCCTAGCCCTGTTCCTTCTTGGTCTGTGGTGAAGTTCCAGCACCAGTTCTGGGGGCGGCACGGAGCCACTGTCTGGATGTAGGCAGAGTGTGCAGTGCGTGTTTTCCTGCTGCTTTCCCTGACCCCACCCTCCATGATGAATTCTTATCCCTTCAAGCTGCCAGCAGCATCTCTGGGTCCTGTGTTACTCCCATGTTGGCCAAGCCAGGGTGGCCCCCTGACCATGATCTCCCTGTGTCCCCAGCGAGTCCCCCTCATCGTAGCTGCCTGCTGCCGTATTGTGGAGGCTCGGGGGCTGGAGTCCACCGGCATTTACCGGGTGCCTGGCAATAATGCAGTGGTGTCCAGTCTACAGGAGCAGCTCAACCGCGGGCCTGGTGACATCAACCTGCAGGATGAGGTGGGTGCGGCAGGGATGGTGGGAGGGGACCTGTCGGGACAGTTCCATGGTCTGTGGGCCCTTCCTATTCAGGTGGCCACCTCCCAAGGCTGAGGACACCCGAAATTCAGCCCTAGCCCCGAGGTCAGAGGCTTGCAGTCTTGGCTGAGCCTTTAGGATAGCAGGATTCACCCCAGCGAGAGGAAGCCAGATTCAAGGTCCAGGCAGAGGAACAGCCTGGTAACAGAATGTTTGCCAGGAATGAGTGAATTCTGGGAGAGGGCCAGCTAGTAAACACGTTAAGCTTTGGTTTGCTGTTTCCTCCCTCTCTCTCTCCCTTCATTCTTCCCTCCCTCCTTCCCTCCCTCCCTTTCTCCACTGTAGTTTTTAACAATGCACAAGCCATACTTAGCCCAGGGGGCAAATAAAACCAGATGGGGGTTTACAGACCCCTGGCTTAGAGGAAGAGGAGCACCCCATGAGCGGAAGAGGGCTTGTGTCATGGGGAGTGTGGTGGGCAGATGAACCCTGTCTAGAGAGAGTGGACAGCCACACTTAGGAGTTTGTAGCAGGCCCGTGGGTTCTCAAATGCTGATCCCAGCATCCTAGGGTTTCAGAGAGGCTGACATAGGTCAAGGACAGACCAGGACCTCCATCCTTGTTGGGACAAGACCCACTCTCTTTGTTCTGCCTGTCACCTTTTTGTTTGTTTGTTTGTTTGTTTTGGTCAGTTGTGGAGATTGAACTCAGGGCCTGGGCACTGTCCCTGAGATTTTTTTTTTTTTTTTTTTTTGCTCAAGGCTAGTACTCTACCACTTTGAGCCACAGTGCACTTCCAGTTTTTAGGTAGTTAATTGGAGATATGCGTCTCATGGCCTTTCCTGCCTGGGCTGGCTTTGAACCATGATCCTCAGATCGCAGCCTCCTGAATAGCCAGGATTACAGGTGTGAGCCACCAGCGCCTGGCTCAGTTTGGGTTTTCATGACCACAAGGGTCCTGATGAAAAAGATGCTTTAGAAAACCATAAATCTGAGCCATGAGCACCATGATCACACAGCACGAAGCCCCTTCCTGCCTTTGGGAGAGGGGAGGGAAAGACATGCAGCTGTGATATCATGCACAAGAGAACTGAGACCTGTGTGAGCAGAGGGAGGGAGACGTGTGAGGGTGGGAGTCAGGGCAGCAACCGCAGCTGAGTCCTCTAAGGACACAAAGGAGGGCTGTACAGGTAAGGGATGATGGACTTGCCCAGAGCCCAGAGGAGGACTGGATGGTTGGACAGAATGGACGCATCTTCTGGGCATAGAGGTATCAAGGGTGAACCTTTGACCTTGATCCAGTGGCCAGTAACTGGGGAAGGTGTGAGAAGATGGCTGATGCTCTAAAAAAGACAGGATCAGGAGGGCAACAGGCAGGAGGGAACTAGTCCAGGAGCTGACTGCAGAGAGGAAGGAGGGGCAGGAACAGCAGGTGTTGGGGCTGGGGACTGGGGAGCTGAGTATGGGCCTCTGACAGGTGGGAAGAACAGAGTGGCTTAGGAAGAGTTTGAAGCGGGGCTGAGTCAGCTCGTATCTCCATCGATAAGTCCCCTTATGGGGTCACAGCAGCCTCAGGCTCTAGACTGTGTGGACCAGAGAGTGGCCTGGGGTGTGTGGGGCCAAAGAGGGACACCCAGAAGGCTGGGTGAGGGGGACAGAAGGCTGGAAGGCTGGGCTGGGATCCTAGGTTCAACAGCTGCGAGGTAGCAGGACCCATCCCTGAGGGCTGGTAGGAATGAGTGGAAAGACGTGGCAGGAGCCCGGCTGGGCACAGGGTGAGCACTCAGTGAAGCGCCTCCCCTGGCCTGAGTCAGGAGCTGGAGGGAGGAGGGCTGGCTTGAGCCTGGGCAGGCCCAGGCTGCTGTCAGTCATAGATGGATGTCATTTGCTAGACCTCAGTGTTGAGTCTGTTGTTTGGGAATTGTCTGGCATTAAGCTACAGCTTGATTGTGATGAGTGTGCACATTGTCCCTTGGGTCTCTTTGTTGAGAATTTTCCATTTGCTTTCTGGTCAGGAGTTCACCGTACTTCACTGCAGGTTATTTGGGCCTGACTTTGCCATGGTACAGGGTGATGGTGCCCTCTTGTGGATAGAATGAGTAGTGACCCACTATTCATTCATTCTAGTCAGCCATTTATTTAGACTAGAGTTTTTACCTTGGCATGGTTAACATTTGGGGGGAAATAATTACGTATCCAAAGGAGAAGGGTGTCTTCCTAATGGAGGGAATTTACCAATATTCCTGGCTATATGCATTGATATGAGTGGCTCCCCTCCCCATGGGTGATAATAATGAATAAGAAAACAAAAGGATAGGGCTGGGAAGGTGGCTCAGTGGTAGAGCGCTTGCCTTGCATGCCTGAAGCCCTGGGTTCGATTCCTCAGCACCACATAAGCAAAAAGAAAAAAGCCAGAAGTGGCGCTGTGGCTCAAGTGGTAGAGTGCTAGCCTTGAGCTGAAGAGCTGAGGGACAGTGCCCAGGCCCAGAGTTCAGGCCCCACGACCGGACCCCCCAAAAAAAAGAAAACAAAAGGATAGGGCTGAGAATGTGGCTCAGTGGTAGAGTTCTTGCCTTGCATGCATGAGGCCCTGGGTTTGATTCCCCAGTACCACCTAAGCAGAAAAAGCCGGAAGTGGTGCTGTAGCTCAAGTGGTAGAGTGCTAGCCTTGAGCAAAAAGAAGCCCAGGGATAGTGCTGAGTTCATGCCCCAGGACTGGCAAAAAGAAAGAGGCGGAGGAGGGAGGGAGGGAAGGAAGGAAGGAAAAGAAAAGAAAAGAGAATGATGACTGGGAAGGTGGCTTAGTGGTAGAGTGCTTGCCTTGCATGCATGAAGCCCTGGGTTCAATTCCTCCCTACCACATAAACAGAAAAAGCTGGAAGTGGCACTGTGGCTTAAGTGGTAGAGTGCTAGCCTTGAGCAAAAAGAAGCTCAGGGACAATGCCCAGGCCCTGAGTTTAAGGGTAAGCACCATGGAAGAAACAAAATCAGGCCGAGGTGCCGACAGGGAAGTGCAGTCAGGTAAGATGAGGAGCTAGCCATGTGAAGGATGGGGGAGTAGAATCCTAGTACAGGGAATAGCATGTGCAAAGGGCCTGAGACAAGGAGGAGTGAGGCATACAACTGCTTGCTGTGGACACATAGACTGGGTCGGTGGGTGATTCTCACTGGGTGGGGGCTTGGTACTCGCTGGTCCAACAGAGGCGCTGAGGGCAGGCTTATGTGGTGGCTCCTGCTCATTTCTGTTCCCCACGGGGCCTGGTCCAAAGAAGGCTCTGGGTACTTTCTGTAATGGGTGTTTCGAGTGTTGGGGTAGACTTCCTGGGGCCAGGTGTGTGTTTTCTGGACTGATGTAGAAGCCTGGGCACCTGGGCAACCCTGGCTGGTCCCGTGTGTAGCTTGACATCTTTTATCTCTCCTCAGCGCTGGCAAGACCTCAATGTGATCAGCAGCCTGCTCAAGTCCTTCTTCCGGAAGCTGCCTGAGCCTCTCTTCACTGATGGTGAGTGAGAGGCAGAAGTAGGAGGGGAAGTGAGCGGAAACCTGGTTTGTTTGTGTAACGCACACACACACATTTGTATGAAATGCTGAGCTGTAAAGCGAGACGCAGAGGACATTGTCCTTCTCCCGCTGGCATCCCCCAGGTCACGCTTCCTGCACACTCGCAATGTGCCAGGTCCAGCTCCTGAAAACAGCTCCCTAAGGGCAGTGCTAAGGAGTCACCACTCCTTCACAAGAAGAGGAAAAGGAAGCTCAGAGAGGTCAAGTGACTCGCCCAGGGGTCACACAGCCTGTATGTGGCAGAGCCAGGATTCTACTACAGAGCTCAGTTCTTGATCAGGTCCTGAGTTGCTTGTTCACAGTTGTTGCTTCCTTCCTGCCCTTGTGCGCATGGATGACACCCATGCCTACAGGGGCTTTGCGATTGCATTCAATGGTGTGCTGCTAAATACTTCAGATCTAGCTGTCTAGGGGAAATGCCCTTGATCTGTGGCGTATTTCAATTTCCCTGGTATAACTCTCCTACTGTGGCTTATTTTAAACAAGATGTCATTAACATTAGCCAGGTGGCTCAAGCCTGTAATCCTAGCTATTCAAGAAGCTGAGATCTGAGGATCACAGTTTAAAGCTATCCTGGGCAAATAAGCCTATGAAACTCCAATTGCCTACCAAAAAACTTGAAGTGGAGCTGTGGCTCAAGTGGTACAGCACTAGCCTTGAATAAAAAAGATCAGAGACAGTGCATGGGCTTGAGTTAAAGCCCCAGGACCACCCCTTCCTCCCCCCCCCCAAAAAAAAGTTATCAACATGAAACTGGGAAGAGATGATCATAATACATTCTCAGGAGCTGGTGTGAGCAGGCCGCAGCACACCCCGGGATTGGTTCCTAACAAAAGCAAGGTTGTAATCTTGAGATTCATTCATGTCCCCATGGAAAGCTTGACTTCATTCTTTTGTTGTTGGTTGTGGGGTTTGAACTCTGGGCCTAGGCGCTGTCCCTCAACTCTTCAGCTCAAGGCTAGCACTCTACCACTTGAGCCACAGCGCCACTTCCAGTTTTCTGAGTGGTTTATTGGAGATAAGAGTCTCTCGGCCTTTCCTGCCCGGACTGACTTTGAACCGCCATCCTCAGATCTCAGCCTCCTGAGTAGCTAGGATTACAGGCGTGAGCCACTGGTGCCTTGCTTGACTTTGTTCTTTTAAATCCACCACGTAGGATTGCAGTCTGGGGAGACAGTCGTTTCTCTAGTCACTCCTCTCCTGATGGGTGCTTAGATTGTCTTCAGATTCTCCCTATTCCAAACCCTGCCTTAGTCAGTGACTCCTGGAGGTGTCCTTGCATGCCTGCCTCTGCGCTCCCTGGGTTAGGAGGTGTGCAACTGCTAAGTGAGTATACTGCTGAATATCTTTGAGAGCTAAAGTCAGACTGCATGCTGAGGAGGGCCTGGGTCACCCCTTTGCAGGCCAGCATGTCTCCCACCTCCCTCTTGGCATTGGATGTAATTCACTGGGGTCAAACCTGGAGTTTGGCACACATGTTATTGATACTTTTTATGTATGTGTGCCAATTCTGTGGCTTGAACTCAAGGCCTGGATGCTGTCCCTTAGATTTTTGCTCAAGGGTAGTGTTCTTCTATTTGAGCCAGCCCCACTTCTGGCTTTTTAGTAGTTAATTGGAGATAAAGAGTCTCATGGACTTTCTTGCCCAGGTTGGCTTTTAACCTCAATCCTCAGATCTCAGCCTTCTGAGTGGCTAGAATTATAGGCATGATCCATTGCATCTGGCCCTGTTATTAATACTTTAAACTTTTACTAGTCAGTAGAGGAAATAGAATCTCATTGTTTTCATTGAATTCCGTTATTACCAGGGAGATTAAATCTTACTGCATTAGTTATTTTTGTTTTTGTCAATCATGGGGCTTGAACTCAGGGTCTGGGCTTTGTCTCTGAGCTCTTTTGCTCAAGGCTAGCACTCTACCACTTTGAGCCACAGCACCACTTCTGGTTTTCTGGTGGTTAATTAGAGATAAGAGTCTCATAGAGGCCTGGGAAGGTGGCTCAGTGGTAGAGCACTTGCCTTGCATGCATGAGGCCCTGGGTTCAATTCCTCAGCACCACATAAGCAAAAAGAAAAAAAAACCAGAAGTGGCGCTGTGGCTCAAGTGGTAGAGCACTAGCCTTGAGCTGAAGAGCTGAGGGACAGCGCCCAGGCCCAGAGTTCAGGCCCACGACCGGACCTCACAAAAAAAAAGAGTCTCATAGACTTTCCTGTCAGGGCTGGCTTTGAACCATGATCCTCAGATCCTAGCCTCCTACATAGCTAGGATTACAAGCGTGAGCCACCAGTGCCAGGCTGATTAGATTTTTTTGTTGTTGTTTGTAGTTCTGGTGTTTGAACTCAGGGCCATTTCTTGCTAGGCAAGCACTTTACTACTGATGCATGCCTCCAAAACTGTTTTTGCTGAATATATATAAAGAGTTACCATGGACTTTTCTGCCTGGGCTGGCTTTGAACTGTGATCCTCAGATCTCAGCTTCCTGAGTAACTAGGATTACAGGTATGAGCCACAGCACTTTTATCTTCCTTTCCTCTTGCTGTTTTGCTTTTTTTTTTTTTTTTTGCCAGCCCTGAGGCTTGAACTCAGTTCCTGGGCACTGTCCCTGAGTTGCTTTTGCTCAAGGCTAGTACTCTACCACTTGAGCTTGAGCCACAGCACCACTTCTGGCTTTTTCTGTTCATGTGGTACTGAGGACTCCAACCCACGGCTTCATGCATGGTAGGCAAGCGCCCTACCACTAAACCACATTCCCAGCCTCTGCTGATTATTGTTTAGATAAGGCCTTGCTTTGTATCCCAGCCTGTCCTAGAACCCCTCTGAAGCCCTGGCTGGCCTTAAACTTGAGATTCTCCTACCTTAGCCCCTAGATTACTAGGATTAGAGCCATGCATACATTTATGTATCAGTTTATTATTAGCCTTTTCTATTTCCTCTGCGATTGCTTGTGCATAGTATATGTCCATTTTCTGCTGGCTTATCATTTTCAGTAGTGATTTGTGGGAACAAGTATTGTAGATTTGAACCCTTTGTTGGTATTTGGAAATATTTCTTCTGGTTGTCATTTTCCTCTGACCTTTTCAGTTAACTGAACATGAGCTGGATAGAGTGGTGCATGCCTATAATCTCAGCACTCAGGAGGCAGAGGCAGGAGGATTGTGAATCCTAGACCAGTTTAGATTCTATAATGAGACTCTAACTCAAACAAGCAAACAAATATCCTGGCTGTCTGTGTGCATGTACACATCTGGGTAAATTTTGTATTTTGGTGTTGGAGATGGAACCAGGGCCTCATGTGTGCTACACACAGCTCTACCACTGAGCTCCACCCAGCCCCAGATAGAAGTCAGAACAGCCTCATTGTGGCTCATTGTGAGGTTCGCTGTGGACATCTTTGGGAACTTCGGGCATTGGGGGTTGCAGGGAGAAGCACCCAAAAGCCTCTCTTCTGTGTCCTGACCTGCGGAGCCTTGGCTTCTTGTCTTGGAGAGTGGGACGGGACCCCTTCCAAGATCAGCAAGCGGCTCAGCCCTTGCTTCCTCCCCAGTGGACAATCTGGGCTGCAGGTCAGGTGCACCTGTGCAGCTGTGCTGGCTTGGCCTATGGACATTCAGGGGCTCAAGGACTCCAAACTAGACTGAAATGGGCACAAAGCAGCGCTCCCGGCAGGGGTCCTCAGCCCACCCAGGTGTGTGGAGGGGGGGCGCCTCGCTTGCTAAGGAGCCCTTCCTGTGTTCTAGACAAGTACAACGACTTCATCGAGGCCAACCGCATTGAAGACTCCAGGGAGCGGATGAAGACGCTGCGGAAGCTGGTGAGCAGGGGGTGCAGTTGGGCAGACGCAGGGGGGAGGGCAGAAGAGCACGTCTGTGCCAGGAGGCCCTGGGTTCCAGTGCCAGTCCCCCAATGGCCTGGGAGCAGCCCTTCTCCACTTGGGGGTCTCAGTTTCTCCATCTGTACCAAAGAAAGGGGGCAGTAGATTCCAGCCTGTCTGAGGTGTGGCAGGGGACGCCCCTGGAGACGCGTTGGAAGCTGCGAGCGTCTGTCATAGCCTCGTCCCTACCCTCCTCTCACCCACCCAGATCCGAGATCTCCCGGGACACTACTACGAGACACTCAAATTCCTCGTCGGCCATCTCAAGACCATCGCCGACCACTCAGAGAAGAACAAGGTGGGTGGGCTTGGCTGGAGTTGGGAGGGGGAATAGACTCACTGGGGTCTCCTCAGCAATGCCTGCCCCCCGCCCCCCCCGCATGTCAGCCAGGGCTTTTGCTAAGTACGGAGGGCTTTCAAAAGCAGGTGGCCTGTCCTGTGTCACTGAGACCTGTCCTCTGATCAAGCTCGAGGCCTAGGCGCCATAGGCGCCATCTTTTCCTGCTCGAGCCCCTGAAGTGTTTTGGTTCCATAGTGAGAAAATGGAGGGCAGTGATGATTTTCTCCTGGGTCTAATACCCTTGGGCCCTCCACCAGCTATCCCACGGCAGTGCCCCCACAGCTGGCTCAAACCCCTCAGTCCCATCCTGTACAGGTGTGCGGGCAGGGACTGCTCCTGGCTGTCTGGCCTGTTCTCCGTTTGCCAAGCTACCTCCATTGTCCATGCAAGATGTCCATTCCCTAAGCTAGGGACAGCTCAGGATGAGGTCAGGGGCGTGGAAGGAGGGGGAATGAAGAAGCGCTGGGGGGGAGAGCTAGGCACTGACCCTGGCCTGCCCGCTTCCCTGCCCAGATGGAGCCACGGAACCTGGCCCTGGTCTTTGGGCCAACATTGGTGAGGACATCCGAGGACAACATGACAGATATGGTGACCCACATGCCTGACCGCTACAAGATCGTGGAGACGCTGATCCAGCATGTACGTGCCCATTGCGTGCGTGTGCGTGTGTGTGTGTGTGTGAGAGAGAGAGAGAGAGAGGGGAGGGGAGAGAGAGAGAGAGGGAAGGAGGGAGGGAGAGAGAGAGGCAAGCCTGGGTTGGGTTGCTTTGGGTGAGGCTGTCAGGTAAGGAGAAGCTGCTGGGGTGGCCATGCCTTCGAAGTGACAGGCTGGCTGCATTTCCAGGCAAAACAGGATTGGATCGGAGAAGTCCATCAGTTCTGAGGCCAGGAGGACCCTGAGCTTCAAGAGAAGGGAGGCAGGAAGGTTCCTGGGTTTGAGGGTGGGAGACAGGGCGACTAGGATAGGCAAGCAGCACGGAGCATGGCCCCAGGGCAAGCTCCTCCGTTCTCATTCCTATGTCTTGCGCTGGTTCAGCTCCGGTTCCCTGAAGACACCTACAGTCCTCTCTCCCCACCTCCTGAGTTCTATTAGTTTTTTAAATTATTCTTCATTTTTTATTTTTTGTTTGTTTGGGGTTTTTGTTGGTTGTGGGGCTTGAACTTAGCACCTAGGCACTGTCCCTGAGCCTCTTTGTGCTCAAGGCAATAAGGGCTCTGCCACTTGAGCCACAGCGCCACCTCCTGGTTTTGAGTGGTTAATCGGAGATAGGAGTTTCACGGGGACTTTCCTGCACAGGCTGGCTTTGAACTTGGAACCTAAGATCTCAGCCTCCTGAGTAGCTAGGATTACAGGTGTGAGCCACTGGCGCCCAGCTCCTGAGTACTATTGTCCATTCACCATAGCCCTGTGCTTCCCTCCCAGACTCCACTCCGCAGCCTACCAACTGGCCAGCAGAGGGCGCAGGGGGCCTTTGTGTTTCAAGCTACAAAGGCAGCTCTGCCCTCTTCTGGAGGTTCAGGATGTTTTTTATGAATCATCACATTTCCATATCTAAATCTGAGACCCAGGTGCCCACTCAGGTCTAAGAAATAATGATATTGGCACTTGGCCAGAGGAGGTGGACCAGCTTTAGACTACAATCCTTCTGCCTCTGCCACCTGGTAGCTGGGATTACAGATGAATGCTACCATGCCTGGCCTTAGTATTCCCTCATTACCCACCTTTAGAATGACCCGTGAAGACAGAGATTATAAATTCCTTGGAATATTGGAGCGATACATTGAAGCTACAAAATGCCAAGGTCTACAGTGCTTTGGGGGTAGAGTTTGAGTGATTATTTAAATGAATTTAGTTGTTTGTAGTCTGTTTGTTTTTAACTTTTCTTTTTGTCAATTTTGGCAACGTTCTACATTTTATCTGAATTATCTATCCTTTGAAATCTTTTTTTTTTTTTTGAGTCCGGTAGTGGGGCCTGAACTCTGTCCCTCAGCTCTTCAGCTCAAGGCTAGCGCTCTACCACTTGAGCCACAGCGCCACCTCCGGCTTTTTTCTTTTTTGCTTATGTGGTGCTGAGGAATCGAACCCAGGGCCTCAGGCATGCAAGGCAAGCACTCTACCACTGAGCCATCTTCCCAGCCCCTATCCTTTGAAATCTTTATTACATTTCAAATATCTTTTCTAGCTATAGTTATTTTTTCTTTCCCTTCTGTATTGTTTTCTCTCTCTGTCTCTCTCTGTGTCTCTGTCTCTCTCTGTCTCTGTCTCTCTGTCTTTCTCTCTGTCTCTCTCGCTCTCTTTCTCTCTCTTTCTCTGCTAATCCTGGGGCTTGAACTCAGGACCTGGGCACTGACCCTGAGCTTCTTTTTTTTTTTTTGGGTCTGGTCGTGGGGCCTGAACTCTGGGCCTGGGCACTGTCCCTCAGCTCTTCAGCTCAAGGCTAGCACTCTACCACTTGAGCCACAGCGCCACTTCCGGCTTTTTTTTTTTTGCTTATGTGGTGCTGAGGAATCGAACCCAGGGCCTCGAGCATGCAAGGCAAGCGCTCTACTACTGAGCCAACTTCCCAGCTCCCCTGAGCTTCTTTTGCTTGAGGCTAGCACTCTACCACTTGAGCCACAGCACCACTTCCAGCTTTTGCTGTTTATGTGGTATTGAGGAATAGAACCCAGGGTTTCATGCATGCTAGGCAAGCAAACTCCCCTAAACCACATTCCCAGCCCTTCTCTTTATCTTGATCAGATATGTCAGAGATTTGTTTTTTTTTTTTCTGATTTTTTTCAAAGTACAAAAAGTTTTAACTGTGTGTGTGTGTGTGTGTGTGTGTGTGTGTCCATCCAGTCCTGGGACTTGAACTCGGCCTGCTTGGGCACTGTCTTTGAGCTTTCTTAAGGTCAGGCATCTACCACTTGAACCACAGCACTGCTTCTGGCTTTTTGGATAGTTCAGTGGAGATAAAAGTCTCACAAACTTTCCTGCCAGGGCTAGCTTCGAACATTGAGCCTCAGATCTTAGCCTCCTGAGCAGCTAGGATTTCAGGCATGAACCACTGGGTGCCCAGCTCAGTTTTAATTTTTTTGGGGGGGAGTCCGGTCGTGGGGCCTGAACTCTGGGCCTGGGCGCTGTCCCTCAGCTCTTCAGCTCAAGGCTAGCGCTCTACCACTTGAGCCACAGCGCCTCTTCCGGCTTTTTTTCTTTTTGCTTATGTGGTGCTGAGGAATCGAACCCAGGGCCTCATGCATGCAAGACAAGTGCTCTACCACTGAGCCACCGTCCCAGCCCTCAGTTCTAATTTTTGATCATTTTAGATACTTTGTTTTTGACTTTCTACTGTGTTGCTATACTGGTTATTTTCCCTGCTTTTAAGGATATTTCGTCCCTTTTGTTTGGGTCTGTTACCCCTTTATAAGTAAATTGCTTAGCTCATTTGTTATCAGTTCTTCTAATTGCTGTTTAAATTCACTTTTACTTCTAAAACTTATTTGTCTAGAGGACTTTTAAATTCATAGCAAAATCAAGAGAAAGGTACAGAGATTCCTCTGCCTAGGGCCCCTGTGTGCCCCCTGTAGTGTCAACCTCCTGCCTTCTTTGTGATTGGGGAGCTCACGTGGACCATATCATAATAGCCCAGGGCTGGGGTGTGCTTAGCAAGAGCAAGGCCCTATCCCTGGAAAACATAAAATCTTTTGGGTGTGGTTGAACAGGCCTGTAATCCCTGTGACTCTGGAGATAGGAGGACTGCATTCCAGCTAGCCCTGGGCTGAAACACTATCTGAAATAAAGTAGAGCTAGACGCACTGGTGGCTCACACTTATAATCCTAGCTACTCAAGAGGCTGAGATCTGAGGTTCTTGATTCAAAGCCAGGCGAGGCAGGAAAATCAGAAGTAGCGCTGTGGCTCAAGTGGTAGAGTGCTAGTCTTGAGCTGAAGGGCTCAGGGATAGCACCCAGGTCCTGAGTTTAAACCCCACTATTGACAAAAAGAAAAGAAAACTTAAAAAAATAAAGTAGAAAGGACTGGAGGTATGGCTTAAGTTGTTAAGTGCCTACTTAGCAAATGTAAGGCCCTCACTTTAAAACCCCAGTGCTGAAAAAATAAAACAAAATAAAAACCTGACAGCTGGACATCATAATCACCCAAGTTCATAGCTGGCATAAAGGTTCACTCTTGTATCTCCCATGAGTCTGAACAGATGTATGATGTATCAGACAAAGAATTTTTACTGTCCTAAAACCTCCTCTTTGCTCTGCCTGGTCATCTTCCCTACCATAACGCCTATAACCACAGGTCCCTTTACTGTCTCCAGAGTTTAGAATTTTCCAGAATGTCTTGTAGTTGGATTCATTTAGTAATATACAGTAAAGTGATTTCCATGTCTTTTCCTGGCTCATTTTTTTTCATTGTATATATTTTTTTTTTTTTGTCGGTTGTGGGGCTTGAACTCTGGGCCTGGGCGCTGTCCCTCAGCTCTTCAGCTCAAGGCGAGCGCTCTACCACTTGAGCTACAGCGCCACTTCCGGTTTTCTGGTGGTTTATTGGAGATAGGAGTCTCACGGTCTCTCCTGCCCGGGCTGGCTTTGAACCGTGATTCTCAGATCTCAGCCTCCTGAGTAGCTAGGATTACAAGCGTGAGCCACCAGCGCCCTGCTTCATTGTATATTTTTTATTGTTATTATAAAGATGATATACAGTGGGGTTACAGTTACCTAAGTTTTTGTTTTTGTTTTTGTTTTTTTGTTTTTTGGTCCGGTCATTGGGCCTGGGCGCTGTCCCTCAGCTCTTCAATTCAAGGCTAGCGTTCTACCACTTGAGCCACAGTGCCACTTCCGGCTTTTTTCTTTTTGCTTATGTGGTGCTGAGGAATCGAACCCAGGGCCTCATGCATTACAAGGCAAGCACTCTACCACTGAGCCATCTTCCCAGCCCCTACAGTTACCTAAGTAAGGTAATGAGTACATTTCTTTTTGGACAATGTCACCCTGAGCCCTTTATTGATTGATTGATTGATTGATTGATTTAGGGTCGGTTGTGGGGCTTGAACTCCGGGCTTGAGCGCTGTCTCTCAGCTCTTCAGCTCAAGGCTAGTGCTCTTCCACTTGAGTCATAGCTCCACTTCTGGCTTTTGTGGTAGTTTATTGGAGATAAGAGTCTCATGGACTTTCCTACCCGGGCTGGCTTTGAACTGTGATCCTCAAATCTCAGCCTCCTGAGTAGCTAGGATTACAGGCGTGAGCCACCAGCACCCAGCTCCAGCCCATTTATTTTTGAAACTGAATAATTTCTCATTGTCTGGATGTATCATGGCTTACTTATTCATTCACCTACTGAAGGACATGTGTTTGTCAGCTTTTTGTTAGTGTATATCTGAGAATTAACTTAGCAAGAAAAAAGGTTTATTGTGTTTTGTGGTCGAAAAGGTTCCAGTTCATGACTGACCCCATTGCTTTTGACTTGTGAAGCTGCAAGGAAGCAAAGAGGAAGAGAGTGAGCTAGGTCCCACAATCGCCTTCAAGCGCATGCCCCCAGTGGCCTAAGGAGCTCCCCTGCGGCCCTACCTCCTAAAGTACCATGTGGGGGCTAAGCCATTAATGCCTGAGCCTTAGGGAACACTTGTCCAAACCATAGCAGACACCTTGGCTGCTTCCAGGTTTGGACAGTTATAAATAAAACTGCTGTAAATATCCACGTGCAAGTTTTTGCATGGATTGAAGTTTTCATCTTCCTTGGGTTAATATGAGAAGAGCTATTTAGTTCCATAAGAAACCACCAAACAGGTATCCCCAAGAGACTTCTCCATTTTACATTCCACTAGTGATGAATAAGTCTTCCTGGTGCTCCACATTCTAGTCAGCATTTGGAACTGTCAGTGTTCTGGACTTTGGCTCAAGTCTAATAGCTGTGTAATGGTTCCTGTCTTAATTTGCATTTGTTTGGTGACATATGTGGTGGAGCATCTTTTTATATGGTCATTTACCATCTGTGTTTCTTGGGTGAGGTGTCCTGGTCATTGGCCTATTTAATCAGATAGCTTTGTTTTCTTATTTTTGAGTTCTTTGTATATATTGCACAATAGTTCTTTATCAGACATATCTTTGCCAATATTTTTCTTAGTCTTTGGCTTTTCTTTTCATCCTTCAGCCTCTTAATTCATTTATCTTTCACAGAATGCAATTTTTTTGGGGAGGAGGGGGTGTTCATCATAGGGCTTGAACTCTGGACCTGGGCGCTGTCCCTCAGTTCTTCAGCTCAAGGCAAGGGCTCTATCTCTTGAGCCACAGCACCACTTCTCGTTTTCTGAGTGGTTTATTGGAGATAAGAGTCTCACGGACTTTCCTGCCTGGCTTGGCTTTGAACCGGGATCCTCAGATCTCAGCCGCCTGAGTAGCTAGGATTACAGGCGTGAGCCACCAACACCTGGCTAATTTTTTTTTTTTAATCTATACTAGAGCTTGAACCCAGGGCCTCATGCGTTGTTTAACTTGTTTGCTCTCCTGGCACTCAACCACTTGAGCCAAACCTTTAGGCTTTTTTTTTTTTTAATACCCAGGGATGGGCACTGTCAAGGTCAAGGGTGATGCTCTACCACTTGAGCCATGCCTTTAGCCATGCTTTATGCTGGTTATTTTTTGAAGATGGAGTCTCTAAAATGTTTCTGTCCAGGCTTACTATGAACCACAATCCTCCAGTTCTTGGCCTTTTTTTTTTTTTTTTGCCGGTTGTGGGGCTTGAACTCTGGGCCTGGGCACTGTCCCTCAGCTCTTCAGCTCAAGGCTAGCACTCTACCACTTGAGCCACAGTGCCACTTCTGGCTTTTTCTGCTTATGTGGTGCTTAGGAATGAACCCAGGTCCTCATGCATGCAAGGCAAGCACTCTACCACTGAGCCACCTTCCCAGCCCCATTGTTAGTTTTGTTTTTGTTTTTGTTGGGCTTGGACTCTGGGCCTGGATGTGGTCCCTGAGCCTCTTTGTGCCCAAGGCTAGAGCTCTACCAATTGAGTCACAGTTCCACTTCCGGTTTTTTGAGTGGTTAATTGTAGATAAAAGTCTCATGGAATGCTGGCACTGGTGGCTCTCACCAGTAATCCTACCTACTCAAGGGGCTAAGATCTGAGGATCTTGGTTTGAAGCCAGCCTGGGCAGTCAGTGAGACTTCAGTCAAATTAACCACTCAAAAGCCAGAATTGTGGCGCCGGGGCTCAGGTGGTAGAGTGCTAGCCTTGACCACAAAGAGGCTCAGGGTCAGTGCCTAGGCCTTGAGTTCAACCAACCAAAAAAAAATTGCTATTATTTCTCTCCTTTTTCAATTATGAGCAGAGAGCATTGTCTGTATCCCAGAGTCTGGTTGCTATTTGATTGCTTTGTGTGCTTTCTCTAATGGTTGGGGGCAGGGTTCTAAGCATGGCCAGACTGGTCCATTCTGTTGTTCAGCACATCTGCATTTTTACTTTTAATTTTTTTGGCTCATTACAATATTTAATTTTTCTGGTCTCACTGTAGTTCTATGAATTGTTGCTTAATATGTATTAAGAGGTTCAATACATATATACTATGATTTATTGTACTTCTTAATCTATTGTTCCTGTACCAGTATGGAAGATTCCTTTTTGACTCATGATTTTCCATAGTTTCTACGCTGCTTTGTTTAAATGCTTCTTCTAGACACCCGCCCCCCAACCACACACACACACTTTTTCTTTTTTTTTATTTTTATTTATTTTTTATTGTGAAAATACTGTACAGAGGGGTTACAGTTACATGGGCAAGATAATGAGTACATTTCTTATCAAGCATTGTAGCTTCCTCTACTTTTTCATTTGTTAAAGAGAGGCAGGATCAGTCAGGTGCTGGTGGCTCAGGCCTGTAATTCTAGCTACTCAGGAGGCTAAGATCTGAGGATCGAGGCTCAAAGCTAGCCTAGGCAGGAAAGTCTATGAGACCCTTATCTCTAACCACCATAACACCAGAAGTAGATCTGTGTCTCAAAGTGGTAGAGTGTTAGCCTTGAGCAAAAGAGCTCAGGGACAGCACCCAAGCCTGAGTTCAAGCCCCACCACCCACTAAGAAAAGAACTCAGGGACAGTGATTAGGTCCTGAGTTCAAACCTCATGACTGAGCAAAAAATAAGAAGCAGGATCAAGCTAGGCACCAGTGGCTCCTAGCTACTCAGGAGGCTGAGATTAGGATCATGGTTTGAAGCCAGCTTGGGCAGGAAAGCTCATAGACTCTTATCTCCAATTAACTACCAAAAAGCCAGAAATGGAGCTATGGCTTAAGTGGTAGAGCATTAGCTTAAGCAAAAATGCTCAAGTACTGGGAGTTGGTGGCTCACGCCTGTAACCTAGCTACTCCAGAGGCTGAGATCTAAGGATTGTGGGTCCAAGCCAGCCTGGGCAGGAAAGTCCATGACACTCTTATCTCCAATTAACCACCAGAAAACCAGAAGTGGCACTGTGGCTTAAGTGGTAGAGCACTAGCCTTGAGCTGAAGAGTGCAGGGACAGTGCCCAGGCTTAGAGTTCAAGCCCCACAACTGACAAAAAAAAAGGTCAAAGACAGCACTCAAGCTCTGAATGCAAGCCCCTGGACTGGCACAAAAAAGGGAGAGGGAGAGAAAGGATTTATTTTGGCTCACAGGTTCAGAGGACCCAATCCATGACTGCCTGTCCTTGGGCTCCAGCAGAACATCTTGGTAGGAGGAGCCTGTGGTGGAGGAACTTCTTAACCTCTAGGTAGACAGGGAGTAGAGAGTGAACCAGGAAGAGGAAAGACTATAAGATTCACTGAAAGACAAGACACATTCCCCTAGTGACCTACTTTCTCCAGCTAGGTATTGCCTCTTACAATGTCTCATTCTTCCCAAAATAACATGTTAGGAATTAAGCTCCAACAGATAAGCCTGTGGAAGATAATTCATAACCAAACCATAACATTCTACCCCTAGCCTCCAAAAGCTCAAGTCCATTTCATAATGCAAATGCATCTTAGACCATCTCCAAGAGTTCTCAAAGTCTTATCAATCCAACATTATACAAAAGTCTTAAGTCCAGCTGGGTGCTGGTGGCTCATGCCTGTATCCTAGCTACTCAGGAGCTGAGATCTGAGGATCTTGGCTCAAAGCCAGCCCAGGCAGGAAAGTCCTTGAGACTCTTATCTCCAATTAGCCACCAGAAAACTGGAAGTGGTGCTATGGCGCAAAGTAGTAGAGCACTAGCATTGAGGGGGAAAAAAAAAAGCTCAGGGACAATGCCCAGACCCTGAGTTCAAGTCATGTCTTAACAAAGAAAGAAAAGTAAGTCCAGAGTTTCTATTTCTTTCTTATCTTCCCATGTCTGGTGTGGCTAAAAGTTCTAAGAACATGTGATCATTGATTACTTGTAAGCAATCTGTTTTAATTTGGATGGGTTTGGTGTTGGTTTGTGGCAGGGTCTTGCAGGCTTGCAGGTAGTCCATAGTGCTGTAAAGCTCACTGTGTGGCCCAGGTTAGCCTCCAACTGTAGCTCCTCCTCCCTTAGCCTCCCAGAAAATAGTATTCAGGTATGCACCACCCCACATGGCCCTGATTTTCTTTTTCCTCAGCAAATATTGAGAAAGACTTCTTCAAGATTCTTAATCTCTTAAATTAAATATATCTAAGTGTTTCATTTTTATTTGTCTTGTTTGGTTGGAATTTGTGAAAAAGCTCTTGCTCGTCCACCACTGAAAGAACATCCTAACACCTTTTTCTGGGTAAAGAATATGATACTTTGATCCTTAATGTGTCAGTATGTGTGTGTGTGTGTGTGTGTGCGCGCGCGCGCGCGCGCGCGCGCGCGCGAGAGAGAGAGAGAGAGAGAGAGAGAGAGAGAGAGAGAGAGAGAGAGAGAGATTGAGAGAACACAGCGACATGTAATGTCTTGCCTTTTCTGCACGTACACATGGCTAGCACTAGAGGGCACTGCTGCCCCCAGCCTTCAGGCTGTCATCTGCGTGAGATGCCCCCCCCCCCCCCAAGCCCGACACGGGTTGATAATTGGCCTCCTTGCACTGGGGGGGTGTCTGTTTTCCTCCCACACTGGGCCCCACTTGCCCCTGTGTTTCTCTAGTCCATAGAGCTGGGCTCCCCTCACCTCTGCGCCCTCCTTCCTGGGCTCCCAGGCGGTGCCTGTGGGTCCTCAGCCATGAGGTTGAGCCCTCAGCCCTCTCCGTGCTGATTTCACCCCTTCCTTTTGTCTCCTCTGCAGTCAGACTGGTTCTTCAGCGATGATGAGGACAAGGGAGAACGAGTAAGTGATGGGGGGGGTGCGCACACATGCGTGCACACGTGTGTGTGTGTGTACACGTGTGTGTGTCCGTCCTGAGTTGGGCCCCCATCCTGGGGACAGAGTGGGCAGCAAGACGGAAGCCTGGCAAGGTCCCAGCCCTGGCCATCTCATCTGATGGAGGAGACACAGCCTTGTCTTCACAAACCCCCAGTCTCACGGGGGAGTTTGGGGCCTGGTTCCCAGGAGACCCAGTCCACTAGCCCAGGCCGCACTGCCCTCCACCCTGAGGGAAGGCTGTGGGGAGCGCTAGTCTGATGGGGGAGACATGTCTGTTCCTCCTCAGCTGAGGGAGCCTTTGGGATCCTGTTCCGTATGGAAGGCACAGAACAGACCTGTGGAGGACATGTAGGCCCTGCCCTTGGCCCCTGCCTGCCACGCGAGCCCTAGTGAGCCCCAATCTGATGAGGAGACATGGGCCCTATTGTCAGGACACTCGGTTCTGAGATGTCCAAGGGGGAGCCTCTGGGAGCCTCTGGCTGACCCCTCCTCCTGTTTGCAGACCCCTGTGGATGACAAGGAGCCACAGTCAGTGCCTAACATCGAGTACCTGCTGCCCAACATTGGCAGGACAGGGCCCCCTGGCGACCCAGGCTCAGGTGAGTGCAGGAGCCCGGGGGTGGGGGGCAGAGGGGGGTGGGCTCTGCCTTCCTGAGGGTCCCAGGCGCCTGTCCAGAAGTCCAGCTTCCCTGTCACAATCTCAGCCTGGCTGTGGCCTCTCCCCGCTAGGAAAACGGCTGGGGCTGTCGGGGCCCCTCCCTGTCTGGGGAAATCCAGCCTCGGGTCTGCTGAGCCCCGCCCCCAGGTGGGCAGGGCTCCGGCAGCCTCCTCCTCCGGTCTCTCTCCTTGGTCTCATTTCTCCCGGGCTGGCAGTGTCCTTCTATGGGAGTTCCTCTTTTTAATTCTTCTTCCTTTTCTCCTTGCACCCCGCCCTCCCTCCTCTTCTCCCCTGCTCTCCCTCCCCCTCCCCTCCACCCCACCCTCCTCTTCTCCCGCCTCCCTCCTCCAGCGGACCTGTTGGAGATTTAAAGGGTACTGTGCAGTGTTGCGGCCTCGGTCACTAACAGTAGCGGGTGATTATAAGAAGGCTGGGCAGGCCTGAGAGCCAGGCAGGAAGGTTCCGGGCAGAGAGCCCCGCCCGGACACACCAGCAGACGCTCTCTCCCACCTCTCCTCTCCCATCCCCAGCCTCCTCCTCAGGGGGGAGGAAGCTCCTACTGGAGCCGAAGCCTGGCCCACCCCTGGCTGCGCTTCCCAGCCCCCAAGTGAGCCTCTCTCTGTGGGAAGCTGGTCACTTCTGACTTGCTAGGGCTCGGGAAGGTTGGACGGGGCCAGCCTCTGCAGGGAGCGCATTGAAGCTGCCCCCAGCAGCCCCTGGTCGCTGGGCTCTTAGGCTCCTGTTTCAGAGGCCTCTGACCCTCTGTCCTCAGAGGCAAAAGAATGGCCTCGCCCTTCTTGGCTCCAGCCACTGCCTCCTCCCCCCACACAGTGGCCCCTCAGTTCTGTCCCAGGCAGAGCTCAGCCCTCCTTGTAAGACAGCGTTTGGGGGTGGGGGGTCAGGAAGGAGCCCTCTGTCTCTTCTAATCACCTGCTGCGGCCGTCCAGTGTGTGTGGTCAGCCCATCTTGCTGTTCTCACCGTGTGCTGGGGGAGGGGCTGGGGGGGCCTCTAACCTGCCTGCCCCAGTGAGAGTGTATTAACCCCACCTGCCCACTACCCCAGGAGGCTGCGGAATCAGCCTGCCCCTCTCCAGCCCTGGTGGGGACCTGTTTCTGGTTCCTTCTCCACTTAATGAATGCTGTGACATACATGGGACCCTGGTCTCACAGACAGGAGGCTTTGTCCTCTTTTGTGATTGGCTGTAACAGGGATTAACCTCCCTCCAATCAGCAGCCCACTGTAACCCCTAGGTCCCCCCCCCCCCACTTCATTACTGCTTCTGTCTGACCCATTCATGTGGTCTCATGGCCTGGTTGGTTGGGGGGATAAGCCCCACCTCTCCATGCACTGTGTGGTCTCCATTTCTCCAGAGCATCTGTGATTTGCTGTGTTGCACTGTTGTGGTTTTGGTGGACTGCATCTGATATTTGGCATTTTCTCTCCAGTGCTTTAGAGGCGCTGGGACAGAAGGGGTAGGGGAAGGAACCAGACCCAAAGAAAAGCCCTCCTTTTTCTTAACCCTGGACAGATGGCAGCCCGCCCCCAGCATGATGTCACTTCCTGCCTGAAAAGGAAGCAGTGACTGACATCATTTTTGGCTTGTAGAAAATGCCATCACACTCCTAGGGCCTAGGGAGAATGCCCTGCCCTGGTTTCTAAAGCCTTTGAGGCAAGCGAGTTCTGTTCCTAAGACTCAGTCCTCTCTTGCCCTGATCCAACTTCATTTTCTTTCTTCTTACCAACAGATTCCACCACCTGTAGTTCAGCCAAGTCCAAGGTAAGCAACGAGGCAGTTCTAAAGGCCTTCTCCCTATCCACACCAGCCCACCTTGGTTTTCAGTCAAGAGAATTGGGAGGGTGATCGTTAGACCATGAGGAAAGTTAGGGTCCCTGGGAAGGAAGGTGGGAAATCCTTAGTATCCAAAATAAGTTGAGAAGTAGCTCACCTAGGCAGTGCTTGGTGAGATATCTGGTCTAGTAAAAGGGAGTTCAGTGGCCAGGAGACAGTGTGGCTCGGGGGTTAGAAGCACGGGCTCTGGAGTCAGACAGTCTGAGTTTGAGTCCTGACTCTGCCACTCAGTAGTCTGGGGACACTGAACATGTTAGTTAACCTCTTTCTGATACTCAGCTTCTTCATCTGTAAAATGGGGATAAATCAGGATGTCTCATATGATAAGTATTCTTTGGGGAGCCTAAAGCAAGCAAAAGGAAGGGCCAATAAAGATGAGATCAGAAATCAATGAAGTTAGAAGCAGTTAAAAAATCAATGAAACAAAAAGCTGGTTCTTTGAAAAAATAAATAAAATTAGTCTGCCTCTAACCAGACTGACTGTAAAAAGAGATGGTGCAAATTGCCAGAAGTAGGGGGATGACATGGGACATCACAGCAGACACTAAAAGTATAACCGGAGAATACTGTTAGCAACTTTATGCCTATAAACTCATACTTTAGAAGAAATGGATCAATACTTTGAAAGACTCAAATCATCAAAACTCACCTTAAGAAAGGATAACCTGGGCTGGGAATGTGGCTTAGTGGTAGAGTGCTTGCCTGTCATGCATGAGGCGCTGGGTTCGATTCCTTAGCACCACATAAACAGAAAAAGCTGGAAGTGGCTCAAGTGGTAGAATGCTAGCCTTGAGCAAAAGCTTACACTTACATTTCTTGCCCTAAGCCTCCTCAGTGCTAAGATTATATGTTACCAAATATCCAGATTTTTATTTTCAATAATTGATTTATTTAATTTTAAAATATTTTAATTATGAAATAGTATTATTTTAAAATAGTTGTGCAGAGGCTGGGAAGGTGGCTCTGGTAGAGCGCTTGCCTTGCATGCATGAGGCTCTGGGTTTGATTCCTCAGCACCACATAAGCAGAAAAAAAAAAAGAAAAAAGCCAGAAGCTCTCGTGGTAGAGCGCTAGCCTTGAACTGAAGAGCTGAGGGACAGCGCCCAGGCCAGGCCCCACAACCAGAAAAAAAAAAAAGAGCAGCACTATCCCCAGGCTGCCAGCCGCAGGGAGCCCCACTCACACCCAGAGAGCCCGCTCCACGCACATGCGTATCTGCTTTACGGAGGTAAAATAGTTGTGCACAACCTAATAACATTTTGGTCCATAATGGAGCATATACGTCTGAGACCCATATTGCCTGGGTATGTACTAAGCTGTACTGTCAGGTTTATGAGTACACACTATGATAGTCACACAACCACAAAGTCACCTGACCACGTACTTCCTGGAACGCATCCACATTGCTCAGTGATACACAACATGGATGCATTAAGACAATACTAGTTCTGTACAATCTCCCCTAGAAAATAGAAAAACATTTTTCAACTCATTCTGTAAAATCAGCACTACCCTGACACCCTAGTCTGACAATGTCTCCGGAGGGTGGGTTTATTTATTTAGTCAGACCACGGATACTTACTGAACATCTGCAACATGTCAGCACTGTGCTGGGTTCTGAAAGCATAACGAGCAAAGCCGATAGGTTCCTGGCCTCCCAAGGCTAGTCTTCTCAAGTGGAAGACAGACATTAAACTAATGAGCAGAGAAGGACCATATCCATGGGCGGAGGCAGAAGCGAAGATACTAACGCTCGTTCCTCAGTGAGGGAGGGAAAAGAGCATGTGCAGAAGCCTGGCTGCTCAAGAACAGTCAAGTCATGTGGATGGAGAAGAGCTGGGACCCAAGCCCTGCAGGCAGAAGACGCTTCCCCAGAGCAATAACGAGAGAGACAGGAGGCAGGTGGCACTGGTGGCTCTTTCCTCTGTGAAGGAAGTGAGAGCCTCAGCTCAGTGAAGGAGAACAGGCAGGCTAGGCAGTAAAGGAAGCCTGAATTGGGCCTCAGGGAAGCAGATGAATCCCTAAAGGAGCCATGAAGTATTAAGGATTTGGGGGTAAAGGGAGGCCTCAGAAATGACTGTGGCCGCAGTCCACAGTGACTGGGAGCCAGCTCTTTGCCCAGCAGTCCTATCCTACCCTGATGGCCTGGCTCCTCCTTTGTCCACTGTGACCCTTACCCACAGTGGACACGGCACTGACTTCCACCCAGTTCACAGGCTGCTGTTTCCCTGACCAGCAGATTCTGGGCCTGCATTAAGCCTGAGGGCTCTTCAGGAGGCTTCTGCTCAGCCTCAGCACCTTGAACATGCACAGAGCATGTGTCTCAGAAAGTGCAGCTTTGCTGTAAGCCCACTCAGACTTCACTGTGACCCTAGCTTAGAATTACTGGAGTGAAACAGGAAGAGAGACAGCCTCATGCTGGCCAAGCACGGGCCAGGCGCCAGCGGCTGTGCAGAGAACTCACCAGTACCCATTCCATGCTGTCCCTACAGAAAACCCTTGAGGGGTTTTTGTTTGTTTTTTATCTTTGTTTTTACTATCTCTATTTTACAAATGGGAAAACCAAGGCTCAGATAGTTTAGGTAATTAGAATTCTGGGCATGGGCAGAGGCAGGTCAGATGGCTTCTTTCCACAGTGAATGCTCTGGGGTCAGGTCTGACCCTCTGCTTTCAGGCTCTGGGTATTTCCTTCCTTCCTTCCTTCCTTCCTTCCTTCCTTCCTTCCTTCCTTTCTTTCTTTTCCTTTCTTCTTTCTCTTTTCTTTTCTTTTTTCTTTTCTCTTTTTTCTTTTCTTTTCCCAGTCCTGAGGTTTGAACTCAAGAGCCTGGGCCCTCTCCCTGAGCTGCTTTTGCTCAAGGCTAGCACTCTACCAGTTGAGCCACAGCGCCACTTCCCACCTTTTCTGTTTTATGTGATATTGAGGAATAGAACCCAGGCCTTCATGCATACTAGGCAAGCTCTCTACCACTAAGCCACATTCCCAGCCCAGCTCTGGGTGTTTCTTGCTTTTCTGATGCAGTGATTGCCTGGATTTGTCCTTAGCATTAGCCTAAACTAGCAGACAAGCCCCTGAGATAGAGATAATGAGGCAAGGACCAGGCTGCCAGTTTATTAGTAATAAAGAGGAACATCTGCCAGGAGGACGGAGACTAGACTCACAGATAGTGGGTGGTCTGGGTAGTCTGATCCACTGGGGATGCCAGGTGTCAGAACCTAGCAAGAAGAGCTCACCACATCCCCTTCTTGACCATAAAGATAGGGCCACCTTAGGCACCAGGCCCTGGCCCTCCTACTTGGCTTCCAAGGGTGAAGACCAGGTGCTGGGAGCTCACACCACTGCTGGCCTGTCAAGTCAGTGAACAATTCTTAGTGTTCTCTGTTTCCTGGAGCTTCTAGAGTCATCATCACCACTAGCTGCATGGAGCAGCAGACGGGAAGCGGTGGGGACACACTTTTCTTTCACATAGCTGAGTCTCCAGGGAGGATTCTATTTGAACAAAGCCTATCACAGCCCAAGTTACAATCACACTGCAACGCCGCCTTTCCGCCAGGATGGTCTGGCTGTTCCTGACAGGAGCATGGGCCAGTGACCAGCTCCACTGTACCCGGAGGGTGTTAAGCAGTAACCAACTCCAGGTCCCCCTCCAAGCTGAGCTCCCAGCTAGATGTCCCTAGCCACTCTAGAAGTAACCTCATGACCCTAACCTAGAGGCAAAATACCTGGCAACATGAGAATACTTACTTGCATTAGTCACATACACTGGGAAGAAAATCCCTGTGTCACTTTGGGTCTCAGGATTCTCAAAAGGCAGAGGAAAATACTGCACTTTTGCTCTGGAAAGGCCTGTGTTCAAAGACCCTGTTAACAAATGCATTAGGTCTGCAGGCCCCTGAGCTCACTCAGGCCACAGGGTTTAGCTGTGAGCACAGCCACCATCCAAACCATCGGAGGGAAGAGGACTCCATGCTGGCGCCTGGATTGGTCTGGGGTGGAGGTTGGTGCTTGGGAAAAGGAGTAACTGGAGGCCATGGAGAGGCTGTACCTACCTTGCAGATGAAAAGGCAGGATTCCCGGCTTAGGGAGTGAAAGGGGACGGGGTAGTTGTGGTCAGAGAAGGGATCTTGGGCACCCTGGGGGACTAGTGTGCCGGAAGCACTGGTCACTACGACCTGGAGAGAGTCTGCAGAATGGGCTGGCCACCACCGGAGCCCTGTGTGAAAGGATTGCCAGGGCTGGATCCGGGGCCCAGAGGGGGCCGGGGAGAGTAGACTCGGGGCCACAGGGACTGCCAGGCCGCCTAGGGGCAGCGATCACCGGGGTGGTGCTCCAGCCGGACCTAGGTGGAGGAGGAGCCTCGAGTGCGGGCTCTCAGGGGTGCAGCCTGGCTTTGAACCCCTGAGGCCTAAGCACTCCGAGTCTGCGCCGCCCCTAACCCTCGCCCTCCTCACCCTTCCTCCCGCGCAGGGCTCGTGGGCCCCCAAGAAGGAGCCGTACACCCGGGAGATGCTGGCGATCTCCTTCATCTCGGCCGTCAACCGCAAGCGGAAGAAGCGGCGGGAGGCGCGGGGCCTGGGCAGTAGCACGGACGACGACTCGGAGCAGGAGGCGCACAAGCCCGGGGCGGCGGCGGCGGGGACGCCGGGGGCCCCGGAGCAGCCGGACGAGCCCCGGCCGGGCCCCGCCGTCCCCACCGCCCCCGGGCGCCTCAGCCCCTCAGCGGCGCCCGAGGAGCGGCCGGCGGCGGACACGCGCTCCATCGTGTCGGGCTACTCCACCCTGTCCACCATGGACCGCAGCGTGTGCTCGGGCGCCGAGGGCCGGCGCGCGGGCGCGGGGGACGAGGCGGACGACGAGCGCAGCGAGCTGAGCCTGGTGGAGACGGACACGGAGGGCGGCGCGGGCCCGGGGGCGCGGCTGGGGCGCCGGCCCTCCTTCAGCTCGCACCACCTCATCCCCTGCGACACGCTGGCGCGCCGCCGCCTGTCCCGCAGCCGTCCCGACGCCGACGGCGCCGGCGTGGGCCGCGGCGGCCCCCGCGCTCCGGAGCCGCCGGGCTCCGCCTCGTCCAGCAGCCAGGAGTCGCTGCGCCCCGCGACGGCCGCGGCGGCGGCGGTGCTGGGCGCGCGGCCCTCGCGCCTGGAGGCCCTGCGGCTGCGGCTGCGGGGAACCGCCGACGACATGCTGGCCGTGAGGCTGCGGCGCCCGCTGTCCCCCGAAACGCGGCGCCGCCGGAGCAGCTGGCGCCGCCACACCGTGGTGGTGCAGAGCCCGCTGACCGATCTCAACTTCAACGAGTGGAAGGAGCTGGGCGGAGGGGGCGCCCCGGAGCCGCCCGGCGCGCGAGCCCTCAGCGACAACAAGGACTCGGGCCTCAGCAGCCTGGAGTCCACCAAGGCGAGGGCCTCGGCCGCCTCGCTGCCGCCCGGGGACCCGAGTGCCCTGCAGAGCCAGGCCCCGCGCCGCCAGGCCGCCTCCCGCCTCCATCAGTGTCTGTAACGCCCTCCCTCTCCATCGCCCCCCCCACCTCGGCCTCCACAGGGCCCCTCTGGCTGGCACCCCCACTTCTACTGCCCCTAGACACAGCAGGGTGCTAGCGAGAGGACACAGGCCGCTGGGATTTGCGTGCTGGAACTGGTGGCGCGGGCCGAGGTGAAGCCAGGAGCAGGACAAAGGTGAAGGGAAGGGGGGGGCGGGGGGCTCCGCTGGGGTCTGTGTCCCCTGGATTGGTGACAGGGCCTTTATAAGGCTGCACTTAGGGACCTTTGTTGGCCATGGGAAGTGAGAGGGAGCCCCAAGACCCAGGCTAGAAGAAAGATACTGGGTGATCACTGGCTTTTGGCTTCTTTCCTCTGCCCTCCCCCACCAGCCCCCGGCTCAGGAGGGGCCTGTGTCTGGGGAGAGGATTTGTACGCGTGTGTGAGAGTGTGTAAGTCACTGTCCAAAGGTGTTTCCAGTAGAAGCTTCTGCTCCCTTCCTCCCCTTGCCCGTTCCCAAGGTCCCTGCCTTCGGTGCACACAGGATCCCTGCCCCCATGCTTGTTAGAGCCGGGGGAAGAGGCTCGGGCCACGCCACAGCGGCAAGACTGAACCCTTCACCAAGCTCATCCCCACCCCCCTTTGCCATCCTCTTCAGTCACCCCATGAAGCGTTTTGACCAAGGGGAGCTACCCCGCTCCTCAGTTTTGGGAGGACCCAGGGTTCCCCCTTTTGGTTCCTCCAGCTGGGCCTGCTCTGTCCACAGCTCAGCCCCCAGAACTCCCCCCCCCCCCTTCTTCCCCTAGGAGGGGATAGTCAGGAACACCCTGGTGTCTGTCTCTTTCACACACTGATTTATGGGGTCTGAGCTGGGCTGTTCCTGCAGGATGGGCAGGGCCCAGCGCCCCCTTCACAGCCCCCCCCCCCCCCCAGTATTGTAAATAGACCTCAGAGCACCAGACCCCTGCTGACCCCTCACTCATTCCAGGGAAGCCCTGCCCCTTCTGTCAGTCCTCCTTTTATGCAAAGATTTGCTGTAGATTTCTCTGTCCTCCCTCTCCCAGCCCTTTATTGTAAATATTGTCTCTAAATGTGTAACATATTATAAAGAATTTATAAGGATTTTTAAAGATGTTTTGCTCATTTTAAAGTGTTGTAACAGTGTTGGATAAAGCTCCTCCCCGCCCTTTCCGCATGGCTCTTTCACTGTGTCCTTGACACACCCGTCTAGGCGACAACTAAGATTTTCTTGCTTCTGAAAAGTCCTGTCTTCAAAGTACAGTCTATATCTTGGAAATAAACAGCCTTCCTGGAGGCATGAGTCAGCTGTCTCGCTTGTTTGGGGGGGGGGGGGGGACAGAGCAGGGCTGAGATGGGAAGCAGGTGAGGTCCCCAGGCCCCAGGAGGGCAGGACAACCAGGCTGGGCGAGGTAGAGGCAAGCCTCTTCCTTCAGGAGGCTTCTTCTAAGTGGCATGAAGACTGGTCTTAGCAGTGGCGCGGGCATGGGTGCAAGCTGTGAGGGCAGTGGTAGCAGGTGCCTTCAGGCATCAGCTCTCTCCTGCAGGGGCCAGGCAGCTGCACAGCTCCTGCCTCTCTGGTCTGCCAGCCTTCAGTACGACTTCGAAAGTGCTGCCCACCAAACAGGCTTGGAAGGCTACCAGTCTAGGCCCTCCAGGCCAAGACAATATTGCCAAAGAACAGTGTGGGGTTTGTATCTTGGGTTAGTTGCATGATACGGTGTAGTGTGGGCTTTCCTCTACATTGTGGTGCTGTACCTGCACCATGCCAGCTTCCAGGTACCCCCTGATGAGCCCGTAGTGACTGAAAGAAGAGCAGATGACATCCATCAGAGACAATCCAGGCAAGAATGCTGGGGCTGGAAAGAGCTCTGAATGTCCTGTGTCTATGTGAGCTAGGAGCTAATGTTAATGTGGGCTCAGTGCTTTGTGTGTCAATTCCATTCTCTGCATTCATGAACTCAACACCAGTCATCTCCATTCTGTATGTGAGGAAACTGAGGCACAGATCAGTGACAACTTGACCAAAGTCACTCTGCTAGTAAGTGTGGACCCATGGATAAGTCAAAAGTCCAGGGAGAGGATACAAGGATTGGGTTACCTGCCCTCACGTCCACCTTCTCCAAGTAGCAGTCAGTTTTGGATGTCCTGTGTAGCACATGCGCACACTGACAAGGACTGCCATTCAGCGGGCAGAAGGGGTTGGAAGGGGTAAAGACATGCCTGGTGTGAGCCCTGACAGGCAGCTATTGGTTCCATTTGTTCCCGGGTCTTCAGTCAGTGATGATTCAGAGAGATGGGAGTGGTATTGGCTATGCTCCATTTCTGGGAATAGAATGCGAAAGAAAAGGCGAGATCTGCCGACATCCTCACGGACGTGGATGGCTTCCAGGTAGGATGAGAACTGGCTCTTCTGGGGGCCTTGGTGGGAGGGGGACCCATGTGGTAGCAGACAGTGAGCAGATGCCCAACCTGTTCCTTTGTTCCAGAGGGCTGGAACAAAGTGCAGCTGGGGCTCCAGCAACGGCTGGAAGACTGGATGCCGGACACTGCCCTCACCATATGGGACGGAATTGCTAAGTGTTCTAGGGCAAGCTTCAGCCAAGCACCTGGAGCTCCCTCAAGGGAGCTTAGAACACACAAACAGGGACACAGCCTTCACATCCCAGGAATTCCTGAGAGCATCCAGCAGGACCTCTGGCCTGCTCCACGTGCATGGTGTGTAGTCACTGCATCTTGTTTCCTTACACGTTTGCATATGCGTGTCCACAGCTTCAAGGCTGATGGTGTTCATGTCCCAGAGTCAGAAGTCTGAAAGCTGTAGAGGGCTGGGGTCATCATGAAAGGTCACCCCACACAGAGGCAGGAGGCTGAAATCCAGCCTGGAGAGTGCTGGAAGCCAGCTGACCCTACTTGGTTTGGGGAAAGCATGGCTGTGGGGTCGGGCAGACTCAGATCCAGAGCCTATAGCTCCCTGGTTGTATGACTCTGGACAGATGCCCAACATCTCCCAGTGCAGACTTCTTAGTCCCCTGTGTAGGAAGTGGCAGAGCAGCCATAGGAAATACACACAGCATTTCTTGGGGTGCTCACACGAGCTGGCTCTTGGGGTTCCTCTTCAGCAGCTGAGATGGTGTTGCTTCTCATGGGCCTTGTGCTAAGTCCTGTCCCTCCTCCTCCACACCCTGCTCTCAGAGGTTGAAGCCCTGAGTACTGGCCCCCTTGCCCAACCCATCCATCCCAGCTCCTTCCATGCCCTCAATAGTGAACACGAGAAATAATCAGACAGCAGCAGACAGGAAGGAGATCCAGGAGAGGAAAAAGAAAGTTTTATTAAAGCCCCAAACACTCGGCTAGAAAAACCAAAAAGGAAAGAGCAGGAAGGTGGGGAGAAGAAAAAGGACATTAAAAAAGAGACAGAAAAAAAACACAGCAACCCTTTTCCATTTAGAAATTGTCAAGTTACACCGACAGAGGTCACAGAATATCCACAGAAGCCATCACTGCTACACCAACATGGGCCCTACGGGGTGGACAGGGCAGGTGTGGAGCCGGGATGGCCCCGGGATCCCTCCCGGGACCCCACTCAGAGCCTCAGCCCTGAAGCTCCTGGGGAAACAGTGTATTGTGGAAGGGGCAGGAGAGGAAACCCCCCATGCGAATAACACAGCACAGTGGGCAGGGGCAAGGGGACCAGGTACAGGGGTCCCCAGGACATCATAGTTTCTCTTGGTCAAGCACACACTGATGGACGGAGCAGCGAGGCGCATGCAGCTGGGGTCATTGACGTGCTGTGGGTTTTGAGAGGCCAGGGGGACAGGGGCTTGGAAGAGCCGTGAGGGTAGTGCAGGAATGATGGGACACTCACGAGTGCACACACACGCACACACCCATAGAGGGACTCCCACACTCCTGTCTGCACCAGCACACATGTGCACACATACACACCTGCAAACACAGGCCACATGCACCTCCATGTACTACCCCTGTCCATCCACACGTGGTCCCACACAAATAGCCAGGCATTTTTGCACACACTTTTCACATGTTCACACATTTGCATGCCAATGCCCAAACAGGTCACATGCATCTATGTGCACACACCTCCCCTGCATGTGATAGGTCATGCCTGTGCACGCATGTCCCATGCATCTGCACACACGATCATTGGGCTTGTGCTAGCATGCACTCACACACACACACACACACACACACACACACACACACGCTGCACACACTCAGACGCAAATGCCTCCAAGCCCATAAGTGTGCAGGAACCAAAGGGAAGAAAGCTGGACTCTACTTGAGAGGCTGGGGTGGGGCACGGCTCCCTCCATGGCCCCTCATGGATGGGCTTTCCCCCCTTTCCCTCCTCCCCCCACAACGGGACATTCAACTCAAGACAATGACAGTGGGGCACACACTCAGGTCACAGGGCTGAGTGGGGGACAAGCAAAGAGTAGCAAGCAGAGTGTAATGGCGTGAAGGGAGGAGGGGGGCACCTCTCCCCCACCCCTCCCAAGTCAGGGGTCTCTGTACAGCCAAATCAAACCAAACCGCTTCACTGGACCACAGAAGCCAGGCCAGGCCGTGCGCCTGTCCCCAGCGCCCCTCCCCCGCCGAAACAGCGGCTAGGGAGAGTGCCGTGATTTTTTTTTCGTTTTTTAAATATTTATATATATTTATATTACGTATATCATATATATATAATATGTAAATATATTTTTAAAACAATATAAAATGTTAAGACACTTCACTTAAATGTAAAGAGTTGCCTGCAATTAAAAGTAATTGCATCATTTATGAGGTCTTTTTTTTTTCTCCTATTTTCTAGGGTTTTTTTTTTTTTTCCTTTCTTTTTCTTTTCCAGGAGGGATTTTTTTTTTTTTCCTCTTATTATTTTTCAAAAAGGCTTGCTTGCCTTGGTACAAAAATGATCCAAAGCTAAAAAACAAAGATGAAACAACAGAAACCAAAAACCAAATTAATGAATATAACCCCATTTCCCACCCCTCCCCAAGCCCTCAGCAGCTTCCTCTGCCTGATCCCCAAGCACCAGCCTCCCCCACCATATCCCAGAATCTTGGGGTTCTGTCTCCTTCAGTGTCCTGTGCTTTAGGGGGAGCCAATCTCAAGGCCCACTCCTTGTGCTTAATACACCTTGTGCTCCAAATGGAACCTGGGGAGCCCGTCCCATCCTTCCCCCTCCACATCACCTCCCTGCTGGCCCCTCTGTGCCCCCCCCCCCCGGGGGGGGGGCGGGACTGAGAATGGACATCCGTGCTCTCACCCTACAAGGGGCTTCAGCAAGGGAAGGCACCTGGCCTGCTGCTCAGGCCTTGGGGACCCTCAGACATCTCACCAGTGATCACTGGATCCCCACAGGTCTCACCCCGTTCTGTGATAACCCTCAAATCACCAAGATGGCTGAAGGCCAAGCTTCCCCCAGCTGCGGGGTCAAAGCCAGCTTATCCTCACCACTCCCCATCACTGCCCTCAGTCCTTCCCCATTCCCCTCACCACTGCTCCCTCCCCACCCTCAGGCCTCCAAATCTAATCTAGGCCCTTCAACCTCACCCACCCCACCCCCATTAAATAAGTTAATGGCATTTAAAGTGCTAAATTAGGAAACTAAAATGCCCCTCCCTGCGCTGCCCTCTCCCAAGGCAGAGCCCCAGCGGCAGAATGTCTGCAAGACCACCCTCCACCCGGCCTCCTTCCTCCCATAGCACCGGCCCAGCCGCCTCCACCATACCACACTGGGCCCCAGTAAACCAGATCATCCCCCGGGACCCAGGGTCCAGCCTCACCCCCCAGCCTGAGGCCTCTCAGACTCGGCTTGTCTCTGGCCAGTCCTATGGTCAGTCCCATCTGTCTTTCTTGCCCACTGTGGCTGGAGAGGAAGGGAGTAAGTAGAGTAGCAGCAGTGTTCACTGTCTCTTCTGAGGTTGGACAGGGAGTGGGGCATCTCCAGGGCCAGGGTCTCCCTTGTCCCATGGTCCAGCCTGATGCTGGGTTTGGTCCAATGTCCACCGCTCCTCCAGGAAGGGATGCTGTAAGGGGAGGAGTCTCTTGCTGCTCCAAGTCTCCGTGGCTCAGAGTTTGTTCCAGGTATTCTTGGGAAATTAGGGAGGGAAGGTAGGAGGGGTGGGAGTGGGGATAGGGGTAGGAGGTGGGAACTTCAGGATGGACTTGGGAGGAAGAAGGTGAAAGAGAAGGACGTGGGCGGAGGACAGGCCGTTTGAGAACAGGAGGAAGTCAAGGATGGTGTGTTTGGTTTTTACTTGTACTCTTTTGCTTTTAAAAATTAAAAAAAAAAGATAATTGTGATTCATTTTAAAAACCAAAAACACCAATGGGGGATGAATACGAGGTCCGAGGAGGGCCCCACGCACGTGGTGAGCCTTTGGAGGGTGAGGTGGAGTGGAGATGGAGGAAGTGAGGGGTGATGGCGGGAGTGAGGGAGGGCACAGGCTGGGAGGGAGATGGGAGGGGCTTCTAGAAGGAGATGGAAGAATTCCTCGCCCCAAAGGAAGTCAATACAGGGATGGAGGTTCTGGAACCCGAGGGCTTTTCTGAGACTGGGCTCGAGGTCTCATTCGACCCGCTCATCTCTTTAGATGGTTTAGTGGCCTGGAACAAAAACAGGGGTCAGGGGTCAGAGAGAGCACAGGAAAGCCTGCCTTGGCGCTGGCTCCCAGCTGAAGTTTTGAAAAATGGATAAACCTCCATAAATCCAAGAGAGAATTAACTGCAAAAGCGAGAGACCAGAGGGGCATCTGGAGACAGCGGTCCCCTGAATTGGGGAGGTGGGGCACTGGGCAGGGACAGAAAGGAAGCAGGGGAGGGCTGTGGGGTTTGGATCAAAGGGTCTAAAACCAGAGTAGGGTGGGGCCACCCATGGTTACTGAGAGGGAAGAGAGAAGGCCGAAGAGAGACACCAAGAAGCACAGGAGAGACCCAGCCCCCAGGACAGGCAGAGGGGACAAGGTGGGGGGAGAGGAAGGAGAGAGGGAAGGGAGAAGAATGAAAGGTTAGCTGGGACAGGGATGCATCTGGAGGCAGAAGCAGAGGGGTCAGCAGCCCAGCCCAGCAATCAGGGAACATCCAGGCTTCAGCTGGAGGCCTCTGGGGGAGGCAGGCGTGAACCTGTCTTGACACTACAAAAAGCCCCAGCTGGGAATCTGGGTGAGAAGGCACTTGTGATGCCCAGCCTCCCCTCAAGGTACAGAAGGCCCCATGGAAGCAGTGTCCCCCAACTCTCAGCAACCCTTTTGGTAGAAAAGAGGCCACCCCCCAGGGCAAATGCTACACTCCCTGACTGGCTCCAGAACTTTCTGCTCACCTTCCTTCCCACCTCCCAGAGACTCCCTGGGTCTGTGCTGGTCTTGGAGGGTTGCTCTCTGGAGCAGTGCTCTCACCTCCAAGGGGTAAGATGTGGCATGGGTCACATAAGCAGACTCCAGGTTCCCTTCTAGAACTCTCTCAGATGTGAGCTGGGGAATGTGTATTTTAAGGAGAATCCCTAAGTGAGTCTGCTACATATTTAACTTGGGGAACCCCTGGGTTAGGATAAAATAAACCAGGCTGGATTCTCTGGGTAACTGTATGCACTATGCCTGATAGGCTTATTTAGCTCCTTGTGTGACAACTGAAGAGCCCTTAGGAGACTGAGGCAGAAGACTTGAGAGTTTGAGGCCAGCCTGAGCTACAAGGCCAGAACTTGTCTTAAAAAAAAAACAAGCAGGGGTGCGGGGGGGGGGGGGGAGGGGGGAGGATGGGAAGGGATGGGAAGGGGAAACAAAGGAGGAGGCTACAATGCTTGATAAGAAATGTACTCATTATCTTGCCCATGTAACTCCTCTGTACAGTATTTTCACATTAAAATAAATAAATAAATAAGATATTAAACAAAAAAACAAGCAAACTAAGACTAAAAGCCTGGCATCAGTGGCTCATACCTGTAATTTAGCGACTTAGGTTGCTGAGATCTGCAGATTGTGGTTCAAAGCCAGCTGGGGCAGGAAAGTCTGTGAGATTCTCCAGTTAACCCCCTCCTCCCCCCAAAAAAGAGGTAGAAGTGGAACTGTGATTCAAGTGGTAGAGCGCCAATCTTGAGTGAAAAATCAGAGGGCCAGCACCCAGGCCCTGAGTTCCAGCTTCAGTAGTCACACACACACACACACACACACACACACACACACACACACACACACACACACACACAAGTGGTAGAGCGCCAATCTTGAGTGAAAAATCAGAGGGCCAGCACCCAGGCCCTGAGTTCCAGCTTCAGTAGTCACACACACACACACACACACACACACACACACACACACACACACACACACACACACACACACACACACACACACACTGAAAATAGAGTTGTGAGGCATATGACCAGATAACTCTCTGTGACTAGCTCCACATAGGCTTTCCCACAGGGGAAAGCTCAAGTCTCATGCAAGCCCTGCCTTCTGCAGTAGGAAGACAGCAGGCCTCAGCTGGCCTGACTCCTAGGGAGCTACTCTGTTACTGGTGATGGCCAGCTCTTCTTCCCCAGGGGCACAAATGGCCTACTGGATGATGAATCAGGTTTTAGGACACTGCCATTTGCAATGGACATTTCCCCTTTATCAAAGTCAAGGCATGACTGCAGGTCTTCCACTCTGTCCCACTCTACCTTGGCTGCTCCTCCTTTATAGCCTCAGGACCAACCAATTATTGTCCCCTGCCATGGGTCAAACTCAGCTCTCCCAGGACTCCAGTACCTGAGCTGGAGATACATCAACCAGGGCAGCCCAGTGCTCCACCCCCTGCCCCCCCCACCCCCTCCATCCTGGGGCCACTTTCCCCACCTCTTCCCCATTCCAGCCTTCCTTGCCTGGAGCCCCATGGGAGGAGAACACATCTACTGTCTCCCTGGTGTCCCTTCACATCCACCACATCCTCAATTGCAAGATGCTGGTTTCCTCCTGGCTATCCTCTTTGTTCAGAACCGGCCTTTCTAGTTAAAAGCTTTTTCTGTTCCCTTTAGCCTCTTTTCAGCAACTTGGTCTATTACAAGCTTTGATCTTTGGAACACCTGACTTCAAGCTTTTGCCATTGCTGACTGTAGGGCCCTTCTTCCTCTCCCAGTGCACAGCCTTTAGACATCCTGTGTTCACGAGTTTCTGTGGCTACCTCCAGAGTCCCTTGTCACAGAGATCACTCGTGGTTGCTCTGTTTTATGAGGTCCTCATGGCCATCTTCCCTCCCAGGAGACTCTCACCACAAGTCAACCCAAAACTCCTAGTGGTCAGGCTGAGGGTGCAGGCCACGCCCTGCCCGGTGATGCTTCCATCTTGTGCTGCTCAGGTGATGTGGCCCATCTCCCGGGGCTTCTTGTCATTTCTGTTATTTGCCAGTCTTCTTCTGTGGGTCCCAAGTTTGTCCAGAGTAGCAGAACTTTGTCCTCTTTGTAGGAAGGAAGAAACTTCATAGATGTTCAGCTTTCGTTAGGAAAACAGCTGCCCCCTCACCTGTCTGCCTGAGGATCACACTGCGCCATGTGCTCTGGGCCTCAGGGTACTACCCAGCCCATGCTCTGACTCGAGATCCCTATAAGAGCGGATGGTCCTGCTGCTGCAGACCTTGCTGGCCACCTCATCTGCCAGGGCCTCCCAGGGACCGGCAAGAGCAGGAAACAGTGCTATGCCCCCTTGCAATTTCCCCTCAGGAGCCACTGCTCCTATTCATCCCTGGGTGCTTCAACATCCATCTGTCCCTTCACCTCTAGGTGGGCCCCTCATATGAGCCATGAGATAGTGTGATCTATAGGCCTCTTAATGTTAGTGCAAGAGGGGTGTCCATATTAAGCTCTGTGTGTGTGTGCGCACGTGTGAGTGCACACACATGCACATGCCTGCTGGCATTAGGGCTTGAATTCAGCATCTAGGCACTGCCCCTTAGTTTTTTTTGTTGTTGTTGTTCAAGGCTGGCACTCTATCACTTGAGCCACAGCTCCAGTACTGGCTTTTTGCTGGCTAATTAGAAATAAGAGTCTCATGGACTTTCTTGCCCAGGTTGGCTTCAAACCACGATCCTCAGATCTCAGCCTCCTGAGTAGCTAGCATCGCAGGCATGAGCCACAGGTGCCTGGTTTACCCCAAGCTTTTGATCCTTGCACTCTGAGAAATCTCCACCACCCTTTCATCCTCAGCTCAACAATTGGTGCTCTTTCTCAGCCATCTCCTCCAGGGCCTCTGTACCATTAGGCACTGACTTTTTGCAATGCCCCCTCCTATAAATGCTCTTCTCCCATTTCTTTCTCTTTTTTTCTTTTTCTTTTCCAGCCACAGAGCTTGAACTCAGGGACTAGGCACTGTCCCTGAGCTCTTTTTGTTCAAAGCTAGCACTCTACCACTTTGAGCCATAGCACCACTTCTGATTTTCTGGTGGTTAACTGGAGATAAAAGTCTCACAGACTTTCCTGCCTGGAGCTGGCTTTGAACCATGATTCTCAGATCTCAGCCTCTTGAGTTGCTAGGATTACAGGTGTGAGCCACCAGTGCCTGGCTCTTCCCCCTATTTCTTATTCCCCTCAATCTCATCAATGTGAAAGTAGGCTTTGAGGGCTGGGAAAGTAGGTCAGTGGTAGAGTGCTTGCCCTGCCTGCTCGAGGCCCTGGATTTAATTCCTCAGCACCCAGAAAAGGCCAGAAGTGGTGCTGTAGCTCAAGAGGTAGAGTACTTGCCTTGAGTTGAAGAGCTGAGGGATAGTACCCAGGCCCAGAGTTCAAGCCCCATGACTGACCAAAAAAGAGAGAGAGAGAGAGAGAGAGAGAGAGAACCTTGGCCACCAAGCAGGAACACCAGAGGCGTCCCTGGCAAATGCATACTCCAGCCTAGTGAGGACATTGGTGACTCTCCCCCTGATAGATCACTGCATGGCTTTTCAAAGCTCTTCCCTATGCCATGGGGAATCTGTGATCTCAGAACCTGCTGCACATTTTTGTCCCCTTGTACAGATAAGGAAAGAAAGCCTGGAGAAAACAGAGGGCTAGGACCAAGCTCACAGCATGGGCTGGCCGGAACAGGGATGGGAGTGACTGGAGCACACTAGTGTTGGGAGGAGGGGTCACAGGAGGCCCCCAGCAAGGGAACCAACAGAGCTGACAGTGCAGGACGCTGGGCAGCAAGGAAGGGATTCCAGCTGGAAGCAGAAGGGACGGACTTTTAAATGCTGCGTGTGAGAGAATGCTAATCAAATATGCACTTGACAAAGCCCCCAGTTCTGAGAAAATAGTCCAGAGGTGGCAGAAGTCACAGGGTGACCTTAGAAGATCATGAATTTAGGTAACAAGACAAGGATGGTTTGCCTTCCCAACCCCCATCTTTTTTTTTTTTTTTTTTTTCTGGTTGGAAATGAGGCTTGAACTCAGGGCCTGGGTACTGCCCCTGCTCTTTTGCTCAAAGTTAACACTCTACCATTTTGAGCCACAGAGCCACTTCCAGTCTTCTGGTGGTTAATTGGAGATAAGAGTCTAATGGACTTTCCTGTCTGGTCTGGCTTTGAACCTTGATTCTCAGATCTCAGCCTCCTGAATAGCTAAGATTACAGGCATGGGCCACCACCGGGATCCCTTTATTTTTCTTCTCAGTACTGAGGATGGAACCGAGGCTTCTCACATGTGCTCTACCACTGAGTATACCCTAGCCCTCCTCCCTCTGTACTCGCTCTGTTCTCTGTTCTCTCTCTCTCTCTCTCTCTCTCTCTCTCTCTCCCTCTCTCTCTCTCTCCTCCACCCCCACCCCATATTGGGGTTTCAACACAATGAGGAATTGTGTTCAGGGCCTCATAACTTGCTAAGCAGGCTATCACCTGAGCCACTCCAGCAGCCCTATGGTTTGTTTTACTTTTAAAAATTTCCATCAGAAATGGGCTGGGAAGGGGCTGGGAAGGTGGCTCAGTGGTAGAGCACTTGCTTTGCATGCCTGAGGCCCTGGGTTTGATTCCTCAGCACCACATAAGCAAAAAAAAAGCTGGAAGTGGTGCTGTGGCTCAAGTGGTAGAGTGCTAGCCTTGAGCTGAAGAGCTGAGGGACAGCGCCCAGGCCCAGAGTTCAAGCCTCACGACCGGACCCAAAAACAAACAAAAAAAAAGAAAGAAAGAAATGGGCTGGGAAGGTGGCTCAGCAGTACAGTGCTTGCCTCGCATGCATGAGGCCCTGGGTTCGAATCCTCAGCACCACATGAACAGAAAAAGCTGGAAGTAGCATTGCAGTTCAAGTGGTAGAGTTCTAGACTTGAGCAAAAGAGGCTTAGGTACAGTGCCCAGGCCCTGAGTTCAAGCCCCAGGACTGGCAGAAGAAGAAGGAGGAGGAAGAGAAGCAGAAGGAGGAGGAAGAAGAGCAGGAGCAGGAGGAGGAAGAGGAGGAGGAGGAGGAGAAAGAGGAGCAAGAGGAGGAGGGGGAGGAGGAGGAGGAGGAGGAGATGTGTATTTCTTCATCAGAAAGAAGAAATTTCAATGAACTCTTCTAGCATAGGAAAGTGACCGAGGCAGGGTGCAGAGGGACCGCTGTGCCTCCTTAGGCATGAGGGTCCGGAAGGACCCCAGTGGTGGGGCCAGCAAAGAAGGCAGTCACTGGCTGGGAGGGGCACCAGGCCTAGATACCCAAGGACCCTTAAGACTTAGCCAAGGGGGGCAGGGACTGGAGCCCAGCACAGAGACTTGGGCAGGCAGAGCAGAGTCAGAAGGAAGCCTGAGTCCCAGAAAAAGAAAGGTGTGGTGGGAGGAGACAGGGCCAAGGCATTTGAGAATGGAGAAATGAAGGAGTGGGTGGCAGAGAAATGTCCAGAAAGGAGTAGAAGAGCTGGCCTGAGGGGCAGTGTGGGTGGGGAGGACACCAAGGCAGGAAGGGTGGCCTAGCCACAGGGGGGGAGGGTGTGGGTATATACACAGACCCCACCGCACAGGTGGAGGAAGAAGCAGGAAAAGAACCTGTTTGGCCACTGGAGACCTCACTATGCTCTTCCTCAGCCAGAAGGGGCTGAGGAACTTGGGGAAGATCAGGCCTAGAGGTATGTACCTGATCCACAGGGCAAAACAGGACACGAGGCGACAGGTAGAGAGGTGAGGCTCTGGGGCACGGAGGAGACAGGATGCATAACAGTGGGGCAGAACTACAGGCAGCGCATGTGTGTACAGGGGGAGACCTGTGAGATGGTCCTGATTTGTGTCCTGCTCCCCAGCCTCAGTCTCCCCGCCTATCCAATGGGCACAGTAAGTGAGAACGGAAACAGCATATGTGCTGGACACAAGTGAACAGCCTAGAATGTTCAGCTGTTCTTACGATACAGAGGAAGGACCAGCCTGGATAGGACACTTATCCAGAACAGCAGCAGGAAAAATAGCTAGAGATGGGCCTCTCGGAGTGCTGGGAGCCATCAAGAGGAAGGTGGAGGCTGGTAAGGAGCAGCTAGGAGGAAGGATGGCTAGAAGACAGGCAGGCTGACCATTCACCTACGTGGCCGTGGCTTTGAGCTATCTGGATGCCACTCCTGGCTGATGCCATTTTATGTGCCCTTTTAGCAAGTCCCTTTCTTGGTCTGAGCTGTCCCCTCATCTATAAAGGAGGTCACTCACCTCATGCAACTCTAACTTCCTGCCTCTGTGCCTAGAACCTTCTGGAAGTCAGAGCATCTAGACAAAGCAAGGCCTACCTTGACATCAGAATGGGCCTGACATCCTGGGGCTGCTAACCAAATGCCTGGCAGATCTTTCAACATCCAGCCCTGACCACATTGCAGACTATGGGCCACAAACACACATGGGTGAGGGCACAGGGTGGTTGTGCCCCCCTGCAGGCCCCTTTCTACCTGTTCTCATCTGGGGGCCAAATGACCTCCCCTAAGCGCCACCCTAGCGGTGAACCAGAAGCAAAGCCGCTGCTTTCTCAGCTGGGGAAGGCTGGGAAGATAGTGGAGCAAAGATCAAGTGGCAACCAAAGCATGGGGAGGAGGGAGGAGGCAAGTAAGGTGGGCAGAAGTGTGGCCCCTGGCACAGGTTGGCCTTAGCAGGGAGGTGGCTGCTGGTGGTCAAGGATCTAATCGTCCTCCCTCCCCCAGGAGCAAGTGATGTGTCACCATGGCACTTGGTCCCCAAGCAGAAGATTCCTAGGGGTAGTTAGCCAGATGCTAGGACTGGAGGGAGGTGGGGGCCAGTTCTGCCTGGCAGGGACAGGAATAGTGACTTGCAGCAGCGGCTCAGCATACATGGATGGAGCACACATGTACCCCCCCCCACACACACCCCTGCTCTCACCTGCTGCTGGGCCTGGATCCTCATGTACTCAGCCCTCTGTTTGCTGTGCTTGCCTTTGTCAGGACTGCCCACTTGGCCCTGGGTCGTCTTCAGCCGAGAGGCCCCAGGAGTCACCACTTTCATGGGTGGCACGCTGCCACTGCCACTCTGTGAAAAGAAAAATAGTTGTGGTTGGAGAGTCTCATGTGGAGCCTTCAGCAGAGGCTGGGATATCCTCCCGAGACCCTTCCCTGGGGCTCCACCGCACACTCAGCCCCACTCTGACCTCCAGGGCCTCTTTTGTGGCTTCCTTGAGTGGCCTAGAGGCAGCTGGTGCCTTTCTGGGGAGGTGATGGTCCCCAGCACCGTGTCCGTTCTTGGCAAGGGACACACCGTAGTGGTTCCAGAAGCACCGGGTTAGGCAGAGAGGCTCTCTCTCTCTCTCTCTCTCTGTACTGAGGATTGAACCTAGGACCTTGTACCTGCTACTTCTGAGCTACATCCTCAGCTTTTGCTTTTTTCTTTTTGGTGGAGGAGGGCAGGGGGATTCTCTAAGAACAGAGCAGGATCAGCAACCTTAGGCCTTTTAATGGAGGGGAAGGTAAAATCATCCCAAAGATGAGCAAGCCTGGCTCGCATAGCACCCCCCCACCACCGCAGATACCACGCCTGCCCAGAGGTGCTCTGAGGACCCAAAAGTGCAAGCACAGAAATGACAGAGACAGAGAGAATCAGAAACAGGAGTGGGGAGCATGAAATGGTCGAGGGGGGGGGTAGATCTTTATTCGTTGGTTTACAGATACAGAGTAGAGAGGGAGAGGTCCTTCCAGGTTCTTGCCGAGGCTGAGAGGGCCAAGTCCTGGGCTGGCTAGCTTCCTAGCCTCCCCAGGCTCAACCACATCCTCCTGCCTGGCAGTGGGCTCCCAGGAGGTGGTGGGCTGAGAGAAGGGTGGGAGGGGAGCTGGTGTGGGACCCCAGCAGCTCCCACTCCCTCCACTCTGAAGGCCCAGAATCTGGAACAGGAAGACAGCACAAGACCAAGGGGAGGCATCCACCTGGGGTCTGGGGGGCAGGGGCGGGGTGCTTCCAGGGTGCCTCACGGTGGGGACAGTGCCCATCTCATTCAGGGTGGCTTCCAGCTCCCAGAGCGTCTCCTCTAGACTGTCCATCCGCTGCAGGGTGAGGCCAGCTGCAGGCTGCTCTCCAGTGCAGATTTGGCCAGCTCGTCCAGAGTCCTTGGGGGTCTCTTCTGAATGCTTCTCAGTAATGGAAAGCGCCTGAGTCTCCTCCAGAGTGGGTCCCAGAGGACAGGGGACTTTGGCTCCTAAATCTTCTGGGCTTTGACTTCCTGTGGCCCAGTTCTTCAGAGCTTCTCTTTCCTCCATGGGCATCAGGCTGTTCCTAGGCCAGGGAGCCTCAGCTACCCACCCTGGCAGGGCCTGTGGTCCATTCCAGGCCCTCCTACTGCCAGCCAGGGTCCGTGGTCTCGGCATGGGAGCCATCCTAGGACCTGGTTTCTCAAAGCTGGCTTCTGGTGGGGAAGGAGAACTGGGGGGACATTCTGTCAAGATGATCTGTGGGACACAGAATGCCCTGGGACCTGGGGCAGCCTGGAGGGAGAAGAAAAGTGAGGAAGAATGTGATCCCAACAAGCCAAAGCCCTAGACCCTTCCTGTACCGGATGGGGGACACTGAGCAGGAGAAGGGTAACCATGGTTACCCAGGCCACTGGAGGCATAGCCTGCTTCCAGGTAAATACCAGTTTACCTGGAAGCTCAGGTATATATACGTATACATATACACATATATACGTGTATGTATGCATATATGTATGTATGTGTATATTATATATATTATATATAATGTGGGTAACTATATTATATATAGTAAGGTATATATAATATATATTATATATTCATTTCTCATCACCCAGATTGAACATAGGGGAAAGTCCCAGGGTTAACCCCATAAGTCCACCCATCTGCAGTAGTATAGGGCTGGGGGTGAATTTAGTGAGTTCATGTGAGAATGTGCAGAGCATAGTGCCCGGCATGTGGTGAACAGGCTATTTGCTGAATTGAGTGGAATGATCCAGACTTTCCCAGGGTGGAGAGCCGATGTCAGCCCCGGCCTGTCAGGGTGAAGCCACCATCCCGATCTCCAGCCAGAGGCTCCTGATTCCTCTGCCATTATAAATGCTTCCTAAGGGGGCTTCACAGTCAAGGGTGGGGCTCAGCCTTGGCTGGTCCTCTTCTGTACACCGTTGGGCACCTGCTCCTGTGGGAGCATCCCCACTCTGACCCTGACTGGGGTCCACAGAGGACCCCATGGAACTCCCAATCTGAGCGAATCGTGGCCTAGTTCAAGCATATGCCAGCTCCTGTCTCAATCCTCATCTTTGATGCTTATAGCCACCATGAAAGGACTGCCCTTCACTGTCCCCACCTCACAGGGGAGGGACGCTGGGTGTGTCACCCACCGTCACAGACCCTCAGTTAGTGGCAGAGCCGGGATTTGAATCCAGACAGCCTGACTCCAAGTCCAGTGCTCTTTCCACTAAATGGAGCTATGCAGGGATACTTGGGGAAACAAAGACCTAAACCACCCCTTCCGAGGCCACCCCTCCCCTAGCCCTGTACCTGCTTACCTGAAAGTGGGGGGCTGCAGACAGGCAGGGAAGTCCCCACTTGCCCGGCTCCACTGCCGGATGACACTCAGGATGCAGAGGGACAGCCAGGCTCAAAAGATTAGGGAAAGGGCCTTGCTCACCAGACCCTTACAGGACAGGTCCCCAGAACTGGACAGCAGCAGAGCTGGTACTGAGCGCACAGCCCCCCGGACATGTCTCTCCCGTATCAGTCAGCCTGATGGCTCTCTAGACAGCTCTGTGCCATCCCCAGCCTGGCACACAGCACTGCCCAGGGTCTGATTTCTGTCTGTCTCCCAGGAGACCAAAGCACCACCAAGGCCTCAAGCAAGGCCAGAATTCAGGTGGGTACCATCATGAATCCACTGAGCACCAGAAAGAACCACAGAGGCAGGTGAAGACGTATGTGACCAGGACACTGTCCTGTCTCAGGGCTCCTTTCTCAGCTCCTGTGCCCCAACCTGCAGAGAATAGTCCCAGCCCTCTACCATCCCCTCCCCAGTCACAGACCCATAGGGTACAAACAGCACATCCACCCCCAAATTCCCAAGAAAAAATAAAGAGAAAATAAATGGAGCGGAACAATAGCAAAGGACTGAAGTTAGAGAAAAGGAAGAACTTCCCAATCAAAGGGAACATGGGACAGGGGAAGACTGTAGGGGAGCTGTCTTGCTCCCACAGTGCAAGGCATAGATTCCAGTGGGAAAAGCAGACCACCTCCCCTGGCACAAGCAGCAGAGCAGGGCATGAGGGAGGAAACTAAGCCAGTCCTGGGGCTGGAACTCAAGGCTTGAGCACTGTCCCCGAGCTCTTTTGCACAAGGCTAGCACTCTATCCTTTGAGCCACAGCTCGAAGTTTTTTGGTGGTTAATTGGAGATAAGAGTCTCACACACTTTTTTGACCAGGCTGGCTTCAAACCTTGATCCTCAAATCTCAGCCTCCTGAGTAGCTAGGATTATAGGTATGAGCCACCAGCGCCCTGCCGAAGTATTTTGAGTTGGACCCCATCATCTTTTGAGCCAGATTCAAAGTACACTCGTGACCCAAAACAATATTCAGGCTTTGGGCCAGAATCTAACCCCATGCTGCAAACAAAACACTCAGACCACTACAAACCAGACTGGGAACCACGCCTGTAAAAGAACAAGGACTCAAAGGATCACCACACACCCAGGCCACTGGAATCTCTGGGGAAGACCCACCTATGAGGTCACAGGAAGGCTGAGCTGTGTGTGGCCCTTGGGTGGGAAGCAGGGGCAGTGGTGGGAGGGCTTGGCGTGAGGGCGTGTTAGCAGGTTAGCGTGAGAGGTGCAGAGAGGAAGCTGTGGAGGCACAGGCAGAGAGGAAGCTGTGTGAGGTGAGGGGCAGCCCCGTTACCTTCCGTGTGGGGCCTGGGGCTGAGCCCCCGGGCACCCCCAGATCCTGAGGGGACAGCAAGATGGGGATCGGCTGACGGCGGGGTGTAGGGGGGAGGGAGGACACTGAGCTTCTCTCAAACACCTGGGGAGCAGAAGGTGGGGCAGGTTTGGAGGAGGGGGTTCCAGGGAGGATGAGGGTGCTGGTTGTTGGTCCTGACATCCATGGGGAGGGTAGCCTGGGATGGCATGGGTCCCCAGCCTCACCCCTTAGCCCATCACCATAGCAGCTGGAAGGCTCTGCCCTCCATTTTCTCTCCTCTTTCAGAAGTTCCTGATGCTTCAGGACTCCAGGCATGGGAGGAGAGGGATTGGGAGGCCGGAGGGCTAAGAATGTGCGGTGGCTCACAGCACTGGAGAGCCACAGGGTCCTTGGACAATGGAGACCTCAAGAATTCTATGCTCAGAATACTCAGGTCAGGGTCTCACCTTACACTAGCTGTCCTCAATCATATAATCTCAGAATATGCAGGCACGGAGCTTCCACAGAACAGTGGGTCTTGGGGGTGTTGACGTGGATCTCAAAGACTACGATAAAAAACTAAAACCTCTAAAGAGGGGCCCAGGAAGAGTCTCCCAAGTGCTAGAATTACAGGTGTGTACCACCTCCAAAGAGAGACTTTTGACATTTTTCTCTTTTTTGTGTGTGTGTTGGTCCTGGGGCTTGGGAGGGAGATGTCCCTGAGCTTCTTTGCTCAAAGTTAGTGCTCTACCAATTGAGCCACAGCCCCACTTCTAGCTTTTTGGTAATTGACTGGAGATAAGAGTCTCAACAGACTTTCTTTACCTGGGCTGGCTTTGAACTGTGGTCCTCAGATCTCAGCCCCCTGAGTCGCTAAGATTACAGGCGTGATTTTACAGTGAAGGAATGTGGGCAAGGCTGGATCCTAGGCTTAGCACTCACTGTCTGCCCCAGTCCCACTGCCTCAAGCCAATCTGGCAGGGAACTGGGCCTGGCTGAGGCCTGGGGGCCAGGCACACCCCTAACCCACCTCCAGCTCTGCGATGATGCGGTCTTCATCATCCTCATCCTTGATGGCAGAAGCCATGATGGGTGGTGTGGATGCGGGGCGGGCCACCTCAGACACGGCCCGGCGTAGCTTCACCTGGGGTTTCTGCACCTCCAGCTCCTCAGACTCAGCTTTCTGCAAGATCCAGGAGCTCCATCAAGAGCAGGCTCCAGTATCAGCTTACCTCCAGGCCTCCAGGCCCTCTCCCACTACCCCAGCTCAGCACCTGCTACTTCCTCCATCTTCACTAAAATACCCACACCAGGCAGGGAGCATGGGGAGGATGGATGCAAATCCACATTTTTGGGATCTACCAAGATCTTGGGATCTACTGGGCTCTACCTCTTTCTCTCCCACTGTCTCTGAGAAAGGACCCCTCCCACTCTCCGAGGGTTTCTGGAGGTCATTGCAGGTTTCTCCCTCCCTCAAACCCCCAGGATCCCCTCCGGGTTGGAGTGGCACCTTGATGAAGGCTGAGTCTTTCTTGCTGGTGACCACCACCTCTCCCGTGCGTGTGGTAGTCAAGCCGTGGGAGGAAGGAAAGCTCCGGCGGGGAGGGGGAGGAGGGGGTGACTTGGAGGGCTTCTCTGTGCGGTATCGGGGCACCGTCAGTTCATCTGCAGGCAGCCAAGAGGCTAGGGTCAGAGGTTCACCTCCACCCCCACCCCGAGTCCTGAAGTTTCAGCACTGCATCTGACTGCAAAGGTTTGATAAACCTTGTTCCCTCCTCCAGGGAGGACTGAGAGGAAAGAGGAAGGCTCAAGGGAAAGGACATGGGGCTTGCCTTCTCCACTTGCTTCTCCACACCATCTAGCCCTACATAGCATCTGAGAGATGGCTAAACTGCTGCTCAGGCTCCAGCACTTCAACAGCTCCCCAGCGAGTCATACACTTGGTCAGCTTTGGGAAGCACAGCTCCAATCCATCTTCTTGCCACTGCCCCTCGGCCCCTGCTAGGCTCAGAGCTGGGGCCTGGCCCTACCTACCAGTGTCCTCCTCAGTCCACCTTCCCTCCCCAGCCTTGTTTCCAGGGCAATCTGCTGAAAGGTCACTTGAATTGTAACATTCCCCTGTCTTTGATCCTGCAGTGGCTCCCCATCACCCCAAAATAGACCAGGCTTCCTAGGCCAGGGTCTTCTCTTTGTCCCTGCCAACCCCTAGTCTCTGCTCTGCTTGTCACTGCCAGGGTAGACCGTGGTCAGGCAAACATGAATCTCAGGGGCCCCTACAGGGCTGGGCCTGCTCCCTGGCTGGCTGGGGAATGTCTACTCTTTTACAAGCCCCACCCTCGGCCACCCAGGGCTTCCTTGAGGACAGTACAGGCATGGGTCACTTCACTGACCACATTTGGCCCCTGGGTTCATTCTGAATTACACACTAGGTATAGCAAGGGGGTGGGGAGACTACTTAGCCAGTTGGAGTGGTAATGTCCTGATTGTACAGTGGGAATTGTGAGTAACTGACTGACTGCCCCCCCACCCCCGGGGCTGTTGTGACATTAGAAGAAGACATTTGGACAGTTCTCATCATAGAGCCATAAGTGCTTGCACACACGAACAGGAATATTATGCCCGCTAAATCCTAAGCTCCTTGAAAGCAGGCTCTGACTTCTTTCTCTCCAGCATTTTGCACACAGTAGATATTTTAATAAGATGTGTTGCTGGAATCAGTGAATGAACTATGACTTCTCTGTCTGCTCGGATTCTGCTGCTCCACAATTCTTCAGGCTTAGGAGCCAAGAACCGACGTCAGCACAGGTCAGGCATGGCACACATTATCAGTGCAACCTGGTGCCAGGCTGAATGTATTTGTCCTCTCTCCATGGCCCTCAAGGCAGCGTGAAGAGTCTCACTGGAGTCTAGCTTAACCTCCCCTTTTGAGTCCTGATCTCTCTTCAGTAGCTGAGGGTTGGCTACTGATGGCCCATACCCCCTAGTCTTGCAGCCTGGCTATCATGGGGCTCACAGCCCAGGACCTCTCCATCAACCAAGAACTCTGAGGATGGGGCTCCCCAACTCTGGGCTCCTCACTAGCCCTTCTGCTTTACCTGAGCCCCTCCTTCCACTGGGCTCCGTTCGAGGGGCTGCCTTCTGGCCGTGGGGCACCTTGGGGGGTTTGTGGTCTGGAGTGGGGGTGGGGCCCGGGTGGGCCTTGCTGGCACAGTCCAAGTCAGGGATGGCCTTGAGCAGCTCAGCCTGCGTCTCCTCCAGCAGTCGATTGATGTCCTTGGCGCTGTACTGGGTCAAAGCTGCCCTCTTCTCCTCCCAGTCTCGCTCAGCAGCCTTGACAGGAGGGACTGAGGGTCAGGACTCCTGTCCTGACAGTGCTCCTCCTGAGCTCCAGGACTCAGACACTTCCCCCAGCTACATGTGAAGGGATGGACAGGGAACCTCACTGTGATACAGCCCCAGCAGACCCTGGGCCTTTCTACGTGGATATTATACACTAGCCCCAAGGGTCAGGGCTGCCATGCCTATTAGTTCTGTTTCTGGATGTTCTATTCTGTTTCTGTTTCAGTGACCATATATCCTATTTACTTTGGGATTTTTTTTTTTCTTTTTGGCACTACTAGAGTTTGAACCCATGGCCTCATACTTGCTAAGCAGGCACGCTTACCACTGAGTCACAACTCTAGGTTTGTTTTTTTTTTCTGAATATTCTTCAGAGAGATTCACTTCCTGTCAGTGCCTAAGTGCAATCCCCCTATGTAGGTTTCCTAGTAGCTAACAGGATGGGCCACTGGGTCCAGCTCTTCATTAAGAAGAAATCTCATGGCTAGGAATGTGGCTTAGTGGTAAGAGTGCTTGCCTAGCATGCATGAAGGCCTAGATTTGATTCCTCAGTATGACATAAATAGAAAAGGCTAGAAGAGGGGCTGTGACTCAAGTGGTAGAATGCTAGCCTTGAGCAAAAGCAGCTCAGGAACAGTGCCCAGACCCTAAGTTCAAGCCTCAAGACTGGCCAAAAAATTATTTAAAAAAAAAAACAAAAAACCTCTGACACCAGGTGCTGGTAGCTCATGCCTGTAATCCTAGCTTTTCAGAAGGTGGAGACCTATAGATCACAGTTGAAAGCCAGCCTGGGCAAAAAAGCCCATGAGATTCCTATTTCCAATTAACCACCAGAGAACTGGAAGTGGAGCTGTGGCTCAAAGTGGTAGAGCACTAGCCTTGTGTGAAAAAGCTCAGGGACAACACCCAGGTCCTGAGTTCAAGCCCCATGACTGACAAAAAAAAAAAAAAAATCTCACAAACTTTTTTTTCCCCCTTCCCAGGTTGTCTTGAACTGGACTCCCAACCATCTCACCCTTCTTAGTAGCTTGGATTACAGGTATGAGCACAGAGCTTAAGGGTGAACTGCTCACAGGTGCCCGCATTTTCTGTGTTAGCATAAGCTAACACCATACTGCTTTGAATACTAAAGCATTCTGTCTAGAAAGATTAATGTTACCCTCCTCATTATGCTTCTTACACTTTCATTAAAGAACTGATCTTCCTCCCCCTTCCCCCGCAAAAAAAAAAAAAAAATGACGTTGTTTTGGCGCCTGTCACTCTAGAGTCATGGCAACAACTTGAGAACACAGATCACGCCCCTCACGCCCAGTCCCAGGCCCCAGTACCTCAACAGACACAGCCTTGTCCATGCCTCTCTTGCCAGGAGTGTCCAGGCCTTTGCTGGGGTTGCTGCTCTTAGGGGTGAGAGGGGCTCCTTCAACCGGCCCAGTCAGCTCATGGAGGTTCAGTGGGGGACTAGGGGGTGGCATTTCAAAGTCCAAGCCCTTGTTGAAGTCTGTCTCCGCAGTCACCTTCTTGGGGGACTGAGTGAGGAGGTTGTTGGGGGGTGGCCACACACCCTCGTCCACTTGCCTGTGGTTGGGAGAGTGTGGAACAGCTGTGAGGCTGAGGTGAGGGGTGGTGGCCCCTTGGAGGAAGTTGGGGTGTGAGGAGGGCTGAGGGATCTTGCAGGAGAGACATGGGTAGGCCTGGAGAGGAGCGTGAGGGCAAGCCACACCTACAGCATTCAGGAGTCACAGGATAAAGGATCTGACCCTGTGTGGGAACACACACACACACACACACACACACACACACACACGTACAGGAAATCATAAGTCAGGGAGGAAATGACCTGCGGATCTGGGCTAGTGTGTCTGTGACCCCACGGCAGCGCTTGAGGAGCCCGTCCAGGCGCTGTGGCTCCTCCTTCAGGAATTTCACCGCCTCCACCTCTACACGCAGCACTACCCGCATCTTGCTCTGCAAGCCTGGGAAGTGAGCTGAGGGCACAGGAGGTAATAAGCTAAGAATGAGGGAGGAAGGGAGGGAGAAAGGGAAGGGAGCAAGCAGGAAGGACTGGGGAGCAGGAGGTGTTGCTAGAATCATAGCAGGGCCTTTCACACTGGTTCAGAGGCCACTGTCACCAACACAAGCTCACCCTTAAGCTCTGTCAGTGTTTCTCCGAGCTGCTTCAGCACCAGTGCCTTCTCCTCCAGCTCAGGGCCGGGCACCAGACGATGGTTGTGAGATATGTCCCTCTGGATCTTCTCCACTGACTTCTCCAAGTCACTGCAGCCACAGAGAGACCCTCTCAGCCCCTCTGGCCCCAGCCCAGCCCCCTGAAATTGGGCAGCTGGAAAGAAATCAAGCCACTAGTCAGATCAAAATTGAAAGCAATCTACCAGGCCGCATGCCCAAGTGAAATCAGAAATGCTAAATCTCATAGATAAGACCTCGGAAGAGCTTCTTAGAGGCGCCCTGAGCCATAGTGGAGAGGCTCTAATCTTAACATCAGCCCAAATCTCCCTCCTTGTAACTTGTAGCCTTTGACTCTCATTCAGTCAAGTTAGGAGGAGAGAATCTGGCAGCCTTTCAGAGGACCAGAGGCAGCTCTGTGTGCCCATGGGGGGGGCTCTGTCTGGGAGATACCCCTGGGCCAACCTACATTTAGCTGCCAAGCCCTCTGCTGCCTCCTTGGCAATTCGAGATTTTCAGTTGGTTTATACAAAGCTTGTGCCATTTAAGAGTCTATAACTTTTTATAATGTAAACCGGGCCACATCATCAGCCTTTGTATTAAACCCTAAATAAATTCATCGTCCTGAGGCTAAAACCCAAACTCTCTAAGGCAGGGATTTGGATAGTGGCTCTAGTTAGTAAAATACAAACTCCAATCCCAGCACCTCCTTCCCAGCAGAGAGATCTTGTGCAATTACCTAATCTCTGGGCCTCAATCCTCTCACTCAAGAAATGGGGATGCTAAGTGTTCCTCCCCGGTGGGTCATTGTGAGGATTAATTGAGCTAATGCAGAGGAGCTGCTCCCAGGGAGCTGCTCATTTTCCCTCCAGCAGCAGCTCCCTCCCTACCTGGTTTACTTCCCTTTAAACCATTCAGAATCCTTCTGGGGTCCAATATGTGTTTTGTCCTCTCTGTTGTTGTTTTGTTGTTGCTGTTGCTGCTGATGTTTGTTTTTTATTGGTCATGGGGCTTAAACTCAGGGCTGGAGCACTGTCCCTGAACTCTTTCACTCAAAGCTAAACTCTACTACTTTGAGCCACAGCTCTATTTCCGGTTTTCTGGTGGTTAATTGGAGATAAGAATCTCACAGACTTTCCTGCCCAGGCTGGCTTTGAACCACAATCCTCAGATCTCAGCCTCCTGAGTAGCTAGGATTATAGGTATGAACACCAGCACCTGGCTTTCTCTATCCTTCAAACACCATGTTCTCTAACTAGAACTTTCCATACATGTACACACACACACACACACACACACACACACACACACACACATTTCTACTCACGCTCAGATTGCAATGGTAAACTCTCCTCCAATCCCTCCATTTGGGAATTGGGGGTCTGCTTCTTGCAACCCCCACACTGCAAACACCTCATGCTCCTATTTGCTAGGTTGTACAACCTTCTGGAACTCTAGCCCCAGGCAGACAAGGAATGTCTACCAGACTCATCTCTGATCACCAGCATCTGGCACAGTTCCTGGTGTAGAGTGGATGCCTGGTAACTAATTGCTGCATGAATAAAGAAGTAAAAGGAAGAAATTGCCACTGGAAGGTCATCTCAATTCTGTACTTAAGTGGCTGACATACCTGACCCACATGCACAACTTTACATACATTCCTGTCAAATCTCATCTGCTGCATTTCAGCTCAACAATCCAGGTGCAAACAACTTTTGAATCTGTCCTATCATCCAACAGCTTTGCTCGCCTCAAAGCTCTGTGTCATCAACGAATCTCATCAGCAGGCCAGAGACATATTCATCCAAATAGCAAGTAAGGGGCTGGGAAGGTGGCTCAGTGGTAGAGCGCATGCCTTGCATGCCAGAGGCCCTGGGTTCGATTCCTCAGCACCACATAAGCAAAAAGAAAAAAGCCGGAAGTGGTGCTGTGGCTCAAGTGGTAGAGCGCTAGCCTTGAGCTGAAGAGCTGAGGGACAGCACCCAGGCCCCAGAGTTCAGGCCCCATGACCGGACCCCCCCAAAAAAAAAACAAAAAAAAAAAACAAAAACAAAAACAAATAGCAGGTAAAAGGACAGAGCAGGGCAAAATCTTGGGACCACGCACTACCAAATAAAAAGCTATCTTGTATGAAGGATTTACTGTATGTCCTGTGCCATATTCACCCTTGATATTCATTACCTTCTTTTAACTTTAAAACAAACTTTGGACACGTGGACATAGTCAATACCCCTTTATACATAAACAAAAGGTGGTTACAACACTGGACTATATTTCTCAGGCTCCCTTGCAGTTAGAAGTAATCATTCAACTAAGACTTACTCAATGGATAAGTAAAAGGGGTAGATGCTGCTTCTAGATCTGGCCCCTGAGGGCTTCTTCCATACCTTTTCACATCTGGCTAAGAAATCATAATTTGAGGGCTGAGATTGGTGGCTTCATGGCAGAGTGCTTACCTAGTATGCACGAGGCCCTGGGTTCGATTCCTCAGTACCACATAAACAAACAAAAAAGTCCTTAAATTAAAAAGACTAAAAAAGAAATCATGAGTGATCTTGAGAGGCACTTACTGAAGAGACCATCAGCCTGGATCCGTGAAAGACAGCCACCCTGCTAACCCACCCTAAACTGTTTCTTGACAAAGAAGAGAATATCTATTATTTTTGAACTTTTATACAATTTCAGAGCTTGTTTATTATAGTAGCTGCTCTCATTTAATGATACTCTACGTGAGGCTTTGGCATTACTTAAAAAATAAATAAAAAGCCTAGGGAAACTTAGACATTCACAAGTCCAAAGCCATACAACTATACTCCATGGCCAAATAGTATATACTCAGATCTCACTCAAGCCCACTGTATTCTGATTCTGCTGTATCTGCTTCCACAATGGGCAGACATCACCCACCGCTCACCTGCTGGCCTACTCAGCCCTTGTTCCACCACACAGGAAAGAACAACTCTCTCCTGCTGTGTTTGGGACACCTGACTAGTCCAGGCTAGGCCACCTTTGTAAAATAGTCACTCCCAAGCATCATTCTGAGGGAGAAGTCCTCTCTCATTTAAGGGAAGACTCTGGTGAGCCTTCAAGGGGAAATAACATTGAACCTCAAGTGGTATGGCCAAGAGCAACAACAAAGAGGTAGGAAAGTAGTGGGGGGGGGGGGCGCAGAAGGCAAGGACCACAAAGAAAGGACTAGCCCTACATCTACCTCCAAACTCCTTTAGCACCTTCATTTTCTGATTATACAATCTGCTAATGTTTTAGAGCTTCTAACTTGGGTAGGACAAGCCCGCAATCCTAGCAATTTAGGAGGTATAGATTGGAGAGATGACCAGCTAGGCAAAGAGAAGTTTGAGAGACTCCATCATAGCCAATGGCTGGGCCCAGTAGTGAGTATATTACCCATGCTAGAGCAGACGCACAATAAATGGGCACAGTGGGAAACATGCCTGTCATCCTCAGCAACACTGGAAAGCACAAAGAGGAGGGGCACAGCTCAGGCATGTTTAGGTATAAAGCCAAATCCTTACTCGAAAATAACCAATGTAAGCCAGGCACGGGTAGCCCACACCTATAATCCTAGCTACTCAGGATCAAGGTTCAAAGCCAGCCCAGTCAGGAAACTATGTGAGACTCTTATCTCCACTAAACTACCACAAAAGCCAGAAGTAGAGCTATGACTCAAGTGGAAGAACACTAGCCTTGAGCAAAAGAAGCTCAAGGACAGTGCCCAGGTCCTGAGTTCAAGACCCAGCACCAACACACACACACACACACACACACACACACACACCTCACACACAAACCAATGTCAAAAGGTGCTGAAAGCATTATTCAAGTGGCAAGCCTGATGCCCTGAGTTCAATCCCAGCACTACAAACAACAAAATAGCAGTGTCTAGACTTTTCATATGCACATTTAGTTGTGGAAGAGTCAAGATGAGAGGGCCAGGACAGGACAGCTAAATAACTGTCAGGACCAAACACAAAATGAGAATTCTTGCCCCTAATTAAAAAATTACTTAGGATTTCAAGAGGATAGCTGAGCCCTGAACAAAACACAGGGCCCAAGTGAACTCAGAGCCCTGTGTACCCCCATAGGTGGCATGCCTCCAAAACCAGTCCTGGGTTAGCAACAGGCAGACTCCAGGAACCAATGGGATTTAGCTAGCAGAGACAACCCCAAAAAGGAAATGTCCAGACAGAACCCACGTGCTTGGCTAGACGGACAGCTGAGTGAGCCAAGTGGAAAGATTGTCAGCAAGATGCCAGGAAAGAGCAAGGGGCACCACAAAATAAAGCTAGAGCAGGTAGGTAGGGGCTTGCAGCCAGAACAGGGGTCAGCACAGGTGTAGAGCTCATGCCTACGGAGGCTATCGGAGCTAGGCAGAGAGGCCTTTCAAGGCCAGCCCGCCCTATCCTTGAAAAAGAGAAAGGAGTCCATTCCAGGATGGATAATCCTGCTAGAAGTAGTCGTTTGGGTCCTTGGCTCCCTCAAGTGAGCAGTCTGAGTAATGGGCTTGATAAAAGATGAGGATGAGAAGCTTCTATATTCCTACAGAACTAAGACCCCCAGGAAGCCAGGGACCAGACACTCATAATAACCAGAATATAAATCTGCCTTTTATCTTTTCCACTTCTGTGCTTTGAGATTTCTTTGAATTTCCCTTTAATGTCTCAGTAAAGTTCCTTTTGAAAATTCTGACCAGCTTCTCGGTGTGGAATGCAAAGGACAAGGAAAGGACAAAGAAGATGGATAAATGGAATTCCCGGGGGGATAGAGCGGATGGAGGAAGCTGCTGGTCTACTTGGAGATCTGGCTGCAGCTGTCACTAAGTTACCACACCTCAAGCGTTGAGCGTGGCTACTTCTGGATTATTTCCATGCCAAAGATGGTCCCTTACTCCATCTCAGCCTTGTGGTGTCATGGGACTCCTTGCTTTGTACATCTGACAGGTGTAAGGACCACGAGGCTGTGTGGGCTCCAGGCTCCTTCTCAAGGCAATGGCTCCAAATATGACTTAGTAAAGAAAATCTAACTCCTGTGAGCAACTCTACTGACTTCCTGTGTCTCTAGCCAGCCCTGACTACCCCTTAATACAACCCAACCTCTCTCCGGAAAGATCTGCAAAAATCTTAGTACTGGACACAAACAAGAATACTGAGGCCCAGAGGCAGATAGGAACAGCCCTGATTTTACAACCCCTTGGTGCTAGCGCTGGATCCCAGGCCTCCTAGTGGTCTGTTATGGCGGGTGTGGGGAGGGTATGGGGTGGGGGTGGGAGTTACAAAGGAAGTAGCAGAGTCTAGGTCTGAGAAGAGAGAGCTGTAGTGGAGTGCGGCTGCTTAGTCCCTGAATGGACAGTGAAGAACCAATTCTCCCTTCAGAGGTACTAGACAATTGATTTGTGGCCAAGCAGCCTTTTGCTAAATTTGGACCACAGACTGTCTTCTGTCAACCCTTCCTTTGGGATGGTGTGATCTCTATCCTTCCTCTGAGAACTCTAGAACCCACTTTCAGCTGTGCTACGGAGGGAGGAGGGTTTTCCTTGGTTATACCTGATCTCAGCAATCAGGGAAGGGAAAGCAGTAGCAACGGTGGCTGGGCAGTCAGCATCAGGCTGGGGGGGGGGTGGTCACAACACCCTAGCATTCCACTTGGGTACACAGATCACAGGCCAGAAGGAAAATAAAGCAGAGGGCAGGGGGAAACCCGGCAACTGGCCACAGGAGAGTGAAGCTGCAGTCCGCAGGGAAGCAAGACCATAGTAAAAGCAGGGACCAAGCCAGAAAAAAAGAAGAAAGAAATCAGGACTTATGCCAGATGGTCAAAGGTTTGTGGGTCACTGAGAAAAACAGGTCACAGAGCAGGATGAAATTGGGCTTCGGAACAGGCCAACGTCACCTGGGGTTCCGAAGGAAACCAGGTTGTGGGGTCACCCGGGTCGGCGCCCCCCCACCATTGCCCCAGCCTCCCGCCTCCGCCTGCCCACCCTCCCTCCGCGGCCAGGCCCAGTCTTACTTGAGCTGCTGGGTGATGAGCTCCTCGTCGTTGAGGTAGCGCAGCCGCTCCTCCTCCACCAGGGTGCGCTGCCGCTGCAGCGGGTCCTCCTGCCGCCGGGCCGCCTCCGACACGCGCATGCTCAGCTCCGCCTCGGTGCGCTTCAGCAGCGCGCGCACCGACTCCTGGTTCTGGAGCTGCGGGGCGTAAGGAAGATGGACTCGTGGGCTCGCTGGGGACCGAGGGAGAGGCGCACAGTCGGGGAAGGGCGGATGAGGGCGGGCAGAGGGCATTCCTAAGTGGGTGAGACTCCACCAGCGAAGGCGTGGCACGATGGGGGGTGTTGAGGCGGTGGGGAAATGTGGGAAAAACAAAGGCTGGAGAGCACCCCGGGGACCGCTGAGCGGGCAGCGTTTTCTACTGGGTCGTGCAGATGGCGGGGCTGCGTGGCTGTGGCAAGGGGTGGGGCAACGAGGGGCAGAAGGCAGGGTTAAACTCTGAAAAAGCATCCAAACTGGAGGAGAATGGGAAAGAAACGTGGGGCCTGGGAACGGAGTGACCCTTCCTAGGGCTTAGTGGACAGTGTGGCTGCCTCGTTGTAGCTGCGAAAAGCCTTGAAGAGGGGTTGTCCTGGGATAAAGGACTCAAGCCCTGGGGGGGTTGGTGAGGCTGAGACACAAAGATGAAGGATGGGACCCTGTCCCAAGCCCAAACAGTAGGGATGGATAGGGGAGAGCTTACCAGTGGCCCAGATGGTAACTCTCTGCCCCCTCCTCAGCCTGTCTCTGCTCATTATCATCACCTGATGGGCCCCTCTTGGGGAAGGGGCACAGTGATGCCAGGTTCCTGACAGGAGGCACCATCTGCCAGGCTGGGCAGGGCAGACTATCCCGATTCAGGTAGGAGGAGGGAGGGGCCTTGGGGAAAAGGGACGCTGGGGCCAGAAGAGCTGGGCCGGAGGAACTGGAACTGTCCTGAGATATAGTCAGGATGAGGTTGGCTTGTGGGCTCCAGGAGAGCAGTGGAAAGAAGCAGAGCTGGAGAGTAGGGCCTGCCCAAAGGGGGCAGAGTTTTAAGAAGGAATCCAGAGCTAGGAGAAAAAGGGGGAAAGGCTGGGGGAGGGGGGAGAGATCAGTGTGTGATCTGCTAGGGACTTGGAAGTAGCTCAAGGAGATGGATTGGTGAAGACAGGACTAGGAGATGGGGTGGGACTTGTAAGAAAGAGGTGTGGTGAGTTGTGACTCCTGGGAGGCCGGTGGGGCTGAGGTACCTGGAGCTTGCGCAGTTGCTGCAGCTGACCGCGCAGGTCACTGGTGCTGTTCTGCAAGCCCCTCAGGTGCAGCTGCATCTGCAAACGGCTGACAGCAGTGGACTGCCCTGCAGGAGTGCTGCTGGCTGAGGGTGGGGGAGGGCCAGAAACTGGGGTGGCCCCGCTGCTCCGGCTACCAGACCCACATGCTGTAGCGAAGGACCAGGAGAATGGGAGAAAAGAGCAAAGAGTGTGCCTGAGAGAGGGGCTGGGGCAGCACCACCCCCACTCTGGCACAGGATTCTGACTCTGTTCCTTCAGAGTGGGGAGCCAAACACCAGAGCAATGACATTTTGGACTAAGGTGACTACCCATTTATCCATTGAAAGCCCAATGAGGCAGCTAGTGTTTGAGCCCCACTTTACAGATTAGGAAACTGAGACTCAAAGAAGAGATCATGGGAGAGGGTAGAAGGGTCCCTTACCTGCTGAGGGGGTGGCTGCTCCATTGGAGCCTTCAATCTTCTCACTGTGGCACAGGGGAAAAGAAGATGGCCATCAGGATGCCAGGCCAGGCTGGACCATCAAAGCTGATGCCATCTCCTCCAGCTCCCTGATCTTGACACAGAGTCCCAGAGCAGGAAAAGCAGGAAAGGGACTCATCCAGGGTCACCCAGTGAGACACGGGCAGAGCTGAGCCCTGAGCTCCGCACTTCTTCTGAATGCCCCAAGTTCAGGCACTGGCAGGGGTGTTGAAAGAGGGGGCTCACCTTGGGGTCTCAGGCTCTGAGCCTCGTAGTAGGGCACTTTGCACCAGGCCTGTGAGGCTGGCGATCTGCTTCTCCATGGCCTCCATGCGCTCTCTGGGGAAGAAGATGGCTTTGAGCAACCCCACCTCTGATCATGAGGTCCCATCTGCTCAGTCTTCTGCCCAGACCCCCAGAGGTACAAGGAAACACCATTCCCTTCCAGGTAGCAAGCACACAATTAGACACCCAGTGCCTAAGGAGCAAGCCTATAGCGGCCCACTGCATCCCTCACTACTGCCTCCTGAGAGGTCCCATCCTGACCTTCATATACTTTGCATGTCTCCCATATCTTTCTCCCTACCACCTCTAGGAAGTCATCCCAAAGACCCAGTAGCCTGGAGGAAGTCCCTCCAAATCATCCAAAGGGACTGCTTGCTTGCTTGCTTGCTTGCTTTTTTTTTTTCTTTTTTTGGGGTCCGGTCGTGGGGCCTGAACTCTGGACCTGGGCGCTGTCCCTCAGCTCTTCAGCTCAAGGCTAGTGCTCTACCACTTGAGCCACAGCGCCACTTCCGGCTTTTTTCTTCTTGCTTATATGGTGCTGAGGAATCGAACCCAGGGCCTCAGGCTTGCAAGGCAAGCGCTCTACCACTGAGCCACCTTCCCAGCCCTCTTTCTTTCTTTCCCTTTCCTTCTTCTTTCAAGTGTAACTCCCCAATAGCAGGAGCTGGATTTTCCAATCTGGTATGAACAGAACCCTGTGCAGGGCTTACATAGGCCACAAGAGAAGTGTGTGAAAATGCGTGGCCTCTCAGCAGTGTTGTCCCAGTGCACAGGGTATCCTGTCCCCCACTTAGTGATAAGCCAAGCCTCCCCAGTGGGAAGCTAGGCAACCCAATGGACTTCCTTTCCCCACACAATATCCTATCCGTTCCTACCTTCACCCCAGTGGACTTCAGCTGGACCCATGCTGGACAGCTCTCCAGCTGCACATTCTGAGTCCCAGCTAGGAAGGCACTGAGAAGGACTCGTCCAGTTCTTTGATTTTACAGCAAGGGAAACTGAGGCTGGATCTCCAGAGTCCCTCATCTGGGGCCTTCCCTCGCCAGCCCCTTCGGGATTTGCGAATGGATGGGAAATGGCGGCCCATCTCTCCAGTGGTCCTCCCTGCCACCTCGGGGACCATCTGGCCCCTTTCCTCATCAAGACTACTCAGGGTCCCCCGCAGACCTCTCTGAGTCAAGCCTACCCACCGTCCCTCGGGTGCCTCTCCCAGCCACGGACACAGCCCCGAGGCTTCACGGGTGGCTCACCTGGTCTCCGTGTCCTTGGCGGGCGGTGGTCCGAACCCCACGAGGGAGCGCTCCCCGGGCCCCGGGAAGAGCTCCGGGGGCGGGGCTCCCGCCGTGGAGGCGCCCCCGGTGCTGCGGCTCTTGCCTCCGGGACTCTCGGCGAAGACGGAGGAGGATCCCGAGTCTTTGCGGAAGGACTGGCGCACGGGGGAGCCGCGGCTGGGGGGCCCCGAGTAGGGGCTGTGCGGGGGCGGGGGTCCCCCGGGCGGCGGCGCCACGTCGGCCAGCTTCTGCGGCGACGAGGGCGGCAGGCGGAAGCCGTAGCCGTCGCCGTAGAGCGGGCCCGCGCCGCCGGCCGCCTTGTACAGGGAGTCCTCCAGGTCCGACTGCAGCGCCGCCGCCGAGTAGGTGCTGAGCGAGCGCACCGAGCCGCGCTTGTACAGGCCGCCCGCGCCGGGGTAGGCGAACGGGTCCCCGGCCGCCGCCGCCAGGCTCAGGCGGCCCTCGTGCAGCAGCCCGTAGGGGTCGGCGTAGAGACCCTCGCCCTTCACCAGCACCATGCCGCCCGCCTTGCCCGCCAGGTCCTCGTCCGGCTTCACGTCCCGCCGCTCCAGGATGGCGCTGGGGCTGGGGCTGACGCCCTGGGCAGCCGGGGCGCCGCCCAGACGCTCGGCCGCGTGGTGCACCGGGCTGCCCGCGTAAGAGGGCGGCCGTCCCCCCGCGTACGAGAGGCGTGAGCGGGATGGCGAGCCCGAGGGCAGCCCCGACGGCAGCCCCGATGGCAGCCCCGGTGGCGGCGAACCAGACGCCAGGTGCGGGGCCGGCGACAGGTTGTTGAGGCGCCGCGTGGGCGAAGACTCCCGCGACGCGTACACCATCTCTCTCTGCGCAGAAGACAGCCCCGGAACCCCGTGGGACTAGTCACAAAGGGGACCCCTCTCCCCTAGCTTGAGGAACCAGCATCTCTCCGCTGATGCTTAAGAAAAGTCCCTCCTGTCCTCTGCCTTCCTTCTCTCCGGCTGCATCTGGGGTCCCTTTCCCATCGGGGCTCCCAGCATGGGGGAGGGGGGACGACAGATGGAGAGGCATCGCAAAGGCAACCCTCAGCCCACACCGTGGTGGGGGTGAGGTGGGGGAAGGGGTGGCTGCTGAGAGAACTTCACAAAAATCTAGAAGCCTAGATTTTTGGACAGAGCTAGTAGCGGATGAGGGGAGGGATGCTGCCATAACCCCACAATCTAGGATTGCTTCAGTCCCCCCCCCCCCCCCCCGTTTACCCCTCTCTAAAGTTGGCCCTGGTCCCAGGCGACAGGCAACTGTCCACACTTTGCCCGTCTGGACCCCACCTCCCCAGCCTCTCCCCAATACCCTGGCCATCCCCGGAGCCATACCCGGAGGTCTCCGTTGGTGAGGTGAGAGCCAGGGAAAGCAGCGTACAGAGGCTCTTTCCTATAGATCTTGATAATACTGCGGTCCTGGATGTCTCTGGGGGAGGAAAGGGGTGCAGAGGGTCACCACGCAGCCCATCTGCCCTGCACAATGAGGAGGGGACAGCTACTCCCAGGAAAGAGATGAAGGATCTGGACACCCCAATCCCTTGTAAGTCCTTCCCTCGGTGGCTCTAGCTGCCTGCCACCAGCACACACAGCAGTCTCCACCCGATCTCTCCCTCGGCCACAGGAGCCATTTTCAGGTCAGCTCAGGTCCTGATGGACCAGCAGGGGTGGAGGATTTAGCAGGGAGGGGGATGCAGGCAGAAGGAGGGTCAGGAAGAAGCTGGGAAAGGGTTTCTCGGGTCCTTCCGAGCATTTGGGGGAAGTCCTCCCATCCACCCCGCTCGGGGCCACGCCCACCGGACATCCTCCAGCTCGTAGAAGACGTTGCGCGCCTCGTCTTTGATGAGGATGGCGGTGTTGGGCGACTTCAGCATGCCCATGGTGAGCTTCTGCGGGAACATGTGCGCGATGAGTGCGTGTAGCGTGTCCAGGCTGCTGACCTCGTGCGTGATGTGCACGCGCCGCGTCTCCTCCCCAAACTGCAGGAACAGCACCCCTGCGAAGGAGACGCCGCCCCTGCGGTCAGCGCCACCGCCACCGCCATGCCGCCCGCCTGGAGATCGAGGATGGGCGTCCGGAGGAGCTGCGCTGGTCCCTGTCCCGCAGTGGCAAGGTCTGAGGCCAGACGCCGCCCCCGAGTGCAGGTGCACCCAAGCACTCTTCATGCTGGGGCGTTAGGCCGCTGGGCAGTCTCCCCCAAAACACCCAGTTCGACCCCAGGCAGCTGGAGCCTGGGAAGTGGGATTAGGGAAAGGATGCCACAAGAAACAGGATGGAAAGCTGGAGAGAGAAGTGGGAAGAAAGGGCTGGAGGAAAAGGAGAGGAAACCTGCCTGGAAGGGAAAGGGCTTGGAGGGAAAAGAGGGTTGTGGGGTGGGGAGGGGGAACAAGAGTCTGAAAGAAGAGGAGGGGAGTAGAGAGCTCAGGATGGAGAGGCCCACTGAGGGGACTGTTGGGGGAGGTAGATCTGTGCTGGAGGAGAAATCCAGTGACTCGCAGCCAGAGGGGAGCTAGGGAGAAGAGTGGAGGGTGGAGCTTATGGCCTGGAGGGAAGATGGACAGGTTAGCCAGTACCTGGTGAACGAAGCTTGGTCTGGCTGGCAGAACGGGAGAGGGGCAGGCTCTGTCGGAAGCGGTTCATCCTGCTGAAGCCCAGGGGCAACTCTGCCTCCGACATGGTCTCCAGCGACTCAGCCGAAGCGTAGGACAGCTTGGCTGCCTGGTCTGCCAGCCCTGGCTGCGCTCCCTGAGTGTGGCGTGAGCTGCGGGTCTGCAGGAGCAGGGCAGGGTGAGATATATCAGCTCTGCTGTGCTTGGCCGCGGCCACCACCTCCACTTCCATCCATCTAGGCTCAGGGAGCCCCCTGCCACCAGCCAGCATCTCTCTCTCTCTCTCTCTCTCTCTCTCTCTCTCTCTCACACACACACACACACACACACACACGCAGGAGAGTCTCCGAGGTTCCAGACTCATGGGGTAGCAGCAGAGCTGTAGCCTCCCTAGGACACCCAGCAGGTAAGCAGTGGGCAAAGGACTCAGGCACCCTGGGAAGCCAGACAAGAAGCACCTGAGCAGGAGCCATGGGCATGCCTGCTATTTTAAGCCAGCAAAGAACAACAACACAAATTTGTCACCGAGGTGAGCAGCAGAATCGTTGAGCAAATTGGGACATTAGTTCCAGACATTAATTAAGCGGCGGGTTTGTGAGCGGCGAAATTTATTCTTCATGGAGTTCAGAGGATTGGGGTGAGCTAGGAAGCTGGGGCCCAGGGAGAAAGCAGAGTGATCGAAGGCCCCCAAGGTCCCAGTGGTAGAAGTTGTGGCCCTTGCAAAATGGGGTGGTGAGAATGTCCTTGACTTAGAGTGGCTAGGACAACTTTTCTAAACCCCAGAGAGCCAGCAGGACCCCAGCATCAGACAGACCACCTGTGGAGTACACACAGCGCACACGTGAGCACATGCATAGGGACCAAGCTCAGCCCCTCCCTGCCACACAGCCAGCAGTGCCCAGCATGACAACGCCTTACTGCACTATAGCTGAGGGTGGGCACTGGCTGGGTCAGGAGGGGTGTCACAGGACAGCTTGATTTCTGTCTCATGGGAGGCCATGTGTCTCACTATAGTCTCAACTGTACTTTAAGAGTCTATTTTTGGCTCAAGCCTGGGGCTGTCACCCAGGCCACAGCTCCTGCCATTAGACCCCAGTACCTCCCCTAATGCCTAGTTGTTATGCAGAAACTCAGTTATTTAAAACAGTAAGATGATGTGTGTGTGTGTATATATATATATATATATCATGTATATACGTATACATACACACAGTTATAGTTACCAAAAGAACATGCCCAATTGTATTTTCCTGTAAAATAAATTATTTTTTAACAACATACCACTCAAAACCACTAATTTTGGCTAGATTATATCCAGGTTGCCAGAGAGAGCTTCCTTTTTTCATTTTCTACATTTCTATTAAAAATTAAGTGGATTTTGCCCAATCAGAATATATTACTTTTATAATTAAAAAAGACAACAATAAAAGTATCTCTACAAAGGAGTAATTTATTCTCCTCTTCAGCTCCCTTTTTCCCCAAATCCTGATTAACCCCTAATTAATCTCCACTTTCCTATTAGCCCAATGTAATGTTCCAATTAGATTAGAACTCTCGAAAAGAGAATGCATCTTCCTCTCATGGGCAGTGTGCCCAGTTGTTGCGAAAGTGTCCTTGAAGTTTGGGGATGTGGAAGATCAGATTTTGGGGCTAGTAAGGGTCATCCAGCCTCAAGTACAATGTCTTGACCAGTGGGTGAACATGGATCTTGGGAAGAAGTGAGGTAGTATAAGAATTGTGCTCATTTGAGGAAATCTTTGCTCAAATTTATACCCCATGGCACAGAGCTCTAAGCTGACCACCAACACCAGGTTGTGCACCCTCCGAGACCTTCAGTCCCAGTGAAGCCACAGTTGGGGATCTCTGTAACAGTGTTGGGTGGGCTGATGGGCATGGGGTTGCCAGGCAACTGAAAGGTCAGCATTTGCTAGGCTGAGGAGCTACAGAAGGAGGCAGCTAACAAGGAGAAAGAGTAGAAGGGGCCTCCAGGCCAGGTCAGGGGCACAGTGAGACACCAGGAAAATTGGAACAGGCAGAATGAAGGGGGTGAGACTCTAGGGGTAGCTGACTATAGAAGGAGGAATCCTGGGAGGACAGATGGCTACATCCCCTTTACCACTTGCTCCTGCCTCCATCCAAGCCCCATAGACACACTGCCATCCTCAGAGCATCCTCAAAGCCCTCCCAAAAAGAGGCAGAGACCGGGAGCCTTGCTCTCCATCTCTAGGCAGAAGAAAGTAAGACATGTTAGAAGAACTTCCCAACCAACAGAGAGATGGCAAGAGAAGGAAACAGTGGCCCAACCAGAGCTCCCAAAGACAGGAAAGGGGCTGCCCTGGGAGGCAGTAAGCACTTCCCAAAAGCAGTCCATGGACTGGAGCAGAAGTACTCAGGTGCTTTGACAAACTCTCTTCCAGGACCCCATGTTCACTATATCAGTCTCTGTGGGCTGAAGCCTATGGTTTTAACAGGTTTCTAAGATGATTCTGGTGTCCAAGTGTTAGAATCAGATCATCATCCATGATTCTGACAGCTGCTGAGTTTAGGTTCTGGTAAGGCTTGGCTACGACATACATTTTCTCATTTTTTTTTTTTACAATAATTCTATGAAGCAGACACTGATCCACTTCACAGAGGAGAAATCAAGGCCCAGGGAATTATGTAAAGTGCCCCTAGGTCACCAAGCGAGTTAATAGTAGATGGAATTCCCCACCAAGCTCAGCTTCTCCGGCTTCAGGCCTGTGTATTTAACATCACTGTCTCCCACCTCGTCCAGAGAAGCTGAGCTGACAATAGGATCCATAAGGTTCTGATTCAAGCACCTCCTTGCAAGGCTCTGGAAGAATGTGTGCAAACAAGATACTTGGTGTGTCTGAATGGTGGCCTCCCATACCCTGCCATGATGCCTGGGATTCTAGGAGCCAGAGACTCCAGGAAACATACAGCAGTCTAACCAGAAAAGAGAGATAAGAGAGCGTAGGGGTCAACAGGTTGTCTAGCTCTCCTGCTCTGAATTACCTAAACTTCTCAGGGGAGACATGGTTAGGTACCACCCCCGAGTCTGGTCCTCTATATACATGTAGGTTTAGGGATACAAGACTGGGAATGGTCATTCCTGGCACCAATCAACTCCCCTATGATGAAAAGCCAAAACAAGGAAGTCACAGGACAGCCTAAGGAAGTGAATTTGGGGGGAGGGTGTGGGAAGGGAGGCTGTGGGGGCTTGAACTTAGGGCCTGGGCACTGTCCTTGAGCTTTTTGGCTCAAGGCTAGCTAGCATTCTACCACTTGGAGCCACAACACCATTTCCAGTTTTCTGATGGTTAATTGGAGATAAGAGTCTCACAGACTTTCCTGCCCAGGCTGGCTTCAAACTACGATCCTGAGATCTTAGCCTCCTGAGTAGCTAGGATTACAGACATGAGCCTGGGATTACAGACATGATGCCTGGCTAGGAAGTGAAATTTGATGTCAGGGAACAGATCCCAAAATAATACCCTGGTTCCAAGTCTCTATCTCAGCCTTTCTCCTTCCTAGTGGACTAATCTTCTACAGTCCGGATGTCCATCAGGACCTTATTCTGGATCTATAAGTCCCTGGCAGGTGAACCCAGACTATCCCAAAGCAGCAGCCACAGCCAACAGCCCTGGGTCCACCTCCCGCATCACAGGGGACCCGTGCAGACGCACACCCGGTGCAAAGCATGTGCAGGGGAGAGGCAGGGAGGGGCAGCACATGCAATTGTCATGGGAGCAGAAGCATCACACACTGACCTTGAAACTCCAGTAGTTTGGCTGCTGATGGAAATAAGAGAAGAGATGGTTATGAGGAGGTAGGAGGTAAGGTACAGGTTTGAGACCCTTGGAGAACTCAGTCTTGTTCCACGGCCCTCCACCCCACTCCCAAAAGCAGGAAGAAAGGAATGCTCATCTCGTTTCCTATGAAATATATCTCATTCTCTACTGAGACCCCAACATCCTGGTGCACTCAGGATGGACAGGCTTTTAGTCTGCTGGATGGGGTGGAGGGAAGGCAGGAAAGAACATTCCAATGTTTGCAAGCCACATTATAGCTATAGTAAGTGTTGTCAGAAACTTACAGTTAGGAAGAAAAGCACAGATGACTGTAATGCAGAGAGCCCACAAGACAGTTAAAAGAGGGGAAGAATTCATGTGGACTTTGAGGTCAGAGAGATGGCACCTGATTAGGGGAGGCTGAGTAAATTTTCCCGGAAAAGATGGCATTTGAGATGGGTCTTAAAAATGGAGTCACTGGAGACTGGGAAGAAAGTCATATGAAGGGGAAGGGGAAGCATGGGAGGGTGGCCAGGGGCAGGCAGGCAGAACGAAAGAGTGAGGAAGTGTCGTCTGCATACCAGTGGGGCTGGAATGCAGCCTAATCTGCCATTTCCCAGGCTGCAAAGGCACTGGGGCAGGACACTGAGAATATGTGGTGATCCAGATTTAACTGGGTGGGCAAGTGAGAAACACACAAATGGGGCAGAGTGGAATCAGAACAGGATTCCAACAGGGCTGAGGAGAGGGAGTGGAAGAGAGTGGCTGAGGTTTCAGACAGAACAAGCAGGCCTGTGTGACTGGATGGGCTTGGATTGTGGAGAAAAGTGGATACCAATGGCCTCCTTGCACTGGGCAAAGGATGGAGAGCTATGAGCAGCAAAGGCAGTTGGGGTGTCTGGGAGACATGCAATGCCTAGGGCTGGTGAGCTGACAGAGGAGGGTTGTAAGAGGGGAGGGGACTGAGACTGCTCCCCCTCATTCACAGTCACCCAGGGCCACCCTGCCTTCCCTAGAGACCAGAAGGCCCTTCCAGATGGCTAGGGACAAGGAAGGAGCAGTCCAGAGAGCACGCTGGTTCTTGGCAAGGCTGAGGGCACCCTGCTGACCGGGGCCAGGCTCAGCAGGACAGAGGCAGCAGATGGCCGAGCCCTGGGGTGCCTGGCACAAACAGACAAGATTCCCCAGGCCTCAGAGTCACTGGCAGAGGAGAGGGACATTGGGAGATATCCCTGAAGGGGGAAGGACATGAAGCTAGGGTGGCCTGTGCCATGTGAATGCTTTTGTGGCAAGAAGTTGCAGAATCACCTAACATAGGCTTAGCTGAAGCACCCCACCTTGGGGTGGGGGTGACACTGGGCTGGAGGTGAACTAAAGAACTTGACTTGCCAGGACCCCCCTGCCCACAACACACACCAAGCCACAACTGTCATTTCTCCCACAGCGATAGCTTTGAAAGATGAAAGAAAAATGGTCACATACCAGGCAGAAAAAGGGGACACAGAGCATGTGCCCAGCCATTGCCTGGACTAGCCAAGGTCCAGTGGATGTCCACGGGTGCTGAGGGGAGGGTCCACGGTGGGCCCTGGCCAGAGTTACAGTTGCTTTTGGCCTTTGAATGGTAGGGGAAGGAAGCAAAGGGAGTAGACACACAGGAGGCAGTAGAAACAGGCAGAGGACAGTGGAAGGTTTACGATGAGAGTCAGGTCTGCAGACCCAGAGTGATAAACGGCTCTGCAGAGGAGGCCTTACCCCTCACCCACCTCTACCACCACACCAGGCTCAGGCAATGGACACAGGGGCCACTCACAGCTCCCTGGAGCACTGAGCCTTCCACACAAGGACATATGGACTCTCAGATACATCCTTAGATGTATCAGAGCAAGAACACCCAACCCACGAAGGCACACAGCATGTAGAGAGAAGCGGTGAGAAACAAACCTAGCAACTCAGAGGCATCCATTCAGAGACCACCCCCCTTGATGCACACCCAGATCCCCAGGACTGTGACTCAATCACACTGTCTCACAGACAGATATACCCAGTCCCTGAACATCAGTCACACCCATCCTCAACATACATTAAAGTCACAGATAAAAACAGGGATACTCCTCTCTCTCTCTCTCTCTCTCTCTCTCTCTCTCTCTCTCTCTCTCTCTCTCACACACACACACACACACACACACACACACAACTCAGGCTACAGAAACACAGAGTAGCACACACATAGCACGTGCTCATGGCCTCACAGAAAAAGTCCTTAATCCCCTTCCCCCTACTAGCTGGTCAGGAGGCTTCTGACCACCTTAGCCAGACATGATGTTTCGGAGATGTGATCTCTTTAATTAAGAGGCAGGTGTTCTATCCCCAATCCTGCACTGATCTCAACACAGTGGACTCGGGGTACCTTGTACAGATCTTCTGATTCCCCCCTGCTGTTCCTGGAGGGGAGACAGAGGTAAACCCTGAGTTCTAAGCCTGCGAGATCCACTGGTGGTCACCTGGTAGGACCAGGTCACAAAGGGGCCCAAGGGAAAGGTTGTGGTGGCATCGGTGCTCCAGGTCAGCCTAGCCCCAGGAAAAGGTGCAGAAGGAAGAGGAGCATTGGTGCTCCATGAACTTGGATGGACGGATGAGTGATGTTAAGATGCTATCCCAGGACTTCTGGCTCTGAACCTCAGCATGCCTTTTCCTACCTCTTTCCTTTGTCCTGTGTCCAAAAAGTGGGGAAAATAATCCTCTTCCAACCAGCCCCACCAGGAATGAGGTACATAGTTTCCTGGCAACTCACTACCCTTGGAGGAGGAAGAGGCCTCTGTGGAGACCAACCATCCCCTTGTCTCTTTCCAGGAGTTAACCCATGGGACAACCCTGGGTGGCTGAGATCAGAGGCTCCTCCCCTCTTCTCCAAGGAGGACACTCCCAGTCATTCTTCACCCAACTTCCAGTCCCCCCTTTCTTCCTCCTGTGCTGTGCCCAACAGTGTCTAGTATATAGCCGGCCCTGAACAAATAGGTGGCAATGAATAAATGCCAACAAAATAAGACCAGCCTGTGGGGGAGGGGTGACTGAATACTCAGCCTGGCCCTTTTCCCTTCATCTCCATCTTCTGGCACAAGTGCCTTTCAGTCTTCTGGGCTCATTCCCTGGGAATCTCCCTACATGAGAAAGCCCCTGGAGGGAAGGCAGAGGGCAGGAGTGCCTCTGGGATCTTTCTGCTCACCCCAGCAAAAACCACACACACACACACACTCACACACACGCACCTCAACACTCAACACCAAGGCCAAGCTATGCCCTCTCCTACACTCAGGAAGGGCCGGGCTTTCCCAGAAGTCAGGAAGAAGGTGAAGAAGTGGGGGGGGGGGGGGGGGGGGGTCGGGGAGGCTGCAAAGGAAAGGCCAATGCCTAGATCAAAGCTGCAAAGCAGAGTCCTACAGAGGCTGGGGCGAGCTGAGAGGGCACTAAGAGGGTAATATGGAAGCCAGCCATGCCTCAGAACAAGGATTTCCATCCATGGGGGAAGGGACTTCGGCAGAAACCCAGGAAAGCAAACTAACTCCCTGAAGAGCAGAAAAAACAGCTCTGCCCATCCCTCTCCCCCTCCCCAGCCACTCGCCGTGGGCTACGGTCCCTCCCCCTGCAGCTGGCTGAGTCCTCGCAACCCAAGCTCTGGGAGGGGCGGGGACCGAACCCCTCTAGTGAGCCTTAGCCCCATGGGGGAGGGGGTCCTCCCCGCACCTCCTCAGGGCCAACATTCTCGGAGAACTAGGTGAGTGCATGACCCCTCCTTGACCCCGAGCCCCGACGACCACCCACCCTCCAGGGAAAAGAGACAACCATTGGGTTCGCACCCCCCTCCCCCCCAACCCGCTCCTAAATCTGACTCTGCCAGCCGGGCGCACACACCCACCTCTCAACTCGGGTGAACACGAGTCTCCGTAAACAGGCGCCCCTGGCTCGAGGGGGTTCACGGCGCCCTCCCCCCGGCTCCGCGCGCACGCGCGACCCTCCCTGCCTCCCTCCGCGCCAGGACCGACCCCGGTTCCCGCCTGCCCGGCGCGGCGCGCGCGCGGAGGGGGTGTGCTTGCTGCAGGAGCGGCGCGGGGGCGAGGGTGCACCCCGGGAAGGTCATGACTTTCCGAGGCTGGGGGACGGGGGGGGGGGGGGGGGGAGGAGGGACGGGGACGCATGCCGCATTTTGGAGGTGGGGGCTGGCCCACATGGAAAGCACCTGATGAGGCGGGGAAAGGAAGGGGGTGTTTTTCCGACATCGGGAGACCCGCAATGACGGCGCAGCCCCCCACCCTCCAGCCCTGGACCGCCCCTCGTTGCTACGGAGCCGAACCCCAAGTCCGTGTCCCCGCCCCGCGCCGACCCGGCCCCCAGAGCCGCTCTCCCCGCCCCCCCCCCGCCACCGCCCCCAACCTTACCTGCGGCTACAGGTGTAAGCGCGGGGGCCCCCAGCCCCAGATCCTGCGTCGGGCGGGGGAAGGGAGGGCGGCCCCCTACGCCCACCGCCCCGGCTCTCCCCTCCCCCGGCCGCCTCCGCCGCCGCCGATGCCCTTTGCTGCAATGCGAGAGCCGCCACTGCCGCCGCCACCGAGCCGGCCCGGGCCCCGGTCGCCCCGGTAACCACGACTCCACCTGGCGCTGCGCGGCGCGCCCGCCGCCGCCGTGCACATCCCCTCCCCGGCCCCCTCCCCCGGCGCGGCCCCGCCGGCGCAGCCCCGCCGAGGAGCGGCGGAGGCTGGTGGCTGCGTCGCCGCGGTCACCCGATCTGCCGGCCCGCCGCCCGGGACTCGGGTTGCAGCAGGAGAGATGGAGGTTAGACAGGCTGGAGGGAGGCAGGGGGAGGGGCTGTGGTTTGCTCTAACCTCCCGATCTCTTCCCAGGGTCCTCCTCACTGCCTCCACCCACACAGGTCGGATCTACCGCCTCCACCTTTCGAGCCCACAGCCTCCGCTCACCAGAGTCTCAGCTGTGCACCTTTCCCTTTTCATTCTTCTGCTGACTGAACTCCCTCCTGAGTCTGGAAGGCCTAGGATGCTTAAGTTTTCTTGATGGCTTCTGCTGGGTGACTCTGGCCCTTGGCTAAATGTCTCTGACTTTACAGAAAGAAACCTCAGAGTTATCTTTGGGGACAAAGAGTGTCTTAAGCTCCAAGTAACAAGTAATGCCAAGGCCCTGCACACAGCCTGGGGGAAGTTTCCTCTCCCCTCCATTAAGAGTAGATGGCAGATGTGGACAGACCATAACAGATCACAGAATCCAGCCTCACATCAATCACCTCGACCCTTAGATGTCCCCTCTGTTAGATGTTCCTCTGGGGAACTCCAAGCACCTGTGCACACTGCACCTGTCCTCTGCTTTATCTCCAGCCTTGTCCCAACCACTTTGGTCTCCATAGCACACTCCTCTTGCTCAGGACAAGTCAGTCCCACTTGTCATCCAGTCTGGGGGAAAGACACCTCCTTATTCCTGAGTTGGGCTAACTTGGGGCTGTAGTGGGCTCAATGCCCTGCGAGTGATGCCAAGTGTGTCAGTCGATTGCTAGACTTGAGTTATGCCCAACTCAAAACGCCCAGACTGTGGAGGCTTGTCATTTCCTAGGTGGTCACAATGACCTTTCATTTACTATTTCTTGAAAAAGTCAAGGCTTGTCACCTTTAGGTATATGAAGACCAGGACCCCTTCCACACCCTGGATTTGCTGCTTCTATCCCCACTCGTCCACACACACATACAAAATAAATATCCTTTAGTTGAGACCTTCCTGTGTTGTCCTCTCCCCTCCACAACTCTTAACTCCCTGGTCCCTTCTCCCTGTTCTGGCCTTATTATTCTTCCCTGACAATAAATATCCAGAGGAACCCAGCTCCTAGTATCTTGTCTAAGCATGCCACTGTCTACACTGACATCTATCTTCCCATCAGGCATACTGAGGTTTGGTGAGGAACTAGGGAATAAATTCAGAACCAAAGGCTACATGCCTAAATTCTCTTTTTCTTTTTCTTTTCTTTCCTTTTCTTTTTTTCTTTTTTTTTGGTCGTGGGGGCTGAACTCTGGGCCTGGGCACTATTCCTCAGCTTTTTAACTCAAGGCTAGAGCCCTACCACTTGAGCCACAGCTTTTTTCTGCTTATGTGGTGCTGAGGAATTGAACCCAGGGCCTCATGCATGCGAGGCAAGCTACCACTGAGCCAACTTCCCAGCCCCCAAAATCTCTTTTTTTTAAAAAAAAAAATTGAGATTAAATCTTGACATCACAAGAACAAAGGGAGAGAAACATCATGTAGAACTTCCTGGTCAGAAGTCGGGGGAAGGTTAACTGTTCAGAAATGGAAGAGTACGATGTGAATAGGGAGATAAGATGATCTCAGTTGGGGTCGGGGGGGGGGGGGTGGTAAAAGAATAAGAGGCTCCTGAAAAGCCATGGAGTAAGACAGAAGTTCACCTGTTTAAAGGAGATACTTATGTGTGTGTGTGTGTGTGTGTGTGTGTGTGCACATGTTTAAATCATGAGATTGTCCCTCAAAAAGTTTGTTCCTTCAAACCAACCAGGTTTGGGGAGGTAGTGGTAAGAAATTAGACAATGGGGGTGGGGATGTGAGCATAGGACATAGAAAGTCTCCTGCAAATGGGGGGTTCCTACATGAAAGGAAAGGGATGCAAAATAATTCTTCTTAATATCCCCCCTCCAAAAAAAAAGCCTTCCCAAAGCCAAGCTCCAGCATGGATTTGGGGTGGGGGTGGAGGTGGGTGACTCACCTGGGCCGGCTGGCCAGCCCCGGAGGGGGCGGAGTCGCCATGGAGGTGGGAGCAGAGGGAGCTGAGGAGGCACACAGGGTCCACGGTCCAGCCGCCAACCTGTGTGTGTGAAGCCAGGGACACCCCATTAGGGGGAGCGGGCAGGAGCCGCTGGGGAGGGGGGCTGGGATAGGATAGGCAGGGGCATTCCTGAGGCAAGCCTGGATATCAGGCTCACACAATAGAGGGACACTAGGTCTCTCCCATTAGCTGGGTCCTCTAGGGTGTCGGTCATTCCTCTCTGGCAAGGGTAGGGTCTTCCCCAGTACAAGTCCCTGAAATTCTGATCACCAGCTCCTCCCTGGTGAGGGCCTGATCACTCTTCACTAAGTATGTCCCCTTCAACCTCACAGAGATGGGGACCACTGAGCAAGAGAGGCTCACCCCAGTTATATGCATAGAGAGTGTGTCCCTGCCATCTCCATGAATGTGTCTTCCTTCTACTCCAAGGCCACCTGCCCTGATTCCCTCAGAATTTGCTTGTTCCCTAATGTCCTCTGTCCTGTCTCTCAGTTGTTCCTTTCCTCAGTCACCTATGTGGCAAGCCAGCGCCATGCTCTGGCACCAGTTACTCCATGGCAATTGAACAGGCCCTGGTGGGTGTCTGTACTCACCCTCTGAAGGACTGAATGGTTCACCATGACAGAGGAAAGGAATGAACTTGTGATAGGGTTGTGCTTGTATTCATTCCCTGAGTATTTGTAGAGTACTTACTGAGTGTTTACCAGCCAGACTCCTTGTGCTAGGGAACATGCCAGCAGCCTTTGAGGCCAGAAGCATTGTCTCTTCCAGGCCTATCACCTTTTGAAGCTGCCATCCTGGCTCTTTTCAGCTTTCTCCAGCTACACCTCCTGAGACATCTCCAGTTGCTCACCACCCGTCTCTCTCTCCCTCTCTTCCTCTCTCTCCCTCTCACTGGTTGTGGGGCCTAAACTCTGGGCCTGGGTACTGTCCCTCAGCTCTTCAGCTCAAGGGCCACAGCACCACTTCTGACTTTTCCTGCTTATGTGGTGCTGACGAATCGACCCCAGGACCTCATGCGTGCAAGGCAAGCACTCCACCACTGAACCACCTTCCCAGCCCCACCACCCAGTCTCTCCAGCCCGCTATTTTATACTACACTCCCAACATGAGCTGTCAGCACCAAATGGATCCATAACTCCTTGCCAATCCCAGTGATTGTCCCATCATTTCAACTTCTGAAGCTAGGTCTCTCCTGCCAGCCCCTCTTTCAGGGGCCTTTCTCCTGCTCCCCTCAGGGTTTCTGGGATCCTCTCCCTAATCATCACAGACTTCCTTCTCATCTTAGATTCCATTAGTCCTAGGTGGCTCTTACTCTCAGATCTCACATCCCATGTCCATATCTGCTTTGACCATGCTCAGGTCTCCCAACAATGGTCTCACTGGAGTCCAGTGCTGCACATATGCTGTCTAGCTGTGAAGACCCCACCCACTCTTTATGGTCTTCCTTCCCTTCCCACATGCTTCCTTACCCTTTTGTTTCTCTCCAAGGTACCGACATCTCCCTGTCTCCACTTTTTCCCCCTGTCATTGCCTCCTAGAAGCTTAAGTCTCCCCTCCCGAACCCCCAGTCCTCCTGCTTCCAGATTCCCAAATACCACAAACCCTGCCTCCACATCCAGTCTCCACCTTCCTGCCCTAGTGTCAACTGGTCCCACAAGTTTCCCATACACACACTCTCTAAGCCTTTTCTGCACCAGCCAGGGGGACCTCTGCACCACTCCCCAAACCCAAGTCTGGGCTCATGTTGCCTCCCACCCCATGCCTCCTAAATATTCTCCTCGGCCTATTCAAATCCCATCTTTTTAGATCTTGTGTAGGTAACTCCTCCTTCAGGAAGCCTTTCTGAACAGGCCTTCACACCTGATGTCCTGCCCCTTAACCCCTCTCGAAGAGCTGTACCTCTTATAACAGAATTTAAGCAACCATTCTTCCCAGCTAGCATTCATAGCAAATGTCCTTAGCTGGGAAGGAAGGATGACATTTGATGACAAATGTCCCTGCCCCACCCCTCCAAGCCAGAGCTCTCAGAGAGCCCACTGAAGGGGGCTCCCTGAGGACCCAGGCCATACTCTCATCTCGCAACTCTTCCTATTCCCACCCTGGATGCTGCTCCCAGGACTCTGGAGCTATGAAAAGGCAAAAGCCAGACAGAACTGGAGATGACATCAGGGGGACAGACAAGGTACCAGAAATGTGCCAACATCCCAGTCACGTCCACTACTACCTGGAAAAGGGAGCAAGGCCTGACACCCCAACATGTGAGTGAAAGGCTGCTGATGGGATTTACTACCATTCCTTTGTTCCTTCTCCCAAAGGGAGCAATGCCAGAGTCCTAGCAGCCAATACACCAGCCACCATTAAGACACACACCATCCACCCCAATGCAGGACTGAAGGCAGAATACTAGTTTTCATAACTGAGAAGCTCACGCTTGGGTAGAGGGGTCCATTCAGGGTATGTAAGGATCTGGGTAAGGTTGAATATAGGAAGAGACAGGTTCTGGTCCCTCCACCCCCACCTCTCACAACCTTCCTTATGGCACCAGAGATCTAAGCCACTGAGAGTAGAGGAGGAGCGGTGGCGAGGTCAGAGAGGAAAGAGGTAAAAGACCCCAGTTCTGGACTCTGCCTTTGCAAGAACTAGAGCCAGGTCAGATTCAGCCTACCCAATCAGGCTCCTGAGGCCTGACCGTCGCTTAGATTTCAGATTTCTGGAACCTCCCGCCCAAGTCCAAGCTCCCCAACTCTACGACTGGGTCCAACTTCAGTTGTTCCAGCAGGTCGGTCCCCAAAGCTGTCCCTGCCCTTTCCTCCCTTGCAACGACTCCTTTAGGACACGCCTTCCTGCACTTCCACCCAAACAACCTGGGACCAACTCCAGTTGCTCCAAATTCCAGGACAGCGAAAGAGGTTTGGAAGCTGAGCCCCACTTTCCTCCCCCAGGCCTCAGAAAAGACCTACCAGAGGCCAATACCCCGGAGAGAGGCAGCTCCCCAACTTCGCCCCCCTCCCCGCACCCCATCCCCAGCCCGCAGCCCCCCAGCCCACCCCCACTCACCTGTTCTCGCATGCGGTCCTGCTGGCCTCGCAGGGCCAGGGCGTGCTGCGGGTACTTGCTCTTCAGGTGGTCCATGAAGGCATCGCGCTTGCGGTCGGCATCGGCCTTCTGGAGTCCGCTGAGCGCCTCCAGGCTCTGGGCAGCGATCACCGTGTGTCGCCGCTCAGACGTGTGCACCAGCCCCACGTTGGAGAAGCGCCGGCCCCCGCTGCCCCCGCCGCCCCCGCCCCCCAGGGTCCGGTACTCCCGCGGGTACTCGGCATCGTCCGCAGACAGCATGGGGGGGCTGCTCCGCTCGGGATCTGCGAGAGGGGAGAGGGGCGCGGTGGGTCATGGCGTGCCCGGCCTGGGGCTGCCCATCCTCCACCCGGGATCCTGAAGGAGTAGAGACGTTTCTAGGGTGTCACCCTTCACCGGGGTGCCAGGTGGAAAGTGCACCTGAGGCCCCAGTGGAGGGGAGGGGAGCAAAGCCAGGAAGCAGTTGGCTCCTCCTCTGTGGGTTTGGGGCCATAGTAACTGCAGTTACGCTGTCGTTGGGCAAGGGGGAAGGGGTGTGTAATGAAAGGATGAAGGGAGGTATCCTGGAAGCCTCCCTTGCTACACACCACCCCTCCTCGCCCTTTCTAAAGCTGGTGGACACAGAGAGGGAAAGGGAGCTGCCTTTTGTACGCTCCTGAATTAGAGAGAAAGGAGCTTGTAGGCTATTCTAGAACATTTTCTAAGGAGAGGCTGGAGGCCTTAGTCTCCTCCCTCAGACTGGTATGGATCTTTAAACGGGAGGCTGTCATGGAAAGGAATCAGGCATAGGAAACGTGGGAATGAGGCCAAAGAACCCTCTCAGGAATTCCCAAGGGGATGGAGGACCAGGGTCTAGGGCAAGGGACAAGCTCTCTCCCCACCCCATCCCACCCCACCCCACCTCCAGACAGACAGACAGACGGACAAGAGAGGTTGGTCACAGAGAGAACAGTGAGAGATGGATTAAAGACAAACTTAAAGGAGAAAGAAAGCAGACAGAACAGCTTGAGCCCTGCCCCCTCCCTCCCACTTCTCCTCCCCTTCTTCAATCTCTTCTCCCAACACAGGCAGGTTCTAGATCCCTAAAGAGACGCACAGGGGACAAAGGACAGTACAAAACTGAGGAAAAATTAAAAAGGCCGGGGGTTGAGGTCCCCATACAGAATTCTGAGTCCCTTCAAAAATACCCAAATACCAACTAGCCATCCCTCCTTCCCTCCTCACCCCACCTTCCCAGGCCTAGCCCTCTGTTCCCCATCCTCTAGCCAAACAGGTCACCCTTACCCCCTGGGGCCTGGCTAGGGGGCCCATCTTAGTTAGCCATATTCCTGGGCATGAAGCATAGATTTGCCTTTCCGGTCCCTCAGACGTCACTCCCAGTGGTACGAACAATCTCCTAGGCTCACCCCTTTCCCATCATCAACCAGAGTGGCATACCCTGAAGAAAGCCTAGGCCTGGGGCTCTGCCTCGACCACCTGACCCCAGGGGGTCCTTGAAGAGTGGGTTCTTAGCATCTTCTTTCCTACACACAGCCATGGTTTACCAGGCCTGCTACCAGGTCACAGTCATCCCTTGCACAACCACAGGTGGAAATAGGAGCGTCAGCCCCCCCACCCCCCTCCACACACACACACCCAGCTGAGGCTGAAGCAGGCACATCTGACATCTGGAGCACACAGCTAAAGGATCCTGTACCTCCCACCAAAACCATAGTAAATACCATGGACACTGCTCCCCAGGGCCTCTCTATCATCTCCATGGTCTGAGAGTCCCCCAACTCTCCTGTGGGGTATTAGTGTAGTCCTCTGTTCAGAGATGGCTGGAAGATGGCTGCTGAGGCTCAGAAGCCCAGTGACAAGCCCAAAGCCACAGCAAGTGATACAGGCCTGATTTGACCCTAGTACTTATTAGGTTTTCACAGCCATGCTTCCTTTGACAGATGACAATTGTTTATTTAGTGGAGCGGGCACTGACCACACAGCACTGAGCAGCACCATGCAGCACCACACTGTGTGGACTTGCTTGTTTACCTGCCCCTGGTCTCCCCACCACAGCTGCTAATCTGGGATTGCTCCTCTCTTCCCCAAGTATTCTTCTCTCTCCCCTAGTCACTGCTGTGCTCCCCAAAGTGAGGTCCAGAGACAGAGATGACTTTGAGAGAATCATTGGTTTATATTCAGTAGTCATACCTGTATTTTCAAAGGGTTAGAACAAATCCCAGTGAGAAGTCAAACCACTGGCTTCATTGTTCCTAGGGATGGCAGTGAGATAAGGTTTCCTCTTAAATGATTTTAAGTTCAAAGTGAGTTGAATTAATAATAATAACAATAACAACAACAACAACAAAAAAAACAACATTGCAACTGGGCATGGTGGCTCATGCCTGTCATCCTAGCTATTAGCAGCTACTCAGGAAACTGAGATCTAAGGGTCACAGTTCAAAGCCAGCTGAAACAGACAAATCCATGAGTCTCTTATCTTAAACTAATCAGTAAAAAAAATTAATCAGTGACAAGAGTGTCCTAAATGGTAAGAGCACCAGCCTTGAATGAAAAAGCTCAGCAAGAGCACAAGACTCTTAAGTTCAGGCTACAGTACTAGCATAAAAACAAAGCAAAGATGATGCAAATAGAGTTCCCTAACATGGAGGAAACTGGGGAAGACCATTGCTGACTCAATGAGGCTAGGACTACTGAGGCCATCTCACTGAGAGCCCAGTCTCTGATCCTTAATAGCTTGTGGCCAGTGAGTGGGACTGGGGGACGCTGTTTAATATACTGGGGGAAATGCTGAGGGTGATCTTGGTGCTGAAGAAAGATTGCCAATTAAAGCCAGGGAACTGCTTCCCATGACCCTCACCTCCTTCTCCTCCTTGGCTGGCCCTGAACAGCAGCTGGAAGTCTGCAGTCCCACTGCATACAGCTGAGCACATGGAAACCTGTACATCCCAGGAGCCCTTTCTCTGTGCAGGCCTTGCTCTGGACCTAGCTCTGGGTCCAGCCCTAGCCTTGTTGGGCCAGGATACCTCCCCTAATGCCAATGGCCAGACTTCTCTGCTCTGTGAGGGCTCTGGACACAAGTGGATGCTGTTGTGACAATTCTCCAGATTTCATTTTCCAGTTGCTTCCCCTCTGGTTCCAGAAGAGCTTCTTATCCCACTATCACCCCATCCCTCCCTTCATTCCCTCCATGCCAGTCCTCTTTCCTCCCTGGAGGGGGTGGGAGTGGATCTTAGTGTGTCTGGGGGTGGGAGAGATGGTTTGCAAGCCTGAAGTGGGCAGTAACTATGGGGGACTTTGGGGGGGTCATTGGGAATGGCAGGGAGCAGGCCAGGGGAGAGAAGAATGGAAACCCTTGATGGAGTTCCCCTAAGTCTTCCCTGGTGGCAGGGGAAGGGGACTGCTGAGTTGGCTTTGGCAAAGGGGGAGCAAGGAAGAGCCCCTCAACTGCCTCCTGCAGGTCACGACTTCCCCCTCAGACACTGGAGAAAGTGGCAGGAGGTGCCCCTAGAGAGAGGTGGAGGAGGCAATCTGCTGTTACAGATAGGCAGATTTGAGAAGCTTTACAGTTTAAGAACCTTTAAGATGCGAGGCTTTATTAAACAAAGGAGGGAAGCTGAGGCTCAGAGAGAAGGCTGAAGCCTGGGTAACCCCGGGCTATTGGGTACACATTGAACTTGTCTCTTGCAGGGACGGGTGGAGGTGCAGCTGGGAGGCCTAGCTGAGGTTTCCGGTTGGAACAGTCCTGTTGCCCTTAGGAGAGAGAGAGACAAGTATAGCCTTGGTCTGAGGATCACTCTTGAGCCTGCAGGATGCCTGAAGTCAGAGCAGGGAGGGAAGGGAGACACACTGCCAGGGACTGCAGAGTTTAGTCAGCACCTCCCCACAGGGAGCCCAGGCCAGCCATTCCTTTAGGTATTCATTCAGTCTATAAGCTTCTTCCCTACTGAGTACAGGGTCTAATCTGGAAAATGGGGTGTTAACCTCCAAAACACTGCCCCCAGAATGAGAGAGAAGCTTTGACAATGGAGGAGAAAGTGCATTGTTTTCAGTGAAAGACATTCCTGACCTGTGGGTGTTGGGCCCCCAGCAGGATGACCTCCCCATTCCCTCAGAGCCTATTTCAGCCAAAAACCAGTCCTTCAGCTGTCCTGACCCTTTTCCAACTGAGCAGCCCAGGGAAAAAGCCAGGGAGATTGATTCCAATAGAGCAAGCAGCAGGATCCAGGCCTCAGGGCCTGGGTAAATCAATGTTTCCTATTGGTGTTCAGGATCTGGGCTGTGTTCCATAAGAGAGGGATATAGAAAATGAGGGCCCAATAGTAGAGAGGCAGGAGCAGGAAACTCTGCAGGTAGGGAAGCAGAACTGGGTATACTTGGAGGGGAGCATGGGGATTAAGAGCTAGAAAAATAAGGGAGGAACTGCAGGGTCCCCTGTCTCTCCAAGGACACTCAGTATATAAGGACAACTATCATGTCTTCTTTATTTTTGTTTTGTTTGTTTAATGATGCTGTGATTGATTGACTGATTGATTAATACAGAGTCTTCCTACGTAGCCCAGGCTACCCTTGAACTTGCAATCCTCCTACCTTAGCCTCCCAAGGACTGGGATTACAGTTGTTTGTTACCATGCCCAGCACTACAATCAGAGGGTATAATGCCTGATCACTAAGCATTAGTGAACTGGAGCATCTGAATAAAGGGAAGCAGGGAGTGAGGAAGGGGGGCGGGGCGGGGCCTCTGTCACTCAGCTGAACCAGGGCAAGAGAGGTAAAAGTGGTTGAGGTAGGGGTGAGTAGGAAGCAGTGGGTGCCCCCCAGTGGAAGGTAGAGGATAAAGGCTTGGGAGGACAGCGACATTGTTATTTGTTCCACCGATTCTAAATTATACGTTTATTCATGGGCCTGACTTATTTTTATCCTCCACCACATTCTTTTACATGAGATCACTGTAAGCTCGTTATGAGAATCAAGATCCCAACATCTTAGTGACACCATGTCATAAGCACTCAGGCTCTCCCCACCTGGCATCTTTACCCCAGATGTCACTCTCTACTCTGTCCTCTAGCTAGGGCTGGGCAATGTTTGCCCATGACATCATCTTCAGAGAAAAGAATGAGGAGAGGGGAGCAGGAGGGAGAAGGCAGGACGACAGAGACAAAGGGAAAAAGTAGAGGGAGAGGAGGAGCCCCAGCTACAGAAAAAAGGAAAGGACTTGCAGGGAGGAACGCTGCTGGCAGGCAGTATCTCAACCCTCAAGCTCAAAGATCTGTCTTCATCTCCCAGGATATCAGAGGCCAAACAAGGTCTGTCTCTGTCACATGTGTGTCCCCTGTCTCCTGTCTGGGCAGAGGTAGCGACTGGGCAGGAAGGGAAGACAGGAAGCTCTCAGAGTGACACCACATTGGGAACCCACAGGTCACCCGGCACCGTGAGTGTATGTAGGTGACTAGAAGGGGAGAGGGCCCACCTCACACTCCACAGTGCCACATCCATGCACACCCGCACATGCACACATGCAAACACACATAGCACAAGGCTCCTCCATTCCCCTCCAACAGTTGAATCAAGAGGAGCCCGAGTAACCCAGGAGGAGCCCTAAGGCACTGCCACCATTAATTGTGCCTGACAACTCCATCCTGCTGCTTTGGTCAGGAAGCAAGCTGAACACAGAAGCTGGAGGTCAAAGGCCAAAGGTCACCCAGGACTAGCTCTGACTCAAGCTTGGCATCCACCCTGGGAACTATCTCTGGCCCTCACCCACCCAGTGAAGGACTCAGTCTCTGCCTTTAGGGGCCTAGCAATTTTTCCTGTGCCTAGGCTCCTCACCCTGCTATCTGTGAGTCCTTGGAGCAGAAGACCATCTGTGTCTGTTTTCTAGAACCAGCTTTTCCACCTCATACCACAGCAACCAAAGTCATTTTCCGGGCAATTGCCTTTCTGTAAACATTCCTGTATAATATCCCCCCAAATTGCTAATGCCCAGCGCCCTGTTGAGTCTCTCTGTCACTCTAACAAAAGCCTTGGAGATGGGGGGCTGGAGAGCACAGCTGATTGAGGGCGAGGTGGTACCTTGACTGAGGATTCAGAAGGGGTCCCCAATACCTGTATCCCCTGGGATTCCCCATATCTTGCCAACTCAACTATCCCTCCCCCCAAAAAAAACGTCAAGCCACCTCAGAGAGCAAGGGGAGGGGGAGAAAGGGAAGCGACCTCATCAGAGGCAAAGGCTGGGAGGAAAAGACACTGACAACCTGGTGGAGACTAGACCATGAAGATGATTTCACCGGGCGCCGGTGGCTCACGCCTGTAATCCTAGCTACTAAGGAGGCTGAGATCTGAAGATCACAGTTCAAAGCCAGCCCGGGCAGGAAAATCTGTGACTCTTATCTCCAATAAACCACCAGGAAACTGGAAGTGACGCTGTGGCTCAAGTGGTAGAGTGCTAGCCTTGAGCTGAAGTGCTGAGAGACAGCATCCAGGCCCAGAGTTCAAGCCCCATAACCTACCAAAAAATTAAATTAAAACAAAGGTGATTTCTTGGTGACATGAGACAGAAATACCAAGGAGACAAGGCAAGGCCAAGCAAGCTACCATCATTTGGTTCTCAAGGAGGGTCAGGACCCGTCTCTCTGGCTGTGATCTACGATTGGGAAGATGGAGAAGAGAGAAGAGGCCAGGGAGAGCCCTTCCCCACTCAGATGGATCCAATCCAATACCCAGGCTCTGACAGTGATAAAGGGAAAGTGGGCAAGGTCAGAAGGCTTCAGGGGATCCCTGGCTGGTAACACACCTGAAGCCTCTTCCTCATACTCTAGTCTGCAGAGCCTGGGGGCCTCTCCTCCTGGCACAGCCAAGAAGTTGACAGCCTGAGTCACCACATGGACTCCCTACCGGAGAGGTGGTGGGGCAGGGGTCGATCTGTGACCTATGTCTCTGTGGGTTTCCATTCCCAGGCCCAGGGCCCCCTGCTTCCTAGCATGGGGACTCTGGGGACATAGGGGATGACAGAGCCCTAGAGGCAGCCAGGAGCACTGGAGCCATGGAGGGAGGCGGGGAGGGTGCAGGGCACTGCCAGTCACAGCTTCACGCAGGCAGAAAAACACAAACCAATTTGTGCAGATTTAAAACCCACCGAAGGCCACTTAGTTGGTAAACGAGTTGGAATCTAATTAAAGGACCTCATCAGGGCTGGGGAAGGAGAGCTCACCTGCCTAGGAGCTGGGAGGGTGGGGCCTGGGCTTTAGCTATTCTCAATAGAGCTTCTAGGAGCTTTCCAAGGGGAGGTTGCATTTGGAGAATTGGGCTAGGGCTGGGGGTGGCCGAAAGATGCCTCCCCTACCAACTTTTCCTTCTTACCTACCCCTGATGGTCCTGCTTATTCTGTTCTCTCTCCCAGGCTGGTGACAGGACTGCAGCCCACCTTAGACTGAGCATACCCCTGAAGTCTAGATTAGGTGGTCTCAAGGATAGAATCGGGGAATTGAGGGCTTGGCATCTTTGTTGCCAGGCCTGTTCTTGGTATTACCTCTGCTTGCTGCCTAGCTCTGTGGCTATGAAGTCTTTGCACTCTCCCCAGACTTCATCCAACTCCCCAGGGCCCCAGGCACATGGCAGCTCTCTAACCCTGCTGGCCTGAGGCCCCCCAGCACAAGCCTCTTGGGTGGAAATGTCACCAGAACTTCCCTAGCCCACCATACCCAGAAAAATCACACCATGCTCTTGCTCTAGAGCAAATGCTTGTCACAGTAGAGAAACCAAGGCATACAGAACAAACCTGCCCAGGTTACCCATGCTGACCCTGGCAGTGGAACCAGAAGTAGAACCCAGGTGTCCTGGGCCCTGGGGACAAGGACTTCATTCCACTATGCCACTTCCCAGAAAGCAACTGCCAAGGGAACCCCTTGCCAGGCCTTAGGCCCCAGGAGATCATAGACTAACAACCTCCAAGTCAGAAAACAGACTGCAGCATAAGGGCCTAAACAGACACATACAGGGGTCACAGCCCAGCCTGGTAGGGGGATACACTCCACACAGAAGTCTGGGCCCCTCTACATGATAACCCTACCACACACTCAGACAAGACCCCCCCCTCCCCCTCTTTGCAAAAGGGCCACACATCAGAATTTCAGATACACAGCCCTCCCTCTTCCCGCCGTTCCTCCCCTCCCACACACAGCCGGCAAAGCTGTGGCATTAGCCAAAATTGTCACTGAATTTCTGGATGACAAAGCTCTGCTCAAACTCAGCTCTGCTGCTGATTAGTTGCATGACCTTGAGGAGGTCAGAGGCCTCTCTGAGCCTGAGTCCTCTCATTTGTTTAAAAAACAAAACAAAACAAAGCCCATCACAGACAGCCATGCAGGTTATATACAATGCCTTCAGCCAAGAAGGTGAGTGGGGGCCAGTTCCTTCCCATCTACCCACAGCCTTGTTTTCTCTCACTCGGCTGTCAGAGCTGTATCATATGGGGACCATGGGCTTTTACATTTTAGCTTCTAATGAAAATTTCAGCTAATTGGCTTCCCTGGGAAGGGAGGGGTTAGAGATCCAGGAAGGAGCATGTCACCCTCAGTCTGAAGCCTGAGCTGGAAAAGCTGGGAACAGCCCTGGCGTGTGTGAAGCTCTGTTAACAAGCTGACTCCTGTGTTGCATCTCCACCGCTCACGTGCCCAGGGAAGGTGTCCTGAACACTTCTCCTTGGAGAGGCATTGGGGGAAAAAAAACACAGGCTGGGAGGGAGGGAAGAAACAGGAGATGGTGAAGAAGGGGGCAAGGTGCCTGTCCTCCTAGCTTGCAGGAGATTTCTAGAGTGTTCCAGCCTAGGGTGCAGTACTTGGAGCCCTGAGTATGGGCAGAGGACCTTTGTTTACCTCAACCTGCTGCAAAAGGTGAAGAAGAGCCACTGGCCGCTCCATCCTACCAAAGGGACATAGAGTCCATACCAAGTATTCATGAAGAGCTTCATATATATTAGGCAGAAGACTGTCTTCCCTGTTGTCAGTCTCTCCTCCAAGGCTTGACCCAGCCAAACAGCCCCAGCCACAGACAGCTTCTTAGTCACCAGCATAATCGGGGCTCCTGCAGGCTCCAAGAACAGACTCAATGGCCTAGACATACATCTCCTGGCTCTCACTTCTGTGGTCATACTTGTGTGGCCAGCACAGGCCTGGCCCAAGATTGCCTTGCCTGCATGGTCCACAGTCCCAGCATTCAATGGGACTCACTAGCCCAGCCAGGACCCAGACCACCACTCATACTGCCCTGACTCCCTAACTGCCATCTTGGATGCACCTGGATAGCTGGCACACTTGTAGTGTGCCCATGTACACACATCAGGAGCACACAAGTCTCCCCAAAAGGCTTTCAGGGGCTCCCTCGTGTCAGGTCAGTACATCTCTAGCTTTTGGTGAAAAAAATAATGTGGAACCCCATTTGCCCTTCCTGGGGAACTCTCAGGTACCTCCTCAACCCTCTCCCATTTGCCCTTCCTGGGGAACTCTCAGGTACCTCCTCAACCCTCTCCCATTTGCCCTTCCTGGGGAACTCTCAGGTACCTCCTCAACCCTCTCCCATTTGCCCTTCCTGGGGAACTCTCAGGTACCTCCTCAACCCTCTCCCATTTGCCCTTCCTGGGGAACTCTCAGGTACCTCCTCAACCCTCTCCCATTTGCCCTTCCTGGGGAACTCTCAGGTACCTCCTCAACCCTCTCCCATTTGCCCTTCCTGGGGAACTCTCAGGTACCTCCTCAACCCTCTCCCATTTTGCCAAGATCAGGGGGTCCTTGCTGAGGTGTCTATCTCATATACTAGAGTGATGGGGCCAGAGACCTCAAGGCCACCAGACTGATCAATACGTAACCAATGAGGCAACACCAAGGCTGAAATTCTCCTCTAGGATTGGAGTACTCTGAGCCCTGGTTCTGCTTGGGCCCCGCCCCTAGCACATGGCATTAGGCAGGTAATCACCCCAGCTTCTAGCTGCTGCTGAAAGGTAGAGGCAAAAGCTCTCAGCCCTCACCTCTATCACCCTGTAAGTCAACTGAGAACACCAAATCTGTACCCCATTACTTCCTCTCTCTAGGGGTGCCCAGATTAGCAGCCTAAAGTAGGGAAAAGGGGGAGCCCAGAATTAGAAGAGACTCTCTTGCCTGGCTGCTATATCCAGAGAAAATCAAGCCTGACCAGATAATACCAAGGAAAGTTCTCTAACCTGAGCCCTTCCAACACCCATCCCTGAAGAGTCTGGAAAGGCAGAGCCCAGGCGGAAGGTCAGAGAAAACAGCCAGTTTCCCTTCTATCTGTTGAAGCTTCAAGTCTCCTTTTTCTCATATCTGCAATACCATCTTGAGTGAAGAGTCTGAAGCCCGGGCATTGGGATTTCAAGCGCTCAGGGTGCACTGGGTGATACAGTGCTTGCCTATCCACAGTATCAAAAACCAAATAAATGAAGTGGTAGATAAAAACAGAGGAAGAGCCATCTTGGACGTACACTACACCCATATGCACACAAACACATCAGGAGTAATCCTAGCTACTCAGGAGGCTGAGATCTGAGACTCGTTCAAAGCCCACCTGGGCAGGAAAGTCCGTGAGACTCTTACTTCCAACTAACCACCAGAAAACTGGAAGTGGTGCTGTGGCTCAAGTGGTAAAGTGCTCTCCTTGAGCTAGAGAGCACAGGGACAGTGCCCAGGCACAGAGTTCAAGACCCACAACTGACAAAAAACAACAACAAAAAAAAAAAAAAACAGAGGAAGACTCAAACCAACCTAGGCTTATTGGGTGCCTGGAAAATAAAATGTTTTGGCGAAGTGAGACCTCTGATAGCCCTGTCTCACGATCATCTACGAGAGACCTAATTCTCATAGTCACTGTGTAAGGCTACTCTCTCACTGTACAAGCGATGAAACTGAGGCTCAGTAAAGGATGTTGTCCCAGGTAGGAGTGGGTAAAGTGGAGGAAGAGCCAAATTGTAACCAAGGTTCTCAGCCCAGCCTCCCATCTTTCCCCCTGCCCCTAACACAGAGGCTGATTCTGCCACCTTATCATCCCTGCCTTTGTCTCATGAGGACCAGAGCTCCCATGTCCCTGTCATCCCCTCCAGGAAAGACACTCAAGCAAACCTCTCCTGGTAGAGACAGGGGAGACCTGCCTCCAGGGATTAGGTGAGGGATGGAGAGAGAAGGGCAGAAGGACAGCAGGCAAAGGAGCCACCTAGAAGCATGGAGTCCAGGCTGGAAAGGTCCCTGATGTCCTGAACAGGCCTCCCGTGGAGCCCCTTCTTCAAGCCCCTGGTGGGCACCTTGTGGGTACAAAATCACCTCCAGCTGGCCTCAGCCCGTGTAAAGCCAATCCTGCAAGTCCTTCCATTCTCAAGCCCAGTAGTGGGGACTTGGTGGTCTCCTGGAATGGAGATTTCATTACATCCAGAGCACTCATCATCTATGGACCCTCATAGGGGCCCAGAAGAAGGTCCTGATCTGTCCCTTCAAAACCCTCTTCACCCTGCACCTCCTCCCATGGCCCAGATCCTCTCTAGATGGTCTGGCCTCCAGCCTCTGCCATTTGTACTGACCTTGGTTGGACTGCGTCCCCCCCACCATGTCACCACCCCTTTTAGCTAGTGGCCTTCAGATTGGCTCCCGAGGCCCTGACAAGATCTCAGCAGCCCAGTGCATGACCCCTTTTTGCTTCTGCTATTAAATGCCTTCACCAGCCCTCCCTCCATCCCCTGCATGGATGCCTGGGGCATGACACCCCTGCTCCAATCCCAGCACGTACCTTCCCAGCTGCCTGCTCCTGGGGCACAGGCTGCCTTGACCTTGGACCTCAGGGGCCAGCTTGCACCTCCTGCCTGAGCTGTGTGTCTCCCCTGGCGGAGTTGGCTAAAATGGCTTGCTCCTCCAGGATGTTTCCGTCTGCCTCAGTGCTGAGCCTCTCCCAGCGACTTGAGGGCTTTGCTCTGCATCTGATCTCCTAGCAGCTGGCCCGTCAGAGCCCCACCAAGGCCCACTTAAGATACAGACATCAAAGGGCGTGCCAGGAGACTGAGTGAGCAGCTGCCCTGCCTGGCATTCTCTGGCTAGTGGGTTGGGGCCCTAGGTGCCCTGTCCAGCTGCCAGTCAGCCGTCTCAGAGGCACGCTCAGCCTCCCCCTGAGGACTGGAAAACCACAGCCCACAGGACAATAGTTGATGTACAATAACCACACAGTGCTTCCTCCTTGCTAACCTACTTCCTCCTCCCCAGTGCTGCCCCAGCCCTGCTGCTGAGGGCCCCAAGCTCTCTGAAGGAGCGGCTGCCCCTCCCCCAGCTGCTTCCCACACCGTGCCCCGTGTCTGCATCCCATGCTCGCACAGTGGCTAATTCTGGCATCTCATCAGACAGTAATTATGGGGGGAGATGAGCAGTGCTGTCATCGCTAGAGCTCGGCACCTGTCACCACGCCGCATCCCAGACCGCTGGGATGGGCCGGAAGCTGAAAGGGAGGGGTGCTTTTGTGTGAGGAGCACTAGCTCCCTCCAGTCTCTGCTACCCTCAGCGCCCCCAACCTTCCCTCCCCAAGGTGAACTGAGTGGCCACCCCAGGGCTCCAGGTTATCCAAAATAGCGCCTGAATATAGGATCAGATGTCACATAGACACACACTCCTGTGTGATACAGCAAGCTAAAGGTCAAATCTCACTAGGCTCTGACCTTGAACGAGTCTTTTCACCTTTCCAAACTTTAGTTTTCCCAGTGGCAAAACAGGGAAATAATGCCAATGTTAAGGGTGGGAAAAGGGAGGCTGGGAATTAGCAGTAGAGTGCTTGCCTAGCATGCATGAAGCCCTCGGTTCAATTCCTCAGTGCCACATGAACAGAAAAAACTGAAGTGGCTCAAGTGGTAGAGTGCTAGCCTTGAGCAAAAGAAGCTCAGGGGCAGTGCCTAGGCCCTGAGTCCAAGACTCAGGACTGGCAAAAAAATAAAAATAAAAAGTATGCAAAGTCTCTAGCACAGTGCCTGGTATGGGCACAATCATATAGCCACTCAACAAACAATAAATCTCCACTATGTACTAGCCAACACGAAGGTGACAAGACCAATGTAACATGGTCTAGCGGGGGTCATACTGAGGCCACACTGGTGCCTGGGCATCTTGTCTGGCTGGTTTATTTTTCCATTGTTTCTTTACATTGTACTGCCGATAAGGAGTAAACGTGTGTTTCTCCTTACCACAGTCTCTACCATTCCCTACTGTCCTCACTGTTGCTTCACTCATTTCCTGTGCCTAAGGGTACTGCATTTGCTGTACCCTTGAGCAAAATCAGACCAGGAGACTCAGTGATGATATACAAAGCTAGACTATTCAAGGCAGATCACACTGAGAGCCATGAGACAGTGTTCTGGGGGCTCAGAAAACAAAGGCCAGAAATGGGCTGGAAAAGAACTGGCTAAAGAAAGAGCATAAAGAGGAGATGACAAAGGGAGGATGAAGAACCAGCACACATTAAAAAAAGACATCTCAGGAGGAGTAGGGTTGAGCAAGTGAGGCAGAGATGAGCTGGAGATGGACCACAAAGGAACTCCACCTGGAGAAATACGGGGAAAGCTACCCATGTACAGCCTGGGGATTTAAGCTAGACCTGAGAAAGGCCAACAGAGAGAATGTGGACCTGGAGCTGCCCAGTGGAGCCTGGGGTTATCTGTCTAACCTTGGGGCAGGTTACTGAACCATTTGCCTCCTCCGCCCCCCAAATAAATACTCAGACATTTTAGTACAGTTCTCTGAGGCCCGCCATTGACTCAGTACAGAGCCTAAGCCTGCACAGACTCCCAGCACAAGCCCAGTAAATGCTGGCCCACCGTGCTTTCTCAACAGCAGAGATTTTTTTTTTTCTTTCAAAACTCAGTAATGTCTGAGTGTACCCCACACCCTTGCCTACCCCCCTCTAACCCTTCATGGTCCACTGGGCTCATGGGGCTTGTGGATCTGACACTGGGGTCAACTGTGACCACCCACAGTGGCAAAGCCCCTCACCCCACAGTGAGTTAACGATCTTCATGGCACTCTCCCGAAGCCATCATATGTTATTCCGCTTTGGTAACAAAGCAGGCCTGGACTGCTCCACCTCTTTAGAGATGCAGTGAGTCTCAGGAAGTACTGAGCTCTCCATTATTGGGGGTATCCAAGAGGGGTGGATGAAAGAAGAACATCTAAACCTGAGCTAGAGGCCCTGTCCCTGTCCCTGCCCAAGCCCACCCCCCACCTCCCAGCCTTCTGCTTTTGTCAGGGTTTCTGTTTGGGGGCTGCCCCGTGACCAGGATGGTCAGAGGGGAAGGGCTGGTCTCCAGGGCTCTGCCTCCTCCTCTGCAGCAGCTGAGGGTGGGGGAGGGAAGGGAGCAGCAGGCAACATCCTTGCTCTTTTAGGAAAATGGTAATTTTAATTAAGAGGCAGACAAACGAGTGCTTTGCAGATTGTCTCAGAGCAAAGTTATTAAAAAGCCATCAAGGCGGCGGCAGCAGCCACAGTGGCAAGGAGGGCAGCCTCCCCCGGCTGCCCACCTGGATTGTGGTTGACTGGAGAGAGGCTGGAGGATGAGGGGCCTGAAGACTGCTGACAGGAGTTCCTGCAGCCCCCCTCCCTCAGAGGAGGTAGGCAGCCCCCAGACAGCCCCCAGGGCTGCCAATTCCAAAGGGTGGGACAGAAAGGGAACCAGCAACCAGGCCAACCCTGCTGGGGCCAGGATCTGGACCCCCCACTTTCTTGGTAGGGTCCCATGTTGGAGAGAGCACCCTTGGGTCAGGGGACATGCCACAGGGACATGAGGTACCAAGGAGCTATTGGCAGGAACAGGGCCTCATAGGACATCAGGGGACATAGTCACCGTAGCTCATCGCGTGGACAGCTGCTAAATGGCACCCTCACGTTAGCTCCCCACTAAGGCACAGCATGCCCTCAGAACCTAGCCTGGTGCTGGCCTGGCCAGGAAAAGGCGCTCAATAGATTGTTATTGAGTGAACAGGGGAGGGAAGGAGTGACTGTATAAATGAAACAAATGGGCAAGTTTGCAATTGCCTGTAAACTAAACAACACTGCCCTCCCGCCCTGACATCACATGAGCCTACGCCCTCCTACGCCCACCTCCGGCCAACACAGGAACAGCAGCAACCCCACCACCACCCCTTAACATAGCTCTGGCACCTGATCTCTTTCCCCAGGCTGCCAGCCCCCTCAGATGACCCCTGGAACCTCTTCCTCCTCCTCAGGCACAGATAACACAGCGGCTTTGCAGCTTGCACACATATATACATGCACACACACATGCACACACACATGTACACACAAACACATTTTCTGCCAGACAAGGTGACCTCCCAGAGCTGGGCATCCGCTGTCCATTCCCAGCCCCTCAAGGATAGCCCCTCCCCCACTCTGGCCCTCTAGGCTGGGGAGGGTATCTGACTAGGGGGTGGGAGGTGGACATGGGAGGCCCCTCCTGGCTTACTAACCTGGAGACTTTAAACAGAGGGAACAGAGTCCTGGAGACTTCCCTCCGGAAGCACGCTGGAGCCCTGGGTAAGGGACAGGAAAGGAGGAAATGAATGAATGAATGCCCAGACAGGCTGGGAGGAGGGAGCTGGTGAGAGGGGGACTGGGCATGTGCTCCCAACATAGGTGGGTGGGGCCCACAGGGGAGTAGGGGGTCAGGGACAGAGCAAAGCTGAGTCTTAGGAGCTGTCCCTTTGGGGCCCACCAGGGTCCTGGGGGCGGCAAGGTAGAGATTGGGTATTGGAGGAAGAGCAGGACTGAAGGGGTAGAGACATTTGCAAGAGACAGACAAAAGGACAGACAGTAGGACAACACAGAAAACGGGGCAGGGGGAACCCAGAACTAAGTTCCTAGGACAGATAGTAAGCCAGGCTTTGTTCTCCCAGAAATGGAGTCAGTATCTTAACAGGTGCACCCATGCAAGACCCCAAATAACAGCATTTAGAGGACCCACCTGCTTTCCCTATCAAAGGTCACCCACTCTGGGAGGTCAGTGGGTTCGAGGTCAGAGAGGACGGTTGACCACCCTCTCCCCGGCCCAAGAGACCCCCATCTGTCCATTCACCCCTGAGAAAGGCTCACAACAGGAAACACAAGCATTACACAGCCACAGGCGCCCACACTCACACTGGGATGGGTCGTGTGGAAGATGCACCTGTGCCCAGCCTGCCCTGCCTGAAGCCCCTTCCCCTAGGGCCTGCCCTCATAACCCCCAGCCCTCAAAAGGCCAGGATGGGCGTTCCCACAACTGTCTACCAGACCCTCCTCTACCCCTGCAGGAAGTCCTTCCTAAAGCTGTTCCATCTCCCTCATGCAGTGGCCATCCATGCCTCTATACGGAGTTCCTTCTTGCAAGTAGGGGACTTGGGGGCAGGAGGGACCAGACCCATCCATACTCACATCACATCTGGCTACAAGTTGCTTTCAGAGACCCCTGCCAATCTCATGGTGACAATTTTCCCACTGATTACCCAACACACCAACATCCCAGGGAAAAACAGCTGCCATACCCAGATGTCAGGACACTGACTAGAGGAGCAATCAAAAGGCTCACTAATGGGTCTAGGGAGCCCCCTGGATGGGCAGTGGAGGCCACAGTCAGGAGAAGTGAGAGGCAGACTGGTTACCATGGAGGGTAAAAGTACAGACTTGGAGCCTATCACTTCCTCTTTTTTTGGGGGGGGGGGGTCTGGTCATGGGGCCTGAACTCTGGGCCTGGGCGCTGTCCCTCAGCTCTTCAGCTCAAGGCCAGCACTCTACCACTTGAGCCACAGCGCCACTTCCGGCTTTTTTCCTTTTTGCTTATGTGGTGCTAAGGAATCGAACTCTCATGCATGCAAGGCAAGCGCTCTACCACTGAGCTACCTCCCCAGCCCAACTTCCTCTTTTTTTTTTTTTTTTTTTGGTCCGGTCGTGGGGCCTGAACTCTGGGCCTGGGTGCTGTCCCTCAGCTCTTCAGCTCAAGGCTAGCGCTCTACCACTTGAGCCACAGCGCCACTTCCGGCTTTTTTCTTTTTGCTTATGTGGTGCTGAGGAATCGAACCCAGGGCCTCAGGCATGCAAAGCAAGCGCTCTACCACTGAGCCACCTTCCCAGCCCAACTTCCTCTTTTTTTGTACCAGTACTAGGACTTGAACTCAGAGCCTTGCTCTCTTGCTTGGTTTCTTTACTTCAAGGCTGGAGTTTTAATGCTTAAGCCACATCTCCAGTTTGAGCTTTGGTCTGGATAACTGAAGATAAAATCTCTTGGCTTTGGCTGCCCAGGCTGGCTTCAAACCAAGATCCTCAGTCTTCAGCCTCCTGAGTGGCTAGGAATTACCAATGAGCTAACAATGGCAGCCCCAGGTTCTGGTCTCAGGCAAGCTGTGGTGAGGCTCTAGGTCTTAGGCAAGTCCTTAAAGATTTTCCTGAGCAAGCCCCCTTCCTCAGTTGTGAGTAGGTCCCCTTCCCTCACTCAGTGAGGAGGAGGAAGATCACAAGGAAATGACTATTTATTGAATATTTTCAGAGTGTCAGCAACTCGGCCTAAATTACCTCAGTGATTCTGGGTACTCACCCTTATAAGGAAGCTACTGTTAATACCTTCAGGTAACAGATAAGGAAATTGAGCTTCAAAGAGGTGAAGCCACTTGCCCAAAACCACACAGCAAATGAATGTTCCAGTTCTGATCTATCTGACTGCAGAACCTGAGTTTTTGGCCTAGGCCTAAATTATTTCCCACCCATCCTCCCAAATCTTTGACTAACTTCCAATTCAAAGCAATCTGGAAAGCTCTGACTGACGTCTAATCTTTCCATTGCATGCTCCAGACAAGATTTCTTTTCAGTGTCTCTCCACTTCATCCTAGGGATGGTAGGCAAATGATTGTGTTATCCTAGTATATTTAATTTAATAAGTTTACCCATACACCCATAATACATCTCCAGAATCAAGGTACTAAACATATCCATGTTATACACACACACATACACACACTTACACACACACTTGAGGAAACTTGGGAAGTGTGGCTATCACAGATATAATAACGGGCTTATAGATATGAAATCATCTAAAATGGTTTCAGCGCAGGTTCACAACTCCGTAATGATGGGCAATCCTTTTCCTATGTTGTTGTATTCAGTTAACAAGTATCCTGTTGACGTTTTCTGTCTATATTCAGGAGAATTCAGAAAAGATATTGTCACAAAAGTTTTTTGTTCTTTTGATGTTTCTGTAAACTTTTCACATAACAATGAACTTAATGTAATGAATTGAGAAATAATCCTTCCCTTCAATTTTTCTGAAAATGTTTGTGAAGTACTGATATTAGGTATAGTAGTGCACTGGGGCTGGGTATGTGGCTTAGTGGTAGAGTGCTTGCCTAGTATGCATGAAGCCCTGGGTTTGATTCCTCAGTATCATATAAACAGAAAAGGCCTGAAATGGTGCTGTGGCTTAAGTGGTAGAATACTAGTCTTGAGCACAGAGAAGCTCAGGGACAGCACCCAGGCCCTGAGCTCAAGCCCCAGGACTGGCAAAAAATAAAATAAAATAAAATAAATAAATAAGCAGGAATATAATATATGGCTATCTATGTCACACAGCAGACCAAGTTTCAAGGAATCTCCACTGGCAAAAATAATACCTATCTGTTTTTCTAGATTCTGATAGCCTACAGAAAAAAGAGCTAAAAGGCTCAGGGTGTAGCTCAGGGGTAGAATACTTGCTTAGCATGTAAGGCCCTGGGTTTGATCCCAAGTAACACTATAAAAGAAAACAAATAAAATGAGCTGCCAGGCACTGGTAGCTCATGCCTGTAATCATAGCTACTCAGGAGGCTGAGGTCTGAGGATAGCAGTTTGAAGCCAGTCTAGGAAGGAAAGTACATAAGACTCTTTTTTTTTTTTTTGGGTCTGGTCATGGGGCCTGAACTCTGGGCCTGGGCGCTATCCCTCAGCTCTTCAGCTCAAGGCTAGCGCTCTACCACCTGAGCCACAGTGCCACTTCCGGCTTTTTTTCTTTCTGCTTATGTGGTGCTGAGGAATCGAACCCAGGGCCTCAGGCATGCAAGGCAAGCACTCTACCACTGAGCCACCCTCCCAGCCCTCCATAAGACTCTTATCTCCAATTAATCATAGAAAAGAACTGGAAGTGGTGCTGTGGCTCAAATAACTATATATGGTTGATGATGTAGCTCAGTGGTAAGATATTTGTCTAACATGTTCAAGTCCCTGAGTTTGAACCCCAGAAATAAACAACAAAACCTCACAATAAGCCAGGCACAGGTGCCTCAGGCCTGTAATCCTAGCGACTCAGGAGACTGAGATCTGAGACTCTTGGTTCAAAGCCAGTCCAGGCAGGAAAGTCCTTTAGACTCTTATCTCCAATTAACCACCAGAACACTGGAAGTGGCGCTGTGGCTCAAGTGATAGAGAACTCTCCTTGAGCTGAAGAGCTCAGGGACAGCACCCAGGCCCAGAATTCAAGACCCACCACCGACAAAAAACAAAACAAAACAAACAAAAAAAACTCAGGCTGAGAAGGTGGCTCAGTGGTAGAGTGCTTGCCTTGCATGCATGAGGCCCTGGGTTCAATTCCTCAGCACCATATAAGCAGAAAAAGCCAGAAGTGGGGCTGAGGCTCAAGTGGTAGAGCGCTCGCCTTGAGCTGAAGAACTGAGGGACAGCGCCCAGGCCCAGAGTTCAAGCCCCACGACCAACAAAAAAAAAAACAAAACAATAAACTACCAGAAAGCCAGAAATGGAGCTGTAGCTCAAATAGTAGAGCTCTAGCCTTGAGCAAAAGAAGCTCAAGGACAGTGCCCAGGCCCTGAGTTCAAGTCCCAAGACCAGCAAAAACATAAAAATGAAAATGAAAATAAGTTCCATAAAGATAAATGTGCTGTAATGTAAGGTTAGTGAATGTACAGTTGATGGTATCATAGCAATCTTGGTGTGTGTGTGGGGGGGGTGTTTGTGTGTGTCTGTGTGTGTCTGTGTCTGGGTGTGCTAGTACTAGGGATTAAACTCCTGGCCTTGGGCTCTTGCTTGGCTTTTTCACTCATGGCTGGCTTTCTATCACGTGAGTCACACTTTCAGTTCTGGCTTTTTGCTGGTTAACTGGAGATTCATTTGTCTACTTAGCTAGCTCCAAACCAAGATTCTCCCATCTCAACTACCTGAGTAGTTAGGATTATAGTTGTGAGCCACCAGCACAAGCTCAATCAAATTTTCTCATTTGTTGATTCCTACTAAGAGTATCAAACAAGGCAAACAGTTGGCCTGCAGGATTCTGCCTCATCCAATCAGAAGGAGTCTTCCAGGATGGGTGAGGGGCAGATGTTTCTGACTCTGGACTGCCAAATGAGGAAAGGAAGAGCTGTCAGGCTCAGTAGAGGAAGTCCAAAATTTCCTGAGCTCCTCAAAAGCCCCTTCACGTTTGACTACCAGAAGATCTAAGCTGAGGAGGCCCAAAAAGCCTGACAGTTGACAGAGTGAGGATCTATGTCAGTCTTTTCTGTAGAGGCCTAACCTGTAAGAGACTAAGGACAAAATGGAGGAGGGGCCCAGGAGAAGATGCAAATGAACAAAGCTGTGTCTGTCAGGGCTGCAATGAATCTCAAAATGCCTTCCCTGATAGCTGGAATCATCAATTCTCCCCCAAAGAGGCAGCTGCTGGTGCTGGGGGTGACACAGGAGATGCCTGCTGCCTCTGCAATGATCAGGCACCCTGGGATGGGGGAGACCACAGAATGCATCTCCCTTCCAGGCTCTCCACAAACATTTAATTCTAGCTAGGGTCTTTCTGTGGAGGCTTTGGGCCCTGAGGCCTCTGAGTCTGGGGCCCTTTTGTGAGCCTTTGGGTATGGCATACCCCACCTATGCTATGGCCGGAACTGAGGGACACCAGAGGACTGGAGAGAGGATGGCTGGTGGAGGTGAGGATGGAAACATCCTTTCCAGGCTCAAACTACTCCAGTCCAGGACATACATGCAACCAAGCCTGCTGGCTGACAAGTACAGGAACCTGGCTGGGTGGTGGCGTGGAAGTGGATGGGCTTTGTGAGAGAAAACATGGACTGGATTATAGTTTCTGGATGGGGTGAAGTGTGGCAAAGTCAGTTTTGCCAGGGTGGAAAAAAAACAGGGAGTTTGTAGTACATCCAGATCCTGTAGATACTCCTGAATTCATCCCCTAGCCCAAAGACAGCTGGGGCAAGGCATGCTTTTGAAACAGGAGGAGTATTTGTAAGACTCTCTGGGGTATGTGTATGTGTGTGTGTGTGTGTGTGTGTGTGTGTGTGTGTGTGTGTGTACATACAACCACACATAGCACCTAATATTGTCTTGACCTTAATCTCCATTATTCCTGTGGCAAGACCTTAACTATCTCTGGGGAGAAGAGATGACAGCTGGTGGAAGGGAACATAAAGACCCTCTAGTCCCACTTTACTTGTACGAAGGACACTGAAGGCCAGAGAGGATAATGAAATTGCCAAGGTCATGCAACATCAGGGGAGACAGACCACCTGATAACAGTGTAAACAAGCTCTAGCACTGCATCTTACCTCTCTGCCCTGGAGAATGGAACAGTAACTTCCCATTCCCTTCCGTTCTCTACTCTCTCTGGACCCCTCCCCATCTTAGACTCCTGCACTCAGCCAATTACAATGGTCATATTCTTCAGGATGTGCAAAGGTTACCTTGGAAGGTCATATTGACCAGCCCCATGCCACCAAGTATAACACTAGCCCACTTGTGTTCATGCACCTATTTTTGATGTGGCAAACCTTCATGCACAGGACAATTTTTCTTCCCATCTAACCTTGACTCCTCCTGCTGCAGCGTGGGCCTGTTTCCTCTCAAGCTGTCCTATGCAGAGAAAAGCAGGCTTCCAGCCTCCAAACCCTCTGTTTGCTCACTCTCTCATATGAAAGGATAAAGGCAGGGTACACCAGTATGGCTAATTCTGAGTCCCTGCATGTGTAGGGCACAAAGGGCAAGATAGAGGACCGTAGCCTGAGCCTGGGAGAAACAGCTCTTCTAGGAAATCATGCTACCAAATCCTGAGTCCCAAGCTCAGCCAGAAGTCTCTGAGTCTCTCTCTAGTACCATTTAAGTACCAGGTGCAGTGCTGGATATTTTTTATCTGGTATTTCATTTATTCTTTTTTTTTTTTTTTTGGTCCATTCGTGGGGCCTGAACTCTGGGCCTGGGCTCTGTCCCTCAGCTCTTCAGCTCAAGGCTAGCGCTCTACCACTTGAGCCACAGCGCCACTTCTGGCTTTTTTTCTTTTTGCTTATGTGGTGCTGAGGAATCGAACCCAGGGCCTCAGGCATGCAAGGCAAGCGCTCTGCCACTGAGCCACCTTCCCAGCCCTTAATTTATTCTTTACCACTACTCCATGATAAGAAATGAACCCAGAGTCGGGGGCCAGTGGCTCACCCCTGTAATCCTAGCTACTCAGGAGGCTGAGATCTGAGGACCAAGGTTTGAAGGCAACCTAGGCAGGAAAGTTCTTGAGTTCTTATCTCCAGTTAACCACCAAAAAAAGACAAAAAATGGAGCTGTGGCTCAAGTGGCAAAGTGCTAGCCTTGAGCACAAAAGCTCAGGGACAGCTTTTTAGCCAGCAAAAAAGAAAAAAAAAAAAAAAAAAAAGAATCCGCTAGCTATGGCAGTCCTTCCCTAAGATTAAGCAGAATCTTGACCACCCTGGCTGTATTCTCTCTAGTCCAATTCTCCTTGTTGAGTTTATGATTTAGAAGATTTTTTAAAATTTCTTCCTTCAGAGGTTTTCATTATTAGTCAATGGTCTAACACTATCTTCTCCAGGCTACCCAATTTTACCCCAGCCATGCCCCATGTGGATGGAAGAAATCAAGGTGGGACTAAGGCTGAGGTGGAGGGCACTGAATGAAGCCTTGAGGGGACCTGGTAAAGCTCCTGGAATCTAGAGTGTCCCTGCCTGGGAGTGTGGTTGAGACTGTGGCACTTGGATTCCTATTTGGACCTTCAGAATTCCCTCCACAAAGGTCATTCCACCATCCTGCTTCTGCAAAGCTGGGATACCAGGCCAGACCCACCTGCCCAGGGAATGCTCAGCTTCCCCCTTCTGGGAAACTGGGACAGTGGGAGCCTCGGCCAATGGGCAAGGGGAGTTGGAACAGTGGGTGGGGCTCTGGGCTCAGTGTGGGTGGTGCCCTCCCCCTTCAGGCAGGCACTATTAATATATGCAAAGCATATGCAAGTCACCCAGAAGAGAGACACAACATCACTGGAATATCAGGAGACACCTTGGAGAATCAGCTCACACCCCCTCATTTCACAGGTGAGGAGAGAGGCCTGCACTGGGAAGGGACTTGCTCAAGGTCACACAGACACCTGGGCACTGAGGCTGGGTCTGAAGGAGGTTTCCTGATTCAGTCCAGCACTCTTTCTGTGATGGTCTTGTCTTTCTTTTGGGGGAGGGGAATGTTACAACTGGGCAAAAGGAGCCCAAGGCCTGACTGGGGTTCCAGCCCAGCCTATCAGAGGCCAGGGGTTGGGAGATGAATGGAACCCAACTGTTTCCTGGATTCCTTTTCCATTCTCCCTTCTCCCCCTCTCCTCAGAGCAGGAGGCAGTCTGCAAAGAAACAGTGAGCATGGGCAGCAGGAAACTTGAAAGTCCAAGGGTACAAAGGGGCTTGGGGCTAGCACTGGGTAAATCGATACCTGCTCTGGAAATGGAAGCAAGCTAGCCGGATACCTGAAGTGTCTGAGGCAAGAGAGGAAGAGCCCAATGTCAGGACAAGGTGCTGCTGCGGGGAGGGGCTGGCGCCCTCACCACACACACACACACACACACACACACACACACACACACACACACACCCCTAAACGCACAACATCTCCCTACTGCTTGGACTCTAATAACTATGGCACCTGACAGACCATAATAGCCAGCCCAGACCCATCCCTTCTGAGGCTGCGGCTGCTTTCTGAGCACACACCTCCCTCCCCCTCTTTGGATTTCAACCTTCCAGACAGTCCTAGAAAGCAAGACCGCTGCTAGGAAAAGGAAAAGAAGACAGACAGATGGGAGGGGCAGCCAGAGGGAGAAAGGGGGAGACTAAAGAAGGTTGACAGGGAGGCAGGGGAGTAGGGAGAGAAAGAACACATGAAGGGCAGAGTGGTGGAAATGGGGGCAGAGAGGGAAAGGAAATAAGGAGGAGACTGATGGATTGGGGAGATGGTGGGAAAGTCTGAGAGGCCCAGAGAGGAATGTGGGGTCAGGAGTGCCCAGAGGAAACCTGGAGGACAGTGTGGACTCCAGATATGGAGTATAGGAGACCTGACAATAAGGTGCTAGGCTATCTGCAGGAGTTGGGGACAATGCCTCTCCCCCTCTGCCCACCTCCCCAGCAGCTACCCTGCCTGCCAGGAAACCCATCCTCCCTTCCTGCTTCCCTCCCTTCCCTCCTCCCTCCCTCGGGGCAAGCAGGCACTGCTTCCCAGCCAAATCCAAAGCCTTCATCTCTGCTTTTTAGAGCCTGGAATGAAAGAAGGGGAAGCCAGTGCAGCCCTCAAACCCGCTGACGGCCAGATTTTTATTATCTTTGCTCAAATGGGCCCTGGGAAGCCAGCAAGAGATTCTTCAAAGAGCGGCTGAGTGCCTCATTGAAGCTGCACCTGCACCAGCCCTCCCACTGCAGGCACCAAGGGCTGGGGTACGACCTATCCCCACCCCCTCCAGCCCTGGGGACCAAGCCTCGGCTGCCAGGAACCTCATCCCTAACACCTCATGCACAGGCATGGGATACCAGGTCAGGAGCCAAGCTTACCCACCAGACCTGGGCCTGAGGGACATCTAGAGACAGCCTCTGTCCCTCTCTGGGCCTGGAAGACATAAATGAAAGAAGAACAGATCTCCTTGCCAGGACTTGGAGAAGACAAGTGCTTGGGATTCCTCGAAAGAGAAGCTTTTATGGCCAGTCCTGGATCCTTCCCTAATTCTACCTGCTCAGGCACTCACGGGCCCCTCCATTCCTCCTGACTCCCCTCTCAATCCCTTTTCTTGTACCCCTTAGCCCACTATGCAGAGGAGAAACATTTGGAACTGTCCATCTTCTAACCCCAAACACAGGTCCCACAGTTCAAATCTTCAGCCCTACCTCCCTTCTTTCCCCAAGACTTAACCTGGGTGGGGATGGGGAGCTAAATAGACCAGGTACTTACTTCAAAGAACCCAGTCCTTTCTCCTCACTTCCAAATCAGGGGTTTGGCAGAGAATGCTAAGGCTGGCACTGGGCAGAACAGCAGTCATGCTCTCCCCACTCCTCCCTCCCCAGCCTCTGACCACACCGTTGAGATCAATGCCCGCAGCTAAAGAAGGAATCAATGGTTCTAATTAAACCCTTTTTCTAGGGTGGGTCCCTGGCCAAAGAGACAGAGAGACAGCATTAAAGAGGTCCAGTGCCCTGGCAGGTCTTCTATACATCTTTAAGAATCTTAGAGCCATGCAGAAATCAGGCCATGAAGACCCAGACCCCCTGCATTAGACAAGCAGAATAATAAGTAAAAGCCTGAAATGGAGAGCCCTCCAGAGGGCTCATTCTAGGGCTCTTTCCTTAGAAAGGTACCCTCCCTGTCTGAGACCCCAGTTGCTTCTTCCACAGTAGAAGCCAGAAAGGGGAACCCATCACATCTCCATCCCAACCCCGAGGGTCATCACAGAGAAGCAGTCATCATGGAAAAGGCGGAAGGAGCAGGTTTAGAGGGGGGCACTGGACAAAGACCCTCTTGTCCCCAAGGCAGGGTGGCAGCAGGCCAGGGCAAAGCCTTTGCACTTGCTGCCAATGGTGCCTGGGTGCCAGGCAGTCTGGTTGGGGAGTTGGGGGGGGCATCTTATTCTGGGAGCCCCCTCCCCTTCTACTCAGAGCCTTCATTCCCATCCCTTGCTTCTACACAAAGTCACCTGCAAAACCTCCCTGGACAACTCTCAGCCTGCCTGGAACACTTCTTCCAATGTGAATGCAGCCCCTGACCCTTACTCAGGGTAGCCCCGATCCAACCAGCACGGGTGAAACCCCCCAAACACAACTGCCCCCACATACATACATACACACAAAACCATGCCAGAAACCGCCACCATCCCAGCTGCCACCAGGGATGACAGCCGCACATTTTCACACTGAGTCTCCATCAAATGCATCATCAATTTTTAAAGACCAGCTAGAGGGATAGGGAAAGGAATGGGAGAAACTGAGGCACAGAGTTAGACAGCAAAGCAGATGGCTCAAGGTCACCCAAACCAAGATACCCACATTTGGGAAGAAGATACCTTAACCGCCACCCCTCAAAAGTCTTCACAACCCACCCAAAAGAACATTTAGACCCACAGATCTGAAGTCTGCTCAGCTTCCTCCAACTCCCTCCTCCTCTCCCCCCCCCCCCACTTTCTTTGCCTTTCTCCCAGACTGAAGCTAGTACATCTCTCATTTTGTAGGGCTTCAGCCATGAACTCCCAGCTGGAGGAACCCACTGTCTTCAAAGTTGGGGGCTCTGCAGGACCTCCTCGCCTCGCAGTATGTTGAAGAAAGGAGCTTAACAGCCAAACCAGGCTCCCCTCCTTGTCCAACACCGCTGATCCGGCTCACCTGGCTCCCCTCGGCCCCCAGCGTCCCTCGGTCCAGCCTCCTCCCTGGGAGAGCGGGCACGGCCCTCCGCGGTCCTCTCCCACCAGGCCAGGGCAAAGCGCCGGAGGCACTGCCAGGGCTGCATGGGGAGGCCTGGGGCGGGGGGCGCGTACCAGCAGCCGCACACGCCCCGCCGGGCCCTGCCAGCCAAGCTGCGGAGGCACCCGGCCGGCCCCCTCTGCTGCCACCAGCATCCTGCTGCCCCCACCGACAGGACTCGGTGCTGGCCCGGGAGCTTCTGACGTAGCAGGGGAGGGGGGGGCGCGTAGAGAGGGGGGAGCAGAGCTAGTCCCCTCCCCAGCCCCGCCCTCTGGCCCTCAGCCCTCCCCCTATCCCTCCACAGTCCCTACCTCCTCATTCACCCAGAAAGCCCTCCCCAGCTGGGGGCGCCCTCCCCTGCCCTCTAGCCTCTCCAGAGGGAGGGTTTAAGAACCAATAGCCCCTCCCCCAGACCCTCCCCCTTGAGGGCCCTCTCTACCCTCCAGCCGAGCGGGGAGCTGGTCCCCAGTTTCTGCGACTGCTGCTGAGGCTCAGAGGTCTCCAGGGCTAGGGCCTCGAGGTGCCAGGGGTGGGGTGAGGAATACAGGCTTGTATCCTGGTAACACAGCCAACCCCAGAATACACCGAGCCCCTTCCTTTCCCGAGGAGGGGGCTGGTCCAGGGCCCACCACCGTCGGCCCAGCGCCTGCACCCCATGCTGGGGCTGGGGTGAGGGGTGTGGGGGGGGGGGGTGTTGCTCTTCACTTCTCCATCCTCTTCCCATCCCCCCTCCAACCTCCCCCGGCCTGCTCGGCTGATGGACCCCTCCCCTCCCCCATCTCTCCTCTTCCTCTCCCACCCCTCCTCCACACAAGCCCCTCAGCATTTCAACCCCTCAGGCCCCCCTCCCCCCGGCACCGCCAGGCCCGATCCGCCCGGTCTCCAGCCTCGCCAACCCCTGACCCCCTGTCGGGTCCCAACACTCTCCCGAAGGGATCCTCCCCAGCCCGGCGAGTAGTGATCCGAGGTCCCCACCCCCACCCCCACCTCGCCCCGTACACCTGCGGCCCGAGCATCCCTCGCCCCGCGGGCCGCCGCCTCCCGCGTCCGGCCGCCGCCCCCGCCCCCGGCCGAGGGGAAAACACACAAAGAAAACAGAAATACCTTCCACTTAAGCATGGAGGCACATTAGGGAGGAGAGAGACAGGGACATGCCTTGGGACGGAGCGTTCCCCATCGGGCGGGGGCGCGGGGGGGCGGGGGCCCCGGGCCGGCCTGCCTGCCTGCCTGGCGCTCTCCCTCTCGCCGCCTCGCGGGCTCCTCGCTCGGCCCCAGCCCCGGGGCGCGGTGCCAGGCGGGCGGGCCGGGGGCGCGGGCCCCGCCGGGGTGGACCAGCTGGGAGGGCGCCGGTACCGGGCGTGTGGGTGCGCGCGCGCGCGCGGGCGTGTCACCGAGTGTGCGAGAGCGAGTGTGTGTGTGTGTGAGAGAGAGAGGGAGAGAGAGAGAGCGGAGCGCGCGCGCGGCCGGCGCGGGTGTGTCACTGCGGGCGGGAGCGCGCGCCGCGCGCACTCGGCGGTGGCCGGATGGTACAAAGGGCCGCCGGGGGTGGCGGGGGAGCGGGGGAGGGGGAAGGGGCACCGCGCCTTCTCGCGCCCTCCGAGCTGCACCGCGGGATCCCGCAGCGCGCCGCCGGAGCAGGGGTGCGGGGCGCGCTCACGCTCCCCTCCCCACTCCACCTGCTCCACCCCCCACCCTCGCCCCCCCCACCGCAAGCCATCCTCCAGCCACAATAGAGACAAATACATTGACCCAGGACTGGCCACTGAGGGAGCACCTGCCAAGGGAGGGAGCGGGTCAGCTCGCGGGTGGGGGACCCCAGGGGCTCCAAGTCCGGGCATGGAAAAGCACTAGTGGGGAGGCGGGGCAGGACGGAAGGTGTGGGACAGGTTGCAAGATCGTGGAAAAGGGAGGGGGCACTCTTCAGCCAAGGTGACCTCTGAAGGCAAGGATGGTTGTAGAGGCCCGGGAGAGTCGGGTCCATTCTCTGCCTCGGTGGGCGCGTCCCTCACCTCGGGCCTCTCCCCACTCCTCAGCCCAAGCTCTTCGGGAGGGACCCGCCTCCTGGGCGCTCCCTACTGGACAGCTTCCTAGCCCCCACTTTGGGGTTGTGACCCCTGCTTCACAGCAGCATGTTCTGGAGTGAGAGGACTCTGCTCCTCTGTCAAGTGAGACCCCTCCCCTCCTCCACAACAAAAGTAAAACACTCCCAGACCCTTTGTGTGTGTTTGCTGGTCCTGGGGCTTGAACTCAGGGCCTGAGAACTGACCCTTAGCTTTTGTATTCAAGGCTAGCACTCTACCACTTCAGCCACAGCTCCACTTCCCACTTAGTGGTTAATTGGAGATAGGAATCTCATGGACTTTCTGGTCCAGGCTGGCTTCAAACTGGGATCCTCAGTTCTCAGCCTCCTGTGTAGTTAGGATTACAGACCTGAGCTACTGGCTCTTAGCCTTTGCATGCAGTATTTGGCAACGCCATTGCTACTTCCACCACAGCCAGCAGAGCAAAGAGCTCGGCTCTGCCCCACCCCTTCCTGGTCCACTGTGGTTGGCTTACCTGTGGGCTTCTCCAAGTTCTCTCGCTCCAACCCAGGTGGACGCTGACCCATCTTTGAGCAGCTCAGACTGCTCCATCCTTCTGTTGCTCTGGTTTTCTGGCAAGTCCCTTCTCTCTCCAGACTCTCTTGGGAAGGAGAGGGTGGGCTGAGCCCCCTGCTTCCTTTGCTTACTCCTGGCATTCCCAAAGTCAGTTCAGACAAGCACAATACATATATCTCGGATTAAGGCCACAGGATAGAGTGGCAGGCACACAGAGAGCCCAGGAGAAGAGACCCCACCCCAAGTGGCCCAAATGACAAACCGGTTTCCCCACTTCTTGATCTACCCAGTGGCTGCCTTAATCTGGGCACTCCTGCCTTCCTTCCCGCCTCCAGGCCTGCCTCTAAACCAGCCACATGCCCAGTTAGGGGCAAGGTCCCAGATACCCCTTACAGATCAATGTCCAGCTTCAGTAACTCAGGTGACAGAGCCAGGACTGGAGGAGGGGCCGTTGCGAGTTCCAGCTGGACAGCTCCGGAGGGCAGCCAAGAGCTATGTACCAGACAACACAACACACTGCCTGGGCACACGACCCCAGCAGTCGGCACCCTGACTTGTTCCCTCTTGGGCCAGCTGCCTTTCCCTCTGCCAACTGGATGGTGCCCATCTTTTAGCCTCTGAACACCCAGTGGGCACCTGTCCAGCTCCCTGCCTGGCTGCCTGCCCAGGATGGGCATGAGAGGCAACAGTCCCTGTGCAGAGGAGGGGGTCAGAGCGGATAGGGGTAACTTCCCCTCATCTGCAGGGCACTACTTCTCAAGTCTTTGGGAGCCCAGCTCTTGGGCATACACTGCACCTGTATTCAGGCCCCCACTTAACTAAACAAGACTCTGCCCCAACTTAGATTCCTGCCTACTCTTTACCCATGGTCTCTATTTAATCTTTTCACCAGCCCTATAGAAAAGGGTGTTTTCAACTTCATATCAGAGATAAAGGAATTGAGGCTTAGAGAAATATAGACCATTGGGCTGGGAAGGTGGCTCAGTGGTAGAGTGCTTGCCTTGCATGCATGAGGCCCTAGGTTTGATTCTTCAGCACCACATAAGCAAAAAGAAAAAAGCCGGAAGAGGCGCTGTGGCTCAAGTGGTAGAGCGCTAACCTTGAGCTGAAGAGCTGAGGGACAGCGCCCAGGCCCAGAGTTCAGGCCCCACGACCCCCCCCCCCAAAAAAAGAAATATAGACCATTGCCCAACCTAAGAGTCTCAAAGGTAAAATTGTGCTGGATGCTGGAGGCTCACATCTGTAACCCTAGCTACTTGGGCAGCTGAGATGGTAAGGATTGAGGTCTGAAACCATTCTAAGAAGAAGGAAAAAAAATTCAAGAGACTCCTCTAAACAAAGAGCTAGTCATAGTGGCCTGAATCTGCTACCCTAGCTACCAGGAAGCTTCACCTGGGTGGGTTGTGCCCGGGAACATACCTGGGCAGAAAGCAAGCCCCAAACTTGAAAATAACAAGCAAAAATCAGGGCTAGAAGCCAGGTACCTGTGGCTCATGCCTTTAATCCTAACTACCTCAGGAGTCTGAGTCTGAAGATCATGGTTCAAAGCCAGGAAAACCTATGAGACTTTTATCTCCAATTAACCATCAAAAGGCAGAAAGTGGCCCTGTGGCTCAAGTGATAGAGTGCTCACTTTGAACACAAAAGTTCAGGAACAGCACCCAGGCCCTGAGTTCAAGCCCTAGGTCTGGCATCCCCCCCTAAAAAAAAAATCAGGCTACAGGCATGGTTTAGCAATAAGAATGCCTATTTAAGCAAGTGAGAGGCCCTGACTTAAAACAAACAAACAAACTGGTGTGCCTGATGCCAATGTTCCCCACCCCTGCCCTCACCTAACCTGTAGACTAGGAGAGCCCTGGACACCAAGTCTCATCACCATATCGTTGTTAGTAGAGTGAGGAGCAGGACTAGGGCTCCAAGTTAAGACAGGAATTCTGTCAGTGATGGGGACCTGGGTACTCTCCTGTAAGTGACGATGATTGGAAAGATGCTGACCCATAGCCTGCAGATCTTCTGTCCTAACACTAGTTGCCAAGAAGCCACTGGGTAGTACCTGGTGGGAAAGGGTCTATGAATAAGCCCTCAGGAAATGGCACTGGTTCCAAAGGTGTCACTAGATACAAGGTATCCCTGACTTTTCTCTTCTTAAGTGAACTCCTTCATGAGGGCTCCCTCCATGAGCAGGGCTTTAAATCAGATTCAGATAGTAATTTTCATTTGTGAAATGGGTGAGTTGTTTGTTTTTGGTGGTGGTACTGGAGTTTGAACTCAGAGCCTTTTTGTTGTGGTGGGGGGAGTTGGTTGTGGAGGTTGAACTCAGGGTCTGGTATTGTCCCTGAGCCTCTTTGTGTTCAAGACTAGCCCTTTACCACTTGAGCCACAGTGCCACTTCTGGTTTCTGAGTGGTTAATTCTAGATAAGAGTCTTATGGGGACTTTTCTGCCTGGGCCTGGCTTCGAACCACAATCTTCAGATCTCAGCCTCCTGAGTAGCTAGGATTACAGGCGTGAGCCACCAGTGCCCCAATACTCAGGGGCGATCTACTACTTGAGCCATGCCCCTAGATCCTTTGGCTTTACTTGTTTTTCAGATTAGGATCTTGACTTTTTTTCCCTGAGTCCAGCCTGGACTACAACACTCCTATTAACACCTGTGTAGTTGAGCCGACAAATCCTAGCTTGTTGGTTGAGATGGGGCTCACTTACTTTTTGCACAGAAAGCCTTGAACTGGGGCTGGGAAGGTGGCTCAGTGGTAGAGTGCTTGCCTCTCATGCATGAGGCCCTGGGTTAGATTCCTCAGCACCACATAAGCAGAAAAAGCTGGAAGTGGTACTGTGGCTCAAGTGATAGAGCACAAGCCTTGAGCTGAAGAGCTGAGGGGCAGTGCCCAGACCCAGAGTTCAGACACCATGACTGGCAAAAAAGAAAGAAAGCCTTGAACTGCAATCCTCTTTTTTTTTTTTCAGTGGTGGGGCTTGAACTTAAGGCCTGGGCACTGTCCCTGACCTCTTTTGCTCAAGGCTAGAGCCATACCACTCTGAGCTCAGCTCTACTTCCAGTTTGCCGGTGGTAAATTGGAGATAAGTCTCACAGATTTCCCTGCCCCAGCTGGCTTTGAAGCCACAATTGCCCACCCAGTGGGCACCTGCCCTAAATTTTTACTTATTTCTAGTGTACTAGTGTTTGAAGTCAGGGCCTTATACTCACTAGGCAGGCTGTTTACTACTTAATCCATGCCCCCTAACTTTTTTTGTGTTGGTTATTTTTCAGATAGGGTCTGGCTTCATGCCTTGGCCAGCCTGGACTTTGATCCTCCTATTTGTGCTTTCCCCTGTCACTGGGATTATCAGGTACATACCACCATGCTCATCTACTGGTTGAGATGAAATCTCACAAATTTTTTATGCCCAGGCTGGCCTCCAACTATAATTCCCCCATCTCCACTTCCCAAACAGCTAGGATTACAGGTTTTGAGCAGTCTTGCTGGCTTGTACTTCACTTTTCATGAGTCCTTCATGTTTCTGATCATCTGAGTTAGGAGTTCATTTAATTCTCCCTCCCATCTAGAGATGCTTCATCTATGGAAACAAGGTCCCCCACCTTACCCCCCCCCCCCCACACACACACAGAGCTGACCTGTGGGTCTCATAGAAGAATAAGAAGAAAGAAGCTTCCTGAACTGGATCAAAAACATCAAAGCTGGCTGGGAATGTGGCTTAGTGGTAGAGTATTGCATGAAACCCTAGGTTAGATTGCTTATAACCACATAAACAGAAAAAGCCAGAAATGGTGCTGTGGCTCAAGTGGTAGAGCATTAGCCTTGAGCAAAAGAAGCTCAGGGACAGTGCCCAGGCTGAGTTCAAGCCCTAGGAATGTCCCCTCCCCCCCCCCAAAAAAAATCAAAACCCCAAGCAGAGCTTGGGGTGGCCTAGTACACTCACGCTTCCTGGATCCTCCATTCCCAGAGAAGACAGGCCTCCCCCTCCTGTCATAAGGCCTCCACAGGAGGCTGGTATAAGGACAAGGCTGGGGGTGCCACCTCCTGATCAGGGTGAGAGTAGTTCCTTCTCTAGCCAAGAAAGGAGGATTGCTTCTCTAAGCTGGCATGGTGCCCAGCACAACCAGTGTGCCAGCTGCTTCCACCTGAGATGCCTCAGGTGCTTACCCACCCCCACTTTCATTCCTCAACAGGTAACCCCGCCCCTGCCCTTCCCTGAGTCTCTGCCAGGCTCAGCTCCTCCACAGGGGGGCAGCTGGCACATTTGAGGATTGGAACAGCAGGTCCTAATGACTCACCTTGTCTGTTTCTGGCGGAGGACTGGGAGAGCACCAACAGGTGAAGATTCTCTTTCCTTTCCTCCAAGACACAGTAGTGGGTGGGAGGGTGGGGAGGCACCTGGGCAAACATCTAGGCAGGAGGGAGAGGAGCCTAGGCGGACTGAAAGGAGTGCAGAAGAAGATGCAGGTTAAAGGGTCATTCGGAAATGATGGCCAAGACCCCTGCACTGCCTACTCTGTACCTCAGAGCACTCTCCTCAAGATCCCCCCAAGAGCTGGGCACCCTAATGGCTCACACCTGTAATCCTAGTGACTCAGAAAGCTGAGCTCTGAGGATCACAGTTCAAAGCCAGTCCTGGCATTCAAATCTGAGATTCTTATCTCAACCACCAAAAAAATCCAGAAGTAGAGGTGTGGCTCAAATGGTACAGTGCTAGCCTTTGAGCAAAAAAAAGCTAAGAGCTAGCATCCAAGCCCCTAAGTTCAAGCTTCAGTATAGACACAAAGAGAAAAAGGGAAAAAAAGGGATGAATCCCATAAGGCAGACACACTATACTAAAGTCAGCAAAAGGCAATGAAGGAGGCTAGGACCTGTTTCTGTGTTGGGAAGAATGATCAGGCATTGGGGCAGAAACCACGGTGGCGGACACAAAGGAAGAGAGATGATGTTTTCCTCTGTCCGACTTGCATCTTGGACTTTCAACCATAGCCCAGTCTCCAAGCACCTTTACATCTACCTCGCTCCCCCTCCAATGTCCAGGAGTCAGTGACATAAATTCAAAACATCCCCCCCACCACAACTCCCCAAGGTCCCTCTCCTGGCCTGTTATTGTAATGAATGCAAATGGTGCTCAATAATTGATGGCTCTCATTAGCACTTCAAACTGCTTTCAGAAGAACACAGGGAGAAGTAGAAGGGGTTCTCTGGGGTCCAGCCCCCTCATTGAAGAACCCCTTCCAGGTGTCTCCTGCTGGGAGGGGCTCTAGGAAGCCTCACAGAGGAGCCCAGCAGTGCCCCCATTGAGTGGGGGTCTCTGAGCCCAAGGCACCATCTTCTCTGTCTGATGACAGGGGTGCTGACTATCTTTCCCATCCTCCTGGAATCTGAGGTGGGCCTTCCTCATGAAACTAACGGAATGACTCTTACATTAAATGGATAAGCAGAACCTCTTGGAGGGTTTGTTAGAGGAAGAAAGATGTCCACCCTTACCAAATTCAGGAAGGGCCTGAGAATATAGGATTCCCTCCCTCCCTCCTTCCCTTCCTTCCTTCCTTCCTCCCCCCCCCCCCCTTTCCTTTCCTTTCTTCTGTGCTAGTCCTGAGGCTTGAATTCAGGCACTAGTTACTGTCCCTGAGGGGTTTTTTGTTGTTGTTGTTTGTTTGTTTGTTTGCACAAGTCTAACATTCTACCACTAGAGCTAGAGCTCCACATCTGGCTTTTTGCTGGTTAATTGTAGATGAGCCTCAAGGACTTTTCTACCTGGATTGGCTTTAGAATGAGATCCTCAGATCCCAGCAATGTCTATTTATTTATTTATTGCCAGTCCTGGGGCTTGAACTCAGCCTGGGCGTGGTCCCTGAGCTTCTTTTGCTCAAAGGTAGTACTCCTATCACTTTAGCCACAGAGCCACTCCTGGTTTTTTCTGTTTATGTGGTGCTGAGGAATCTAACCTAGGGCTTCAAGCATGCTAAGCAAGGACTCTACCACTAAGCCACATTTCCAGCCCCAAGAATGTTTGTTTTTCTAACAACTTCCCAAATACTGTTGCTACTGGCCAAGGATCACACTTGAGGAAGAAGGGCAGGGACTGAGGTGGGGAGGGGTAAGGGGGGAATCCTTTGTCTTTGCTTTTCCAGCTGAGCGTTTTGTCTACAAATGTGGCTTTGAGGCAAGTCCCAGCTGGGTCTGGCACACATAGGCAGTGCCTAGAAAATCTTGGTGCAGTGAATGTACTCCTCTCCCTCCCTATCACTACTAAGGCTGGTTCTCAGCTCCATATGCATCCCTGGCTCCTACTTCCTGTCTGTATTTTGCTTGGCCACTGATACTGAGGGAGAGGGATGACCAGAGTGGGCCTTGTGGGCCTCTGTCCCTGATGTGTGCCTAGTGCATGCTTCCTACTACCAAGGCTGGTGAGTATCATCTGGCAGGAGGAGGAGAGAATAATGGATGAGAGAGGCTTTCTACCACTTCACCTTCTCTGGGTGACCTCCTGGGGCCTAGGGATGAGGAGCTTGTAATGGTGGTCCATGAACACTCATGCAGCACCCTACCTCCTTCCCCACCCACTCAGTCCCCTAGGCCTAAGAATTGCTTTGAGCTGGGCATAGTGGTACTTGCTAGTAATTCCTCAGGAGGCTGAGAAGGATGGCAAGTTCCAGAGCAACCTGAGCTACATAACAAGACCCACTCAATGAATAGGACAAAAGACTCCAGGCTATTTGTTTAATTATTCATTTATTTATGGTACTTTGAATTAAACTTAGAGCCTCTTGCTTGCTAGACAAGAGCTCTACCACTTGAGTCACATCCCTATCCCAGGACCCTGACTTAAAAAATGAACAATAAAAAAGAAAGAAAGAAGGAGGGAAAAAAAGAAAAGAAAAATAAGCTGACACCAGTTACTCATGTCTGTAATCCCAGCTACCTGAGTCAGATCTGAGGATTGCAGTTAGTTTTTTTTTTTTTTTTTCCAGTCCTGTGGTCTGAACTCTGGGCCTGGGCACTGTCCCTCAGCTCTTCAGCTCAAAGCTAGTGTTCTACCACTTGAGCCACAGTGCCTCTCCCAGCTTTTTTCCGCTTATGTGGTGCTGAGGAATTGAACCAAGGCCTCATGCATGCGAGGCAAGCACTGTACCACTAAACCACCTTCCCAGCCCCTGAAGATTGCAGTTAAGAGACAGCCTGGACAGGAAAGTCCATGAAATTCTTTTCTTTTCTTTTCTGTCAGTCGTGTGGCTTGAACCCTGGGCCTGGGCACTGTCCCTCAGCTCTTCAGCTCAAGGCTAGCACTCTACCACTTGAGCCACAGCGCCACTTCCAGCTTTTTTCTGTTTATGTGGTGCTGAGGAATGGAATCCAGGGCCTCATGCATGGGAGGCAAGCACTCTACCACTGAACCAACTTCCCAGCCCTCTTTTCTTTCTTTCTTTCTTTCTTTCTTTTTTGGTTGGTTGTGGGGCTTGAACTCTGGGCCTGGGTGCTGTCCCTCAGCGCGTCAGCTCAAGGTGAGCGCTCTACCACTTAAGCCACAGCACCACTTCCGGTTTTCTGGTGGTTAATTGGAGATAAGAGTCTCACAGACTTTTCTGCCAGGCTGGCTTTGAATCGTGATCCTCAGAACTCAGCCCCTTGTGTAGATAGGATTGCAGGCATGAGCCACAGGCACCCAGCTTCCAAGAGATTCTTTTTTTTTTTTTTCACGTCAGACAGGTAATGTGCCCACGTCATAACAAGGTTTAGAGAGAGGCACATATCACGTAAGTGTGTGAGAACCCAATTATCATGCTTATGAACCAGAAAAGGATCTCGCAGAGATTCTTTTTTTTTGTTTTGTTTTGTTTTTTTGGGGGAGTCCGGTGGTGGGGCCTGAACTCTGGGCCTGGGCGCTGTCCCTCAGCTCTTCAGCTCAAGGCTAGCGCTCTACCACTTAAGCCAGAGCGCCACTTCCAGCTTTTTTCTTTTTGCTTATGTGGTGCTGAGGAATCGAACCCAGGGCCTCTTGCATGCAAGGCAAGCGCTCTACCACTGAGCTACCTTCCCAGCCCCCCAAGAGATTCTTATATCTCCATTAACCACCAAAAAGCCTGAAGTGGAGCTGTGACTCAAGTGGTAGAACACTAGCCTGGAGCACAAAAGTTCATGGACAGTGCTCAGGCTCAGAGTTCAAGCCCCAGGACTGGCACACACAAAAAATAATAAATAGTCCAGTTGCTCGTGACTCACACCTGTAATCCTAGCTACTCAGCAGGCTGAGAGCTGAGCATCACGGTTCAAAGCCAGCCCAGGCAGGCTTATCTCCAATAAACCACTAGAAAACCAGAAGTGGTGTTGTGGTCAAGGGGAAGAATGCTTGCCTTGAGCTGAAGCGCGAAGGGACAGAGCCCAAGCCCAGAGTTCAAACCCCACAACTGACTAAAACAAAAAAAGCCAAAACAAAAACAAAACAAAAAAAAAACAGGGGCTGGGAACGTGGCTCAGTGGTAGAGCGCTTGCCTCGCATGCATGAGGCCCTGGGTTCAATTTCTCAGCACCATATAGTAGAAAAAAAAAAAAGCCAGAAGTGGCACTGTGGCTCAAGTGGTAGAGTGCTAGCCTTGAACTGAAGAGCTGAGGGACAGCGCCCAGGCCCAGAGTTCAGGCCCCAAAACCAACAACAACAACAACAAAAAGTGGCTTAAGTGGTAGAGCGCTAGTTTTGAGCACAAATCAGCTCAAGGACAGCGCCCAGTTCCAGAGTTCAGCCCCCATGACCAACAAACAAACAAACAAAAAAAAACATGCTTCAACATGTTTGACTAGGCCTTAAACACATGCCATGATAAGGGAAATAAGTCAGTCACTTAATGACACATGTTAGATGATTCTGCATAGATAAAATATAGATTGGCAACGTACAGACTTGCTTTGGGGAAGGGAAGAATGGAACAATTGTGTAATGGATGCTGGAAGTAGTTAAATGGAGGTGGTGGTGTAGCGTCACAAAGGCACCAGATGCAACTGAGTTGTTTACTTTTGTTGGTGGTGGTGGTGGTGGTCATGGGGCTTGAACTCTGGCCTGAGCGCTCTACCACTTGAGCCACAGCGCCACTTCCAGTTGTTCACTTTATGAAAACTAGTTTGTACACTGGGCACAGGTGGCTCTCACCTGTAATCCTAGCTACTCAAGAGATCTGAGGACCATGGTTGAAAGCACAGTGGGTAGGAAAGTCCATGAGACTCTTATCTCCAATTAACCACTAGAAAACCAGAACTAGAGCTGTGGCTCAAAGTAGTAGAGTACCCAGGCCCTGAGTTCAAGCTTCACAACAGACCAAAAAAAAAAAAAAAAATAGGTCTGGGAAGGTGGTTCAGTGGTAGAGTGCTTGCTTTGCATGCATGAGACCCTGGGTTCAATTCCTCAGCACCACATAAGCAGAAAAAGACAGAAGTGGCACTGTGGCTCAAGTGGTAGCCTTGAGCTGAAGAGCCCAGGGACAGTGCCCACGCCCAGAGTTCAGGCTCCACAAGCAACGGAAAAAAAAAAAAAAAAAAAAAAGTTTGTTACTATGTCACTTCAATTTTTAAAAATTAGGATAAAAATAGGAGCTAACAGGAGGTTCACTGAGTCAATCCATCTGGGAAAAAATACTCTTTTTTTGCAAATTTTTTGAGAGAAGTTTTCACTAGTTTTCAAGCTAGGCTTGACCTCAAAATCCTTCTGTATCAGCCTCCCTAGTGATGGATTACAGGCATGTGCCACCATCTGAATGTTTCTGTTACCTACTTTGGAAACAAGAGCTTATGTCCAACACGCCACAGCCTTTCCCCAACATGTATTCTAAATACTCTCAGAAGATGATCAAAGGATCACAGGGTACTATTTGTGTGTGAGGGGGGGGGAGGTAGAGGGGCAGGGGAGGGGTGCCTGACCTAGAGCTTAAACTCAGGGCCAGGGCATTGTCCCTGAGCCTCTTTGTGCTCAAGGCTAGCATTGCACCACTTGAGCTACAGAGCCACTTCCAGTTTTTTCTCTGATTAATTGGACATAATAGTCTCACCGAAGCCAGGCACTGGTGGCTCATGCCTGTAATCCTAGCTACTTAGGAGGCTGAGATCTCAGGATCACCGTTCAAAGTCAGTCTGGGTGGGAAAGTCCTTAAGATTCTTTTTTTTTTTTTTTTGGGGGGGGGTCCAGTCATGGGGCCTGAACTCTGGGCCTGGGCGCTATCCCTCAGCTCTTCAGCTCAAGGCTAGCACTCTATCACTTGAGCCATAGCGCCACTTCCAGCTTTTTTCTTTTTGCTTATGTGGTGTGCTGAGGAATCGAACCCAGGGCCTCAGGCATGCAAGGCAAGCACTCTACCACTGGGCCACCTTCCCAGCCCTCCTTAAGATTCTTATATCCAATAAACCACCAGAAAACCAGAAGTGGCACTGTGGTTCAAGTGGTAGAGTGCTTGCCTTGAGCTGAAGAGCTCAGGGACAGTGCCCAGGCCCAGAGTTTAACCCCCACGACTGACAAAAAAAAAAGGGCTAGGAAGGTGGCTCGGTGATAGAGCGCTTGCCTTGCATGCATGAGGCCCTGGGTTCAATTCCTCAGCACCACATAAGCAAAAAAAAAAAGCCTGAAGTGGCGCTGTGGCTCAAGCAGTAGAGTGCTAGCCTTGAACTGAAGAGCTGAGGGACAGCGCCCAGGCCCAGAGTTCAGGCCCCACGACCAGACCCCCAAAAAAAAAAAAGTCTCATGGACTTTCCTGCCCAGCCTGGCTTCAAAGTATGATCCTCAGATCTCAGCCTCCTGAGTAGCGAGGTGGCATGAGCCACTGGCACCGGGCCAGGGTACTATTTTCTAGACCCAGACTGCCCCTACAAAACTTCTATCTTTGCAAGTAGGAGCCTCCCTTCCAAGTCCTGCCTCCCTCCTGAGTGGCAGCAGATGTTAAGTTGTACTAGGAGCTCAATTCAGTTTCTGCAACTAACTCTGTGGTTCCCCAGTGGCAGACCCCTTCCATGACTTTCTTGTTGCAGGAATACCTTTAAAATGCCTTCTGTTTTTCTTTACCACCAAAGATTTCAATCACACCTAGGTAGCCTTCCTCCTCTCTGGAATCTACATTACCCTACTTCCTTCCCCAGGGGCTAGGCCCAGGCTAGACAGGCTGCTCAGGGTACAGGTCGGGTGGGGAGACACTCTAGGATGAATCATACATGTTTACTGATCCCTGCATAGACCCTTCTACTCTAAGACCCTCACTGGTTCCCCACTCCCTACAGCAGAGGATTATGGGACCCTGAACCCTTTGAGATTCAGACAACAGGTCTGTGTCCTCTCCCTAGACAAATGTACATATGTTCAACAATGACAAATATCTGTACCCAGATGACCTTTGTAGCCCATGATCCCTGGGGCACAGCTACCCACAATGTCCATAGCCCAGTGCTGGCCTAACTGCTGGAGTTAGGAGTACAGAAATGGAGAGAAAACTTGAGGACTCCTTACAGAGATTTGACTTACCACAACATTAAGACACATGACTGTTTTTTACTGTATTTTACAGAAATATGGGTGCAGAATCTCATTTGGATATTTAAGAGAAAAAAAAAAGCACAAACTGAACACCAGTGGCTCACGCCTGTAATCCTAATTACTTAAGAGTCTGATATCAGAGGATCAGGATTCAAAGCCAGCCCAGGAAGACAAATCCATAAGACTATTATCTCTAATTAACTACCTAAAACTGGATATGTGGCTCAGGTGGTAGAGCAGCTGTGGGCAAAAAAGCTGAATGAGAGTTTGAGACTCTTGAGTTGGAAACAAACCAACAAAAAAAGCAAAACCATTAATCACAAAGTTTAATTTATATAAAAATATCATATACATAACTATATAAATGACATATATATGGATATACACACACACACATATAAATCCCTGGCTTATAACTCCTTCCTGAAGACAAGCCATAGAATCTAGAATTTCTTTTCCTTAAGGTGAGACCTAGAAACTCTGATCTCCTCTTCCTTTCAGTAGCATCTGAAGAAATGCTCTGGCCTAGACTTGTCCAATAGCAGCTCATAGGCCTCATCTTAGAGGGATCCTGACCTATTCCAGGAAGGAAGGAATGCTGTGAAAGCTGCATGTCAGGCCTGGCTGGGGAAATGGGTTTCCCCGTGCAATCATGCTTACGCAATGAAGTTGCCATAAAAATTCAACAGAACAGTGCTCAGGATTTTTCACATAACTCAGTATGTGAAGGTCCCCAAATGGGTGGCCCAGAGAGGTCAAAGTCCCTCCCCCAGAGTGTAGCCCCTCCCCTTAGGCATCTCCTCATCTGTACCCCTTAATACATTTCTAAGGATACGTCAGTTACATTTTTTTCCCTGAGTTCTGTGAGCCATCCAAGCAAATTAACAGAATCTGAGAAGAGAGTTGTGGGCCAATCTTTAGAAACACAGGTAAAACACCAGTGCTCTGAGACTGGCAGGAAGAAGGAGGGCAGGCTCCTGGACTGAGCCATCATCAGCCTATGAGTTCTAACACCATCTTCAGGTAGACTCTGTCAGAACTAAACTGTATTTGTGGGCTTTGTGGCTCTTGTCTGCTGCAGAACTGCCTGCCTGCCTGCTGGTAGGAGAAATCCCACACATTCAGTGTGGGAAATGATCTGTGTCCTTCCTGTACAGCAGGAGACACCAAAGCCAATGGGGTTAGCTTTCTCTTCTGTATTTCCTGAACTACCCAAAAGAGACTCTGGAGATGGGGGTAGGAGGATCACAAGTTCAAAGCCAGCCAGGGCAAAGTAAGCACAAGACCAAACTTCAAAAACAAAATATAGGGCTGGGAAGGTGGCTCAGTGGTAGAGCGCTTGCCTTGCATAAATGAGGCCCTGGGTTTGATTCCTCAGCATCACATAAGCAGGGGAAAAAAAAGCCGGAACTGGCACTGTGGTTCAAGTGGTAGAGGGCTAGCCTTGAGCTGAAGAGCTGAGGGACAGTGCCCAGGCCCAGAGTTCAAGCCCCACGACTGAACCAAAAAAAAAAAACAAACACAAATTATATATATAAAAAGCCGGGCACTGGTGGCTCACGCCTTAATTCTAGCTGCTCAGGGGGCTGAGATCTGAGGATCGCAGTTCAAAACCAGCCAGGGCAAGAAAATCTGTGAGACTCTTACCTCCAATTAACCACCAGAAAACCATAAGTGGTGCTGTGGCTCAAGTGGTAGAGCGCTCCCCTTTAGCTAAAGAGCTGAGGGACAGCACCCAGGCCCAGATTCAAGCCCCCGACACACACACACACACACACACACACACACACACACACACACACACACACACACATGCAAAAGGTATGGTTAAAGTGGTAAAGTAATAGCTATGAGCCAGGGCTTGAGGCCCTTAAGTTCAAGCCCTACTACCCACCAAACAAAAAGCAAGCAAATAAACAAAATAATGCCTGAAGATAACAAATTTATAAAGAGAAAGATTTATTTTGCCTCACAGTTTTGTAAGTTACAGTCCACTATCAGTTAATTCTGTGGCTTTGGGCCTGTGGGAAGGCTGCACATCATGGCAGCAACAAGTAGTGAAACAAAATGACATATATCAGGAGCCAGAGAGCAAAACAGTAGAGGAAGTCACTGAGGTTCCACAATCCCTTTCCAGCACATCCCCCTACCCAGCTATGACCTAAAGACCTCCCGCTAGGCCCTGCCCCCTAAAGATTCCAGCCCCTCCCAAGAGGGCCACCCTGCGCACCCAACCTCAAATACACCTGCTTAAATCACAAGGTCTGAAAACTGGAAGAAGCCCAGTTTCACAAGAGCTAGAAGGATCCTTACCACCTTGAGAAACCAAGGGAAGGAGGGCTTGTCTATCCTGAAAAGGGAGAAACTAAACTAACAATCACCTCCTGTGCAAAGCAAATGGGGCAGGCAAGCTGGAGAACACCCCAGGGCTCTTATTGTCAGCAAGAGAGATTGAAATTAGCTCTGAGTTCAAACTTCCTGGCAATGTGGAGAGGGAGATGCTGGCCCAGCCTCAAGGGGGAGGACTCTGGAGGACTCCCTACTTGGAGATCATTAAACTGAGATTAAATGTGGAGGCCCAGGCAAGCCTCTGGGTGGCAAAAGCCTGGATAAATGAGAGCCCAGTCTCCCCCAGGGGACGAGGCTGATAGCTGCATTCATAAGGCAGGCCCAAGAGCTTTAGTGTCTTCAAAGCTACCCCTCACATCACTGAAGAGGGAAAGGCAGCATTTGATCAGCCCATTTTGCTGAGGAGAAAACTAAAGGCCAGAGTTCTTCAGAAACCTGGGCAGGCCCAGTGCAGATGGCTCAAACCTGTAATTCTAGCCACTCAGGAGGCTGAGATCTGAGGATCCAGGTTCAAAGCCAGTTCAGGCAGGAAAATTCATGAAACTCTTCTCTCCAATTAATCATCAAGGGGTAAACTGCTAGCCTTGGGGGAAAAAAGAAAAGCTGAGAAACAAGACCCTTGAGTTCAAGCCCCAATACAAGAACAAAAAGAAAGAAAACAAAAACCAAAAGCCCTGGTAATGACACACAGGACTCAGCTCTTCTGTCCACATGTTTAATGAGATGGCTCTTGGACTGGAAGTTTCCTGAGTAGGACACAGGACTCCTTCCCTGGATTCTTTTTTTTTTTGTCATGGGGCTTGAACTCTGGACCTGGGCACTGTCCCTGAGCTCCTCAGCTCAAGGTGAGCCCTCTACCACTTGAGTGGCAATGCCACTTCCGGTTTTCTGGTGGTTTATTGGAGATAAGAGTCTCATGGACTTTCCTGCCTGGGCTGGCTTTGAACCATGATCCTCAGATCTCAGCCTCCAGAGTAGCTAGGATTACAGGCCACCAGCACCCAGCTTTTCCCTGTATTCTTTATCAACAATTCTAAGCCCTCTGTATCCCTGCTCTCCTGTGCCGCCCTTTCCCCATCTCCCTATCACACAGCCTTAGAATGGAGTGGTGGTACAGGCAGGCTGCAAGTCTCTCTCCTGTCTAACAACTGAACTAAGGGGAGGAAGGAGGTGGGAACAGGTCCCAGGCTCTCATCTCACCCATCCTCGCCCATCTCCATCTCAGACTCTCATGATAGGAAAGTAGGCCAGTTTGGAATATGTCACAGATATTTTCGACATCCCCATCTGTACTACAGCTTCACACACAGCCAAGCAGGGTGGAACCAGAGCCTTCCTGCCTGCTGGATGAGGGAGACACCTGCTACCTCTAGGGCTCAGAGCCCAGAGTGGGGGGCTGAGAACAGGTACTAAGGACCCTAGAGGGAACTGAGCTAGCATCTAGCAGGCTGGTGAGAGTGGGGACAGGAGACCAGTCACGCCTGTCCTTGGCCCAGAGGAGCAGCAGCAGAACAGCTGGGATCTGAAATGCCACTGGGACAGCTGGGCACGGAGGAAGGAGTTGTCAGTCCTCAGGGAAAGGGCTCTGGAAAAGCCTTGTGGGACGGGCTGGAGCCATAGCTCAAGTGGTAAGGTAATTGCCTAGTGAGTGAGAAGCTGTGAGTTCTAGACCCCTGTCCTTCCAAAGAACAGTTTTAGTTGGTGGTATTTGTTTGTTTATTTGCTTTAGATTTTTTGTTTGAGTAAAAATTTTTCTTTTTTTATTTCAAATTTACAGTTTATTTGTATTTTAGGCTTTTTATTTTTTTTTTGGTCCGGTTGTGGGGCCTGAACTCTGGGCTTGAGCGCTGTCCCTCAGCTCTCTAACACTTGAGTCACAGCGCCACTTCTGGCTTTTTCCTTTTTGCTTATGTGGGGCTGAGGAATCAAACCCAGGGCCTCAGGCATGCAAGGCAAGCGCTCTACCACTGAGCCACCTTCTCAGCCCCAGCTTTAGGTTTGTTTTTTTGTTTTGTTTTAGGGAAGGAGAAAGGATGAATAAATACAATCATGCTATTCCATATACACTATGCAGAAAATGACTATGTAACTGTGGGCAGGGATGGGAAGGGGAAACTGAGGGAAAGCAACAGGAAGGGGTATGATTGACCAAAAACAGAAATGTATTCATTATCTGACTTATGAAATGGTCACCCCTCTGTATAACACCTAAATAATAACAATGAAATTATATAAAAATGGAGGGAGGCCAATACTGGTGTCTCATGCCTATAATGCTAGCAACTCAGGAGACTGAGATCTGGAAGATCATAGTTTAAGGCTTCACCCAGGCAGAAAACTCCACAAGGTTCCCATCACTAAAAATAGCCAAGCAAAAATAACCTTGCAAAAAGCAAGGCTGCAGACATAGTCCCAGTGGTAGAGGCCAGCAGTGAGCAAAAAAACCAAGTGAGAAAGAGGTCCCTGAGTTCAAACCCTAGGTACCAGAAGAAAAAGAAAAACAACTTTATGCTTTTGGTGGGTAGAGAAGAGGAAGTAGCTCCAGATGTGGGAAGCCAGGGCTGCAGTCCCTGAACCAGGGCTGGCAAAGGCAATGGCAGCAGAAGAGGCAGGACAGATTGACCCTGGAGGAGACGTGTGGGGAGAATGGCAGCTAAGGAGCTTGAGGTGTGTCCTGTAGGGACTGGGAAGGTGGCTCAGTGGTAGAGCGCTTGCCTTGCATGCCTGAGGCCCTGGGTTCAATTCCTCAGCTACCACATAAGCAAAAAGAAAAAAGCTGGAAGTGGTGCTGTGGCTCAGGTGGTAGAGCGCTAGCCTTGAGCTGAAGAGCTGAGGGACAGCGCCCAGGCCCAGTTCAGGCCCACTACCGGACTCAAAAAAAAAAAAAAAGAGGTGTGTCCTGTAGATACCCACTGAGGTTCCAGTGACGGGATTCATAAAGATCAAAGCCAGGCACTGGTGGCTCTGCCTACACAGTAATCCTAGCTACTCAGGAGGCTGAGATCTAAAGATCAAGGTTCAAAGCCAGCCCAAGCAGGAAAGCCTGTGAGATTCTTATCTCCAAGTAACTACCAAAAAAGTTCAGAACTGGAGCTGTAGCTCAAGTGGTAGAGCACTAGTCTTGAGCACAAAAGCTCAGGGACAGTACCTAGGCTCTGAGTTCAAACCCCAGGACTGTCACAAAAAGTTGTTTTTTTTTTTAAATCATGTAGTGGGGCTGGGAAGGTGGCTCAGTGATAGAGTGCTTGCCTCACATGCATGAGGCCCTGGGTTCGATTCCTCAGCAGGGGCTAGGAAGGTGGTTCAGTGGTAGAATGCCTTACATGCATGAGGCCCTAGGTTCAATTCCTCAGTACCACATAAGCAGCAAACACTGGAAGTGGTGCTGTGGTAGAGCACTAGCTTTAAGCTGAAGAGCTGAAGAGACAGTGCCCAGGCCCAGAGTTCAGGCCCCACGACCGACAGAAAAAAGAAAAGAAAAAGAAAAATCATGTAGCTAGCTGGGCACTGGTGGTTCATGCCTGAAATCCTAACTATTTAGGAGGATGAGATGAGAGCTGAGGATGGCAGTTCAAAGCCAGCTCAGTCAAGAAAGTCCATGAGGGGCTGGGAAGATGGCTCAGTCGGGGCTGGGAAGATGGCTCAGTGGTAGAGCGCTTGCCTTGCATGCCTGAGGCCCTGGGTTCGATTCCTCAGCACCACATAAGCAAAAAGAAAAAAGCAGGAAGTGGCACTGTGGCTCAAGTGGTAGAGCTTTAGCCTTAAGCTGAAGAGCTGAGGGACAGCGCCCAGGCCCAGAGTTCAGGCCCCATGACCGGACCCAAAAAAAAACAAAACAAAAAGAAAGTCCATGAGACTCTTATCTCCAATAAACCTCCAAAAAACCAGAAGTGGAGCTATGGCTCAAGTGGTAGAGTGCTTGGCTTGAGCCGAAGAACTCAGGGACAGTGCCCAGGCCCAGAGTTCAAGCCCATGACCGACGCCCCCCCCCCAAAAAAAAAAAAATCATGTAGCTGTGAGCAGGAAGAGTACTATGAGAGGGATGGGTGGGGATGGAAGGCAGAGAATTCACCTGTCACCATACCCCCTTGACTTTGTCATTCTCTGGGTGACTGGCAAGGGCACCTCTTTAGTTGAGGATCATGGACCAACATGAGCAGCAAATTCCTGCGGACATAGGAGAACTCAGTGGCTTAATATGGCTAAGTTTGACATAGGAACTGTATTCCAAGAGATTCTCCCAGAAAAGTTGGTAAAGGGGACCCTGGACACTTGTTAACCAAGCAACTATTATTGACCCTTGACACTGTGTCTCATTTAAGAAACCATGCTCTGCTGAAGGCTCACTGCCCTATTCTGCCTGATGCCTCATGTTAAAAACCCATTGTTGAATTGGGCATGGTGGTTCACGCCTGTAATCTCAGCACTCAGAAAACTAAGGTGAGAGGCTGGCTTTTTAGTTGTTTCAGGTGGGAGGGTAAATTCATTTCTTATTCCTCCATTCAGGAGCTCCTATTAATCAGAAGTTGGAGATGCACCTTAGCCTTCCATCTTCTCCCCACCCATTTCTGTTCCTGAGAGGCACTTAGAGCAAGCACTCTGTCAGCTTTAGATGCTGCTGTTTCTCCTCTGACTAGAAGGATGCTCAACAGAGGCTTACTCCACAGATATTTACCCCGCCGAAGCAATTTCATCACGCTGTCTTTTTGTGCAAATCTCTAGGTGATTTTTATTTTTATCTCATCTCCAACCTGCCTACTTAATTTAATTTCCTCTACATCCTTATTTAATTTAATTTCCAAGAGCTCTGTTATTTTTTATGACTTGTTTTACTGCATCCTATTCTTTTTTCTTTTATAGTTATTAGAGATTATTTATTATCGGGGGAATGTGTTTATGTGTTTATGTGGGTTTGGGTTGAGGGGTTGTTTTTTGCTGGTCTTGGAGCTTGAACTCAGGGCCTGGACACTATCCCTGAGTCTCTTTGTGCTCAAGGCTAGCACTGTACCACTTGAGCCACAGAGCCACTTCTAGCTTTTTCTTTGATTAATTGGAGATAAGAGTCTCACCAACTTTTCTGCCTGGGCTGGCTTTAAACCATCATCCTCAGAGCTCAGTCTCCTGAGTAGTTAGAATTACAGGCTTGAACCACTAGTACCAAGCTTTGGTTTTGTTGTTGTTGTTGTTGTTTTGTTTGTTTTTGTTTTTCCTTAGGTTTTTTTTTTTGTAATTTTGGGCGGGTTTTCTCCCCTTTCTCTTTCTCTGAGGTGTGTGTGTGTGCGTGCATGCACGCACATGTGCACTGTACCAGTGTGCCAGTACCAGGATTTGTTTTTTGTGGTTTTTTTTGGGGGGGGAGGTCTGGTCATGGGGCCTGAACTCTGGGCCTGGGCGCTGTCCCTCAGCTCTTCAGCTCAAGGCTAGCGCTCTACCACTTGAGCCACAGCGCCACTTCCGGCTTTTTTTCTTTTTGCTTATATGGTGCTGAGGAATCGAACCCAGGGCCTCATGCATGCAAGGCAAGCGCTCTACCACTGAGCCACCTTCCCAGCCCCCAGTACCAGGATTTGAAGTCAGGGCCCCGGCATTGTCTCTTAGCATTCTTTTTCAAGGCTAACACTCTACTACTTGAGCCACAGCTCCACTTACAACTTTCTTGTGGTTAGTTGAAGATAAGAGTCTCTCGGACTCCTACCTGGGCTGGCTTCACACTGTAATCCTCAAATTTCAGCCTCCTGAGTTGAGTAGCCAGGATTAAAGGTGTGAGCCAATGCACCTAGTTTCTCCCGCGCCCCCCCCCCCTCTTTTTTTTGTTTTGCCAGTCCTGGAGCTTGAACTCAGGGCCTAGGTGCAGAACCTAAGCTTCTTTTACAAAAGGCTAGCACTCTACCACTTGAACCACAACACCACATCCAGCATTTTCTGAGTACATAAGAGATAAGAGTCTCATGAACTTCCTGTCTGGCTTCAAATCTTGTTGTTGTTGTTGTTGTTGGTGGTGGTGGTGGTGGTGGTGGTGATGGTGGTGGTGGTTGTGGGGCTTGAATTCTGGGCCTGGGCACTGTCCCTCAGCTCTTCAGCTCTAGGCCAGCGCTCTACCACTTAAGCCATAGTGCCACTTCCGGTTTTCTGGTGTTTATTGGAGATAATAGTCTCATGGACTTTCCTGCCACGGCTGGCTTTGAACTGCAATCCTCAAGTCTCAGCCTCCTGAGTAGCTAGGATTACAGGCATGAGCCGCCAGCACCTGGCTTGGTCCTTCTCTTTTATACTGGGAACATGGCAGCCATGGAAGAAAACAGCACTTGCTCTCACTTGGAGATGAATCCTCTGTAAGCAGGTGAGGGCGTAGCCAGCATCTCTGGCTGCAGTACTTTCTGGATCAACACCAACATTTGAACTATGGACCAGCTTTCCCCAGGCAGCTATAGCTAAACCCTGAGCATGATGGGAGATTTGGAGCCTGGACACTTGTGCCCATTAGGGTTCCTCCAGTAGGCAATCTCTATACTAAGGTTTTCAGAACTTTGCTGCAGCCTGAGATTCTGCCTCCCTGGTCCTCCTTGAAGGGTTGATTCCCACCCTCTTTCTGTATCTGTATCTGCATACAGATACCAGGCAAGCCACCAAGATATGCACAGATTGCCTGACACAGGCAGGGCAATCTACCTAAGCCTAGCTGTCAACATCCCATGGTGGCCTAGCCTATAAGCCTCTGAGGCCAAGCTGTGAGGCCAGGAAAGGGTTAAGAGGCTGGAAGACTAAAAACTGTATCCTGTGAAGGTCAAACTGTCTAGGCAAGACAGATGTAGAGCTGTTTGAACATTTAAAAAGCTTGAGACCTTGGATAAGGGAATACTTACCCTATTCTCTGCCTGCACCTGCACTCACCCCCCTATATTAAACTCATGTAACTCCTGTCTCCTTGCTCAAATCCTATAGAAACCTTGACTCCAACCCCACTCCCCTGACCCAACCTCCACACCCACGGAAAGGTCTGTGTCCCTCGCTGGCAATCAACAGTCCTAGTCTGTTGAGATCAAGTCCAGTCTGTTTCCTTCCTTTCTCCGCCATTTTCCTAACACTCCTTCCTTTTGTTCCTTCACACATGTCAGCCCTACATTGTGACTTGAATTTTTTTTTTCTTTTTTGTTGGTCATGGGGCTTGAACTCGGGGTCTGGGCACTGTCCCTCAGCTCTTCAGCTCAAGGCTAGCACTCTACTACTTGAACCATAGCACCATTTCTGGTTTTCTGGTGGTAGAGATAAGAGTTTCACAGCCTTTCCTGCCTGGACTGGCTTTGAACCTCCATCCTCAGATCTCAGCCTCCTGAGTGTCTAAGATTACAGGCATGAGCCACCAGAGCCTGGCTTGACTTTTTCTTTTTGTAGTGGGGCTTGAACTCAAGGCCTAGGTGCAATACCTTAGCTTTTTCACTGAAGGCTGGCATTCTATCATTTGAGTCACAGCTCCATTTCCTGTTTTGGGGTGATTAACTGGAGGTATGAGTCTCAAAGACTTTCCTGCCTGGACTGGCTTTAAACGTGATCCTCAGATCTCAGTCTCCTGTGTAGCTAGGATTACTAGTGTGAGCCACCAGTGCCCAGTATGGCCTGAAGACTTTGTCTATTTCTGCTATGTCCTTTTTCTATGCCTCATAGCACAACCCCCAGCAAAACTCTTTTTTTTTTTTTTTTTGGTCGGTCGTGGGGCTTGAACTCTGGGCTTGGGCCCTGTCCCTCAGCTCTTCAGCTCAAGGCCAGCGCTCTACCACTTGAGCTACAGCGCCACTTCTGGTTTTCTGGTGGATTATTGGAGATAAGAGTCTCACAGTCTCTCCTGCCCCGGCTGGCTTTGAACCGCGATCCTCAGATCTCAGCCTCCTGAGTAGCTAGGATTACAGGCGTGAGCCACCAGCGCCCGGCTCCCAGCAAAACTCTTTATGTGTGTGTTTCCCAGATGTGTTAGTCAGCTTACAATTACTGTAACAAATACCTGAGACAAATTAACTGAGCAAAAGGAAAGATCTATGATCACCTGCTTTGGATGTCTCCGGGCTGTGATGGCACAGTACATCATGGCAGGAGTTTGTGGTAAAGGGGGCATCTTTACCTGTGGCTGGGAAGCAAAGGAGAGGGCAAGGGACAGGGCCCCCATATTTCCTTCAAGGGCATGCCCCCAGTGACCTAACTTCCTTCCACTAGTCCATACCTCCTAAAGATTCTGCCACTGCCGCATAAAAATCTAAACCTTTAATGGGCTTTGGTGGGGAGGTTGGCATTCATCCAGACTATTCCACCAGAAGACTAGAACCACCACCAGTTTCTCTTCCATCAGCCACTTGTGCCTAAAAGAAAAGCATTAAAAGTCAGACTGGGAGGTGGGCACCAGTGGGCTCACATCTGTAATACTCTACTCAGAAGGCTGAGATCTGAGGATCAGGGTTCAAAACCAACTCAAGCAAGAAAGTCCATGAGACTCCTATAACAAAAAAAAAAAAAAGAATTTAATTAAAAAATGTTAGCTGCAAGCTGGGTGTCAGTGGCTCATGCCTGTAATCCTAGCTACTCAAGAGGCTGAAATCTGAGGATCGCAGTTCAAAGTCAGCCTGGGCAGAAAAGTCCATAAGATTCTTATCTCCAATAAACCACCAGAAAACCAGAAATGGGGCTGTGGCTCAAGTGTTAGAGTGCTGGCCTTGAGCTGAAGAGCTGAGGGACAGCGCCCAGGCCCAGAGTTCAGGCCCCACAGCCGACAAAAAAAAAAAAAAAAAGAAATTAAAAACAAAACAGGCACCAGTGGCTCATGCCTATAATCCTAGCTACTCAGGCAGTTCAAAGCCAGCCAGGGCTGAAAAGTTCTCGTGAGACCCTTATCTCTAATTAACCACTCAAAAACTGGAAGCAGAGCTGTGGCTCAAAGTGGTAAAGCACTAGCCTTGAGCAAAAGAGCTCAGAAACAGTGCTGAAGACCCTGAGTTCAAGCCCTATAACTGACCAAAAAAAAAAAAAAAGCCAAGCCAGTTGTCAGTGGCTCATGCCTGTAATCCTAGCTACTCAGGAGGCTGAAATCTGAGGATCATGGTTCAAAGCCTGCCTGGGGCAGGAAAGACTCTCCAATAAACCACCAAAATACTGGAAATGGCCCTGTGGCTCAATTGGCAAAGCTCTAGCCTTGAGTTAAAGAGCTGAAGGACAGTGCCCATATCCAGAGTTCAAGCCCCAGCCTCACGACCAAAAAAAAAAAAAAAGCCAGCCCAGCCAGGAGCTGGTGGCTCACGCCTGTAATCCTAGCTACTCAGGAGGCTGAGATCTGAGGATCATGGTTCAAAGCCAGCCCGGGCAGGAGAGACCATGAGACTCTTATCTCCAATAAACTACCAGAAAACTGGAAGTGGCGCTGTAGCTCAAGTGGTAGAGCGCTCACTTTGAGCTGAAGAGCTGAGGGACAGCGCCCAGGCCCAGAGTTCAAGCCCCACGACCCACCAAAAAAAAAAAAAAAAAGCCATAAATGGAGCTGTGGCTCAAGTGGTAGAACTAGCCTTAAGTACGTAAACACACACACACACACACACACACACAATGCTCAGGCTCAGGGACAGTGCCTAGGTCCTTAGTTCAAATCCTAGGACCAGCAAAAAAAAAATAAAAAGTCAAACTAGGAGTTCAGGAGCACCAGGAGGAAGGCATTTTACTGGCGATTTTGTTCTTCAGTGATTGGGCAAAAAGCCAACTACTCAACTGGTTCATTCTAAAACTTCCAAATGTTAGCTATGGAATTTTGTTTTGAAGTCTTTCAGCTTCTCCAGATAAGAAAACTTTGGTCTTCTTCTGCCTGGAGGCAGGGAGCTTCTTTTTGCCTTTCTGTTCAGGACAACAGGCCTGTTCTGTACTATACCTCTGCCCCACTGCCTAATTTGGCTTCTCCAAATCCTCCCCCACCCCTTCCCCCCTTCTCCCCCAGACTCCCCCCCCCTTCTTCTCTTTTTCTGTGTCTTGTGTAACCAGTAGCCTCATATTTGACATATTCCTGCCTCAACCTTCTTAGTGCTGGGATTACAGGCCTGCTCCACCATACCTAACCTTTCTCTCCTCCATATCGGGGTTTGAACTCAGGACCTCTTACTTGCTAGACAGGCACTCTACCACTTGAGCCATGGTCTCAGCCCTTCCTTCTTCCTTTACTACCATTTTAGTGGAACCTCAAAAGGGAGGAGGCTGAAGGCACATGCAATTCATCATCATTAACCAGAAAACCCCAACTTTCTCCAAAGCTGTTCTGCTGCTTTGTGGAAAACAAGTTGTTAAGGTCAGGGGTAGAAGCAAGAAAGCCAGGCAGGAGGTCACTGCCACAACAAAGGCAGTGATGCGGGTAATCCTAGCTGCTCAGGAAGCTGAGATTTGAAGATCATAGTTCAAAGCCAGCTTAGGTAAGAAAGTCAATGAGATTCTTATCTCCATATAGCCACCAAAAGGCTGGAAGTGAAGGTATAGCTCAAGTGGTAGAGTACCAGGCTTGAGAGAAAAAAAAACAAAAAACAAAAGACCTCAGGGACAGCACCCAGGTCCTGAGTTCAAACTAGCATTAAAAAAAAAAAAAAAGACATCATTGATCATCCAAGCCCACAAAACTAAATGGAGGGATGGAGGGGGTGGTTTTCAGCATGTCCAACATTCTTTGATAGTCCTCACTTTTATGGGATGGAACTTCAGTTTGTATGCTGGAGTTAGTGACTCATTCGTAAAGAATACAGCCCAGGAGAACCTGGTAGAAGTTCAGGGTGTGACTTCCGGGATAAGGTGAGGAGACACAGGCTCCTCTCAGCCACTAATGCTGCAGGAAGCTAGCTGCCACATTCTGAGGACCCTCAGAGTACTCTATGGAAATGTTTGTGGCAAGGTATGGATTGAGGGGGGTCCTGCTAACCATTATCAATGAGAAACCGGCCTGTGAGGGGGGGGGGGGAGCAAGCCCTCTAGCTGTTCACTGACTGCATCCCGCTGACAACCTCACATAGCCCTAGGGGGGCATGTGCTTCCAGCTCCTGACTCAGAGACTTCATTAAGATGTGAGATTAAAAACTGTTGATTATTGAAGCCACTAAGCTTGTGGGGATAATGTGTTACACAGCAATACATGACTAATACAGGAGGAAGGGAAAAGATATACCCGGAAGCCGGGCGCTGGTGGCTCACGCCTGTAATCCTAGCTACTCAGGAGGCAGAGATCTGAGGATCACAGTTCAAAGGCAGCCCCGGCAGGAAAGACCATGAGACTCCTATCTCCAATAAACCACCAGAAAACCAGAAGTGGCGCTGTAGCTCAAGTGGTAGAGCGCTCACCTTGAGCTGAAGAGCTGAGGGACAGCGCCCAGGCCCAGAGTTCAGGCCCCATGACTGGCAAAAAAAAGAAAAGAAAAGAAAAGGCCAGAAGTGATGCTGTGGCTCAAGTGGTAGAGTGCTCTAAAGTTGAGCCAAAGAAGCTCAGGGATAGTGCCCAGGCTCTGAGTTCAGGCCCCAGGATTGGCAAAAAAGTAAAAAAAAAAAAAGAAAGAAAGAAAGAGCTGGGCATCAGTGGCTTACGCCTATAATCCTAGCTACTCAGGAGGCTGAGATCTGAGGATCCAGATTCAAAGCTAGCCCTGGCAGGAAAGTCATGAAACTCTGTTCTCCAATAAACTACCAAAAAGCTGGAAGTAGAGCTGTGTCTCAAGTTGTATAGTGATAGCCTTGAGCAGCACCCAGGCCCTGAGTTCAAGCCCCAAGACTGTACAAAAATAAATTAAAACAAAAAAAAGCCTGCACTTTTAATAGAGTCCTGACAGTCACTCAATGACATACACATCATGATCCCATTTCAGGGAGGGCTAGACTCACAGCTAGAGGCTAGTTGATACTGAGGCCATGATATTGACTGTAAGGGGCAAATGGAATTCAAAAGGTGTGTGTGTGTGTGAGAGAGAGAGAGAGAGAGAGAGAGAAAGAGAGAGAGAGAGATTGAGAGGCCATTAATAGGTTTCCTGATTTGTGTGTGTGTGTGTGTGTGTGTGTGCCGTGCTACAGGGAAACTAGCAAATATGTGACCTACAGGTGAGTATTCCCTAGAGAGTGAGCAAGGAAATAGAGTTGGGGACCCATATTATGGAAGCAAAAAAGTAGGACAGGGTCCAGGAGATCCGTGTGTGTGTGTGTGTGTGTGTGTGTGTGTGTCTGTGTGTCTGTGTGTCTGTGTGTGTGTGTGTACTAGAACTTGAATTCAGTGCCTGGGCACTGCCCCTAACCTCTTTTGCTCAAAGTCAGTGCTCTACCAATTGAGCCACAGCTCCACTCTGGCTTTTTGTGGTTAGAGATAAGAATCTCACAGATTTGCCTGCTGGGCTGGCTTCAACATCCATCTTCAGATCTCAGCCTCCTAAATAGCTAGGATTATAGGTGTGAGCCACTGGCACCCAGCTGATCCATGCCTTTTGACTTTAAAGGAGCAGTATGCAAATTATATTCAAAGAAATATGCAAATGAGATGTAAATTGTACCAGGAATGAGCATCTGTTCTTTTTGAGTCAATAGCTCAGGCACTTGTGGGTGAGCCCTCCCCAGATTTCCCCCAGGGTTGCAGGGGTCGGGAACCCTTGTAGATAGGGTCACTGAATAGAAATAGGACATGCCTTCTCTAAGGCCAAGCAGGCTTCAGGAACGAATAGGAACATCCTATTCTCTTATGGAAAACAAATGAATATAGTAAAGACTCCCATATCTTCTCAAGCTCAGCACTGTGGAGATTTCGACGGGATAAGTCTTTGTGAGCAGGTTTCCTGTGCACTGTAGGATGTTTACAACACCCCTGGCTCTGTCCATTAGAAAGCTGTCCCTCCGCCGGGCGCTGGTGGCTCACGCCTGTAATCCTAGCTACTCAGGAGGCTGAGATCTGAGGATCATGGTTCAAAGCCAGCCCGGGCAGGAGAGACCATGAGACTCCTATCTCCAATAAACCACCGGAAAACCGGAAGTGGCGCTGTAGCTCAAGTGGTAGAGCGCTCGCCTTGAGTTGAAGAGCTGAGGGACAGCGCCCAGGCCCAGAGTTCAAGCCCCACGACCGACCAAAAAAAAAAAAAAAAACAAAACAAAACAAAGAAAGCTGTCCCTCCAATGCAACCCCTGACTTTGACAAACAAAAATGTCCCCAGACATTGCCAAATACCCAGGAGAGTGTAAAATTACTCCAGCTCAGATCACCACTGAAGTCTGGGGGTGGTAGTGTATGCCTATAATTCCAGCACTCAGGAGGCTGAGGCAGGAGGATGAAGAATTCAAGGCCAGCCTTGGCTACATCGTAATACCCTATCTCAAAAACAAAGCAGAAAGAAAGAGAAAGAAAGAGGAAAAGAGAGAGGGGGAAAGGGAGGGAAGAAAGGAGGGAAAGAGAAGGAGAAAGATGAGAAAGAGAAAGAAAAGGAGAGAGGGTGGGAAGAAGAAAGGACACCAACCAAAAATCTAAGGTCGAGCCCTTTGGGAGAGTCAACATACTGAGTGAGCTAAGGATTTGGCTCAAAAGACCAAAGGCCGTCTAATATTTCTCTTCTAGCTTTTATTAGTTTGTTTATGCTGGTCCTGGGGCTTGAACTCAGGGCCTGGGCACTGTTTTTGAGCTCTTTTGTGCAAGGCTAGTGTTCTACTACTTGAGCCACAGTTCCACTTCTGGCTTTCTGGTGGTTAAGTGGAGATAAGAGTCTCTGGACTTGGGCTGGGAAGGTGGCTCAGTGGTAGAGCGCTTGCCTTGCATGCATGTGGCCCTGGGTTCGATTCCCCAGCACCACATAAGAAAAAAGAAAAAAGCTGGAAGTGGCACTCTGGCTCAAGTGGAAGAGCGTTAGCCTTGAGCTGAAGAGCTGAGGGACAGCGCCCAGGCCCAGAGTTCAGGCCCCACGACTGGACAAAAAAAAAAAAAGAGTCTCTGGACTTTCCTGCCTGGGCTGGCTTTAAGCCATAATCCTCAGATCTCAGCCTCCTGAGTAGCTAGGATTAAATCACAAGCCACTGGTACCTGGCTCTCTCCTTTCTTTCCACCAAGCAAGGTCTTCCCTGGTGCCCAGCCTGAACTCTGAGAAAGCACTATAATTCAGTTCAACCATAAAGATTCTTGACAGCAATCAAGGTGACTTCCAAACTATGTGACACCACCACATCTTCTGTGCCACTTTTTAGTGCTCTTCAATCTCTTTTTTTTTTGTTGTTGTTTTGTTTTGCTTTGTTTTGTTTTTGTGCTGATCTTGGGGCTTGAACTCAGGGCCTAGGCATTGTCCCTGAGCACTTTTGCTCAAGGCTAGTGATCTACCACTGGAGCCATAGCTCTACTTCCAGTTATCGGGTGACTAATTAGAGATAAGAGTCTCACAGACTTTCCTTTCCCAGCTGGCTTTAAACCTCAATCCTTAGATCTCAGTTTCTTGAATAGCTAGGATTACAGGTGTAAGCCACCAGCACCCCGCTAACCTTTTTCCTGTCATCCAGTTGGCTCCTATGGGTTCTTTCTTTCCTTGTCTCTGTGGACCAAATTGCTGTGGGTCAATAACTTTCTGGGGTTTTTAAAAAAAAGGTATTGGCTAGGTGGGTGGCTTATACCTATAACACCAGCACTTCAGAGGCCGAGACAAAAGGATCGTGAGTTTGTGGTAAGCCTAGGCTAAGAGTAAAGAGCCTGTCTCAAAGAAAGAGACCAACAGACAGAGACAGGGAAGGAGTGACATTTTCCAAAAAGAAATACGTTCTTGCTGGGTACCAATGGCTCACGGTTGTAATCCTAGCTTCTCAGGAAATTGAGATCTGAGGACTGTGGTTCAAAGCCAGCCCAGGCAGGAAAGTCTGTGAGACTTTTATCTCCAATTAACCACCAGAAAACTGGAAGCAGCCCTGTGGCTCAAAGTGGTAGAGTGCCAGTCTTGAGCAAGAGAGCTCAGGGACAGCACGCAGGCCCTGAATTCAAGCCCCACAATTGCCATATTTCTCTAACAATGCCCTGCGAAGCCCTGGAGTCCTGAGAGACTTCTGGAAACCCCAGGAGGTATGGGAGTGGGTGCAGAGTACCAGCAGGCTGGTCTCTTGGGCCCCCACCCTCAGTGGCTCTCCAACAACTCAGCCCGTGTTGGTTTTCTCTGTTTCGGTGCAATATCCTTTGGGCAAAAAGTCCCAAAGGGTGGTTGCAAACTGCTGACCTAGATGGGAAATCCTGAGTTGAACTATGTGTCTTGGTGGCTGTGTGGTGGCCCTGCAGAGCCCCTCCCAGCTTCCTTCCCAGGCTCCTTGTCACCAATGAGTGACAGGAATACCTGTGAGAGAGTCTCACTCTATGTATGTGTTCAGAGCATGGAAGGGAGTAGCAGACCAGACCATGAAACCTGGGTGACAAGGATCCCTATTAATCCTCACCCTCTAGTGGAACAAGAGTCATCCCACTGAAGTGAATAGACACCAGGAAGAACTTCCTAACCTAGTCATCTAGGAGAGGAACATGAGACATGTCTGGGGGGTAGATCTATGTCTACTACATCCGCCCTGTGCCCCCCCCCCCCCGTTTTTCCTCTGTCCCCCACCAAGGCTGAGTCCAGAAATCTCACATAGATAGACCTCTAGGGCCTGAACCTCAGCAAACAGTAGGGAAGCAGGACCTCAAGCCATGTACCCCCCCCCCCCACACACACACACACACTGTCTCTGCTGAGATCCTTTCTGTTTGAGCTGGGCCAGGCAGCAGCAGAATGTGTGGGGATCTTGTTCCCCAGAGGCCTGGGGGATGGAACGGCCTCTCACTTCTTTCTCCGACCACTAAACCCTCTGGACACAAGCATAATCGGGTGTTTCATGCTTTGAAAGGGTTGGAATGAAAGGCCTGTGTCTGTCTGCTCCCACCCCACCCCACCCCCCATCTTCAGATTTTTGCATCTGTCTTTGGGCCACAGCCTCCTTTCCTCCTCCCGCCTTTCCCATCCTGCCCTCCAGACAGAAGATGTGTCTACAATACTCTGTGCAGCTGGCCACTGACTCACGTCTGTAACATGCTAGGCAGGAAGGCTGGATGCAGAGGGTTCAAAGACGCCCCCAAAGGGCACACATACCAGCCAGGCTCTCTGTCCCCGTACATGATGAACCCTGGGTATGAGGTGACCCATGGTAAGAAGATGAGTTTCTCAAAAGTACCCTATGGAGTCAAAAGGCTTCTTCACATTGGAGGAAGAACATTGAAGTAGTCCAAGTCCTAGTAAAGCCGCCAAACCCAAGAAGCAATTTTAAGTCAGGAGCTGGTGATTCAGTCCTGTAAATCCTAGTCATTTGGAAGGCTGAGATCTGAGGATCCTGATTCTAAACCAGCCAGGACACTCTTATCTCCAATTAACCAGCAAAAGGCCATTGGAGGGGTACTGGTGGCTCATGTCTGTAATCCTGGCTACTCAGGAGGCTTAGAGCTGAGAATCATGGTTCAAAGCCAGCCCAGGCAGGAAAGTATGAGACTCTTATCTCTAATTAACCACCAAAAAGCCAGAGGTGGAGCTGTGACTCAGTGGTAGAGTGCTTGCCTTGAACAAAAGGCATCAGGGACAGTGCCCAGGTCCCAAGTTCAATTCCCATGACCAAAAAAAAAAAAAAAAAAAGCCATCAGAGGTATGGCTCAAATGGCAGAGTTCCAGCCTTGAGCAAAAAAGCCAAAGCACAGTACCCAGTCCCCGTACCAGGGGAGTGGCGGGGGAGGGGAAAGAAGCAGCTTCAAATCAGGGTTCATCTTCATGATTGCTGTGTGTCCCAAGGAAAGGACATTCTCTGTGCAGGCTGCTGGAACTGATCTCCCACATATTCACCTTGCCACCCCACCCCAATGCTGAAGGCCAAAGAAACAGCTAGAAACTGGCATCACCATGCTCCTGTCCCCCAGACATGAGTCCCACCGTCACCACTGGTGAGCATCCATTCCGGGCCCTGACATTCTGCTGGTTTCACACCACTGCCTAGAGCCCCAGCCAGAAGCGCTTCCTGGATAAAATATTAAACATGCAAATCTGAGACAGTGCCTTAACGAGCGACAGACTGCACCACCACAGCCTGGCAAAGGAGACGCACGCTGTCCGGGGGTGGGGAGGTATATATAGATATAGACTTTGGCTCTATCTGTGCAGTGCGTGTGTGAGGCAGGGAGCGGATCATGGAAAACTACTGCACAGCCTCTAGGCTCGAGCCAGGGTGGCCTCGGATAAGAGGAAGGGAGGGAGGTCAAGTGGGAGCCCCAAAGCTGAGCTCAGAGTAGGGGGTGACAAAAGCCCTTTGTGCAATGCAATTCTGTGCGGTGGGGGTTGGGAGCAGAGACTCAGTCAAGGAAGAGAACAGGCACTTGGTTTTGGAGAAGGGAGCTGGTTCAAGGCAAGGTCTCGGCGTGGAAGAGGTAACAGAAGAGAGAGAAGCAGGGACCTTGGGGTCATAAGAAGCACACCTCAACTCAGCTTAGAACCACAGGTGCCTCCAATATGGTACCATGACAGGGTCTATTGACCAATGTGTGTGTGGGGGGGTGGTAATACGGGCACCTGTGTCTCATGCCTTAATCCTAGCTATTCAGGAGACTGAGATCTGAGGATCATGTGATTTTTGTTTGTTTGTTTTTATTTTTCTCAGTCATGGGGCCTGAACTCTGGGCCTGGGCGCGGTCCCTCAGCTCCTCACCTCAAGACTAGCGCTCTGCCGGGCGCTGGTGGCTCACGCCTGTAATCCTAGCTACTCAGGAGGCTGAGATCTGAGGATCGCGGTTCAAAGCCAGCCTGGGCAGGAGAGACCGTGAGACTCCTATCTCCAATAAACCACCAGAAAACTGGAAGTGGCGCTGTAGCTCAAGTGGTAGAGCGCTCGCCTTGAGCTGAAGAGCTGAGGGACAGCACCCAGGCCCAGGTTCAAGCCCCACGACCGACAAAAAAAAAAAAAAGACTAGCGCTCTACTACTTGAACCACAGCTCCACTCCCGGCTTTTTCTGCTTATGTGGTGCTGAGGAATCAAACCCAGAGCCTCATGCATGCAAGGCAAGCACTGAGCCACCTTCCCAGCCCAGGATCATGGCTTAAAAGTAGGGGGCTGGGAAGGTGGCTCAGTGGTAGAGCACTTGCCTTGCACGCCTGAGGCCCTGGGTTCGATTCCTCAGCACCACATAAGCAAAAAGAAAAAAGCTGGAAGTGGTGCTGTGGCTCAAAGTGGTAGAGTGCTAGCCTTGAACAAAAACACTTTAGGGGGAACTGGGAAGATGACTCAATGGTAGAGTGCTTGTCTTGCATGCATGAGGCCCTGGGTTTGATTCCTCAGCACCACATAAACAGAAAAAGCCGGAAGTGGCACTGTGGCTCAAATGGTAGAGTGCTAGTCTTGAGCTGAAGAGCTGAGGGCCAGCACCCAGGCCCAGAGTTCAAGCCCCACGACTGACCAAAAAAAAAAAAAAAAAAAACACGCACTGAGGGATGAGGTACAGCAATCAGTCCCTGAGTTCAAGCCCTAGTACTAACATACACAAAAAATGACACTGGGGGCTGGGATCATGGTTTAGTGGTAGAGTGCTTGCCTAGCATGCTTGAAACCCTGGGTTTGATTCCTCAGTACCACATAAACAGAAAAAGCTGGAAGTGGTGCTAGCCTTGAGCAAAAGAGGCTCAGGGACAGTGCTCAGGCCCTGAGATCAAGCCTCAGGACTGGCCAAAAAAAAAAAAGACACTGGTACTTCTCAAGCTGGAATGTATGCAGGATCTCTCAAGCTGGAATGTATGTATGTAGGATCTCTCCAGCTGGAATATATGTATGCAGGATCTCTCAAGCTGGAATGTATGTATGTAGGATCTCTCAAGCTGGAATGTATGTATGTAGGATCTCTGGGGGTCTGGTTGACAAGGCTGACTGATCCAGAAGAAGGTGGGGCCTGGGACCACTCAAGTGGTCCAGGTTGTGGTCTAGTCCAGTCAGAGGTAAAGAACTGAAGTCACAGGAAGTCTACTGGACACAGCACATACAGAACCAAAGCAATCCAGAGTATCTTAAAGCCCAGGGACGTTATCCATGGAGGGCAGGTAAGGTTGGCATCTGTCTGTGGTAGTGAGCAGGCAAGGACTGATAACCCTGTGGTACCTGCACTGGCCCACACCGGACCTAGAAGGCCCAGGCCTGAGCATCAAGGAGCCCAGAGCAGCTTCAGAGGGATGAAGCTCACAGGGCCTGGAGTGGCCTTGACCCCAATGGGGCTGGGGCTGACTAACATGGTATAGACATTGCTTCACAATAATAGAGAGCCAGGCACAGGTGGCTCACACCTGTAACCCTAGCTACTTAGGAGGCAGAGATCTGAGGATCATGGTTTGATACTTTACTGGGCAGAAAAAAAAAAAAAACACTGAGGGCTGGGAAGGTGGCTCAGTGGTAGAGTGCTTGCATTGCATGCATGAGGCCCTGGGTTCCATTCCTCAGCACCACATAAGCAAAAAGAAAAAAGCCGGAAGTGGCGCTGTGGCTCAAGGGGTAGAGTGCTAGCCTTGAGCTGAAGAGCTGAGGGACAGTGCCCAGGCCCAGAGTTCAGGCCCCACGACCAGACCAAAAAAAACAAACCATGAGACCCTTATCTCCAATTAAGTTAGAAATGGAGGTGTGGCTCAAGTTGTAGAGAGCCAGCCTTGAGCAAAAAATGTCAAGCAAGAGGGCAAAGCCCTGAGTTCAAGTCCCAATACCAGCATACAATTTAAAAAGCTGGACAAAAGCCGTGGCTTCAGTAGTAGAGCACTATCCAAGAACATAAAAAAAGCTGCATGGAAGCACAAGGCCCTGAGTTCAAGCCCTGATACCAACACGCACAGAAAAAGAGAGTCAGAAAGCAAAATGCAGGGCTGGAGGCATGCCTCAAATAGTAGAGAACCAGCAAACCAAGTAAGCCCAGTGACCATAAAGCCCTGAGTTCAAACCCTAGTACCACCAAAGAGAGAGAGAGAGAGAGAGGGAGACTACAGTGACACCCCATTGGTTCAGGGGTGACAGAACTCAGCAGGCCTGGCTGGACAAGGATCTGAAACAGTGTAAGGAGGAGCCTCAGGCTTACCTGGGTGGGGGAGGGGGGCTCCCCATGAACATCTCAAGAAAGATGAAGCAGGCAGAGGGAGGGACAGGAGAAAGCTGGAGAGGGAAGGCTCTGGCACCAGGGTGCGTGCCAGCGCAGGCTGCTGTGGGCTGAGTGCTACTTAGCTGGGCCCAGTTGGAAGGTGCTGAAAGAGGAGGTGCCGCTGTGCCAGCTCAGATGGAGGAGGAAGTGGGAAGAGGGAGGCGGAACGGGCACAGGGCCCTGGCATGGGGTAGCGCTCCTCCTTCAGGGAAGCCAGGACCAGGAGGGTCCACGGTCCTACCCGGGCTCTGGCCCCCACATTCCCCACTCCCATTACACACGGGGCACATGGGCTATCTACCCTAGGTAAAGGGGCACAGAGGGAGCAGACAAACTTCCCTGTTGGAGGATTTCCTTCTCAAGAATAGATGGCCCTTTCTAGCACCAGGTCCCTGGACAGGTGCCCTGTCCCTCCATGTCCTCCAGGGACCAGGGGAAAACAAAGCCCTTTCCCAATGGCAGGTGAGAGGTGCCATGTCCTTGTCCTAATGAAGTCCAATCCCCTCACCTGTCAGCTCAGATGGCCTCCGGCCTTGTTTCCATTAGGCTCTACCTGCAGTTCCTATGTCCAGGGTGTGAATCAGGAAGGTAGCGGGGAGTTAGGGGAGTACAAGAATCCCCCAGCCACATCTGGCTTCGGATGGAGGGATGTCAACGCTTTTTCCAAGAAAGACAGTTTTTCTTTGTTATATGGTCTATTGTGAGGCTTGAGCTGAGGATCTATGCATTGTCTCCCAGGTCTTTTGCTCAAGACTAGAGCTCAACCACTTTGAGGCACAGCTCCACTTCCAGTTGCCTGGGGGTTAATTGGAGATAAGAGTCTCACAGACTTTCCTGGGGCTGGCTTTGAACCATGATCCTCAGCTCTCAGCCCCCTGAGTAGCTAGGATTACAGGTGTGAGCCACCAGCACTCTGCAAGCAGCCATTTTTCTTGACCAAAGTCCCAGATAACTGTTCTGTGTAAGCAGCTGGTCCCTAGCCAGGACCAATAGACTAGGCCAGGACCAATGGTTCCCTCTTTTTGCCTGCTTCCTCTACCCCAAAATTCTGATCCCTATGTTACAAGGTCTCCCTATTCTCACTTCCTTCTTTGGCCTCTCCCTCCAGGGAGGATGTTAGGAAGAGGATAAGGTCTCCCAGGTCTCCCCAGGACCACTTCCAGCCCCTCCCCCTTCCCTGCCATCTTTCCCCATTAGCCTGTTTCTACTGGAAAATTGATCACTGACTTCACTCGCACTTGCACGTCTCCAGGCTGACCTAGTTTCTACCTCAATGCACAGGGGCTACATCCTTACTTACTGCTAGACATAAAGCTGTATGTAATCAAGAGACACACTGAGCACGCTTGAGATATACCGACGCAGGAACTTACAACGTGACTCTTGACATGCATTCCCAAACACATTCAGAGTTGTACCTGTATATCCAAAGGCATCTTCCCAGTTCAGGAACACACCTAAGGACTACATACAACTGCCCAGACATACAAACAAATGACACACAGAAACTCATAAAGTGCAAACACAGAGTTCCCAACAGAGTCAGGAGCTGGTGGGTTAGGCCTGTAATCCTAGCTACTCAGGAGGCTGAGATCTGAGGACTGCAGTTCAAAGCCAGCCCAGGCAGAAAAGTCCCCATGAGACTCTTCAATTAATCATTCAAAAAACTGTCAGTGGCACTGTGGCTCAAATGATAGAGCTCTAGCCTTGAGCACACAAAGGTTCAGGGACAGCACTCAGGCCCTGACTTCAAGCCCCACAACCAATAACAACAACAACCCCCCTCCCCCCCCAAAAAAAGGAGTAATTCTCGGGCTGGGAAGGTGGCTCAGTGGTAGAGTGCTTGCCTTGCATGCATGAGGCCCTGGGTTTGATTCCTCAGCACCACATAAGCAGAAAAAGCTGGATGTGGTGCTGTGGCTCAAGTGGTAGAGCACTAGCCTTGAGCTGAAGAGCTGAGAGACAGTGCCCAAACCCAGAGTTCAGGTCCCACAACTGACAACAACAACAACAAGAGTAATTCTCCACTCTCTCTCCAGCTTCCACCCCATATCCCCATCCTCTAGGCTGAAACACCAGAAACACTGAAAGAGGCCTTCCTCCATACCCATGTCATCAGAGATCCCCAAACCCATGAATAGGCTCCAAGCCTCCCCTCTTCCCTCTACTGTGTCTGCCGCAAGGAATTGCACAAGCCCAGGTGCCCCCTGAGACCAAGGTAGGGGACTCTTCCCTTGTCTGTCTGTTTATTTTTGTGTTCTTCCTGGGGCTTGAACTCTGGGCTTGTGCTGTCCTGGAGCTGGTGTTCTACCACTTGAGTCATAGCTCAACTTCTCTTTTTTTTTTTTCTTTTGTCGGTCATGGGGCCTGAACTCTGGGCCTGGGTACTGTCCCTTAGCTCTTCAGCTTAAGGCTAGCACTCTACCACTTGAACCACAGCACCACTTCTGGCTTTTTCTGTTTATGTGGTGCTGAGGAATCGAACCCAGGGCCTCATGCATGCAAGGCAAGCACTCTACCTCTGAGCCACCTTCCTAGCCCCTGATTTGTTTTTGTAGTTAACTGGAGATAAGTCTCACGGACTTTCCTGCCTCGGCTGGCTTCAAACCAGCCTTCTGACTAACTGGGACAGGCATGCGCCACAGGAACCTAATGGCCCCTTGTCCTATAGCAGCTAACTCAAGGTCATATGTCACACTTGTGGAGGTCAAAGAATTAGGGGTCAGGGCTGGGAAGGTGGCTCAGTGGTAGAGTGCTTGCCTAGCATGCATGAAGCCCTGGGTTTGCTTTCTCAGTACCACATAAACGAAAAAGCCAGAGTGGTGCTGTGGCTCAAATAATAGAGTGGTAGCCTTGAGCAAAAACAGCTCAGGAACAGTGCCTAGGCCTTTAGTTCAAGCCCCAGGACTGGCAAAAGAAAAAAAAAATGGGGTAAGGGACCATGAGGGATCTTGAGCATTGCATTTAATGTCTCTGTGTGCTTCCTCTGTTAAAATGATGACTAAACTAGGTGTGATTGTCCACACCTGTAATCCCAGCACCTGGGAGGCTGATTAAGTTTGAGGCCAGCCTGGGCCACATAGCAACTCTGTCTCAAAAAATAATGATTAAAATAAATAAATAAATAGAGCTGAGTACTGGTAACTCATGCCTGCAATCCTAGCTACTCAGGGGTCTAAGATCTAAGGATCACAGTTCAAAGTCAGCCCAGGCAGGAAAGTCTATAAGACTCCTCTGCAATTAATCAGCAAAAAGCTAGCTAGAAGTAGAGTTGTAGCTCCAGTGGTTGAGCCCCACCCTTAGCAAAAAAGCTAAGGGACAGAACCCAGGCACTGAGTTCAAGCCCCAGGATCGGTACAAACAAACAAATACCTACTGATATGTGAAGGAATATGGCAACCTTTTATAAGTAGCCAAGCAGGGGACCCAAGGATAGGGGCTAGGACAGAGGGAAAGGACTTGTGCCACAATGTTCCCTACTCTTTTGGGGATTCCTCCCACACCCCTCAAATTACCATGACTCTGGTGCTTGACTGCCAGAGTCTGGTTTGTTTTTGTCACTTGAACTAGGGGCCTGGGTGCTGTCCCTGGGCTTCTTTGCTAAAGGCTAGAGCCCTACCATTTTGAGCCACAGCTCTACTTGCAGTTTTCTGGTGGTTAACTGGAGGTAAGAGTCTCAAGGATTTTCTTGTGCAGACTGGCTTTGAACTGTGATCCTCAGATCTCAGCCTCCTGAGTAGCTAGGATTATAGGCATGAGCCACCAGTGCTGAACATACCTCTGTTTTTTATTGCTCTGTGTGTGTGTTCTTTTCTTTTCTTTTGAAACAGAGTGCCCTATGTAGTCCAGGCTTTCTCTAACTCCAGATCCTTCTGTCAGTCTTAGTCTCCCAAGGACTGGGACTTACAGATATGCGCCAGAACTCCCCTGTAATCTAGTTTCTGGGCATGCAGCCTAGGAGCCTTGCAAAATTCAGAAAGCAGGAAGCTTCCTCTGACCAGCTCCGACATACCTCGAAGCTCAGCCCTCTTCCACGGCACCACTTCCTATTTTCTGGTGGTTAATTGGAGCTAAAAGTCTCACAGACTTTTCTGCCCGGGCTGGCTTTGAATCACAATCATCAGATCTCAGCCTCCAGAGTAGCTAGGATTAAAGGCGGGAGCCACCGGTGCTGCCTGCTGGGTTTCTATGGGGCTTTTTAACTCCACCCACCCATCCCCCATCTCCAGCTTCAGCTTCTTTCCAGGTTCAACCAATCCCTTAAATCTGTCCTTTTATCCTCATCCTCACTTTCCTGGTGGTCTTTAACCTGCTCTGCCTGAAGTGGGACCTCCCCCACCCTGCCCCCTGTCTGCTGCCCTCCTAGATTATAATGAGCCCCACTGGAAAAAAGGCCCCTGCCCAGGAAGCCTGTGCCTCCCCCCAGTGCTGGTTTCCTCGCTTGGTTCCTGTGTCCTTCTCTCATCAGCACATTTCCTACAAGCATCTCAGTCCTCTTCCTTCTTCTCCTCCCCCGCCACACCCCTCAACCTAGTCTCCCACCTCTTCCACAAAGTGGAAGCTGTCTAGAAGCTGTCCTCCCCTCCCCCTCCCCCTCCACAGCTGTCTCCAGGCCTCTCCTTGCAGCTGTCTCTTGAGAGTACGCCCGCACGTGCGTGCGCGCGCGCACACACACACACACACACACACACACACACACACACACAGACACCTGTATGAGAGCCTGCTGGGGAACACACTCCCCCTCCCTGTCCACCTGAGCTTTGGACCCAGCCCTCCTAGGGCCTTGCTCAGCCTCTGTCCAGTAGCCTCAACTCTCAACCTCTCCTAAGTCACTGCATTCTGGGCCCCATTCTAGATTCCTCCCCACATCTCTGTCCTTCCTTCACTCACAGAAGAGATGATGTTATTACAGGATTGACCTCCATCTCTCTTGTTCCATCCCCTCCTCAGTGCCTGGGAGAGATCGCTAGCCTGACCAGTGACCTCCTGTTTGCCAAGGCCAGTGGACCTTTCCCCGCTTCATTTCATTTGATCTTTGCAGGACCACAGTATTTTCTGCTTTCTCTTTCATCTGTTCCTCTCTTGCCTAATTGTGTGTGTGCGCGCGCGTATATGTGCGTGCGTGCGCACGTGCCAGCCCTGGGACTTGAACGAAGGGCCTAGGCACTGTCCCTGAGCATTTTTTTTGGGGGGGGTCCAGTTGTAGGGCCTGAACTCTGGGCCTGGGCGCTGTCCCTCAGCTCTTCAGCTCAAGGCTAGTGCTCTACCACTTGAGCCACAGCGCCACTTCTGGCTTTTTCTTTTTTGCTTATGTGGTGCTGAGGAATCAAACCAGAGCCTTAGGCATGCAAGGCAAGCGCTCTACCACTGAGCCACCACCTTCCCAGCCCTCCCTGAGCATTTTTGCTGAAGACTAGTGCTCTACTACTTGAGCCACAGCGCCACTTCTGGCTTTTTGCTAGTTAATTGGAGATAAGAGTCTCATGGACTTTCCTGATTAGGCTACCTTTTTTTTTTTTTTTTTGTCGGTCGTGGGGCTTGAACTCTGGGCCTGGGCGCTGTCCCTCAGCTCTTCAGCTCAAGGCGAGCGCTCTACCACTTGAGCTACAGCGCCACTTCCGGTTTTCTGGTGGTTTATTGGAGATAGGAGTCTCACGGTCTCTCCTGCCCAGGCTGGCTTTTAACCGCGATCCTCAGATCTCAGCCTCCTGAGTAGCTAGGATTACAGGCGTGAGCCACCAGCGCCCGGCTTGATTAGGCTACCTTTGAACCCTAATCCTCAGATCTCAGCCTCTGGAGAAGCTAGGATTACAGGTATGAGCCACCGATACCTGGCACTCTCTTTTTCCCTTCCTTCCTTCCTTCCTTCCTTCCTTCCTTTCCTCTCCTCCCTTTCCCTTGCCTTCCTTTCTTTCTGCACTGTGGCTGTGGATCAAACTCACAGCATCCAACACATTAGGCAAGTTCTCCACCACTGAACCAGGATCCCAGCCCCTCCTTTGGCTCTTATAGTAATTAAGAAATTATCCAAGAAGGAAAGAAAGAAAAAGAGAAAGGAAGGAAGGAAGGAAGGAAGGAAGGAAAGAATTGGGCACCACTGGCTTACGCCTATAATCTTAGCTACTCAGGAGGCTGAGATCTGAGGATTTGAGGTTCAAAGCCAGCCTGGGCAGGAAAGTCTGTGAGACTCTTATCTCCAATTAGCCACTAGAAAATATGAAGTGGCTCTGTGGCTCCAGTGGTAGAGCTGCTTGCCTTGAGCTAAAGAGCTGAGGGACAGCGCCCAGGCCCAGAATTCAAACCCCATAACTGACGAGAGAGAGAGAGAGACAGAGAGAGACAGACAGAGACAGAGACAGACAGACAGACAGACAGACAGAGAGACAGAGAAACAGAGAGAGAGACAGAGAGAGAGACAGACAGACAGACAGAGAGACAGAGAGAGAGACAGAGAAACAGAGAGAGACAGAGACAGAGAGAGACAGAGAGAGAGACAGAGAGAGAGGGAAAGAAAGAAGGAAAATAAGAAGAGAAGGTAAAGTATATTTCTTTCTTGAGTTCCAAGAACTGAAACTCAGGAGCGTTTGCTCTCAGCCATCCAGAGATTCGGGCTCTTTCCACGGGACTCTGTGCTACCCCCTCCAGCACTGTCTCATGACCAAAGCTGGTTGTCTGCCATGCTGGAATCCTACCAGCCAGCAGGGGAAAGGGCAGAGAAAAAAGGCTTCCCTAGGGCTTCAAACCCATAGGGAAGGGAACACACCACTGCCCCCTGTAGCCCACTGGTGGGAATGGAGTCACCTGTCTGCAGGAGGCTGGGAAGCCAGTTCACCTGGGCAGCCCTGGAGCACTGACACTAGCGGATAGCAGCAGTGGGTGCCAGAGCTTCCGTGGCGCCCCTCCCTGCTCCCTGGTCACCGGACTGGCCCTCGGGGCTCCGTGCTTTCCCCTCTTCTCACTCTCGCACCTCCCCTGGCTCTTCCTGTACAACCCTGTGCTTGTGGCCAAAAAGATCCAACCCTTTGAGAGGCTGACCAGGGACAATGGACAAGGGGCACGTGGGATTCCAGCAATTCTAGCCCATGCCTGGCCTGGCAAGTCTGCACTACCAAGGCCTCTCCTCTTTGTTTCCTTTCAGGTCCTCACAGCCCTGGGCTCCCTGCCTCTACCCTGATCATACCACACTCAGATTGTCCCTCATACCAGTTCTGAACCCACTCCTCGTGTGTGTGTGTGTGTGTGTGTGTGTGTGTGTGTGTGTGTGTGTGTGTGTTGTAAGTGGTGGGGCTTGAACTCAGTGCCCTATGCTTGGCTTTTTCTGCTTAAGGCTGGTATTCTACCACCATGATTATGTTAAACAGAACTTCACAACACATTGGAGGTAGGTCCTCCGGCCATAATGATGAAAGAAAGAGGCCACCTCCTTGCTCCCACAATTCTGTAGCTCCATGGGCTTACCTTCTGAAGGTGAACCTAGCCTACTCCAGTGTGGTTCTGATTATTAAATGATTAACTAAGCATAAATTCCTTGAACAATGCCTGCTTCCCAGCATGTACCTAGAAGTGTTTGCTATGACAACTATCATCAGGCAAACTGATCAGAGCTAAACTCTCCTCACTGGCTATGTGACTTCAAGAAAACTGATTAGCCTCTCTGAATGCCACTTCCTCATCTGTTAAACAGATAATAAAACCTGACACTGACTCCAGTTTCTGGAGTGCGGGAGCCATATCTGTAGTTCTTAAGGCCTTAGCACTGGGCTCAGCCTTGGAAGCTACTGAGATGCTTGGGAGAACAAATCGCTTCTCTCACTCTTGTCTGACCAGTTCTCCTCCTCTGGTGCTAGCAGACAGCGGCATCTAGTGGACAAAATTTGGAACTTCATTTTGGCCAAGTGTCAGTGTAGTCCTTTAAATAAAGCTTTTTTTGACTATTCATTCTTCATTCTGCAAGCATTCATTAACTGCCTGCTGTATACCCAACAATGATCCAGGACCTAGAAGCAAGAGATGAAAGTCATTGTAGTCAATATACACTATGTTAAAAAAATGAAGAATGAGGCTGGGAATGTGGCTTAGTGGTAGAGTGCTTGCCTAGCATGCATAAAGCCCTGGGTTCCGTTCCTTAGTACATAAACAGAAAAAGCCAGAAGTGGCACTGTGGCTTAAGTGGTAGAGTGCTAGCCTTAAACAAAAGGTCAGTGACAGTGCCCAGGCTCTGAGTTCAAGCCCCAGGACTGGCAAAAAAAAAAAAAAAAGTAAAAAAGTAAAAAAAAGAATTATGGTCAGGTGCTGCTGGCTCATGCCTGTAATCCTAGCTAGTCAGGAGGCTGAGATCTGGGGATTGTGGTTCAAAGCCAGCATGGGCAGGAAAATCTGTAAAACTAATCTCCAGAAAACTGGAAGTGGTGCTGTGGCTCATGTGGTAGTCCACTAGCCTTGAACTAAAGAGCTCAGGGACAGCGCCCAGGCCCAGAGTTCAAGCCCTACAACAGGGGGAAAAAAATCACAAATGATTATACCCTTCTTACTCTAGTTTGTTGTTGTAGTTGTTGTTTTTGCCAGTCCTAGGGCTTGAATTCAGGGCCTGTGCACTATCCCTGAACTTCTTTGCTCAAGACCCAGGACTGGTGAAAAAGTCCAAAAAAAAAAAAAAAAAAAGTGGGGTTAAGCACTAGCCAATGAGCAAAGGCATCAGGTATAGAATTCAAGTCCCAGAAAAAGAAAGAAGAGAGAGAGAGAGAAAGAAAGAGAGAGAGAGAGAGAGAGAGAGAGAGAGAGAGGGAGGGCTGGGAAGGTGGCTCAGTGTTAGAACGCTTGCCTTGCATGCATGAAGCCCTGGGTTCGATTCCTCAGCACTACATAAGCAAAAAGAAAAAAGCCAGAAGTGGCGCTGTGGCTCAAGTGGTAGAGCGTTAGCCTTGAGCTGAAGAGCTGAGGGACAGCGCCCAGGCCCAGAGTTCAGGCCCCATGACTGGACCCACAAAAAAAAGAAAGAAAGAAAGAAAGAAAAAAAGAAAGAAAGGAAGGAAGGAAGGAAAGAAAGAGAGAAAGAAAGAAGGAAGGAAAGAAAGAAAGAAAGAAGAGAGAGAGGACGAAGAGGGGAGGGAGAGGGAGGAAGGGAGGAAGGAAGGAAGAAGCAAGGAAGGAAGGAGAAAGAGAAAAAAGAAATAACATTAGTAGCTCACATCTGTAATCCTAGCTACTCAGGAGGCTGAGATCTGAGGATTACAGTTAGAAGCCAGGCAAGACAGGAAAATCCATGAGACTCTCATCTCCAATTATCCACCAAAAGGAACCAGAAGTGGAACTGTGGCTCCAGTGGTAGAGAGCTAAAAAAAGGAAAGAAAATATAAACTCTGTTTAAGAGTCTTGGCAGAAGCTATCTTTGGGGGAAGTTTTACAATGTCAGGAGTCGTTCTGAAGTGGTGTTATGTATCAGTGACTCTCAGTTTGGGACAAGGACATAAAATGCAGACTCAGGATAGAGGACAACTGACCCAGGTTCCCTACAGAGAGGGGAGGGAAGTGAGGGAGGAAAAAGAAAGAGAAAGAGAGGGAGGGAGGGAGGGAGGGAGGGAGGGAGGGAGGAAAGGAAGGAAGGAAGGAAGGAAGGAAGGAAGGAAGGAAGGAAGGAAGGAAGGAAGGAAGGAAGGAAGGAAGGAAGGAAGGAGGGTAGGAGGGAAGGAAGGGAGGTCATAAAAGTGCTCAGATGAACTTTGGAGAAGGGACAGGAAGGGGTGCGTGGCTGGGGAAGGACATGCATTTCAGTTTGGTAGATGCGCTGCCCATACAGTGAAGTGAAGTGGATGAGGCTAGACAGGAGAGTCAAGGCCAGACAGCAGGGGATCCCAAATGACGGCCAAGGAGGCTGTATTTAATAAAATCAAGGGGCTAGCTTAGTAAGAAGGTAATCTGATCAGAGGGGACTAGAGGGAAAAACAAAACAAAAATCAAAAAACAACAGACATTCAGGAGACAGGTGACTACTACAACAGCCCAGGCTTGAGGTAGTGATCACAGAAGCGTGTTGGAATGGAGATTGTAGAAGCAAGTGGGAAACAGGAAACGGGAGGTGGTTTTGAAATCACTGGGGCTTCAAGGGGAATAGCAGGCTGAGAACTCAAGGTACTGAGTCTGGGGGAGGTGATAGGGAGAAAGAAACCAAGTAACCAGAATGGGGACTTGACCAGGACTGATGTGAGCAGAAGCAGGGACAATGAACTTAATATTCAATACAAAGATGAGCTGTCAGAGTCAACATGGAAGAATGAGTTGGGAGAAAAGGACAGAAGGTGGGTGAGGAAGACAAGGAAATTTCCTGGGAAATTGGGCACAGGCAGCAGTAAGACATCCTAGGGAAAGACAGAGATCTTTGAAGACAGACAGCCCTGGGGGTATCTATCAGCATCACAGGCCACGGAGAAACCCAGGTGTCAGGGCGGGGAAGTGGCCATTTGAGTTGCAGTTACAGTGACCCTAGCACAAAGAATTTCAAGGGGAGAAGCCAGACTGCAAAGGCTGAAAGTTGTGTGCCAAGGCTGCTAAGGCTGACAGGAGAAAAGATACTAAGCAGAGGAGACTGAGGTGAGCCAATGATGTGTCACTTGTGAGTCCTGCAGAGACCCTGAAGGGCAAGAAAACCCTGAGATGGAAGGAAACCAAGACCTGGGACTTCAAATACCAGAAGATGAGGAAAGGGGGGGAGGAAGCAGGAGCTATGGGTGCCTAGGGAGCCTAGGAGCTAGGGGGGTGGACTGGGACCTTAGCAGCTTCCTCCCTTCTCTAAGGGGCAGGGGAGGGGAGTCCCAGCATCTCTCAGGCAGGCAGGGGAGACAGAAGGGTCAGTAATGAGTTCCTTTCTCGGTACAGACCAGGGTCTGAGCTCTTGAGTTCTGCCCACCCAATCCCAACACTTGTTCCATTATGTGTTTTCTCCCTTGAACATTGAGACAACTCATTTCTGCATGGGAATGAGTTTCCCCAGGTCAAATAAAAGGTGTTAAATATGGAAAATGAACTATGTAACTGTAACGTGGGCAGGGCTGGGAGGGGGAAACTGGGGGAAAGCAAAGGAAGAAGTGACATTGTCCAAAAAAAAAAAGTACTGATTACCAGACTTATGTATACCTTAATAATAATAAAATTACATATTAAAAAAAATTAGCCGGGCGTCGGTGGCTCATGCCTATACTCCTAGCCACTCAGGAGGCTAAGATCTGAGGATCGAGGTTCATTGCCAACCTGGACAGGAAAGTCTGTGAGACTCCATCTCCAATTAACCACCAGAAAACTGGAAGTGGTGTTGTGGCTCAAAGTGGTAGAGTGCTAGCCTTGGGCACAAAAGCTCAGGGACAGCACTCAACCCTGAGTTCAGGCCCCACCCCCCCAACAAAAAAGAAAATTAAAGGGTTCTTAGGCTGGGAATATGGCTTAGTGGTAGAGTGCTTGCCTAATACTCATGCAGCCCTGGATTCTATTCCTCAGTACCACATAAACAGAAAAAGCCAGAAGTGGAACTGTGGCTCAAAGTGGTAGGGTGCTAGCCTTGAGCAAAAGCTCAGAAACAGTGCCCAGGCCTTGAGTTCAAGCCCCAGCACTGGCCAGAAAAAAAGGGGTCTTGAAAAGGTAATGAAATAAAGAATGCCATGATGAGATAAATCTGGATTATTAGGTGGGCTCAAAGCTACTCAAAGGTACTATAAGAGACTAAGCTGGGCTGGAGACCAGGTAGAAGAACTTGGGAGCACCAAAGCTGGTTAAAGGAAAGGACTCTCCTAGAGCTTTTGGGTAGCACAGCCTGTGACACCTCCATTTTGGGCTTCTAGGGAGGGATGTTCTAGATATCAGATTAAAAGGTGAGTGAATGTGTGTGTTTAAACTTAAAGGATGCTGGGAGTTGGGGGCTCACACTTGTAATCCTAGCTACTCAGGAGGCTAAGATCTGAAATCAGCCAGGGCAGGAAAGTCCTTGAGACTCCTATCTCCAATAAACTACTCAGAAAAAGCAGGAAGTAGCGCTTTGGCTCCAGTGATAGAGTGCTAGCCTTGAGCAAAAGAAGCTCAGAGACGGTGCCCAGGCCCAGAGTTGAAGCCCTAAGACCAGCAAAAATAAATAAGCTTAAAGGCCACTCCTCCCAAATTTTTTTTTTTGGGGTCCATTCATGGGGCCTGAACTCTGGGCCTGGACGCTGTCCCTCAGCTCTTCAGCTCAAGGCTAGTGCTCTACCACTTGAGCTACAGCGCCACTTCCGGCTTTTTTTCTTTTTGCTTATGTGGTGCTGGGGAATCGAACCCAGGGGCTCATGCATGCAAGACAAGCGCTCTACCACTGAGCCACCTTCCCAGCCCCACTCCTCCCAAATTGAAGAGCCTTTTAGAGGGGGAGAAGGGTAAAACTCCCAATCAGCCTCCCCCACAAAAGGGAGTTTAAGAGACCGGTATCCTCCTTTCCCTTCCCTAAATGGTAGAAACAGGCCCCTAGTTCCAGCTGGGCCAAAGCCCACCCCCAACTACATTAGCAACAGTAAGGAAATTTTAAGTAAGCCCTTTCCAATTTCTTCCCATAATATCATGCCCTCTTCAGAGGGGATTCTGGTCTGCCTTCTTCCTCCCTTTCTCCATTCATGGGGGCAAGAGGAGATGGATACCCCCTTAACCACACTGAAATGGAAGGCACTCTCCCACAGCCTTCCTCCTCCCCACAACACAGCTGGAAGGGGGAGGGGAGGTCAGCAGGGTTCATAAAGGCCAGATGTTAAGGAAAAAGACAGGGTCGGGGGCACACACACACACCCCCCCCAACCAATTCCCTCATTAGGGAAGAAAAATGAAAGGAGACAGTTTTGAAAACAAACACAACTTTTGTGGTCCCAAACAGTTTTTCTCAAGAATCTGCTCTATGCAAACAATAACAACTTTTTACAAAGCATTTTCACAGAAAAGGAGACAAGTCCTTCCCCAGGGGGCCCCCATGTGGGAATTGTTCCTCCCTCACCGGTTTTAGGGAAGGAGGGGTCAACTAGCCACTAGTGCGGGGTGGGCAGATATGGGAGCCAGCCCAGCTGCCCTTCACACCCCACCTTCAATCTCCCCGGCCTCCCTGGACCTCACCTTGGGCAGTTATTCTGTGCTGACTCAGGGAGCTCTCCTGGCCAGGGTGTGGTCCAGGCCCAACTCCACCACCAAGAAAACAGAACCTCTGACCCTAAAGCTAATCCCTAGGCCCAGCCCCTTTCGGATCCATCAGCTCCCTGACAACTCCCAAATGCCTCTGGCTATGGAGGAAGCAGGGGGGCAGCTCAAACCTACTTCCCCATTTTGCCCCTCCTGGGCCCAGAAGGCCCCCGAGGGTCCTTTTCTTTACTCTTTGCAACTGGTTTTGACACCACTCTTTACAGGGGCTGAGTTTTGGGGTCCAAATCGGCTTGGTCCTATACCTCCAACCCTCTCCCATCCAGAAATCGGTGGAGAGGACCTCGAAAGGCAACTTGTTTGGTCTGATTTTATTGATTTCTTCCACCTTCCATTACTTTCCCTGGGACGATCTCAGGCCCCTTCCCCAAGCAAAGTGTGTGAGTGGGGAGAGGAGGCCAGACCTCCAACCCAGCTCCTCCTAGGAGAGTCAACTGGGGGGAGGGAGCCGTTTTACCAAGATGGAGGGGGTCCTTTTCACCCATTAGACCTTATGAACCGAATGCAAACGGAAAACTGAAAAGGAAACTCCACAACTGGATAAACTGGATTTTGGTGGCTGAGACAGAAGCTCTCACCCATTAGGGGGTCACCTGAACTGAGGGAGGGGGGAAGAGGCAAGACTAAAAGGGAACAGGAAAGAGGTGACCCGCCTCTTTCTCTCCATCGTGACTCCACTGGTGCTAAGAGTGCTGGGAAAGGTTAAGGGGAGTGAAGGGTTAAAGGTCTGGGCCGCTGGGGGAGTGGGGGATGCCCCCAGGGAGCTGCCAATCACCTTCCCACCCCCACCACAGCCCCCACACCTCCCAGGCCTGCCTTCTGACACAGAAACAACCGGTTTGTCCATCATCAAGGTCCTTCTCTCCCTTTTTTGGGTCTTTTTTTTTTGAGCAGTGGCCTCCTTGCTCCCCTAGGGTGAAGGCTCTGCCCCCAGAGAGCCGCGACGGAGGAGGAATTGGAATCTGTGTCACTCAAGTCTTCTTCACTTAAGCCCACTCCGGGACTCTTGCCTTTGGCTCCTCTGTAAAGATGAACTGGAGAGAACGTCAACCCAACCTTCTAGATGCTTGAAGATCACTGCCATTTGAGGTCCCTCGGTCGGTCACCCACAGCCTAAAAAAGTAGAAACAAATGTTGAGAGTCAAAGAGCTCTCCTCGAGCCCGCAGTTTGGCCAAGGCCCCAACTTTCCCCGTTGCCAGATGATGTTCCACGCTCAGAGTTCTTCCAGATTGACCCTCCAGGACTTGAGGACGGGGGGCTCGGGGACAGCGGGTCCCCCAACCTGCCACCTCCACAATGGGTGGGCAGGCGGTGGCTTGGCGTCTCCCTGGAGGCGAAGCGAAGAGGCGGGCCCCAAGTCTCCATCTTCCCCCACCACCAGGGCCGGGGGGCAGGGGAAGCAGTCGAGGAGACTAAAGGTGCTGGTGGAGGGGAGCGTGGGTGCCGGGCGGCGGGGCTGCAAGCTGCGTTGGGGCGGCGCTGGCCGCCGGCGTTTCTTGGCTGCTCCCCGGGCTGGCCCTTTCGCCGGCGGCCGCTCAGACCCCCGGCGCAAACACGGCGTGTCCAGGGCGAAGCCCTTCGCGTAACACCACAGTTTCGACCTGCGGATCAGACGATCGAAATGTTCCTGGCGTTGATCGCCGGGCGCGGCCGGAGCTGCGCTGGCCGTCGAGGGGCTAACGGCTTCAGCCTCGGGGGCCGCAGGAGGAAGGTTCCCCTCGTCTTCCGCCTCCTGGCCCGGCAGGGACCGCTCCGGAGCCACCTCTGGGGCCGTGGTCTCGGTGGAGAGGCCCGCAGGTGGCGGCGGAGGCTGGGAACTGAGCTCCTGAGTCGGGCTGGCGGCTGGATCGAGCTGGGACTCGAGACCCGGAGCTGGTCTAGGCGGAGACGAGGCGGAGCTGTTCGAAGACTCCCGAGGACTGCGGGGCTCCGGGCAGTGGCCGGGAGGTGCGCAGGAACGAGAGCCCAAGTGCGGGAAACTGCCTCCGCCCTCTTCCTTCTCTCCGCCGCTCCAGCACACCGCAACGTCGGCATCCTCGCCGTCCGGGGAGTCGGGATCGCCGGACCGCCCGGTCTGTTCCCCGAGGTGGTTCAGGGCCTCCGGAGCCCAGCTGCCGGTGCACGGGGAGGCGCGAGGGCCCGGCTCCACCGGGGCCCGTGCCTCCAGCTCCCCAGGCCCCGGGCCCAGGGCGGACGCCCGCGGTTTGGCGAGAGCGCAGAAGGCGAGGGCGCGCAGGCACAGCGGAGAGAACTCCTGGGTCCCTCGACGCGGCTTCCGGGCCGTTGGGGAGCAGGGCGACCCTCGCGGGGACGCCGGCACTGCCAGGCGGGGAGGGGGGCACAGAGTCTCCATGGAGCAGCCGGGAAGGGTCCCCACTGAGGGAGCCCTGGTCCCAACGGCGGGCTGCCCGAAGAGCCCACGGGGTAGGGAACATCGCCCCCCCTCGACGGGGAGGTCCTTGCTCACGGGCGCCCCCGGCCCGCCCCCGGGGGGCCGCGGCGTTCCGGCTCCCTCCGCGATCTCGTCACGCGGCCCTCCGGGCGGCCGGACTCCTGGGTCCTTGGGAATCCCGGTACGGTCACCGGATCTTCCCGCCGCCGCGTTTGTTGAGCAGCCCTGGCGGGAGCCCTTCTCAAATCACCCGGAACGTTGAGGCTTGGAAAACAAAGCGGCCGGCGAGTACGGGAGGCGGGAAGGACCCCGGCCCGGCACCCGGTACCCGGGCCCAGGCGGCGGGGAGGGCGCCTTCCGCCCTCTCGGCTTCTTTCTTCCCCGCTGGCTCCCGGAGACCGCGTTATAGAGAACTGCCCCCTCGCTGCCCCAATACCAGAGCGGCGGCCGCGAGCCCGCCGCTGATTGGACTACACCGCTCGTGACGTCGGCACGACTCCACCCCTCCGGCGGCACCGCCCCCGTCCCCATTCCGCACACAGACACACACACGTGGACCCGGCGCGGCTGGGCGGGCGGGGAGGAGGGAGCGTGCGCGGGTGGGATGGAGGTGGGGGGGGTCCGGGGAGCCGCCGCACGTGGCTCGGTGGCGTCCCGGCACTTCGTCGTTGCAAAGCAACTCGGATTGGTTTTTTTTTTCCACTTAGCAGTTGCAGTTTCCGTGTCTTCCTCGTCTGTGAAATGGGAACGTTCCTATCGGCCCTCTTGGGGCTAATAGAGCTTCGAGAACCAACGCGAATAAATTATATATATATAAATATATATATATACACACACACATATATATATACACACACACACACACTAAATCGGAGGGAAAGGTAAAAAGATGGCGATTAACCAATTTTGCGTAGCTAGGACTCCTGGGAGCAGAGTATTTATTTCAAAAAATAGTTTGTAGGATGAGTAGTTAGGAATTCAGTACAGGCGTACAAGATACATAATGGAGGGAAATGAATCGGGAAGGGGAATATTGTTATACATGAGGAGGATGAGAAATAGACGTGTGTGTGTGTGTGTGTGTGTGTGTGTCAGTCCTGGGGCTTGAACTCATGGTCCTGGGTTTTGTTCCTGAGCTTTTTTACTCAAGGCTAAGTGCTCCACCACTTGAGCCACAGCTCCTCTTTGGGCTTTTTGGTGATTAATTGGAGTCCCACCTCTCCAGGCTGACTGAAAATGGTCATATTTCAGCCTCCTAAGTAGCCAGAATGGCAGCTATAAGTCACCTGTGCCAGGCTCATAGATTTTTCTCATTACCTTTTTCCATTTCTCTGATTCAATATCTAAGTTCCCCACAACTTAACAGAATTAGAAACGTGTGTGTGTGTGTGTGTGTGTGGTTTTTACACAGACCCTCTCAACTCCCACAGAGTAAGCAAAGGAAAAGCGAATTCCCACTAAATAAATACTCTGATAATATAGTACACACTCCTCAGTAAATCCTGTCACCCAACTCTTTCTTAGTTTCTGTATAGGAACCTGTTTCTTTGTGTCATTAGTCTGGGATTGAAATTATGTCCTTGTTGTCCATAAGAGCTCCTGAGTAAGCAGAATACTTTGTCTTGATCTTGATCTCAGCTATATCCCTAGACTGTGCTCAGACATAATAGGTGGTAAATAGTTGAGAATGAATGAATGAGAAATCCCTGTGATATTTCTCCCCCTAAAAATCAAGTTGCTAGAAGGGATAAGAAAGAATAATTTGTGTGTGTGAATCTGATCAAAGTACATTATATGCCTTATGGAAATATCCCAGCGAACTCCTTTGGTACAATTAATATATGCTAATAGAAATCAGATTGTTGCACAGATATGAGATTAATGGCTTGGAGTGAGGGGTGAAAGGATGCTGGGGCATGGGGAGGGGAATGGAATTATCTACTCCTGGGGCCAGGGCAAAGGAATTGATTTCTTTTCTTCTTTCCTACTTTTTTTTTTTTTTTTAAGACAGAATCTTACTACATAACCCAAGCTGGACTGGAATTCTGGAACCTGCCTCAGCTGGGATTACAGGCATGTAGCAGAGAGAGTTTCTGTAACAAATGGGACAAATGCTGCTTCATACATCCTCACCCTCCCAGTAAAGACAATGGAGTCATTGTTTTCCTAAATGGACATCAAATAGCATATGAAAGGCAAGAGATTGGAGAAGTTTGCCTCCTCCACCTTCCTCTTGCAGAGCTCCAAGGTAAAGCCCCAAAGTGGAGCTTTGGGAAACTAGGGACTGTGGTGTTCCTGTCATCCAAACACTCAATGTCTTCTGTAGAAGAGAGCAACTAGTGCAGTTATCAAGCAGAGCTGGATCTAGTTTACAGGATTCCTGGTTGAACAAAGACCCCCATCAGAGGGTGGGGATGGGTAGGAGGAAGAAATTTCTGGAAAGATGATCTTCATGGCTGGTAGGTATAGAGGGAAAGCAGTGCCACATTTCTTTTTCTTGGGGGCCAGAGGGATGTCTGCTTCACTCAGCCTGGGGCTGAGATGCCTGGGGAAGGGGCTTTGGGCGAATTGCAGCCCATGCACTGGGACATGCCTTCTATCCATTCATATTTGCATTACTGCACCTAGCTGTACTCAGTAAAGTATTGACACAAGGAGAGAATAACCAAGAAAATTACCCTTACGAATAAATGAGTATTATGTAACAATGCAGATCAAGGGCTTCCTTCCTTTTCCCAGCTGCCAGCTAAAATCTGGGTTTAGGGCTTTAATGAGGGGTCGGTGTTATAGAGAGCCCTTCCCTGGAGGGTGAAACCACTCTGACTCCATTGCTTTTTCTTCCCTTTCTTTCATCAGGGACCTCAGAATATAGTAGAAGCAACTACTAACAGCAAGGGTTAGTGAGAGCAGCCTCTAGCTGAAGTGATGGGGAGGGGGGTGTCATCCAGTTACTTTGTCTGAGGGCTTAGAAGAGAGTAGGGTGCAGCTGGGCAACCCTGGGAAGGTCACCTTGACACTCTGGATCTTGATGTCCCTGTCATCGAAAATGAACCACTGTGGCTTCCTCGCAGTGCTTTCAGCAGGGCTGAAATAAAATGTGAGCAGTCACCATTATTTATGCGGCTAGTCCAGCTGCTGCAGTTCCCATTGTCTACAGCAGAGGACACTCGACCCTGTCCCCAGCCTCTGAAATGAGGGGCACAGTTGCCTTCTTGGATAGCTCCTCCAAGGACCAGGCTACATGCTGGGTTCCATCTGACACCACAGGAGTAAGGGATCTATCCAGGGCTCTGGGAGCCTGGAAAACAGCCCTTCCTTGCCCATCTAGTTTTCACCCAGAGCAGAAAGAACAATCAAGTATTTGGGAGCAGAGGACCTGACTAGGTTTCCCTTAGAATGCCCTGCAGGGAACTGCTCCAGATACCATGCCTGAAATAACTCTGTTTTGTGTGTGTGTGCTTAAGTGCTGGGTTTGGAACTCAGGGCTTAGCATATGCTAGGCATACCACTGGCACTTTGTTTCTCTCTCTCTCTCTCTCTCTCAATCTCTGTCAGTTGTAGGGCTTGGACTCAGGGCCTTGGCACTGTCCCTGAGCTCTTTTTTGCTTAAGCCACAGTGCTACTTTTTGGTAGTTAATTGGAGATAAGAATCTTAGTTAATTGGAGATAAGAACTTTCCTGTCTGGGCTGGCTTTGCACTGGGATCCTCAGATCTCAGCCTCCTGAGTAGCTAGGATTACAAGCATGAGCCACTGGCACCCAGCTTCTTTCTTTCTTTCTTTCTCTCTCTTTTTTTTTTTTTTTTTGTCGGTCGTGGGGCTTGAACTCTGGGCCTGGGCGCTGTCCCTCAGCTCTTCAGCTCAAGGCCAGCGCTCTACCACTTGAGCTACAGCGCCACTTCCGTTTTTCTGGTGGTTTATTGGAGATAGGAGTCTCACGGTCTTTCCTGCCCGGGCTGGCTTTGAACTGCGATTCTCAGATCTCAGCCTCCTGAGTAGCTAGGATTACAGGCGTGAGCCACCAGCACCCGGCTTCTTTCTCTCTCTGTCTCTGACTCTCTCTCTTTCTCTCTGTCTCTCTCTCTCTTCCTCCCTTTTTTTTCCCCCCAGGCCTGGGTGTCTTCTCTGAGGTTTTTGCTCAAGGCTAGCACTCTGCCACTTGAGCCACGACTTCACTTCCTGCTTTTTGAGGGCTAATTGGAGATAAGAGTCTCACAGACTTTCCTTTCCAGACTGCCTTCAAACCACGATTCTCTGATCACAGCCTCCTGACTAGTAAGGATTACAGTCCTGAGCCACTGGCGCCCAGCTCAGATTTTGTTTTTGAGATAAAGTCTTACTAAAGCCTTGGCCATGCTTAAACTTGTAATTGTTGTACACAGGCCTCCCAAGTAGCTTGGATTCCAGGGCCTGTGCCATCATACCTGATTGCCCCACAATAACCTATAACACTTTATTTTGCTTTTATTATGTATTAATTGTTGTTTTATTGTGTATGTATGTGTGTGTGTGTGTGTGTGTGTGTGTGTTTGTTTGGAGATAGTCTCACTATCTAGCCTAGCCTCTGACTCTCCATTCTCCTTCCTCAGCCTCTCAAGTGCTGTGATTACAGGTATGTACCACCATGCTCCACTTTAATGAACTTTTTTTTTTTTTTGGCCAGTTGTGAGGCTTGAACTTTGGGCCTGGGCGCTGTCCCTCAGCTCTTTAGCTTAAAGCTAGCGCTTTACCGCTTGAGCCATAGCACCACTTCTGGCTTTTTCTGCTTATGTGGTGCTGAGGAATCGAACCCAGGGCCTCATGCATGCAAGGCAAGCACTCTACCACTGAGCCAAATTCCCAGCCCCTTAATGAACATTCTTTAAGCTGTTAAATGGCTAGCTGGGCCATTTTACATTCCTATTAATGCCCAAGTTACAAATGAGAACAGTTGCCTAAGTCACACGGCTACCAATTGGCAGGGCCAGGACTAGGTAGCCTAGTCCTGAGTCCATACTGGTAATGTCAAGTCTATATACAATGAGGAGTTCAAGAAGGAACCCGTTTCTTGCTCCAGAACTCCCTAAGTTAGACTCTGCTCCATTCCAGCAAGGTTGCACCACCTCCTAGCATAAGCTCTCTGGGAATTTGCCCTCATGGTGAATAAGTCCTACTTCTGAGATCAGGAGAGTCTGTCCACATTCCAGACTCATCATTTTACCAGAACTCTCTGACTTCAGGGCAAGTTACTTAACCTCTGAAAACTTCAGTTTCCTTATCTGTAAAAGAGAAATAGTATTTGCCTTCATACAATTAAAAATGTGCTTTAGGAGTCTTTAACTCCTATTTCCTATGTTGGGAACAGGAGATCTCTCTCTCTTTCTCTCTCTCTCTTTCTCTCTCTCTTTCTCTCTCCCCCTTACTGTGACTCTGTTACCCAAAAATCCTTGATAAAACTTTTTTTTATGTGCTTTATAGCTTAGCATGGGGATACCTATGTTTAATCCCAACCATTCTGGAGGAGAAAGATCTCAAGTTCAAAGCCAGCCCAGACAGTCAGTGAGATCCTATGTCAAAATAGATAGGTGCTAGGGCTGGGAATGTGTCTTAGTGGTAGAGTGTTTGCCTAGCATGCAGGAAGCCCTGGGTTCCATTCCTCAGTACCACATAAACAGAAAAAGCCAGAAGTGGCACTGTGGGGGGGCTGGAAGATGGCTCAGTGGTAAAGTGCTTGCCTTGCATGCCTGAGACCCTGGGTTCGATTCCCCAGCACCACATAAGCAAAAAGAAAAAAGCCGGAAGTTCGATTCCCCAGCACCACATAAGCAAAAAGAAAAAAGCCGGAAGTGGCGCTGTGGCTCAAGTGGTAGAGCACTAGCCTTGAGCTGAAGGGCTGAGGGACAGCGCCCAGGCCCAGAGTTCAGGCTCCACAACCGGATCCAAAAAAAAAAAAAAAGAAGTGGCACTGTGGCTCAAATGGTGGAGTGCTAGCCTTCAGCAAAAGAAGCTCAGGGACAATGACCAGGCCCTGAGTTCAAACCCTAGTACTGACAAAAAAAAAAAGGAGTGGAGTCTTTGATTGGGGCTTAAACTCAGTGCTGCATGCTCTCCCCTTGTTTGTTTGTTTTTTTTTTTCTCTCTCAAGGTTGGTACTCTACAACTTAAGCCACATTTCCACTTCCAGCTTTTTGCTGGTTAATTGAAGGTAAGAATCTCTCAGAAACCGGGCCACGGTGTCTCACGCCTGTAATCCTAGCTACTCAGGAGGCTGAGATCTGAGGATCGCCGTTCAAAGCCAGGCCTGGCAGGCAAGTCTGTGAGACTCTTATCTCCAATAAACCACTAGAAAACCAGAAGCGGCGCTGTGGCTCAAGTGGTAGAGTACTCCCCTTGAACTGAAGAGCACAGGGACAGCGCCCATGCCCAGAGTTCAAGCCCCATGACCGACAAAAAAAAAGAATCTCTCAGATTTGTCTGCCTTGATTGGCTTAGAACCTTGAGCCTCAGATCCTAGCACCCTGAGCAGCTAGAATCAGGTGTGAGCTACACACATTAGGCTCCCGTGTGCATAGTTTTTCCAAAGGAATATACCCACAGCAGAGGCATCTACCTCTGTCATCCTTCTATTGCAACTTCTCGGATTGCCTAGCATGCCAGCTCTCCTTCAGATTCTCCACCATCCTGGAGTTCCCCAGAGCCCTCCTGGGCCTTGTTCCATGGTAGGTATCAGTAACTGAGTAAATAAATTAGTGAACTAACTACAAACATATAGAAGAGGTATAGCTGGAGGAGGGCAAGCTGGCAGGAATAATTCCTGAGGAGTGTTGGAAAAGGAAAGAAACAGAAAGAAGAAAAAAAAAAGGGAAAGGTTGCCTAAGCTACTGTGAGCATTTATGTTCATTAAGGGCTCATATGGACCAAGTGCTAAACAGAACCTCAGTATTAGGAAGGCGCTGGTGGCTCACACCTATAATCCTAGCTATCCAGGAGGCTTGAGATTTGAGGATTGTGGTTCAAAGCCAGCCAGAGCAAGAAAGTCTGTGATACTCTTACCGCCAATTAATCACAGAAAAAGCCAGAAGTGGTGCTGTGGCTCAAGTGGTAGAGTCCCAGGATCAGCAACAAAACAAAGTAAATGACTATTCAGAGATAATTAAAAATATGCATAACTGTCTATTGGATGACTTAATTCTTTTTTTTTTTTTTTTTTGTCAGTTGTGGGGCTTGAACTCTGGGCCTGGGCACTGTCCCTCAGCTCTTCAGCTCAAGGTTAGCGCTCTACCACTTGAGCTACAGTGCCACTTCCGGTTTTCTGGTGGTTTATTGGAGATAAGAGTTTCACAGACTTGGACTGGGAAGTTGGCTTAGTGGTAGAGCGCTAGTTTTGGTAATAGTGTTGGGGTAATACTTTTAAGAAGTTCTTATAGGCATATATCAAATAATCTAGAATGATATTATCTGATGTCTTGGATTTACTTCAAAATAATACAGAGGGAGGTTCTACACTGCAAGAAGGGGTAACGGATGAAGTTTGAGGAAGTCTTATAGGAGAAGTCATCTTCCTTCTGAGTTTGGAGATGATGGGGAATATACAAGGAGGCATGTTTCCAACCTGGAAACAAGTATGAACAAGGAACACAGGCAGGCCAGCCTGTCTTAGGTACGTATATCTACCAGCCATCACCATCCTGCACTGCTGGCTTTGCCATTTCCCAGCCAACCTCTCAGAGGTCATATATTCCTCCCTCTCCCTCTTTGTGTCTTTTTCTTTTCTTTTCTTTTTTTTGCCAGTCATGGGGCCTGAACTCTGGGCCTGGACACTGTCCCTCAGCTCTTCAGCTCAAGGTGAGCGCTCTACCACTTGAGCTACAGCGCCACTTCCGGTTTTCTGGTGGTTTATTGGAGATAAGAGTTTCACAGACTTGGGCTGGGAAGTTGGCTTAGTGGTAGAGCGCTTGCCTTGCATGCCTGAGGCCCTGGGTTCAATTCCTCAGCACCACATAAGCAAAAAGAAAAAAGCGGGAAGTGGCGCTGTGGCTCAAGTGGTAGAGCACTAGCCTTGAGCTGAAGAGCTGAGGGACAGCGCTCAGGCCCAGAGTTCAGGCCCCACGACCGGACCCAAAAAAAAAAAAAAAGAGTTTCACAGACTTTTCTGTCCAAGCTGGCTTTGAACCATGATCCTCAGATCTCAGCCTCCTGAGTAGCTAGAATTACAGTCATAAGCTACTGGTGACCAACTCAAAGTCTTTGTTAGCTCTCTTGAAGAGCTAGCCATCCCCTCATTACTGTATCTTTCCCATTTAAAGGCCAAATCCATACTGAAGGTACACTTCAGTGGTCTTGCCTAGCATATACAAGGACCCTGGCTCAAGTCCCAGAAACAAAAAAGAAAAAAGCCAAGCGGGGGCTGCGAAGGTGGCTCAGTGGTAGAGCGCTTGCCTTGCATGCATGAAGCCCTGGATTCGATTCCTCAGCACCACATAACCAAAAGAAAAAAGCCGGAAGTGGCGTTCTGGCTCAAGTGGTAGAACACTAGCCTTGAGCTGAAGAGCTGAGGGACAGCACCCAGGCCCAGAGTTCAGGCCCCACGACCAGACACACACACCCCCTCCCCGGAAAAAAAAAAAAAGCCAAGCACTGATGGCTCAAGCCTGTAATCATAGCTACTCAGGAGACTGAGATCTGAGGATCATGGTTTAGAGACAGACCAGGAAGGAAAGTCCACAAGACTTTGGTTTCTAATAAACTACTCAGAAAAAGCAGGAAGTGGCACTGTGGCTCAAGTGGTAGAGCACTAGCCTCGAGCTTGAGGAGCTCAGGGACAGCACCCAGGACAGTCAAGCCCCAGTACTGGGCGGGAGGGGGTGGAGTGGGGCTGGGGGGTAGTCTGGCCAGGTGCTGGTGGCTTATGCCTGTAATCCTAGCTGTTCAGAAGTCTTAGATGAGAGGATCATGGTTTGAAGTCAGCCCAGTCAGGAGAGTATGATAGACCCTATCTCCAATTAACCAACAAAAAGCTAGGCTGGAGGTATTGCTCAAATTGTAGATGCTATAAGCAAGCAAGCCAAGCAAGATGAAGAAGCTCTGAGTTCAAGCCATGATACAGATAAGAAAGAAAGAATGAATGAAAGAAAGAGAGAGAGAAAGAGAGAAAGAGAGAGAGAGAGAAAGGAAGGAAGGAAGGAAGGAAGGGTTGGAGGGAGGGAAGGAAAAACAAATCTTCCTTTGACCCCAAGTCTGTAGTCCTATCTCTCTCTCCTCTCACAGCCAAACCCTCAAACTTCATCCAGAGCTGTCTGCACACATAGTCTTCCTTTTCTCACCTCCCACTTACTCCTCAACCCACTTCCATCTGCTTCCTCCCCCGCCTGTCACTGAAATAGTTCTTCCCAAGGACCCAGTGGCCTCCATCTCATCAGAACCTGCAATATTGACCTCTTCTTTGTGGAGATTCCAGTCCTTCACGTCTGCGCACCAGCTCTGCTGCTGTCCTCATGCCATAGCTGTTCCCTCTTGGTCTTCAGCATAGGCCCCTTCCATTTTCAGCCCCAAGTGCCAGGCTTCCTCATGGTTCAGTCCAGAATTCTCTCCCTACCCCACCCCCTTTTTCTTATGGTGCCAGTACTGGAGCTTGAATTTGCAAGGCCTCTGGTTTTTTTTGTTTTTGTTTTTTGGTTGGTCGTGGGGCTTGAACTCTCGGCCTGGGCGCTGTCCCTCAGCTCTTCAGCTCAAGGCTACCGCTCTACCACTTGAGCCACAGTGCCACTTCTGGTTTTCTGGTGGTTAATTGGAGATAAGAATCTCACAGACTTTCCTGCCCAGGCTGGCTTTGAACCTCGATCCTCAGATCTCAGCCTTTTTTTTTTTTTTTGTCAGTCGTGGGGCCTGAACTCTGGGCCTGGGCGCTGTCCCTCAGCTCTTCAGCTGTAGGCTAGCATTCTACCACTTGAGCCTCAGCTCCACTTCCAGCTTTTTCTGCTTATGAGGTGCTGAGGAATTGAACCCAGGGCCTCATGCATGCAAGGCAAGCACTCTACCACTGAACCACCTTCCCAGCCCCCTCAGCCTCTTGAGTAGCAAGGATTACAGGTGTGAGCCACCAGTTCACTCTTTCTTTTTTTTTTGGGGGGGGGGGGGTAGTGGGGCCTGAACTCTGGGCCTGGGCGCTGTCCCTCAGCTCTTCAGCTCAAGGCTAGCGCTCTACCACTTGAGCTACAGAGCCACTTCCGGCTTTTTTCTTTTTTGCTTATGTGGTGCTGAGGAATCGAACCCAGGGCCTCGGGCATGAAAGGCAAGCGCTCTACCACTGAGCCACCTTCCCAGCCCCACTCTCTCTTTCTTGATTGGCTTTTCTGCTCAAGATTCTATCACTCTATCACTTGAAAGTTCTGGCTTTTTGCTGGTTAATTAGAGATAATAGTCTCAAGGACTTTACTGATTTGGGCTGGCTTTGAACCACAATCCTCAGTTTAGCATACTGAATCAAAGTGAAACTTCTACTGTGCTTACAAGAGGAAAAAAATCCTGTTGGATGTCAGTAGTTCACACCTAGATAGCTACTCAGGAGGCTGAGATCTGAGGACTTGTGGTGTGAAGCCAGCCCAGGCAAGAAAGTCCATGAGAGTCTTATCTCCAACTAACCACTAAATAAAAAGCTGTAAGGGGAGCTGTAGCTCAAGTGGTAGAGTGCCAACAGAAAATCTTAGGGGTAGAGTCCATGCCCTGAGTTCAAGCCTCAGGACCTGCATATATTCTCTCTCTCTTTCTCTCTCTCTCTCACACACACATGCACACACACGCACACATGCATGCACGCACGCACGTACATCCACACACGCACACGCACACAAACACACACTCTTGTTTTACAGATGAGGAAATCATCTGAGGCTGACTTATTCTGACTCACCCGAGACTGCAGCAACAGATGGTGAAGACCTGAGGGCAGGTACTGGACAGGTATTTGGGGGAGGTTGGGTCACATCTGTAGCCCCCACTGGCTGTGGGGAGACAGGGAGGCTGGAGCTCTGGTAGAGGCTGGGGTCTCCCCATCTTGAGTGTGAAGAAGACAGAGCATATTGGAGGGGACAATAATGAGCCCGGTTCCCTCTTAGCTATCCAGATGTCTCCAGGCCGCTCTCTTGAGAAATGGTGTTTATGACATGACAATGTCTATAATTTGTCTTCTAGCAAATTTATAATTAGCTTAATTCCCTCATCAGAATTTCTTTCATAGAAAGGCCATTCTCCCATTCATTCTGATGAGGCTTATCCTGTATGAGCATCACCAGAAATGTGTGAACCTGGAGCTACCTATTGTCCTTGGCAGAAGTGGGCCAAGTTCAGGAGCAGGTAACTGTCTGCTGGGCAGTTAAGCATCTGTCTTGGAGACTGTGGCGAAGACTCCTTCAGACACAGAACTGCCTGAGAGCAGGGTCCTAAGATCAATCACAGTAGATGTTGCTTCCCAGATGTTGCACAGAGGAATTGGTGCCAAGGAGGATGGGGAATCAAGGCCTTGGGAGGCAGCTTCCAACATGAATGTTTAGGGTGATTGACATCTGTGCTTAGGAGAAATGGGGAATTAAGAGACATTAGTAAAGGAGATTCTGTGGGTTCAACGGATGACTCAGAGGAGTAAAACAGATTAAATGTACCAGGCACCAGTGGCTCATACCTACAATCCTTGCTACTTAGGAGGCTGAGATAGGAGGGTGTCTGTTCAAAGCCAGCCTAGCAGAAAAAGTCTGTGAGACTCTTATCTCCCATTAACCACCAGAAAACCAGAAGTGGTGCTGTGACTCAAAGTGCTCCTCTTGAGCAAAATTGCTCAGGGACAGCGCCCAGGGCCTGAGTGCTAACCCCATGACTGGGGGAAAAAAAAAAAAAAAGATGAAACGCTGAGCTGGATCCCCAGGGCTACCGGAGGAAGGGTGAGTCTAGGCTGAGGAGATGCTCCCTTACAGCATGCACGTTGGGTGTGGCCTGCAGAGAGATCTGGAAAAATCCATCTGAGACTTAACTCACCAGGTCACAGGCACCCCAGGTCAAGGCCAGGCATGCAGAAGGCATGTGAAGAGGTCACCAAGGGATGGACAGGGGAAGAAGATCCTCTAGTAGCAGCAGTGAAATCTGAGGAAGGGAGGCTTCTGGGAGTGGAGGTGGGCGCAGAGGATAGGGACTTTGCAAAGGGAACAGCCTGCGGTATGCATCAGGGAAGGCTTTAGGATAGCGATCAAAGAGAACTGGCCACAGTGGCTCTGGGATATGGAAGGGATATCTAAGGCTATTTAGAAGACCTCTGCGTTTGTTCATTTTAGAAATACTGGAAATATGAGAGGAAGCAACTGGAGTCAGAGCTCTGGGGTCCAAGAACAGAAAGCACTGGAGCCAGGCGCCAGTGGTGGCTCAAGCCTATACTCCTGGCTACTCAGGAGGCTGAGATCTGAGAATCCCAGCTGGGAGCCAGCATAGGCAGACAAATCCCCCAATGAAATGTCAAAAAGCTGGAACTAGAGGTATGACTCAAATGATAGAGTACTAGCCTTAACCAAAGAAGCCAAATGAGAGTAAAGCCTTGAATTCAAGTCTTGGGTCTGAACACACAAAACTGTAATAATAAAGACACTTGAGTTTCAGCACAAACATCACAAGACTAGCCACTTATTTATGACCTACCAACAATGCCATGGAGAGGAGCCCCCACCATAGCAAAGCACAAAGATATCAGACTGGCACAGCTTGGGTCAGAAAAGCACAAAAGTTCAGGGATAGGCTGGTCGCCAGTGGCTCTCACCTGTATCCCTAGCTACTCAGGAGGCTGAGATCTAAGGATCATGGTTAAAAGCCAGCCTGGGCAGGGAAGTACATGAGATTCTTATCTCCAATTTACCACCAGTGGCACTGTGGCTCAAATGGTAGAGCACTTGCCTCGAGTTGAAGAACCCAGGCCCAGAGTTCAAGCCCTACAACTGACCAAAAACAAACAAACAAACAAAAAACAATGAGGGTGGAATGGTGGGAATCAATTTTTCCATATACTTTTCTTTTTTCCTTTTCTTTCTTTCTTCTTCACCCCCCCGCCCCCAACCCAGTCCTGGGGCTTGAACTCAAGGCCTAGCCACTGTCCCTGAGCTTCATTTGCTCAAGGCTAGCATTCTACCCCTTGAGCCACAGCGCCACTTCTGGCTTTTTCTGTTTATGTGGTGTGGAGGAATTGAACCCAGGGCCTCATGCATGCAAGGCAAGCACTCTACCACTGAGCCACCTTCCCAGCCTGTCCAGAGCTTTTAGTGCTCAAGACTAGTGCTCTACTACTTGAGCCACACTTCACTTCCAGCTTTTTTGGTGTTTCATAGGATATACAAGTCTCACGGACTTACCTGCCTGAGCTGGCTTCAGCCTGTCATCCTCACATCGTCCTTACATCTCAGCCTCCTGAGTAGCTAGGATGATAAGCATGAGCCCCTGGTGCCTGGCTCCATGGAATACATGTTGTTGTTGTACCAGCACTGAGGTTTGAACTTGGAGCCTGGGCAGTGTTCCTTAGTTTTTTTCCCACCTCAAGTCTGGAGCTCTACCATTTGAGGCACAGCTCTACTTCCAGCTTTTGGATGGTTCATTGGAAATGAGAGTCTCATGGACTTTTCTGTCCTGGCTGGCTTTGAACTGTGATCCTCAGATCTCAACCTTCTGAGTTGCTATGTTTCTGCCTTTGAAGGTAGAGGTGACAGGATTTGTTGACTGCATAAATGTGAGAGGGGAATAAAGAACAATTCAAAGTCAATTGGAAAGATGAAGCTGTCATCAAAATGAGATGGTGAGAAGGTGTGGGTGAAGCAATTGGAGAGGGGTGGGAGGGCTGAGTAGATTGAGAGTATAGAATAACCCACTCATTAGAGCATTCCTCTCAAATAGGAAAGACAGGATAGGTGCTGGTGGCATACCTGTAATGTTAGCTGCTGAGAAGGCTGAGATCTGAGGATCAGATTGCGGTCCAAAGCCAGCTGGGGCAGGAAAGTCCATGAGACTCTGACCTCCAGTTGACCACCAGAAAACCGGAAGTGGAGCTGTGGGCTCAAAGTGATAGAAGGCAGCCTTAAGCAAAAGAGCTCAGGGACAGCACCCACATCCTGAGTTCAAGCCCCATGACTGACAAAAAAACAATAGTAAGGACACTGGATGGTTAAATCTCTAGAAAATGTTCATGACAGGTGGTTACTACTGACGTTTGGAGGAACAATTTCAGCAGAAGCAAGGTGAAGCCAGAGGGCGACTGTGAGCTGCACAGGTAGTTTACAAAGCGGAGGGGGGGGATAGGGTGAGATTAAGAGCCACAGAGGAGGCTCAGGCCTTGGTAGCCGGAGCCTAGCTGGAGGCTGAGAAGTGGAAGGGAGACAAGAGGTTTGTTGCAGAACAGGATCAAGAGGCTCCAAGAGAGGGAGGAAAAGATGGATCTCAGCAGAGGATTGAACAAAAAAGCAGAGGGTCAAGTTCAAGGCACTGAGGCCCAGGACAAGAGTCAGGGAACACAAGGAAGTTTCCAGAGACATTCTGACAGAAGAGGCTCCCTCCTAGGAGGAGCCAGGCGCAGCTCCAGGATTTTGAATCCTAACTCCTGTCATTATCCTGTAGGTCTTCTGTGATCACCTCTGGAGCCAGGCTTTCTCATCTTCACAGCACTTTAGACTCTAGCCCCAGCCTGGCTCTGCCTTGGCCATGGTCTGCTCTAATCTGTTATGTCTGATCCCAAATCCATGCTTTGCCCACCTTTTCCAGTTCCTCTTATCCCACAGCTTTGCAGGGTTCTTTCTCTCTCCTGCCCTCTGCTGGAACTCCTGCCTTAGCCATGGGTTTGCTTCCTGTTTAAGAAAAAGGGCTGAGCAAGAGAAGTATTGCACAGAACAGACTGTACACTTTTATGAGTTTCTAGGACCAGCAGTCTATCCTTATCTATAGTGATAGCAATCAGACCAGGCTTGTCTGGGGCTGGGTAACTGCAATAGGATATGAAGTAACTTTGCAGACATGGAAATGTTGTATATTTCTTTTAGGGTGATGATTACATGGCTGCATGCATTTGTCAAAAGTCATCAGTTGTACATTTCCTTTTTGTGTGTTTGTGTGTGCTGGTACTGGGGTCGTGGGGCCTGAACTCTGGGCCTGGGCGCTGTCCCTCAGCTCTTCAGCTCAAGGCTAGCGCTCTACCACTTGAGCTACAGCGCCACTTCCGGCTTTTTTCTTTTTGCTTATGTGGTGCTGAGGAATCGAACCCAGGGCCTCAGGCATGCAAGGCAAGCGCTCTACCACTGAGCCACCTTCCCAGCCCCAGAATACATTTCAAGGTAAGACATTTCCCACAAAGAAATGTGCTCTTTACCTGACTTAAGTAACTGTAACTCCTCTGTATATCACCTTTATAATAAAAAGAGTATTTTTCTTTTTGGACATTGTCACCTCTTCCCTTGTTCTCTCCCAGTTTTTCCCTCCTATCCCTATCCATAAGTTGTATAGTTTTTTGTTTTTTTGTTTTTGTTTTTTCCAGACCTGGGGCTTGAACTCAGGGCCTGGACACTGTCCCTTAACTTCTTTTGCTCAAGGCTAGCACTCTACCACTTGAGCCACAGTGCCATTTCTGGCTTTTTCTGTTTATGTGGTACTGAGCAATTGAACCCAGGGCTTCATGCATGCTAGGCAAACATTCTACCACTAAGCCACATTCCCAGCTCTATAGTTCATTTTCAACATAGTGTCTAGTGACAGCAATTGCTGCATTTCTCCATCCTCTGTCCCTCCATTTCTGTGCCCCCCACACGCTCCTTAAAGTTTACAAATATACAAACAAGACAAAAAGAAAATGAAAACAGAAACAAGGAAAAAAATCTCGTTTCCATTTCATGGGTTCATTTCAATAAATATAATTTTTATGATCGGATGCACACAGGCATTGTGCTTTTGTGTTTCTCTCCTCCTTTGGTTTCACTGTATGCGAATGACTAGAAACCTGTATAACTTAACCAAGTCCCAATGCTTTAGCTCTTTTGCTCAAGGATGATGTTCTACCACTTAGACCAAAATTCCACATCCAGCTTTTATGGTGGTTAATTGGAGATAAAGTCTCACGGATTTTCTTTTTTTTTTTTTTTTGTCGGTCGTGGGGCTTGAACTCTGGGCCTGGGTGCTGTCCCTCAGCTCTTCAGCTCAAGGTGAGCGCTCTACCACTTGGAGAACAGTCTCTCCTGCCCGGGCTGGCTTTGAACCGCAATCCTCAGATCTCAGCCTCCTAAGTAGCTAGGATTACAGGCATGAGCCACCAGCGCCCGGCTTCACGGATTTTCTTGCTTCAAACTCATTCCTCAGATCTCAGCCTCTTGAGTAGCTAGGATTTTTTTGGGGGGTCCGGTTGTGGGGCCTGAACTCTGGGCCTGGGCGCTGTTCCTCAGCTCTTCAGCTCAAGGCTAGCGCTCTACCACTTGAGCCACAGAGCCATTTCGGGCTTTTTTCTTTTTGCTTATGTGGTGCTGGGGAATCGAACCCAGGATCTCATGCATGCAAAGCAAGTGCTCTACCACTGAGCCACCTTCCCAGCCCCTACCTAGGATATTTGTGTGTGTGTGCTGATCCTGGGGTTTGAATTCAGGGCCTGAATATTGTCCTTGAGCCTTTGTGCTCAATGTTAGTGCTCTACCACTTGAACCACATCTCCACTTCTGGCTTAATTGGAGATAAGAACTTTCCTGCCTGTGCTGTCTTCGAACCCCTGTCCTCAAACTGGCCTTCTGAGTAGTTAGGATTACAAGCATGGAACCACGGGTACTGAGCTCATTTTCTTTTCTCCTCATTTTCTTTATTTTGACAGTTCTGGTATTTGAACTCACAGCCTTGCATTCACTTGGCTTGTTTGCTTGGTGCTCTACCATTTGAACCATACCTCCATCCTTGTTTTTTTTTGGTGGTGGTGATGGGGCTTGAATTGTGGGTCTGGGCACTGTCCCTGAACTTTTTCCACTCAAGGCTAGTATTCTACCATATTGAGCCACTTCCAGTTTTCTGGTGGTTAGTTGGAGAAGAGTTCACAGACTTGCCTGGGCTGGTTTCAAACAGAGGTCCTCAGATCTCAGCCTCCTGAGAAGTCATAGTCTTGCTTTTTGCTGGCTCACCTATCTACCTCTATCTCACAGCAGTTCCTAGGAAAGATTGTCTAGAATCCCTTCCCTACCAAGCTACACCAGACACCTCACTGAGGCTAAGACACCAGTCTTCCATCCTTCCTTTTTCTTCCTGGGTCCCCAAGACACCACTTTCCCTAGGGTGTCCCCTCCACCTGGATACTCCTGGTGCTTCTTGCTGGGCTTCTCTCCCTTGGCCCCACCCTGGGCCTCAGGCCTTGGCTTATGCGCTCTGTACCTGCTTACCCTCCGGCATGATCTAACCCCACTCCACAGCTTCAGTTACTGTCTACTGCTGACTAGGCTCAAAGATATCCCTGTTCTTTTTTTTTTTTTTTCTTTCAGAGTATCATGGTATGTGAGAAGAGGCAGAATATTACATTTACTTCAGAATCCTTTTGCAGTTAATACAATATGCATGTAGAATCCCTCTTCCTGGGATGGTCTGCTCTACCTCGAACTCAGCAGTTCCATAACTGCCAGCCCTGTTTTGCTGTCCTTCTTTACGGTTCTCATTAAGACAAACTTGAAAGTCACCCTCCACACTACGACTGTCAATTGTCAATTATCCCCTTCTTTTGATTGCACCCCCCACACACACCCACAATGCCCTTTCTCCATCCCCACCAACACTCCTGTTATACACAGCAGGAGTAAATCCCATCACTGCCAGAGATAGTCAAGCATGGATTCAGTCAACAAGAGTTAACTGAGTACCAAACACCAGTTTGGACAATGAAGTACAGCACACAAAATTCATGCCCTGTGGAGTGTACACTCTAGTACTTGATGATGACAAGTCACTCAGCCTTTCACCTGAATCCTCTTTTTCCTGTTCACCCAACTGCTGTAGCCAGGGTGAACTTTGTAACATACACATCTGCTCGGCCTCTTCCATGGCATCTTGTGTGGACCAGGCGGGAGGTATGCAGTGATCCTTTCCCTAAACTCAACTGTCTCATTCCTCTCTCCCCACTGGACTCCTGTGCCCCCTGAACATGGTCAGGCTCTCAAGCTGGCCTGTGTACGTGCTGGTCTCTGAGTACAGCCTGTGAGATTCTCCCTTGAAATCTTGACTCTTTCTGCACACTGCATGGCCTCTGCCTGTTCCTACAACCTTCCTCTCTACCCCAGCACCTGCTTTAATCCACATGATCCATTTCCACCCTCCCACCCCCAACTCTGCTCCCCTCTAATTTTTCCACTTTCATTAGCCTCCCTCTCTACCCAAGAACCTGGAACTTTCCAGCCTGAATTCTTCAGGCCTCCGACTTCCTTTTTTCTAAGTGTACATCTTTGTGTGTGTGTGTGTTGTTGTTGGTCATGGGGCTTGAACTCTGGGCCTGGGCACTCTCCCTGAGCTCTTCAGCTCAAGGCGAATACTCTACCACTTGAGCCATAGCGCCACTTCCGGGTTTTAGGTGGTTTTTTGGAGATTAGAGTCTCATGGGCTTTCCTGCTCCAGCTGGCTTTGAACCTCGATCCCCAGATCTCAGCCTCCTGAGTAGCTAGGATTACAGGTGTGAGCCACCAGTGCCCAGCTTCTAAGTGTGTCCCTTAAGTATTCCTTTTTTTGTTTTGTCAGTTGTGGGGCTTGAACTCTGAGCCTGGGTGCTGTCCCTAAGTTCTTCAGCTCAAGGTTAGTGCCCTACCACTTTGAACCCAGCACAACTTCCGAATTTCTGTTGTTAATTGGAGATAAGAGTCTCATGTAGGGCTGGGAAGGTGGCTCAGTGGTAGAGTGCTTGCCTTGTATGCATGACGCCCTGGGTTCAATTCCTCAGCACCACATAAGCAGAAAAAGCTGGAAGTGGCACTGTGGCTCAAGTGGTAGAGTGCTCACCTTGAGTTGAAGAGCTGAGGGACAGTGCCCAGGCCCAGAGTTCAGACCCCACAACCAGCCAAAACATAAAAAAACAAGAGTCTCATGTACTGCCCTGCTCGGGCTGCTTTGAACCGTGATCCTCAGATCTCAGCCTTCTGAGTAGCTAGGATTACAGGTGTGAGCCACTAGCACACAGCTTTTTTTTTTTTTTTTGGTTGGTTTGTTTGGTACTGGTCTTGGAGTTTTGAACTCAGGGCCTGGCCCTTGAGCTTGATAGTGCTTTCCCACAGCTCTACTTTCCCAGAGCCACAGCTCTACTTCCAGCTTTGTTGTGGTTAATTGGAGATAATTAGCTAGGAAGGGCCCTTAATCTGTCCCTTGCCTTACAGTCATTCCTCCAATCCTTTCTCTTGCCACACACACACACACACACACACACACACACACACACACACACACGCCACCGTGTGGTTACCACAATGCACAACTCCAACACACACACCACTGGCTCTTGCCTCCGTGCCTTTGGACATGCTGTTCTCCCTGCCTGGAATCCTGCCTTATCTGCCTTCAAACTCACACTCCAGCCTTCCACAATCCTTTAAACACCATTACTTCCTCTGTGCAGGGTAGGCATAGTTCATAGCAGCACTGAGCTGGGATTGTGGCTTAATGGTAGAGTGCTTGCCTAGCATGCATGAAGCCCTGGGTTTAATTTCTCAGTAGCACATACACAGAAAAGTTGGAAATGGCACTGTGGCTCAAGTGGTAGAGTGCTAGCTTTGAACCAAAGGAACTCAGGGACAGGGCCTGAGTTCAAGCCCCAGGACTGGGGGGGAAGAAGGGGGGAACCTTACCTTTACAATCTTGAATGAAAGTTCTTTCTCACCTGCAGCCAGTGACTCATGCCTAGAATCCTAGCTACTCAGAGAACCAAGATCTGAGAATCACGGTTCAAAACCATCCTAAGCAGGAAAAATCCATAAGACTCTGCTCTCCAATTAACTACCAAAAAGCTGGAAGTGGAGCCGTTGTACAAAGTAGTAGAGGGCTATCCTTGAGCTCAGTGGCAGTGCCCAGGCCCTGAGTGCAAGCCCCAAGACTGGTGCAAAAAAAAAAAAAAAAAGTTATTTCTCTATGAGTCTTTTACCTTTTACCCTCATAGGCTGAGTTCTGTATCTGTATCTCCCAGTCAGCACATGATTAAAGTGGTTGCTGAGACACTGAATAACTTTTTTGACCTTTGTCCTGATGGTATTTATAACAGGAAGGATGAGGCGTAGACTTCAGGAAGAACTGGTAGAAAAAGAGGAACATGGCAAGGCAACTTCACTAGTCATTTGTCATCCCCTAGCCTGGAAATTTCCCTAAGAGCAGTCATCAACCTACAGAATGTTGACTCCAAGGGGACTTTCAAAATGTGGTCACTAGGGGGAGAGGTGGAGAGGTGGGGTGGTGGGAGTGTGTGTGTGTGTGTGTGTGCAAGACTAGTGGAGGGGAGTGGATATGATCAAAATATAGTGTGTATGGAAAATCACAATACCTCCCCCCACACTGTACAATTAATATGTGCCCATTACAAAGTGTAGGAGTAAAAAGACCTAATCACCTAACCAAGGCACAGTAATTGCTTTGAGTAAGGCCACACTGCGGGCATGTGGCTAGGCTCCAAGTAAGCATCTCTGAAATCTGGACAGGTGGCTATCTCATCGCTGGACTTCTTCCCTTCCCACCCGATTCCCACTCGCCAGGGAAAGTTCCCGGTGGGTTTTTTCACAGCTCTTAAAGTATCAGCTGGGGGCTGGGAAGGTGGCTCAGTGGTAGAGCGCTTGTTGCATGCATGAGGCCCTGGGCTCGATTCCTCAGCACCACATAAGCAAAAAAAAAAAAAAAAAAGAAAAAAGCCGGAAGTGGCGCTGTGGCTCAAGTGGTAGAGCGCTAGCCCTGAGCTGAAGAGCTAAGGGACAGCGCCCAGGCCCAGAGCTCAGGCCCCACGACCGGACCCCCCCTCCCAAAAAAAAAAAAGTATCATCTGGGACCCTGACTGGTTGAAGTGGCCACAGCCCTGAAGATTGGAGTGGATCAAGTTATCCCCGTTTTAAACCAAGGCTGCCAGCTAATGGCAGAGGCCGGACTTGAAACTAAGTATTGTGTTCTTGTTGACTGTGAAATGCCCCCTACACACACACACACACACACACACACACACACACACAGTCCCGCCTGCGCAGTCATTTCTACAATCATGACTATGGACCCCCCTAATGCCAGCGGGGGATCCCCTCACTCCTACCAGTTCCTCTTCAGCCCCGGAACGCCCACCCCGGCAATCACCCCAGGCCCACTAGACTGGGGTCATAACCTTTCGTGGGAAATCACCTCCTCAGGGCCCGCATCTGCTGGGCAGCGTGCTCCCTTCAGCCCTCAGCGGGTGCTAAGAGCCTGAAAAGGGGAAACTGAGGTCCCCGCCTATGGGCACTACCAACCAGGTCCCCTGGGGGACAGCACTTCACCTCTCCCAGCGCCCCCCAAGGTCAGACGCTTGGCTCTGGGGGAAGGAGGCGCGCAGGGAACTCGCCTCCCGCGGGCGCAGCGTTCTCTTCCAGCCCCCGTTGGTGTGCACGGCCGAGGCGGGGAGGAGAGAGGTGGCACCCCCGAGACCCGCGGCGCCCAACGCGGGGACGGGGAGCAGAAACGAAACCGCAGCTGCTTCCAGCCCCCCCGCGGCTCGCTTCCCGGAACCTGCGAGCCAGACTTCGCGGAAACCTGCCCGGCCGCGGGCGGGCGCCTGGACCGGAGTCTGGGCCCGGCCCGATCGCAGCCCCGCAGCCCGGCCCGGAGGTGCGGGGACGGAGCACCGCGCCACGCGCGCTTCCGCCCCGCTCGACTCCGGCGGCGGCCGCGGCGGCCCCACAATCCCCTTCTGGCTCCGGGGACGGGCGGGGCGGGGCGGAGCGGGGCGGGCCGAGCGGGCGGAAATAATTTTCTGTTTGGTCGTCGCTGCCCCAGTCCCTTTGGATGCGCGGGGCGGGAAGCGGGCGCGCGGGAGGGGCGCGGAGAGGGGCTGTGCTGGGCCGGAGCGCCTGCTGCACGCGTCCCTGGAGCGTGCCAGTGAGGGGACCCTCGCCGCGGGGTAAACGTCCCGCGTACGGGGGGGGCCTGGCTGGGCGTGGGAGACCCGGAGTCGTTCGTGGAAAGTCGCACGGCCAGGATCTGCGCAGCGCCTCAAATCAGACTGCTTGGGGAACTTGGACCACTTGTTGCTCAGGACCTGATCTTGCACCTTTTTTTTTTTTTAATGTATGTTTTGGATCGGTTCGCGCTGGGCGCTCCGAAAAGCAAATTTTAGCAAACTGGGGAATGGGCTTGACAGCTCGGCCTCGGGGTCCCACCGCGAAATCAGAGCCGCCCTCTCGGAGCCCGGTTCTTTGGACGCCTGCGGAGTAAAAAGGAGAGGTGGACGCCCCAACTCCGCCCAGACACCACACAGGGTGGGGAACTCCAGCCCTCCCTACCGAGAGACACAACGGGTTCAAATCCTGGTTCTTCCATTTCCGGGCTGGATGCTTTTGGAGCGCGTCATTGAATCCGGATGTGTGTGTGTGGGGGGGGGGGAATCTCAGTTATTCCATCCATAAGATGGGGGTATCAACATCCATCCTAAACGGTGGAGGGAAGTGTTACTCAAAATGATGCTCATCCGACGGCAAATACACGCGTGTCACCCGTCCAGGCCACGAGCGTCAGGGGGGGGCACGCTGGGCACGGGCCTGACCGACACAAAGGTTTCCCGGCCCGTCTCCAGGTCGCCCCACACGTGCACAGGGGACCCCCCCTTCAAGTGCGCCTCCCCCTTCCCTCGGGCGAAACCCGACACGGCAGGACTTTCGCAGTGGCGGGTTCCAGAAGCAAATACTCAGACAATTCTGAAGCTGGCGCTTGGTCAGGGCTGACATTGTTGAGCTTGTCCAGCGGTTGTATTCCTTCCTGGTAGTAAAGGGAATTCGTTAGCAACTCCAAGGGAGGGGTGTTTTGTTTTGTTTTTTGGTAAAACCATGAAAAGAGCGGTCCTTGCCAGGACCTGGGACTTCGGACCCGAGCTCGACCCCTTCCTCCAACACGAAAAGCCGCCTCCGCTCACACTGTCCAGCCCTCAGACGGAGCCTCTGCATCCCGGCCGCCCTCCTGGATTGCTGTGCTGTTCAAGCTTGGCAGTTGGGGGCTGCGGCCAAGAACACAGCTTACCCAACCTCCTCAAACCCCCGCCACGCCAGGATTAAGGAGTAAATCCCCGACGCCACAGCCCAGGTCAAGGACAAGTTCTCCCCCGCCCTACTCCCCCCTACTTGGGCGGAGATTTACTCCCCCCCCCCTTTCCGGGATGAAAGGTACTAAAGAGGCGCAGAGGGGGGGCGGCGGGCCCGGCCCCTTGATGTTCCGGTTGAACAGGTGCTGGTGAAAAGGAGGCGGACCGGGCGGAAGAGTCTGCGGGAGGGGGGGGGTGTGCGCTGGAGGGGGAGCAGCCCCCCCTTCACCCCTGCCCCTCCCCCCCGGAAGCGCTCCCGGCGCGTGAGGTCTTTGAAGTGTGCCTGAAGCCCCCCTAGTCGGCCTTCTCCCCACCGCCACCGCACCTCCCCGCCAAGGGGGGGGTTGACCTTTGGTCTCCCCCCCACCCCCGTTAGAGAGTGTGTGAAGGTCAGATCCTGTCCCTCCTGGCCCACACGGCAGCCCTGGGGCTGCCACTCACGGCCTCGTCCCGCTTCTAACCCCAGGCTCAATTTCGGGGGACTTTCTTTGGTGTGCGCTCCATTGTGTTTCCGTGCGGGCGGGCCTGTGGGTCAAGTGTGGCCCCGCGGTGGGCCTCCGCGGAGGCCGTCCCCGCCCCGCGCCCCGGGGCGGCGGGAGTTAGTCCCCCGCAGCGAGGGAGGGCGGGCGGATCTGGTGGCGGGGCCGTGGGTGTGTCGGATTCCTCCGGGAGTTCCACGGGCCCGGCGCTCACGCCTTCGACGGCGTGCTCCCCCGCGGGCTGGAGTACGTCTCCCGGTCGCTGGCACCGGCTACGCGCTCAATAAATAGCTGTTGAATGAATAAACGTCCGCGTGTGAGACAGTCTGCACCCGAGTGGGCGCGCGAGCTTCCATCCCGGGGGACCCCACGCGCCCCGTACCCCCCGGACACGCAGGGGCAGGGGTGAGCGGCTGCCGATGGGGGACCCCACGCGCCCCGCACCCCCCGGACACGCAGGGGCAGGGGTGAGCGGCTGCAGTCGCTCCGCTTCGTCCCGGCGCCCCCGGCAGCACTCCCACATCTCCCCCAGGTTGGAGAAGCACCCCAGGAGACCGGAGACCCGGACGGGGGCGGGGGAGGGGGGTGTCGGTGGACATCGGGGTCCCTGAGCGCGAGAGCGAAGGCAGGTGGAGGGAGGGCTGGGCAGCGACCCTCCCGAGTCCCAAAGCGCGAAAGGACCGAAGACGGAAAAGCACCGAGCGGCGGAGCGAAAAGCTCCCTACCAAGCCGGGCTTTGTTCCCTGAACCTAAGACTTTACCCGGCGGCGGGCGGGCGGCGGGCGGGCCGGGAGCGAGCGAGCGAGCGGAGGCGCGCGGCCATGGCTGCCGCGGCCGGGCAGGGGGGCCGGGGGGGCGGCGCGTGAGCGGGCGGCGCGGGGAGGGAGGGAGGCGGGGAGGGCGGGCGTCCGCGATGTGCCATTCGGCGCCTCCCCCGCCGGGCCCGGGCTGCTCGGCGACCGGGCGGCCCTGGTAAGCGGGCGAGCGAGCGGCGCGGAAGGGGGGAGCCCGGCGCGCGAGTCTCATTGTTTGGGGGGGGGGCCGTCGGGGCATGAGGGCGAGAGCACGGCGGGGGGGGCGGCCAGACAGAGCGAGCGAGGAGGAGGAGGAGGACGCCGAGGAGGAGGAAGGAGGAGGCAAAGAAAAGAAGCGGCGGCGGCCGCGGCGGCGGAGGAGGGGGCGAGGAGGCTCGCGGCCCCCCGCTCCCTCCCTCCCCCCCTGACCCCCGACTCCCGCCGGCCGGCCCCCCGCCCCAGCCCCGGAGGGAGCTCATGGGAGTATGAAGGAGATGGTAGGAGGCTGCTGCGTATGTTCGGACGAGAGGGGCTGGGCCGAGAACCCGCTGGTCTACTGCGATGGGCACGCGTGCAGCGTAGCCGTCCATCAAGGTACGGGGGTGGGAGGGGGAGAGGGGGGAGGGGGAGGCGGCGGGGGGGGGCGCGCGCGCCGGGGACCCCGGGGGCGGTGCGCGCGCGGGGCGCCCCCGACCGCGCCCTCCCGAGCCCTTTGGGGTTCGCGCGCCCTTCCCCCACCCACCTGAAGGGAAGGGAGGCGTGGGGCTCCCCCGCGCCCGGGTCCGGGAGGACCGGGTCAAGCATTGTTTTCTTGCCTATTGTTCCAGTCCCGCGTCGTGTCCCCCCCCCCCCCAGCCGCCACCCCAAGTTGAGGGGAGTTTTTGGGGAGAGTCCAAGGAGCTTTGGAGCGAACTCCCCGCGCCCCGCACTGCCAAGTGTCGGGGCTCGCCGGGGAGAATGTTTACCTGCGCGGTGTCCCCTCCCGCCCGGTTATTTTGGTCCCGGCTCTCTGGGAGGAAGAGGTCAAGGCGAGGGAGGGGGGGGGCGGGAGTTCATCTCCCCCCCTCCTGGCTTCCGGATACTGGGAGGAGCGGGGTTGGGAAGGGAAGGAGAAGGGTCCCAAGGGAGAGGGGCCTCCTAAAAATCTCCTCCGAGCTCTCCCCCCTCCTCCTCCCCCGGGGAAGAGCTGAGGGTTTGGGGAGCGGTAGTGCACGCAGGCGGCCGGAATGGAGGGGAGGTTTTGGAGTTTCCCCCAGCAGCACATGGCTCGGGAGTTTAACTCCTTGAGGAATCTTGCTGAGGGCACAGGCTGGCATCTCCCCGCCTGTGTGGCACAGCTAGTTTTCCCTCCAACCCCCACCCTCTCCCGGGACAACCCTTAAGGCTGAAGATCTTCCCGCCACCTCTTCTCTCGGTTACCTACACTGGCACCTGCCCTCCTTGGCTTTAACTTTTGACCTGTGATAGTCAGAGGCAGAAGATGAGATCCTTGGAGACTCCCCCCGCCCCCCGTCGTCCCTTACTGCCCCTTTAAGAAGCCCCCCCCCATAACAACAAAACTGTATTTGACTATCATGACTCCTATTTCTGGTTCCTGATGCCTTGGGACTGGTTGGGGACCGGAGCTGGGAAGCAGATCCAGAAAGGGTGTGGAGATTGAGGATCTTCTCGAAGTTTAAGGTCAAGGACTCAGACTTCCCGCCCTTGTTTGGAGTGCTCAGCTGGGTGGTTTAAAAGCTGTCCTTGTGTTGTTGGGCATTCCTCGTCTCTGTAGAGAGTGACCCCTCCAGACCCAAGAGCAGCCCTCCCTCCCCCTGCTGGAATTGGCTCCAGTCCTTCCCCCACTTACTCTGGGAAAAAGCCAGTGGCTGACAGCTTTGCTTAATGACTCTCCTTCCCCTCCCCTTAGCTTGCTATGGCATCGTCCAGGTGCCAACAGGACCCTGGTTCTGCCGGAAATGTGAATCTCAGGAACGTGCAGCCAGGGTGGTGAGTCCCAGAACCCTCCCCTCCACTACTCCCTCCTACACACCTACACTCCATCAACTCGAGACGCTGAGGCTGGGTGGGACTTAGTTCTGTCACATAGCACTTCCTGCTTCCTGCATACCTATCACCAGCCCTGTCTCCTCCTCTGCTTATCCCTCACTCTGGTACAGAGTGGACGACTACCACTTTTTTGTTTGAACTTTTTAATCATGGGAACTTTACAAAGGTACAAAAATACAGTGATTTTATTAACGAATCTCCATGGACACTCCATCTTCAACAATCATCTTTCCATTACACAGTTACATTCCCCTCCCCCTTATCATCATCTCATCCTGGGGCCCTTTTGAGTGTATTCAGACAGGGCCCAGATCAGCAGATCCCTTAAACCATTTGCCCCTTGCATTGGCAGAGGTGTGAGCTGTGCCCACACAAAGACGGGGCATTGAAGAGGACTGACAATGGAGGTGAGGGGAGTCCCCTGAGCCCTTAGTGAGGTCAACAAGGCCCCCTAAGCAGGTCTGCAAGGTCAGACTTGGTGTGGGGTAGAGGCTGGATTCCTTAGACAGACCGGCACTGGAATCTGATGGGAAGGTTGAAGGAGGGGACAGTGTAACTTGAAATGGGCAGGGGTGGGAACTTGGGCTTGTCTTTCCTGAGTCCGACCCCCACACTGCCCTAGGCTGGGCCCACGTGGTGTGTGCCCTCTACATCCCGGAGGTGCAGTTTGCCAACGTGCTTACTATGGAGCCCATTGTGCTGCAATACGTGCCTCATGATCGCTTCAACAAGGTCAGTGTCCCTGACTGTGTCCATGTAGTCCAGTCCCTGGATGACCAGCCTTGAGTCCCTCCAATACTTTCTTATTCCAGTGCAGTTTGATTCTGTCGAGCCAGTACTTTCAGGAATCTTGGGAGATAGGCAGGTGCCTGCCCTCAAACAACTTACTCTAGATACAGTGACACATACTCAGGCTCTGGAGCCCAAGTGAAACGAACCGCCTTAGCTAGTGTTCTTTTACACATGGGGCCCATTGCATTGAATGGCAGACCTGGTGCCAGTACCAGACACATAGTACAGAAATATCAGTCAAGGTAGAAATGCTGCCTGTCCGGGGGAACTCATGTTCTTGTGTGGAAGAATTCAAAGCAACACAAGCAAATAAAGTCAGTGCAGTTTTGTAGTAAGTACTGTGAAAAAAATAAACAAGTCCCTGTTAGAAAGAACACCGGCTGGCAGTTTACTATAGACAAAATGGTCAAGGAAGGAAACATGTAGGCTGAGACTTGGGGCATGAAAAGGAAGTAGCTTTAAGGACAGAAGGATCCCTGGTTTCAGGCAGAAGATATGGCATAGGCAGGGGCCCAGAGGGAAAATAGCCTCATCAGGGAACATGGTGAACACAATCATTGGCCTTTCAAACCTCACCAAAGACTACACTGCCTAACATAGTAACTGTGGGCCACACGTGGATGTGGAAATGAATTATAGTTACCACGTAAATTTTAGTTTCTCAGCCACCCTAGCCACATTTTGAGAGCTTAGCCCAAGGAAGTATTGCCTTTGACAGTGCAGGTTAGAAAACATTTCCTTCCCTGGAGGAAGTGTGTGGGGGGGTGTGTGTTGATACTGGGGCTTGAACTCAGGATCCTCCTCACCTTCTTGCTTGTCCTTTTTACTCACAGCTAGAACTCTACCATTTGATCCATTCCTCCAGTTCCAGCTTTTTTGGTGGTTAATTGGAGATAAGCATCTCTAGGATTTGTGTGCCCAGGCTAGCTCCGAACTGAGATCCTCACCATCTCAGCCTCCTGAGTAGCTAGGATTACAGGTGTGAGCCACTAGCCCTTGGCTCTGCTGGGAGTTTTATTGGATAGCACTGATCTGGGGTGATGGGGCAAGGATAGAATTGAAGGGAGGCCATAGGACTGATCCACTATCAGGAGGAGCTCCCTGGAAGAATGAGCTCCCTGAAGGAGAGCACGATTGCACTATGTCCTGCAGACTTGTTACATCTGTGAGGAGCAGGGTCGGGAGAGCAAGGCAGCCTCAGGAGCCTGTATGACCTGTAACCGGCATGGATGTCGACAAGCTTTCCATGTCACCTGGTAAGAGTCCTTTTTGGGCCCTCTAAGGGAGGTTTGTCACAGATGGCTGCTTTGAGCTCATCCTAGCTGCAATCTCTTGGGTAGTGATGACAGTATCTTTGCTCTACTCTAGCCTGGTCCAGGAGGGAGGAAAGGGTGGCTGCTCCAGTCTGTGACCACCACCTTTTCACCTGACATCTCTTGGTTAGTGCCCAGATGGCAGGCCTGCTGTGTGAGGAAGAAGTGCTGGAGGTAGACAACGTCAAATACTGCGGCTACTGCAAATACCACTTCAGCAAGATGGTGAGTCCCATCTGTCAGCACGCGCGTGGGTCAGTCATCCAGGGTTTAGAGCAGGGCCTCCAGACCATGTCTGTGGCCCATTCGGGAGGTGGCAGACACCTGTCTCTGCCCTTGAAGAGCACCCCATTTGTGAAGAACAACTTAAAATTTGGAGAGAGTGATCAGAGTTGAACTAAGCAGTATAACCCAGAAGAGAGCTCAAACCCTATCTAGCTGGGTGGTTTCAAGAGGACAAACAGTGCTTTACACTCCACTAAATGGAATTGGAAATAAAAAGAGCCAATATTGCCTTGCATACATGAGGCCCTGGGTTCGATTCCTTAGCAACACATAAGCAGAACAAGCTGGAAGTGGCGCTGTGGCTCAAGTGGTAGAGCACTAACCTTGAGCTGAAGAGCTGAGGGACAGCGCCTAGGCCTAGAGTTCAGGCTTCACAACCAACAACAACAAAAAAGAGCCAATAACTGTGTGGGAAATGATGTCTTCTCTACTTCAACCTCTGTACTAAGTTCTCAAAATGTTATTTTTTGGCAATACTTAGGTTTGAACTCAGAGCCTTGTGCTTCCTAGGTAAGCACTGCTACTGCTGAGCCATGCCTCTAGTCCTGATTTTTGCTGGTTACTTTTTTTGTTTTTGGTCGGCCATGGGGCTTGAACTCTGGGCCTGGATATTGTCCATGAGCTCTTCAGCTCAAGGCTAATGCTCTACCACTTGAGCCACAGCTCCACTTCCAGTTTTCTGGTGGTTTTTATTGGAGATAAGAGTTTCATGGACTTTATTGCCCTGGCTGGCTTTGAACCAGGATCCTCAGATCTCATCCTCCTGAGTAGCTAGGATTACAGGTATGAGCCACCAGCGTCCACCTTTGTTGGTGACTTTTTTTATTTTTATTTTTTTGTATTTTTTATTAGTCATGGGGCCTGAACTCTGGGCCTGGGCGCTGTCCCTCAGCTCTTCAGCTCAAGGCGAGCGCTCTACCACTGGATCCACAGCGCCACTTCCGGCTTTTTCTGTTTATGTGGTGCTGAGGAATCGAACCCAGGGCCTCATGATTGCAAGGCATGTACTCTACCACCTTCCCAGCCCTTGTTGGTTACTTTTGAGATAGTGTCTTTCTTCCTGCCTGGGCTCATCTGGGTACTATGCCCCTGTTAAGACTTCCTGACATAGCTGGGACACATGTAGCTAGGATAACAGACATCGGTGTGTGCAGCTCTTTGTTGAGAAGGAGTCTCATGAATTTTTCTGCCCAGCTGGCATGGAGTGAGTGATGAATGTTAATCTCATGTGGTCCTCCCACCAAGCCTGAGAAGGAGGTGTACAATATTTTCCCTATTACATAGATGCATGACCTAAGACTCCCCAAGGTCATTGGCTTATCTTACAGCTTGTAGATACGATTCAGAATAGGCAGTTTGATGGGAAAGGTCCTCAGGAGTCTGTGAAGCCAACACAGAGAGAAAAGAGGCCTCAAGTGAAGGATGGGCTTATAGGGTGTTTGGTGTGGCCAAGCAGGAGGTCAGAGCTGAGCCTGCAGACTGGAAGGGTCCTGTCCCACATCCAGAGAGACCTTGCATGTCCCAAAAGTTGTGAGGTGTCTGCAGAGCTAGACTTGGCTTGGACACCTCCCCTCCCTTCTCCCATCAGGGCCATAGGCTTGGAAAGCTGGTGGGGAGAGTAACAGATGAGATTTGTTTTAGGAAGATTATGCTGGCAGCCACCATGAGACAGGATCGGAAGGGCCGTGGCTGGCAGCAGGGAGAAGCTGTGAGAAGGGGGATGGAAGGATGATGGGGATTCTAGGTAGACTTAACCTAAAAGTGGGGGCAGGAAGTTGTGCTGTGGTTCAAAATGGTAGAGCACTAGCCTTGAGAGGAAGAGCTCAGGGACAGCACCTAAGCCCTGAGTTTAAGCCCCATGACTGACCAAAAAAAAAAGATTTATGGAAGTGGCGCTGTGGCTCAAGTGGTAGAGCACTCACCTTGAGCTGAAGAGCTCAGGGACAGCATCCAGGCCCAGAGTTCAAGCACCATGACTAATAAACAAAAAAAATCTAAAAGTCGGGGCAGCTGAGAGGCAGGATCTAGGATCTAGACACAAGGTAGAATTTAGACCATTGGGGGTACCATGAGGAGGAGTGCAGCCAGCTTCAGGAGGATGAGCATGTATCCTGGTCTGCTGCCTCTGATGATCATGCTTTTGTGCCTGTTGTGCAAGGGTTAGTATTTCCCTCTCTCATTTTCAGAAGCATCCTGGTTTCAGTTATAAATTACATGGTCACCTTGGTTTCAGGGTTCTGTGATGACCTAGGACAAAGTAGGGAGTTTGGTTGGGTTTGCAGGAGGTTTCAAGTGGACTTTGTCGAATTTGGTGTATGTCAGACACCCAGGTAGGGTAGTAGAGGCTACCCTAGCCTTGTAAGGCTGAGGCTGGCTGCAAACTCCTAGGTCTACAGAATAGCATGGGCCAAGGTGTAAAGGAGCCATAGAAGAGAGGGGCTGGAGTTTGGCAGGGTAAGAATTGTGCCTAATGCCAGGGGTGGCTGGGCCTGAAATTAGCTCTAGGCTTTGGCAGTTGGGAGGTAGTTGGTGACCTTAGAGGGAGCAGCTGCCAGCCTGGAATGGGGGAGGCAGCCTCCACTGGAAGGAGGTAGCATAAAGTTGCTTGGGGTTTTAGTGGTTATGGCATTCATACACACACACATACACACATGCACACACACATGAATACATGGCCTGCGCCCAGGTGCAGGGCAGTCGATCCCACACACAGAAGCAGCCCTGTGTTTGGTGGAGAACCAGGGCTGGGACCAAAGGAAGGGAGAGTGATGTGATGGCTGGAGAGAAAAGGAGACTGATGTGGTAGGGGCCGGGGAGTACAAGGGAGCAGAGGCTCTCCATGAGACTCCCTGTACTCCCTCTGCCCAGGGGAAGGAGGGTTGTGGCTTAGTCTATGTGATACGACCCAAGAAGGCACTGTTAATGGAGAGAATAATAAATGAATAAAGAGACCCAAGCCCCGGGCCTACTCCCCCTTTACTGTACCTTGCTGGGGGCCAGGATATATCCCTGCCTGTCCTGTGTCTCCATTGTGCATTGTGGATTTAGTCTGCATAAGCTGGGGTGGGGGGAGGTCCTAGGATTTCCAGGCTGAGCATCCTGGAGGATGTGAGGCCCTCTTAGTGATGGACAGGGTAAATAGGACAGCCCCACGATCATGCAATTCTCAGGAACCTTTCTCTAATAAGCTTAGTGAGAGGAGGGTTTAGCAACTCTTCTCAATTCTTTCCCCCAGAAGACATCCCGGCACAGCAGCGGGGGAGGTGGAGGAGGAGGAGGAACAGGCACGGGAGCTGGAGGAGGAGGTGGAGGCGGTAGCAGCGGCACCAGCGGTGGCAGTGGTGGTGGTGGCACAGGGGGAGGCGGTGGCAGCAGCAGCAGCAGCAGCAGCTTCCTTACTGGCAGGAGAAGCCGGTCAGCCTCGCCAACCACTCAGCAGGACAAGCACCCTACCCACCATGAGAGGGGCCAGAAGAAGGTGAAGGCACCCCTCCACCCTTACCCTCACAAGCCTCTTTCTAGACTCCACCTCCAGGTGCCCCAGCTTTTGGATCCTACTCCGTTTCTTCCTGTGAGGCCACCAAAGGCTCTGGGGATCAGGGAGAGTGGGGTGGGATATGGCCTCCTTAAGCTCTGTGACCCCCCCCCCCCCCCCAACCTTCACAGCATGTGTGCACACACTGTAACATCTGCTGAGTACCAGCCAGTGAAGAGGTATACATGTCTGTGTCCCTTTGTGCCACAGCACAGCATGTGTCCCAGATGGGCACCCTTGGAGGTGTGTGTTCCTGTGTGTGGTACTCTGGGTCACTGGTGGGATAATGGAACAGGCTATTTTTAGCAGGCAGGGAGGGAGGAGGAGGACTCTAGGCTTTCCTAGGATCTCGTCTGAGCCATGAGTCCCACATGCTCTGTAGGAGAGTGACTCTCACTAAACCTCATTCTTGAGAGGGGTTCAGCTCCCCACATGTCCTGTTTATCTTGTCCAAAACAGCTCCCAGCATCACTGTGTGGTCATCTTTCCCTCCCCAGAGTCGAAAGGACAAAGAACGCCTTAAACAGAAGCACAAGAAGCGGCCTGAGTCTCCCCCCAGCATCCTCACCCCGCCTGTGGTCCCCACTGCTGACAAGGTACTACTGGTTACATTCAGGAGGAGTGGTGTGCTGGTCCAAGGATGGTAGGGGAGGGGCATGAGCCAGGATCCTCCCACAGTTTCAGGGTCGCATCCCTACATATACATTCCTAGCCTACACAGAGCTGTGCTCCTCAGCCCCACGGAGAACTGACCAGCCCTGGGGATGGGATGGGGGTACCACCCTGCTTGCTGGCTTCACATCTGCTCTGTCCAGACAGAGGGCCTCAGCACTGGGCTCCTGTCTGCAGAGATGGGATACAGCACTCAGGCCGGCTTTTGAAGTTCCTGGGGTTCACCCTCCCAGAAATAAGCAGAGGAGCCTCCTCTGCCACTAGGAGGATACCCAAAGCCTGTTTCTTTTCTTTTCTTTTTTTGTGTGTGTGCTGACCCTGGGGATTTAACTCAGGGCCTGCGTGCTGTCCTTAAGCTTTTTTGCTCAAGGCTAATAGTTCTACCACTCAAGCCATGGCTTTTTTAGGTATTTAATTGGAGATAAGAGTCTCACAGACTTTCCTGTCCCTGGCTGGCTTGAAACCATGATCCTCAGATCTCAGCTTCCTGAGTAGTTAGGATTACAAGTGTGAGCCACCAGTGTCAGGCTCAAAGCCTGCTTCTCAACTCATCTCCCTTTAGATTAGAAGGACTGAAAATGTGGGCTACAGTACAAGGGGGGCAAGGCCCCTGGACAATACCCCAAACCCTAGTCATCCCACCCTGCAGGATGTGCTATGTCTCCAGAAATGGGCAACATCTGGATGAGCAACAGGCAGCCCTTATTCACTAGACCAGGGAGTCACTAATCCAAGCCAGAACAGCCCAATCCAGTTCCTTCAGTCTGCCCTCACCATGGAAGGAGACCCCTGGGGGCCTGCAGAAACTGCTTACTCCTGTCCCTCTCATCATTGCCAGCCACCTCCACCCACCTCAGATGGTTGGCAGAGCTCTGGGCATCTTAGCAGGAGGTTCAGGCATCAGGTTTCCAAAATGATGTTGCTGTGGCAGCTGCCCCAGTAACCCTCTCCCCTCCACGTTTCCCAGGGCTCACCTGAGAAAGCTAGTCTCTCATGCCTTCTGGCCTTGCCACAGGGTAGGGACCTACCGGTAGGTAGAAAGACCTGGGAGTCACCCAGTAACCGGCTGTCCAGGGCAAGTGTTCTCCCCTCCCCCTTCACTGTCCCAGCATCTCAGCCACCCTCCCCACCCCCAGCCCCTCTCTTCCCTTGCTCTGAGAACCACATCTGGCTCCCTTCAGAACTCCAGCTGCTGTAAAGAACAAAGAGGAAGACAGAGACCAGGACTCCGCCTAGGGAGGGACAATGCAGGGTGGCTCTCTCTCATTTTCCCCTATCCATCCTCCCTCTCACATAATGTGTTCATTCAGCACAATTTGCTGAATACCTGGTCTCCACCAAGAGGAAAAATGCCTTCCAAGCAGTAATTGGAGGCACAAATGTAGACAAGGCCAGGCAATCTTGTAGAACCAGGGAATGGAAATGGAACACAGAGAAGACTTCATTTTAATCCTCAAAATAATCACAGGATCTAGGTACTGTGGCTAGTGCCTGTAATCGTACCTTATTCGGGAAGCTGACATCTAGAAGATCATGGTTTGAGGTCAGCCCAAGCAGAGTTTGCTAGACTCCATCTGCAAAATAATCACCAAAAGGCAGGGAGGAAGATATAGCTCACATGGTAGGGTGGCATCCTAGCAGTTACTGAGTTCAAACCCCAAATACTACCCCCCCAAAAAAAAATCAAAAGAAATGGGTATTAATCAAAGCACAGGAAAGTTAAGTCATTTGCCTAACCGGCACATAGCTAGTTAGTGGTAGAGTCAAGTTTTGAACCTAAGCCTTCTGGCTTGAAGTTCTGTGTACTTAACCAGTGTCTAGCTGCCCCCATTAGTCTATTTATTCATTCATTCATTTATTTATTTATTATTTTTTGTTGGTTGTGGGGCCTGAACTCAGGGCCTGGGAACTGTCCCTGAGCTCCTCAGCTCAAGGCTAGCACTCTCCCACTTGAGCCACAGCGCCACTTCCAGCCTTTTCTGCTTAAGAGCCTCATGCATGCAAGGCAAGCACTCTACCACTGAGCCACCTTCCCAGCCCTAGTCTTGTCATCTTTTGATTCCCACCAAATCACTAGCATGAAGTTCCTTGTAACTCTCAGGGCATAGTTAGTCTCAGAAGGACACTGGAGCTAAATGAGCTTGAGAGACTCCACTACTTAACATGGTAGAAAGGACAGAGCTCACCATGCTTCCTCCCCCCCCCCCCCCCCCCCCCCCCCCCCGCCTGACTCCTGCCCCTGCTCCCTCAGCCACTGTTTTACCACTCTCCAAGGACACTTGGCCTCAGACCTGGGACAGAACATTTCAGGACATCAGGGTAACTGCTCACCTGTGGGTATATATACTGCCCTATAAATAAGAAGGCAGAAGCCAGGTTCTGGTAGCTCATACCTGTAATCCTAGATACTCAGTAGGCTGAGAACTAGGATTGTGATTCAAAGCTAGCCCTGGCAGGAAAGTCTGTGAGACTCTTCAATTAACTACTAGAAAACTGGAAGTGGTGCTGTGGCTCAAAGTGGCTCAAGGTACTAGTCTTGAGCACAAGAGCTTAGGGACAGTGCCCAGACCCTACCCTGTGACGGACCAAAAGAAAAAAAAAAGCCAGCAAGGCTTTCTAAAAGAGCACTTAGCTGGATCTTGAGGGAAGCCCAGTTTCCCAGGAAGAGCAAGGATAGGCTGTCCTGGCATGTTCAGGTTATCCAGCAAGAGCATGGATGGTCAGGAGAAGTAAGGGTCATGGCTTTAGGACAGCAAGGAGGGAGTGGTAGCAACTGTAGGGGCTTAAGGCCATGCCCATGGTAGCTCATTCTCCTTGTGTAACTGTCTACATGGGCTTAGACCTCGAAATATGGATAGGAGAGCATCACCAGGTTCATCTGTCCATGTAGTCTCCCTGGGTCCAGGGGCTATGTCCTGCTGTCTCATAGCTGCATCCCCATTTCTTGGGTCTAGGGGCTCCTGTGGGCTTCTTAGCTGGAAGAGGTTCTTGAAGCTTACCCTGAGCTCTCCTAGTGAAATCCAGGTCCTGTGTCCTCCTGTCTCACTCCCAAGTCAGTGTGAGCCAGGCCAGGCAGCCTGGCTAAAAGCCTCCTCTGTCCTCCCCTTCCTCAGGTCTCCTCCTCAGCTTCCTCTTCCTCCCACCATGAAGCCAGCACTCAGGAGACCTCAGAGAGCAGCAGGGATTCGAAGGGGAAAAAGTCTTCCAGCCATAGCCTGAGTCATAAAGGGAAGAAACTGAGCAGTGGGAAAGGTGTGAGCAGTTTTACCTCCGCCTCCTCCTCTTCTTCCTCCTCCTCCTCTTCCTCCTCCTCTGGGGGGCCCTTCCAACCTGCAGGTGAGTGTGGGCATTCTGGTGGAGGCTGGGAGTGGGGACAGCCTCTTGCCTTGCTTTTTTTCTTTTTTTTAAAAGCAAGGTGTTTTGCCTGTTGATTTGCATCTCATGTACTGTAACCAAATTGGTGCCGGGTAAAGATGAGTGATCCTGTGCAGTGGCTCCTCTCCCTTTTACCCTCCTTTTGGAACTAAACGTCTCCTCTCCCTGATGGGGCCCACTCCTGCAACCCCACAATAATTTTTATCCTTACACTTGTGCTGCAAGGGTCATTTTCAACAGCCTTAATGTTAGGACCTACCATCTAGTCACCCAGTGTGCTCACTAGGGGTGAGAGTTCCTTTGATCCCATTTTGTTACCAGTGGGAAAGCTGGAGGATGAAGATGTTTATCTCAGGATATAGACAGGCAGAGCTAGGTCAGGCTTCTCCATTCCCCAGCTAGCATCTGCTCCCCCCCTTTCCCCCATTTTCCCTCTCCCCTGCAGTGCATGTGAGAGTTGGGGGAAGGAAAGGGGTTGAGGCCCTGATTCCCTTTTTGTTCTCTGAACAGGCTCATCCCTGCAGAGCTCCCCTGACTTCTCTGCATTTCCCAAACTGGAGCAGCCAGAGGATGACAAGTACTCCAAGCCCATAGCCCCCACCCCGTCAGCCCCTCCCTCACCCTCAGCCCCAGAGCCTCCCAAGGCCGACCTCTTTGAGCAGAAAGTGGTCTTCTCTGGGTTTGGGCCCATCATGCGCTTCTCTACCACCACCTCCAGCTCTGGCCGGGCCCGGGCCCCCTCCCCTGGGGATTATAAGTCTCCCCATGTCTCTGGGCCCGGGGCCTCAGCTAGTACCCACAAGCGGATGCCTTCCCTGAGTGCCACCTCTGCACCCACTGAGGTGACCCCTGAGACAGTCCTGAAGGAGAAGAAGCACAAAGCCAGCAAGAGGAGCCGACATGGGCCTGGCCGTCCCAAGGGCAGCCGGAACAAGGAGGGCGCTGTGATCTCAGCTGCCCCCTCCCTGCCCGGGGCCCAGCTGGCTGGCTTCACCGCCACTGCTGCCTCACCTTTCTCTGGAGGTTCCCTAGTCAGCTCTGGCCTAGGAGGTCTGGCCTCTCGCACCTTTGGGCCTACTGGGAGCTTGCCTAGCCTGAGCCTGGAATCCCCTCTACTGGGTACAGGTGAGTGACCTCTGCGGGTGGAGAGCATCTCAGGGGCCAGCTAGTCTGCGAGATGACAGAGGCATATACATACAATTGGAAGGAATTGCTCCAAAGGATAGAAATAAAAGATAGAGATGAGAGTCACTTCTGAGACATTCCCTTACGTGTCTTCTGCGGGATTGTGGGAAAGGTTGGCATAGATGTTGCCAGCAGGGTTTTTCAAGCTCTGGGAAGAGAATGAGAAAAGCTAAGAGTTTCCCAGGCCAGGCCAGTCATATGGCAGATGTCAGGATGGTTAGATTGGTATGTGGCCAGACTCTGCATGAGTTGTCAGGAGAGTAGCTGTGCCAGCCACCTGACTGAGGAAGAGTCAGTTGGAGGGTGACTGCATACCTCTTTGTCCTTTTGCCTATAGGCATCTACACCAGTAATAAGGACCCCATCTCCCATGGTGGTGGGATGCTTCGGGCTGTCTGCAGCACGCCCCTCTCCTCCAGCTTGCTGGGACCCCCCGGGACCTCGGCCCTGCCTCGCCTCAGCCGGTCCCCGTTCACCAGCACCCTCCCCTCCTCCTCTGCTTCCATCTCCACCACTCAGGTGAGTCTTTATCCTGGTTCCTTGTTCCCTGGGGAGATGGGGAAGCTACACAGCCCTCCATAGGGCATCAGAGGTTCAGCTGGATTGCCACCAGAACTTCTCCCTCTGTCTGGTCCTCTCTCCTCCCAGCACACCTTCTTCCTCACCATCCCAGTACAGTTATGCCCTAGATCTGAGAATAATCACCAGGCTGGATTCTGCCTCCTTCTCTCTCAGGTGTTTTCTCTGGCTGGCTCTACCTTCAGCCTCCCTTCCACCCACATCTTTGGAACCCCCATGGGCACTGTTAACCCTCTCCTCACCCAAGCCGAGAGCAGCCATACAGGTATGTGTGTCTGGCCCCGTCCCCATTTCTTCCCCAAAGGCCCTAGGGGTTTGACCCTAGAAAGGATGGGAGGGCTTGCTGGCTTCCTTCTCCCTTTGGCCATTGCCCACTAGGCTGAAAATAAGATCTAACACAACAGACCTGAGATACTCATTAAAGTCCAGTGAAGGGCCAGGGCAAGCTGGAATTATTGCCCTGTCTCACAGAAGAAAAAGGCATTGTCAGAGACAAACCCCCCCCCCCTTTCTTTTTTTTCTTTCTTGCCAGTCTTGGGGCTTGAACTCAGGGCCTGGGTACTATCCCTGAGCTTCCTTTGCTCAAGGCTAGTACTCTACCTCTTGAGCCACAGTGCCACTTCCTGCTTTTTCTGTTTATGTGGTTCTGAGGAATTAAACCCAGGGCTTCATGCATCCTAGGGCAAGCACTCTACCACTAGGCCACATTCCCAGTTCCAAATTCCCATCTTTTGACTCTTAAGCCCAATACTCCTAACTGCTTCCATATTGTTCTCTCTGGTATCTTGGGATCAGCCATTATAAGTTCCACTAGCTGGGCTTGTAGCTCTGGACTATTTAGTAATTGAAGGGGTGGGCAGCAAGCTCCTTGCCCTCTCCCTGAAAAGTCAACCCAACACCTGGGAGCTGATTGGTGCAGAAAACCATCTGTCAATGTAGGGGGTGGAGCTCTTCAGGCAGCTAGTTCAGGTGTTCTGTTCTGGAGACAAATCCAATACCAGGTTTTTGTTTGTTTATTTTGGTGCCATCCTGGGGCTTGAACTCAGAGCCTGGGTTCTGTCCTTAAGTTCTTTTAGCTCAGGACTAGAATTTGAGACACAGCTTCATCTCTGGCTTTCTGATGGTTAATTGGAGGTAAGTTTTATGGACTTTCCCCTGGTCTGGCTTCAAATCTCAATCCTAGATCTCAGCCTCTTGAGTAGCTAGGATTACAGGAATGAGCCAACAGCACCCAGTCCAATACCATGTTTAAGACCCACAGTATAGAGTAATTGTATTTTCTGTAACATAAAACTGGATTCTATGGCACAACAAAAAGTATAGCCTGCCAAGTACTGATGGCTCAGATTTGTAATCCTAGCTACTCAGGAGGCTGAGCTCTGAAGGGTTGCTGCTCCACGTTAGCCTGGGCCCAGGCAGAAAAGTGTAAGATTTCATCTTCAATTAACTGTAAAATGCCAGACTGGAGGTGTGGCTCAAATGGTAGAGCACCAGGCAAGAGAAGGAAAGCTGAGCCCCACACACAGTATTGCTTTGGTTTTTTGTTTTGTTTTCATAAGTTTTAAAATTATCCTGTAGTGGTACGGAGGAGTTGTCATTTAACAAAGCAGTTTATGAATACAGTATGTCTGCCTCACTGTCACCCCTTTCAACATTTCCACCCATCCCTCCCCTACCACCCCTTCCTTAACTCTTCTGAAGTATTTACTGCCTTCTAACTTTGGATTTTATGAACATGAAAAGTCATACAGCCAGGTTCCGGTGGCTTATGCCTATAATCCTAGTTAGCAAGCTTAGATCTGAGGATCGAGGTTTGAAGCCAGCTGGGCAGGAAAGTACTTGAGACTCCTGTCTCCAACTAACCACCAAAAAGCTGAAGTGGAGCTGTGACTCAAGTGCTAAAGTGCTGTTCTTGAGCAGAATAGCCCAGGGACAGTGCCCAGGCCTAGTCCAAGATCCAGAACTGGCATACAAAAATAAAGCCATACAAAGCTAATTATGATAATAACACAATTACAAAGGTTTTACTGCATGCCAACTATGCCCTCCAGCTAAACACTTAATGTTTATTGCCTCAGTTTAATCCTAGTTATTATCACTGCATGAAGGTTAGTTTACCAGCCCAAGGTCACAAAGCAAGTCAATGTCAGGTTCAAATTCAATTCACATTGTTGACCTGAAGCTTTCAGGAAAGAAAGTGGACTGTGGATCTGGAAGGAGGCAGGCAGCAAGAGCTCTAGGAAAACAGCAAGAGCCTTAAAAAGGATGGGGTTTCAAGTCAGGGCTCTCAGCGCTTACCAGCCTTCCTGCCAGTCTGGAGTTGGGAATCTGGGGAAAGGCATCTGTTCTAAGACCCCAGATCCTGCACCACCTCCAGGGTGGGGACCCTGAGGCCGTGGTCCTCCACCCTCGCTGACCCCTGCCCTTCTCCATCCAAGAGCCAGACCTGGAGGACTGCAGCTTCCGTTGTCGGGGGACCTCCCCTCAGGAGAGTCTGTCTTCCATGTGAGGGAGGGGCTGGGGGGAGGGGCTGGGGGCCGGGTGCAAGGAGGGGTGGTGGAAGGGCAAGGGAGAGGGTGAGGACCCCTGGGGCGGGGGGTAGGAAAGTTAGTGATGGCCCAGTGAGGTGAGCCTGAGCCAAATTTCCCTTCTGATCCTAGGTCCCCCATCAGCAGCCTTCCAGCCCTCTTCGATCAGACAGCATCCGCACCCTGTGGGGGCGTCCAGCTAGACCCAGCGGCCCCAGGAACTACTAATATGGAACAGCTGCTGGAGAAGCAGGGCGATGGGGAGGCTGGAGTCAACAGTGAGGAGGAGGGTGGTGCCAGACTGGGAAACCTACCCTAGCAACTTTCCCCTCAGTCTCTTAACCTCTTTGAAGGCCTCTAACCCCTCCCCCCCCCCACCCCCATCCTTGACTATGGCAACCCCCAGGGCCTTACCTTTGGGCTATGCTCCTTGGACATCCTGCCTTAGGTCTCTCCCACCATCCCCTTCCAACTAGTGTGTTCCTTCCTCCCGGTCCCAGTAGAGCATCTGGGACTATCTGATCCTCATACTTTGGTCCCGTCCTGCCTCCCCACTTTCCAAGCTCACCTATGTTGCTTGCTAGGCTGGCTGGCCCAGCCTCACAGGGCTGAGTCTTCTTTCCTCTCCAGGCCCCGCCCCATCCCTCTGGCCCCGCCCCACCTCCCCCAGCACCAGCATCAGTCTTGCTCTTTTCTGCAGTTGTAGAGATGCTGAAGGCTTTGCATGCGCTGCAGAAAGAAAACCAGCGACTGCAGGAACAGATCCTGAGCCTGACGGCCAAGAAGGAACGCCTGCAGATTCTCAACGTGCAGCTCTCCGTGCCCTTTCCTGCCCTGCCTGCCGCCCTGCCTGCCACCAATGGTCCAGTCCCTGGGCCCTATGGCTTGCCACCCCAAGGTGAGGAGATTTTGCCTAGCCTTAAGAATGGGAGGGGGACTTCCTGGCCACTCTCCAGCCCCTGATCTCCCTCTCTCAGCCGGCAGCAGTGACTCCTTGAGTACCAGCAAGAGCCCTCCAGGGAAGAACAGCCTTGGCCTGGACAACTCGCTGTCCACATCCTCTGAGGTGAGCTCTGAGAGGAGGGAAGGCAGTAGGTCCTCTTGGTCTCCTTTCCCCTGTAGCTATTAGAGGCTGGGCAGTAAAGTGATTGATTGGGCAGTTGATTGAACCATTCATTCATTCCTTTTAGCAAGTAATATTTGTGAGATGCCAACTTATCCCCACTGGCTAAAACAGCCAGTGAGCCAAAATCCTACTGTCCTCCTGAAGATAGGCTGCGTGCAAGAACAAAAAAGAATTGCAAAGTAGAAGTGCTAAGTTGAACTAAATTGAGGACTGTGTGAGGAGGAGGAGGGATTCCTCTTTGGGGAGGCCTGTCTGAGAAGTGTTGGTGAAGGGCTTATTATAGTGCCTCACACAAAATAATTCCCATGTAATTGGTGGTGGTTGGGATAGCAGTTGCTATTGTTATATTGTGGTTATTATTGGAATGAGACGAATTGGTTTCTTGGTTTTGCCATTTATTAACTGTGTGACTTGGAAAGTCATAGTCATAAAAATAACAACATTAATTGCAAACTTACCCTGGAACTTTTTAAAGCCATAGTTGATTTATTCTTCACAGTAGCCTTGTGGAGTGTCTACTACTGTGACCCCCAGGTTATGAATGACTGAACTAAGACCAAGAGTTTGAACCCACGGCCACCCAAGCCATTCAGTTGTGGAATTGGGGATTTGAACCTGAGTGTCTCACTCCAGCTGTATTGTTCTTGCCTACAGTTACTTAACCTGAGTCAGTGGCTTCACTCATAAACAAAATGGGAACAAGGACGCACAGTCGGGTTCCCCGAAAGTCATGGCTATGACCATTGGTTGTTATTAAGCAAGGACGACAGGGGTGTTGAGTCCCAGAAAGTGGTCAGTAATCCTGATTTGGGAAAAATAGATTCTTAGCTTTCATCCCTGGTCCTTGCTGCTTCCCTCAGGATGCCTGGGTATGAGAGGAGGGGAGGGCAGATCTCCGTTAAGAGTGTCAATGTGTGAGGGGCTGGGGGCCAGAAAGGTGACACTGGCCCTCCGCCCTCTGACCCCTCCCTTCCCCCTCCCTCCCCAGGACCCACACTCAGGCTGCCCAAGCCGCAGCAGCTCGTCGCTGTCCTTCCACAGCACGCCCCCACCGCTGCCCCTGCTCCAGCAGAGCCCTGCTACTCTGCCCTTGGCCCTGCCTGGGGCCCCAGCCCCGCACCCACCCCAGCCTCAGAATGGATTGGGCAGGGCACCTGGGGCAGCAGGGCTGGGGGCCATGCCCATGGCTGAGGGGCTGTTGGGGGGACTGGCGGGCAGTGGGGGCCTGCCCCTCAATGGGCTCCTGGGGGGGTTGAATGGGGCTGCTGCCCCCAACCCTGCAGGCTTGACCCAGGCTGGCGGGGCCCCCACGCTGCAGCTGCCAGGTTGTCTTAACAGGTGAGGGAAAGCTCAGCCCTGGGGAAGGGAATGGGGAGGCTGGCTTGGGGCGGGGGAGGTGGCGGGCATTCCCCAAAATGTCCCTAATCCCCCAAAAGGAAAAAATGTCCTTTGGCCCTATAGGGTATATAATGCTAGTCATGTATTGGCTGCTAGGGACTCTCTAGACTGCTAGCCTTGAATGTGTCTAGGATAGGAGCAATCAGGGACAGAGTCTGTTTGTCCCATCCCGACCTTAGATCTTCCTACTAGGCAGTCCGTTCCATCTCACTTCCTCCCACCTGCCCTTGGAGCTCGGTCCTCTAATACTTCATTCACCTCCCTATCTCTCCTGGCTGGGTCTGAGGGAGTCTGGAAGCTCATGGAAATGGGGTACACGTCCTCGTTCCTCCCTTATGGTGCGTGTCTGTCCCCTGCTTCAGCCTGACAGAGCAGCAGAGACACCTCTTCCAGCAGCAAGAGCAGCAACTCCAGCAGCTCCAGCAGCTCCTGGCCTCTCCGCAGCTGACCCCGGTAAAGTTCTTTCCCTGCCAACTTGGGCCAGTGTTTCCATTCTGTCATTCTGCAGAGAAGGGCCCATCATTGAGGATCTGGGCCAGCCAGGGAGGGTAGTAGGGTGTGGAGGTGGGAGGGGAGTTCCAGACTAGGTGGATATTGGGTCTGTAGAGACTGGTCAGAGGCAAAGAAAGAACAGTGATGGTGCAGCAGAGTGGTCCTGGAGAGAGGGTCTGGAGAGTGACAGATCAGTAAATATATGTTTCTGTACCTGCCCCAAGGATTTTCAGGGGAAACTCTAGGGATGTAGTAGAGAGATACCTGACAGCCCTTCAACCATACCAACTTCTGGGTGTGTCTCCTATTTGGCTTCTTCTGAGATTTCTTTGGATTAAAGGGATTTCAAGGCTGGGAATGTGGCTTACTGGTAGAGTGCTTGCCTAGTATGCATGAAGCCCTGGGTTCGATTCCTCAGTACCACTAAACAGAAAAAAAGCCAGAAGTCATGCTTTGGCGCTAGCCTTGAGCACAAAGAGGCTCAGGGGCAGAGCCCAGGCTCTGAGTTCAAGCCACAGGACTGGCAAAAAAAAAAAAAAGGATTTCATCTTTACATCTTTTTTAAATGAGGACTGGGTACCAGTGGCTCACGCCTGTAAACCTAGCTACTTAAGAGGCTGAGATCTGAGGATCACAATTTGAAGCCAGCCCAGACAGGACTAATCTCCAATAAACTACTCAGAAGAAGCTAGAAGTGGCCCTGTGGATCAAGTGATAGAACCTTGAACATAAAGAGGCTCAGGGACAGTGCCCAGTACCCGAGTTCAAGCCCCAGGACCAGAAAAAAAAAAAAATGAGGGCGCTAAGTAGGGCAGTCATAGCTAGTGCCTATAATCCTAGCTATTCAAGAGGCTGAGATCTGGATGATTGGCAGGATCAGCCTGTGCAGAAAATCTGTGACACTCCATGTCCAAAATAACCAGTAAAATGCAGGCCTGGACACATGGCTCAAGTTGTAGAGAGCAAGCAAAAGACTCTGAGTTCAAACCCCAATACTGCCAAAAAAAGAAGGAGTTGCATTAGGAACCTGGCATTATACACAAGGCCCTGAGATTCTCTCCAGCATGGGGGTGGGGGTGTAAGGAGAGGAAGAGGGAAAGGGAAAGCCAGGCACCGGTGGCTGACACCTATAATCCTAGCTACTCAGGAGGCTGAGATCTGAGGATTGTGGTTCAAAGCCAGCCTGGGCAGGAAAGTCCATGAAACTCTTATCTCCAATTAACCACCAGAAAGCCAGAAGTGCCGCTGTGGCTCAAGTGGTACAGCTCTAATCTTGAGCTGAAGAGCGCAGGGGCAGTGCCCAAGCCCAGAGTTCAAGCCCCACAACCAACCAAAAAAAAAAAAAAAAGGGGAGAGGGAGAAAGGGAATTAAGACAATAAGACAAAGAGCCAACTCACGTAGTGATTTCCTATTTTTTGGTGCCAATCTTGGGGCTCAAACTCAGGCCTGGGCACTGTCTGAGCTTTTTTTTTTTTTTTTTGGTTGGTTGGTTGTAGGGCTTGAACTCTGAGCCTGGGCCCTGTCCCTCAGCTCTTCAGCTCAAGACTAGTGCGCTACTTCTGGTTTTCTGGTAGTTTATTGGAGATAAGAGTCTCATGGAATTTTCTTCCCGGGCTTTGAACCACGATCGTCAGATTTCAGCCTCCTGAGTAGCTAGGTTTAGAGGTGTGAGCCACCGGGGGCCTCGCCCACTTTCCATTTTCTAATGGTTAATTGGAGATAAGAGTCTCTTGGACTTTCTTGCTCAGGCTGGCTTTGAACTGCAATCCTCAGATCTCAGCTTCCTGACTAGGATTACAGGTGTGAGCCATCAGCACCTGGCCAGGAACAAAGTTTTTTTCTTTTTTTTTTTTTGCTAGTCCTGGGGCTTGAACTCAGGGCCTGGGTGGCACTGTCTCTGAGCTTCTTTTGCTCAAGGCTAGCACTCTACCACTTGAGCACCATTTCTTCCAGTTTTTTCTGTATATTTGGTACTGAATAATCAAACCCAGGGCCTCTTGCATTGGAGGCAAGCACGCTACCACATTCTAAGCCACATTCCCAACCTGGAACAAAGTTTCTTAAGATAAATTTGTGGCGTAGTTTGGCTTTTTTTTTTTTTTTTTTTTGTCGGTCATGGGGCTTGAACTCTGGGCCTGGGCACTGTCCCGGCCCTGTGCTCTTCAGCTGAAGGCGAGCACTCTACCACTTGAGCCACAGCCCCATTTCCGGTTTTCTAGTGGTTTATTGGAGATAAGATTCTCACGGACCCCCACAGTATAACCCCTGCTTTCACTATTTAAAAAAAAAAAAAAAAAGATTCTCACGGATGTTCCTGGCCGGGCTGGCTTTGGACCGCAATCCTCAGATCTCAGCCTCCTGAGTAGCTAGGATTATAGGCGTGAGCCACCGGCACCCGGCTGTATTTTGGCTTTGAAACATTGAACTGAGAATGCTCTTGCCTATTCAAAGCAAAAATAAATTACTTAACAAACCTGCTGCTGATGGCTCACATCTGTAATCCTGGCTACTTAGGAGCCTGAGATCTGAGGATCATACTTTGAAGCCAGGCTGGGCAGGAAAGTCCATGAGACTTTTTTTTTTTTTTTGCCAGTCATGGGGCCTGAACTCTGGGCCTGAGCACTATCCTTCAGCTCTTCAGCTTAAGGCTAGCGCTCTACCACTTGAGCCACAGTGCCACTTCTGGCTTTTTCTGCTTATGTGGTGCTGAGGAATCGAATCCAGGGCCTCATGCATGCAAGGCAAGCGATCTACCACTGAGCCACCTTCCCAGCCCAGACTTTTTTTATACTTTTTGTTTTTTATTGTAAAAATACTGTACAGAGGGGTTACAGTTACATGAGCAAGGTAATGAATACATTTCCAATCAAGCATTGTTACTTTCTCCTTTGTTTTTCCCCTACCTTCCCCAGGAGAGTTTTATCTCCATTTAACCACCAGAAAGCCATTGGAACTATTGCTCAGACGTAGAGTGTTACACTGAGCAAAAAAAACTCAGAGACAGTGCCCAGGCCCTGAGTTCAAGCCCTAGTACAGGCACCAAAGGAAAAAAAAATAGCAAAAAAGGGAGTGAGGTTGGAAACTACCAAGGTAGTGTAGCATTTTCCATCTTGGGTGCACTTGTGATTGTCATAACCTGAGGACCTAAGCTAGTGAGCAAGGCCAGAGGTGTAAATAATCTGCACTTGGCCTTCCCTGCCCATTTGACAGACACTGGTGATGGGCAACCATTTTCTTGTCCTGAGAGGGAGTCTGAGATCCAGATTGAGACTCAAGGGACAGAACCATGACCATCTTCCCCTGTCTCTTGCCTCCTGACTCTAGTATGATAAGATGGGGCCCCTGGTCTGGAAGGGCAGGCAGACATTGGGGAAAGACAGCAGGGAATCTCAACAAGCAGTCTGGCCTCCTTGCAGGAGCACCAGACTGTTGTCTACCAGATGATCCAACAGATCCAGCAGAAGCGGGAGCTACAGCGGCTGCAGATGGCCGGGAGTTCCCAGCTGCCCATGGCCAGCCTGCTGGCAGGAAGCTCTACCCCACTGCTGTCCACAGGAACCCCTGGCCTGCTGCCCACAGCATCCGCTCCACCCCTGCTGCCCACCGGAGCCCTGGTGGCCCCTTCACTGGGCAACAACACAAGTCTCATGGCCGCGGCGGCGGCGGCTGCAGCAGTAGCAGCAGCAGGCGGACCTCCAGTCCTCACTGCGCAGACCAACCCCTTCCTCAGCCTGTCAGGGGTGGACGGCAGTGGCAGTGGCCCCAAAGCTGGGGTGAGTAAGGAGGGGAGGATGAGCTTCCTATCTTCCTTGTAAGGGTGGGTGACCAGAGGTGGATGACCAGAAGGTACACTGTCAGACACATGGGCAGCGGAGAGCAGTAACACCTGATCAGCCAGGTTCCCTCCTCCAGCCCCCAGTCTCTGCTCACACTGTACCCTCTGCTGCTCTAAGAAAGTACTAGAAGGACCAATCAGGAAACAAACTTCCTCAGAGAAGACTGATTAGAAAAGGCCAAATCCAGGCCTGGGGCTTGTGGCTCACACCTGTAATTCAAACTACTCAGGAGGCTGAGATCTGAGATTTGCAGCCAGTCTGGACAGGAAAGTTTGAGATTCTTATCTCCCAATTAACCATCAAAAAGTTGGAATTGGAGGTGAAGCTCAAGTGGTAAAAAAGCTAAGGGACATGTCCAACCTACGTTCAAGGCCTAGACACACACACACACATACACACACACACACACACAAGCACGCACGCACACGCCAATTCCTTTCAGAGCAGACCAGTTAGACAAAGATGACTCTTGGGGTGAGCCACTGGAGGAGAGAAAAGCCGCCCCTCATCTGAGGACACAGTCTGGCCCAAGAAGCTGGTCTTCACTGAAGCATGCTCACAGCTGACTTTGGTGTGCACCTGCCAGAGCTCCGCCAGGGGTTTCAGCCACCCTCTCTTCTGCATCTTCAGCAGTTTCCTTATCCCAGAATGCTGTTTTTAACTGGTGTTGGGGTCAAATACCTTCAGAACCCTAGCCTCCCTTCCTCTCTTTCCAGACCGCTGACAAAGGAGCCTCAGCCAACCAGGAAAAAGGCTAAATCCACTCCTGTTCCTACGTGGAGGGGGCAGATCCTGGCTTGAGGGGTCCTAGCCTGAAGCAGGCAGGTACCTGGGCCCAGACCACAGAAGAGCCTGGCCCAGAGCCTGTGCTGAGACCCAGGGAGTGCAGGAGCTCCTGGTGCAGAGGATGGAGCTCTTCTACCTGGCCTTTCCCTCTGTACACTGGTTGCTTCAGAGAGGTGCAGAGGGAGACCAGGCTTTAAGCCTGGCTAGGAGCCCATAGGCTCAGCAAATTAGGGGGGGCTCCCTCCCCAAGAGTAAAGTGGGCCATGGCATGAGTGGGGAGGGGTTGGTTGGACCCACATAAAATGGATCAGCACTTGAATGGAGAGAAGTGGAGGGGGCCCATGGGCCTGTCCCTGTGTGGAAATCCTTATGGAAGAAGGGCTGGCCCATCTGACCTTCAGTTTCTTCCCAAGCTGGGCAGAGGACAGGAGGAGTCTTTTTGACTATTTCTCCCTGTCCCTTCTGGCGCCAAGAGTCCTAAGCTGAGCTTGTAAAAACCTACAGACAGGAGGACTGAGGAAGGGCAGGATAGCATAAGACTCAGCCCAGGCTAGCCCTCTTGGGGCCCCCAGTGATGGGGACGTGAGGGAGGCCCTTGATGTCCTGCCCCTTGTTTGCACTATTGGCTGGAGGAGTGCGGAGGGTGGGGAGATGGAGCTGCCTGACTCCACAGTGAGAGAGTGTGTGAGAAAGAGTGTGTGTGTGTGTGTGTGTGTGACCATCTGTCTGTCTCTTTCCCTGGACCTAGAGCCACGTAGGGCAGGGATAAGGAGTGATGGTCCAGAGGGGGTAGTTCCCACCTTTTGTTCGTACCCTCCCCATCTCACCAACTCTGGTCCCTTTTCAGGGCATGAATGGTTAACAAAAACCAGAATAGTACTCCAGTATTGGAGAGTAACTGGGGGCTGGGGGTTTTGAATCAGGGTAATATCCTGCCTTCCTTCCCCCAGGCCCCATTGGGTCTTAAGGCCCCCTCAGGGCCCCCTTCCCCCCATGAATAGTTTGGTCCTTTTTTGGCATAAGGGATTGGGGGAGGGGACAAGGGGAGTAAAGGGCCACCTTTAGCAAGAGTCTCTCCCACCATGAATGAATGGCCTGCCTCCCAACCAACCCAACCCCCATCAATGAAGGGAGATACATACGTTGATTTAACAACTGTCCTTTCACCCACCAGCTATTTCCCTGGGTGTAGTGGGTGGTTCTCTCCAGAGCAGTGTCCCCATCTGCCCCGGGCCTTTAGTGAGAAGGCTGACTGGGACACTGAGAGAGGCAGCCGAGGCCTGTGTCCCTTTCAGATGCACTGGGTGGAGCTGAGGGTCAGCTTCCAGCTTTCCCTGATGCTCATGTCTGTCAGTCTGTGCATGTGTGCAGTTTTGTGTGTATCTGTTCGGGTTTTTGTTGTCATTGGGTTTTTTGGTTTTTTTTTTTTGTTTTGTTTCGTTTTTAATAAAGAAAAGAAGATGTGTATATTTTTGGCAATGACAAAAACGTAGTGCAGATATATTTTTGCCTGTGCTGCTCAACTTTTTTTTTCTGATAATGGAAAATAATATTAATATTCCTGGTGATAAGACTTTGTAAGATATTAGAGAGCTAATAATGGGCAGGGAGGGTGGGAACCTTCAGAGGCGATGTCTTAGGCATTTGTAAGGGCTTTTGGGTGGGGGGGGAACAATTGTTATGACCTCAAAAATACTTTTTATTAATGCTAAGTATCAGAAAGACAGGATAGAAGTCGGCCTTGTATCCATCTTAATCTATTAAGCTCTTTAACTCCCTGCCCCCAAGCCACTGAAAAAAATAACCTTGAGAAACTCTTAGAAGAGTTGCACATTCACACCCACGCCCTTGCCCAAGGCTGGCCCTGCTGGGAGCTGCAGTCTGAAATCTGTTCTGATGTCAGGAGGGACATCCGCGCCGAGGCTGGGGGCTGTGGGAATGCTGTGGTGCACTGCAACCGAGCCACCACCACCCCCCTTCCCTCCCTACCCTAATTACCTTGACCTCCAACTTCACTGAACCCTCTGAGTTGCTCAGGCTGGGAGGAGGCCCTGGCAAATAGTCAAGTTTGATTTGATTAGGGCCTGCAGCCAGGCTTGGGTTGGTGTTGCTTCTGGTAGTGACTCTTCCTTCTGGCAGAGCTCAATCAGGAAAGCTGTGAAGAGCCTCGGGAGGAAGCGGGATACTAAGGATGGCCATGATGACCTCATCCCTTCTCAGCCTCAGTCCATCTTTTGAGAATGAACCTGGCTGGGGGTGGGAAGGATGCAGATTTGTGGAGCTCTGTCTGGGGTGGGGGGGGGCGCGGGGGAAGGATGTGGTTTGTAGAGCGGAAATGGGGTTTGAAAATGCGTGTGTGGAGTATGGTGTGCCACCACACCCTCAGCAAGGGGATGGGAGTGGTGTGCTTGCTGATTGCTGAACAGGTACCAGCCAGGGGGTCACAGCTGGTGGGTGAGTGTCAGCTGGAAGGGACTGTCTTCTAGGGGTTGGAGCTGGCTCCTGCCTTCACAGATGACAGCTCCAAGCCTGGGAGGCAAATGCCCTGTGCAGAGCTGGGACCAGCCTCAGTAGCCAGTCTCCTGGTCTACAGCTTCCCCTTCCCCGTGCATGGCTTCTGGGCTTCTTCATGGCTGGCTGTCCATGTGCATCCCTGTGTGAGTGACTGCGTGGTATGAGTGAGGGGCTGTGCCCAGGGTGGGAGGGTGCCTGTGTCGCTGACTGTTGTAGCTCAGAGCTGATGGATCCTCTCCATAGACATGACACTTTAAGGGTTGCCTTTTTAAAGTTTTCTTTTTTCCCTTCCCCCTCCCCCCCCACCCCCCAGCCTTTGTGAGGTTTCACCTCCTGCTCCTGGGTTTATTGCTGCCTCTAGGTGCCCTGACCTTGAGGCTGCTGTAGACTCTTTTTGTATGCCCACCCCAGCTAGGAGGTCCCAGGCAGCTCTAAAGAAAGGAGTAACCTTCCCACTTCCCTTTCCAAAGCTGGAAATGCTGTCAGGTTTTCAAAGATAGGCTTCCCCCCTTTCCAGCTTTCAGTGTCTTCCTTGGTGTGCAGTGGGCCAGAATGAGGGGTAGGCAGCTTGCTCAGTTCTTTATCCCAGCTTACTTCCAGGGGAGAGGTGCCTAGTAGGGTGGAGGTAACTCCAACAGGGAATCTGGAGAGAAGAGGGTGCCTTCCCACCATGTTAATCTGGGTTAAAGGTGTGTCTAGCTCCCACTAGGACACTGTGATCTACTGACTAATGGGGCACTTCGAGTGCCCTCAGTTCTCCTTGGTTCCCTTACCCCAGCCTAATTTAGAATTTAGGGTGGTGGGACTGGAGACCCAAACCCAGGGCCCTCTTCCATCCCAGCCTCTCTCTTATGTAGTCAACCTTCCCTTGGGGAGATGAGAGGGGACTCCGCAGATTGCAAACCCAGGGGGCTCTTTTTCATTCTTTCTAAATCCTTTATATCCTCAGCCCAAAAGGCAATGCCCCTGCCACCTCCAAGCCTGGAATTGTGCATAACCCGGATCTTGTATCTTTGTATAACGGATGTTATTTGTACGAAGGGCGGTTCCTACATAGCACTTGTTCTTTTAATAAAAGAATGTTTTACAAAAAAGAAAAATTCCAGCGACCTGGCTTTGTCTGGCTTTATTGAAAGGAAGGAGGTGGTGTGCCCACTGCGGTGGCCTGCGGGAGGAGGGCAGGGTATGTGGCCTGAGATACCTCATTCCTCACATAGAAGGTGAGGGTGCTTGTGCCTGCAACGAGGGAGGGGGGCTCGGGAAGAAGGGGGGGAGATCTCAAGACAGACGTCCCCACACGGCGCAGGTCGGAGTGGGGGGGGGCAGCGGGTAGACCAGGGGCTGCCTTAGACTGCGGGGAGGCACGGGCACACACCAGGGCAGCCCGGGGCTGCGGGCGGCACCTGCCCCGCCGGCCTTCTGGGCCCCCCCTTGCGGCCCCCTCTGCCCCGCCCCGCCCTGCCCTGCTCCCCCCTCCCCGCGCGGAGCTGGGCGGAGTCTTCCGGGCGGGGCGGGGCGAGCGGAGAGACCCGGAGGGCGGACGCGGCGAGCCGCAGCGGCCTGCCGAGGATGGACTTGCGCGGCGCCGGGGTGAGCGCCGCTCCTCCGCGGGGACTCCCAGACCCCTCTCCATTCACTGTCCTCCCTCCCATCCAGGCCGGGCCCAGACCCCGCCCCCTGGCTGGCGTTCCCGGGCCCCGCCGCCGGGTGCCGGCAGCCCGCTCTCGGCGTGCGGCTGCGGCGTGTCCCTCCGCAGCCCTCCCCGAGCAGGCGCCCACTGGTGCCCGGAGCTGGCTCCTGGTTCCCCGAGCCCCTTCTTCTAACCGTCTCGTCTCCCTCCACTTCCTTTTCTTGTCGGTTGGGACTTGAACTCAGGGCCTGGGCGCTGCTATCTCAGCTTTATCCGCTCGAGGGCTAGTCCTGCGCCACTTCCGGCCTTTTCCCAGGAGTTCATTGGATAGAAGAGTCTCACGGACTTTCCTTTCCCGGGTTGGATTCGAACTGCGATCCTCAGATCTCAGCCTCCTGAGTAGCCATGAGCTGTCCTCGCCCCACCCAGCTTCCCTTTTAACCTATGCCGTTACTTATTTAATCTTTCCTCACTGATTTCCTTTTTCTGTTTCCAAATCATGCTTCCTATGTAACCTTGCAGATGCTGTTCCAGAGGCGGCACATCTCCTCCTGGCTGGTAAGAACTCCAGGCATCCTCTTCCTTCCGGCACAAGTTCCTTGCTTCCACAGACCTGGCAGTGAAACCTGCCTGGAAGGGACCCCCAGCCCCTGCATCCAGCCTCCAGCACCGGCTCCTGCTACCCCACTGGCTGTAGGGGAGGTGGAGTGGGCCAAGGGCCGGTTGGGGCAGAGGACAGCTCTGCCTGATAAGGCCCAGGTGTGGGGGAGGGCCCTGTCCCTTAACACCCAGGTGGGGTGAAGGGATTGAAGGAAAACAGCTGGATTCTGAAAGCTGGTTGCCTGTCAGTCCTTGAAGTGTCTCTGTCTGGAGGTCAAGGTCCTTAGGATGTCCTTTGGGGTGATGGGGAAGGGGTCTTGGCTAGGTCGCATCTGATCAGCATCTCATAAGTCTATCGATTGCACTAGGCAAGCAAGAAACTGGGCCAGGTCACAGGCAGGGTTTGGGCTGACCCTGAGCCCTTCATCTTCCCTTGCCACAGGCCCGATGGTTTCCTAAAACTCCAGCAAAACCAGTGGTGGCCCAGAAAATCCCCATCAAGGTGGAGTTGGTGGCTGGGAAAACCTACAGATGGTGTGTGTGTGGCCGCAGCAAGAAGCAGGTGAGAGAGCCCTGCTATTCCTCCCATGGACACTGCTGGTTGGGGACAGCGTGGTGGCGTTTTCTGAGAACTCTCCCAATGTCCCTGTTCTTTCCACACATACCTGAGGGACAGCAGAGGCGGCATGGGGTCAAAAGGAGAGCTTGCAGGTCAGTGCCACTAAGCACTGGCCTTGAGCTAAATAAAGTATATGGGAGGGCTGGGAAGGTGGCTCAGTGGTAGAGCGCTTGCCTTGCATGCCAGAGGCCCTGGGTTCAATTCCTCAGCACCACATAAGCAAAAAAAGAAAAAAAGCCGGAGGTGGTGCTGTGGCTCAAGTGGTAGAGCACTATCCTTGAGCTGAAGAGCTAAGGGACGGTACCCAGGCCCAGAGTTCAGGCCCCATGACTGGACCCCCCCCCCAAAAAAAAAAGTATATGGGAGCACCTTGAAATGAAGTAGGAGGCAGAGAGAATATCACTGTTGTAGTTTCAGCCACAGTGAGCTTTTTTTGTGCTTTCCTCAGCTGCCTTCCTCCTTCCAGGAAGCACCTGGTGGAGATTCCCAAGTCTTGGACCCCATTCTGGGAAGATCCTACCTAGCTTTCCCAAACCCCTTTGCAGGACTCTTCTCCGGTGGATGTGACTTTCCTGTCTTCTCACCCCTGTGCAATGTGATGCTGGCTCTCCCTTCTCCCTGCTGTCCCAGAGCCCTTCATTCCAGCAGGAACCTGGCCCAGGTTCTTGGCCTCACCCTTTCCTTTCAGAGCAGAGTTCATCACTGTTCTTTCAAGCCACATGGGTGTGGTTAGCAGCCCAGGTTCCCAGTCCCACTTGGACACCAATCTGCTGTGGGCTCTGAGCAGATCTTCCCAAGGTTGGCACAATGCCAGAGGCACACCAGCCAGAGGAATGTGGCCTGAAGGAGTGGGTAGCTGATTGAGCCTCAGCTTCATGCTCTGGGTCAGGTTGCTGACTTTCACTCCTGACTCCTCTCCCTATCTTCTCTTGCCCCCCCCTAAGGTCAAGAGACCTTGGCTCCAGCTCTGATCCTTAATTACAGGTCTCTCTCCTTCTTTGGCCTCAATTTCCTTCAGCTAGTCCACTTGAACTACTGGGATGGATGGGCATACACTGCCAGTCAACTGGGTTATCTTAGGACATCCCCTCCTGCCTGTAATAGGCCCAGTTTGTGTGTGCATGTGCATGTGCTAGGACTTAAACTCAGAGCCTTGCACTTTTCTTTCTATTTTTTCCAGTCCTGGGGCTTGAACTCAGGACCTGAGTACTGTCCCTGAGCTTCTTTGGCTCAAGCCTAGCACTCTACCATGTGAGCCATAGCTCCACTTCCAGCTTTTTTTTGCTTATGTAGTACTGAGGAATCAAACTCAGGGTTTCATGCATGCTAGGCAAGCATTCTACCACTAAGCCACATTCCCAGCCCACCTTGCATTCTTGCTTGGGCTTTTTCGTTCAAGACTAACACTCTAGTAATTGAGCCATTCCTCTGTTTCTGGTGTTTTGCTGGTTACTTGGAGATAAGGGTCTCACAGACTTTTCTGCCTGAGCTAGCTTTGAACCAGGATCCTCAGATCTCTCTCTCCTGAGTAACTAGTACGGGGCATGAGTCTCCAGAGCCTGACAATAAACTTTGTTTCCCCAAGCTGGAAAGGACAGCCCCATGAGTGTGTAAGGTGATACCCACAGATGCCTTCCCTCTTGGAGAACTTTTTTGAGGGGAACACAGGGAAGGAAATTATTTTCATGAACCAATGGAGATTTGGCCAATTACAAAATAAAACCTGGCCCAGTGCTGTGGTTCACACCTGTAATCCCAGCTACAAGGGAGGTGGAGATTGAGAAAATCAAGGTTTTTATTCCATTCTAAACAAAAAAATTCCCAAGAGCTTATCTCAACAATAAACTGCCTTTGATCCAGCTGGGTGGGAGGCAAGTTTAAGATTATGGTCCAGGGCCAGCCTGGGAAAAAGTTAAGACTATGTCTGAAAATACTAAAAACAAAACAAAAGGCTAGAGATGTGGCTCCTGTCATGGAAGCCTGCCTAGATAAAAAATAAAAATTAGCCGGGCGCTGGTGGCTCACGCCTGTAATCCTAGCTACTCAGAAGGCTGAGATCTGAGGATCACAGTTCAAAGCCAGCCCGGGCAGGAAAGACCGTGAGACTCCTATCTCCAATAAACCACTAGAAAACCGGCAGTGGCGCTGTAGCTCAAGTGGTAGAGCGCTCACCTTGAGCTGAAGAGCTGAGGGACAGCGCCCAGGCCCAGAGTTCAAGCCCCACGACCGACAAAAAAAATAAATAAAATAAAAAAATAAATAAAAATTATACCTGGACCTGGATATGTAGTGCATACTTATAATAGCCCCAGAGGAAGCTAAGGCAAGTGGACTATCTAGCCTAGGCTACACAGTCTGAGTAGCGTAGTGAATGAATCCTATCTCAAAAACAGCTAAATCAGGCTGGGCACTGGTGGCTCATGCCTGTAATCCTAGCTACTCATGAGACTGAGATCTGAGGATCCTGGTTCAAAGCCAGCCCCGGGAAGGAAAGTCCGTGAGACTCTTAACTCCAATTAGCTACCAGCAAACTGGAAGTGGTGGTGTGGCTCAAAGTGGTAGAGCACTAACTTTGGGCAGAAGAGCTCAGGGACAGTGCCCAGGCCCTGAGTTCAAGCCCCACAACTGACCAAAAAAACAAAAAAAACAAAAAAAAAAACACCAAATGAGCACTGGTAGCAATCCCAGCTACTCAGGAGGCTGAGATCTGAGGATTAGATAGTTCAAAGCTAGTCTGGGCAGTAAAGTCTATGAGACTCTTATTTTCAATTAAGCCCTAATACAGCCAGAAGTGGAGTTATGGCCTTGAGCAAAAAATGCTCAGGGAGCTAGGTACCAGTGACTTGCACCTATAATCCTAGCTACTCAGGAGGCTGAGATCTGAGAATTGTAGTTCAAAGCCAGCTGGGGGGTAGGGGGGAAAGAGGGGAGAGAATCCCTAAGACTTTTTTTTTTTGCTGGTCACGGGGCCTGAACTCTAGACCTGGGCGCTGTCCCTCAGCTCTTCAGCTCAAGGCTAGAACTCTACCACTTGAGTTACAGCACCACTTCCAGCCTTTTTTGCTTATGTAGTGCTGAAGAATCGAACCCAGGTACTCATACAAGGCAAGCACTCTACCATTGAGCCACCTTCCCAGCCCCCCCCTAAAACTCTTTTTTGTTTGTTTTTTTGGGGGGTCTTGTCATGGGGCCTGAACTCTGGGCCTGGGTGCTATCCTTCAGCTCTTCACCTCACGGCTAGCACTCTACTACTTGAGCCACAGTGCCATTTCTGGTTTTTTTCTTTTTGCTTATGTGGTGCTGAGGAATCGAACCCAGGGCCTCATGCATGCAAGGCAAGCGCTCTACCACTGAGCCACCTTCCCAGCCCCCATAAATCTCTTTATCTCCAGTTAATCACCAAAAAAGCCTGAAGTGGAACTGTGGCTCAAATAGTGGAGCACTAGCTAGCTTTGAGCAAAAAAGCCTAGGCCCTGAGTTCAAGCCCCGACTGGAAAGCAAAACCCAATACACACTATAGGGAAAATGCACAATGACCACTGTTTACCTCATTCTCTCAGGTTCACTACCCTACTTTGCAGAGGCAGAGCAGTATGCCCAGGCCTTTTACCAGAGCCTGAGCCCAGACCACTTAATGCCCAGACCTATCCTGCTTCAGCAAGTAGGGGCAGGTCTTTGACTCTTTTCTCCTCCCCCACCAGCCTTTCTGTGATGGCTCCCACTTCTTCCAGCGCACTGGCCTGTTCCCACTCAAGTTCAAGGCCCAGGAGACCTGCACAGTGTCCCTCTGTACCTGCAAAGCCACCAAGAAGCCGCCATACTGTGATGGCACCCACAGAAGTGAGCCGATACAGAAAGCAGAAGTGGGCTCCCCAGTCTGAGGGTGACTGTCCCCCAGAAGTCACACATCCACCTCTGACAAGCAGGCCCTTGGTGGGGAAGCACATTAGAGTACAAGGCCAAGGGATCCTCTGGGGTCCTCAGCTGGCTTGTCCAGACCTGTGGTCTCCAGTCAGGGGAGCCAAGAGTGGGCCCTTGGTGGAAAGATAGCAATAAAGGCCTGTCACATCAGAGCCATGTTCATGTGGTTGCTGACAAAGCACACAAGCTGTCTCCTGCTCAACATTGTGACCTGGGCTGAGAATCTGGAGGGCCACAGGGGTGACAGTTCAGATCCATTCTGTGGGGTGCCCAAGACAGGCTGTGCCCAGAGACCATGGGCTTGGTGAGGTCAGGGGACCACCCACCCTGTCCCTTTCCCTCTACCCCCAAAGAACTCGAGGCACCAGCGAGTATGCAGCATTTATTACAAAGCCAAGAGATACAAATGTCCTGGGGTAGGGTACAGTCACAGCACCTCAGACACAGAACGAGGTGCAAGCACAGACCACGGAGGCTCCAGCCCCGACACAGCTGGAGTCTGGCCTCCTCTGGTCCATGCACAGTTGAGGAGAACCACGGCAGCAGGGATCTGACCTTAAGGGGTCTGCTGACCCTTTGGGGGTAGTTAGGATCAGAGCTTGCACTTTGCTTTCTTGTGCTTCTAGATATCTCTGTCCTGGGCTCAGCTAGAGATGAGGAAGGCTGGAGGGCTGTTGTCTTTTGGAAAACCTGGGGTCTGTGCTTGTCTGGAGGGAACCCCACCCTTCTACTTTAGGTCCCAAATGAGACTTCACCTCCATCCTGGACCAGAATGGGGCAGGAAGGGTGAAGCACCCACAATGCCAAAGCCACATAGGGACTTTCAGGGGCTGGGGTCCCCGTGGCCTGAAACTTCTCTCCTACAAGATAAATGAGCAAAGGCCACACAGGAAAAGAAAAGAAAGAAAGAAAAGTACAGAACTATCTATTCTTTGCACAAAGTTTCCACTGCATGAAGAAGCAAGGGAGTTGTCTTTTCCCTTGCCACTTGCTCCTTAGAACCAGGGGACAAACTGCACTTGTAAAAGGCACTGTCTTAGCAATTCTCTGGACATTCAACAACGGGAGGGACTAAGCAGGACAGCAGCCAAGATGGGTAGATAAACAGAAAGGGTCCTAGACCCAGCTGACTAGAGCTATGCTAAAGCTTTGGGGGCTATGGAGCCCCAGCACCCCATCTGCCTTGAGAAGCAGAGGGAGAACAGGGCAGGGATTTACTGAGCCTCTAGTGGCTCCTGGAGACCACTCTAGGCACCCCCAAAAAGAGCAGAGCAAAGTATATAAGACCTCCTAAAAAATGAACACCCCTCCCCAATGCGCGCACACACACACACATACATACACACACATACACACACAGTTTGATTCCTGTGGCATTTAAATTAATCTGGTTTGTCCATAGAAAATAAGTATGTATATTTTGTTTTTCCTATGTACATATATATATAGATTTATTTATAAAACCCGCCTCCCATCCCTAAGATGGAAGGAGCTGGGGAAAGTAGAAGAGGTGGAAAAAAAGGGCCCAGAAAAAGTGGAGGAAGTGGAAGAGGAGGTGGCTGCAAAAAGAAAGGGTCCCTTTCCTCAAGTTAAGGGGGCCACCGGAGCTCCATTGACAGTCATCTTGCGCCCCCTGCTGGTGGATGATGGTGTCTGCAGGCAGTTTGAGGTGCCCCCGTTGGCAGCTGTGGTGCCCCCACTGGCTGCTGAAGCGGGAGTAGGGGAGGTAGGGTGGGTGGCTGGGGGGCAGTGGGAGCTGGGAGATCCATGGGAGGGGGTGGCAGGGCTGGGCAGGGAGGAGGAAGTGGCCGGCAGGGTGGCAGGGCTGGGAGCCTTGTCGCTGGCTGACTCACACTCTGATGCCCCACTGGTGTTGGTACCCTCAGAAGGAGTGGGCACAGTGGGCAGGGTGAGCCGCTTGCAGGCTGGTTGCACACGGTACTTGAGAGGGAGAGGACCATTCTGAGAGGAGAGAGGCAAGACGAGGGAGCTTGTCAGGAGAAAGGCTAACTAAAGGCACCCAACCCTTCCCCACAGCACTGAGAGCTGGTGGAGCCAGGAGACAAAAATGAAGCCAGAAGCCTGGTGCCGGTGGCTCAAGCATGTAATCCTAGCTACTCAGGAGGCTGAGATCTGAGGATCACAGTTCAAAGCCAGCCCGGGCAGCAAAGTCTATAAGACTCTTATCTCCAGTTAACCACCAAAATATCGGAAGTGGTGCTGTGGCTCAAGTGGTAGAGCACTCGCCTTGAGCTGAAGAGCTCAGGGACAGCGCTCAGACTGAGCTCAAGCCCCATAACCAACAAAAAAATAAAAATAAAAAGTCAGACACCTGGACACAGTCTCAGAGAAGGAAGGAGACAAAATGAGGAGAGCAGCCATCCCTATCTGATCCCACATCTGGGCAAGTGACAGGCCAGGGGAGCCCTTTCTCCTCAAAGTCAGCGAGACATGGCTCAGAAGCTGACCTGCTGTCAGGCTACCCTGGACATGCCCAGGGGCGGACTGGGATGGCACAAGGTGCCACGTGATCGCATGGCCACAGACCAATACCAGGCCCTGTGGGGGTCTCCTTCCTGCCTGTCCTCACCCTTACAGTGCCCCACCCTGCCAGCTCACCCGCCGCCAGGGGTAGATGTAAGCGATGTCCATGAGTGTGTAGTATTCCTTCAGGGGCTCATCCTCATACAGGACTTCCACCTAGAGGAACGGGGAGGACACTGTGAACCTGGTCAGGTGCAGAGGCCACCAGGCTGGCAACTCAGATGAGGCAATATAAACAGTGGACTGCAGGTGGCCCCTCATTACTCTGGGCTTACACAATGGATGACTAGAGTTGTCCTGATCTCTACCAAGTAGGAAGGGGTGCCAGCCCTCTTCTCTGCAGATTGCCTAGAGGAAGATGAGAGGACCCCCTAGACCCTAGCTGTCACCTCTGCTGCATGAAGGGCCTCCCCACCAAAGTCCAGAGACTCTGACTTCATGTATAACAGACTTTCCAATGGACCTTCAGCCTCAGCAGCTCCAGGAGCCGGGTAGAAATGCAGAATGGACTGCAGTAGAATCTGTGTTCTGACAAGCTCTCCAGGGACTATATCACAGTTGTCCTCCAGCTCCTCTGGCCTTTCCATAGCCAGGTGGCCTGTATTTCTGCACACACATGCCTCTTTCACAGTTCTTGGTGAACAAGTACAAGTATCAACACACATCCCCTTGTCCCAAGCTCTGACTTCAACGAATGGTCCTGCCCTGATGTGGGTTCAGCCATGCTCAGTTATGCAACCATTCCAGCCCTTGGGGACACCCAGCCAGCCCAAACAATGGTTGGGGTGCTGATCACCACACACCTCCCACCACCACATCCACACCCACTGAGAAGGCCCCAGCACCCACCTTGTACTTGCTGGGCACATCCATCTTGTTGCGGAGGAACTTGGCGAGATGCATGACGGTCATGGCTGCGGGGCATCGCAGGAAGCGCACCCCTGTCTGGGGGGGTGGGGTGGAAGGCGTTTGTGAGGGGTCCTGCCCCAAGCCACTCTCTCCCAGCCCACAGCCACAGCCCATTCCCAGGCAGGTCCCAGCACTCACTTTTTCCTTGTCCCCATCTCCATTCTCCAGCAGACCCTTCTTCTCCTCCCGGTCCCTGGAGGAGAGAAGAAAGCTTTAGATACCTTGGACCAGGCAGGATCCCCAAATACACAGGTTCTGAGGGCTCCCAGGGGATGGAGGCATGTCTGGGCCAGACTTGCCTGACTCCTTCATAGAACTCGATGGAGAGGCTGACAATCTCATCATCACTCAGAGCCCCCTTCTCCTGCTCTAGGACCTCCCCGCGATCCTCATTGGAGCCATTGGGGACTGCAAAAGGACACAGCTCAGATGCGTTGGCCGAAGATGAGGAGCCCCACCAAAGACCTAGGGTGTCATGTGACCATCAGGGTGAGCCCAGCCACCCTGTGAGCTGCAGTTTCCAGCGGGGAGTGGCTGGGTAGGGGGTGGGAGGGGGAGAGGAGCGCTCATGGCTAGGGAACACTCACCCTCTGTCAGGGGGTATGCTGCATAGAAATCCCGCCGCCGTTTCATCTCATCTGGAAGGAGGAAGTGGTGAGACGGGAACAGGCTGGAAATGAGGGCAGTGGGGGGGAGGAGGTGGGGTACACAAATACCTTTAAAAAGCCCAGGGACCAATTTGTACACAATATCTTGAAGGGTTTTGTCAGACCTAGGAAAGAATGCACAAGGGTGTGTCAGCAGCCCTATCCCATTCAGGAACCTCTTCCCATTCCTTCCACACACCCAGCACCCAGGCATAGATCCAGTCAATGCGCCTCTAGTATTGCTCGCGCTGTGAGATGCTAGATGTCACCAGAGGGAGAGGAAGGGTCTGGTTCCCACCCTGCTGTTCTGGCTGAGAAGGCAAGGAGGGGGAGGGGAAGGAGGAGAGGCAGGGGCAGGGGCCGGTGAGGGACCCACCTGATACTCAGCAGTGGCCGGGTTTTATGGACCTGCACGTCACACATGGGGCAGTATTTGTTGGTCTCCAGGTAGCGCACGATACAAGTTTTGCAGACTTGGGGTGTGGAGAGAGGAGAGTTAGACCCCCTTCCTAGCTCAGGCCCAGTCCCCATATCTCTACTCAAGAGTCAGGGATTCCTCTGCCAGGTCCTGGCAGCTCAGGCCTATTCAAAGGACCAATAGGGTAATGTGCTTTTTGCACACTGCGCACAGCCATTTGTGGGGGAGGATGGGCCCTGTTAGGATACGTCCTTGGGTCATTGACCTCTTGCAACCAGACCCAAAAAAAGAGTGGTCACAAGTGAACCCCAAATCTTGAGGGGGTGGAATCTCAGACACAGACATTCAAGAGAGAACAGATTTCAGATGCAGCCCCAGGGACAAATTTCTAGGCACGCACACATACACACACACGCATGTGCTCGTGCACACGCGCATGCGCACACGTGCGCGTGCACACACACACACACACACACACACACACACACACACACACACACCTTACTGTTCTTCCAAGGCTGCCTCTTTGTGACCAACCATGTAGACATAGCAATGTCTGCACTCTAGGACTGGGGCTATGTGTTGGACCTTCCTGGGGCAGTGCCTGGCCACAGAAGCTGTCCACCTGAGTACCTGCCCACCCCTGTACCCAGCTCACAGGAATGCAGGCACTCCACGATGGTGGTGGCATCAATGAAGTACCCTCCACACAGGGCACACATGAGGTGAGGGTTCAGCTCCGTAATTTTGATCCGTGTGGTCCGATGCATGATGCCGGGGCTGGGGGTGGGAACTGGAAAGCTCACCCTGGGAAATGGGAAGTGGAATCAGAAACCTAGCAATCCCATGACTCCTTTTTATTTTTAGTCGGTCGTGGGGCCTGAACTCTGGGCCTGGGCACTGTCCCTCAGCTCTTCAGCTCAAGGCTAGCGCTCTACCACTTGAGCCACAGTGCCGCTTCCAGCTCCTATGACCCTTCTTGTACCAGCCCTCCCTAAGCCCTTGACCCTTCTCTGCCTTCAAGGTAGGACTGGATGCAGATAGATAGCTACAACTCTCTGTCCCGCTGAGTGGGTGTCAGTGACTCAGGAGATCCATGTCACCTTTATTTATTTATTTATTTATTTAGTCAGTCAGTCATGGGGCTTGAACTCTGGCCCTGGGCACTGTCCCTCAGCTCTTCAGCTCAAAGCTAGTGCTCTACCATTTGAGCTACAGCACCACTTCTGGTTTTTTAGTGGTTAATTGGAGATAAAAGTCTCACAGGGAATTTCCTGCTCAGGCTGGCTTTGAACCACAATCCTCAGATCTCAGCCTCCTGAGTAGCTAGGATTACAGACGTGAGCCCCCGGTGCCCAGCTAACTTTCTTTTTTAAAAAACCAGTATAGGGGGGAGGATGGGAAGGGATGGAAAGGGGAAACAAAGGAGGAGGCTACAATGCTTGATAAGAAATGTACTCATTGGGGCTGAGAAGGTGGCTCAGTGGAAGAGCGCTTGCCTTGCATGCATGAGGCCCTGGGTTCGATTCCTCAGCACCAGATAAGCAGAAAAAAAAAAAAGCTGGAAATGGTACTATGGCTCAAATGGTAGCGTGCTAGCTTTGAGCTGAAGAGCTAAGGGACAGCGCCCAGGCCCAGAGTTCAGGCCCCACCACCGGACCCCCCAAGAAATGTACTCATTATCTTGCCCATGTAATTGTAACCCCTCTGTACAGTATTTTCACAATTAAAAAAAAAAAAAAACCAGTATCAGGCTGGGAATGTGGCTTAGTGGTAGAGTGCTTGTTAGACAAGCATGCATGAAGCCCTGGGTTCAATTCCTTAGCACCACATAAGCAGAAAAGACCAGAAATGGTGCTGTGCTTAAGTGTCAGTGCTAGTCTTAGTGCTAGTCTCAGGGACAGTGCCCAGACCCTGAAGTCAAGCCTCAAAACTGGCAAAAATAAAATAAATAAAAAAAACAATATCAAGGCTTAAATTAAAAAACCAATACCAAGGCTTGAATTCCATGTAACCTTTGAGAAACAAGGTCAGGAAAGACAGAAGTCAGACCAGAAGAAGGATTAGCCAACTCTCCGAGAGGGTGTGGGGAGACAATTGGAAGAAAGCAGAGGGGTGTGTATGTGTGTGCCTGTACTATGGCATGAAATCAGGGTCTTGTGTCTTGCTCAGCTTTTTCTTCTCACAGCTGATTCTCTATCACTTGAGCTATATGTCCAGTTCTGGATTTTTGTTGGTTAACTAGAGCTAATAGTCTCATGGGTTTTTCTGCCTGGCTGACTTTGAACCATGGTCCTCAAATCTCAGCCTCCTAAGTGGCTAAAATCAGAGGAGTGAACCACCTACCCTGGGCTTGAAAAGAAAATCCTTCTGTTCCCACCCTAGATCCACTCATATGGCTAAACATTCATAAAGTACTTGGAATTATAGAAAACTCAGAGAAGCCACTGCCCTGAACTTCAAAGTAAAAAAAGGGAAGAACAAATCACACCTGCTCCCTCAACCTTCTACCCAGTGGCAAAGGCCTTTCATTCCTCAAGCAGCCTTCCCCAGAAACCCTAGGGAACAGGCTTCCTGCCCTAAGTTTGGAAGGGGTGTGTCCTCTGGCTGTGTGTCCTGGCAGTTCCTTGAAGTCCATCAGAAGCTGCCATTTGGCTTTTGGGCCTAGTACTTGGGCAGGGAATATTAAAGATGGTCCTAATGTGCTTCCAACTGGGGACACAAAGTTCCTTCCTGTTTCAAGGCCCAACCCTGGACTCTGTAGGTAACTGCAGTAAGTGGCCTGGGCAAAAAGACTGCTCTTGCCTGGTCTCAGGAATTGCACACACACTGTGCTGACACACAGCCCGGTGTGCAGTGCCTACAAGCACATATTCCAGAACCTCCCCTTCCATGCATAACACTGGACTTTTCTTCATGTGGGCACTGCCAACTTCCCACCATCTCCTGCCCTACTGACATCTCTGTTACCTGGCCACAGGCTGTCTAGCACCAAACCACAAGCTCTCTTACATGCCTGCCAAAGTTGGGCAGAAAGTATTCTGTTTCTAGTTCCTCAGGCACCTGCTAGATGTTGGCAAGGCCTAGAAGTCAGTCCCAGGCTTGCCCTGGGCCTCGGAGGGCCTCCCTTATCCCATTCCCAGAGTAGGAGCCCAGAGGAGGGGCTAGGGAAGATGGCCAAGCCCCAATAGCTCCTTTACAGCACACTCATACTATGCTCTCTTCCAGAAAGATTTCTAAAGCCGCTACACTGGGTTTTCTAGGATAAGAAATTCACAGCCGGGATCAGCAGTTTCTATAGAGACCCTAAGATGAGGCTGGCCAGGACCCAAGCAACAATGGAGGCCCAGGGCACCTGGCCAGAGACACACACACATACACACATAAAGGCCAGACAAGGGACAGACACCAACTCTCAGGACAGACAGAGGAAAACAAGACTGCCACAGAGCCAGCCCAAAGAGGCAGCTGTCCTCAAAGCTTGCAGCCCCACTGGAGGAAAGAAAGGGGTTCCACCCGACGAACGTGGCCTCAGCCAGTCTCCCTGCGTGGGTTCCCCTTCACAATTACGCAGAAGGCTGCTGGCTACTCCACTGTTTGGTTGTTTCCATAGCAACACTGTCCCTGGCAAGATTCCCAAATATTATTACAACCATCCAAAGGAGAGAACAAACTCCAGTGGCTGTCTCTTTTGAGTATGTGGGATATCCACTGTATGCGTACGTGCTGTCTGGGCTGCCTGAGGTGTGTCACATGATTGCTTGTCCTGTGCGTGTCTATGTCTAGATGTACCCACATATGTGTGCGTGTGCATGCAGAGCCAGGAATAAAACATATTATGTTCAGATCCCCTATGGGGTCCAGGCTGTTAGCAGTCTATCATCCCGTACATGTACACGTGCACCACACACACACAAAACAGTCCATTGTTCCTCAACACACACCTGTGCATGCATACATGTGCACACACAATGCCTCAATCTCTCTTCCACACGCATGTGCACACATTCACACTGCTCATCTCTCCTATATTTTTGCACAATACCCTATTTCTTTCACACATATACATACACAATGCCCCACTTCTCTTCTATGCACACACATGCCCACATAACACTCATCTCCCTACCATACACAGGCATAGGTGCATGTGCGCAAGCACGCACGCGCACACACACAAACACAAACTGCAGGCGCTTCACACTGCCTTAGCCACTTCATTCACACCCTCTGTGTTTGAAAAACAGACACTAGCTTTTTAAGACACACAGGATCTCACTGGCCCCACCCTCGCTTTTCTCCTTCCCTGCATTGATGAGAATTCAGACCAAGATCAGCCCCCAAGCCCCTTTCTGGGAGCAGGGCAAAGGAAGGCAAAGAGCTGCTTACTGAATGAAATGCTCCTGTGTCCTTTTTGAGGAAGGAACCTCTCTGCTCCCCCTCCCAATCCCCAAGGGCCTCAGAGAGCCACCTCTGGGGTTGAGGGTGGAGAGGAGCACTGATTGGCTCCTTACCTGATTGCCATGGTTACCTGCAGGCCTTGCCAGCAGGTTCCAAGAGCAACTATAAACAGGAGCTGGATTCTGCCAGAGCATCCCCTCCCTAGGCTCAGGCCTGGGGCCCCACATCAGATACCCAGCTCTCCCTCAGATGAAATGGCTGTGATGTCCAGCTGCCACTGCTAGAAGGGAGAGCTGAGGAAGAAAAGAGTGGGAAACACAGGGCTCAAAAAGCAGAAATAGCTCCGTGCTGATGGCTCATACCTGGAATCCTAACCACTCAGGAGGCTGAGATCTGAGGATTGTGGTTCGAAGCTAGCTCTGGCAAGAAAATCTGTGAGACTCTTTATCTCCAGTTAACCACTAGAAAATGTGAAGTGGTGCTGTGGCTCAAAGTAGTAGAGTGCTAGACTTGAGCAAAAGAGCTCAGGGACAGTGCCAGGCTGTGAGTTCAAGCCCTATCTCTCTCTCTCTCTCTCTCTCTCTCACACACACACACACACACACAGATGCAGAAATGGGGGAATTGAGAAGTGGCTTGAATGGAGATAGGGAGGGAGATTGAAAGACCAATCTCAACTATGACCTCCCAGTGGAGTACAAAGTCTCCCCTAGCCAAGGCCAGGTCTTTTCCATCTTCTGCCCCAGCCCCCAGCCCCCAGGTAGAAAAAGAGATTGTTGATGAGTATCTAGCACCAAGTCCTGACAAGTTGACTCACTATGTAGGCCTCTCACTCTTCATTTTCCCCTATGGAGGAGCTGGCCTTTGGTAACCTAGAAGTCCCTGGGCCACTTCCTGGGCTGCTAGCTACAGTACTCTGCCCTGCCTTTCTTCCAAATGAAACCAGGGAGGCCTGCTCACTAGGTAATATCCAGGACTCAGGGAGAGCCACTTAAGGTCACATCTCGATGCTTAGACTAGCAGAGGTAGATAGAATAGGATAGGATAGGATATTAAAAGCATCTTAAGCTCACATCTGTAATCTCCACAAAATTCTTATCTCTAACCACCAAAAAGCTGGAAGTAGAGCTGTGGCTCAAGTGGTAGAGCTCTAGCCTTGAGCACAGAGAGGCTCAGGGTCAGTGCCCAGCCCCAGGACTGGCAAAAAAAAAAAAAAAAAAAGCAAACAAGCGTGTGTCCTACCTTCTCATTTTACAAATGAAGACATTCAAGTGAAGCTGTGGCTCAAGCGGTAGAAAGCTCGCCTTGAGCTGAAGAGCCAGGGACAGCGCCCAGGCCCAGAGTTCAAGCCCCATGACCGACCAAAAAAAAAAAAAAAAAAGATATTGCTGGGGCTGGGAAGGTGGCTCAGTGGTAGAGCACTTGTCTTGCATGGCTGGGGCCCTGGGTTCGATTCCTCAGCACCACATAAGCAAAAAGAAAAAAGCCGGAAGTGGCGCTGTGGCTCAAGTAGTAGAACGCTAGCCTTGAGCTGAAGAGCTGAGGGACAGCGCCCAGGCCCAGAGTTCAGGCCCCACGACCAGACCGCCCCCCCCCAAAAAAAAAAAAAAAAAGAAATTCAGAAGTAAACTAAAGGTCACAATAGCAAAGCAGTGGCCATCCCAGGACAAGAATCTGCCTGCATCCTGTTCCTTGGGCATCCAGGGCATGAGGCGGGACTCTCATTCACCTAAGGAACTAAGAAGCCTAGAGGAAATGACTTCATGGAGACCTACTGGGAGAAAGGTAGAAGGGCAGCTGCCTGGACTGGCAATAACCACTTTGTGGGCTTTCTTAAGGAAGTCACAGTCTGGCCGAAACATGACTGTGGTGAAGGAGGAAGAAAAGCCAGAGCTTAATCACCTATTACCATTTCCATGGTACAGAACGGGGAATGGAGGCTGCATGGAAGCAAAGCCAGCCGGAGAGCACAGTGGTAAAACTTAGCTCTGGGGTCTGCAGACTGCTTCATGGACCCAACTTCATGCAAGCCTGTGAATTGCACATTTGTGTTTAGGACCATGGGGTTCTGCTCTGGGATACTGTGAACCTCTCAGCTTTCCCTGTTCCTTGGTGTTGGCACAGGTCCCCAGCATGGAAAAAGCCTTCAGCCTCCTATAGCTCGGCTTCCCCCGTCTCTCAGCTTCCTAAGGTCAAAACAAAGACAAAAACCCCAAGTATACACACTGAACAACGCACTGCACAGAGCCAGACACGCCCCCTTCATCTTCCACACAACACACCAGGCCAGATAAATGTGATAACAAGCACGCCAGACAGACACTTGGCCAGACACACCCTACCACATACTCAGCCAGATTCAAGCCAGGCCCACACTTGACAGATGCACAAACCATTTCCACCCACCCCATCACTTCCCCGCCTGAAACCAGAGCTGCCAACACACTAGCCTTTTGTGCACCCCTGGTTGCTCCCAGAGTAAATTATAACTCTTCCAGCAACAAAGCAGTTCAGCTCCCAACCCCACTGTAGAGCCAGAGGCTGCAGGACCTGTGGTGGGCATCTGACCTGCACAAAGATATAACCTCTTCCTGTTCGGGCTCTCTCCATTCCCATGGCAACAGCTCCACCAACCAAGATCTTAGGGAGGCCAGGGGCAGCAGAGAGGCCCCTTCCTGCTTACCTCCCAAGACTTCAACTTGAGCCCTACTTGGCTAAGCATGGTCTGGACCCTGGAGTCTGTTTCCTGCCTCATTCCAAACACATTTCAGAGTCGTCAAACCAGGGGAACCCCTGGGAAGCTCTCCACCAAAAAGCTACAAGAGAAGTGGCTTTCTGTTCCTCCAGATCATACCACCTCGCAGCAGACAGAAGAAGGGGAAAAATGAGCTTCAGGAATACCACAAACTGCAAGAGGCCCAGAGCAGGAAGCTCAGGACAGTGAAAGACAACCTAGAGACGCCCTCCCCCAGAGAGAGGGTCCCCGGGGAGACTGAGGCAGCCTGAAGGGTGGCGCTGATGTTTGGGGGGGGGGGGCTTGGAGAGACAAAGACCCCCGAGAAAACTCCGGGTAACACCTCTACATCTTTAAACTTCAAACCCTACCTCCTCCTCCCTCACGACATCGGGAGCAATTCCGGGCAGATGGAAGGGGGGTGTTGGGGGAAGGAAAGGAAGGGTTTAGGGGGCATCCCGCGGAGAGAGGCGGGGCAGGGGATGTCTGCAAGCCTCCAAACCCAGCCTCCCCCCGGCTAGCAGCAGGAGGGCCTAGGTGTGGGGAAGGGAAGGGAGGCTGGGGTCCCCAGGGGTAAAGACCTCCCCCCCTCCCCACCCCGGCCTGGCTGGTGGAGGGAAAATAGCGGATAAATGCACCTCCTCAGCCTCGGCTGAACCCGGGTCAAACGATCAGGCACCCGAGTGACCCGGTGGCCACTCCCTCCTTCCCGAGAGCCAAACTTTCGGCGGGGCCCCAAGAGGGGTGTCGGGAAAGAGCTGCGCCGAGGTGGCTCGGGGAGGGGGCGGGGCGCCCCGCGGGGGGACCTGAGCCGGGGGCCGCTGGGGGAGGTGCCGGGAGGACGGGGACCCCCGGGCCGGAGGGGCGCCCCCTGCCCGGACCCCCGCGCGCCCGCGTCGCCCTTACCCCCACGGGAGAGGTGACCCCTGCCCAGCCCGAAAGGGGCAGATCGGCTGGAGCCAGGGGGCAGCCCCGGCAGGGGGGGAGGGGGAGACGCGGGCCGAGACCCCCCCCCCCCCCCCGCGCGAGCCTCCAAAGCCCTCATGGCCACCGGGACTCTCCTCCCTCGCTACCTCGGGAGCAAGGTCTACCAGGGGGGTTGCTGCACAAAGAGGCGGTGGTCGCGGGAGACGCCAAATCGTTCAGAGGGGGAATCCACTTCGGCCATCTTGGAAGGGAGGAAAGAGAAAAAGGGACAGAAAAAAAGGGGGGGGGGGGAGAAAGGCGGACCGCGCGAGCCTGGACAGGGGCCGGCGGGGCGGGCCGGGGGCGGACGGCAGGCCCCGCTCGGGCGCCCCCCTCCCACAGGGGTTTGCGGGGAGAAGGATGGAGAGGACCCCCCCCTTACCGAACCCATCCTCAGATGGTTCCAGGGTAGGGGAAGGGAAGGACGCGCGAGTCCGCGGCCGCTTACCTGGGTCCGGGGTCCGGCGGGTCTCGGGGAGGGGGGGTGGGAGGGAGGGAGGGAAGGAAGGGAGGGGAGGGGGGCCGCAGCCGCGTCGCTCGCTCGGGCGGCGGGAGGGGAGCACCCTACGGCAAGAAAGGAGTTTGTGAGAGCGGCTTGGGGTGGGAGGGAGAAGAGGGGAGGGGAGGGGACGCGGGGGGCGGGGAGGGACCGGAGGGGGGGGGGACAAAATGGCTTTTTTTCCTCCAGACGAGAGTAGGTCCCGCCCACTACTCACCCACGTGACCTCATTCCTTCAGGGTGTTTGCAGAGAGGGGAAGGGGAGGGGAAGAGACTGGCGCGGCAGCCCCCCCCCCCCCGCAGACACCGGTGTCTGGGGGCTCCCCCAAACCAAGACGAGACTCCCCTTCCTCTCCCCACCAATCAGCACCCCTCGACCTGCAGGATAAATCCACCTCTGTTACCTTCTGCCATTATCCCCTTTTCCCCCTAATATGTGTGCACCCCACCACCACCCACCCCCTCAATGACCCTGCGATCCCCACCCTAGCTGGGGCGCCCGGAAAAGGGTGAAATGAGGAGTGGGCGGAAATAGGGCTCGCGGCCTCTCCACACCTGGGCCTGCCCCGAGGGGCGCCCGGGCGGGGGGACACGGCGCCGCCAGCCACGCGCCCCGGTGATTCTCATTCACTCCGACTGACACTCCCTGAAAATCACTAACTGCAGCGGGGACCCCGCGCGAGTCCTGCCCACTCCCTGCCCGCAAGCCGGGCCGAGGCGCGGAGACCCAGAACCCCAGGACCCAGGCGCCGCGGCGTCCGGCCCCTGGGGTCGAGGGGCAGGCGGTGGGGGGGGGGGCGACCTGGGTGGAGGAGGAGATCTACCCCGGGGTGGGGGGAGCCCGGTTTGCTGGGGCGCAGGCCCGTGCACCCCGCAAGCTCGGGCTGGGAAGAATGGAACACAAGCCGGGGTGGGGGAGTGGAGGGGGATGAGCTAAAGACCAGAACACCGGCGCCGGGCCAGGGACACAATAACCGGCTGAATGGGGAGAGGCCGCAGCGGAGTAGGAAATTCAGCACCGGGACTCGAAAGCGGCCCGCGCTCCGGGCCCAGCCGTGCGCCGGTTCCCGCACTTTTCGCTCGGACTCTGGAGCCGTTCGTGCGTCCTGGTCGGCCCCGCGGCGAGAGGCGCCAGGGGAGCGCCAAGGTGGCCGGTGCCAGCCGAGTCCTCCGATCGTCGCCCTCGGCTCCACCTAGCGCTGGCGCTCAGGTCCCCCAGGCGGCTCCGGCCGGGGAGAGAGAACTAAGAAATGGGGGGTTGGGGGGCGGGGAGCTTGGAAACGCAGGCGCCGAAGAAGCTAATGGTTCTGCTTTACGGAGACCACCGTGGGGCCTCATTAGGACGGTCGATGCGCTTATTCGTTATTCACGATTGATTAGGGATGGCCCCCATGATTGTCCCTCCCGAGGATCTGACCAGAAGCGCCATTAAGCGCCCAGACGGTGGGTTAGGAAACCAATCTTCGCTGAGCCCCGGCCTCCCTATTCACCTCTTGCTCCCAGCTGGGGCAGGGAGGTGGGAAATGGAGGGACGGGGGAGGGGGGGCGACTGAGGGTTTTCACCCTCCTGCCACAGATCGCGGGGGCCCAGAGGGCACTGGCCTCCAACTGACCCCAGCTTCAGCTCACGCTGGGGCCGGGGAGGAAGGGCGGGAGAGATTTCCGCCCAGAGGGGTTGGTACGAGGACGGGCGGGAGAGGCCTGGCAGGGTCCGGTCACCTGCTTGCTCCCCGGTCCCTGCATGGTGAATCCTTGCACGAGTTCGCCGGGTCTCCAGGGCATCTTGGGCTCTGCCAGCGAAGATTTGTGCATACACCCGTGCTCTGCCGCATGAAGGAGCGGACAGCAGGGACTCCCATTTGGCCATTTCTCTCGCTAGAACACCCAGAACAAGAGAAACCCCTAAGGGTTTCGCGGAGATCTAAGTCCCACCGGCGATCCACATAGGACCCAGTTGCTGCCCTTCTGTGAAGCAGCAGCTAACACTAAGTGTGTGTGTGTGGTGGGGGGGGGGGGTTTATCCCCTCCGTGGCCCCAATCCAAAGGGCGACCCCAGGGGGCCACTGTGCTAAGCAGGGAGTGGATATCCATTTACTTCTTTCTCAGTCGTTAAGGGCCACTCATGGGGAGAGCTTGCTAAAGACCATGCTACCTATAAAACTTTAACTTAATCCTTTCCAACCCAGATGACCAGCCTTACATTTCTGCCCTTTCTGGCTTTTCACAAAAAGTCTGAGCCAGCCTATACTACACCTGAAATTCTCTGGTCTCCCTGTCTTTATGAAGCCACTTAGAGTCATGTGCCAATGCCAAATACTTCACTGGACATGGGTGGATCAGTAGGACACTCACAGGCCAAAGAGGACAAACCTGGAGAGACACACAACTGTCCCCTTGGCTTCCACAGGACCAGATGTCCCTCCACGTTCATCCCCATGGGCATGTGAGCACTTACACGGTGGGTGAATGTGGGTGTCCCGAAGAGGCCTCCTTAGAATTAGTTATTTCAGAGAACTGATTTGAATCCAGGCTCCCACCCAGCATTCTAGAATGCAATCTCTGGACAGATCAGAACCTTTTCCCCTAGATTTTGAATTTTACCCAGGGTCTCCAAGTGACAATTTTGGAATCATAAAGTCAATGTGTGGGTCACAGATTAGAGACTTTGAAAGGGCAGCAAGCTGGGAAATCTAGGTGGTGATTCCCAGCACCTACCAAGAGCTAGTGTGAGATAAGACCCTTTTAAAAATGGTGTCAAAGGCAGGAGAGGGAGCCTCTACCAGTGCTTTCCAGAGTAGCTTTACCTCTGTGTCTCTTAAGACCAAAGCCAGTCCTTTGTTAGTATCAGTTCCGACCTTCCTATCCTCTTCCCCACTGCTTGCATATATTTCTATTTTGTTGTTGTTTTTCTTTTTTGGGGTGAACCTGTTAACTACTTCTCTTTTCTTTCCTTCTCCTCATTTTGTTGGGGTTTGCCAATTTATGTCTTCGCTTTCTGTCTCTTTCTCTAAATTACATCTGTGGTCTCCCTCTCCCCCTCCTTTCTTTTTATCCCTCACTTTGTCCCTGCCATTCTCTCTCTTTGCTTTCCCTCCTTTCCAGAAGTAATATTTCTAGTTTGTAAAATCCATTGAGGTAGACAATGGAAACAGTCCAACCTACACTGCAAATTAATTGTTAATGATTTAAAAAAAAAAACGGCAAAATATATTGCCTGGTGAGACAAAAACTTGGCATTCTTGTAACCTGACTTGGGGACAGAGGAGTGGTAGGCAGGCAGTGGAGAGACGGGGAGAATTCATGCTATCACGAATAACACATTTTCAACCACAGTGATTCTGTTGTAGAAAAAGCATCACCTCTGCCATTTCATTACAAAATCTGGCTTTTCGACAACTGTGATCAAACCCACATTTAGGGGGAAAATGAAAATAACAAAACGGAACCACGCGTCCCTGGGTGGGCTCGAACCACCAACCTTTCGGTTAACAGCCGAACGCGCTAACCGATTGCGCCACAGAGACGGTGATGGCTACTGGTGCTGCAGAAAGCCGAGTCAATGGGAGCGAGGCTGACGTGGCGCCGAAGCTGAAACCACAGCTCTGAATAAGCGGAGCAGAGACATGGAACCTGGATAGGATGCAGGATCCAAACCCGAGGGAGGCAGCCGGGCACAGAGGCGGAAGGTGAGCAACCTAAGGATTATCAAGCTATGTACAATGAGCTTCTCGCCGGCTCTCTGAGCGGCTCCTCCGCTGGAAATGTTCATTTTCGGGAGCTGACCTCAAGTCAACCTGCAGGGAATCCCAAAGACCAGAACAATCTCCAGCCTCCAAGACTGCCCCCGGCAGCTAAAGCCTTGCAGGCAGGCGCGGAATACCCGCGGCGCCCTCTCCCCCTCGCCCCATTTCCCGTCATTCAACCCGCACTGCATGGGGGTCTCCCACACACCCGGCCCGGGCCGGAGCTAGTGATTATCCCCAGCCTCGCGAAGTGCCCCGCCAGTAGGTAATAGCCGTAAGGGTTTGTAGGATGAATAAACGAAATCCGCTAGCCTGAAGCCACAGCTGGTAGCACCGCGGCTCCCCAAGCTGGAGGCGCGACCCACACACAACCCGCCGCCCCAGCCCACGTGCGCGCAGACCCCGCCCCCAGCCGGGACAGCCAAGTTTAGGTCCGCCGATATCCCGGCATGCACCGCAACGCGACGCTCTTCCGCACTCACAGTGACTTTTCACTTTCCGCTTTCCCCGCCTCCGTTTTGGCTTTCTCAACCAAACTACCCGGATTAGTGATTGACGGGAAATAGAACCAATAGAAAGCTCAATTGGTCAGGCCAACTCGGCCTGTCGGCCAATAGGAATAATAGCAGCGAGAGCGTTGGTACAGGGGGAACCAGAACCGGTTCACTGTAATTGCAGCGGCGAACCCGATTCCTATTACACCGCAATCATGGTGAGACGCGGGGCAAGGGAAAGAATACGGGGTGTGGGTTGAGAAACGGGGATGGGGCGAGGCCAGAATTGGAGGCAGAAAGGGCTTGGTGGTCGGTGGAAAGGAGCTCTTGGCTGCCCGACCGGCCTCTAAAGTGGAGACACGGGGTACGGGCGGAGCGGGGTTCCTGGGCTAGGCTGGGGGCTATGGCGGCATTGGGCTCCTCGCGCTAAATCCCCCCCACTTTTCTACCCTCAGTCTATTATGTCCTATAATGGAGGGGCCGTCATGGCCATGAAGGGGAAAAACTGTGTGGCCATCGCAGCAGACAGGCGCTTCGGGATCCAGGCCCAGATGGTGACTACAGACTTCCAGAAGATCTTTCCCATGGGTGACCGGCTGTACATCGGCCTGGCCGGGCTGGCCACCGACGTTCAGACAGTGTAAGTGTCAGGAATCCCTGCCCACATCCAGGCCTCTTCTTGGACCAGCCTTTGACAGGTGTCTTGAGTGGCTTGGATACCAACTATCTACCAAATATCACCAGTGAGTCTGGGACAGCTGGATATCAGAGTGACCCAGAGATGTGCCCTAACCAACGTTTACCAGCTCTGTGGCGGGCTCTGTGGAAAACATCTATGCGAATAGATTCCGTCTTTCTTGTATTGCCAGACTGCTGTCTTATTTCACAGTTGAAGAAAGTTCATGAATACCAGGACCCCCAGCGCTCATCTCTTTAAACCAAAGGCTGGAAAGAACTTAAGGTTCAGCTGGAAGAGAAAGCAGTTATAGCCCATGATGCACACATTAACTTGATGCACATATTAGCTGCCAGGTTGTTTACCTAGTTGACAGTGGTTCTGTGACTTGAGAGAAAGGAGAGTCTGAGAGGCTAAGGTTCTGCCAGAGTGACTGGCAGCAGTAAGGCAAAGGATGTGGCTTCTGTTAGTTTTGCTGATTGAGCTCAGTGGCCACTTGGATATTGTAGAATAGGTGGGATTTGAAGTTTCACTGAAATCATGACCTATATCGTTTTATGTGGGGGAGTGGTTCGGTCTTGGGGCCTGAACTCGGCCTGGGTACTGTCCCTGGGCTCTTCAGCTCAAGGCTAGCGCTCTACCACTTGAGCCACAACGCCACTTCCAGCTTTTTTTCTGTTTGCTTATATGGTGCTGGGGAATCGAACCCAGGGCCTCCTGCATGCAAGGCAAGCGCTCTACCACTGAGCCACCTTCCCAGCCCCTAGGGCTGGGTTTTGAAGCCAGGATGAGCTCCTGTTCCTACACTAACCCTTGATATCTTTAAAAAAATTTTTTTTAGTTACTAAGGATTAAACTCTGGCACATCTTAGCATACTTTACCACTTGAGCCACACTTCCCATCTCTTTTGTTTTCAGTTAATTTTCATGTACGGTCTTGTATTTTCTTTTTTCTTTTCCTTCCTTCCTTCCTTTCTTCCTTCCTTTTTTTTTTTTTTTTTTGGGTGCCACTATTGGAGCTTGAACTCAGAGCCTTGTGTTCTTGCTTAGCTTTTTTTTTGGTCAGTGGTGGGGCTTGAACTCTGGGCCTAGGCACTGTCCCTCAGCTCTTCAGCTCAAGGCTAGCACTCTACCACTTGAGCCACAGCGCCACTTTCGGTTTTCTGGTGGTTAATTGGAGATAAGAGTCTCATGGACTTTTGTGCCTAGCCTGGCTTTGAACTATGATCCTCAGATCTCAGCCTCCTGAGTAGCTAGGATTACAGGCGTGAGCCACCAATGCTCGGCTTCTTGCTTAGCTTTTTTGCTCAAGGCTGGTCCTCTACAACTGGAGCCATGCTTCCACTTCTGGCTTTTTGCTGGTGAATTGAAGATAGGAGTCTCTTGGATTTGTCTGCACAGGCTGGTTTCTAAGTGGGATCTCAGCCTCCTGAGTAGCTAGGTTGAGGACCCTGTGTTTTTTTGCCCATGCAAGCCTTAGATCAAACTACTCTACCTATATCTCATTCTTTTGAAGCTGAAATTACAGTTGTGCACTACCATACCCAGCTTTACTTGTCGAGATAACTTTTGCTAAACTTTTCCCAGACTGGCCTGGAACTCTTGATCCCCCTGCATCTACTGAGTAATTAGGAAGTTATGGTTTATCATATCTGGCTTCCTGTATCTTTTTTTTTTTTTTTTTGTCAGTCATGGGGCTTGAACTCTAGGCCTGGGCATTGTCCCTGAGCTCTTCAGCTCAAGGCTAGTGCTCTATCACTTGAACCACAGAGCCACTTCTGGCCACTTCTGTTTATGTGGTGCTGAGGAATTGAATCCAGGGCCTCAAGCATGCGAGGCAAGCACTCTACCACTGAGCCACCTTCCCAGTCCCTTCCCCCCTTTTTTAATGTTGGTCCTAGGATTTGAACTCAGGGCCCAGGTGCTGTTTCTGAGCCCCTTTCTGCTCAAGGTTAGTACTCTACCACTTGAGCCATAGTGCCACTTCTGGCTTTTTTTTTTTTAGTAGTTTATTGGAGATAAGAGTCTCATGGGGGTCTAGGAAGGTGGCTCAGTGGTAGAGCACTTGCCTTGCATGCATGAGGCCTGGGTTCAATTCCTTAGCACCACATAAGCAAAAAGAAAAAAAGCCGGAAGTGGCGCTGTGGCTCAAGTGGTAGATCACTAGCCTTGAGCTGAAGAGCTGAGGGACAGCGCCCAGGCCCAGAGTTCAGGCCCCAAGACCGGACCCAAAAACAAAAAATTGTCTCATGGGGATTTTTCTGCCTAGGCTGGCTTCGAATTACAATCTTCAATTTCAACCTCCTGCATAGTTAGAATAGGTGTGAGCCATCTGTACCCATCCCTATATCTTTTTTTTTTTTTGTCGGTCGTGGGGCTTGAACTCTGGCCCTGGACGCTGTCCCTCAGCTCTTCAGCTCAAGGCGAGCGCTCTATCACTTGAGCTACAGCGCCACTTCCGGTTTTCTGGTGGTTTATTAGAGATAGGAGTCTCACGGTCTCTCCTGCCCGGGCTGGCTTTGAACCGCGATCCTCAGATCTCAGCCTCCTGAGTAGCTATGATTACAGGCGTGAGCCACCAGCGCTCGGCCCTATATCTTTTTTTATCTAGTAAAGTGAGTCCTCTGTTTCAAAAAATCTAGCATCCTCAGATTGAATCAACCTTGCATGGAATATTGAGATGGACTTTGTGGCTCAGTGGTAAAATGTGTGCTTGGCAGGTGTGGAATTGATCAGTTCTATGTTAGCCCATCCAGGGGCACTGAGGTGGCTACAGGGAAGGCATAGCCTTCTTTCTTAGGTACCTTCTAATCTGGGAGCATAGCATTGGAAGAATTCAATCCCTAGCAACAAAAAGAGGGAAAATGTTTCAGAAAAAAATTGTCTGTATGGATAATTTTCTTGCCATTACTTCCTAAACAGTATAGAATGACAATTTACCTGGCGTTTACATTGCTTTAGATATTATAAGTAATCGAGAGATGATTAAATCTCAGGAGAGGAATATGTGCAAATCATATGTGAACACAACCTTTAAATACAGCTTTGGATTTTTATATCCTTTGGTGGTCCTGGAACCAATCCCCTAGAAATACTAAGACACAATGGTACATTTAGACATGTACCTGGCTTGTAGACAGTCCAGTAATGTTAACCAGATGATTCCTGCTTTTGAGTATGTACACTGAAATACAGGACTTGAGAGGCCTACTTAAGAGGGGAAAATGATGACTTTGATTTGGATAACAACTCGGAGGGGACAGGGTATGCCAATTAGAAGCATCTTGCAAGCAGATGGGGGCGGGGGTTGTTTGCTTGTGATTTCTTGCTCTTGCCGGTGGGGTTTGAAGTTCCCTCTCAGGGAGATGCTGGAGAGCCACTGAGGAGCAGATTCTGGAGAGATGATGTGTGAGGGAGGTTTTAATATTAAGCTGTGTAGTTGGAGAGCTGTAGCTAAGTAGGAGGAAGAGAACTCAGAGAAGAAGAAAGTTGAAAAGAATCAGGATGGGATTTCAAGAGGGATCATGTGGACTACAGGCAGCTGGTGGCCTAAGGAGAAGTAGCTTCTGCACTTTGTAAAAGGTTGAGAGGCGCTCACTAAGGGGAGGAAGCTTGTCAGACATTTCCTTTAAGGCTGGTTAAGGGCCTTAGAACATAGAACTTCCTGGGGTCAAATCCAGTCTGTTCTTCTCCTGTGCTGCTGGAGAGACAACTGTGTAGACTGACCCTGTCAGTCAGGAGGCCACACCAGCCTTCCTCTCCTTCCCGTCAAGAGCTTCTTCTCACTGAGTTCACTAGGTTTCAATGTCCTCACCTGGAAGGTGAAGCTAAAGTCATCCTGGGAGTCACTGCTGTGGCCCCAGCAGGTGTGTGGCACTGGCCTCTATGCCAGGGCCCAATCTGGGGCTCTGAGGTGGCCCTGGGGGAAGGTATGTGCAAGCAGCTCTTGGTTGTTAGAGATTGGATGTTTCCTGTGTTCCTTCTGACCCACTTGGGTGAACACTAGAGGATATTCAGCATCACTTACCTGCTTTTCTCTTCCAATCACAGTGCCCAGCGCCTAAAGTTCCGGCTAAACCTATATGAGTTAAAGGAAGGTCGGCAGATCAAGCCTTACACCCTTATGAGCATGGTGGCCAACCTTTTGTATGAGAAGCGGTAAGTGGGTTCAGGGAGCTCAGCCTAGGATGGCACAGCAGGCCTGTAACGTGGAGGGTTGCCAGCAGGGGGCTCCTTGTCCTCACTTCTTAGACAGTATCTTTATTTTGTTGCTCTGTTTTTTTCTCTTTTTTTTTGCTTTCTTTCCTTCCCTTCCTTCCTTCTTTCTTTCTTTCCTTTTTGTGCCAGTCCTGGGGCTTGAACTCAAGGTCTGAGCACTGTTATGCTATACCACTTTGAGCCCCAGTGCCATTTCTGAAATTCTGGTCATTAATTGGAGATGAGAGTCTCATGAACTTTCCTGCCTGGGCTGGCTTTGAACTGCAATCCTCAGATCTCAGCCTCCTGAGTTGCTAGGATTCCAGGCGTAAGCCCAGCTCAAATCCTTTTTCTAAAGGAGTATAGATATAAATGTACAAATAGAGAATTCTATAGTGGTAGGAGATTGGATTAAGTAGAGAAGATTAGGAAGAGGCAGGATTCCCAAAGAAAGGAAGAGGAAAGGAGGCTAGGAATAAGAGGCATATGAAGGTAAATGTCAGAGGAAAGAGGAGGAACAAGACTTAAGACCTGCCAGAAGCTGGGCACTGGTGGCTCATGCCTGTAATCCTAGCTACTCAGGAGGCTGAGATCTGAGGATCATGGTTCAAAGCCAGCCCGGGAAAGAAAGTCTGTGAGACTCTTATCTCCAATAAACCACTAGAAAACCAGAAGTGGTGCTGTGGCTCAAGCGGTAGAGCGCTCACCTTGAGCTGAAGAGCTGAGGGACAGTGCCCAAGCCCAGAGTTCAAGCCCCACAACCGACCAAAAAAAAAAAAGACCTGCCAGATGCTAGGAGAGGGGAAAGAGTTGAGCAAGCTGGCCTCCCTTGTCTCTACAGGCCTGGGTGTAAAAATGAGCATTTTTGAGCTCTACTTTCTCTGCTCACAGGTTTGGCCCCTACTACACGGAACCTGTCATTGCTGGGTTGGATCCGAAGACCTTCAAGCCCTTCATTTGCTCTTTGGACCTCATTGGCTGCCCCATGGTGACTGACGACTTTGTAGTCAGTGGTACCTGTTCCGAGCAAATGTACGGAATGTGTGAGTCCCTCTGGGAACCCAACATGGTAAGTTGGCAGCATGGAGCAGGGCTGGCCTCAGGGGCAGCCCTGGCCTCCATGGCTGTCCTGGACCTTCCAGAACAAAATGTGTTTGGGGTGAGGGATGGTAAGTTCCTTGAAGGTTTTCTAGAAGTTTCATCTGCCTGGAGGACCTTCTCTTTGGAGATGCTGGTCAGATGTTGATTTTAGCTTCCCATTGGGTCTCCAGAGACACTGAGCACACATCTAACAACATTAGAGGCATTCAGACAGAATGGCCTGGAGCAAGGGTTTCTGAGCTATAAGCCTCAATCTACCTGCCACTTCGGGTTTTTTTTGTTTGTTTGTTTTTGTTTTTGTTTTTTTTGGTCCGGTTGTGGGGCCTGAATTCTGGGCCTGGGCGCGGTCCCTCAGCTCTTGAGCTCAAGGCTAGCGCTGTACCATTTGAGCCACAGCGCCACTTCCGGCTTTTTTTTTTCCTGCTTATGTGGTGCTGAGGAATCGAACCCAGGGCCTCATGCATGCAAGGCAAGTACTCTACCACTGAGCCACCTTCCCAGCCCGCCACTTTGGTTTTTTTGTTTTGTTTTGTTTGGCTGGTCATGGGGCTTGTACTCAGGGCCTGGATGCTGTCCTTGAGCTCTTTTGCTCAATGTTAGTATGTAGTGCCACTTCTAGGTTAATTGGAGATAAGAGTCTCATGGACTTTCCTTTCCTGCATGGGCTGGCCTTGAACCATGATCTCAGCCTCCTGAATAGGATTACAGGTGTGAGCCGCCAGTGCCTGGTTTTTCTTCGTGGGTAAATCACTACCCAGCCCTGCCTCCCTTACCTGTGAAAGAGGACACTAACAGCTACTTCAGACGGTGTTGAAGCATGAGAAGAGACTGGCATAATGCCTCACCAGGAGAGCCTTGCTTTCCTCTGCCACCTCAGCCAGGCTTGGGGGAAGGTCAGGATCTTGCACCCACACCAAATAAGTACTGGCTAAAGTGGAATATGCCGGGAAGAGGAGCTGTGAGGGCTGAGGTGCGAGCTGGGCTCAGATGCTCCGAAGAGAGCTGGGAGTAGCTAGGGTGGGCAGGGTGCAGCGAGGTGAGCCTGGGATGAGACTTCAGAGGGCCTTGAACACATGCCAATAAGTTTCCAAGCTTTCCTTTGCTGAAAGAACCCGAAGAACTGGGCTGGGAAGGGGGCTCAGTGGTAGAGTGCTTGCCTTGCATACATGAGGCCCTGGGTTCCATTCCTCAGTACCAGATAAGCAGAAAAACCTAGAAGTGGTGCTGTGGCTCAAGTGGTGGAGCGCTAGCCTTGAGCTGAAGAGCTGAGGGACAGTGCCCAGGCCCAGAGTTCAGGCCTGACGACCTACCCAAAAAAACCAAGAGGCCAACAACTGGATGTAACAAGTTGTCACCTGCAGGAGGCGCTGAAGTCCTGAGCAAAGAGAATGTTGGGCCAGGAAGGCAGCCAAAGCCAAGAGGACGTGGCCTTAAAGAAGTGAAGACTGAAGCCGGGCGCTGGTGGCTCACGCCTGTAATCCTAGCTACTCAGGAGGCTGAGATCTGAGGATCGCGGTTCAAAGCCAGCCCAGGCAGGAGAGACCGTGAGACTCCTATCTCCAATAAACCACCAGAAAACTGGAAGTGGCGCTGTAGCTCAAGTGGTAGAGTGCTCGCCTTGAGCTGAAGAGCTGAGGGACAGTGCCCAGGCCCAGAGTTCAAGCCCCACGACTGACCAAAAAAAAAAAAAGAAGTGAAGACTGGCGGTGCTAACTAAGCAGCTTGGGGGCCAGCAGGCTCACAATTGGGCAGGTTGAGTTTTCAGGTGTTGGGAAGTCTGTAGAGCAGCTGAAAAGCATGTCAGAGCCAAATGGAAATTCTCTCTAGGTGTTGGTGGCTCAAGCCTGTAATCCTAGGTACTCAGGAAGCTGAGATCTGAGGATCATGTTTCAAAACCAACGTGGGCAGGAAAGTCTGTGAGTGAGACTCTTATCTCCAATTAACCACCTGAAAACTCGAAGTAGAGCTGTGGCTCAAAGTGGTAGAGTGCTAGCCTTGAGTGCAAAAGCTCAGAGACAGTACCTAGGCCTTGAGTTCAAGCCCCAGGACCGGGAGAAAAAGTAAAATTCTTCTCATTTTACAGAAGAGGAATTGAGGCTCAGTGAAGAGATTTATTGCTTATCCAGGGTTAATGGAAAAGATTCCGGATTTGAAAAGCCAGGTGCCAGTGGCTCATGCCTGTAATCCTAGCTACTTGGGAGACTGGGATTTGAGGATTGTGGTTCAAAGCCAGCCTGGGCAGAAAAGTCTGTGAGACTTATCTCCAGCTAACAACCAAAAAGGTAGAAGTGGTGCTATGACTCAGATAGCACCAGCCTTGAGAGAAAAAGCTAAGGGATAGTACCCAGACCCTGAGTATAAGCCCCAGCACACAGACAGACAGACAGACACACACACACACACATGATTCAGGATGTGGCATGTTTCTGTAGTCGGTGTTGGTTTCCTTCAAGAAAAGAGTTCAGAGGGCTTCCCACCTGGAGCAAACCATCCCTCCCCTGCACTGCAGGGCCTGGAGCTGGGGAGCAGAAAAAAAAGAGCCTTAAGCAGCTCAGAACAAGTCTTGAAGCTAAACTGGTCCTCTCTGTTGGCAGGACCCAGAACATCTGTTTGAAACCATCTCCCAAGCCATGCTCAATGCTGTGGACCGGGATGCAGTATCTGGCATGGGTGTCATAGTCCACATCATGTGAGTATGAGTTGGGCAAACTGGCTGCTTCGCAGACACCTGCTTTTCTCTCCCCCCCCCCTCCCCCCCCCAGCCCTGAGCAAGTATATGGCAAGCAAGGGGCTTCTGCAGACTTCCTACAGATGGCAGTCTCAGGCTCTACAGACTCTCTAAGTCTCCTGTCAGATGAAACCTCCTTCCCTTGCTCACAGTGGACATTTCCTTCTTTCTCTAACAGTGTCCCCAAAGTCCCAGGGGACCTGTGTGGGGCTAACCACAGGGACGCTCCTCACTGCAGTTGGAATGCTCCCCCCAACTGTTAGATGTTGGGCTCTAGCAATCATCTTCCAGCCCCTAGCCAGCTCCCTAGCTGCCATTCCCTGGCACCCCTACCTCCCCCCCCCCCCCCCCCAGTTTGTTTGGAGATATCACCAGAAACTTGAATAGATGGAGCAAAGAGCATCCCCCAGCCGCTTAGCTACACTGCAGAATAAGCTTGTAGACACGCTCCTTCATGGCATAGCCTCCCTGCTTATCACAGAAAACTGCACTTCACCATCCTCAGGCTCTTTTGTGTCACTGAGGTGAGGCCACCCCGCTTTGCAAAGCCACTTGTTCTGTAAGCCTGAGGGGGAGGCCACGGGGGCGGGGGCCTCCGCTTCCTCTTGGGAGGGCCCTTCAGTCCAGCCCAAAGCATTTTCTGGAAAAGGCTACCCTAGGTGGGTCTCCCTGTGAAAATTTTCCTGGTCTAGTTGTCTATCCCTGTCCTTCCCTTCCTTGTGGACTTGGTGACTAGAGCAGAACTGTCCCAGGGAGAGCAGCGGTGGCAGCAGCCATCCTTCTCCCCTCTCTTCTGGAGGCTGGGTCCTAGGGGCTGGAGAGGCAGAAGTGTACATGGGCCGACATCTTTTCTTTCTCTCTGCAGTGAGAAGGACAAGATCACCACCAGGACGCTGAAGGCCCGAATGGATTAGCCCCATCCCAGAACCCACACTTGTTTGTTGACTTTTGGTTTTGTTTTTTAAATAAAATTGCCTTTCTTTCATTCCTTCTGTTTTGTTGTTCTCCTACAGCTTTCTGTCCCCAGTGAGGCTGCCACAAAGAGCTACTCAGGCTTTAGCTCAGCTCTCTGGTTTTATTTACTTATTTTTGTTGGTCGTGGGAGGCTTGAACTCAGGGCCTGGGTTTGGTCCCTGAGTTCTTTTGCTCAAGGAGCACTCTACCACTTTGAGCCATAGCATCACTTCCAGTTTGGGGGTGGTTTATTGGAGATAAGAGTCTCATGGATTTTCCTTCCTGGGATGGCTTGGAACCATGGTTCTCAGATCTCAGCCTTCTAATTACAGGTGTGAGGCACCAGTGCCCGGTGGTTTTTACTTTCCAGTGTTGGGGACGGAACCCAGGGCCTTGCGCATGCTGAGTCATGTTGTATCATCCAGCTAGACCTCCAGCCTTGGGTTTGCTTTTTGACTTGGGCTCTGCTCCACTGGCACACCCATGGGATAATCTCCCAGTCACAGTTGGATGCCTGCTCTGTGCTGGACCCTGAACAAAGTGCCTTGTGCATTCTTCAATCTAATCATCACAGTCAACCAGTGCAAAGATTAACCTTTGTTTAGGGAAGGACTAAGTGGTACAGGCACTGTATTAAGTGGTGGAGTCTGTATTCTACACAAGGAAATGTGGAAGCAGGAGAATGTGTTTGAAGCCAGCCTGGTCTACAAATTGGATCTTTATAAAAAAGAAAGAAACGGTGCCGGTAATCCTAGCTACTTCAGAGGCTGAGAGTAGGATCCAGGTTCAAGTCCAGTCATACATGCAAGACCCCGTCTCAACCCATAGCTGGATGTAGTGGCATGTACCTGCCATGCACTATGTGGAAGGCTGAATCAGGGACACTTATGGTTCTAGGCTAACCTTTACAAAGTCTTATGAGATTGCATTCTGTGGAAGAAGCTGAGCTGGGTGGTACATACCTGACAGCCCAGCTATAAGGGAAAGTGTAAGGCAGACACATCCAGGCAGGGGACAAGGCAAAAAGCAAGGCCCTATAAAAATATGCCAATAAGCTGGGTGCTGGTGGCTCATGCCTATAATCCTAATTACTCAGGAGGCTGAGCTCTGAGGATCGTGGTTTGAAGCCAGCCCAGGCAAGAAAGTGTGAGACTCTTACCTCTAATACTCAGAAAAAGCTGAAAGTAGAGCTGTGGCTCAGACTTGTAGAGTGTAGAGACTTGAGCAAAAAGAGGCTCAGGGACAGCACCCAGGCACTGAGCTCAAGCCCCAGGACGGGCAAAATATGCAAATAAGGTCTGAAGGTGTGGCCTAGTGGTAGAGTGGTAGAGTCACACTAAGCAAGCATGCAGCCGCCTACTCATTACTACCTCCTTCCCCCCCACCCCCAAAAAGCCTATATTCCAAAATCTAGATTTCAAATTTTTAAACTATCCTGGAAATCCCTCAGTGTTTTTGTTGTTTTCTAGTCCTAGGGCTTGAACTATGGGCCTGGGCATTGTCCTTGAGCCTCTTTTGCTCAAGGCTAGCACTCTACCACTTAAGCCACAGAGCCACTTCGGGCTTTTTCTGTTTATATGGTACTGAGGAATTGAACCCAGGGCTTCATATATGCTAGGCAAGCACTCTACCACAAAGCTCTATTTCCAGCCCCTTGATTGTATCTTTAAAGATGTTAACTTCATTAACATTTGTGTGTGTGTGTGTGTGTGTGTGTATTAACATTTTTGTGTGTGTGTGTGTGTGTGTGTGTGTGCTGATTCTGGGGCTTGAACTTACTTTGGGTTTTTTTTTGCCACACTTATTTTTTGTCAGTTGTGGGGCTTGAACTCTGGGCCTAAGGGCTGTCCCTTAGCTCTTTAGCTCAAGGCTAGTATTCTACCACTTGAGCTACAGTGCCACTTCCGGTTCTCTGATGGTTTATTTGGAGATAAGAGTCTCACAGAGGGCTGGGAAGGTGGCTCAGTGGTAGAGTGCTTGCCTTGCTTGGATGAGGCCCTGGTTCAATTCCTCAGCACCACATAAGCAGAAAAAGTTGGAAGTGGTGTTGTGGCTTAAGTGGTAGTACATTTACCTTGAACTGAAGAGCTCAGGCCCAGAGTTCAGGCCCCACAACTGACCAAAAAACAACTCAAGACTCCTGCGTAGGCTAGCTCCTGAGCAGCTAGGAGTGAACCCCTAGCACCCAGCTACTTCTGGCTTTTTGCTACTGATCTGGAGTCTCACAGGCTCTGCCTTGGCTGGCCTTGAATTGTGCCCTTCAGATCTCAGCCCCCTGAGTAGCTAAGATTATAGGCATGAGCCACTAGCACCTGTTTTTGTTTTTTTTTTTTTCCTCCTGATGCCAATACTATGGGGCTTGCACTCCTTTCATTCATTTTTTTTTACTTATAGCCTGGTGTTTTACCACTTGTGCCACATCTCCAGTCTGGCATTTTGCTGGTTATTTGGGGATGAGTTTTATCATTTCTGTTTGGGCTGGCTTTGAACCTTGAACCTCCAGATCTCTGCCTTTTGATTAAGTAGTGCAACAGGTGTGAACCACCATAACCTGGGTGATTCCATTATCCTTTTCTGAAATTCTCTGAGCCTAGCTTACAACCTGCAGTAGATGTGCTAATACACAAGTAGGATGTGCTCACCATCCCAAGCATTTGCTTCTTAGAATCAATCATCTGGAGGGCTCATGAATTTTTTGTGTGTGTGTGAGCTGGGCCTTGGTGGCTCACGCCTATAATCCTATACGCAGGAGGCTGAGATCTGAGGATCACGGTTCAAAGCCAGCCTGGGCAGGAAAAGTCTGTGAGACTCTCCAATAAACCACCAGAAAACCGGAAGTGGCACTGTGGCTCAAGTGGTAGAGTGCTCACCTTGAGCTGAAGAGCTGAGGGACAGCGCCCAGGCCCAGAGTTCAAGCCACACAACCAACAAAAAAAAAAAGATTTTATTTTTGAAGTTTTTCACTCAGAAGATCTTGAGACCTGAGAGTTTACATTTCTGAATCCCAGGTGTTACTCTATTACTGGTCCAGGACCACACTTTGAGAATTACTGGATTTTATTACACAAAGGTACTATGTTCCAAGCCACTCATCTATCCAGTTGAGGTATGTAGGTCCTAGCCTGTCCATTCTCTATAGCGAGAGGAGAGAGGAAGGGGTGGTGGTACATGGTAGTGCCAGCTGGCAGGCAGCCCACTGTGCTTTGTTCCTAACATTGCTTATTAACTGCATCTGAAAGTGGGAGGTCATTGACCACATTCCTTCTCCAAACTCAAGCTCTACGTTGACTTTGCCTAAACAGCCTCCTAAAACAAAATACACAAAGAAAAACCAAAAAAATTTAAAAACTTAAAAACCAAAAAACCTGGAATCAAAACTTTGATTAGGGGGCTGGGAAGGTGGCTCAGTGGTAGAGCGCTTGCCTTGCATGCCTGAGGCCCTGGGTTCGATTCCTCAGCACCACATAAGCAAAAAGAAAAAAGCCAGAAGTGGCGCTGTGGCTTAAGTGGTAGAGCGCTAGCCTTGAGCTGAAGAGCTGAGGGACAGCGCCCAGGCCCAGAGTTCAGGCCCCATGACCGGACCCCCCCAAAAAAACAAAGCCAGGTGCTGGTGGCTCCTAGCTACTCAGGAGGCTGAGATCTGAGGATGGAGGTTCAAAGCCAGCCCAGGCAGCAAAGTCTGTGAGACTCTTATCTCCAGCTAATCACCAGAAAACTAGAAGTGGTGCTGTGACTCAAAGTAGTAGAGTACTAGCCTTGAGCAGAAGAGTTCAGGGACCGAACCCAGGCCCTGAGCCTCAGGACTGCCAAAAACAATGAAAACCCTTTTGATTCTGAGAAAAGGGAGGGGGGGGGGCATTTCCAAAGGATTTACACATAACCAGATGTAACAAAGCTTTTTGAGTTTTATTTTTTCCTCAGGTTGGAGATTCATCTTAACATGCATGCATTTTAAAACAGTAACAGGGTCTTGAACTGTTTAGAGCAGACATTAGACAAGCACAGGGGTTGAAAATTCCTATTTTAAAAAATGGAACCTGCAGTGGGAACTTGAGAAGTCACACATGTGGTAGGGTGGTAGTTTATTCTGCTTTCCCCAAAAGGGGACTCCAAACTTGATTCACATTATTGTGTGTATAATGCTCTGCTCTGCTGTTGTGTACTGAGAAGACTGGCTTTCCCACTAAAGATGCTGGCCCCTGCCTCCTTGCAAAAATAGCTGTGAGCAAGTCAAGGGCTTTTCTAAGAAGTTTCCTCTCCAGCCTAACTTCCTGTCCACATAAGTTGTTGAGGGAACAGCTGATTTCCTTTCCCCTTGGGGACACTTCCTAAGTAGCACATTTGAGAGGAGGGCTAAGGCCATGTCACTGCCCCCCCACCTCAGATGGATGGCAGATTTGGGGTAGCTGTCCAAAAGCATTTCCCTTTGGGGACCTGCCCCCACTATACCTGCCATAAAAAGGTAAGGTCTCTAGACTTGAGGGAAGCCGTGATCTTAAAGGCTAGAACACTGAGGATTAATTAAGTACACGGTCCATTCTGGCCCTAACACTCAGTAGCACAAATGCTGAGGAAAGACCACTAACCTTCTCATTTTCAATCTGAAATGACAAATGGAATAACTAGGGGGAGGGGGGGGGAACTGGCTTCTCAAAGTCCTGGGTCTTTGGTCCACCTCCCCAGGGGAGACTGTGAAGAGGGAACAGTATCCAGGGCAGGAGTCCAGTCTCCCACACTGCTGAGCACGACCAGGAGACCTGGTCAGGCCTGAAGCACAGGGCAGAGAGACAAGTGGAGGAAGAAGAGTAAAAGGGAGGAGCTGCCTGTAGTGGGAACTGGAGAACAGCCACAGACCAGTAACCCCTGAGCTAGATAAAGAGGCTGAGCCCTGCTTCTGGAACTGCTGGCTTCCTGCCTGTCCTGTAACCCCTGAGCCACACAGACTCAGTGGTTAAGTGATAAGAGATATGGCCCAAGACCAACAATTAGTGATTGGCTGGTGGAGTTTTCAGAGCTCCCTCATTTCAGCCAGCTTGGAGTTTCTTAGCTACAGACTTCCCAGGAGAGAGAGGGACGAGAAATTGTGACCAGGTGCCGCTCAGGAAGTGGCATTATGAGGGAATGGGGGTGGAACACTGCCCTTGTTCCCACCCACGGCAGCCAATCACCCACATCCTTATTCTTATACCTTGTTCCTGGAAGCCCCAAAAGAGGGGAAATGAGGATCCCCTTAGAGCCTACTCAGCCCAGAGAGGGAATGGTATGGGAGAAAAGGGAGCAGATAAACAGGATCAGTTCACTGTCAGACTGCAAGCCAAACAGCACATCTTTATCATTACAAAAAGAAAAAAATTCCTTAGAGACCAAGATAAATAGCTTTTAAACATGAATGAATGCCAAAGGAATTAGAGGGCCTAACCCAAGGTTTTAAAGAGAGCACACAGAATGACCTTTTAAAAAATTCCTAAAATCCATCAAGCCACAGCTCAAATGTTTTGACCCAATCAACAATACTGTCAGAAAAACAAAAAGAGCAGTTTAAACAGAATGCTACCTCTCAAAATGTAAACAATATTAAAAAAAAAAAACAACAACCACATAATTCAATGTTAAACAAGTTAGATACCTGGTACTCAGTAACTGGTAAGATTGTGTTACACTTTCATACACATGGCAACATGATTGTAGATCAAATGCAGAGGTGCCTGCAAGCCCCCAGGCTGGGGCTGCAGAGCCTTCAAAGCTCTACAGATGTCGGGGCCTGACTTGGGAGCACATCCAAATTCTCACTCTTGATTATGAGGTGGGGAAGTCAAGTCCAGACATTATTCCTACATAATCTCTTTCCTAAATCAAAACTGTCCAGGAGCCATGTAATTCCGAGTGGTCCTTAGTGGTCCTGCTACAGGTGTTCAGGGCTAACTCAGGCCCCTCTTGGTAAGGATAGGTACCTCCCCTGTGTCCTCCAGGATGACTCCCACTCAATCTGGAAGTCCAGGGAAGTCCAAGAAATCTGTCTCCACTCCTTCTTGATCTAAGTGTTCTGTTGGGAAGACAGAGGGCCTGTTGCTGTTCCCTAAGCTGAGCTTGGCCAGTTTTGGAGGGAGCCACAGGAAACCATCTGTTCATCCAAAATGATTCCACATACCAACTTCACAGCTTTGGGATGAGCTATGATTTTTCTCCTCTCTCATCCCAATTTCCTGGTTCCTCTGGAAGAGGTGGGAAGATGGAGAGCTGTACCTCCCCCAGGGCACAGGTGGAGGGGCCCTTTTCTTTCCTAGCAGGCCAGCTGTGGCATCAGAACAACTCATGTGGCTCCCTTCAGAGGCTACGAACAGAAAGCTTGGATTTCATTCCTTCCGAGGAGGCCTGTGGGCCACAGATCTGCCACAAGTTTAGAGCAGAGCAAAGATGAGTAGCCCTGAGGCTGGGATGGTTTGAACCACTCCTCAGGCCTCCAAGTTCAATTTTCTGGGCTTCATCCTCAAATGACTCAGAAGCAACCTCAGGCTTGAATGCCACACTCCAAGGCAGGGCGCATGGTGGCTGTAGCTGTCCAGGTGAGAAACCATGGGCACAGAAAGCCAGGCACCTACATGGTAGGCTGGGGCTTGGAGTAGTGTCTCAACAAAGTGCACACAGATCCCTGGAGGGCTCTGTGCCTGGCCATGCGCCAGCGCCAGATGACTGGGCCCAGAAGGAAGGAAAATGGATGGTGCACACAGTTCATTTGACATGTTCACTTCTGGGATTTTCCCAAAGGAAATAACCGCAGAAACACAAGGGTCTTGTTATAGCCAAAGGTGTTTTCTAGTTCATCTTGAGCCAGGGAGAGGCAGGTTTGACAGAACTGGAACTCCAGGGACCAGGAGCACCTGGGGCTCGGGTGATGACCACTGGGCTCTCAGAACCAGCTTATCTCCTACGCGCGTGGACCTGCTCCCTTTGAGGTCTCTTGACTCCCTTCCAAGTCGTCAGGGCCACCCTGCAGTGTTCCTCTGGGAGGAACAGCACTGGAGGATAAGGAGGAACATTTCCCTTGGATCCCAGATGGAAAAGTTGAGGCTAGTATGCACAACACACCATAAAATTAACAAGTGACTCCAGGTAAGATGAAAGGTGGCAGGGCTGAGGTGTCTGACCTCTGCTCCTTGCTGGTGTCAGAGCATTTGCTGTCTGAGGCCCCTGGTGCTGGGACCCAAAGGTGCCTCTTGAACTGAAAGGGAACTGAGAGCCGGGCAGGGATGCGAGGTGATGGCCTACTTCGTTATACACAGCAAACCAGGTGCAATGAAATTGCAGAAACAAAACCCAAGTCATTTCCCAAAGTCGCCGCTGGCCCCAAGGTATCTTAAAATGTTATCAAGATACCAAAAAGGGAACCCCTTTTTAACCTGGGTCAAATGGTGGGGGGAAGAAATCAAGGGTACGCAGACGGTAAGGTCACATCCTGTGAGCGTGGCGCACAGCACACCCCCCTCCCTGCTAGAGTTACTCAGTGTCACAGGCCCGCCCGACCCCCCACGCTGCTTCCCACCCTCCCATCTAGCCCAAATCCACCCTCTCCTGAACCCCAACCCCATTCCCAGCAATCTGGCTCTGGCTGAAGGTCGAAGAGAACTACGTCAGAATGTTGGACATGAACTCGTTGAAGCGTTTGGAGTACTGCTCGGGGTTCACAGTCGAAATCTCCGCTCCAGCCTGTGAGACAAGACACATGGGCAGGTCAGCTCCTCAGCCTGAGGGAGGGGAGGGCCTGGGGCTTCGAAAGCCTTTTTTTGTCTTTCTTTCTCTTTCAGGTTTTGTGGGATTTTTTTTTTTTTTTTGGTGTGTGTGTGTGTGTGTGTGTATGTGCGCATGCACACAGAGGCGCTGTTCCTGGGGCTTTAACTCAGGGCATGGGCACGGTCCTTGAGCTCTTGTACTCAAGGCTAGTACTCTATCACTTGGAGCCACAGGGCCATTTCCAGCTTTTTGGTGATCAACTGGAGATAAGAGTCTCACAGACTTTCCTGCCCAGGTTGGCTTTGAACCATAATCCTCAGGTCTCAACCTTCTGAGTAGCTAGGATTACAAATGTGAGCCATTGGCCCCTGACCCCTTTCTTTCTTTGAGACAGTGTTTTACTAGTAGCCCAGGTTGGCTTTGAAATCTTAATCCTGCCTCACCTCCCAAGGGCGTCTGGGAGCATCAGAGCCTCAGGTCCTTGGATGTGATTCATGCACTAAGTTGGAGAGAGGGTGGTGGGGAGGTGGCAAAGAGGCCCTAGGACTCTGTGGGGAATCTGTGTGGAGAACAGTAGCCTCAAGCCCTGAGGAGCCTGGTCTGTGGGGAGCAGTGAGCGTGTAAACAAAGCTATTCCTGGCGGAACAACAAGAGGCACAGCTTGCCCAGCAGCCCCAGGGGGAATGTGCAGGGCTGAGCTCACCCAGAGAGGAAGGAGGAAGGGGAAAACAAGTTGCGCTTGTCACCTGTGGGGGGCTGGGGGGGGTGGGGAGCGCAGCAGACAGTCAGGTAGGTTGCCCTTCCGGCTTTCTGTGGGAGAGGCAGGAGGCAAGGGTCCCCTTCCTGGGCTGTGAGGAAGAGCAGGTGCACCCTGTACCCCCAAGCCAGCACTCACCCCGTGTTTCACTGTTTTGGCAGCATGCGCGGCTTTCTTCTTAGCATCATATGGCGTGAGGATATCGATGATAGCCATGAAATAGACCTCCTTCTTGGGGGCACCTGTGGTGGGTGGCAAAACAGGAAAGGAATCCTTCAACATGAGGTACAGACTGCCCTCATTCTGGAGTGGAGATTAATTTCTTTTGTCAGTTGTGGGGCCTGAACTCTGGGCCTGGGCGCTGTCCCTCAGCTCTTCAGCTCAAGGCCAGAGCTCTATCACTGGAGCCACAGAGCCACTTCCAGCTTTTTCTGCTTATGTGGTGCTGAGGAATCGAACCCAGGGCCTCATGCATACAAGGCATGCACTCTACCACTGAGCCACCTTCCCAGCCCCTAAAGGATCATTCTCAGGAACTCTTCTGTTCCTATCTCATGTGACTTCACAGACACCCGCGTGTGTGTGTGTGTGTGTGTGTGTGTGTGTGTGTGTGTGTGTGTTGTGGTGATACTGGCAATACACATGAAGTTTGTCCTGTGTGTGTGTGTGTGTGTGTGTGTGTGTGTGTGTGTGTGTGTGTGTGTTGTGGTGATACTGGCAATACACATGAAGTTTGTCCTTCCCCTGAACCAGAGCAGAACCATGTTCCAAGCAGTGACCTCAGGCAGGAGCCTGGAGGCAGATGGTAGCCAGAGTTGGCAATGAATGAGGCAGAGGACTGAAAGCCCCAGGTATCCCAACAGCAAGGCTGCTGGGGGTCAGGGGGGCAGAGCAGCACAAGGCCTTACTTACTTTCATGGCTTTTCATGGCATAGACATCAACAGAGGGATCGAACTCGCCAGGACCAAAGAACCGGGGGAAGCTGAGGAGGTTGCCAGGACTGTCGGGTGGTGTGCCGTAGGAGCAAAGCAGGCTGCCGCCCACCCCATCGTTCTCACACTCTTCATCCTCTGCCCGCTCCTCCACCTCCATCTCCTCCTGCTCAGCTCGGTCCACATCATGGATGCCCACCAGCAGGCTGTAGTCCATGATCTTCAGCTGGGCCAGAAACTGGGGAGAGAGACAGAAAGACGGGAATAAGAGTTACACAGGACAGTATCTAGAAAAGGGGTAAAACTTTCTTTTCTTTCATTATTAAAATTTTTTATTTTATTTTATTATTTTTTGTGTGTGTGAGTCATGGGGCTTGACCTCTGGGCCTGGGCGCTGTCCCTCAGCTCTTCAGCTCAAGGCTAGTGCTCTACCACTTGAGCCACAGCACCACTTCTGGCTTTTTTTTTCTTTTTGCTTTTGTGGTGCTGAGAAATTGAACCCAGGGCCTCAGGCATGCAAGGCAAGCGCTCTACCACTGAGCCACCTTCCCAGCCCTAGGCTTTTCTTTTAACTCAACTCTATACAGTTTTGAAATGCAGCCAGGAGCTGTGATATTGCAATTTGCCCCCAGTGAGCTCAGTGTCTAAGAGGTCAATAGTCACTCAACAGGGACAGGAGTTGTGGATCCACAGGAGGGCTGCGTGAAGGCCTCAGGGAAAGGTGCTCAAACTGTGGCTTCAGTGTGAAGAGAAAGAGTCAGGACACAGATAAGGTGGAAAGGTATAGCAAGCAATGGAGAAGGAGCAGCCTAGACTAGTTTGAAGCTGTGGCAAGTTTGAGGAGGGAGAAAGGACAGGCTACACTATAGAGGAGGCCAGAGGATGAATATAACCCAGCGATGTCTCTCAAAGCAAGCCAACTTTTTTTTTTTTTTGGGGGGGGCCAATCCTGGGACTTGAACTCAGGGCCTGGCCACTGTCCCTGAGCTTCTTTTTGTTCAAGGCTAGTACCCTACCATTTGAGCTATAGAGCCAGTTCTGGCTTTTTCTGTTGATGTGGTAGGGAGGAATTGAACCCAGGGCTTCATGCATGTGAGGCAAGCACTCTACCACTGAGCCACTTTCCCAGCTCCCCATTATCATCATCATCATCATCATCATCATCATCATCATCATCATTATTTTTGGTGCCAGTCCTAGGGCTTGAACTCAGGGCCTGGGCGTTGTCCCTGAGCTTCTTTTGCTCAAGGCTAGCACTCTACCACTTGCACCATAGTTCCATTTTTGCCTTTTTCAGTAATTTGGTGGAGATAAGAGTCTCACAGACTTTCCTGCCCAGGCTGGCTTTGAATCACAACCCTCAGATCCCCTGAGTATTTAAGATTACAGGCATGAGCCAACAGTGGTTCAAACCCAACTTTTGTTGTTGTTGTTGGTGGTGGTCATGGGCTTAAACTCAGGGCCTGAGCACTGTCCCTGAGCTCTTTTACTCAAGGCTAGTGCCCTACCACTTTGAGCCACAGTACCACTTCAGGTTTTCTAGTGGATAATTGGAGAAAAGAGTTTCATGGACTTTTCTGCCCAGGCTGGCTCTGAACTGCGATCCTCAGATCTCAGCCTTCTGAGTAGCTAGAATTACAGGCGTGAGCCACTGGTGGCTGGCTAAACCCAACTTTTTGATATCTAGCACTATACAAGAAAAGTATTAATGCTGGCTGCCAAGGCTGTGGGGGACAGGGAAGTGGGATGAGTGCTGAAAGAAAATAGTTGTAGTCAGCGAAGATACAAGAGTTTGAGATGGAAAATGATGATGATTACCTAATAATGTGAATATAGTTCATGCCATTAAAATATACTCTAAAAAGTAATTAAGAGGCCGGGCATCCATCAGTGGCTCACGCCTGTAATCCTAGTTACTCAGGAGGCTGAGGTCTGAGGATCATGGTTCAAAGCCAGCCTGGGCAGGAAAATCCATGAGACTCTTCCCCCCCCCCCCCAGTTGTGGGGCCTGGACTCTGGGCCTGGGAGCTGTCCCTCAGCTTTTCAGCTCAAGGCGAGCGTTCTATCACTTGAGCCATAGTGCCTCTTTCGGTTTTCTGGAGGGTTACTGGAGATAAGAGTCTCACAGACTTTCCTGCCCAGGCTAGCTTTGAACCTCAATCTTCAGATCTCAGCCTCCTGAGTAGCAAGGATTACAGGTATGAGCCACCAGTGGGCCCGCTCCATGAGACTATTATCTCCAATTAACTACCAGAAAAGTTGCCAGGTGCCGGTGGCTCACGTCTGTAATCCTAACTACTCAGGAGGCTGAGATCTGAGGATTCCGGTTCAAAGCCACCCCAGCAGGAAAGTCTATGACATTTTTTTTTGGGGGGGGTCCGGTCGTGGGGCCTGAACTCTGGGCCTGGGCACTGTCCCTCAGCTCTTCAGCTCAAGGCTAGCACTCTACCACTTGAGCCATAGCGCCACTTCCAGCTTTTTTCTTTTTGCTTATGTGGTGCTAAGGAATTGAACCCAGGGTCTCAGGCATGCAAGGCAAGCGCTCTACCACTGAGCCACCTTCCCAGCCCCAGTCTGTGAAACTTTTATCTCCAATAAACCACCAGAAAACCAGAAGTGGCACCATAGCTCAAGTGGTAGAGCGCTTGCCTTGAGCTGAAGAGCTGAGGGACAGTGCTCAGGCCCAGAGGTCAAGCCCCACGACTGATCAAAAAAAAAAAAAAAAAAACTACCAGAAAACCAGAAGTGGCGCTGTGGCTCAAGTGGTAGAGTGCTAGCCTTGAGCTGAAGAGCTCAGGGACAAAGCCCAGGTCCAGAGTTCAAGCCCTACGACTGACAAAAAAAAAAAGTAAGAGGGACTGGAAATGTGGCTTAGTGGTAGAATGCTTACCTAGCATTCATGAAGCCCTGGGTTCAATTCCTCAGTACCACATAAACAGAAAAAGCTGGAAGTGGCACTGTGGCTCAAGTGGTAGAGTGCTAGCCTTGAGCAAAAGAAGCTCAGGGACAGTGCCCAGGCCCTGAGTTCAAGACACAGGACTGACACCAAGAAAAAAAAAAAGTGATGCTAGGCACCAGTGGCTCAAGCCTATAATCCCAGATACTCAGGAGGATCACAGTTCAGAGCCAGGGCAGAAAAGTCCATGAGACTCTTATCTCCAATTAATTACCAGAAAACCAGAAGTGGCACTATGGCTCCAAGTAGTAGAGTGGTAGCCTTGAGTTGAAGAGTTCAGAAACAGTACCCAGACCCACAGTTCAAGGCCCACGACTGACAAAAGAAAAAAAAAGTGATTTAGATTATAAATACATGTTTAGTTGACTCTTAGAACCTTGGGAAGTGTTGGGGCTGGGAAGGTGGCTCAGTGGTAGAGCGCTTGCCTTGCATACATGAGGCCCTGGATTCGATTCCTCAGCATCACATAAGCAAAAAGAAAAAAGCCAGAAGTGGCGCTGTGGCTCAAGTGGTAGAGTGCTAGCCTTGAGCTGAGGGACAGCGCCCAGGCCCAGAGTTCAGGCCCCATGACCGGCCCCCCCCCCAAAAAAAAAAGAAACTTGGGAAGTATTGATAAAGAGGACTGCAGTTCAAGGACAGCCTGAGCACAAAATTAGACTGATTCATTTCAACTAGCAAGTTGAGCGTCGTGGTTCATGGTTCATGCCTGCCAGCTACGTAGGAGGCATAGGTAGGAGGATTACAGTCCAGGTTGGCCCAGGCAAAATGTATAAGAGCTTATCTGAAAAGTAACTAAAGCAAACAAGAAGTGAGGTTCACATGGTAGAGAATGTGCCCAGCAAAGTATAAGATCCTGAAATCAAATCCCAATACAACTAAAAAGAAAAAGAAGACGATAGATATTATGCAAACACCTCTTGACTTACAATGGTGTCATGTCCAATAAACCTATTGTAGGTTGAATACATCCTAAGACAAAAATGTACCTAAAGCTGAGGATGGTGACACACACCTGTAATCCCAGCACTCAGCAACAGGAGGATTTGAAAGCTCAAGGCCAGCCTGGCCTACATAGTAAAACTCTGCCTCAAAACAATAACAAAAACAAAACCACAACAAAAACAAAAAAAATTCATTTACTGTGCCTACTCAACAGGTGAGCCTACATTAAACATGCTCAGAACACTTATACTAACCCACATCTATACAAAATCAGTTAATAACACTATTAGCTATTCCCTGGGGAATATGAGCTGGTTCTGCTCATAGATCACATGACTGACGAGGTGCTTGGCTCTCTATGAGAGTTTCCTGCTGTTAGGCACTAGCTAAGTAAAGACCAAAATTCAAAATATGGTTTTTCCTGGATATGTTTCACTTCTATACCACTATAAAGTTTAAATTACCATAATACAGAAATCATCTGTATTTTACCAAAATAAAACAAAACCAAAAAATAAAACAACTCCCACCAAAACAAAACAAAAACCTTTGTTTTTGAGGGTATGGGGCTCAAAATCAAGCCTCAAGGGGCTGGGAAGGTGGCTCAGTGGTAAAGCGCTTGCCTTGCATGTTTGAGGCCCTGGGTTTGATTCCTTAGCACCCATAAGCAAAAAAACAAGCTGGAAGTGGTGCTGTGGCTCAAATGGTAGAGCGCTAGCCTTGAGCTGAAGAGCTGAGGGACAGCACCCAGGCTCAGAGTTCAGGCCCACGACCGGACCCAAAATAAAAAAAAAAAAACAAAACCAGGCCTCAAATGGGTCATTTGGCATTTTCACTCACAACTGGCGCTGTACCCCTGGAGTCATGCCTCTAGATCTGGATTTTTGCTAGTTAACTGGAGATAGGAATACTGATGATTTGTCTGTGCAGGCTGGCCTTGAAGATCTGAAGTCCTCAGATCCTCAGATCTCAACCTCCCAAGTGCTAGGTTCCGTTGTAAACCACCATGCCCAGCTCCGTGTTTACTAAAAGAACTGACTTAGGGGCTGGGAAGGTGGCTCAGTGGTAGAGCGCTTGCCTTGCATGCATGAGGCCCTGGGTTCGATTCCTCAGCACCACATAAGCAGAAAAAAAGCCGGAAGTGGCGCTGTAGCTCAAGTGGTAGAGCTCTAGCCTTGAGCTGAAGAGTTGAGGGACAGTACTCAGGCCCAGAGTTCAGGCCCACGACCGGACCCAAAAAAAAGTAAAAGCACCGACTTAGCATGCACAAAGCCCTGGGCTGGTGAGCAAAAGAAAGTTGGTAGCTAAGCTATCAGGAGTTCAGAAGACAGCACCTGTCTCCTGCAGATGAACTGCTCCACAGGAAGTTCCATCATGACCAGAAATTTGCTGGGGGAGTGGAGATTCAGAGGCAGACAGAGCCTGCAGGACAATCTCAATGGCTGGCTGCCTACTACTCTGATGCTGAATGTCCTTCCACTCTCTGTAGGGACACTGCCAGAAGGGGAGACTGAAGAAGGTGTGGCGCTGAACCAGTGTAGAGACTGAGCAAAGTGTTTCAAATAGGGTTACCAAAGTTCCACTGTCATAGCAGAAAGTCCACTTGCACAAGCTTTAGGTGCGGGCACTAACCTGTGTCCACCTGGCTCACACTACCACCCTTCTTTTGGCTGAGCTCTCAGAAAGGGATCAGTTCCACTTGTCTGCAGGTTACAGAGGCACCTGCGGTGGGTTCAGGAGCAATCCCTTTGGGTCAGGGTCAAGACAGGGGTGAGTAAGTACCTCAACATCCCGCTTTAGTTTCTCCAGGAAGTTCTTTTTACTCTCCTCCCCAACGTGCAGCTTCTGCCCTTCATTGAGGAAGTCATTGTCTTTGAACGTTGGCAAATCCTTGGCCTGGGAGATGACAGCAGAGCTAGGTTAGGCCAGCCGACTCACTTGCACCATGGGGAACAGCGCAGAAGGAAAGGGAAAGTCTTTGGCATCAGGTGCTCCTCCTGCTCAGTCCACAGCACAGGTGACCACAGGCCTGGGCTTGGGACAGGCAGGGATAGCAATTTATGGCATATGCTAGACAAGGAGAACTAGCCAAAGGATCTTTTCCTGCTGGGCCTAGACTAGCTGCTTCAGTCTGAACGGTGCCATAGAAACCCTCACCATAAGAATCCAGGGAATGGGGGCAGAAGCAAAGGGTAGAGAGCTAGCCCATGCTGAGGATACAGTGCATGTCTAGGTGCTAGGCTCAGTGGGGGTGATGAAGCAGACAGGATGACTGACAGCAGGTGTTTGTGATTTCCAGTGACCCTTCCATGCTTCCACAGCGTACCTTTTCCTTGTCACTCGCTTCTCTGGCAACAGTTGAACCCTGAAAAGATAAAAGCCATCAGAAGGCCCATTGGGCAAACTCCTTGAACAAGCAAAGGTGTGCCAGTCTTTGGAGAAAGCTGGCAATCAAGGAAGGAAGGGGCCAAGAGGCAGAACTGGTCCACCCTCTGGCACAGTGACTTCCAGAGCCCTCATTATGGACAAGATACATGGCAGGCACTCAGCAACAGGACTGTGCTGGAGACAGTCCTTTCCCTCTCAGAACTTTCCTGCTAGCAGTGGCTACACAATTCCCTACAGTGGGGTAACTGTGCAGGCATAAATGGTGTTACCTACTCATCCAGTCAAGTGACCCAAGACCCGTGTAGCGTGAGAAGGGGCAGAGGCCAGGCCTACTTCCTGAGCTCAGAAGGAAGCAGGAAGTGAGCAGAGGGAGGGAAAGAGAAGGGGGGCAGACCTGTTAGGAGAGAATCTATGCAGGCCATGTCTATACAGTCCTGGGAGGGGAGGAGCACAGGCCCTGTAGGGATGCTAAGGAAGCCAGTGTGCTAAAAGCAGTATGAGGTAACAGCAGTCCAGAAGCCGGGTTCACGAACAACACAGCCCCGTGGCTAAAGGCACCAGGGTGGCCTTCTTTGTGTCTAGAAATGCACTTGTACTGTCATTCCAAGCAGCCTGGACACATGCCAGAGTGTGTGTCAGCACAGCCTGTCCCCATCCTGCTGCTGGGTGTGCGCATCCCACAGACAGAAGCTAAGGAGCATCAACTGTTACATGCATATGGTGCCCCGTTAGCTGAACTTCAAACAGACAAGAAGTAGGGAGAGCGACTCTAAAGTTGCCATGCACCCAGCTTTCCCAGTTCTGCGGAGGTGAAGTGGCAGCCCTTCCCCACCCCCCTTCCGCCCCCTGCCCTGCAAGCCTCACACAGAGCACAAAGCTCTTTACCTTAAGGTCATACTTGCGGTGAACAGTGAGCCGATGGCTGAACACATTCCTGGTGACCACCATGTAGGTTTCCACGCCGTCCACAGTCAGGCGGTACATGCCCAGGAACTGTGGCAAAAGGGTGTTGCCATGACACTCCACGATGAACTAGAATGGAAAGCGGGGAGACAGGAAAGGCTAAGGAGCACAAGGTACCCCGATGGATGGGGGTCTCCCTGGCTCCCCAGGATTCCACCTCGAGACGAATGGTTTTCCAAATTGGTGTGTGAAATAATAGGGGTTCCTCACACTGAACAACTGACAGCCACCCCCCCAACTCCAGCTGCATGGCACAGTGAGAGGGGAGCTAAGTTGGCGGCGTAGAGCCCCTATGGGATTCCATCTAAGATGGTGTTCCAACAGCTTTCCACAGAAGGACAATCATGGAGCCAGACCTTGTTTCTCCTCTGCCAGCCTAATACCAAAAAAGTCAAAGGCGGGACTGGAGGTGTGACTCAAGTGGTAGAACACCAGCCTTTGACTGAAAAAGCTTCAAATAACAGGCAAGAGACAGGGAGGGCAGGAAGGAGGGAAGGAGAGAGGGGAAAGAGGAAGAGAAGGAGAGAAAGAGAGAGAGAGGAGGGAGAGAGAGAGAGGGAAAAGCAGAGGGAAAGGGGGAGAATGTGTGTGTGTGTGTGTGTGTGTGTGTGTGTGTGTGTGTGTGTGTGTGTGAATGGGCAGAGAGGGGATGCAGAGGCAGGATCTCACAGATAGATAAGAGGATAGTTCTACCACTAAGCACTAGTGGCTCACACCTGAAATCTTAGCTTATTTAAGAGGCTGAGATCTGAGGACTGTTATTCAAAGCCAACTTTGACAGACAAACCTGTAAGATTCTTATCACCAATTAATAAGCAAGTGTGGCTCAAGTGGCAGAGTGCCAGCTGTGAGCAAAACAGCCAAGCAAGAGGGTTGGGGATGTAGCTCAGTGGTAGAGTGCTAGCCTAGCCCATAGGAGGCCCTGAGTTTGCACAGCCAAAAAAAAAAAAAAAAGAGAGAGCCAAGTCAGAGCTTGAGGTCTTGAGTTCAAGCCCCAGTACTACAGTATTGGCACCCCCTAAAAAACAAAAAACAAAGTTCCATGCTGGAAGTTCTTACTGGTAGTGTCCCCACAGTGGAAGGGCATCCAGTATCAGAGTGTCAGGGAAGCAGTCCCTGGAGCCAGTGCAATCTTCCAGATAGGCTGTCTGCCTCTGATTCTCCACTTGCTCCTGCTTCTGGGTTTGTGCTGTAATTCCCCAAGGAACAGAGGGTTCCCTTCATCACTTCTAGGTACCCCAAAGAGAGGACTCGGACAGCCTCTGTATGAACCTGGTATTCCTGCTCTTCCTCCTAGGCAGGTTCCAGATGAGTAGAGACAGAACAGGAAAGCAAACAGCCATGCTGCTCACCAGGATCTCTCTCAGAAGAATGGCAGATGCCAGAGTGTAAAAACTTGCCAACTGCCAGGCGCCGGTGGCTCATACCTGTAATCCTAGCTACTCAGGAGGCTGAGATCTGAGGATCACGGTTCAAAGCCAGCCCAGGCAGAAAAGTCCCCATGAGACTCTGATCTCCAATTAACCACTCAAAAACCAGAAGTGGAGCTGTGGCTCAAAGTGGTAGAGCAATAGCCTTGAACAAAAGAGCTCAGAGACAGCACCCAGGCCTTGAGTTCAAGCCCCATAACTGACAAATATAAAATAAGAATAAAATAAAATAACACCAACTTGCCAACTCAGACCACAAACAGCTGTGCAGCTAGGCCTGAGTGAGCAACAAGCCTCCTCTCCGGCACTGACTCACCATTTGGTTATCAGGAAGCATCTGCTATTTCCAGAGAGGACCTGGCTCTCCCTGAGAAGCCTCACTGGTGCCCATTTACCTCCTCCCGCCCATCCTCCATCACCCAGGCTTGGGACTCACCATACCTGGTGGTATTTCTTTAGGATGTTGTGCATCTCCGCCACATCCTCACTTGACACCGTCTTGATGACGAAACGCCTGTCGTAGGTAGTGAGGAAACGCGTGCCACACCGGCCCTGGCTGTCACTGTTGATGGGAGCGCTGCGTGTCACTGAGTTCTGAGGGGCCAAGGCAGAAACAGCTGGTTTGGGTGGGGTGGGGTGGGGGTCCCAGTATTTTTCTATTTAGTTGTGTTCCTTTCTGCAGTGCTGAGGATAGAACCCAGGGCCTCACACAGGGTAGGCAAGCACTGCACCACTGTACTGCCCCTTCAGTCCAAGGACTCTGGACTTTGATATTGTTTTCTCTTATGAATGGACTGCTTAAAACAACACACACACACACACACACACACACACACACTCACACACTGACAGAGGGTTCCCAGAGGGGTGTTCACATTCCTCCCTAAAATCTCACTCTAGGATCATGAAAGTTGCTCTTTATCCATCTGCTTCTCATCTCCGACTAGGATGGCAAGGGGACTCCCTTCCATCCTGATCACATAAAGCTAATCTACCAACTAAAACTACCCCAGTGTGAAGGACTGGAACTTAATCCCTGAACCTCACAGCAGTATGACCTTCAGTGAATGGTTTACCTTCTCACCTGAAACACAAGGAAGCAAATTGTCCAGATTCTTGGATAACAAAAAACAAGCTAAAGAAAAATGTAAAAGCTCTTGCACAAGGAGAGAATGGACAGTCTTTTGTATGTGTGTATATGTTGGTACTGTTGCTTGAACTCAGGACCTGCGTTGTCCCTTAGTTTTTTCACTCAAAGCTGGTGGTCTAGCACTTAAGCCACATCTCTATTTCTGGTTTTTTGGTGTTTAACTGGAATAAGAGTCACACAGACTTTTCTGCCCAGGTTAGCTTCTATTATGATCCTCAGACCTCAGTCTCCTGAGTAGCTAGGATTACAGGCATGAGCCACTGATCCCTGATTGACAGTCACTTCCCCCTGTGTTGGCTCTGGTGCTAGAATCCCTTCCCAAAGTTAGAGGTCGATCTCATCTCTGCCTGACACTTCCCTTCCCTTGGCCTTCCTCATGTGTGAGGGACTGGGATCCTTCTATCTTGGCCTCTGCATCTCCTAAAGATGGCCTCCCACTAGGGTCTGAGAGAGATGCTTCAGGAAGGGTGAAGGAAGGTATGAGTAGATCACGGACAAACTGGATTCTCAGAGCAGACCATTAAGACGCACAGCTGAGAAGAGCTCCCGGCTGTCCCTCTGCCAGGACCATATTGATGGAGATCTGCTCACAGAAATGCCTCCTCTCCAAGCTCTTTTAGAGTTTCTTCCTGAGGACCCTACTCTTTCCTGTCACCTAAAACCTCCTCACAAAACCTTGTGGGGGGATGGTACCATCTTCATGGGGAAACTAAGCCTGGAAGGGTGAGGGGCTCTGGATATTCCCTGGCCAAGGTACTAAATTAAAGGAGCATCCAAACTTAGAAATGCTGAGTAGGTACCCTCTCCCACTTGGCCCTCTACCAGTTAAAACTTGAAGGCCGCAGGCTGGTGGGGGCGGGGCTGTGCCGTGCCTCACACCCAGCACCATCTCCCGACGAAATTCACTAGCAGCCCACAAGTTAAGAGCCCAGTCCCTGAACACCAGCCTCACTGCCCTCATTTCAGCCTGGAGCACAGTCATGTGCCCACAAGACTATTAGAGGCAAAATGCAGATGCCGAGAGGATGTGGTGAGGCAGCCAAGAGGCGGCGAAGGAACCAAAGGGGAGGGAGGGCAGCCAAACAATGTGGGGTTGCAGAAGTGGCAAGAGGTTTTCAGAAAACCTCAGGCCCTTGTCAAGTTATAATTTAACACAGAGCTGAAGGGGCTATTCTGTGTGTGTGTGGGGGGGGGGGGGGGGACGCTATTCTGTGTGTGTGATACTGGAACTACGACTCATTATCCCTTAGCTTTTTCACTCCAAAGCTAGCCCTCTACCACTTGAGTTAGAGCACCCCTTCTGGCTTTTTGGTAGGTAAGTGGAGATTAGAATCACTCGGATTTGTCTGCTAGACTAGCTTCCAACCTCAATCCTTCGATCTCAACCTCCTGAATAGCTAGGATTACAGGCATAAGCCACAGGCACCTGGCTCCCTGAGTACTTCACAGACATGCTCAAGCCTCTTGCTTTTCCTTACCCTCCCATCAGGACCCTCATCTCTACATGCAGGCTCACTGGAGTGGAGAGGAGAGAGGAGAGAGGGGGAGAAAGGCCCATTTACCAGGCTCATTCTACTCCTGTGAACTCTGAAAGGCATCCCAGGGAACTAGGCAGGAACTAGTGTTTTAAGGGGTTTGGGCATCTGTTTTAGGTTGCATTGTGCTGTTCACAATCTTTTTCCCCAGATCACCAAAAGACTGTTTATATTCCCCTCTTTCATTGGAGGGGGAAGGGGGCAGGAACGGTGAATGGTGCCAGGGAAGCTGCTCTAAAGAAAACAAGCTGGGGAAGGGACAGAAACTTTGGACTTTGAGTCAAGACTCCAACATCCTCATGCTGGAACTGATTCCCCCAGAGGTCAGTGACTTCTACCATGCCACCCCCTGAAAGGGCAGCTGCCCTACGGTGCCCACCCACCTCCCACCACCAGGAACGGGGACAAGCTTAGGTGGTGACACTCATACCTGGCAGGGGGTTCCACTACACCAGAAGTATTCCTTTTCTAACCTATTTTATCTGCTTTAAGAGGCCTCATCTCTCCCTGGCAAACCATTCTCTCTTTTTGAAGTCAAACTATGAAGGAGAGGGTTCTCAGCCTAGACTGAGAATGCCTGACAAAGAAGCCATTTCTGCACATCGCTCTCCTTCCCAGAGACAAAAGCACAGGAGATACTTCCAAAGATCCTCCAAGCCCATGCCCCTCCAAGAGTCCACCAGTCCTGGGGAGACTGCTGGGGCTGAGGAAGGCCGACAGGAAAGTGACACTTCTTCCCTTCTACTTGTCCTGTGGCTGGCTGATCCCCACCTTCACCCCTGAGCCCTCAGGTTTTGCCAAGACAAGCCTGTACCTGGTAATCCTGATCATCAATCCCAAACCTCTCCCGGAGGTTCCGGAACACCATGGGGCAGTACTCCTTGAACTTGAAGCGGCTGGGGAGGTTCTCCCTAGGGGAAAGCAGAGACATAACTTTGCCAGCTACTCCTTGCTCAGTTTAATTTTGACATCAGAATTCTTCAAGTGTTGATCTCAGATCACCAGGATCTGAAGAAACTCACAAGCTTTAAAAAATGTCAGTGCCAGGTACCCATGGCTCACAGATGTAATCCTAGCTTCTCAAGAGCCTGAGACAGCCCAGCACTAGTGGCTCACACCTGTAATCCTAGTTACTCAGGAGGCTGAGATCTGAGAATCACCATTCAAAGCCAGCCCGGGCAGGAAAGTCCATGAGACTCTTATCAATAAACCACCAGAAAACTGGAAGTGGCGCTGTAGCTCAAGTGGTAGAGCACAAGCCTTGAGCTGAAAAGCTGAGGGACAGCGCCCAGGTCCAGCACCAATAAATAAATAAATAAATAAATAAATAAATAAATAAATAAATAAATATATATATATATATATACACAAAAAAAAAACACCAAACTTTATCCCTCTATTCTATTTATAAAAATAAATCTAGCTGTATATGTAAGATTTGTTCATTTTTAAGTGCTTGCTGTCCTTTTTAATAAAACTTTTAAGGAAAAAGAACAACAAAAAACAACCCTTACCCACCAGGAAATGAGATCTACTGCTGGCTCAACTTACAACTGCTACAATTGCTCCTGCCAGGGTGGGGGTAGGGCATTTTGTGGCAAGTAAAGACCAGCTGTGAGCAAGGACCAGTCTCTGAAGTATCTTTCTCATTAAAGAGCCTCTCTCCTCCTCCTAGGTGTTCCTATGGAAACATCCTTAAGATGGTTACATTCAGGACAGGAAGCCCTGCCCAGCTTTCACTGGGATGTAGCTATAGTGATTTATATTGAGAGGTGTGCAGTCAGCTGACTAGGATCCATCTTTATAAAACCTTGTTTGCTAGCTGCTGGCACACATCCTCATCCATTCCACTACTTAGCTGATCTCCAGTCTCCCAAAATGGGAAGAACCACTTGAATAATGGCTCCTCCCATTAGTTTTTTGGTTTTTTGGTTTTTATTTTTTTTAGTTTTTGTTTTGCTTTGTTTTTTGGCCAGTCCTAGGGCTTGAACTCAGGGCCTGGGTGCTGTCCCTGAGCTTCTTTTGCTCAAGGCTAGCACTCTACCACTTGAGCCACAGCACCACTTCTGGCTTTTTCTGTTTATGTGGTACTGAGGAATCGAACCCAGGGCTTCATGGATGCTAGGCAAGCACTCTACCACTAAGCCACATTCCCAGCCCTATGTTAGTTTTTTTGACAATAGAACCTCCCACCTACTAGGCAAACACTCTACCACATAAACCAATCCACCAGTCTTTTATATGATATTCACACATCCAGTGGGAGAGGAAGGACAGCGGGGAAAGGAGGCCAGCCACATGTGAGCCATAAGCCTCACGGGACACAAGAGGTAGAATGATAAAGCATTGGAGACGATTGGAGGGAAAAAAGCACACAATGAATGCATTTTCCCTGCCAGTCTGTTAGCATTGTTTCACTCTGCCAAGTACTAGTCTGGGCCCTCATGAGGCTTTAGAAGCTTGAAGGAAATGGTTGCCCACCAAACCTCAGCCCATGAGCACTTACTTATTGAAGAGATGATTGTCCACCTTGATCTTGCTATAGGCTTTGAAGTCATCTGGCATCAGCATGACAGGGACAGGGACATTGCTTAGTTCATTGATCTGCAAAGTAAAGGGAAAGAAGTTCTCACACAAGAAGCCACTTGATCATCATCTCCAGTGTAGAATGCTATATCCATTCAGATTCCTTCCCTGTCTTTATTACTGGTCTTATTTTAACTTTTTTGGTGCTGAACCAAAAAGCTGGGGCTTCAACTCGGTACCTAGGCACTGTTCCTTAGCGTTTTCACTGAAAGCTGGTACTCTAGGGTCTGGGAAAGTGGCTCAGTGGTAGAGTGCTTGCCTTGCATGCATGAGGCCCTGGGTTTAATTCCACCGCACCACATAAGCAGAAAAAGCCAGAAGTGGCGCTGTGGCTCAAGAGTTAGAGCGCTAGCCTTGAGCTGAAGAGCTGAGGGACAGCACCCGGGCCCAGAGTTCAGGCCCCATGACCGACAAAGAAAAAAAGAAAAAAGAAAAAAGCGGTGCTCTACTGCTTGAGCCACAACTCTACTTCCAGCTTTTTGGTGGTTAATTGGAGATAAGTCTCATGGACTTATCTACCCAGGCTGGCTTTTAACAGGGACCCTCAGACACAGCCCCCTGAGTAGCTAGGACTACAGGCACAAGCCACCAGTGCCTGGCTCATATTACTGATTGTTCTATGCAAATATTAACAAAGCTGAGTGTCAGTGGTATTTGCCTATTAATTCCAGCACTTAGAAGACTGAAGCAGGAACACACGTTCAAGATCAGCCTGGGCTTTTTGTTTTTTTTTAAATCATCTGGCTGGGAATGTGGCTTAGTGGTAGAGTGTTTGCCTAGCATGCATGAAGCCCAGGGTTTGATTCCTCAATACATTTCACATAAAGAGAAAAAGCCAGAACTGGCACTGTGGCTCAAGTGGTAGAGTGCTAGCCTTGAGCAAAAGACCTCAGGGACAGCACCCAGACCCTGAGTTCAAGCCCTAAGATGGGCAATAAATAAATAAATAGTCCAACTGATCTTTGGGGAACCCTGACTGAGTGCCTGGCAACAACGTAACAGATAACCAATAAGTATTTTTCCAGTGTAATAACAAATGGATCAGTGAATAAATGTTCTCTGAACAAGGTGCTTATTAATTAAAGCCTTTGAACATTTTCATATAAATTGTGAGTCACTCAAGTAATTGTCTTAAGGCCAAAAAATAAGCCTGGGTGGGTTTGTGTGGTGTAATTCAGCTCTTCAAAGTAAAAGATTAAATTTAGAATGAATAGAAGGGATAGACCTCTGAGCCCTGGTTCACTCCAACCTGGCTGAAAGCAAGATCAGTTCCCTATGTGTGGCCTTCTTATGCTGGGGGGAGGGGAGATGTCTCACCCCTACTTCAAACAAACCTTTTCAGTGTCTTTCATCCCCCTTCAGGGAGCTGCCTCCTGGATACGAAGCTGCCTTCTCATTGGTAGGGAGCTGAGGGTAGATTCTGCCTTCCCTATCCCGCTTAGCCAATTAGTGGTCTAATTAGCCACAGATGTCCTCTCCCATCACTGCAGCATGTTTGACATTTGACCCTCAGCCCAGTTGCCTCTAATGCATTTGGGATTTACTGAGGAAACCTTAGTCCTGACTTAATGGATTGGGGGTGGGGGAGCACAGCCTTGTGTCTCCTACACACTTTCCTTGCAAATCCTATTATCTCAATGAGGCCCCATGTGGTAGGGAGGGAATAACCTACTGGTCATTAGGACTCATCCAGGGTCATAAATGGGGGAAATGGCATTTAATTTGCTGCCCCTTTTATGCTGCAAACCTTTTTTTTTTTAGAAATGTCAGAGGATGGAAGAAGTTCAAGTTAATGTGGTAACTGGGCTGGGGAACCACGCCTTCCCAGAGGTGGTGAAAAACCCAGTATGTACACTTGGGGAAAGTGGAGGAAGGTGGTGTGGATGAGTACAGAAAAGGGGCAAAGGAGCCGGGCGCTGGTGGCTCACGCCTGTAATCCTAGCTACTCAAGAGGCTGAGATCTGAGGATCGCGGTTCAAAGCCAGCCCGGGCAGGAAAGACCATGAGACTCCTATCTCCAATAAACCACCAGAAAACCGGGAGTGGCACTATAGCTCAAGTGGTAGAGTGCTTGCCTTCAGCTGAAGAGCTGAGGGACAGCGCCCAGGCCCAGAGTTCAAGCCCCACGACCGACAAAAAAAAAAAAAAAGAAAAGGGGCAAAGGGATGGAAACCAAACACACTGCTTGTAAAAAAAAAAAAAAAAACTGGCAAGAATGAAGGCATACCCCCACATCAGCCCATACATATGAAACTCTCGAAGTGGGATCTATAGAGAAATCACAAGCTGCCAGTGTAAAGGGACATGAGAAGGGTGGTGCCAAGATGAAAAAAAATGATCTGAATGTTGTTTGGATGAAAGTTACACTTATACATTTGTCCAAACTCAGGAAAGTGCACACTCAAAATGTGTTTGTGGAAATGGCCCTGTGGCTCAGTGGTAGAGCGCTCGCCTTGAGCTGAAGAGCTGAGGGATAGTACCCAGGCCCAGAGTTCAGGCCCCATGACCACCAACAAAAAAATTCCAGCATAAACCAGGTGCCTAGCTACTGAAGAGTATTCAAAGAATCAAAAAGCCAGCCTGAGGAGGAAAGTTCCATGAAGCTCTTATCTTCAATTAAGCAACCAAAAAAGCCAGAAATGGCTCAAGAAGTAGAGTGCTAGCCTTGAGCAAAAAAGCTCAGGACCAGCACGCACATGTGCGCATGCACACACACACACACACACACACACACACACACACACACACACACACACACACACACACACACACACACACACACACACACACATTTCCCAGCATCAGTTTGTGATGTCCTTCATTGGCTAAACTCTCCCAACAGTTAAAAAAAAAAAAAAAAGGGGCTGGGAAGGTGGCTCAGTGGTAGAGTGCTTGCCTTGCATGCTCGAGGCCCTGGGTTCGATTCCTCAGCACCACATAAGCAAAAAGAAAGAAAAAAGCCGGAAGTGGCGCTGTGGCTCAAGTGGTAGAGCATTAGCCTTGAGCTGAAGAGCTGAGGGACAGCGCCCAGGCCCAGAGTTCAGGCCCCACGACCGGACCCAAAAAAATAAAAAAATAAATAAAAGCCACCTCATCTATGGGTGCTCACAAGAGAACTCAATTGTCAAATCTTTGCTTGCACAGGAAAACATTCCACTTCCTTGCTTTTCTGCCAACAAAAACAATTCGTAATGGGTATCCCACTTCCTTTTTCCTGGCAATACTGAGCCTGGGAGTTAAAGCTCTGAGAGTTAAAGGGGAAGCAGACACTTGGGAGGCTGAGACAAGAGGATTGAAAGTTTGAGGCTAGCCTGGGCTACATCACAAAAACAGATAAAATGGAGATAAAGAGCTTCAAAGCTCTTAGGAAATTCTGCTCTTTTTTTTCTTTCTTTTTTTTTTTTAGTATTGTGGTTGCCACTCCACCAGTTCTTTTTGCATCTTTTTTTTTTTTTTTTTGGGGGGGGGAGATAAGATCTTTCTGCCCAGGCTAGTCTAGACTATGATACTGTGATGATGATGACAGGCGTGTGCCACCATACCTTAACATTGGTCAAGATGAAGTCTCATGCATTTTCTTTGTTTGGGCTGGCCTCAAACTGTGATCCTCTGATCTCAATGCTAGGATTACAGGCTTGAGCCACTGCACCTGGCTCAACCCTGGTTTTTCTGTCTCATTCTTCCATGATAGAAAGAACCAACCATTGACTCAAAGGGCATATGGCTTCACCCCAAAATGTTATGACACCTACTACAAATTGATTCTGGGTTAAAGACTGAAACATGGGGCCAAGCTCAGGTGGTATAATCCTAGCTATTCAGGAAGCTGAGATCTGAGAATGGAGGTTCAGAGCCCGGGTAAATGAATCCCAGAGACTCTTCTCTCCAAATAACCAGCAGGGGAAAAAAAAAAGGAAGAAAGAAAGAAAAAAAAGTGGAGACTCAAGTGGTACATTGCCAATTGGGAATGAAAAAAAATTGAGCAAAAGCATGAGGCCCTGAGTTTAAGACACAGTATATGTGTGCATGCATGCACGCACACACACACAGACACACACATTCAAACTTGATGGCAAGGCCAGGACTTGATACTGGAGAAACTAGAAAAGGCTAAAATAGAGCCGGGCACTGGTGGCTCACGCCTGTAATCCTAGCTACTCAGGAAGCTGAGATCTGAGGATCGTGGTTCAAAGCCAGCCCGGGCAAGAGAGACTGTGAGACTCCTATCTCCAATAAACCACCAGAAAACCGGAAGTGGCGCTGTAGCTCAAGTGGTAGAGCGCTCACCTTGAGCTGAAGAGCCAAGAGATAGCACAGAGGCCCAGAGTTCAAGCCCCACGACTGACAAAAAAAAAAAAAGGCTAAAATACTTTCCTGAGAGGGATGAACTGTCTCTTTGCCAGAAAGAATTATTCTAATACAAGCACGCAGGGATGCTCTATCCTTCAGTTCTTGGTGTAATTTAATGTAGCATTGTTAAAATTGCTATATAATTATTACTACTGGTCGGCTTTTGGCTCCCAGCTCATCTTTATTACTGACTATACTGCCCAATAACAGGACATTTTCAACTCCATAATATGTTGCTGAACGTGATCTTGGTCCTGTTCCCCTTTCCAGCTGAGCCAAAGTATACAATTCACTCTAGGGATTAGCTGTACTTGGTTTTTGTTGTTGTTGTTCAAAATTTTATATCCTAGAGAATTTTATTCCATTTTAATCAAACAGTACCTATTGGAATAGCTACTATATTTTTCATCCAATACTCAATATGTGTGAGAGGAGGGAGTTTGGGCTGGGGGTGTTTTGTTTTGTTTTGTTGGTCGTGGGGCTTGAACTCTGTCTGGGCTTGGGCGCTGTCCCTGCGCTCTTCAGCTCAAGGCGAACGCTCTACTGCTTGAGCCACATTGCCACTTCTGTTTTCGAGTGTTTTTTTTTTTTTAATTGAGATAAGAGTCTCACGGACTTTCCTGCCCTGGCTGGCTTTGAACCACAATCCTCAGATCTCAGCCTCCTGAGTAGCTAGGATTACAGGTGTGAGCCACTGGTGCCCGGCTGGGCTGGGTGTGTTGTTAATACAAAGACATCTTATCTTCTCAGGGAGATGAAAACAGGGAGAGTGACAGAGTCACTTGAAATCAAAGCAATATATATATTTAAACTTGAGAGAACAAACACAGATATCAGGACCAGCAAGATTCAGAGGAAGATGAGTTTTGCAGGGTCAGAGAGGCAGACCCTAAGTAGCCCTCACCCACCAGGCTAGAAACAGGGCACTTAAGCCTCGCCTGGTAGTGCCAAGAGCACTTGACACTGGAGGAATCTACAAGATCGTGTTACAACCCTGCATAGAAATCTTCCATGGCTTCTCACCAATTGTGGGATAAAACTTTAAGCTCCCCAGCCTGGCATTCGGTGCCTTTCCTGATGTGGCTTACATCTCTGTCATACTTCTTTTCAATTTACTCTATGGCAGGGCTGTCAGAAGCTGGGGATACAAAAACCCAGTGATGGGGTCTCCATTTGGTTGGGAAGACAGACAACGAGTGATATATACAAGGGGGAGCAAGCTATAACTGCTGTGTACAAAAGAAGATGGAAAAACAAATTAACATATGGTTGATTCTGCCCAGGAACAGGAATGAGAGGGCTGACTGCCATAGGAAGTAGCAGAGAAAGACATTGGAAACATATGTGAAACCAAGTGCTGGTGGCTCATGTCTATAATCCTAGCTACTCAGGAGGCTAAGATCTGAATATCATGGTTCAAACCAACTCAGGCTGGTGAACCACCACGATGGCTGAAGCTAGCTAGCCTTGAGAACAAAAGTTCAGGGACAGCACCCAGGCCCTGAGTTCAAGCTCCAGGATTGGCAAAAAAAAAAAAAAGGAAAAGAAAAGAAATATATTGCACCAGGCACTAGTGGCTCATGCCTGTAATCTTAGCTACTCAGGATGATGAAGTCTGAAGATCACAGTTCAAAGCCAGCCTGGGCATGAAAGTGGGCAGAAAAGTCCATGAAACTCTTATCTCCAATTAACCACCAGAAAACCAGAAATGGCGCTGTGGCTCAAGTGTTAGAGCACTAGCCTTGAGCTGAAGAGCTGAGGGACAGCGCTCAGGCCCAGAGTTCAAGCCCCCTGACTGGGGAAAAAAAAAAAAAGAAATATATTGCTCACTTTAGGAACAGTGAATGTGTGCACAGGGGCACAGAGGAGAACTGAGGGGAACAGCACAGGTCAAAGGTAGTAAAAAGGAAGTGGGAATGATACAGGGAAGGAAGCTAGGTATACACATTATAACTATAAATAAATAACAGTCACCTCTATTAATCAGCTAACAGTATGAGGCTAGTACTTTTGACCATATCAAGGAAGAAACGCTGTCTTAACATTATGTCCTGGCTGGGAATGTAGATTAGTGGTAGAGTGCTTGCCTAGCATGCATGAAACCCTGGGTTTAATTCCTCCCTACCACATGAACAGAGAAGGCCCAAAATGGCACTGTGGCTCACTCAAGTGGTAGAGCAAAAGAAGCTTAGTGACAGTGTCCAGGGCCTTGAGTTCAAGCCCCAGGGCCTATAGAAAGAAAGAAAGAAAGAAAAGAAAAGAAAGAAAGAAAGAAAGAGAGAGAGAGAAAAGAAGGCCCATGATCCCAGCACTGAGGAGGACAAGGTAAAAGAATATGAGTTCTAGACCAGCCAAGTTACATAGGAATGTGCAAAGACAGAAAAGCAAAGAAACAAACTGGTTGCCATTGGCTCCCTCACACCTATAATCCCAGCTACTTGGGAGGTTGGGGATCTAAGGATCACAGTTTGAAGCCAGCCTGGGCAGGAAAGACTGTGAGACTCTTATCTCCAATTAACCACAAAAAAAGCTGGAAGTAGAGGTGTGGCTCAAGTAATCAAAAAAGCTAAGGGACAGTAGTATACAGGCCTTGAGTTCAAACCCTATTACAGGCTAAAAAAGAAAAGAAGGAAAGAGGCTGGGAATGTAGCTTAGTGGCAGAGTGCTTACCTAGCATCCAGGAAGCCCCTGGGTTTGATTCCTCAGTACCACATAAACAGAAATAGCAGGAAGAATCACTGTGGCTCAAGTGGTAGAGTACTAACCTTGACTATAGAGAGGCTCAGTGTTAGAACCTTGTTCTGAGTTCAAGCCCTAGGATCGACAGAAAAAGAAAGAGAGAGAGAGAGAGAGAGAGAGAAAGAAAGAAAGAAAGAAAGAAAGAAAGAAAGAAAGAAAGAAAGAAAGAAAGAAAGAAAGAAAGAAAGAAAGAAAGAAAGAGAAAGAAGAAAGAAGAAAGAGAAAGAAAGAAAGGAAGGCAGGAAGGAAGGAGGGAAGGAAGGAAGGAAGGAGAACGTTGGAAACTGAAGGATGGCACTGAGACAAACAGCAGAGACAGGAAGGCTGGTATAACCATGCCAAAGTGCCGTGGTCAGGAAGAAGGGTAAGGTTAAAGTTAGCTGTTGAGGCTATAAGCCAGACTGTGACTTCTCAAACTGGAGAAACAGAAAGTTTTGAAGCATGAACAGTCACACCTGATGTATGAAAGAAATGCCCCTTTGTTTTTCTGTCTCCACAAATTCCTGGCCAGTCTCTTTAATCTCACTACTAAAGAAGTACACTGCGGAATGTGAAGTCACTAGAATATCAAGCTTAGGACAACACACTGTAAAGGTAAGGCTTTGTTTTGTTTTTTTTTTGTTTTGTTTTTTTTTGTTTTTTGTCGGTCGTGGGGCTTGAACTCTGGGCCTGGGCGCTGTCCCTCAGCTCTTCAGCTCAAGGCGAGCGCTCTACCACTTGAGCTACAGCGCCACTTCCGGTTTTCTGGTGGTTTATTGGAGATAGGAGTCTCACGGTCTCTCCTGCCCGGGCTGGCTTTGAACCGCGATCCTCAGATCTCAGCCTCCTGAGTAGCTAGGATTACAGGCGTGAGCCACCAGCGCCCGGCTGGTGTGTGTGTGTGTGTGTGTGTGTGTGTGTGTGTGTGTGTGTGTGTGTGTGTGTGTGTGTGTGTGTGTGTGTGTGTGTGTGTGTGTGTGTGTGTGTGTGTGTGTGTGTGTGTGTGTGTGTGCGCGCGCGCAGGTTCTGGGGCTTGAATTTGGGGCCTGGGTGCTGTCCCTGAGTTTCTTTTGTTCAAGGCTAGCACTCTACCACTTGAGCCACAGTGCCACTTCCAGCTTTTTCTATTTATATGGTACTGAGGAATTGAACCCAGGGCTTCATGCATGTTAGGCAAGCACTCTACCACCAAGCCACATTCCTAGCTCATCTCCAGTATTTTTTTTTTTTTTTGAGGGGGGCAGGCATTCCTGGGGCTTGAACTCAAGGCCTGGGCACTGTACTTGAGCTTCTTTTGCTCAAGGCTAGCACTCTACTATTGAGCCACAGTGCCACTTCTAACTTCTTCTGTTCATGTGGTACTGAGGAATTGAACCTAGGGCTTAATGCATGCTAGGCAAGCACTCTACCACTAAGCCATATTCCCAGCCTTCTGTATTTTCTTCTAATAGTTTTTAAAAAGTTTTACTGCCAGGGGCTAGGAAGGTGGCTCAGTGGTAGAGTGCTTGCCTTGCATGCATAAGGCCCTGGGTTCAATTCCTCAGTACCACATAAGCAGAAAAAGCCAGAAGTGGTGCTGTGGCTCAAGTGGTAGAGTGCTAGCCTTGAGCTGAAGAGCTCAGGGATAGTGCCCAGGCCCTGAGTTCAGATCCCAGGACAGACAAAAGAAAAAAAAAAGTTTTACTGCTAGGTGCTGGTGGCTCATTACTCTAATCCTAGCAACTCAGGAGGCTGAGATCTGAGGATCACGATTGGAAGACAGCCCAGGGAAGAAAAGTCCCTGTGAGACTCTTATCTCCAATTAACCACTGAAAAACCAGAAGTGGCCCTGTGGCTCAAGTGGTAGAGTGCTAGTCTTGAGCACAAAGAGGCTCAAAGACAGCACCCAGGCCCTGAATTCAAGCCCCATAACTGACCAAAAAAAAAAAAAAAAAAGGTTTTACTTTTTTTGGTCAGAGCTCTTAACTGAGAACTTATCCTTTTAGCAATTTTGTGTGTGTATGCCAGTCCTGGGACTTGAATTCAGGGCCTGGGTACTGTTCCTAAAGTTTTTTGTGCTCAAGGCTGGTACTCTACCATGGAGATAAGAAACTCATGGACTTTGTTTGCTCAGACTGTCTTTGAACTGTGATCCTCAGATCTCAGCCTCCTGAATAGCTAAGATTACAGGCATCAGCCACTGGTGCCCTGCAAGGTGAGCCTTTCCTATCTTACCTCACACAAGTGATTAACTCCATGAGCCATCAGCATAAATAATGAGGAGACTGAAAAGCTAAGAGACAATTTGGGCCAAGTGTGAGAACACATGCGGGTTAATCCTAGCACTAGAGGGGCAAGGCAGGAAGATGTCAAGTTTGAAGTTAGTCTGGGCTACATAGTCTGGATGACCACCATTGCCTCATTTGTTACCTGCCACCACAGAGAAAATGACATGCTGGGAAACATGTCCCTAGGACTTAGGAATTGCTAAAAGGTTCAGGCACCAGTGGCTCCTGCATGTAATCCTAACTATTCAGGAAGCTGAGATTTGAAGATTACAGTTCAAAGTCAGTCCAAGCCAAAAAAAAAAAAAAAAAGTCCAAGAGTCTCTTCTCTGTGGTAGAGTGCCAGCCTTGAGCATTGAATTCAAGCCCCAGGACTGGCAGGCACACACAAAATTGCTAAAAGGATAAGTCCTCAGCTTAAGAGCCCTGACCAAAAAACAGTAAAACCTTTATCTTTTTTTCTTTTTTTGGTAGGTCGTGGGGCTTGAACTCTGGGTCTGGGTGCTGTCCCTCAGCTCTTCAGCTCAAGGCGAGCGCTCTACCACTTGAGCCACAGCGCCACTTCTGGTTTTCTGGTGGTTTTATTGGAGATAGGAGTCTCACGGTCTCTCCTGCCTGGGCTGGCTTTGAACCGCGATCCTCAGATCTCAGCCTCCTGAGTAGCTAGGATTACAGGCGTGAGCCACCAGCGCCCGGCAAATATTACTTGATTTTTTTGTTTGTTTGTTTTTGTCAGTCGTGGGGCTTGAACTCTGGGCTTGGGCGCTGTCCTTGTGCTCTTCAGCTCAAGGCCAGTGCTCTACTGCTTGAGCCACAGCGCCACTTCTTTTTTTCTTTTTGGTTGGTTGTGGGGCTTGAATTCAGGGTCTGGGCACTGTCCCTGAGCCTCTCTGTGCTCAAGGCTAGCACTCTTGAGCCACAGGGCCACTCTGGTTTTTGAGTGGTTAATTGGAGTTAAGAGTCTCATTGGGGGGGGGGGGGGAGGGAAGGCTGGGAAGGTGGCTCAGTGTTAAGAGTGCTTGTCTAGCATGCATAAAGCCCTGGGTTCAATTCCTCAGTACACATACACAGAAAAAAATGAAAGTGATGCTATGGCTCAAGTGGTAGAGTGCTAGCCTTGAGCAAAAAAAAAAAAAAAAGCTCAGGGACAGTGCTTAGGCCTGAGTTCAAGCCCAAGGACTGGCATCAAAAAAAAAAAAAAGAGTCTCATGGGGACTTTCCTGCCCTGAGCTGGCTTCGAACAGTGATGCTCGGATCGCTAGTATTACAGGCATGAGCCACCAGCACCTGGCAGTAAAACTTAAAAAAAAAAAAAACTGTTAGAAGAAAATAGAGGAGGCGGGCTGGGAAGGTGGCTCAGTGGTAGAGCGCTTGCCTTGCATGCCTGAGGCCCTGGGTTCAATTCCTCAGCACCACATAAGCAAAAAGAAAAAAAAGCCGGAAGTGGTGCTGTGGCTCAAGTGGTAGAGCGCTAGCCTTGAGCTGAAGAGCTGAGGGACAGAGCCCAGGCCCAGAGTTCAGGCCCCAGGACCGGACTCCCCCCCAAAAAAAAAAAAAAAGAAAATAGAGGAGGCCAGGTGCTGGTGGCTCACACCAGTAATCCTAGCCACTCGGGAAGCTGAGATCTGAGGATCACAGTTCAAAGCCAGCCCAGGCAGGAAAGTCTGTGAGATCTTGTCTCCAGTTAACCACCAGAAGTAGCACTGTAGCTTAAGTGGTAGAGTACTTGCCTTAAGCTGAAGAGCTGAGGCTGCCCAGGCCCAGAGTTCAAGTCCGAGGACCGGCAAAACGAAAGAGAGAGAGAGAGAGAGAGAGAGAGAGAGAGAGAGAGAGAGAGAGAGGGAGAGAGGGAGGGAGGGAGGAAGGAAGGGAGGAAGGAAGGAAGGAAGGAAGGAAGGAAGGAAGGAAGGAGGGAGGGAAGGAAGGAGGGAAGGAAAATACAGGAGGCAGCTGGGCACCGATGGCTCACACCTATAATCCTGCAATATACCTGCAATCTTAGCTACTCAGGAGGCTGAGATCCAAGGATCGTGTTCAAATCCAGCCTGGGTAGAAAGGAAGGAAGGAAGGAAGGAAGGAAGGAGGGAGGGAAGGAAGGAGGGAAGGAAAATACAGGAGGCAGCTGGGCACCGATGGCTCACACCTATAATCCTAACTACTCAGGAGGCTGAGATTGGAGGATTGTGGTTCAAAGACAGCTTGGGCAGGAAAGTCAGTGAGACTCTTATCTCCAATTAGCCATCAGAAAACGGAAGTGGCCCTGTGGCTCAAGAGGTACAGTACTAGCCTGAGCTGAAAAGCTCAGGGAAAGTGCCCAGGCCGAATTCAAGCCCCACCACTGACCAAAAAAAAAAAAAAAAGATTATATAAATAGCCAGGCACTAGTAGCTCATACCTGCAATCTTAGCTACTCAGGAGGCTGAGATCCAAGGATCGTGTTCAAATCCAGCCTGGGTAGAAAATTCTGTTTTTTGTTTTGTTTTGTTTTGGTCCAGTCCTGGGGTTTTATGTGGGGGTGTATACACATGCACACACACACACAAACACACGCGCGCGTGCGCACACACACACACACACAATGGCCAATAAGCACATGAAGAGATGTTTAGTCCAGAGAAATGCAAGTCAAAGAAACAATGAGAGTATGTTCACAAAAAATAAAAATTTAAATTAAAAAAAATTAATAAAAAGAAACAATGAGATACTGTTTCACACCAAAATACTTATACTCAAAGATAGTAGCAAATGTTGACAAGTACTTTGAGAAATTAGAACCCTCATGTACTGCTGGTAGAAATGAATGGTGATAGGGTAAGTACAGTTACCATCCACTGCCCCATTTCTCTGACTACACTGGTAAGGTGGCAATCATACCTGGTTCCTAAAATGGCCAACAAGTATCAGCCCAGGTCAGCCTCCTTGGCCTTGGTGATCCTTCCAAAAGATTCTATTCCTTAATTTCAGACCCTTTGAACTACATTTCACTCACTAAAATCACTTTTGTCACTTTTCTGACAAGTCCAAAGCCTTCTGATTGTTCTCCTTGTTTCTGACATGCTCTTCTTCCACCAAGAGCAGGGGCCACATGCCTCCTCCAGGAGAGGAGTTCCTGTGGCAACACTGAGTTCAAGGCCTCTCTTGTCTACCCAGAAGCAAACCAACCGACTCAGGAGTGGATAACCAGCTCTTGCTATCAATAAAGACAGCCATCCTTCACATCTGATAAATTCTACCACAGACCAGTAAGTGAGGAGTGAGTGAGATTCCCAAATGAGTGAGAAACTAAACAATCAAAGAAAAAGTGAATAACTGCAACCTCAGATGGTAAAAAAAAAACGGTGATAACAGGCTTCTAAAGGAAGGGGGCTTTTCCAAGCAAGGCTAGCAATTCAAAAGCAATGTGGTCCCAATGCCCTGGGAAACCACAAGATTTTACACTCTACTTGTGGGCACATCTCCATTTCCCAGAGGATAACTGAACATTAGACCTTCCTGCAGGCTGGAATAAACCCATAAAACATGAGACCAGGTGGGCACCGGTGGCCCATGCCTGTAATCCTAACTACTCAGGAGGCTGAGATCTGATGATCAAGGCTAGAAGCCAGCCTGGGCAGGAAATTCCATGAGACTCTTATCTCCAATTAACCTCCAAAAAGCTGGAAGTGAAGCTATGGCTCAAGTAGTAGAACACTAGCCTTGAGCAGGAAAGCTCAGGAACAGCACCTAGGCCTTGAGTTCAAGCCCCATGACTGGCATAAAAAAACAAGAGAGAGGAGAGAGAGAGAGAGAGGGAGAGAGAGAGAGAGAGAAGGGGGGAGACTAAATGACTCCAAAGCTTACCTGTCCAAAGCAATGGTGCTTTGGACACCACCACTGCCACTGCCAGCTGCTTGGTCAGCATGCCCAAAGTCAATGCTTTTCCAGCTAGCCCCTCAAACTTTCTCAAAGTTAGCAAAGAAAGCAGGTGACCACCATCTGCCAGTCAGAGGATTCCATTTCATGTCTACATCTAGGCAGACTCACTGCCTACCCAATAGAAAACCAAACATCATGCATACTCCCATAAAGTAGCAAGCACAGGTGCACATCTCAAAACACACTTAGGTTCTCCAGCAAGACCACAGTTCTTGCTTCTGTTGATCCACAACTGACAAAGAAAGGAACAGGAGAGCTGCCACTGGCCAACACAGCTCCTATGATGCTCACCAGTGAGCTGCATCTCTGAATATGATCACTGGCAAGCTACTCCTCTACCCAGGGCCTCCGTCTCATGTGTGAAATTGAAGGACCCAAAGTTCCTTTCAACTAGCTGTCATTTCCTAACCTGCAGGCTTCTACTAGCTCTCTACACAGGATGCTTTCTAGTGAGAAGCAGGATGTGGAACAAATAAAGGATTGACTTCCAGAAAGGGACACGGGGTTCACATTTTGATGACCCAGTTTCCCTAGAAATGTCAGATACCCCTGGAGGCAGCAAGAAGCAGAAGGAACAACTTCTGCTGGACAATTGGCCCAAATCAGCCCCTAGAGGTCTGAGCATTACACCAGTGTATGTTCTACCTCCTGAGGACATACTAACCCCAGGGATGGTACTGAAAATGGTAACCTGCCCCAAACCAAAAAAGCAACAAGGAACTTGTGCATTTCTAGATTGGAAAGAGAGATCTAGGGGCTGGGAAAGTGGCTCAGTGGTAGGGTGCTTGCCTTGAGCTGAAGAGCTGAGGGACAGCGCCCAGGCCCAGAGTTCAGGCCCCACGACCAGACCCAAAAAAAAAAAAAAGAGATCTAAAGCAATAGCTCAGACTGTGGCTACTCAGTCTCTAATGGGTCTAGCTCCTCTACCAAAGCAAAGCAAAGTCTTGCTGATCTTGGACCCCTTGATCTTTGTTCTTATGGGCAATTTCAAGAGCTCAGAAAAGCCAGGAGACTGAAGATTGTTGAGGTCCACAGGAAACCTGAAGCTTCATTTGTCCTCATTCCAAACTTAACTGGCAAAGCACTTAGTGTTTCAGGTCCTTTTCCTTCCTCTGCTCATTCTCAATACACAGACTCAAACAATAAGAAAAGAAAAATGGTCTGAAGGCAAGGAACTAGTGGATAGGAGACAGATCCTAAACAAACAGCGCCTAAGCAAAGTCATCTGTTCAAACACTGTCCAGATCCAACTTCCTGGCAGAAGCTACTGGACAATCTCACAGCACCTGGGGACCCAAGGGACCTCTCATTTAGGACCATAATCACCCTTATCACCTCCTAGAAATCGGTATGGTGGACAAAAAGTCAGCAGTCAATGCCTCTGAAAAGACCACCACAGAAAAGGAAGATACATTACTTGGACTATGAATAATCCTTGTGATCATCAGGCCTTTCACTCGTCTGGGCTGGTTATATTCACTCTTCTCCCTCACTCAAGGGGACCATGGCAAAGTGTCTGTGGCTCAAGGAAGCCTGTGCTTCTCCAATTCATGCACCCCGTTTAAGCAGCAGCAAAAAAGAAACCCAGCAAGGATTTCCACAGTCAGGGGTGAAGAGGCCTGGAGGATGGGAAACTTTGAGCAGCCACACCAAGCAAACGACCACCAACGGGACTATTCTGGCAAGCCAGTGCCACTTGTCCTGTCAACGGGATAAAGATATGGCCAGCGGGCTGTAAGGGACAAGGGGGAATCTACATGCAACCAACAGGATGGACTGAGAAAAGGCAGAGGGGACGACCAAGGCGATCTCACTGCACCCAGGCCTTCCCTCGGAGGTCCAGGAGCTGCCCGAAGCTAGCCCACGACGCAGAGAACCAGAGGGGCTGCAGGGCAGGGGAGAAGGCGTCCACATACCACCGAGACACCAGGCCTCGCGTGGCGTGCGCGGAGTGCACGCCCGGCCCGACGGCATGCAAGGGTGGGCGGGCGGGCGGGCATGCAAGTGGTTCGGGGAGGGATGGCAGGCGTCACCCACAGGACTCCGTGGGGCGAGGGCTGGGGGCGGGGGAGGGGCGCGCGTGGGGTGCTGGTTACCGTGTGGTTCACCCCCCACATCAGGACGCTGAGGATCGGCTCGCTGGCCCGGAATAGCTTCACTTTCTGGCACACGAAATGCTTCTTCTTGGTCTTGGTTTTGCTGGCGCTCAGCGGCGCCACCGCCACCGCCGTGGTGCTGGTGCAGTTGGACGACATGCCCGGGGCGGCGGCGGCGGCGGCGGCGGCGAAACGGGGGGCGGCGGAGACGGCACACAAGCCAGCGGCCCCAGGCCTCCCCCGGACCGATCCCCACCCCCGCTGCCTCACCGTGCCATGGTCGCGCCCGTCCCGTTACCTCCCACCCCGCCCCGGTGGTTCCGTCCGCCCCACGCCCCGCCCTCCCCGCTCCGCACCCCGCCCCCGGGCGGTGCCGCGGCCCGCCGTCACCGCACGCTCCCCTCCCCGCCGGGATGGTACCGCCCGCCCCGCGGAGGCCGCGGCCGCCCCACCCACCCGGCCTCCTCCCCGGGCCTCCGCACGCCCGAGCGGGGGCGGGAGCGAGGGGCTGGGAGGGCAGGGGGGCCGGGCGGACCTTACAGTAACCCTGCGGGGAGCACTCCCTGCCCGGGCCCCCAAGGTCCCGATTTGACACTTTCCCTCAACCTGAGGTGCCAAGATGGCGGCGGCGCTACAGCACCGGGAGGGAAAAGGGGACGGGAATGCGGGGAGGGTGGGACATACCATCCCCACCCCGGGGGAGAGAGGAGGAGCACAGCTAGGGGAAAAGGAAGTCCACCCTGGAAAACCAGGGAACGCCCCCTCGCTCCACCCCAGCGTGGATCTTCCCACTCCCCTGGGCCGAGGGGCGTGCCCCACCCGCGAGGCACGCCCCTCTCCCTCAGGGCCAATGAGAGGGGCAGGCCCGGAACCCTTAGGTTTTATGAATGGGCCCCGCGCCCACCCACCTGCCGCTTAGCCAGGCCTCAGCTGGCCTAAGGGTCCAGAAATGAATAGTACCTGGCACACACCTATCCTAATAATTGTCTCGTTCTCTGGCTTGCTTCATAAAATCTAAACTGACCACGCTTTGTTACATAATTCCTCGGGGAATCTATACATTTGACACAAATCACGGGTCAATATATTGTGTAGGAGAATATGAACTCAGTACCATGCACATGGTTTGTTCTTTACACAGTTGCAAAAATAAATATAGCCTTTATTACCAAGTAATTAAGAAAAGAAAAGCAGCCAGGTGCCGGTGGTGGCTCACGCCTAGCTACTCAGGAGGCTAAGATCTGAGGATCGAGGTTCAAATCCAGCCCGGGCAGTAAAGTCTGTGAGACTCTTATCTCCAATTAACCACTCAGAAAACAGGAAATGGCACTGTGGCTCAAGTGGTAGAGCGCTAGCCTTGAGCTGAAGAGCTGAGGGATAGCACCCAGGCCCAAAGTTCAAGACCGACAATGGACAAAAAAAACAAAATATAATTAACAATGGCATAGGGCAGCAGGATGAGATGATTAAATGAATGTTACATTCAGTTTAAGCAGAACTAAGAATTAGTAGAACAAGAAAATAGCCCATGTATTGTGTAGACCAAGAGTGTTTAGGTGCTGGGCTGAGATTTGAAGATCAAAGTTTATAGACTCCCAGGGCAGAGAAACCCAAAAGACTTTTTAGCTCCAGCAAATGCTGTGATTAGAGGTGTGGCTCAAGTGGGAGAATGCCAGTTGGGAGTAAAAAAAGGGTGAGGGCTCAAAGCCCTTATTTCAAGTCTGGTACAAATGAGGGTCTCTGATGGAAAAGAAGTAGACACAAGTGGCCCCTTGAGTCTTCTTTATGTAACATTTGACAAATGTTAGCAAACAATGGCTAAAAATCTAGAGTTGTAGCAAAGTTATTACATGATTTGAAAAAGCCATGAAACATTTTGTTTTCTTTCAGAATACTTGCAATGTGGTTGTGACTCCTAAAACCACTTGGCTACCCCCACTGCACTAATCTCCTTGGAGACAAAGCACTAGAATACACAGATACATACTCTAGATACTATCAAAAAACCCAGGCTCTTCAAAAACCTGCCTGATTCAGAAAGAAAAATAAAGCTGATTTGCTTTACTGTTAATCATTCACTTTTCCATACCTAGGTAAAATCACTAACAAGACTGTCTCACAAAACTTTTTTTAAAAAAAGCATGTAAAAAATTATACATGTACAAAATTTGTACATATATACATTGTATTTTTACAGTTAAAAAGTCAACAATTCATTATTCGTTTAGGGTTTTTGTATTGTTTTTCTCTTCCAGGTTCTTTATCACTCTCTTGGATCTGACTTAACCTTAACCTTAATGCTCCTGCCACATTTACTAAATTAAGTAAATGTTCATTTATCCTCATAGGCACAATCTGTCTGGGTAGCTCTGGAGAGAGTTCTGATGGTCTACATGTAATAAGGCAGTAGAATGGGACTATTGACACAGGTGGGAGTTAAGATGGGGCACAAACATCACACATCCAGGAAGTACTTCCAGAGCAGGATGAGTATTCACCCCAGGACTAAACTATACAATGTCCACCCATAAAACATAGTCAAAACCCACGAAGCACCCAATCAAAGTTACCAAAGTTCCCCTAATCAAGTCACACTGGTTCTCAAAAGATGAAAGGTATTTCAGGAATCAATGGACAGAGGTCACTTTGAACAGTGGTGGGCTAACATCTATAGAAGTCATTCAAACTCTTATAAAGAGAATTTTTAAGGGGTCAGCAGCCTCCCTGGGAACATCAGGAAAGCCAGTAAGAGAGGAGATGATGTTCATCTTTTCATAAAGTTCTTCTCCAGAGCTACTGAGGTTCTCTGTAGCGAATGGATGTTCCTCTTCACCCGGTCCTCCAAGGAGGAAGTACTTGCACTCTCTAGCTTCAGGCGGCTAGAAGAGAAGACAGGCAAAAGACATTTTCAACACGGTCAACTCTCTAGCAGAATTAGGAGAGAAACAGGTTGGTAGCCATAAAGCAGCTGCGGAAACACAAGCTCTTTTCAGCCCACACAGATAATTTTCAAGTGACTCCATCTGGAACCAAATCTTTTTAATGCCTATAAGGGAAAATTCATCTGTTTTGGAAGTCAAGAATCTCATTGGAAAAAGGTTTTCTGAGCCATAAATTTTTTATAAGAAAAAAGGCCAAGGAATTTCAGTAACTTAGGAAAAAAAAAAATTCACTTCTCCTTTAAACAAAAAACTTCCTGTCATATGACCAGAAGCTAGGAGCAATAACAAAGATAGCCTGGAGGCTGAGCTCTGGGGTTTCCAGAGCAGATACTGAAACACATTGGGACACCAAGAATCCTACTAGAATGTCTTTGAGACAATGCCTCTGGGCAGAAAGAAGATGCACTTACTGGATGAACTTCCCATCCCTTGAGTCCAGCTTCTCCAGCCTCTGTTCCCGTTCCTCTTCCTTCGCATGCCTCTTGAGGATGTTCTGCCTCTCTTCCTCTCTCCACTTAGCATTTTCCATCATCTCCTGCCGTTTCCGCTCTAGTTCCTCTGCTGAGAGTTTTCTGTTGAGCACAAAAACCATCAGTTCTACTTCTCTTCCAGCAAGAAATCAAAAGCAGTATACACAGAAAGAGGTCACGAAGGAACGCAGGCCCTTCAATTCATGGCTGGCTCCAAGGAAATGCCCTGCCCATTACTACACCAGCATGAGTTTTCTTCCTTTTAACCTCCCAGTCAGGGAATTTCAATTTTTAGTGAAGGATTTCATAATCCCATTCAATAATCTTTTGTTCTGAAACAAAAAAATATGAAATAAGATGAGAACTAGTCAGGTGCCTAAACTTAGGGTAATTATATCTCTATTACTCAACAATTATTATTTTGTTGTTTTTGTTGTTGCTGTTGTGGGTCTTGAACTCTAGGCCTGGGCGCTTTCCCTGAACTCTTCAGCTCAAGGTGAGTGCTCTACCACTTGAGCCACAGCGCCACTTCCAGTTTCCTGGTGGTTAATTGGAGATAAAGATTCTCATGGACTTTTCTGCTCGGGCTGGCTTTGTCAATCCTCATATCTAAGCCTCCTGAGTAGCTAGGATTACAGGTGTGAGACATCGGCGTCCAGCTTACTCCACAATTTATAGAAGAGATTGGGTGATTCCCATCTCCCTACAAGACATGGCTAAAATTCATGGATGTAGCCCTGGCATTCACTGTAAATGAAGTGAGAGCAAGAAAAGGAGATGATGAAAAAAAAAAGGAAGGAACAAAGGGAGGGAGACGATGAACTGGCCTGTTCAAAACTATTTAATAATCAGACATCCAACCCATTCCTTCTGAAACGGGCATGTGTTATAGTTTATATTTATCATCTAGTATGACAAACAGATTCCTCTTCAAAAGGAAAAAATAACTGAGTGCCAGTGGCTCAGTTATTTTTAAGAGTCTCAGTCCATGAGACTCTCCAAATTAACCATCAAAATGCCAGAAGTGGAGTTGTGGCTCAAATGATAGAGCACTATCCTTGAGCACAGAAGCTCAGGAATAGTGCCCAGGCTCCAAGTTCAAGCCCTAGGACTAGCACAAAAACAAAAACAAAAAATAAAGCTAGGCACCAGTGTAGCTCATGCCTGTAATCCTAGCTACACAGGAAGCTGAGACCTGAGGATTGCAATTCAAAGCCAGCTAGGGCAAGGAAGTCTGTGAAACAAAAAAAAAATTTTTTTGTCGGTTGTGGGGTTGGAACTCGGGACCTGGGCACTGTCCCTGAGCTCTTTTGCTCAAGGCTAGCATTCCACCACTTTGAGCTATAGCTCTACTTCTGATTTTCTGGTGGCTAATTGGGGGTAAGAATCTCATTGCCAGCCAGGCATTGGTGGCTCACGCCTGTAATCCTAGCTATTCAGGAGGCTGAGATCTGAGAATCACATTTCAAAGCCAGCCCGGGCAGAAAAGTCCATGAGACTCTTATCTCCAATAAACCACTAGAAAACTGGAAGTGGTGCTGTGGCTCAAGCAGATAGCACCCAAGCCCAGAGTTCAAGCCCCATGACTGTAAAAAAAAAAAAAAAAAAGAATCTCATTGTCTTTCTCACCCAGACTAGCTTTAAACCTCCTCTCTCAGCCTCCCGAGTAGCTCTGATTACAGGCTTGAGCCATCAGCACCTGGCTCTTGTTTGGCTTTTCATTCAATATAGTGCTCTACCACTTGAGCCATGCCTCTACTTCCAGCTTCTGGCTGGTTAATTGGAGATAAGAGTCTTTTGGATATGTCTGCCTAGGCTGACTTCAAACCTTGATCCTAGCTTCTACTATCTTTAAAAGTTCTTGGTAGGGGGGCTGGGAAGGTGGCTCAGTGGTAGAGCGCTTGCCTTGCATGCTCGAGGCCCTGGGTTCGATTCCTCAGCACCACATAAGCAAAAAGAAAAAAGCCGGAAGTGGCACTGTGGCTCAAGTGGTAGAGCGCTAGCCTTGAGCTGAAGAGCTGAGGGACAGCGCCCAGGCCCAGAGTTCAGGCCCCACGACTGGACCCAAAAAAAAAAAAAAAAGTTCTTGGTAGGGCTGGGAATGTGGCTTAGTGTTAGAGTGCTTGCCTAGGCAAGCCCTGGGTTCCATTCCTCAGTACCACATAACAGAAAAAGCTGGAAGTGACACTGTGGCTCAAGTGACAGAGTGCTAGCCTTGAGCAAAAGAAGCTTAGGGGTAGTGCCCAGGCCCTGATGAGTTCAAGCCCCAGAATTGGCAAAAGAAAAAAAGTATTTGGTGCCTGCAGTCCTCAAGTCTTCCCTGAAACTGCTAGCTTTTCATCAGTATCAGGTACTTCACATTTACTTTTTTCTTTTTTTTTTTCTTCTGGTTGTGGGGCCTGAACTCTGGGCCTGGGCACTGTCCCTCAGCTCTTCAGCTCAAGGCTAGTGCCCTACCACTTGAGCCACAGCGCCACTTCTGGCTTTTTTCTTTTTGCTTATGTGGTGCTGAGGAATCGAACCCAGGGCCTCAGGCATGCAAGGCAAGCGCTCTACCACTGAGCCAACTTCCCAGCCCCACATTTACTTTTTTCTAGTCTCCATCCTTTGCTTCCATTTTCCAACGAATGATTTGTTAATATATCTTTTCTAGTGTTACCTCCTTTTCCATGGTCTTTATGGTTGTATGCATGTCATGTTTGTTTGTTTATCCATTTATATAAAAGTTGGTTTGACAAAGGGTCAGATAAATTACCTACTTGCCCTGATGTGAGCTGCCTCTAGATTCAGTTCTATAGAATCGATAGTTAAATCTACTGTACTCTTGGCTTACCTGGTGTATCCAGAAGCATGCCGCCTCTGGTAGACCTCCTTTTTAGGTGATGGGCTCTTACTCTGGGCTCTTTCTCTCCTCTTTCCCTTAGAGCTGTGCCTGTAATGGATGAGGAAGGGAAAAGTCTCTTCAATACAAAAGCATTTTACCCTTCTTTTTTCTTTTTTTTTGGCTGGACCTGGACACTGTCCCTGAGCTCTTTTACTCAAGGCTAGCACTCTTACCACTTGAGCCACAGTCCCACTTCTGGCTTTTTTATGTTTATGTGGTGCTGAGGAATCGAACCCAGGGCTTCATGCATGCTAGGCAAGCACTCTACCACTAAGCCACATTCCCAACTACCCTTATAGTCTGAAAACTATAATCCAAATGTAAGAGAAAAAGGGGGAAAATCCACCAGCACAATATATACCTACAAATATGTGGTGCTGGAGGCCTAAAGTTTACAGTGAGATTGAGAAAGGAATAATACAGCAATGATATTTAGGAAATACAATGATGTGTGTGGCTCAAGTAGTAAAAGATGTACCCAACATGCCCTGGGACTCAGGCAGAAAACAGAAACAAAAATAACTGCTATGACCAGTTTCCTGTGATCACAAGCTATTTCCTAATGAATCCCCTTACTCACAGTTTGCTGGGCCTTGGGGACCGTGATCTTCTGCCCAGTGATCGAGACCTCCTATCCCGGGACCCTGGTTCCCTGGTATTCTTCTTGCTGGCATGTCTGGGGGGCGAGTGGGAGGAGCTTCTGGACCTGGAATGGTTCTTCATCCCCTTTTGTTCAGCGATCAGAGAGCTATGCAATCCTTGGGTATGGTCACTGTCCCTGACCTGTATCATTAGGAAAGGAAGGGAAGAAAAATTTTCATAGAACAAGTTAGAGATTCAAGAGAAATTATAGTGAAACAAGGAAAGAATGAGCAATGAGGTTTTCAATGGGGCCAACAGTGATGACAGATAAGCATCCAAAAGCAGGAAGTTATCTTCAGAATCCCTTAAAAGAATGTGACAAGCTTCAGCTTGTCACTAAAGCCAAAGGAAGGCAAGAGCAAAAGCATAAGGGACAGGATCAAACATACTGATGGAAGTGCTTGGCTGAGGCAGACAGATAGAAAATTCTAGGCCAGTCCAGGCTACATGACAAGTCTTGAGGCTAGCCTGGGGTATTCAGCTAAACCCCATCTCAAAGGAAAGAAAACAAAAAAATTCCAGCCATGGTAGTACACCATCTGTAATTTCAGGACTAGGGAGACAAGGCAGGAAGATTGTAAGTTCATTCACAGCCAGCCTGAACTACCCAGAAAGTTCCAAGACAGCATGCTCTATAGACCAAAATTCTACCCCATAAAAGTGAAGGGCTGACCAGACAGTAAGGCTAGTAAGGAAGCTGAGATCTGAGGATCATGGTTCAAAGCCAGTCTGGGCAGGAAAAGCCATGAGACTCTTATCTCCAATTAACCACCAGAAAACAGAAGTGGTGCTGTTGCTCAAAGTGTTACAGCACTAGTGTTGAGTGAAAGAACTCAGGGTCGGCACCCAGGCCCTGAGTTCAAACCCCATGATTAACAAAAAACAAAAACAATGTGGCTCAAGTGGTAGCCTTGAGGACAGAGAGGCTCAGGGACAGTGCCCAGGCTGGTGACAGCTCAGAGGTAGAGTACTTTCCCCATATATTCAAAGTTCTGTCTTTGATTCTAGCAATAGAAAGGAAAAAAAGAAAGAAAGAATGCTGCCAGATGTCCATTGGTCAAAAGTCATCAAACGGTTTATTTCATGTAAATTATCTGCAGAGGGATGGACAGAGTACCTAAATGCTCCACTAGTTATTTCTTCTCTGCAGAAGAGCCCTGGTCATAGTAAGACTCAGGGATAACGCTTGGGTCTGTTCCCCAATAGCCCAACCTTCGATGTCCAAACTCTACTATGTACAAGTTGTCAACGTGGCATACTGCACAGCTCTACAGTCACTCACTCTGAAGAGCCCAAATCCCTACCTGCAGTCCATATCCAGGGACTTTGGAAAAAACAGGAAAAGAATTTGCCATCTTCTTTTGAGACCTAAGAAATCAAAACACAGGTACTCAAAAAACAAAATTCAGACAGGTCCATTTTAAATCTCTCATGCTGAAACACATACCCTGCTTCCAACGTGACCTTCCATACCTCCCAGCTATTACTTGGCAATGTGTTTCTCTATTTGGACTGTCTTTGCTGGAAGATGTATCAGCACAGTCAAGTTTTTCCTGTGAAAAGCCGTGGGCCGAACTTCTCAGCCCCATTGCCTGAACACATTCTCCTCTCACCTCATGTTGCTATTCCAGGGACTAATGGTGAGTCAGCAGCAGCAGAGCTGACTGTTCCCATGGGGAAGACACAGAATGGGCCCACACGGCCCCATTAATCCATTAAAAAAAAAAATCCTACATGAAACCCAGTTCCATCTTGAGGACTCAAGTTGAGTTCAAAATAGTCACCCCAGGTCTGACCTAAGATCCACTGGGCTAATGCCAGTTCACTGAGGAGGTCTCTCTGCAGTAGCACACCAAGAGACCCAGCCACATTTAGCATCCCAGGGAGTTCTAGTACTAGCCGACCAGCTCTGTGGCATGGGACTATCTTAAAGTATTCAGCACTGAACTCCCTCCTGCCTGGCACTTGCTGGCACAGGGCAAGTGCTTAGTCCGCTCATGGAGTGAAAGAGTGAATGAACGAGAGAGGTATGCTGGCCTCCGTGTGCTTACCTTCCTCGACTATGTTCATCCTCACTGCTGGACCGACTACTGCTTGAACTTCTGTGCTTGTGTTTCTTGTGTTTCTTCTTCTTCTCCTTCTTTTTCTTCTTCTCCTTTTTCTCCAGACTCATTTGCAACTAGAAAATACCGAGAACATATCATACAATATTATTACAACTCCTGTGAGTTGCCCCCTGTGCAGGCATTGGGGGACTGATGTACAAATGTGACTTCCTGCTGTACACAAGTCCAGAACATTACCATAGGGTCCTGGACAACAAACCTGGTTATGCAAAAATGTATCCTAGACTCACCAACAGAAGCTCTGATAGGTAAGCAAAGAATTCCATTGCCTAGGAGTTGCCATTCTTCCCATTCAAAAGACCTCCAACTCTACTAAAAGCAATCAGGGACTGTAAAGTCAACCTTTAATTTTCTTAGCAACTGATTAAAAAAATCTAAAGCCAAGAGTGGTGGCTCATGCTTGTAAACCTAGCTACTTAGGAGGCTGAGATCTGAGGATCGTGGTTCAAAGCCAGCCCTGGCAGGAAAGGCTGTGAGACTCTTATCTCCAATAAACCGCTCAGAAAACCAAAAATGGCACTGTGGCTCAAGTGATAGAGCACTAGCCTTGAGCTGAAGAGCTGAGGGACAGCATCCAGGCCCAGAGTTCAAACTCCACAACCAACCAAAAAAGAAAAAAAAAAATCTATAACATGTGACTAATAAATGGGCCCTGGAGCTTTATAACAGAACCAAGGACATACTCTGGTCTCTTGAACAAGCCATGATCATACTTTCCACAGACCTATCATATACCTTCCTTTTCTCTGTCTCTCTCTCTGTCTCTGTCTGTCTGTCTGTCTGTCTGTCTCTCTCTCTCTCTCTCGCTGGTCCTAGGGCTTGAATTCAGGGCCTGGGCACTGCTCTAACCTTTTGTGCTCAAGGCTAGTGCTCTACTACTTGAGCCACAGCTCCACTTCTGGCTTTTTGATGGTTAATCGGAAATTAACCATTTTCCTAACCAGGCTAATTTCAAAATGTGATTCTCAGATTTCAGCCTTCTGAGTAGCGAAGATTACAGGCATGAGCCACTAGTGCCTGGCCCATACCTTCTTCTCCTGGAAAAGGGTAACCCATGGTGCTTTTTCCAACCAAAAGACAAAAGAGAGCTGGGTGACAGTGGTTTATACTTCTAATCCTAATTACTCAAGAGGCTGAGATCCATAGGATCAAAGTTTGAAGCCAGCCCAGGCAAAAATGTCTAAAATAACCGGGAAAAAAACAGCCTGGAAGTGTGACTCAAGTGGTAGAACAACAGTATACCAGTTGTAGCTGAATAAAAACAAGGCTTGAGTTTAACAATACTGGCACACACAAAGTTTTTAAGACTGACTGTATAAATTATAAGATAGGGAACCTGGGCTGGGAAGGTGGCTCAGTGGTAGAGTGCTTGCCTTGCATGCATCAGGCCCTGGGTTCGATTCCTCAGCACCACATAAGCAAAAAGAAAAAAGCCAGAAGTGGGGCTGTGGCTCAAGTGGTAGAGCGCTAGCCTTGAGCTGAAGAGCTGAGGGACAGCGCCCAGGCCCAGAGTTCAGGCCCCACGACCGGACCCAAAAAAAAAAAAAAAAAAGATAGGGAACCTACTTAACAAACACACAGACCTGAGATCAAATCTTAGTATCATCCCAATTTTCTTTTTTTTTGGGGGGGGAGTCAATTGTAGGGCTTAAACTCTAGGCCTAGGCACTATCCCTGAGCTCTTCAGTTCAAGGTAAGCACTCTATCACTTGAGCCACAGCGTCACTTCTGGTGTTCTGGTGGTTAAATGGAGATCAGAGTCTCACAGACATTCCTGCCCAGCTGGCTTTGAACCTCGAGCCTCAGATCTCAGCCTCCTGAATAACAGGGATTACAGTCGTGAGCCACTAGCACCCGGCAGAAAGAAAATTTTGAAGGCCCTTGTTTACTTCCCTATGGTAAGAAGCAGAGAAAAGTTCTCATTCTTACATCAAATAGCTAAAAGACAGGCTGAGAGTGTGGCTTAGTGGTGGAGTGCTTGCCTGTCATACATGAAGCCCTAGATTCAATTCTTTAGTACCACATAAACAGAAAAGGCTGGAATGCCATAGTAGCATGGTAGCCTTGAGCAAACGAAGCTCAGAGACGGTGCCTATCCCTTGAGTTCAAGCCCCAGTGCTAGCAAAAATAAAAATAATAGCTAAAAGGCACACTTTGTTACCGATTGGATACGCAACTTACCAATTCTTTGATTTTCTTCATTTTCACAGGATTGTTCAATACTTCTCTTTTTTTCTCCTCTTCTTTTTTCCTAAATGGAGAAAAATATAAAACTCATGACATTTGTTTTTTTGAGTGTGTGCCAATAGTGGGCCTCCCATTTGCTTTGCTTTTTTGCTCAAGGCTGACCCTCTACTTCTTAAGCCACAACTCTACTTTGAGTTTTTTGGTTGTTAACCAGAATTTAGAATTTGTCTGCCTGGACTGGCTTTCCAGCATGGGCAGGAAAGTTCTTGAGACTCTTATCTCTAATTAACCACTGAAAAGCCAGAGATGAAGCTGTGGCTTAAGCAGTATAACACCAGCCTTGATCAAAAGAAGAGCAGAGCCTAGGCCCTGAGTTCAAGCCCCAGGACAAGCACCAAAAACAAAAACATAAACAAAAAGCATCAAACATGGAGCCTATAATCCCACCCATGTGGAGGTAGAGATGGGGGAGTCTCTAAGCATCTCTGTAACAAGCCCTTTCCCAGGTCCTGAGGAGTACCTGATGATGAAGAGCGGGTCTTCCCGGATTTTGCTGGCCATGTCAAGAAGAGAATTGGCTCCAGATGGGGCAAAGATAGAGCCAGGGAGGAGTCCTGTCTCAGAAGAGCAGCCAGCCTCTTTTTCCTCCATCTTCTCAAAAACGTATTTGTCAATGGGACGTCCCAGCAGGTACTCATCACGGTTCACCATCCCACCAGGACCCTGATACATCCAGTCTAACTTTTCTTCTTTTTTCCTGGGTGAAGAAAACAAGTAAAAAAATACACATTCCCACAAAGGTGCAATATCTAATCACTTCTTCACACACACACACACACACACACACACACACACACACACACACACACACACACACACACACACTGAAATGAACTCCAAAGATATGGAAACAAAGGACTTTCTTAATTTTTCTTTTTTTCTTTCTTTTTTTTTCTTTTCTGCCAGTCTTGGGGCTTGAACTCAGGGCCTGGGCACTGTCCCTGAGCTACTTTTGCTCCAGACTAGCACTCTACTGCTTGAGCCACAGTACCACTTCTGGCTTTTTCTGTTTGTGTGGTACTAAGGAACAGAACCCAGGGGCTATATGCATGCTAAGCAAGCACGCTACCATTAAGCCATATTCCCAGCCATTTTGTGTGTGTGTGTATGTGTGTCTGTGTCTGTGTGAGTGTCTGTGTGTGTGTCCTGAACTCTGGGTCTGGGCACTGTCCCTCAGCTCAGCTCTTCAGCTCAAGGCTAGCGCGCTACCACTTGAGCCACAGCACCACTTCCGGTTTTCTTTTTGCTTATGTGGTTCTGAGGAATCAAACCCAGGGACTCATGCATGCAAGGCAAGCACTCCACCACTGAGCCACCTTCCCAGCTCCCCCCCCCCCTTTTTTTCTTTTTTAAAAAAAAATACTGGTCCTGGGGCTGGGAAGGTGGCTCAGTGGTACAGTGCTTGCCTTGCATGCATGAGGCCCTGGGTTCGATTCCTCAGCACCATATAAACAGAAAAAGCTGGAAGTGGCGCTGTGGCTCCAGTGGGAGAGTGCTAGCCTTGAGCTGAAGAGCTGAGGGACAGCGCCCAGACTGAGTTCAGGCCCCATGACTGGCAAAAAGAAAATACTGGTCCTGGAGCTTGAACTCAGGGACTGAGCCCTGTTCCTAAGCTGTTTTGCTCAAGGCTAGTGCTCTACCACTTGAGCCCCAGCTCTACTTCTGGCTTTTTTATGGTAATTGGAAATGAGAGTCTCCAGGCTGTCTCAAATTTGTAATCCTCCTGCCACTGCCACTGCCACTGACTCCCAAGTGCTTTACCAAGTCTTTTTTTTTTTTGGTCCGGACGTGGGGCCTGAACTCTGGGTCTGGGTGCTGTCCTCAGCTCTTCAGCTCAAGGCTAGCGCTCTACCACTTGAGCCACAGCGCCACTCCGGCTTTTTTCTTTTTGCTTATGTGGTGCTGAGGAATCGAACCCAGGGCCTCAGGTATGCAAGGCAAGCGCTCTACCACTGAGCCATCTTCCCAGCCCCCTTACCAAGTCTTAAAAGGACTCAACAGCTGGGTGCTGGTGGCTCACACCTGTAATCCCAGCTACTCAGGTGGCTGAGATCTGAGGATTGCAGTTCAAACCCAACCTGGGCAGGAAAGTCTCTCATGATACTCATCTCCAACTAATCACCAGAAACAGGAAGTGGAGCTGTGGCTCAAAGTGGTACAGTGCTAGCCTTGAGTGAAAAAGCTCAGGGACAGCGCCCAGGCCCCAAGCTCAAGCCCTACAACTGACAACAACAACAACAACCTTAACATACATCAGCTTATTGTATCTTCTAGTAAGAGAATACGTTGCAAAGCTGGGATCTAGGGCCATAGTATTTAACTGCTGGTTCCATCAGATGTAACTGGGTCACTGAGCAACTTACTTCTGTCACCTCTATCCTCATCCCTAAAATGCAACCTTAATTAATGTCTGTCACTGATACTCTCATTACTTTGTGGGATTTTTTTGTTGCTGTTGTGGGGCTTGAACTCAAGCCTGGGAGCTGTCCCTGAGCCTCTCTGTGCTCAAGGCTAGCACTCTACTACTTGAGCCATAGCACCATTTTTGGTTTTTGAGTGGCTAATTGGAGATAAGAGTCTCACAGGGGGCTGGGAAGGTGGCTCAGTGGTAAGAGTGCTTGCCTTCCATGCATGAGAATTCTTGGCCTAAAGGTATCCACCTGCCTCAGCTTATAAGTAGCTAGGACTATAGTTACACACCACTGTGCCTGGTAGCCAAGAGGGAGTAGGTACCCATGGCTCCTAGCTACTCAGGAGGTTGAGATCTGAGGACTGAGGTTGGAAGCCAGCCTGGGCAGACAAATCTGTGAGACTCGTTTCCAATTAACCAGCAAAAAGACAGAACTGGAGGTGTTGATCAAGTGACAGAACACTGCTCAGCTAATACATGTCACATGGATGAGGTACCCACAGTCAGTCCGACAATTCCCTGCAGGCCAGGCCACACAGCTCCTCACTTACTTGACAGCCCCGACATCCTCTGCATATCGCTGCATCTCTTCCCGAGCCCGCTCCTCCCGCAGCTCCCGCTGTAGCTCTTCAATCTTCTTCCGCTCAGCCTCATGCTTCTGCTCAGCCTTCCAGACTTTCTCCACATTTCGGAGGGTTTGTGGATGCCAGCTCTTCTTCAGGTTCTGTGGTGAACATTAGGAGGGAGAATTCAGCAAGTGGTGGTGATGAATATGACTGGTACTGCCTCATTCACTTCTTCTCTAACCCAGGCATGATAAGACACGCATGTAAGAAGAAGACTTCAGGCTTGGTGATATAGTAGTTACTTAGCATGCATAAGATCCTGGTCCAAGTGCCAGAACAGAAAAAAAAAAAAAAAGAGAAAGCAAGAGTTCTTGAACCATGACAAAGTTTGCATTTACTAATCATTCATCCAGGGGTTGGGAAGGTGGCTCAGTGGTAGAGTGCTTGCCTTGCATGCATGAGGCCCTGCATTCCATTCCTCAGCACCACATAAACAGAAAAAGCAGGAAGTGGCTCTATGGCTCAAGGGGTAGAGTGCTAGCCTGGAGCTGAAGAACTCAGGGACAGCACCCAGGCCCAGAGTTCAGGCCCTATGACTGACCAAAAAATACATAAATAAACAAATTAATAATAATAATAATCATTCATCCAGGGCTGGGAATGTAGCTTAGTGGTAGAGTGCTTGCCTAGCATGTATGAGGCCCTGGATTCGATTCCTCAGTACCTCATAAACAGAAAAAGGTAGGAGGTGGCACTGTGGCTCAAGTGGTAGAGTACTAGCCTTGAGTATAGAGAGGCTCAGAGATAGAGCCTAGGCCCTGAGTTTAAGCCCTAGGATCTGCAAAAAAAAAAAAAAAAATCATTCATCCAGATGCCAGTAACTCCTAGCTACTCAGGAGGCTGATATCTGAGTTCTGCAGTTTGGAGCCAGCCCATGAAGGAAAGTCCATAAGACTCTTATCCAGAGTGAACCACCAAAAAGCCCAAAAGTGGAACTGTGACTCAAGTAGTAGTGTGTTAGACTCAAGCATAAAAGCTCAGAAACTGTGCCCAGGCCCTGAGTACAAACTCCAGGACTGGTACACACAAAACCTTTCATATGTGTCAGGGGTGGGGTAGTTGTTCAAGTACATAACAAGGCCTTTCCTAAGTTCCCTTCAGTTTTTACCTACTCCTACTGGTCATCATAAAATGGGAGTTGGTGGTGATAAGGCGTAAGGTAGGGGACAAGGAGAGAGAATGGTATTTATTTTGAAAGGCAAAAGAACTCATTGACATTGGATATTTATTTTTTTTCTTTCTAGTTTTTCTTTCATTTTTGTTTTTTGTTTTTTTGTGCTGGTCCTGAGCTTGAACTCAAGACCTGGGTGCCGTCCTTGAGCTTAAGTGTTCTACTTGAGCCACAGCTGTACTTCTGGCTTTTTGGGTGGTAACTGGACATAAAAGTCTCATGGACTTTCCTGCCTGGGTGGCTCAAACCAAGATTCTCAGATCTTAGCCTCCTGAATAGGTAAGATTAAAAGCAGGAACCACTGGCACTTAGCCACTTTTTATTTCTTTCAATTCTTATTTTGTTATTATTTTTGGCAGTACTAGGGCTTTAGCCCAGTGTCTCTCACTCTTGCTTGGCTTTTTTGTTCATGGCAGATCCTCTACCATTTGAGCCACACCTCTGGTATGGCTTTTGGCTGGTTAACTGGAGATGGGAGTCTCCTGGACTTTTCTGCTCAAACTGGCTGGCTTCAAAACTCAACTCTCTATATCTTGGCCTTCTGAGTGGTTAATTGTAGATAAGAGTTTTACGGACTTGCCCTCCTGGGCTGGTTTGAAACTATGATCCTCAGATCTCAGCTGCTGAGATCTCAGATCTCACCAGTACCTGGCTGGACACCTACACTTTTTTTTGTTTGTTTCCCAGAGAGGAGGACCAAACTCAGGGTCTGACACTTGCCAAGCAAGTGGTCTTCTACTAATCTAAATCCCCAACTTTTGGACATCCACTCTTATGAATACAATCTTCTGGCTGGGAATGTGGCTTAGTGGTATATTGCTTGTCTACCATGCATGAAGCCCTGGGTTCGATTCCTCAGTACCACAAAAACAGAAAGAGCTGGAAATGGCGTTGTGACTCAAATGGTAAGAGTGCTAGCCTTGAGGAAAAAGAAGCTCAGGGACAGTGCCCAGGCCCTGAGTTCAAGCCCCAGGACTGGCCAAAAAAAAAAAAAAAAAAATCCCCTTCCCAGTGTCCACTTGACTCTCAATTCCTAAGCTTACTTAATTCCTATTAGGACTATTTTCTCTCTCTCTCTCTCTCTCTCTCTCTCTCTTTTTTGTCAGTTATGGGGCTTAAACTCTGGGCCTGGGCACTATCCCTCAGCTCTTCAGTTCAAGGCTAGCGCTCTACCACAGGAGCCACAGCGCCACTTCTGGTTTTCTGAGTGGTTTATTGGAGATAAGAGTCTCACAGCCTTTACTGTCTGGCTGGCTTTGAACTGTGATCCTCACATCTCCACCTCCTGAATAGCTAGGACTGCAGGTGTGAGCTATCAGTGCCAGGCTAGGACTTCTTTCAACTTTGCTTTCCCTTGGTTCTGATCATCCCCTTCACCCTCAAAGATTATTTCTCTGTTCTCTTGTCTTCCTTTCCTTTCCCTTCCCTTCCTCTCTCCATCAACCACTACTTTGGTTCAGCAAGTTCCCCTGAGGCAGTAACATCTAAAGACAGCTAAAAATTAGCCTGGTGAAGTGGGAAAGGGGAGTAGAACGTAGATTTCCAGAGGAAACATTCTTACTGCAGTCCCAGCAGTGAGAAAGAACACAGCATGAATAATTTTGTGTGTCTAGAGGTGGAATGCAAGGTGGTAGAGAAGGGGCACAAGATGAAGACAACTACAAAAGGAACTATTAAGGGCCTTTCAAGCCATGTAAAGAGACTAGACATCTCCAATTAACTACCAACAAGCCGAAATGGAGCTGTGGCACAAAGTAGTAGAGCACAATAGCTCAGGGACAGCACCCAGGCCCTGAGTTCAAGCCCCAGGACTGTATACGTTCACGTACACACGTACACGTACATGTACACACACACACACACACACACACACACACACCATACTAAAGGCAGCGTGTTATGGCCTCAATATCTCCTTCCTCTCCTAGCCATGGTTTCAATTCTCTACCTTCTCAGAATTTCCAACCCACCAGGGTTGAAGAACACAAATACCACCACCACCACACGGGCCAACCTAGCATATCTTTCCCGGTTCCGCGGTCCATCTCCCCCTCCAAGACACCGCCCTCTCCTAGAAATTCAAGACTTCGTTCCCATGGTTACCCACCTCCCTACCTATCTGTCTCTCTGTCTCTGTCTGACTCGTCTCTCTGTCTCTCTCTCACACACACACACACTTCCACCCCACCCCCTTCGATTCTCATCCTCAGAGACAATTCCCGACTTCATTTTCCCCTTACTCAGGCCTGCCCCCACTTACCAGGTCTCCACCCCCCATGGTGGTGGAGACGTTTCCTCACTCTTCGGCTAAGACGAACTCAGGGAAGATCCAGGGCAAACGCAGGGAGACGGTTCCGAGACCACCTCACAGGTTGCGTTCCCAGAAGGAACTAGCAGTCACTTTCCGAGCCCGGTCTAGAGAGCACTTCCGGGAGTGACGTCATGTTGCCGCGCCGCGGTCGCGGAGAGATTACGCAAATCACTCAGTGGCCAGGCGTGCAGTTTCCGGACCCCTCCCTGTCGGGACCCAGACAGTCCTCTTGTGCTCACAGCCTCGCTGGAGTTTCCCAGCTGTGAACATACTACAGCTCAGCTGGACGCCGGTGACTCACGCCTGTCATTTTAGCTTCTCGGGAGACTGAGTTCTGAGGGTCTTGAGTGGAAGCCAGGGAAAGTCCAAGGGACTCATGGCCTATTAACCAAAACAGCCAGAAATGGAGCTGTGGCTCAAGTGACAGAGCTCTAGCCTTGAGCAAAAAAACTCAGGGACAGCGCCCAGGCCCTGAGTTCAAGCCCCAAGATCGAAGAAAAAACAAAAACAAGCAAAAAAAAAAAAAAATCTTGTGCTCTGGCCATTGCATTCGTAGTCCCGTTGCTATGACAGAGCACCAAGATTCTTCCCTCCCCACTACCGTGCCTCAGGCCGGTTTCCCTGGACACCCAAACTGATCATCTTACTCCACGCCTGTTTAAACTAGGTGGTCTAGAATCTGCCATTTTGCTCTGAACTCTTGTTTTGTTTGCCGGTCCCTGGGCTTGAACTTGGGGCTGAGGGGCTGTCCCTGAGCTCTTTTGTTCCAAACTAGCTCTCTACCACTTGAGCTACAGTGCCACTTCCGATTTTCTGGTTGTTAATTGGAGATAGTCTCACGGATTTTCCTGCCTTGGCTGGTTACAAACCTTGATCCTCAGATCTCAACCTCCTAAGAAATTAGAATTATGGGAGTGAACCACCAGCACCCGACTCCAATAAGACTCTTATCCTGGTACTAGCCTTGAATTTTAAAGCCTAATGGCTTGCTTAGCTTTTTGCTCTAGGCTGATTGCTATAGCACTTGACCTATAACTTCCCCTTCCAACTTTTTGCTGGTTAACTGGGAATAAGAGTCTCATGGACTTCCCTGTCTGGGCTGGCTTTGACCATAATCCTCAGATCTCATCCTCCTGAATAGGATTACAGGCATGAGTCACCAACATTGGGCATTAAATTCAAATACTGTATTTGTAAGTCAGGTGTTAGTGGCTCAGACCTGTAATTCTAGCTTCTCAGTATGCTGAATGGATGGAAGTTCGAAGTCAGCTTCACCAGACAATCCACAAGGCTCCCTCCCCAAAATAAACAGAAAACGCAGGGTTGGAAGAGTGGCTCAAGTGGTAGAGCACCAGTCAACCAAGCTGACCAAGCATAAGGCCCTAAGTTTAATTACTGGTACTGATAATGGAGTTCTGTTTTGGAATGATAAAAATGTTCTGAAATTGTGTTAGTGGTTGCATGACTAAATATACTCAAGATCATTGAAGCCAGGAGCCAGTAGCTCATGCCTGTAACCGCAGGTACTCAGGAGGCTGAGATCTGAGATCAAAGTTCAAAGCCAGCCTGGATAGGATAGTCCATGAGACTCATCCCTAATGAATCACCAAAAAGGATGGAAGTAGAGCTGTGGCTCAAGTGATAGAGCACTAGCTTTGAGCATAAAAGCTCAGGCACAGTGCCCAGGCCTTGAGTTCAAACCCAGAATGGATACAAAAACAAACAATAAAAAACACAGGCCTGGTACCAGTGGCTCAGGCCTATAATTCTGAGATCTGAGGGATCTCCATTCTAAGCCAGCACAGGCAGAAAAGTCTGTGAGACACTTTATCTCCAATCAACCCCCAGAAAACCTAAGTGGATCTGTGACTCAATGTGATAGAGCACTAGCCTTGAGTAGAAAAGCTCAGGGACAGTGCCCAGGCCTTCTATGCTTTTTTTTTTTTTTTGGTGCTGAAGGTCATGAACCCAGGGTCTTGCAGATGGCTAGGCAAGTGTTCTACACTGAATTGAATCTCCATCCCTGAATTTTACAATTTTTTTGTGGGGGAGGGGGACAGTTGTGGGGCTCAAACTCAAAGCCTAGACACTGTCCCTAAGCTTTTTCACTCAAGGCTAGTGATCTACAACTTCAAGCCACAGCTCCACTTCCAGTTTCCTAGTAGTTTTTAATTAGAGATAGGAATCTCATAGATGGCTGGGCACCAATGGCTCACACTTGTAATCCTAGCTACTGAGGAGGCTGAGATCTGAGAATCGCAGTTCAAAGCCAGCTTGGACAGGAAAGTCCGTGAGACTTATTTCCGATAAACCACTAGAAAACCAGAAGTGATGCTATGGCTCAAGCGGTAGAGCACTCGCCTTGAGCTGAAGAGCTCAGGGACAGTGCCCAAGCCCAGAGTTCAAGCCCCATGACCAAAAAAAAAAAAAGGCTTATGGACTCTTATGGAGTAGCTAGGATTACATGTGTGAGTCACCAGTAGCTGGCTGAATTCTGCATTTTGGGGTAAAATGTCAAAGTATGCAAATAATATCAATAGTTATTAATATAATAATTATATTATATAATAATATAATAGTTATCAATAGTTATTAATGAAATCAGTATCATATTCCATAAATACAATATTAAATGTTAAATTTAATATTAATGGTTAGGAATGTGGCCTAGTGGTAGAATGCTTTCCTAGCATGGATGAAGCCCTGGGTTCCATTCCTCAGTACCTCATAAACAGAAAAAGTCAAAAGTGGCGCTGTGGCTCAAATGGTAGAGCAAAAGAAGCTCAGAGAAAGCAGGGTACCAGTGGCTCGTGCCTCTATTCCTAGCTACTCCGGAGGCTGAGATATGAGGATCGTGCTTCAAAGCCAGCCCAGGCCGACTTATCACCAATAAACCACTAGAAAACCAGAAGTGATGCTGTGGCTCAATCGGTAGAGCGCTGGCCTTGTGCTAAAGAGCTGAAGACCGACAAAAACTCAGAGACAATGCCTAGACCCAGGCCCAGTTCAAGCCCCAGGACTGTTGAATATTAAATCTACACATGTTCCCTTTGATTAAAAAGTGGATATTCAGCCTTGGTCTGGTATGTTAAATAGTGGAAGGATGCCAGAGGTAGGGGGATCATGGTCTGAGGCCTGCCCAATGCAAAAATGAGAGGCCCTACTTTAAAAAAGAAAACAAGGGGCTGGGAAGGTGGCTCAGTGGTAGAGCACTTGCCTTGCATGCATGAGGCCCTGGGTTCGATTCCTCAGCACCACATAAGCAAAAAAGAAAAAACCTGGAAGTGGCGCTGTGGCTCAAGTGGTAGAGTGCTAGCCTTGGGCTGAAGAACTGAGGGACAGCGCCCAGGCCCAGAGTTCAGGCCCCACAACTGGACCGCCCCCCCCCCCCAAGAAAAAGAAAACAATACTTTTTTGAAGGCATGGAGGTGTGACTGAAGTAGTAGAGTCCCTAGCAAGTTGAAGGCCCTAAGTTTAAACCTCCAGTAGTACCAAGAAAGTAAAAAAAGACATTCAGGGCTGGGAAGGTGGCTCTGTGGTAGAGCACTTGCCTTGCACGCATGAGGCCCTGGGTTTGATTCCTCAGCACCACATAAGCAGAAAAAACTGGAAGTGGCACTGTGGCTCAAGTGGTAGAGTGCTAGCCTTGAGCTGAAGAGCTGAGCGACAGCACCTAGGCCGAGTTCAGGCTCACGACCAGCAAAAAAAAAAAAAAAAAAGACATACAGCCATTTAAGAAAGCTAGCACCAAATAAGACCTTTCCTTAAGTTCCTCAAGAAGAAAAAGGTTTGAAAAAGGGAAGTTTTTTAAGGGGGAGGAGTTGGTCATGGGGCTTGAACTCTGGGCCTGGGCACTGTCCCTCACCTCTTCAGCTCAAGGCGAGCGCTCTACCACTTGAGCCACAGTGCCACTTCTGGTTTTCTGAGTGGTTTATTGGAGATGAGAGTCTCACAGACTTTCCTGCCTGGGCTGGCTTTGAACCGTGACCCCCAGATCTCAGCCTCCTGAGTAGCTAGGATTACAGGCGTGAGCCACCGGAGCCTGGTTTAAAAAAAAAAAAAAAAAGGAATTTTTTTTTTCACTCTGCAAATACTTGCAGTGCCCATCATCCCACACTTGGGGCAAACTGATATGTGAGATGTAAAGCTACAGTGTGCTCCCAGTGTTCCATCCATGGAAGCAAGGCTTATTAAATGGCAAACAAGAGACACATATAGTGGTTATGTGTTTTTAATCAAGCTACTTATTAGTGCAAGACTTCTCTATAATTCCTGGCTGTTATTTCCTGTGCCTCATTTTTCCTGATCTATCCTGCCTCAGAGCCAACATAATACCCATACCACAGTCCAGCAGTGGACTCTTCCTGGGACAAGACATTCAACTGTTCTTCATCCCCTTTAAAGGAAACGATCCAATTTTTGTGTTCTTCCACACAAATATACCTTCTTTCTGGTGTGCTGTGATCAAACAAGGGCCACATCTAGAAGACAAGGACTGACCATTGAGCTACATCCCCATTCTTTTTTCAGTACTGACACTTGGTAAGCAGGCATTCTGTGAATTCACCTCCAGCTCCTTTGTTGTTGTTTTGTTTTGGTTAGTTGTGGGGCTTGAACTCTGGGCCTGGGCTCTGCCCCTGAGCTCTTCAGCTCAAAGCTAGTGCTCTTGGGGCTGGGAAGGTGGCTCAGTGGTACAGTGCTGTGGCTCAAGTGGTAGAGTGATAGCCTTGAGCTGAAGAGCTGAGGGACAGCGCCCAGGTCCAGAGTTCAGGCCCCACGACCGTACCAAAAAAAAAAAAAGCTAGTGCTCTTGCATTTTGAGCCACAGTGCCACTTCTGGCTCTCTGGTGGTTAATTGGTGATGAGTCTCACAGACTTTTCTGCCTGGGCTGGCTTTGAACAGTGATCCTAAGATCTCAGCCTTCTGAGGAGGTAGGAGTAGGATTACAGGCATGAGCCAACAGCACTCCCCACCAGCTCCTTCTTTTTATCTTTTCTGTGTGTGTGTGTGTGTGTGTGTGTGCGCGCGTGTGTGTGTGTGTGTGTGCTAGTTCTAAGGTTTGAACTTGGGGCCTTTGCACTCTACTCTTCCTGAGTTTTTTTCTGCTCACAGCTGGCACTCTCACTTGCAACACACCTCCTATCTGGCATTTTGCTGATTCCCTGGAGAGAGAGATTAGGATATTTATTTGCCATAATCTTCAGATTTCAGCCTCCTAAGTGTCTAGGATTATAGGTATGAGCCACTGGTGCCTGGCTTAAAACCTGTCTTTCCATAGACACAAGCAAGAAAATGTCTTTCTTCTGACAGCTAGACTTCGTATGTCTACACTATTCAAAAATAGGTACTGAAAGAAGTTTCACCTTGGCCGGGCGCCGGTGGCTCACGCCTGTAATCCTAGCTACTCAGAATGCTGAGATCTGAGGATCACAGTTCAAAGCCAGCCTGGGCAGGAGAGACCGTGAGACTCCTATCTCCAATAAACCACTAGAAAACCAGAAGTGGTGCTGTAGCTCAAGTGGTAGAGAGCTCCTCTTGAGCTGAAGAGCTGAGGGACAGCGCCCAGGCCCAGAGTTCAAGCCCCACAACCGCCAAAAAAAAAAAAAAGAAAAAATTAAAAAGAAGTTTTACCTTTACTTCCACATATCAGATTGTCACTCTTGTGTTTACAGGTCTCAGCTGTAACTGTAAATTTAGCATTTTCTCAGGGAATTTTTTTTTTTTTTTTTGTGGCAGTACTAGTGTTTTAACTCTGGGCTTTGTTATTGGTATGTAGGCTCTCTACCACTTAAGTCACACCTCCAGCCTAAGTTTATCCTAAGCCCAGCAGGGGCTTTCTTGGAAGGGAGTCCCTTGGAACATAGGAGGAACAAGTACTTCAGGACAAGAATGAATTTAAAGTTGTATTTTCTAGTACCTGGCAGCATTTATTCCTACTCCTATTTTATAAAAGTTAAGAAAGGGCTAGGAAGGGGGCACCTGGATTTGAACCAGGGACCTCTTGATCTGCAGTCAAATGCTCTACCCCTGAGCTATACCCCCACACCTTGCTATGTTTCTCTTCCTTGTCTACTTATGGTGACTCAATGTGACACAGTTCCGCCCACACTAATGCTCTGGCAAGCTTTGTGTTCTGAAGCCTCACCTTTGGCTAATCTCCTGGCCACTGATAAACTGGGTGGAGATACTTAAAAATGATATCCTGGAAACAGCTAATAAGCAGAGAATACTGTTAAATCTGTGTCACAATCCTTGGACTAAGAAACTCCTCTGTTATCATCTTGTTTATTCCTTTCCTTCGTGATGGAGGGTAAAAAGAGAACATTCATTTTTTTTGGATGGGGTTTAATGTATGAGGAAAATCAGAAAATTCTTCTCAAGGCAAGGGAGGTCCAATATGTTGGCCTACTGCCTGTTCCTGCCCTGTTTTTAGTTTTGCTACAGTTTCAATATGTAGCCTAGGCTTTCCTGGAACTTGCTAGGTAGCTAGACTGGCCTCAAATTTATGACCCTTTTGTCTTGGACTCCCAACTGCTAGGATTACAGGTATGAACCAGCACACCATCCTTCCTGTATTTACTCTGTGTTTGTGTTCCAGGGCTTGAATTCAGATCACAGCCTCTAGTTCTCCCTCTACCATTTGAGTTGTGTCTCTAGTCCAGCTTCTTTGCCAGCTAGTTGGAAACTCTCTCTTAGAATTGTCTGCCCAAGCTGGCTTTAAGATCCTCAGATCTCATCCTCCTAGTGGCTAGGATTACAGGCATTAGCCACCAGTGCCCCACTTCCTTCTCTGTTCCTGATGGAAACAGTAGCCAGGCCTTCCTGCAGAAGTGCTTTACTGAGAGTAAAAGTGTGGTGCATTAGTGTTAAGGATAGAACATTGGTCTAGAATGTGCAAGGCCCTGGATTTGATCTGTGATATTGCAAGGGAAAAGTGTGATTCCTTCTTATCACACCAGCCTAGGGGAAAAGAAAGGGCCCTTGTTGGCAAGGAGGACAAAGGAGTAGGCCACAGAACCTTTTGTCCCTCTCCCCTCCTTTTCAGAGGTAAAGAAACCAGCCGGCCCCCTCCACCTACCTTAGGAAAGAAATAGCACACTTTAAGCACAAATAAAACGCTTTTGTTTTTTAATATAAAATAACTGACTTCATCTAAACATGCTTTAGAAATTCAGGTCAAGGGCTGTGAAGTGATGCAATCAGAAGAGAGGAAACTGAGTGACCTCTCCAAACACCGATGTGCGCTGCCGGAGGGCTGGTGTGTTCCTGCGGTAGCCAAACCTACCATTCATCCCTGTAGTAATCACCTTCAGGTCAGTATTGTAGTGATCGTGGCCGGTCACTTGCTGGAGGGAATGCCCTTGGGGAGAAAAGACAGAGACTGAGCCTGTAGGCAGCCTTCTCTTGCTTTCCCCATCTTCATAGGCTGGTGTGGAATGCCACATACAACCCCCCATTGCAGCCCAAATCTATAGTTGAATACTCACTCCTCAAGTTCCCCAGCTTCTTAATCAAAACCAAGGGCTGGTGAGGTTCAGGAGACACAAGTTTCCTAGATGTTAACCCCGCCACAGGAATAGTTGCAAGATTGTGAATGATAATGTGCAGAGGCAGGAGAGGCCAGAAGCTTCTAGGCTTGGCTGAATTTGCCTAGTACCCAAGAGAGGTGAGATATTTTTACCTTCACCTCTAACCCATTTGGAGAAAATGGATGGCCGCATGCTGCAAGGGATCATGTGACTATCATGTGGCCAGAGGGTGGTGGAGGTGAGCTAAGAGGAGGGTTCACTCTGCCAGAAAATTCCTCACAACCTCCCCTTGCCTGTCAAACTGAGCTTGAAAAATGAGCAAGACACAGTGTGTTCAGGGTTGCAGTGACAGAATGGAATGTGGGATTTACAGAGAACAGATAGGAATTCCAATCTCAGTTCAACCCTCCCTAACAAATCACTATCATGCAACACAGCTGGTATCCCAGCTGCAACCTGGGAAGAGTGTGAAGGCAGGAAATTCTGGACACACATTCTTCAGGTGCTCAGGAATTGAGAGTTAGAAGCAGTGTGGCACCACTTGTTCATATACAAGAAGAAAAGCTGGAAGGATGCATCCCTGGCCTCTTCTCCTGCCAAACCAGACCTTTCTGGAGCCCGGTTTCTCTAAGCTGTGTATAAACACTATTCTTCCTCAGAGTGTGACTGTGTGAGGCTGTAAGAGGTGGCACTTGCCTGCCCCTGCCCAATTTCTCCTGTTGAGGTATCTCTGTCCTTGCCCGAAAATGTGGAAATAATCTACTATCCAGCCGTCCCTTCCAGTGCCACCGTGATCCTGAGAAAGAGAAAGAAAATATAAAAGACTATCAGTCACCTTGCTCAGAGGGGCAGGGTACAAAGTATAACCAGCTATAGTAAAAACAATACACATTATATGATTGTTATTATTGTATTAGTAATGGGGCTTAGAATTTAGCACTTATCTCTGTTGCTTAAGGCTAGTACATTACTTTATGAGCCACAGCTCCACTTCTGGCTTTTGAATGATTAATTGGAGATTAAGAATCTCATGGACTTTCCTACCCAGGCTGGCTTCAAAATGGGATCCTCATGGGCTGTGGAAGGTGGCTTAGTGGTAGAGTGCTTGCCTTGCATGCATGAGACCCTGGGTTTGATTCCTCAGCACCACATAAGCAGAAAAAGCTGGAATTGGCACTGTGGCTCTAGTGGTAGAGCGTTAACCTTGAGCTGAAGAGCTGAGGGACAGCACCCAGGCCCAGAGTTCAGGCCCTATGACAGAAGAAGGAGAAGGAGAAGGAGAAGAAGAAATGGGATCCTCAGATCTTAGTCTCCTCCTAAGGAGCTAGGATTACAGGTGCAAGCCACCAGTGCCCAGTATTATTTTCCAACTTTTTTTTTTTTTTTGGTCAATCCTGAAGCTTGAACTCAGGGCCTGGGCAAGCCACTGAGCTTCTTTTGTGTAAGGCTAGCATTCTACCACTTGAGCTACATCCCCATTCTTTTTTCAGTACTGACACTTGGTAAGCAGGCATTCTGTGAATTCACCTCCAGCTCCTTTGTTGTTGTTTTGTTTTGGTTAGTTGTGGGGCTTGAACTCTGGGCCTGGGCTCTGCCCCTGAGCTCTTCAGCTCAAAGCTAGTGCTCTTGGGGCTGGGAAGGTGGCTCAGTGGTACAGTGCTGTGGCTCAAGTGGTAGAGTGATAGCCTTGAGCTGAAGAGCTGAGGGACAGCGCCCAGGCCCAGAGTTCAGGCCCTATGACAGAAGAAGGAGAAGGAGAAGGAGAAGAAGAAATGGGATCCTCAGATCTCAGCCTCTTAAGGAATTAAGATTACAGGTGCGAGCCCCTGTTGTGCTGTATTTAAAAGTTTGGAAATAGGGCTGGGAGTGTGGCTCAGTGGTAGGGTGCATGCTAGGCATGAGAGACTCATTTCCAACCAGCAAAATTCTGGAAGTGGAAGTGTGGCTCAAACACTAATGTGCCAGGTGTGTGTGTGTGTGTGTGTGTTGAGACAGAGTCTTACACCTAGGGCCTAGGTGCTGTTAGGCTTTTAAAAAGAGGTAGTCGAACAGCTACCACGAGCCTGGCATCGGTGGCTCACGCCTGTAATCCTAGCTACTCAGGAGGCTGAGATCTGAGGATCACAGTTCAAAGCCAGCCTGGGCAGGAAAGACCGTGAGACTCCTATCTCCAATAAACCACTAGAAAACTGGAAGTGGCGCTGTAGCTCAAGTGGTAGAGCGCTCGCCTTGAGCTGAAGAGCTGAGGGACAGCGCCCAGGCCTAGAGTTCAAGCCCCATGACCCACAAAAAAAAAAAAAAAAAGAACAGCACCACGCACGTGGTATTCAGGTAAAGGTAAAGGGTAGGTTTATCCCTGCTGGGACCAGGCCAGGTTGGCACTCCATGCGGCTGGCAAAAGACCTGGGAAAAAGAGCTGGGAAAGAGAGCTGGGTAAGAGAGAGAGACGGGAAAAAGAGCTAAGAGAACTGGGAAAGAGCTGAGAAGGAAAGAGCTGAGAAAGAGTGCTTGGGGGAGAGAGAAGAGAGAGCTGGGAAAGAGAAAAGAGCTAGAAAAGAGAGAAAAGAGCTAGAAAAGAGAGAAAAGAGCTAGAAAAGAGAGCGTCTGGGCCTTATCTAGGATATGGGCAGAGAAAGGTGTAGCCACATCAAATTCAGATGTGACCTCTTTCAGGTGTGCCAGTTTTCTAGGTAACGCAGGTGGAGACTTTGCTGTGAGGAGGGTGGTGTCTGCTCGCCATCCAGGAGCGGACCTTACAGGTGCTATTCACCCTTTCTCTACATTGCCAATAAAAACACAATTACTGCAAGTAAAAATGTGGGAAAGCTTGACTAGGTGACTGGTGACTGTAGTTACAGTTACTCAGGAGGCTGTGCCAGGCTACTTGAGCCCAGGAATTTTAGGCTGGCCTGGACAAAACATGGCAATCTCCAACTCTAAGTAAATAACAAATACTTTTTTTTTTTTTTTTTGGTCGGTCATGGGGCTTGAACTCTGGGCCTGGGCTCTGTCCCTCAGCTCTTCAGCTCAAGGCCAGTGCTCTACCACTTGAGCTACAGCGCCACTTCCGGTTTTCTGGTGGTTTATTGGAGATAGTTTATTGAAGATAGGAGTCTCACAGTCTCTCCTGCCCGGGCTGGCTTTATACCGCGATCCTCAGATCTCAGCCTCCTGAGTAGCTAGGATTACAGGCGTGAGCCACCAGCGCCCGGCTAATAACAAATACTTGAAAATAGTCTTGGAGGAAAAATTGGGACTATCAGCCACATTAGCCAACAGCCTCAGAATCTCTAATTGGGGCATGCTCTACAGGGGAGGAGGAGCTTCAGGAGGAACTCGCAGAGCTGGGACTAATGAGGAAAGTGGCTGTCCCTTGAGCAAAACCCACCCCTGCCCTGCAACTCCGATGTCACAGGCCAAGAGGTGCCTGAAACGGTCACTAAGACAATTCCCTTTGTCTGGCTTGCTGTGGGGTTTTTTTTTGAGGATTTGCAGCGGAGAGGTCACTCCCCCGGGCGAGCCTGTGACATCACAGGGTCATGAAACCCGGGCCTGGCACGAAGCTGCTTTGAGCTCTACTCCTGGCCTGGCCCAAACCTGAGATGAAACAATCCTCAGGTCGGGCCTGAAGGGGATTCTGTGATTCAGCCCCTGCCAGAGCCCTCCTCCACTTTGTGGATTTCACCAACACAGCTGCGGAGAGGGTGGGAGTCGGGGGGAGCCCTTGGTGCTGAGGGTGCTGGACACTCAGATTTGGGGAGGGTTGATAGGGGATCCGGGGAGATGCTCGCCTACCTGCTCAGTTTTCCGCAGGACAGGCGGGACCACGTGGCTCTGGAAGTAGCGGCGGGCGTGATAGTCTTGCTGCGCGTTGTAGGGCGGAATGGCAGACCACAGCTTGGGCCTGGTGAGACTGTAGCCCCGGGCGACTGTGCTCACAGCCACCCCATCCAAAATAAAGCCCTTCTCCAGTCGCAGAGGGCACTCGTACAAATTTGCCATCGCAGCCCCTGCAGCGTCGGGAAGACCTTTCCAGTGGGAAGGAGATGAAGCTCTTTTGCTCTGCGCAAAGGTTACATGGCATCAGGGAACCCTACGACACAAACCCTATTGTTCTTCGCCATTCTTCGGCTGGGTGGGGTCCGGGGGGGTGGGCAGTGGGGGAAGTTGCCTGCACACGCCCATACACTTTGTTAGGACCTGGAGGCTCCAATGTGGAGACTTGAATGTGGGCAGGTTGAGCATCCTTGGCCTGGCTTCCACTTTATCCTTGAAGAGCAGGGTGGGTGTCCACTGCTCTCATGGCTTCATTAGGATCTCTCCAGTGATAGTATCCATAATTAAACAGAAGTGTTCAGGGGGCATCTACTTACACTTCCCACCTTAAGAGTGAATAGCTCAAATGGGGCACCGGGGGCTCCCACTTGTATTGTTACTCAGACTGAAATCTGGAGATGCAGGTTCCAACCCAGGTCCAGTGAAAAGTCAGGGGGCAATTTCCAAAATAATCGGCAAAAAGCTGGGCTCAAATGGCAGGATGCCACCAGACCAGCAAGCTAATCCACTCAAGTAGGGGAGTAATCAAAGCTTAGAAAGCTGCTTTAAGCCAGCACAGGTGGCCCACACCTGTAATTTTAGATACTCAGAGGCTGAGATCTGAGGATCAAGGTTTGAAGCCAGTCTGGGCTTTATTGATGACAAAAAACAAAACTATTTCACTTAAGCTAGATCCAGGACCAAACTTCAGGACTCCTAACCACTAGTCAGTACCCTTGCTCTCTCCACTCAAACTTCTGCTCATCCTTTATCATAATTTTGTCCTTAAGGTGTTATACAGAGGAGTTACCATTTGGTCAGGTAATCAGTATGTGTCTGTATATATTTCTTCCACCCAGGCTGGCTTTAAACAGTTATCCTCAGATTTCAGCATCTTGAGTAGCTAGGATTACAGGTGTAAGCCATTGTTGCCAAGCATGAACATACTTTTTTAGATGTCATCCCTTCCTTTGCTTTTCCTGACTTCCCTCATCCTTTTTTTTTTTTGGTCAGTTTTGAGGCTTGAACTCTGGGCCTGCACAGTGCCACTTCCAGCTTTTTGTTTATGTTGTGCTAAGGAATTGAAGCCAGGGCCTCCAGTGAGCACTCTTACCACAGAGCCACCTTCACAGTCCCCCTCATTCTTTTAAAAAGGAAGCAGCTCAGTGGCAAAGCACTTGCCTTGCACGTGCAATGCCTTGGGCTCAACCACTAGTACCAAAAAAGAAAAGAAAAACAAAAAAAAACTATACTGCTAAGCACTGAGAATGTGACTGGCTTAGTGGTAGAGTGCTTGCCTACCATGCAAAGCTGTGGGTTCGATTCCTCAGCACTACATAAACAGAAAAAGCCAAAAGTGGCACTGTGGCCCAAGTGGCAGAGTACTAGCCTTGAGCTTAAAAAGAAGCATTAGGGACAGTGCTCTGGCCCTGAACCTGAATCCATGCCCCAGGACTAGCAAACAAAACAAAACAACAAAAACAGCTTAAAAAAAAAAAAGTGGGGTGGGTGGGAAGGTGGCTCAGTGGTAAGAGTGCTTTCCTTGCATGCATGAGGCCCTGGGTTCAATTCCTCAGCACCACATAAGCAAAAAGAGCTGGAAGTGGTGCTGTGGCTCAAGTAGTAGAGTGCTAGCCTTGAGCTGAAGAGCTGAGGGTGAGTGCCCAGGCAGAGTTCAGGCCTCATGACCAACCAAAAACAAAACAACGAAGGCACACAAGTGGCAATGTGGCTCCAGCAGACCACTCACTTTGAGCTGAAGAGCTCAGGGACAGCACCAGACCCAGAGATCAGGCCCCACAACCACCACTACCACCAAAGGAAGCCAGGCACCAGTGTAATCCTACTCAGGAGAATGAGATCTAAGGTGCTGACCCCATCAAACTACTGATCCAAAGTACAACTTAATTTCCCCATGATCAACTACTGAACTACCAACAATTGTAATACTTCTGGATATGATTATTAATGGTGAGCATCCATTCTGGTTATCAGGTTCTACACTTGGCATGCTGGCTGCCATTATTCCATTCCCTCATACATTCTCAAATTAGTTTGTAAGAATGTTATAACTACCACAAATAAACAATACTTTAGGGGAGGCTGGCTTCTACTGACATCCAAGTCCATGAGAGTATTTATGATCTATTACCTCTACCTTATCTCAAATTCTTATCTCATGATAGGAAATTCTACAGGGTTCTCTGCCATTAAAGATACCTAATCTAAGGGCTGGCAAGCTGGCTCAGTGGTAGAAAGCTTGCCTTGCATGCATGAGGCCCTGGGTTCGATTCCTCAGCACCACACAAGCAAAAAAGGAAAAAAAAAAAAAAAAAGCTGGAAGTGACACTGTGGCTCAAGTGGTAGAGCTCTAGCTTTCAGCTGATGAGCTGAGGGACAGCACCCAGGCTGAGTTCAGTCCCCATGACCGGACAAAAAAAAAAAAAAAAAAAGATACCTAATCTACAATTGAGGCATAAAACATTTTTTTTTTTTTTTTTTTTGGTGTGGGGGGGGTCCAGTCGTGGGCTTGAACTCTGGGCCTGGGCGCTGTCCCTCAGCTCTTCAGCTCAAGGCTAGCGCTCTACCTCTTGAGCCACAGCACCACTTCCAGCTTTTTTCTTTTTGCTTATGTGGTGCTGAGGAATCGAACCCAGGGCCTCAGACATGCAAGGCAAGTGTTCTACCACTGAGCCACCTTCCCAGCCCCGCATAAAACATTTTTTGTCAGTTGTGGGGCCTGGGCACTGTCCCTCAGCTCTTTAGCTCAAGGTTAGCATTCTACCACTTGAGCCACAGTGCCACTTCCGGCTTTTTCTGCTCATGTGGTACTCAAGAATGGAACCCAGGGCCTCATGCATGCAAGGAAAGCACTCTACCAGAGCTACCTTCCCAGCCCCCATAAAACCAATTTTTACAGCAGAAACTGGAAATATATAAAATGAAAGTATGTAAGTTCTGTAAGCTAAAGGACCTTTTTTACTTTTACAAAAAAAAAAAAATATATATATATATATATATATATCAGTCGTAGGGCTTGAACTCTGGGCCTGGGCGCTGTCAGTGAGCTCAAGGTGAGTGTTCTAACACTTGGAGCCACAGTGCCACTTCTGGTTTTCTGGTGGTTAACTGGAGATAAGTATCGTGAACTTTCCTGCCTGGGCTCACTTTGAACCCTTATCCTTAGATCTCAGGCTCCTGAGTAGCTAGGATTACAGGGGCGAGCCACCAGAGCCCAGAATTTTTATAATTTTTTTTTGGTTGGTTGTGGGGCCTGAACTCTGGGCCTAGGCGCTGTCTATGAGCTCTTCAGCTCAAGATGAGCACTCTGCCATTTGAGCCACAGTGCCATCTCTGGCTTTTTTTGCTTACATGGTGCTGATGAATATAACCCAGGGCCTCCTGCAGGCAAGGGGAACACTCTACCAGCCACCTTCCCAGCTCTTTTCACAAATTTTTTACAGAAGAAAATGATTATAAGGTATGCCAAGAAAGGAGGGCAAGCATTGAGAACAAATAATTTTTAATGGGTTATTAGATTTTTACAAATGCACTGAAGGATCATGCGATGCTGCCTGCATTAGACGCAATCCTGGGCCACAAGTCTGCACATTCCTTTGCAACAGGTCCTGTGATGGCAGAACCTGCATTAAAAACAGGGGGAAAAAGACAGGTTAGACTGCAGGTTCTTTGCTAAGCATCTCCCAAGCCCAGACAACCCTGCAGACAACTAAGCAATGATTTTACCTTTCATCTCCCCTTTATTGTTCACTATGACACCTGCATTATCTTCAAAATAAAGGAACACACCATCTTTTCTCCTGTATGATTTTCGTTGTCGAATTACCACTGCCGGATGTACTAATGGGGCAAAAAAACAGCAGTCACTAAACCCAATTCCCAGCGTTCCACAAAAGGAAGCAATTTATTCCTCTGGGTAGAGGAATAAATCACCAACTTTTTTTTTTTTCTTTTGGGTCTGGTCGTGGGACCTGAACTCTGGGCCTGGGTGCTGTCCCTCAGCTCTTCAGCTCAAGGCTAGTGCTCTACCACTTGAGACACAGCGCCACTTCCGGCTTTTTTTCTTTTTGCTCATGTGGTGCTGAGGAATTGAATCCAGGGCCTCATGCACGCAAGGCAAGCGCTCTACCACTGAGCCACCTTCCCAGCCCCACCATTAACTTGTATTTCCTAACAACAGAGGAGAGAAATAGCACAAACCCCGACACCCTTTAAAGTGCCACCTTTGTGTGCTTGCCTCACATGCATGAGGCCTGGGTTCAATTCCTTAGCACTGCATAAACAGAAAAAGCTGCAAGTGGCACTGTGGCTCAAGTGGTAGAGTGCTTGCCTTGAGCTAAAAAGCAGAGGAACAGCCCCCAAGCCCAGAGTTAAAGCCCCACGACTGACCCCTGCCCCAAGAAACACAAATAAAGCACCACCTTTTGGCTTGCATGGATATTTTTTTTTCTCCTTTTGGTCAGTTATGAAACTCTGGGCCTGGACACTGTCCTATGCTCCTCAGCTCAAGACTAGCATTCTTCATCTTAAGCCATAGTGCTACTTCTGGTTTTCTGGTGGTTAACTGGAATCTCGTAGACTCTCCTGCTGGGGCTGGCTTTGAATTATGATCCTCAGATCTCAGCCTCCTGAGTAGCTGTAAGTGCAGGAGTGGTCCACTGGCACCTGGCTTTTTTTACTTTTGGGAAGACAACTAATTTGTTAAATACTTTTTACATTTTCCTCACTTCATCTAGTAAGAGATTGCTACTGAGTAAGGAGATGTCAAGTCATGTATAGGCCTTCAACTTCCCTTATCTAGGATCATTCACCCTCCATACCTTGGCATGCTTTTTTATTCAGTCTAAGTCTTGTGTGTGGGGTTTTTTTTTTTTGCCAGTCCTGGGGCTTGAACGTAGGGCCTGGTCACTGTCCCTGAACTGCCTTTGCTCAAGGCTAGAATTCCACCACTTGAGTCACAGCACCACTTGCTGCCTTCTCTGTTTATGTGGCGCTGAGGTTGAAACCAGGGACTCATGCATGCTAAGCAAGCACTCTACCACCATGCCACATTCCCAGCCCCCCCTTTTTTTTTGGGGGGGGGGAGGGGGGTCCGGTCATGGGGCCTGAACTCTGTCCCTCAGCTCTTCAGTTCAAGGCTAGTGCTCTACCACTTGAACCACAGTGCCACTTCCAGCTTTTTTCTTTTTGCTTATGGGGTGCTGAGGAATCGAACCCAGGGCCTCATGCATGCAAGGCAAGCACTCTACCACTGAGCCACCTTCCCAGCTCCCCCTTGTGTTTTTTACCTAGAATTGCAATCCTATTTATGTCTCCTGCAGAGTTTAGATGACAGAAGCATGCCACCAATCCCAGTTACTGGCTGAGGCTGGGGTCTCTTTTGAGTGGGTTGATCCTGAACCTCAATCTTGGTAATGTTTGCCTCCCGAAGTAACTGGGGTTATCAAAGCAAGACACTGCATGGTCATGTTTTAGTAAAGGCAAAGCTTAGTACCCACGAGGAAACACCTTAACTATAGGGGCAAGGATTTTGGTTACTTTACCTTTGAGGCCAAGTCAGACAAATGTAATACTGAACCTCTTTTTACAAATCATGGTATAAGGCCATCAGCCTAGAGTTTCAGTATTCCCCTCTTCATGCATGAGTAAATTTAGCAAAAACAAGGATCAGCCTGGCGCCGGTGGCTCACACCTGTAATCCTAGCTACTCAGGAGGCTGAGATCTGAGGATCAAGGTTCAGCTCAGACAGGAAAGTCTGTGAAACTCTTATCTCCAATAAACCACTGGAAAATGGAAGTGGCTCAAGTGGTAGAGCACTCGCCTTGAGCTGAAGAGCGTAGGGACAGTGCCCAAGCCCAGAGTTCAAACCCTATGACCTACCAGAAAAAGGAAAAAAAAAGATCGAAAGACACAAGCAAAATTGGAAATTCATAGCTAAGATGAATACTTTGGTCTGTCCCACAACGGACAGAGATCAACAGTACATCCTACTGCCATCTCATCCAAATTAAGGGCCACATGTTCTGCTCTTCCCTGACAGCTCCCCAGGCTACTGACCAGATCCAAGGAGTGTTCTGAGAAGAGGAAAAAGCCCATACAGATTCATCCTTGACCCAACATATTGATAAATAACTAATCACAATTAGAGCTACTAAGTCCGAGGGTGACATTAAATGGGAAACAAAAGATGTATTTCTAACCAAAAGGTTAAGGAGTCCACTAGTTGTGAAGAGATCAAGCTCACACACAAGGAGCAATCCATCACATCTATGATAACATCTATGATAACAAAGATGTCTAGGGCTTCTCTGGAAGAGCAAGGTATCCTAAAACAGACCTAAGGTAGCACAGCGACAATGCTGAGAAACTGAATGTCTTAAGTGCCTGTCGGGCAGGAGAGGAATTGCTGAGAACTGCCTAGTGGGAAAGAAATCCTTTGGGTCATATAGTCCATGATTAAGCCATGTGCAGTTACTTCCCTTTTAACTTCTACTACCAAGATCTTGAACCAAACTTCTGACATCTAGTCTCATCTATAATGTAGCGCTGGCGTCCAAGTGTATCTCTGAAGAACATTACTCGATTCTTGCTTGCTCAACTCTCTTTCCAGACAGTCCTGGGGCTTGAACTCAGGTTCTAGGCACCATCCTTTTGCCCAAAGCTAGCCCTCTATCACTTGAGCTACAGCCCACTTCTAGCCTTTTCTGTTTATGTGGTACTGAGAAATGGAACCCAGGGATTCATGCATGCTAGGCAAGCACCCAACCACTAAGCCACATTTCCAGCCCACCTGATGTTCTTTCTATGCTCACTGGTGGTGTCAGCACAGTTTATCACAGCTCCTACAGGAAGACCCAGCCAGAGGCTCCATAAACTCATCCTTATATCACTTGACAATGTAACACAGTTAATTCCAGAACAGGAAACTTGGCCAATAGTGTCAAATTAACTGATTTCACCTGTTTTTTACTGTGTCACCTATTAAAGACATATATTCACTTAGTGCCACTTTATGTATTTAGACAGGCAATTAGTAATTAAGTAGAGAACTTCACACGGTGTGGTCCACAAGTGTCTGATGAACTGAGCTGTAAAGTGTCAGGTTAAATACTCTGCTTGCAGGAAAAAAATGAAGTAGAAAAGGGTCGATGAGTACTTGGAAATGGTAGCAATATAAATTCAGGTCTAGTTTCCCAAAAAAAAAAAAGCAAGCACTTGAAAACTGCAAAAAGAATATTTCCCATTTTCCAGTAAATGGAGAACCTGAGACCCAAGAATTTCTATGTCTACTCACCCTTCTTCCTGAGCTCTGGTTTGCCTTTCTTGACTGTAGCCATCACCATGTCACCCACACCAGCAGCAGGAAGTCTGTTCAGTCGCCCCTTGATCCCCTTCACAGAGATGATATACAGGTTTTTGGCTCCTATAAGATGTGAAAAAGCACCAGTCTTGCTGTGTTGGATTTCAAGTCCTAGACCAACTTCAGCTTTGTTTTGCACGCATAAAGCTAAAACAAAAACCTTTTGTTTCCCAAGCAGCTAAGTCTCCACGGGGAAGTTTGTCACACCACCGATTGAAGCAAAACAACACAACACGCTGCCACTTCACCCAAAAGCGGTGTTTTTACTCTGCCCCTTCTTGACGGCTCAATAGGTCACTAGCAGAAGGCCCACTGAGTGCTTTTAAAAGGGGGAGGGAGGGTGGCAGGATCTGCCAGACTCACCGGTGTTGTCGGCACAGTTTATCACAGCTCCTACGGGAAGACCCAGCGAAATCCGAAACTTCGCACCAGACGAACCACCACGTCCTGCGGGTAGGAAAACGGGATGTGATCATTTGCCTACACTTATCTTGGTTCTCCCCTCACACTTTTAGGATACAAATCCATCGGACATGCTCAAAAAGACTAACACCCTCCTCGCGTACCATCCGGTTCTTTCAGAACATAGTTGTTCCTGAACTACCGTCCCCACGTCGAGATTAAAGGGGGACTGGATAACCTCATCCCTCTTGCCAGCAAGCAGTTAGCTTCTTGGCAAGGCGAAAGACCACACAGACTCCACAAACTGGATCCAAACCAGCCCAGCTGCCACCCCACTGCTATAGTACTAAGAGAGAAGACACCTCACCCGGTTCAGCTTAAAATCAGGCCCCGATCCTATCATCTTAACGTTCCCCCTCCACCCCCACCCCTCCGCCACTTTCGGGACCCTTCCAGTGTTCTTGTTGTGCTCATGCTCTCCCTCTCAGGCCCAGAAGAGAGAAAGGAGGCCCCGACGCCCAGAGCCGCAGCTCCCTACGAGGCCCGAAGCCACAGCGCTTCAGATGGCGGAGGATTCTCTCGTGAAAAAGTCTCACCTCGCTTGGACATCTTGGACGCCGGAAAAGGACAGAAAGGAAGTAGGTACAAAGGATACTGGGATATGAAGGTGATGTCCCGCCCCCATTCGTCACGTGACCGAGAGCTAGTTTAAACCCGCGTCTTTCCTCAAGCGCAGCCTTATTACGTAGTCAGTCCTGGACGTCGTCTTGAGCTGTCGCTGCTACGAGTATCGCGAGAGGCTGAGGTTTGCGGAAGCACACGGGGCTCTCGGCGTCTCCTTTCGGACGTGGCGAGGCGTCCGGCTGCGGTAGTGCAACGTTTTCATTCCAGCTACTCTAGAGATAGAGGTTGGCATTCCGCGGCCAGCGGGGGCAGACAGCCAGACCTCCCATCTCAAGTAACAAGCCGTGTGTGCTCCCGTGCAGAGGTAGGAAGGTCGCGTTCGCAGGCCGGCCTAGGCTAAATTTAACGCCAGACCTTGCCTGAAAAATAGCTAAAGCTGAGCCGGCGCCGGTGGGTAAGATTACCCCTGTAATCCTGCCTGCTCGGAAATGGAGATCTGAGGATGGCAGTTCGAAGCCAGCCCGGCAAAAAAAGCCCGTGAGACTCTCACCTCCAATTAAGCACCAAAAAACTCAGAAGTGGTTCAAGTGGTAAGCCCCAGAAACAGCGTCGAGAAACAACAACAAAAAGTTTTGTTAGCGAAATGAGTCCCTTCCCATAGCTTAGTCCACTCCTTTCCTTCTCCACAGTTTAGCATGCTCTCTTACTAGGCAGCACTAGGCCCATGCAGTAAAGGCAGTAAACAATCAACTTCCAGCCCCCTTAACCTTGGGATGGCACTTTTCTGGGGCAGCTACCATGACATAAGGCAATAACTATTTGAAGAGCAGCCATAAATACTAGTCTGACATGGAGCCAGGGTTTCCGCCTCCTAGCCCCTTCTAGCCCCTCCTAAACCTCCTGGGTTGTATAGGTCAACCCAGACAATAGCCGGTGCTTCTTCTCACTTTGTAAGAAGGGGTCTTGCCGGCCCCTTTTCCCTGCAATAAACCTTTCTTTGTTTTCTGTACCTGGATGTCTGTGTGGTTCTCTGGCAAAGTGTATTAACCTTAATTTGCTATCAAGTTTTATGGAGGGATTTTGTTTTTGTTTTTTGCCGGTCATGGGGCCTGAACTCTGGGTCTGGGCACTGTCCCTCAGCTCTTCAGCTCAAGGCTAGTGCTCTACCACTGGAGCCACAGCGCCACTTCCGGCTTTTTCTGTTTATGTGGTGCTGAGGAATCGAACCCAGGGCCTCATGCTTGCAAGGCATGCACTCTACCGCTGAGCTACCTTCCCAGCCCCTATGTAGGGATTTCCTATGGAAAATAGGGTATAGGGTGGAGTTTTAAGTGGGTTCTAAATGGTCTCATTAGAATGAAGTACAATTGAGAAAGCACTACATTCAATGTGTGATTGGTACACCCCCCACACACACACTTCCAACACACACACACAATTTCATTCTTCCACTGAAGTCTGCATTCATGTACATATTCAACACCTCCTTCATATCAGAGTCTGTCCAGGGCACATATTAGATTGCGTTTGGGAGCAGAGTAAAATAGATAAACATTGTGCCCCTGGAGTTTGTTTTCTGCCTAGAGGGAGGTATTCAAGGCAGGTATTGGACCCCAAACAATAGGCACATTTTAAAACATTGATAAGGGGTGAGGAGACATTGCAGCTCAAAATCAAATAGGGAACTCATGCTTCTCCATCAAGCATGGCAAGGGCAGCAGTTCGGTAAATAAACTTCTCCTTTCTGAATAGCGCATGGTGGTCTCTTCATTGGCTACCTAATGAAACCTATTTAATATACCTTACATATGGTGCCGTGACTCAGATGGGGTTTTTGAGTTGGAAATGTTAGAATTTCCTAACCACCCCTTTTCTGTGAACTGAACTGCTTTGAGACACCATGCGAGACTTTTCACCAATACCATTGCTGGCCTTCACATCCAAGTCTACACCACTTCTCTACTCTGGTGAGTGGAACTACTGTCTATGGTTCTCTGTTGCTCAGTCTCTGTCCAGATGTGGCACCATGCCAGAGAGCTCCTACGGCCTTTAGCCAAAAGGCTAGTCACCTCCAAAGATGAAGATGCTTGGTTTTGGGGGTTTGGCCATTTTTCTCTAGAGTGCTCAGGGGGAAGTCGGGTCGCCGCTTCTCCCTGGTCATCTCTCCTTCACTCACCAGACTGACTCTCCTACACATTTAATGGGGTGCTGTGAGTCACGCCCACCCTTTGAGATGCCTCCTGCGCTCCCTGGAAAGCCAAAATGCTTCATTTTTATGCCAGTCTCAGATGTAGATAGTTTTTGCCACTGAAATGGTAAATGGTCAGAAGTCTGTTTACTTTCAGGCTCTCTTTGCTCTCTCTCTGCCAATCATGTCTAACTTTCCCTATCTCTTCCTTTCTCTTTTCTACAACATTTTGGCTTGTACCCTGAAGAGTGCAACGCAGGCTGGCTCCCAAGGACCCCCCTCTAGGTTCCCTCTCAAAGGCTAGCCATTCTAGGTTTGAAAATTGTGAGTTTCCATTTGTTTAGGTTTTCTTTGCATTTTTTCAGAAATTCGCCATCTTGAGTTCGCCATCTGGCCACATGGTAGGTTAAGGATTAGGTCTCATCTGACTCTTAAACTTCCACCAAGCTTACTACTCCACCTATTTCTGCAGCCTCCCTCGTGAGGAACTCCCACTTGCGGTCTCCCTAGTGAGGTACACCCCGTCCTTTGTGGCCTCCCTGCGAGGGCTCCCCTCTACGGCCTTTCCTGCAAGGCCCCCCCTCCCCTGCGGGACCCCTCCTCTGCCTTTGTAGTGGGGGTGGAACCTGAAGCTTCATGTGTGATAGAACCCTCACTGTCAAAATCTTTACTCTTTCTAGCATTGACCAGGTGGCTAAAGCGCCATCTTGGCATCGTGGGAGTTCAGCTGCTATTTCGTGCCAACTCAATTTCATACGGACCTCAACTTGATTCTGTGTGTGCAGGCCTATACATGTATGTCTGTATCTGTGTAAACTTGTTATCTGGCATTGTAATCAAGTTATTTGGCTTAAATTGTCTGATATTCCTGAAGTTTGTTCAGTTTGGATATGTAGTTCAGTGCTAGCCAGTCTACATGCAGTCCAGATCCAGTCCATCTCTTCCAACCTGGAAGACAGGCCTCGCTCCTACCTACACCATTCTGACTACCTCCACCATGGTAAAAGTAAACTGGAGTGTTGCTTGGCTCCATCACATGCAGCTGATTTCCTAGTGAAAGATTGCTTTGGATTTGTAAAAGCTAAGGCTCTTTCTGTAACTTTGGTTAACTTAAGCACTATTAGGTTTACAGAAAGAAATCAATACTATATCTGCTAAAATTATCATATCTAACAAGTTTTGTCATTTCAGAATATTTGTTGGTCAAGTCTTTTTTTTTTTTTTTTTTTTTGGGTCCGGTCGGTCGTGGGGCCTGAACTCTGGGCGCCCTCAGCTCTTCAGCTCAAGGCTAGCGCTCTACCACTTGAACCACAGTGCCTCTTTCAGCTTTTTTCTTTTTGCTTATGTGGTACTGAGGAATTGAACCCAGGGCCTCATGCATGCATGCAAGGCAAGGGCTGTACCACTGAGCCACCTTCCCAGCCCCTCAATTTTTTTTTTTTTTGGTTGGTCATGGGGATGAACTCAGAGCCTGTGTGCTGTCTCTGAGCTCTTTAGCTCAAGGTGAGCACTCTACCATTTGAGCCACAGCGCCACTTGCAGCTTTCTGGTGGTTAATTGTAGATAAGAGTCTCAGGGACTTTATTTCTTGGGCTGGCTTTAAACTGCTATCCTCAGATCTCAGGCTCCAAGTAGGCAGGATTATAGGCATCAGGCTCAGCTAGTATGAGACTCTTATCTCCAATTAAGGAGGAAACCAGAAGGGGCTGGGAATGTGGCTCAGTGGTAGTGTACTTGCCTAGCATGCATGAAGCCCTGAATTAGATTCCTCAGTACCACATAAACAGAAAAAGCCAGAAGTGGTGCTGTGGCTCAGCCTTGAGTGAAAGAAGCTCAGGTATAGTACCCAGGCTCTGAGTTCAAGCCTGAGGACTGGCAAAAAACAAAACAAACCCCAGCAATCTAGTGGTGAAGCACTTACCTCTCTGGCTTCAGTCACCAGCCCTGGAAGAAAAAGAAGTTATGGCATGGGGCGGGTGGAGGAGATATGTAGCTATTGTAAAAAGACTTTTTGTGAGGGCTCCATACCATACTTGGCCAGACACAGACACAAAAGATGCTGCTGGGCTGGGAAAGTGGTTTAGTGGTAGAGTTGAGGGACAGCACCCAGGCCCAGAGTTCAAGCCCCACAACCCCTCCTCCCCCCCCAAAAAAGTGCTCCTGGTGCTGTACAGCCATTTATTTGCATGTTAGCATGTTGCTTTGGATACTAATGTGAAGACAAGAGGAGGATGGGTCATCACTTTCCCTATTCCCAGGACATATCACAAATGTTGAAGAGGTAATTTCTCTGCTTTGTTTCCATTGCTTTGATTTTTCCATGACATGACATCTATCTTTAAAAGAACACTACTAGGGCTGGGAAGGTGGCTCAGTGGTAGAGTGCTTGCCTCACATGCATGAGGCCCTGGGTTTGATTCCTCAGCACCACATAAACAGAAAAACCCCCAGAGTGTCACCACTGTGGCTCAAGTGGCAGAGTACTAGCCTTGAGCTGAAGAGCTGAGGGACAGTACCCAGGCCCAGAGTTCCAGCCCCACAACCGGCAAAAAAAAAAAAAGAACACTACTGGGGGGCACCTGGATTTAAACCATAGACCTCTTGATCTGTAGTCAAACGATCTATCCCTGAACTATACTCCCTTTGCTGGGATGGCAGAGGGGCAGTTATAGCTTATAGTTCTGACTGACCAGATGTTACCTCTAGTGATGGCCAATAATTTGTTAAGGAAAAAAACTGATAGTTCTGCTGGGGTGATACTAAAGAACCAAGAGAAGAGTGTAGAGGCACCAGACGGTGGGTGAGGAGGAAGAAGACCACTCTGATCCACTCCTGATATGAATAGTAGGAGACCTGTCTTCCATCACTATAGTCGTTTCTACAGGTATCCAAGAATTTTTTTTGCTGGAATGAGGGTGGGATGGGGGCTGGGGGGGGGGGGAGGCTGGTCATGGGGCTTGAACTTAGGGCCTGGACGCTGTTTCTGAACTCTTTTGCTCAAGGCTGGCACTGGCTCTATCATTTTGAGTCACAGTACCACTTTTGGCTTTTCTGAGTAGTTTATTGAAGATTACAGTTTCATAGTCTTTCCTGCCCAGGCTGGCTTTGAACCACAATCTTCAGATCTTAGCCTCTTGAGTAGCTAGTATTATAAGTGAGCCACTAGCACTGGGCTTTCAAAATTCTTTTTTTTTTCGTTGGTTGTGGGGCTTGAACTCTGGGCCTGGGCATTATCCCCTGGCTCTTCATCTCAAGGCTGGTGCTCTACCACTTGGGCCACAGAGCCACTTTTGGTTTTCTGGTGGTTAATTGGAGATAAGAGTCTCATGGACTTTCCTATCTGGGCTGACTCTGAACCATGATCCTTAGATCTCAGCCCCCTAAGTAGCTAGCTAGGATTACAGGCATGAGCCACTGGAGTCAAAAATTCTTTAGGTCTAGTTTCCATCCTTCCCATCTTCAGCCTCAATTGTGTTAATACTAAGCTCACTACTTTGCTCACAGGAGGAAGTGATTCCCTTGTTCTTCCATATCTATTTTTTAATTATTATTATATATATTTTTTGCCAGCCCTGGGGCTTGAACTCAGGGCCTGGGTATGGTCCCTGAGCTTCTTTAGCTCAAGGCTAGCATGCTACCACTTGAACTACAATGCCACTTCTGGCATTTTCTTTTCTTTTTTTTTTTGGTCAGTCGTGGGGCTTGAACTCTGGGCATGGGCACTGTCCCTCAGCTCTTCAGCTCAAGGCTAGTGCTCTACCATTTGAGCCACAGCACTACTTCCAGCTTTCTGAGTGGTTTATTGGAGATAAGAGTCTCACAGACTTTCCTGCTTGGGCTGGCTTTGAACTGTGATCCTCAGATCTCAGCCTACAGGTGTGAGCCACCAGCACCCAGCACTTCTGGCGTTTTCTGTTTATGTGTTACTGAGGAATTGAACCTAGGGTTTCATGCTTGCTAGGCAAGCACTCTACCATTAAACCACATTCCTAGCTCCCAATATTCTTTCTGCTCCTGGACAGATGGCCCCCACTGTCTCCATTTTCTCCAGCATGATCAAGCACTTCCTTTTCCCTGGATCCTTCAAACATCAAGTTTCCTCTACACAAGAATATCTTCTCTCATATCCTTCCCTTTCTTTTTTTGTTGTTGTTGTTGGTTGTGGGGTTTGATCTGGGCCTGAGCTCTGTCCCTCAATTCTTCAGCTCAAAGCTAGTGCTCTACCACTTGAGCTACAGCGCCACTTCTGGTTTTCTGGTGGTTTATTGGAGATAAGAGTTTCACAGACTTTCTTCTCCGGGCTGGCTTTGAACTGTGATACTCAGATCTCAGCCTCCTGAGTAGGTAGGATTACAGGCATGAGCCATGGGTGCCCAGCTCTTCCTTCCCTTCTTCCTTCCCTTCATCCTTCCCTTCTTCCTTCCCTCCCTCCCTCCTTCCTTCCTCCTTCTCTCTGTCTCTGTCTCTCTCCCTTCCTCCCTCCCTCCCTCCCTTCCCTTCTTCCCTCCCTCCCTTCCTTTCTTCCTGCCTTTCTGCCTTCCTTCTCTTTCTTTTCAACTATGGAACTTTTGAACTCAGGGTCTGGGCACTGTCCCTGAGCACTTTCACTCAAGGTTAGCACTATACCACTTTGAGCCACAGCATCACTTTGGATTTTTGAATGGTTAATTGGATAAGAGTCTCGCTGGCTAGCTACTCAGGAGGCTGAGATCTGAGGATCACAGTTCAAAGCCAGCCCAGGCAGGAAAGACCATGAGACTCTGATCTCCAATAAACCACTAGAAAGCCAGAAGTGGTGCATGCTGTGGCTGAAGAGCGCAGGGACAGCGCCCAGGCCCAGAGTTCAAGCCCCACGACCGACAAAAAACAAAAAAGCAAGAGTCTCTCGCCGGGCTCTGGTGGCTCATGCCTGTAATCCTAGCTACTTCAGGAGGTTGAGATCTGAGGATCATGGTTTAAAGCCCGCTCAGGCAGGAAAGTCCATGAGACTCTTATCTTCAATAAATCATTAGATAACCGGAAGTGGTGCTGTGGCTCAAGTGGTAGAGCGCTTGCCTTGGGCTGAAGAGCACAGGGACAGCAGCACCCAAGCCCAGAGTTCAAGCCCCACAACCGACAAAAAAAAAAAAGTCTCATGGGTATTTTTCTGCCCACTGGCTTTGAAGTGTGATCCTCAGATCTCAGCCTCCTGAGTAGCTAGAATTACAGGTGTGAGCCACTGGAGCCTGGCAAGAATATCTCTTTTTGCTATGATTGCCTATACATTTCTTCTTTTTTTTTTTTTTTCTTTTTGCTTATGTGGTGCTTTTTGCTTATGTGGTGCTGAGGAATTGAACCCAAGGCCTCATGCATGCAAGGCAAGTGCTCTACCACTGAGCCACCTTCCCAGCCCCTACATTTCTTCTTTCTTGCAACTAAATTTTTTTTTTACTGTTTTTAATTTTTTTAATTGAGATTAGTTGATTGCACAAATTTTGCATATTTCACAGTATTATGGAATAGTGATACTTAGTTAAAGTCACAAACACATTTTAACCTTCACAAGGCAAATTGTCATTATCATGGTCTATAAAGTTTTTGAATTCTATGAGTTTTGACAATACAACGATTTCTTCCATATCAGGTGATATTTACATTTCTTTCCTTTTGCTTAGTGTACACTGTTCCCTTTTTCCCTCTCATTCCTTCCCTCCCATCACTGCCTTTGAGTTGCTTAGTTCATTTTCACCTATGTCCAGTGCAGCTGATAGGCCCCTCTTTGGTATGTTTTCCCATTTCCCTCTGATTCCGTGTCCTCCTTCTAGCTTCCCTCAGATGCACTCATACATATACCACATATGTGGTCAAGAACACGGATTCAGGGGCAGGGAAGGTGGCTCAGTGGTAGAGTGCTTGCCTTGCATGCCTGAGGCCCTGGGTTTGATTCCTCAGCACCACATAAGCAAAAAGAAAAAAGCCAGAAGTGGCGCTGTGGCTCAAGTGGTAGAGCGCTAGCCTTGAGCTGAAGAGCTGAGGGACAGCACCCAGGCCCAGAGTTCTGGCCCCACGACTGGACCAAAAAAAAAAAAAAAAGAACATGGATTCATTTAGCAATGATAGGACAAAATGAGTGGAAGTCCTTTGTTTCTCGAGTCCTGTTTACTTTCTTGTTTACATATCTCCTCTTGTTATAATCATCATTATTATTTTGAAACAAAGTCTTCCAGGATGGTCTCAAAGTCTCTCTCCTCTTGCCTCAGCCTTTTTCACTACCTAGGGAAGAGAGACAAGGAGAGAGGGAGAAAAGAAAAGAAGAAAGGAAGCCCATGACTTTAATTTCTCTCATTATCAGCCACCTGTCTCAGAAGTTCTGCTGTTCTCCTCATGTCCACTGTTTGTGGATTTTTTGGGGGGAGGGGCTTGAAATATGTATCTTCAAGCACACCAGGTTACTTGAGGGCAGGGATCATGCTGCTTTTTAAAAAAATTCTCCAAAGTACTGGTTGTAGTAAATTTAATTATGGGATTATACCTGCACCCAAGCATTGGAATGCTATTGAAGAAAAGCGCAACCAAGTTCTGCCTTGTGTGTCTCTACACCATTGCCTACATAGATTTACTTTCTTATTCTCCAAAATGACCATCACAGGATTTCTCCTGCCTTAAACCTGTGTTCTCCCCTCTCCCCTCCCCCATTCAGTGAGCTAGAGAGCTTGCCACTTACTTTTTTTTTTTTTTTTTGGGGTCTGGTTGTGGGGCCTGAACTCTGGGTCTGGGCGCTGTCCCTCAGCTCTTGCAAGGCAAGCGCTCTACCACTGAGCCACCTTCCCGGCTCCGCTACTTACTTTTTGGAAAAAACAGAATTAATCAGTTACATAGTTAGTACCTGACTCTGGGGGAATCTGATTTGTAGCATCCAGGTGTTGCTTCCAGTGGTTGATAGTAACTTGGTATTATATGACAAACTGTGTCAGATATCCTGGAATGACACTGAGTAACTAAGAGAATACTGCAGAAGGAGTAGGAGAAAGAAGTCAATTTTGACCTACACTTGAAGGTCCTGTTAGACTTGCCACTTTCCATGGCACAAATACTGTACTCCCACCTGCCAATTTCAAGCTAGAAACATGAAATTGACTGGCTTTAAAAAATCCTAACATTCAGTTGGATGCTGGTGGCTCACCCCTGTAATCCTAGCTACTCAGGAGGCTGAGAGCTGAGGATCATAGTTTGAAGCCAGCCCAGGCAGAAAAGTCCCCATGAGATTCTTTTTTTTTTTGTCGGTCGTGGGGCTTGAACTCTGGGCCTGGGCGCTGTCCCTCAGCTCTTCAGCTCAAGGCGAACGCTCTACCATTTGAGCTACAGCGCCACTTCCAGCTTTCTGGTGGTTTATTGGAGATAGGAGTCTCACGATCTCTCCTGCCTGGGCTGGCTTTGAACCACAATCCTCAGATCTCAGCCTCCTGAGTAGCTAGGATTACAGGTGTGAGCCACCAGCCGGGCTCCCATGAGATTCTTATCTCCAATAAACTACTTAGAAAAAGCTGGAAGTGGCACTGTAGCTCAAGTGGTAAGGTGCTGGCCTTGAACACAGAGACTCAGAGACAGCACTCAGATCTTGAGTTCAAGTCCCAGGATCAACAAAAAATACAAAAAACTCCTAACATTCAGATTGGAGACCTGGCTCAGATGGTAGAATGCCAGATACTGAGTTTAAGTCTAGGTCATGGACAAAAAAGAAAAATCATAATATTCATACAATGGTTCTCAAAACCACAAATGTAGTAAGCGTTTGAGATAACTACCCTCTTCCATCAGGTATCATCTATACACTGACAAGTCCCAGAATTCTTTCTAACCTAGATCTCTATCAAATGTGTCTGTCTGAGTGTAGCTTAGTAGAAGGTCTCTTGACGCTAATGAAGTTCAGGGGCTAAGTATCAGCTTTGCCAGTAGATAGGCTAGCCTATAATGTAAATCTATGAGATTGAAGACATAAAGTTTACTCTTCTGAAGTCTGCACAGTGTTTGTTTTGGTTGTACTAGGGCTTTGAACTCAGGGCCTACTACTTGAGCTATGTCCCCATCCCTTTTCTTTTTCAATTATCACCTCTTTGAATCCACCTACCTATCTACCTATGGTCTCCCTCCTCTCTGAATTACAGGTATGCACTGCTACACTCTGCTAAGAATCTTTTTTTTTTTTTTTTGTGCCAGTCCTGGGGCTTGAACTCAGGGTCTGGGTTCTGTCCCTGAGTTCCTTTTGTTCAAGGCTAGTGCTCTACCACTGTACAGCTCCACTTCTGTTTTTGTTTTTTTGTTGTTTTTTTTTTTTTGGTAGTTAGTAGAGATAACTCTCACAGGCTTTCCTGCTCAGGCTGGCTTTGAACTGGTATCCTCAGAATTCAGCCTCCTGAATAGCTAGGATTACAGGTGGGAGCCACTGGTGCTTGGCTCTAAGAATCTTTTTTTTTTTTTTCTGGTTGTGGGGCTGGAACTCTCAACTCTGGGCCTGGACACTGTCCTTCAGTCCTTTATCTCAAGGCTAGCATTTTACCACTTGAGCCACAGTGTCACTAACATTCTACCACTTGAGCCACAGTGCCACTTCTGGGTTTTTCTGCTTACGTGGTGCTGGGGAATGGAACCCAGAGCCTCATGCATGCAAGGCAAGCACTCTACCATTGAGCCACCTTTCCAGCCCTAAGAATCTTTTCTGATTCATCCTTTTTTTCTTATCATGTCAAGCCATCCAATCCACAGCAAGCTTTGTGGCTCCCTTGCCACAGGTGACCTGAGTGCCTGAAGCCCTCTCCAGCTTGGCTCTTATGGTAGGGCTTATGAACCTTCTTGTGAATGTTATTTTCCCTAAAAGCAACTTTGCAGGTGTGATTAAGTTAGAGATCTTGAGAAGGGGTAATTATCTTTGATTACAGCTCACAGTAATTATACCAGTCCTTGTAAAAGGAAGATAGGAGGTTAGAAGAGAGGTTTAAGGGATGGCAGCAGAAGGAAAAAGGACGCTGTGAAAGGAAACTTCTCATGGACTTTGCTGCCTGGGCTGGCTTTGAACTGCGATCCTCAAATCTCAGCCTCCTGAGTAGCTAGGATCACAGACATGAGCCACCAACACCTGGCTAGATTTTAATATTTATGTTATTTATTGTGGGGCTTGGACTAGGGGCCTGGGTGTTGTCCATGAGCTCTTTTGCTCAAGGCTAGCCTTCTACCACTTCAAACCACAGTGCCACTTCCCTTAACAGATTTTTTAAAATGTACAATACAGTATTATTAACTACAAGCACAAAGTTATGTAGCAGGAATTTCCTTACCTTTGTGTAACAGATATCTCAGCATGCATCAGCAAGTCTCTGTTTCTAACTCCTCCCAGTTATTGGCATTCTATTTTGTATTCTGTGAGTTTGAGTATTTTAGATACCTCATAGAATTGGAATCATGCTGTATTTGGCTTGCCTGGCTTATTTCAATTAGCATAATACTATCCTCAAGGTCCACTCATGATTGCAGATTGCAGGATTTCTTTCTAGAGGTAGTCTGAGTCCACACTTGACTCCCTGTAAATCTCCCCTATATAATTCTAGGTGATGATTTAGGCTTTTGCATATTCTGGAGGAAAGCTTCTTAGTGGGTGTATCTTTTCTCCAATATTTGTATCCAGAAGAGACTAGAGGTTAAGTTTTACAAGAGATTATTTGGGGACTTGGAGTAAAACGTATGGGGTTGTAGATAATGAAATGAGCCTAGAAAATACTGGGATTTACATGTTTTCAGTTTTTTTTTTTTAACATGTGCGATTGTATTGGAAAATTTAGTATAATCTAGCAAAAAGGTAGTCATTTTGAACAAATTACCAAGGTTCAGTACAAAAATGTGCAATCCATGTGTAAGAATTTACCAAGCCTTTGCCAGCAGAGGGGGTATAGCTCAGTGGTAGAGCATTTGACTGCAGATCAAGAGGTCCCCGGTTCAAATCCGGGTGCCCCCTCTCATGCTGTTACATTTTTCACAGGCACTCAGGTCTCAAGGTAATTTATCAGTGATTTGTAAATACTTTGAAGATGTACTTCCTTCTTGAGTATTCCCACAACTCTGTGACCCAAAGCTCACTTGCTCTCCCAATTTGTACAGTGATTGTATTAAGTTCTTCTCAGAGACTATTCACCAGCTCACTGCTTTAATGTCAATTACAATTTTGTTTTGAGTGAAAAAAGTTAGAAGCCAGATGCTGGCGGTTCACTCCTGTAATCCTAGCTACTCAGGAGGCTGAGATTTGAGGATCTCAGTTCAAAGCCAATTGGGGCAGGAGAGTCCTTGAGACTCTTATGTCCAACAAACCATTCAGAATATGCTGGAAGTGGCACTGTGGCTCAAGTGGTAGAGTGGTAGCCTTGAGCAAAAAGAAGCTTAGGAGCAGTAAGGGTCCCAGTTTATTGTCTGACACAAAAGATTAAGAGGATGAATCCAGGTTCAGAAAACCTACATACTGTTGGGGGTAGGAGGGTGGGGAGTAGGAGATGGGAAGGGATGGGAAGGGGAAACGAAGAGGCAACAAAGCTTGATAAGAAATGTCCTCATTATCTTGCCCATGTAATTATAACCCCTCTGTACGGTATTTTCACAATAAAAAAAGAAAAAGAAAACCTACAGACTTTCCAGGTTTCAGAGGACATGGGCAGCCATAAAAGAGTTTAAAAGTGAATAATTTCCCTTCTTATATCAGCCCAAAGGTAGGGCTATGGCCTGATAGCCTAGACCAAGATGGCAAGGTGAGGCTGGGCATCCAAGGAAGTGTATAAACATAGGTTGGCATTTAGTCTGGGTTTTGCATTGCAGTTCCCTTCGCTCTCCTTGTACAGCCCAGTAACTTGCAGTAATGGGAACTAGGGGGAAAAATGCAGGCAAGTATTCCCCTGGGGTCCCCAGGGATGACACAATTAAATTCCAAGTTTAAAATATCTATCACAGCTGACCCCTGACACAGGCAGCATGCTTCTCTCCGTCTTTTATTTTTCCTTTTTTTGGGCAAAACTGAGTTGAAGGGGATGCCCTTGCTTCTCCCTTCACACATATCATTTTCCTCCAGTCTGACAGTGATACTTGTAAGTCCCCTGGCCAGCAGATATCTGTCCCCATCTTAAGGATTTGAAACTCGATGGCTCTGTAGCACACCCCACGGGTGGCACCTGGTCCCCAGCATCACTTGGAAAATTATTCAAAAAACAAAATCGCAGGGCCCCTCCCCTCCAGCCCTATAGGATCTGAAGCTGGAGGCAATTCTGGAGGTGGGGTGGTTATTCTGGTGTGTTCTCATTTGAAAGTCACTGCAGTAATTTAAATTACTTTGCATAGGGACATGATTTCATGTACATTCAAAGGATGGATGGATGTGCATTAGGTGGTGAAACGTTCTTGTACGTTTATTCAGCGGGTATCAGAAGCAACACACATTCATACCACAAAAAGGAAAATGAAAGTTGAAGTTGGTGAAGGGCTGTGTCTGTAAGTTTCCTTCTTTTGACCTTTGCCATACCTCCATGGGAAATGAGGGCAGACTTGGAGGGTCATCTTGTCCCACGAACACACCTGAGTAGCACCTGTAAGAGGACAAGGCATCTTTTGTACCTGGTCATGCATTGTACCCACACCCTCTTCCTCTGGGAACAAAGGAAAGTCGGAGGCTTTCTTTTAAACTCTTTCTGAGCTTTCCTTATTTTTTATGAGGAATTTTCTCGTTTTCATTGTTTTAAACCTAGAATCGAATGTTGAAATATAAGAATTGAACATAATCACAGGAAGAAAGAAAAATAAAGCAAAACACTACCGAGGGGGCACCCGGATTTGAACCAGGGACCTCTTGATCTGCAGTCAAATGCTCTACCACTGAGCTATACCCCCGCGCCGCTGCAGTGAGAGGAGGAAGCTCTTTTGGATAATAGGACTGTTCCAGCTCCTACTTGGAGTACGGACCAGGGGAAAGGAATGAAGGAGGAATAGGAGACCAAGCGCTAAGCTGATGGTGACAGATACCCGGAGCCTGGGGAAAGCTTGTGCCGCTGAGCGCTGGAGTGTGGTGGGAGAAGGGGGAGTAGCCTGGTCCCGAAGGGGCTGTGTCCGGCCGGGAGGCATCCTGCCCTACAAAAGTGGGAAAGGATGTGGGCGGGAAGGGAGCTAACGAGGGGGGTGTGTGTGAGAGAGGGGACGGGACCGAGGGGGCTCCCGTTCCGTCCCCAGATCCACGGCAGGCACCGACTGGAAGCAGGAAAAGTCCCCGAGTAGGGTGACTCTAACTCGGGCATTCCATAGGATTTCAACCACACCCTCGATGGGGTGGCGGGAGGTCTGCCGGCCCCAGGAGCCCTCGGTGTCCCAGTTGTCCGGATAGGAGGGGGTAGGAGGGGGGGGGATCGCTGCCGCCCACCGCTCAACGACGGAACCGTACAGGACAAAGGGCACCAGGGGGCTGGGCGAGCCGCGGCGCAAGCACTGGGGCCCTGCGGTCCTCCCCGGAACGCGCCTCGGCGCAGCCCCGCGTGGCCCGGGGAGCGCGCCGCGCCGCGCGCGCCCCTTGCCCGCGCCCGCGGCGCGTCTCCGCCCCGGTGCAGCCCCTCCTCCCCGCCGTGTTTATTAGGGGAAGGCGGGCGGAGGCCGAGGCCAGTTCCTCTGATCCAGTCGCGGTCGCCGCCGTCTGCACAGTCGCAGCCGCGGCCGCCTCCCGCCAGCTCGCCCCGGCAAAGCGGAACGCGCGCGAGCTCGGGCGTCCCCGCCCCAGCCTCTACCTGGAACCATGAACCCCAACTGCGCCCGGTGCGGCAAGATCGTGTACCCCACGGAGAAGGTGAACTGTCTGGATAAGGTGAGCCCCGGGACCGGGAGACGCGTCTAGGCAGTCCCCGAGCCACACTCTCATTGGGGCGGGGGGGGGGGGGGAATAAAGAGAGGGGCTGCCTGGCCCCCGCGATCCCTTGACGAAAAGATGGAGAGCGGGTCGAGGGGATGTCCTGGATTGTGGGGACAGGACCCCCCCATCCCCCATCTGGAAGCCTGGACATCCAGGGCGCGGCGGGGTGGGCAGCCTCTACTGGAAGATGGGTGGGCTTCGTGCTCCCAAGGACTGGGAGGATCGGAGAGGACTGGCAAGCCCGGCGGGTGGCGTGTGTGTGGCGGGGGGAGTTTGGAGGTGCCTTCCCGCCTCCCCCCGCCCAGGACCCGGAGTGTGAGTGGAGACGGCCGCTCCCTCTCCCCGCGGCGGCGAGCGCCAAGTAGGCGGAAGCGCGGGGCGCTGGGGGAGGGGGCGGCGGGGGCGGGGCGGAGGCCGGGGGCCAGCGAAACCCGCCGGTCCGGCTGCGGGTGGCCGGGCTTCCGGGCCCGGAGGCTGGGGTGGGGGCCTGTCGGTCGCGAGGGGTCGAGTCTGGAAAAGGGAGGTTCAGGGCTCCACTGCATAACCCCCTCCTCATTTTTTCCCTCCCTGAACGACCTGCGGCCTCCTCAGTGGAGCAGTGGTTTGGGGGGGACCCGTGGGCCCTCCTCCAGAGTCCCAACCCCCACCTCAAATAGCCAAGTCCTGGTGCTGGGCAGCCCAGCCCAAGCCGGGTGGGGTCGGGGTGCTAGGGCCGAGCGGGGGGGGGGGGAGGCTGGTGGAGGGGGGGGTTCCTGCTTCATTGAGATCTGAAATTGTGCTCAGCCTATAAACCGTCTTATAGAACAAAGAGCTAACTTTTCAAAGCAGGTTTCTCCAATGGAGGGTGGGGTTGGCGGAGTTGTGGGGGAGCCGAGGAAAAGGGGAGTTGTTTGGGGGGTCAGGGGAGTGTAGCCTTCTGGAAATTCACTGTCCCCTGGAGGCCTTATGCGTCCCCCACCCCCAACCCCCCAGCCCATGATAGACTTCTTCATCTGGTTGCCATTATACCGTTGGTGGGAATGGGGGGAGTGTAGAGAGCTGGGTGTTTCCTGGTGGGGGGGGGGAGGATCCTGTCCCGGAGGCTTCCCTTTAAGGCCCTAAGGCAACGTGCCCCTCCTCTGGGTCCCCTCTTCTTCCAGCAGGAGCCTAGGTCTTCCAGGGAGGCCTCGGTTTTATTTACCCCTCTCCTCATTTTGCTTTCTACCTATAACCCCAGATTGGCTCCAGGTCTAAATATTCCTTTCTTTCTGATGGAACTGCAGGGGGGGTGGGAGGGCGGGGTGTGTGTGGTGGTGAAGAGGGTTGGGGGCTCGGCTGGGCATGCATGAAAGAGGAGTGGGGGTTTTGTTTGAGCAAAGGTAGTTCATTGGATATTTTCTCTCTCCCTTCCTTCTAGTGTTTGGTGCTTCCTCAGTGATCTTTGGCCCTTGAATCCTAGTGAGGAGATGGGATTGAGGTTTTGAAACACTTTTGAACTTGCTCTTATAGGACCATGCTGTTTCTCTGGGCTAGACTAGGCAGAAGGAGAGGACATCTTGTTGGCACACAAGAGGGTACTGACCCACCAGATTACTGTGCTTGCCTCTGGGGGACAGAACTTAAAGCTTGGAGTTCCTAGATGGAGAAACAACCTTTTGAATTTACTCATTCTTGCCCAGAGGGTCTTAGTCTATAGAGAGTGGCCCTGGAAAGACTTTATTCCCCTCATCCTTGTGCACTAAGTTAGGGGCCTGGAATATCCAAGTATCCTCCCTATTCTTCCCTAACTCCTCTAGGAAGTAAAAGCTGGCACCCAGACTCCTGAGCTTGTACCTGGAGGGTGCCCCAGGGGTTTCTCTTGGAGTGGGGAAGGTTCAGGCCCACAGGCACAGTTGCTAACCAGGCTCCAAAGGCTTCCCAGAGAGTCAGCTTAGATTGGCCTGGTTCACTACAGTCCCTTGATGGTTTATAGCCTGTAATGTGACCACAGCACAAGCTGTGTCCTTGGAGTGAAATCTTTTCTCCTCTCTGACTCTTATCTCTTGAAGGTGTAGGTAGGGTGAGTAAAACCTTGCCACCACCGAAGGCCACCCAGCTCTTAACCCACAGACCTGTGTGCTCTGCATGCTGGATAAATATGTATTATTGATGACAGTGTTTGAGGAATGAGGTTGAAATTGGAGCTGGGGGAGAAACAAGGTGACCTTAGTCATTCAGCAAATATTTACTGAGCACCTACTCTGTGCACTCACTTTGTGTTTAGGGACCTGTATTGTCAATCTTGCTACATCCCTGTCTTTTGCTGACTTGTTTCTTCCAACTTGTGTGGTGTGTGTGTGTGTGTGTGTGTGCATGCTGGTACTGGGGTTTGAAGTCAGGACTGAAGCACTGTGTGTCAGCTTTTTGCCCACAAGGTTGATGTTCTTCCACCTGAATCACAACTCTGCTTCCAGCTTTTGGGTAGTTAATTGGAGATTAGAGTCTCAGAGCTGGCACTCACTTGCTAGTGGGTGGCTCATGCCAGAAGTCCTAGCTACTCAGGAGGCTGTGATTTGAGGATTGCAGCTTGAGGCCAGCCCAAGCAGGAAAATCTGAGACTCTTATCTCTAATAACTACTCAGAAAAAGCGAAAAGAGGTAGAGTGCTAGCCTTGAGCAAAAAGAACCTTGGGGACAGAGCTCAGGTCCTGGGTTCAAGCCTCAGGACCAGCACCAAAAAAAAAAAGTCTCTTAGACTTTCCTGCTTTGGAATATCCTCAGAGCTCAACTTCCTCATTAGCTAGGATTGTAAGCATGAGCCACTGACAATTGGCTTCTCCCAACTTCTGAAAACAGGAGACCTCAGGGTTCTCTTCAGAGATTGGTCTGCAACTAGTCCCTCTGGAAATCTCCCGTTAGTGAGGCCTCTCTACTTCAGCTTCTTGGAGTACCCCCTCTTCTTTGGAAGGGACAAATCCTTGTAGTGTGGTACTGTTTTCCTAGTGGAGTTTGGAACACCCTACGACCCTACCCATTCATACATCATTACCCACAGCAGCCAGGGCTGCCCCTGGGAGTTATAAACACCATGAACAGGCGCATCCCTACTTGTTGCCAGAGCTGGAATCCACAGTTCTTTCATCTGGTGTGTTTGCAGTTACTCTTTATCAGGGCTGGAACTAGCTTCCACCCCTGCCTGATCCCATCTGACTTAATGCTCTGGGTCTGGGATCCTGAGTGTTGGAATTACAGGAGTTGGAACATTAGAAATAATAATGATCTCCTGTGTCTGCCAGCAGCTCAGGTGGCCAGCTGAGCTAACTGGTGACCAGTCAGGTGACCTGGTCGGGGTGGGGCTGGTATTGCCCTAGAGGAGGGAAAAACCATAACCCTGGGCAACAGGAAGAGAGGAGAAAGTCTCATACTTTACGCCTGAGTCACAGCCACCCCCAGAGAACCTAGGTACAGAGGTTAAGATGCCAGGCTGTAGGCATAGTGTCCCTCCCTTTGGAGCCCTGGCCCATGCCCAGCCCACACAAGAAGGATGCTTGCAGGACTTCTGCCTGAACCAGCCTGCTTACCTTTCCACAGAGTTGGCTTTTGAGGGGGTTTTCCAGAATGGTTGGTAAGGGATCTGGAATCTGGCTGAGTGCTCTCTCACTGGCACTATCGGCCAGGTCAGAGCTGTCTGATGTCTTTGAATAGTGACACTTTGGACTTGGCAAGTGTTTTGTAGTATTAGAGCCTTGTGTCAAAGTGTACTTTGTTCCCTGTATCCCGAGTCCCAAGAATGCTTTCATGAATTCTTTCTTGGGATCTTTCAACCAGGGCTTTGGGACGAGGTTCCTGGGCCAGAGGAAGGAGGCAGTCAGGACCACTCTGGGACTGTACCATCTTCCTCCCCCCCCCCCCCCCCCCATCATGTCCCTCCCTCAGACAGGACAGTTTGTTTCTTCCCAGGATCCTAGTGCTCAGCCACTGAACCTGGGAACCTTTTTCCTGACATGTAGCAGTTAGAGGCATCAAGCTGCATCTTACTGCCTTCCACAGTGCTGTGGGAGACAGCAGTTCTAACTGCTTTGCAGGTGGAGATGAACTTCAATAGTTATCCTGTAGGTCCTTAGTCCATTCTTTGTTTTTTTAAAGTTGTTATTGTAAAGGCGATGTACAGAGGGGTTACATACGTAAGTCTTGTAGAGAGTGCATTTCGTTTTGGACAATGCCACCCCTTCTCTCACTCTCTCCCCTAGTGTAAGGGGACAGGTAACTAACCCTCCCTACCCCCAGCCTCTGATTTATCTAGCTGAAGGCCAAGGATCTCTGGGAGGGAGTGTGGGGAGCTTCTTCTAGAAATAAACTCTAGTATAATGGCTCTCCTTCCTCTCATGGCAGCCTGGAGAGGCCTTGTGGAACCCGTGAATTGGGTATTGGCCTTGAACGCCCTGTTCAAGTGTATACTCTTCCCAACTTCTCCATGGGACTTGGCTCCAGGGTGGTGGTGGAGGGAGGCCTGGCCATCTGTGAGAGTGAGTAGGGTGTGTCTCTGTCTCTTGTCCTTGTCTCCTCCGAAATCAATCAGGAGGTAGCCTTGGAGGTCCCCAGCCCGAGGACAGTGTGTTATCCCTGCTTATGTGTGTGTGAAAGTGGGTCATGGTCTGGATTCCGGAGAATGTTTTTGCTGGCAGGCCCCTGCGGGGGCAGGGGAGGCGGGGCCCAGCCAGGGGCATGTGCAGCTGAGCAGGCAGAGGCCAACAGTCTGGGTGGGTGGTGACAGTGCTGGGGCAGCCTGCCAATGCCTCTCAGTCATTGAGGAGGGAGTGGAGATGTCACTTTGGGGGCCTGTGAGCGGAGAGACCACCTTGTTTTGGTTTTATGCATTAGTGTTGGGATTGAACACCTCGTGGGGGTGAAGTGGGACTGTGGTTCTGGGGTAGGCTCAGGTTTGGGGTGGGCGGGCAAACTCAGCAGCTACTACGCCCTTTACTTCCAGACTTCCAATTGGCCTTCTTCCCAAAGAATGGTTTAATATTTGTACATTTGATTCTCCTTTGTGTCTCCTTGATAGGAAGGGAAAGTGCCCGGTTAGAGAGCTATTACCCCTGCTGTTACTTACCCTCGGGGGTCTCTGGTTGAATGGGGCTGGAATTGGAGAGGTTGAGTCTAAGCTTCTCACCTTCCTTTTGTTGGTTTCCTCCTGCAAATGTCTCTGTAGCACCTGTGGCTTGGGGAATACAAGCTGCTTTGGGGGAATTCCTAGGTTGATGGCCAGGGACCAGCTCTTTGAGAGAACACCTTTGAGTCTCTTTGGCTACTTCTCTGACTTCTGGCCACCTTCTTTGGAGCCTGGAGTGTCTGACTGCTGGGATGTGGGACAGGGGCAGACTACTCTGTCAGGCTGGTTTCTGGAATCCTGGCGGCTGAGCCTTGGTGGGTACTGATCTTAGAGTTTCATCCTCCTCCACCAGGGGTGGATGACATCTCCTCATGGACATTTCTCAGGGGTAGAGTCACTTGTATGATGCTATTTTTCTTTCCCTCGTTGCCTTCTCTGTCCTCTTCAGTCTCACCCTCGATTGGTCCTGGTGGTTCCATTCCAGCCAGACCTCTATGGTTTACTGGTGTCTGACCTGTTCCTCAGTCTCACACACATAGGCAGTGGAGATTAGAGCTGTGATTGGGCACAGTGAAGGACTGGCTACATCTCCACCCCCACCCCTGCCTGCCTCTAGTCTGAAGTTCACAGCACCTAACATTGGGTGCCAGGTGCTATGTTGAATAAAGGCTTTGCAGGTGATTTCCCATGACTCCGCCACAGTACCAGGAAGGATAAGTATTATTGTGTATATTTCACAAAGAGCAGGTGCTCAAGGTCATGGAGCTAGCTGAGTAGAACTTTGATGTCCATAGGTGGAGTGAAGCTCTTCAGTATTTCTCCCCTGTCAACCAGCAGGATGGGGGAGGGGGGGAAGGGGACAGCTAGGAGGGAGGGGTTATGGGTGTAGTGTGCAGAGCTGAGACACTCACCTTGCTCTTCTGGATGGGGAGGAGGGGGGTCCCATAGGATGTGGCAGGCATCAGGGCTGGAGCCTCAGAGGAAGGGGTGCAGACTGTGTGGGAGCTTGGAGGACCTGGATCTGGGCCTGGGGGCCTGGTCCTCTCCTTCTCCAGGCCTTTGAGGTGGGTGGAGCTGCCCCTTCTGTTCCTTGCTGCTACTTAGCAACCAGAGTGCCTCTATGCATAAGCAATGAGGGCTCGGAGCTCTGAGCCAGCCAGTGGTTTGGGGAGGCAGAACTGACCTCTTGGGGGCTTCTGTCACCATTGTAACTGAGTTCCTTTCCACTCACCTTCAGGCCTGTCTTTCTCTCCCCCCTACCCCCCCATCAAGAGCTCAAGGGACTGCCTGGTGGGGAGTGGAGAAGGGAGTGTCATTGGCCATCACAGTCTGTGACCTGAGATGCCCCCTGCTCCCCAGGAGCGATTCTATGTTGGGGGTGTAGGAGGGTGTGCAGAGCCCCTGCCTGAAGTCCTGGTGTCTGATGGGTGTCCTCTTTCTGTCTCCACCCAGTTCTGGCATAAAGCATGCTTTCATTGCGAGACCTGCAAGATGACACTGAACATGAAGAACTACAAGGGCTATGAGAAGAAGCCCTACTGCAATGCGTGAGTCTAGCAGGGGCAGGTGCTTGGGTGGGCTCCTCCGGTCTTTACCTTGTAATAACCACAAGGTGAAATTGCCAGCTCAGCCCACCCCTCGATACATTGTAATCACATTGTACCCTCCCCAGGCAGCATAAGAGAGAAACAAAGGCTCTTATTATCCCCATTTTGTTATACTTTATTTTATTTCACTGCCAGTACTTGGGGCTTGAATTCAGGGTCTGGGCACTGTCCTCAGCTTTCTTGCTCCAAGGGTAGCATTTGACTAGTTAAACCACAACTCCACTTCTGTCTTTTTTTTGCTAGTTAATTGGAGATAAGAGTCTGAGCTGGCTTTGAGCTACAGTCCTCAGATCTCAACCTTCGAGTAGCTAAGATTACAGGCATGAGTCACCAGTGCCCTTCTAGGCTCTGTTCTTTGTAGCCCAGTCGGCTAGAGGCATGGATTGGGGTAAAGAACCATTGTTTCCTGCTTCAGAGGGACACTGCCCTCCCACCTTCTGCAGTTTCAGTGTGACAGCCTTTCATCTTCAAGGTCACTTCATAAGGAACTAGCAAAGACAATGTCAGGTACGTGGTCACAGGCCAGATCTCACAGCCACCTGCTGGACAGAGCTTCAGAGGGTCAAGTGACTTTTTGCAAGTAGATGGCAAGATCAGTATTCCAATATAAATTTAGGATCTGATTTGAGTCTATAGTATTTTTTTTCTCTTCAGGAAAAAGAATACATAATTTATTACATGCCTCAGGTATGGGAGTATTAGATACTAGTTTTTAATTTTCAGTCAGGAGCCTTTTAGATGAAGTTCACCCAGGAAGGGAACTTCCTGAGGACTTGTCTAAAAGGGTTTTGTAGCCAGCTGTCCGTATCTGTATAGCCTATTGCCAGTCCCCTCCTAATACCACAGCCCCATCTCCTTGAGGGCTTGAATTTCATTAGACACTTATTGTCTGACTGCTGCTCTGTGCCAACCTGTGCCAGGTGCTGGAAAACTGATGCCTGATAAAATCTCCAGCCCAAGAGGCAATGTGAAGCTTGTCCCTACTGAAGGACTGGACCACTGGGCAGGTTGCCTGTGGTAGAGGAAGAACCACAGCTCTGCTGTCCCCCACCCTGCAGCTGGCCCTTTCTACCCCCCCCCCCAGTCCCAAGGGAAATGGGACATTCTTGAAATTCTTAAGGGCTCACACAAGCCCTGATTCTCTGCTACTTCCTCCCTCTTTGAGGATGGGGGGTAAGTAGGGTGGGGTTCATAGAAGCTAGAGAATTTAACCCCTTGGCTGCTGGATCACTTCAGGCTAGACCCTCAGCTTCCTGTGTGGACAGCTTCTAGACATCCACTCCCCAGACTGAAGTTTAGCTGAGGTAGGAGCCAAGACTTTTTCTGAGTCTCTAACACAGCTCAGTGATGCCTCTCTCTGTTTCCTTCCTTCCTTCCTTCCTTCCTTCCTTCCTTCCTTCCTTCCTTCCTTCCTTCCTTCCTTCCTTCCTTCTCTTTCTTTCTTCCTTTCTTTCCTTCCTTCCTTCCTTCCTTCCTTCCTTCCTTCCTTCCTTTCTTTCTTTCTTTCTTTCTTTCTTTCTTTCTTTCTTTCTTTCTTTCTTTCTTTCTTTCTTTCTTTCTTTCTTTCTTTCTTTCTTTCTTTCTTTCTTTCTTTCTTTCTTTCCCCTCTACCATTTGAGCCACAGCCCCACTTCCGGTTTTCTGGTGGTGGTTTATTGGAGATAACAGTCTCATGGACTTGGGCTGGCTTTGAACCACGGTCCTCAGATCTCATCCTCCTGAGCCACCAGCGCCCGGCTCCTCTGTTTTCTGTGTATTTTCCCAGCCTAATGCCAGCTTACTTTTTTTTTTTTTGCCAGTCCTGGGGCTTGAACTCAGGGCCTTGGCACTGCCCCTGAGCTTCTTTTGCTTAAGGCTAGCACTCTATCACTTGAGCCACAGTACCACTTCTGGCCTTTTCTATTTATGTGGTACTGAGGAATTGAACCCAGGGCTTTATGCATGCTAGGCAAGTACTCTACCACTGAGCCACATTCTCAGTCCCAGCTTACTTTCCTCCCTGTCTTCTGGGAGACATCATGGTAGGAGCAGGGGGTAGGAGTTGGGGAGAGGCAGAAGATAAAGCTTCTTTCCTACATGCCACTTCTATCCTGCCTGTGAGGCAAGGCTTCCCAGGTCATGTAGGCAGAGAAGAAGAGGTTGGCTTTTTCCCTTTCCTCACACACACGTGTGACCCAGCATGTTTGTTGAGAAAGGACTGTGGGCAAGGGGGAAGACTGGGAGACTGAAGCAGCTCAGGCAACACCTTAACCAAGGTCCATTTGCTACCTGCTAGTTCCCAATGCCCACAGCAGGTCTGTGCTGTCTGTTGGGCTAGCTGTCCATAGTGGCAAGCTGGGATATGGGCTGTCTGCTATTGTCTATCTGTTCCCCGAACCAGGACCCTAGGCCAGAGCTCCTGCTGTATGCCAGGCACATACCCATTGTTTGCTGTCATTCCCTCCTGGTGTCATTTTTTTAGCAGTATTCAGGTTTCCAAATCCTGGGGTTTCTGGGGTATAGATTTTTCCCCATTTCTGTCCTAGCCATGCTTTATGTCCAGCCACTGGCCTGGCTTCCTTTTTACCCAGCATCCCCTTGTTCCTTCCCCCACTAGGCTAAACCTGCAGCAGGGTTCTCAGGAGCTGGTGGTATCTGCCCTGCATTTTGCCAGGATTTGGCCCTCTGTGTCGTTCCCCCCTCCCCTGGCCCCTTGGGTGAGGGTTATGAGGTTGGTATGGTAGGTGCTCCAAGCTCTGCCTGTTCCTGAGCCCAAGGGCAGCTAGGGAGAAGAGGATGAGAGAGAAGAAAGCTGTCTTTCCCTAGCATCTAACCACTAAGATGAAAGTTCTGGAAAGCAACTGTAAGCAGCAAAAAGGCGGCTTCTGTTTCCCTCCTTGCGTCAGACTTGTTTGGGAGTGAGGTAGGGGTGTGAACACAGTACAGAGCTCTCAGCCAGCCGCCTGCGTGATGGGCCCTGTACGTGCAGTTACACACTTGGCTGGTGCCTCCTAAAGATACACACTCACTTGGGTGCCAGCTCAATGTGCTGCTGTTGTTTCTCAGTCAGGCAGAAGCTATTTTGGCATGACTGGTGGCCAGGTAGAGGCTATACTACTGCTTAAGGCACATTAGCCTAAAAACTGATGATCAGTTCTTTCTGGAAGGATTTAGGTGGAGGGAGCCAGCCTGCTCTGGGGGCTAGAGAAATATTTATGCCCCCATTTATTTGTTTTGCAAACTAGATTTTCCCAGCCCTGGCCTGACTCTTACAAACCTATTTCTTTTTCTCCATGCAAATGGTCCCAGGGCCCTGGGAGTTGGGGTGAGGTTGGAGGTAGGGATGGGGGCTTTTAAACAGGATCCTGGTGGAGAGGCCAGAGAAAAGGCAAGGCATGGGAAAGCAAAGGGAGAAATTACATTGCATCTCCCTATCATTGACTGTAGATATTGGGGTTCTTCAATTTGCTTGAGCTATATATCCCTGCCCCTTCCCTAGGTGTTAGGTGGAAGGGTGGTGGTCATTGCCACTGGATTCCAGCAAGGTACTTCAGCTTAAGTCCAGAGCCTTTTACACAGTCTTTTTGTTTGTAACTGACAATCTACCACTTTTTTTTTTTGCCTGTCCTGGGGCTTGAACTCAGGGCTTAGGCACGGTCTCTGAGCTTCTTTTGCTCTTGAGCCACTTGAGCCACAGTGCCTCTTCCTGTCTTTTCTGTTTATGTGGTGCTGAGGAATCCAACCCAAGGCTTCATGCATGGTAGGCAAGCACTCTACCACTAAGACACATTACCAGCCCAAACTCTACCACTTGAGCCACACATCCAGTCTGATATTTTTCTGGCTAATTGGAGATAAGAGTTCTGTGGATTTGGCTGGCTGAGCTAGCTTCCAATAGCAATCCTCAGATCTCAGCCTCTTGAGTAGCAAGTATTACAGGCATGAGCCACTGGTGCCTAGCACAAATAAACACTTGTAAGGGATGGGTAAGGCTGGGGCCTGGGGCTTTCCTGCCTCTCTAGAATTCTCTGCATCTTTCTGCATAGACGTAGAGATGCATGAGTGCATATGTGCAATATTTGGAGAGGAAGATACAAAATCTGGTAGCCAGTGGCCAATACAGCCTTCGGGTAGCTCCCATCATCTCTTTGTCCCTAAATCGCTATACTTAGATGTCAAGGCTGCAAGAAACCTTGGGGATCACTTTGCCTTCCTATCACACCCATTTTTCTTTTTCTTTTTTCTTTATTGTCTGTGGTGGGGCTTGAACTCTGGACCTGGGTCTTGTTCTTCAGCTCTTCAGCTCAAGGCTAGCACTCTTCCACTTGAGCCACTGTGCCACTTCTGGTTTTCTGGTGGTTTATTGGAGATAAGAGTCTTACGGACTTTCCTGCTGGGGCTGGCTTTAACCCAGGATCCTCAGATCTCAGCCTCCTGAGTAGCTAGGATTACAGGTGTGAGCCACTGGCACCCAGCTTCATACCCATTTTTTTAAGGTGAAGAAAGCAAGGCCTAGACATTTTATATCCAACTCAGCTTGACAAAATTATTTATCCTTAAAAGCATTGTCAAGCTGGGGACCAGTGGCTTACGTGTATAATTCTAGCTCCTCCGGAGACTGAGATCTGAGGACTGGTTTGAAGCCAACCCTGGCAGTGAAGTCTATGAGACTCTATAATAAATCACCAAAAGCCAGGCGCTGGTGGCTCACACCTGTAATCCTAGCTACTCAGGAGGCTGAGATCTGAGGATTGTGGTTCAAAGCCAGCCCAGGAAGGAAAGTACATGAATCTCCAATAAACCACCAGAAAAACTGGAAGTGGCCCTGTGGCTTAAGTGGTAGAGCACTCACTTTGAGCTGAAGAGCTGAGGAACAGCGCCCAGGCCCAGAGTTCAAGCCCCACAACCAACCAAAAAAAAAAAAAAATCACCAAAAATGTCAGAAGTGGAGCTGTGGCTCAAGTAGGTAAGTGCTAGCCTTGGAGCAAAAAAAAAAAAATCTCAGACACAGGGCTGGGAATGTGGCTTAGTGGTAGAGTGCTTGTCTGGCATGAATGAGGCCCTGGGTTTAATTCCTCAGCACCACATACACAGAAAAAGCACCACATACACAGAAAAAGCTGGAAATGGCTCCAGTGGTAGAGCACTAGGAGCAAAAGAAGCTCAGGGACAGCACCCAGGCCTGTCCTGGCCCTGAGTTCAAACTCCACGACTGGCAAAAAAATAAAATAAAAAGCATCATGAACTCTTTTTTTCTCGCTTTTTCATTTTGTCTTCAGTCCTTGAAGACTAAGTAATTCCGCCAGTCTACCCTTGATCTTTTTGGCTGCCCTTTTTTTTTTTTTTTCCAGAACTACTTAGACAATGTCTCCTTGTACCTTCCTATTCCCACTACTTCAGACCCTTAGGCGTGTATGTGTGTGTATGTGTGTGTGTGAGAGAGAGAGAGACAGACAGAGAGAGAGAGAGATACTGAGAGAGAGACTAAGAGAGAGAGAGAGAGAGAAAGAAACAGAGAGAGAAAGAAACTGGGTTAGCAGAGCCCTCCCTGTGGGCTGTGTTCCAGCCCAGGCTTTGGGAGCCAGCAGCTCTGACCAGAAGCAGGATGTCAGGGCTGGGTGTTTTTTTTTTTTTTTTCCCTTTTGGTCAAACCAAAAGCTCCTTGTTGCTCTTGTGGATGTATTTTTGTTCCTCCTTGAACACAAAGCTGCAGTTTTTGAGGAGGTCCCAGTCTAGAAGGGGTGAGGTCCCTTCTAGAAACGGAATGCAGGGCTTTCAGGACCTCAGTTCTATCTTTATTCGGCCTCTAGGTTGTAGTTAGTGGCAGAACAGGGGTGTGAGGCTTTTGCCATGTAGGGGCTGGCCCTGTCACCCAGGACCCTGAACTCAGAGCAGCTTCCCCCATCCTTCCTGCCCTCAAGTCTTCTTCCCAGGAGGAAGTGACTCAGAGGTCCTCAGGGATAGACTCTTTTCTGAGATAGAGACCACCTCTTCTGTCATCCCCCCCAGGTCATGGCTAGACCATGACCTCTTTGAGACCCCAGAGGGCTTTGGAAGGTATATCTAGGCAATGGGCTGGGTTCCAAGGATGCCTCCGCCCTGTCAACAGCACATGTATGTCAGCCTGCCCTTAGCTGGCAAGGCAGCTATGGAGCAGGAGAGAGTACAAAGTCTATCCTTGACCTTGAGCCTCAGTTTCTCTATTTATAAGACAGGCACAATGATAATGCCTGTCCTTTCTAGAACAAAGCCTTGTGGTAAGCTTCAGAAGAGGCGATACATGTGCCTGTGGAGTCTTCCAAAAGCCAGGCTGCTACCCATAGCTGCCCAGCGCCATTCCTTCCTCTCTTCCTGGCTGACACAAGTCTTTTTCCTGGGTTTGCCCTCCAGGATGCCAGGTCTCTTCTGACCCCTCCTCCCCTCCCTTTCCCCAGAGCTTCCTGCTCAAGCAGGCTGTCCCCATGCCTTACCTGTCTTCTTGCTTACCTGAGCTAGTGAAGGCAGGGACAGGAGAGTAGAGGGGCACCTACAGGGCCTCTCTTCCGGTGGGCAGAGGAAGAGACATTCAGCTCTACGTCTCATTCTTTCCCTACCACTCAGGCTGTTGTGGAGTTGGGGTTCTAGCAGGGATGGGTGGGCTCTTCATCTCAAGTTATATTGGTATGCACACACGCACACGCATACACGCACCTTCTGTACCACCTAGGATCTGAAGGTAATGGAGGCTCAACCTGAGGAGAGAGAGGCAGGAAAAAAAAGAATTCCCAGCAACTGGCTTTGGAAGGAGGTCAAATCTATTGGAGCCCTCTTTAAAGACAGCCATATGGGGGTGGGGGAGAGAATGGCGCTGGCTATCTTCTGTTCTCCTTTCTAGAAACAGAGCCAGGGCTCCTGCCTTCACTTCCCTTGGATCCTGCACAGGCCCCATGGGCTTCTCCTTGGTTAAGGGCACCTTTGCTTTCTGAGTCTTCCCCTGCCCCCATACCCTGTGGGGAGATCTCTCTCTCTCTCTCTCTCTCTCTTTCTCCCTGTTCAGCCCAGAGCTGAGGTTGCCATGGGAACCAGAAGCGCAGTAAGCAGGGGAAGGGAAAGGCAGGGTTGTCTCGCCAGGGCTGGGGGCTGTGGGGAGGGGAAAGGGCTGACCCAGCAGGGGGAAAGTAGCCTGTGCCTGCCACCTGCCTCTGTGCAGGGCTGGACTTAGTGTGCAGGGGTAGGAAGTTGGAACCTCTGGAGCTCTTCTTTATCTATTTAAATCTATGCAGGATTCAAATCCTTCCCCACCCCTACTGATCCACATCTTGTCTGGCTTTCCCCCCTTTCCATTTCCTTTCTGATGGGATTAGTATTCCAGTTTTGGAAGTGCTTGCTGCAGGTCAGAGGGGTTCCTGGAGCCTTCTGGGTGGGGTGTAGGGTGCAAGCAGAGGGCCACAGTGTGTAGGAAGAATTTGAATATGGCCTGTCACACTGCAGCTGGTGTGGACTTGCTGCTGTCCTGCAGCTCAGAATAGGCACTGCTCACAGCTGCAGAGGATGCGTACGTCTGTGTTCACTACGTATGAGGTGTGTGTAAGGTGGATACGGTGTGTGTGAGCTGCAGCATAGGGAGAGGCTTCCATGAGACTCTTGTCTCCAATAAACCACCAGAATACCAGAAGTGGCTCAAGTGGTAGGGAACTAGCCTTGAGCTAAAGAGCTCAGGGACAGTGCCCAGGCCCAGAGTTCAGGCCCCACAACCAACCCCTCCCCCCCAAAAAAAGTCTCACAGACTTTCCTGCCCAGGCTGGCTTTGAATTTCGATCCTCAGATATCAGCCTCTTGAGTAGTAGTATTACAGGTGTGAGCCACCGGTGCCTGGCTTCTTTAACCTGGTCATTCAGTTTTGCAGATTGACTCCTTGGACTTGCTAAGCTTCTGGGTCCTTGCCCCATTTCTCCCCCATCCCCACCCTACTTATAATTGCTTTAGTGCTACAGAATCCTCAGAATTGACCCTTCATGCCTGGCCACAGTTGCCTGCACATCTCAGCATCTTTCCACTTCTGCCTCCTGTGGATTGATGGAGCCTCATCCCAGGCCCTAAATGCTTTCAGCGTGGTGGGGTGGGGATCTGAAGTGTGGTAGGGTGGGGATCTGAAGTTTTCCCTATTAGGACCTTGGGCCAGCAGACTGGATTTTTTTCTCTGTGTCATGTGATTTTATCTTGTCTTCCTAGTTTTACTACTATGCATCATAAAGGTAACTAATATTTAATCTCTATATTTCCAAAACTACTTTGCTGGAGCATAGTTCTTGGTGTGTGTGTGTGTGTGTCTATACTAAGGCTTGAACTCAGGGCCTGGGTGTTGTCCCTGAGCTTTTTTGCTCAAGGCTAGTTCCCTACCACTTGAGCCACAACTCCACTTCCAGTTATTGGGTGGTTAATTAGAAGTAAATATCTCATGAACTTCCCTGCCCAGCTGGCTTTGAACTGCAATCCTCAGATCTCAGCCTCCTGGGTAGGTAGGATTACAGGCATGAACCACCAGCACCTGGCTTCAACCAACTCTTAGAGGTTTTTCTTCTAGCCCTTCTGTTTTTCTCCCTTGCTTGTCTCTAGGAACAGACTACTACTTGATCCTCCCCTACCCTGGACCAGCTCAGGAATTTTGGATGGTCTCCTGAGCTGTGGGTGGCCTTGGCTTCATGGAGCTGGGCCAAGCCTAGGGGTTGGACCCCTGCCTTAACCCCCTATTCATCCACAGACCATTTCAGTTGCCAGCTGCAGGCACCTGTGTTTGCTTTTTTCTTCCTGCTTCCTCCTCCCCCACTGCTGGGGAAGCTGCTGACCTGGCAGTCAGTACCCAGGCGGGGCATAGCGAGGATCACCTACCTAGGTCCAGGACAGTGAGACTAGCCAGAAGGAGAAAGGACTTACCAAGATTACCCAGCACATCCATCCTAGGGCCAGGGCTTCGCCCTTTCTAGTCATGCTCTTCTTGGTTGAGTTCTCTATACCCCGAGTTCTGCCCTTTGCCAAGTGATCCATCCACAGGGAAATGTAGCTCAGGATGGCGCAGGGCCACTGGTGAACAAGCCAAGTTTGGTGAACGCACAGACATGTGGCAACTCATGTCTGGCTCTTGAGCATGCCAGCCACCCAGCCCAGGTGGGACATGTCTAGAAAGGAGGTCCCAGGAGCCCACCATCCACCTCTTTCTGACATGGGGGCTGCCTGTGAGTCAGGGATCTGCAGTGGTCACAGCTGTGGTGGGTGCGGTCACCCAAAGCTAAAAATGGCCAGCTTTTCCTGCTTGGAGAAGCCACCCACCAGTCCCTGAAATAGTTGGGGCCCATGCAGACTCCCTCAGCTGTCTCTCATAGCAGCACAGGCACAAAAAGCGCTCCTGTGGGTCTCCTCTCCTGTTTGCTAGGGGATCTCATGGTGACCCAGTCCAGTGCAGGAGTTCTGGTCCTGGCCCAGCTTCAGGTCCTGATGTGACATTTGTTTAGGCAACAAGTACTCTTGAGCAGCTAATGTTCTGGGAGATGGGGAAAAATCAGTGAAGCAGAGAAGTAGTAGGGAAAGGAGAAGAATAGTGTTGTGACAAACGCATTAACTCGAGAAACTGTTGAGTGACAAGTGCCAGGTTGCCGACACGATGTCCCCTCCTCTGTGTAGTGGGTGGGTGGGGGAATCTTTCCTGTAGTTCCTGCAGGCTAAAGTCCGGACTGCCCTGCCTCCTGCCAGCTCTTTCTGGGGTTCAGGGCCCTGTGCTTATCATGGCTGGGCTCTGAAGAGATTGAATGCAAATCTGGATTGTGTCACTTAGTGTCCATATGCCTCAGTTCTCCTGTCTGTCGGAGGAGACAGGTGGCAGTGTTCACAGAATAGAATAGCAGAGAGAATTTGATGATGTAAGACATGAAGTCCTTGGCTCATTGTAACATTAACTGTTGTTACTGTTACCTGTCACTTGAATGTGACTCCTTTCTGGCCTCAGTTGGTCTGCCCACTGCTCTCTAAATTATGCCTTGTTAGCCCTTAGCTTTTTTTTTTTTGGTTCGGTCGTGGGGCCTGAACTCTGGGCCTGGGCACTGTCCCTCAGCTCTTCAGCTCAAGGCTAGCGCTCTACCACTTGAGCCACAGCGCCACTTCCGGCTTTTGTTTTTTCTGCTTATGTGGTGCTGAGGAATCGAACCCAGGGCCTCATGCATGCAAGGCAAGCATTCTACCACTGAGCCACCTTCCCAGCCCCTAAATTTTAATTCTATTGTTATTATAAAGATAACATACAGAGAGGATGCAGTTTCATAAGTCAGGTAATGGGTATATTTCTTTTTGGATAATGTCACCCCTTCCTTTGTGTTCTCCCCTGTCCTTTCTGGTTTTTTTGTTGGTTTTTTTCCCTGTGTTTTGAAACAGACCTTTTTAAATTTGAGGCCAGAATTGGGCTTGAACTCAGAGCCTCGTGCTATCCCTTAGCTTTTTCACTCAAGGCTGGTGTTCTACCATTTGAGCCACAGCTCCACTTCTGGCTTTTTGCAGGTTAATTGTAGATAAGGGTCTCACGAACTTTTCTGCCCAGGCTGACTGGCTTCAATCTGTGAACCTCAGATCTTAGCCTCCTGAGAAGCTAGGATCACAGACATGTGTGTCTGGCTTTGAGACAGACTTGCTAGGTAGCCCGGGCCAATCTTGAACTTAAAATCCTCTTGTTGTAGCCTCCCACTTGCTGGGAATACAGGCGTGAGCCACCATGTCTTTGAAATACTCATGGACATCTGAATTGCCTCTCACCATTTCCTGTAGCAAGCCCCCCAGGAAATGCCTGTCTCTCCCTTTCTCTCTTGCTCTTCCACTGCTAGGCTCCACATCTGTTCTCAGTCGGGACCCTGTGCCCATCTTCTCTCCAATCTCACCAGGCCTTCCTGGGTGGTCCCAGGAAAACTCTAGGGCTTATGAAGATTTTCTCCAAGCAAGGGTAATCTGAAGGAACGGCATTGAATGGCTTCTATAAGGCTCAGGACAGTTCTCTGGCCAGTGGCCACTCAGGCCTGCTGCGTGTTGGGGTGACTACCCCGCTGCCGTTGTGGTCCTGGTGGGGCTGTGGCAGTGGCTACCCAGCGAGAAGAGGAAGTTGTTACTCTGTTTTCTTCTTGCCCCTTCCCCAGAGTGACGCCCAGTGTTTCGTTTTGTTTTTCTGTCCTGCAGACACTACCCCAAGCAATCCTTCACCATGGTGGCTGACACTCCGGAAAACCTCCGCCTGAAGCAACAAAGCGAGCTCCAGAGTCAGGTGAGGGACTGAGCTGAGGGAGGGAGGGCGGGCTGTCGTAACCCGGATTTGGCAAGAGCTCCTTCCCCTGCGGTTGAGCTCAGCAAGGTCCTGCTGAAATCCTAGTGCCTGCCAGCCTCCCTGCCCCCACCCTGCCTCAGTTACTTCATACTTCCTGTCTTTGGCCAGGGAGTGGGAGTGAGCTTGGCCCCTTCCTACCAGAATTTGGATTGGAGGCTGCCTCTTGCAGGAAGCCACACCCCTGGCCCCGCCTCCTCCCATTACTGAGGAGGAGGAGTTAGGAACAACTGTCCCTGCCAGGGGTGAGCATGGCCTGCAGTGGGGGCAGGCTTCATGAGGATTATGGGATTAAATGACGGAATGCACTAGGGGAATTTGCCAGGTGAGCAAGATGTCCAGGAATGTTCCATCTGGGTCATGGAAGATCACTGAGCCCCTTAGATGTGGGGCTCCTGCAGCCAGATCTTGTCATAATTGCCCTGGGTGCCACTGGGGAGAATCAGCCACACCCCCTTCCCAGGGTCTCCTGTGTGCTTTCTCAGATGCTGCTCCTTGCAGCCCTGTGACAAGACAGTGTGCTGCTTTCCCATTGTACAGATGAGGCAACTGAGGCTCAGACATGTAGGGACTTGCTAATAGCTCATGCAGGCAGTAACAGTATGAACACTACTAAGTGTCATGCTCAGTGCCAAACCAACTAGCTCACGGATCCTCAATGAGGCTGTTCAGTGAGGCCTGGAGTTCAGGTTGGTCCAACATTGAGACCATTGTTCCTGGGTTTCCATCTAGTCCTCGAGAACAGTCTCTGGATAAGCACCATTGTCCCTTCTGCTGCTAAGAACTTGTATAACTTGATGAGTGCTTTGAGATACTTCTCATCCTTGAACTCAACTCCAGGGGGTAAATGGGAGACTTGTTTCCTTCATGTCACAGGTTGGGGCCTGAAGCTGAGAGAGAAGCACAGGATTTTGACACACACGGAGTTCAGTTGGGTCCTGATCTGTCAGCACCTACGTGTGGTCCCTTGGCCATATACCACCCTGATGTGGCCTGAGGCTCAGGCCTCCTGTGTGTTTCATGGCTGGTTTGTCTCTGCACAGCAAGTCCCTGCCAGTTGAGGACAGCATGTGGTTGAGCTGGCAGAGAGGGGATTGGTGACAACCAGCTGCTTGGCCCTAACCACTCTCCCCATGGTGGAACTCCCCCTTCCTGTTCTTGAGGAAGGCCCCTGGGACCAGAGGTGGAGGGGATCAGAAGGGCCCATACTGAGCACTGCTGGAAGAGAGGCAGACCTGGGAAAGGCACAGGTCCTGAGGTGTGCACACCAATAGAGGCTGGAGAGACCACACGCATTCTCTCTCTGTCTCTTTATACCTGTCTCTCTGCCTCTCTTTATCTCTGCCTCTCTGCTGCTCTCTCCCTCTATCTCTCTCCCTCCCTCTCTCCCCTCCTCTCTCAATTCAGGCCCCTTGCCTTCCTGCTCCAAGGCCATCTGCTGTTCCTTTTTGCCCTTGGAAGCTGATCCCTGCAGGGCGGGGTCTGTGGGAGGAGGCACCTTGCCCTACCTTGTACCCAGCCCAGGTGAGAGGAGCAGAAAGACTAGCTGTTGGCAGGGTAGCCGGCTCCCAGCATGCTAGTCTTCAGAGGCTCCTCTGCGCGCTCCCTCCCCTCCCCCAGCTTCAGGAGCCTGACCTTTGCCTCTCCTGAGCTGCTGACACATTGGGGAACTTGGAAATTGACCTACTATCATTGTTAGGTGTTTACTGAGGAACAAGCTCTGTGTGTGTGTGAAGTCCTGTGTTCTCACATATACCTGATCTTTTTTCTCTTCATAACAACATGATAAATGGTGCCTTATCCCCAATGTACAGATAGTGATACAGAGGCTTGGAGAGGCCATATCACTTGCCCAGAACTTAGTGGGAGACAGATTTCTAGCTTAGCGGATGTGGTTCTGCTCTGCTCATAACAGTTCTAGCACGACCCAAGTCACCAGTCTGTAGAATGTGCTAATCACCCAGCATTCTATTTTTTTTTTTTTGTTGGTTGTGGGGCCTGAACTCAGGGCCTGGGCGCTGTCCCTCAAGGCTCAAGGTTAGCACTCTGCCACTTGAGCCACAGTGCCACTTCTGGCTTTTTCTGCTTATGTGGTGCTAAGGAATCAAACCCAGGGCCTCATGCATGCAAGGCAAGCACTCTACCACTGAGCCACCTTCCCAGCCCCCCCCCCCCCCCCATACTTGTAGGGGCTTGTTGGGATGTAATCTCTCACCAGCTATGTGGTTGAGGCTGTTTTTGCCTCTCATAGCCTTTTCTCCTTCCTGATCAGTGAAATGGGAACAGAGACTCATTTGTGGGGATGCTAGTGGCGGATCCTGATTCTTTGAGCCTGCCCAGCTGGAGGTGGTGACAGGTCTCGTTCCTGTGGCTGCCCTTTCCCTTGCAGGAGCAGTGCTGTCTAGAGCTGCCTGTGGCTGTCGGAAAGGGAAGGGAAGTGAGAGTGTCCTTTGTCGGGCCAGCCCCACCCCACCAGGGTGTTGGCAGGGTATCTTTCCAGGGCCTGTCCTGGGCCTCCTGCAAAGGTCTTAGCCCTTCTGTGTCTTTGCAAAGCTGCCTGTGCTATTTTGGCTTTGTTTTCCTGTCTATATTGGTCCCAAAGTGGCACTTTGGGTGTCTGGGGCACCTGCAGCAGCCTCCCCCAGGAAAATGGTGTTAACCACAGAACTGTCCAGAAATGACCCTCTGATCACTCAGAACTGATCAGGCTGAGTAGAGACAGCAGCTTGGGCTGGCCCAGGCTCTGACACTCTACTCCCTCATGCAGAAGAGTAGCTCACTTAGCTTGGTGCCCATGGTTCATGCCTATAATCAGGAGGCTGAGATCTGAGGATCATGGTTCAAAGCCAGCCCAGGCAGGAAAGTCCGTGAGATTCTTATCTCCAATAAACCACCAGCAAACCAAAAGGTGACACTGTGGCTCAAAGTGGTAGAGCGCTAGCCTTGAGCCCAAAAGTTCAGGGACAGCGCCTAGGCCCTGAGTTCAGGCCTCAGGACTGATACCTTTTGTAGTGTTGTGGAAAACGCCACCAAGGGGAGAGCAAGGGGGGATTGTGTAGTGAAGAACCTCCCGGAACAGAATTGTCTCAGCTGTCTTGGGTCTCTCACAAGCACAGCAAGCATTAGCACACCAGGAAGAATGACATTCTACTCACCTGCACAAGTGACTACCCTCCTAGATCTGTCACTGCTACCTGTGTGACCCTGGACAAGTTGTTTAACTACTCTGTGCCAAAGGTCTTCATGTATGAAGTGGGGCTCACCTCTCTTCAAAGGTATATGTTATTCCAGTGACTGTTCTGGGCATGGAGCCAGCACTCTGTAAATTGTTGCTTTTTTACTGTTTTCCTGGAAGGGAGAGGATTGGACCTTTGACCCTTGCTTCCAGTCTTGGCCTTTCCGGTTAATGCTCTTCCTCACTTTCGCCTATTAAATTTAAACTCTGCTTGCTTTTACATATATATACATACATACATACATATATATATATATATATATAAGATTACATAATATAGGCAAGTACTAGGCCTATAATAGTAGAAATGGTTAGTAGTATATTTTTCTCAGTCTATTTTAAGTCATAATCTTTTCTAACTCCTCTTTCTTCCTCCTCATTCCTCCTTCTCTTCCTCTTTCTTTTTTTGCTGTCCTCTTCCTTGTCCTCCTCCTCCTCTTTCTTTCTGAGATAAGGTCTTCCTGTGTAGACTAGGCTAACCTTGAACTTGTCATCTTCCTGTGTCAGTTTCCTGATTGCCGGGGAAATAGGCTTGCCTTGCCAGGCTGGCTTATCTCTTTCTTAACACTGATCATCAGAGCAAGTGTTTGTCAAATTATGTTGCCTTATTTGTTTGGAGATGATGCGTCTACATTCAGGTCATTTATATTCAGCCAACACACATTGATTTGGACTTACTGTTTGCTGGAATAGTGGTGAACGAGACGAGACAGAGATCCAGGGAGAATGACTAAGAACCCACATCCAAAAAGTAGTTTTATGGCCAGTGGTTTACTGAACATTTGATTTGGTGCCTTAGGGGTTAGTCCTAGCCCAGCTGTGGGGAGTTGCCAGGGTGGGAGGTCCTGGTTCTCATAAGGGACACATTCCCTGCCAAAGTGTTGAGATGTACTCCAGCCCAGCTGATACCCAGGCTCAGTGGCTTCAGGCGGGTCCCTTCCCTCCTAATGCTGCGGCGGGCCACCCCTCATATTTCTGGTCCTGTCCTTGAGTGCTGGCATACCTTCCAGACCTCTGACCACCCTCCTGCCCTCAGTGAGTCTTTCTCACCTTGGTTCTCCAATTAGGTCCTACAGATGTCATACGTAGGGTCCCCGATTCCAGTGCAGAGATCAGCTGATCTGCTAGGGACATGGGAAAACAGGCAGAACTCCCCTGCTCCTCCCCAAGACCCAGGCACAAGGCTCTCAGGCTTACCAGGGTGAAATGAATTATCCTTTCCCAGCAGGGACAGGGAGGCTCATTCCCAAGCCTGGGAACCTGCTGATGTCATTGCAGTGTCACCATGGTGATTGTTCCCTTGGATTAGGGGCCTGACCCTTGCAAAGCCAGGAAACAGGAGGGAGTGGGGTTGGCTGTGGTTCAGCAAATGAACATTGACAAGGCATTTTCAGTCACTCTCCCCCATGCGTACCCATCACAGTGCTCCTCGCAGAGCCACTGTCTGCTTCATTGATCCCCACTTTACACATACGGGAACTGAGGCCCAAGACCACAGCCTGTCATTCTCAGCTCCCTCTAGCCCTTTTCTCTCCTCTGATTTTTTGGGGGGATGTGTGTGGCACTAAGTCTGTAGTACCCCTTAGATTTTTCACTCGAGGCTGGTGTTCTACCATTTAAGCCACACTTCTACTTCCTTCTTTTTGGTGATTGATTATAGAGATGAGAATCTCAAGTACTTTCCTGCCCAGACTGGTTTCCTGCCCAGACTGCCATGATACTCAGATCTCAGCCTCCTGAATAGCTAGGATTCCAGGTGTGAGCCACCAGTGCCTGGCTAGCCCTTGGTCAGAACAAAAAGGTCAGGGAATGCCCTGATCTGTGTGGCCTTGTGCTGTGGGTCCTCAGGGTACCATCAGCTCAGTCCTGGGAGCTTGCCTGGGCTTATTGTCCTGGAAACTGCTAAAGCCCTGGTCCGACTGTCCTGGGCTGACCCCTGGGATCCCCCATGGAGGAAATCCAGGCAGCTGGTGAAGCTAGAAACAGATGGCTGCGGAGGGAGACAGTACATTTCTGAAGCCAAGGGATCATTCCCTGTCCCAGGAGTATTTCCTGAAATACTGTTCTATTCTTCAGAATCCCCAGGGGAGGACAAGCTGTTCCTCATTTATCTATTCTTGCAGTGTCAGGGAAGTCCTTTCTGATATCTGACTTGAATTCTTTAGAAGAGGATTGGGTGGTAGGTGGAGCCTGGAGCTAGGACCCTCTCTTCTGAAATGTTTTTTTTTTTTTTATCCCCACATGAGTTATCTCCTCTCCAGTGGCATTGGCCTCAGAAGCTAGCCTGGCAGGCTCCAGGAAGCTGCCAGAGCCTGTCAGAGGCTCATTGATGGAACCTTCCCGGTGGCTGGCTTACCACCCTTCTTTCTGGGCACCAGTTTTATCCTTTTGGCACAGCCCTCCCTCAACTAGTCAGTTAAAAACTCTCCCAGGCTTTTGGTGGGTAGGGCCACATCCTGGCAAGAAGTTGCTTTTTTTAAATGCATTTATGTATTTAGTAGTTGTACAAAGAGGTTTCAATTTCGTAAGTCAGGCTAGGAGTACAACACGTCATGATCTGTGTCACGTCCTCCATCCTCCCTCATTCCCCCCCACCCCCCATCCCTACCCTCAAGTTAAAAGCTCAACTAGAATCTTCTTATAGCTATAGGCAGGATGGGGGTCTGGAGGTGAAAGGTCAGGAGACAGGAGAGTGAGGACTTGCATTTTTGGGTGTGTGCATGCATATAGGAGCTGGGGCTTGAACTCAGAGCCCGTGCGGTATCCCTTAGCGTTTTCACTCAAGGCTGGCACTCTTATCACATGAGCCATAGCTCCACTTCCAGTCTTTTTGTTGTTGTTGGTGGTTGTGGGGCTTGAACTCTGGGCCTGAGCACTGTTCCTGAGCTTTTCAGCTCAAGTCGAGGGCTCTACCACTTGAGCCACAGCACCACTTCCAGTTTTCTGGTGGTTAACTGGTGATAAGAGTCTCAAAGACTTTCATGCCCCAGTTGGCTTGATCCTCTCCTCTTTGCCTCCCGAGTGGCTAGGATTAGATTACAGGCATGAGCCACTAGCGCTCAGCATCTTCCAGCTTTATGACGGTTAATTGGTGATAAAAGTCAGAGACTTTCCTGCTCAGCCTGGCTTTGAACCACAATCCTCAGATCTCAGTCTTCTGAGTAGGTAGGATTATAGGTGTGAGCCACCCAGTGCCCTACAAGGACTTACATCATGGTGGCTGTGAACATTTGCTAGTATGTTATATGGTTTTGATTTTGGCTGGAGACTTTAATTCTTTTTTTTTTTTTCTTGCCAATCCTGGGGCTTGAACTCAACCTGGGCACTGTCCCTGAGCCTTTCTGTGCTCAAGGCTAGCACTCTACCACTTGAGCCACAGTGCCACTTCCAGCTTTTTCTGTTGATGTGGTACTGAGGAATCAAACCCAGGGTTTCATGCATGCTAGGCAAGCACTTGCACTCTACCACTAAGCCACATTCCCAGCCCGAGACTTTAATTCTTGATGACTCAGTTTCCTTATCAATAAAATAGGACAGAGTGTGTGCCTGTATAGATTTAAGCAATATGATTCATGAAGGCACTTGGCCCTGAGCCTGCCACTCAGAGTACACTGATAAATATCCTGGGTCAAGCCTTCTGCTTTGTGTTGGGGATTTCTCATCAAGATGTTTCTCCTAGCCGGGCGCTGGTGGCTCACGCCTGTAATCCTAGCTACTCAGGAGGCTGAGATCTGAGGATCGCGGTTCAAAGCCAGCCCGGGCAAGAAAGACCCTGAGACTCCTATCTCCAATAAACCATCAGAAAACCGGAAGTGGCGCTGTAGCTCAAGTGGTAGAGCACTCACCTTGAGCTGAAGAGCTGAGGGACAGCGCCCAGGCCCAGAGTTCAAGCCCCACGACCGACAAAAAAAAAAAAAAAAAAAGATGTTTCTCCTAGCCCCTGTCTCCACCTCCTGAATCCAATCCCTCTTTCTCTTGGCCCCCAGGTGCGCTACAAGGAAGAATTTGAGAAGAGCAAGGGTAAAGGCTTCAGCGTGGTGGCAGACACACCTGAACTGCAGAGAATCAAGAAGACCCAGGACCAGATCAGCAACGTGAGTTCCAGTCCCCTGCCATGGTGACCACACTGTCCCCTCCCTTCTGCTAGCCTGACAGAGCAGGAGGCCAGCTTCCTCACTGCCCTTACAGGAGGATTTGGCTGGCTCGGCTAAGCAGAGGAAAGGGGAGAGCTGGGGTCCCCAGGTGCCTTTCTGTCTGCATTTCTGCCTTGAAGGGGCCACCCTTTTAGGGGGTGAGGGTGGGACAGGGACTCTGTACTAAATCAGCCCCACTCCCTGAGGCTGGTTTTTCTTCTTCTCTGGGTATGGTGGGTGTCAAGGTACACACTATATACTTCATCTTAGCACAGAAAACTGGGGTTTGGGGAGGGAGGGAGGCCTCCTGTCTGCCACTAGGTGCTGGCACTGTAGACACTTCCGCCCCCCCTCACCAGCCTCCCACCCCGGCTTGCTCTTCCTTCCTGTGTGAAAACCCTAGCTGGCTTGTCTGCTGACCCTGGCCTTGAGCTGGTCGGCATCGCCTGGCTGTGCCTGGGTGGGGGGGTTGTGGGGAGTGGGTGGGGGAGGGCTCAGCTCCACCTCAGTGCCATCCATAGCAGCTGGGGCCAGAGAGCAGGTAGCAGTTTCCTTTTTGGCAGAGCTACAGACCAGCAGGCGGTGTGGTTCTGGGGCTCGTGGGGGTCCGATGTGGGGTATGTGGAAGTAAGGTGCCTCTGAGCTACAACCACAGTAGGTACTCAGGAGCCCATGCACAGAGCAGCAGGATGTACTTGGCCAGCCCGGACACAGAGGTCCTGTAGATGGAGGAGGCATGCTATTTTGTGTTAGGTGATGGCTGGTGGCTGTGGGGTTAGAGGCTGGAGGGGGCTCTTCCAGTACTCACACTGTGTTCTCCCTCCCCCTCTCCCCCCATCCTTGTACCCTTCCCTTTCATCCCTTAACCCTTCCCCTTGCCATTCCTCCACTGGGCTTCCTTGGCAGGGAGTTTCTACAAGTTGGCTGGGCCAGGCCTCCCCGGGGCTGTAACCATGGGTCAGGTAGATCTCAGAAGGGCAGGACAGCCAGCAGAATCAGCCATGCCAGCATGGTGACTTTTAGGCTGATGTCTGCTTATATAAAGAAACAGTTGTGGTGCGATACCTGTAATCTCAGCACTGGGGAACATGGAGCAAGAGGACCTTGAGTTTAAAGCCAGCTTAGGTTACATTGGGAGACAATCTGCATGTGCATGTACTGGGGGGTTGAACCTGAGTGGATGTCCCTGAGCTTTTTTTGCTCAAGGCTAGCACTCTACCACTGAAGCCACAGCCTTGCTTCTGGGCTTTTTTGGTGGTTTATTGGAGATAAGAGTCCCATGGCATCTCCTGCCCTGGCTGGCTTTGAACTGTGATCCTCAGATCTCAGCCTTCTGAGTAGCTAGGATGACAGGCATGAGACACTTGGTGTCTTGCTGACTTAAGACAAAAAGGAAGGAAGGGAGGGAGGGAGGGAGGGAGGGGAAAAGAAAGAAGGAATGAGAAGAAGGAAGGAAGCTAGCAACCAAGCTGAGGACATACAGTTTGATATTACAGATTTGAAGAATGAAGTCCTTCCCTTGAGCCTGGAGGGTCAGACTCATGCCTGAGGGCTTCCCCTCTGGGTGAGAACCTTCATAGCTGGGTCTGTCTTAAGAGCTCCCGATGCGGAAGTTGGGGGGGGGGCAGGGCATGACCTTGGACACTGGGGAAAACCTGGAGTGGCTCATGAAGCTGGAATTTGTGGCTTTTTATTGTGAAAGCTCTTCCTTGTCTTTCTTTTTTTGTTTGCCCCCTGTTGGTACTGCCAGCCCAGCAGCACATTCATTCACTGCTTCATCCTATGAGTTTTAGAGGAAGAAGGAGACAAGCAAGCCCAGTGATCCCTGTCTTCCTATTTGGAAGGCTTCCAGAATACTCCATACCCAGCCTATTTCACCTGCTCCCCTGCCAACCCCACTGCCCCACTTTGTCAGAGGTGTTAATGTCTGAGGAATCGTAGTTAACAAAAACCTCCCTGTGGCCAGACTGCCACCCCAAGGAGATAACCATCTTATCCACAGCCACAGAGCTGCAATTAGCTGATGGTCCTCAGCCCAGAGCTGGGGGAGGTACCTTGAACCTGACCTGGCGTCTGCCTCAGCTGCTTCTGCAGCTGTAGCCGGGGCCTGTGAAGTGTGACCACAAGCTGGAAGATTCTTTCTTGCTTTTAATGAATGCAATTAAAGTCTGTCTGGCAACATATGAAACAAGTCAGAATAAATACCCTGTAGTCAGGGCTCCCATGCCACCTGAGGTAGCCTCGTGTGTGTGTGTGTGTGTGTGTGTGTGTGTGTGTGTGTGTGTGTGTGTGTGTGTGTGTGTGTGTGTGTGTGTGTGTGTGTGTGTGTGTGTGTGTGTGTGTGTGTGTGAAATCCATACTTCCCTGGGCTCCTGAGTGCACTGACCCTTAAGTCAGGACTTTAGACCTTGGCTCTGCTCCAGAACCCCCCAGGGCAACTTTAAATCACCTTCAGGTGCTGCACTATGCCAGCCTCCAGAAGATTTTTGGGAAAGATAGAGTCAGGAGCCACACCTGTGTTTTGTTTCTTGTATGTGGCTTGTCCCTTCCCAGATTAGCACCAAATGAAGGGTGGTTGTTTCTAAAGGTCAGACTGTCCTGTAGAGATGAAAATTTGCCTTCCCTGTAAGAGTAGGCTGCAGATGGGATTTTACCAGCCAGAGCTCTTGAAAAACAAGTGTCTAACGGCAGTGCGTGTAGCGGGACGGTCGCTTTGGCTGCACACAACCTGTCCTCTGTTGTGTGAATAACAATGATGTTATTATTCAAAGATGAACCTATCTGCTTCCTATGTTGTGACTGAAGAGTCAGAGAGACTCCTGGTAAGCAGCTCAGAGGTAGAACGAATGCATGCTTAGCTTGTGCAAGCCCATATGTTTGACTGAAGCCAGGTGCCAGTGGCTCACACCTGTAATCCTAGCTACTCAGGAGGATGAGATCTGAGGATCACAGTTCGAAGCCAGCCCGGGTAGGAAAGTCCATGAGACTCTTATCTCAAAGCCATAAGTGTCACTGTGGCTCAAAGTGGTAGAGCACTAGCCTTGAGTGAAAAAAGCTCAGGGACAGCACCCAGGCCCTGAATTCAAGCCCTACAACTGACTAAATAAATAAATAAAAGTTTGAGTGAAATTGTCCCTTGTGGAATAGTAAGAATGCACAGGACATCTTGAGAGGTATAATAAAGTCTTGTAAAGTATATGTTTGTGGCAGTGCTATCCACACTAAAGGATGGGAGGATGGATGCTGAGCGGTGGGTTCAGGCTATGTGTTTGCTGTACTGGCCTTTGATCATGAGCTCTGGGCAATCCCAGTTGGTTATTCTCCTACCTCTGCTTCCCAACCAAGTAGCTGGCTCTTGAGGGGTGTGTGTGTGTGTGTGTGTGTGTGTGTGTGTGTGTGTGTGTGTGTGTGTGTGTGTGTGTGTGTGTGTGTGTGTGTGTGTGTGTGTGTGTGTGTGTGTGTGTGTGTGTGTGTGTGTGTGTGTCTGTGTCTGTGTGTGTGTCTGTGTGTGTCTGTGTGTGTGTCTGTGTCTGTGTGTCTGTGTGTGTCTGTGTGTCTGTGTGTGTCTGTGTGTGTCCTAGGTCTTGAATTTAGGACCAGGGCACTGTCCCTGACTGGCTCTTGAGGGGTGTGTGTGTCTTGGGTCTTAAATTCAGGGCCAGGGCACTGTCCCTGAGTTCTTTTGCGCAAAGCTAGCACTCTAGAACATTGAGTCACAGCTCTGCTTCTGGTTTTCTGGTGCTTGGAGACAACAGTCTCACAGAATTTTTTGGCCCCCGGCTGGCTTTGAAACACAATCATCAGATCTCAGCCTCCTAAGTAGCTAGGATTATAAGTGTGAGCCACCAGCACTGGGCTTCTTGAGGTCTTTAACATATGAGAAAGTTCAGATATGGAGTTCCACCTGTCTTTAGGTATTTACTCTCCCTCCACCTCACCCCCTGGTTGTGGGGTTTGAACTCTGGGCCTGGGCGCTGTCCCTCAGCTCTTCAGCTCATGGAGAACACTCTACCACTTATACCACAGCACTACTTCCGGTTTTCTGGTGGTTAATTGGAGATAAAAGTCTCAGACTTTCCTGCCCAGGCTGGCTTTGAACTGCAGTCCTCAGATCTCAGCCTCCTGAGTAGCTAGGATTATAGGTGTGAGTCACCAGCACCCAGCTACATATTTGCTTATGTATTGCTTCTCTTGTACATAGCTTGGTATTTTTGTTGGGGATCAAACCCAGGGTCTTTCCCTTGCTAAGTATGTGCTCTACCATTGAGATATTTCCCTAGGCCCAATTTTAACCATTTTTTTTCCCTCCGTGAATTACAACACATAGTATCATATGTAAATCAAGAAACAGAAAAAGCCATCCTAGCTACTCAGGAGGCTGAGATCTGAGGATAATGGTTTCCAGGCAGGAAAGTCTATGAGACTATCTCTAATTAACTATCAGAAAGGCCAGAAGTGGTGCTGTGGCTTAAGTAGTAGAGTGCAAGTAAAAAATAAAACATTGTGACTTGTACAACGAGCAGTATTGCAATGGAAATTGAGAACTAGGGCTCTGATGTTAGAACTGGATTCTGATTTAGGCACTCACCTCCTCAGCCTTGGCTTCCTCACTGATAAGATGGCGGTGACAATGGTAATGTAATTCTTGGGCTGGCTAAGGAAAGGAGTAATGCATATAAGGTCACAGAAACTAGGATTTCAGCAAATCCTAGAGATTTGGAAGGCGTTATTGTCTGAGAAAGAGAGGAGGGAGAAAGAGTTGGCACGTGAGTAGTTTATTCCATTCAAAGACTGATGTTCCCTCGTTGGCCCTGATGCAGAATCACGCGGGGAGGGATGTGTGGACAGTCAGCTTTTATTTTCCACCACAATCAGGAAGCAGGTGCTTCAGAAAGCAGAAGTTCCGCCAGCAGAGCTTTGGAAGAGACACTACCTAGTCATATGGAGGTCTGGCCAGTAGATCAACGCCAGGGTGTCTAGGCCTTGACTGCCTGTGCACTTAAGGCCTCATGGGACAGCTGGAGTGTGATCTTACATGATCTTCCACTGGGCTTCTGCTGATGCCTTGACTCAGCCTCATGGAAGGCTCTGAGACCATCAGAAATTTGATCAGCAAGGCCCTCAGAAGCCATACAATATTTCCTTGTCTATTTGTTTAAACCTATAGGAGGGCAGGCACAGTACTAACAGATTCTTCCTCTGCTGGGGAGAAGTGGAGGTGCAGACCAGCAGGCTTCAACTAGGACTCTGGGCACATGGACATGTGGGTAGTCTCCTCTCAGGAAGAAGGGGCTTGTGTTACCTGCACTGTGTCCTTGTGTAACCAACTTGCTGTTTCAGAGCAGTGAAAGTTCTTTTGTGGAACTTACTGTCCCTCTGAGCCCCATTTTCCTTCTCTGCAAAATGGGAATGTAAAGTGTCTATGATTGATTTAGGGGTGATTGTCATCAGAGTCTAGGTAATGTGTGAGGAGCGTTAGTGGCCTTAGGGTGCAGGGCTGTGCAAATGTGGAGGTTGCTAATATTGAGGAAGAGGATGCCTTGTGTTCAGGCTGCCACTATCGGCTATCTGGGTTTTCAGTCCCTAAGTTCTTTACACATTTATTCACAGGTAGCAATTTATATTTATGTGTGATACTGGGGTTTTGAACTCAGGACCTCTTGCTTGCTAGATTTGGGAACTACTGCTTGAGCAGTTTCATTTTATGGTTTTATTTGCTGGCTAATTGGAGGTAAGTGTCTCATGGCTTTATCTGCTCTGACTGGCTTGGATCCTCAGATCTCAGTCTTTTGAGTAGCTAGAATTATAGGCGTGAGCCACTGGTGCCTGGCAAGTAACAGCGTTTAAGGAGTAAAATGGATTCCACCAGCTACTTGTGGAAATACATACATGACCACACCTGCTTTTAGAGCAGGTCTTCAGGACTACCCAAGCAGCTGGCATCATGACCATCAGGACTGGGGCCTAGAGGGGAAGGGGATACTCCCAAGGTTAAAAAAAATGGAATGATCCATGAGTGTTGGCTAGCAGCCACAGTGAAGGGCTGACTTACAGAACAGTGATGAGGGGCAGAACCTGGCCTTGGGGCAGAAGAGGAGTTGCAGCCCCAACCTGTCTCTTCCCCAGAGCCCTCCATCTCACCAGCTCCAGTGCACACAGCCACCCCGAGAGGCTGTCACCTAGGATCCTGGGCCCTGTGCCAGGAACACCTGTCCTGCAGGCCTCCTGTCCGGCACCCTCAGGCCCCAGCACAGACATTGTTCCCCACCTCTACACTCTGCCCCGCACACACTGGTTCCTGGGATCAAGCCTCATTTCACGAACAGAAAGTAAACAAGGGATAAAAGTCCGAAGGGCAGATGCGGGTGAACTTGGAGGTTCAGGAACAGAGAAGGGGTCCTCTCCTGTGTCCCTCCAGGGGCCAAGGTCACCAGGGGAAGTAGGGCTTGGGAAATTCACCTTTTGCCCTATTTGGACACTTTACCCTCGGGGACCTTTCTCAGTAGGACTGGAGGGTTTCACTCTCACCAGAGTGAGCCCCCTCCCCAGGCATAGGCTCCACATATTTTGCCATGTTGGGTGTGGGTCATAAAGGGAAATAACAGGATGGGGAAAAGAGGGACCCATCCCAACTCAAACCAGGTGAGCCATCCTCTGCCTCTAGCCCAGACCTTAGTAAATAACTATTATTTAGCCTTGCAAGCCACACAGGTATTCCCAATTAGCCATAGCGCTTTTGTCATGCCTGGCAAAGGGCTAACTGACTTGCTGTGGGCAGCAAGGATGAGAGATGGCAACAACTCCCTGTGGAGAGTGGATGGCCAAAGAGGCTGCTCCGGGCCACCACAGCCTAGTCCCGCCCTGCTGGCCTGGACACAGGATCAGGCGCTCTTCCCACTTGCTACAGGAAACATTCATCTTTGCCCTGCTCCTTTCCCTGTTCCCTGCCCTCAGCGTTTCTAGGATCAGGAAAGGGCAGGGCAGGATCCTTGTGAACAGGAAGTAAGAGCTACCTCCTGGCAGGTGCCCGAGGCCTGCCTGAACCTCTGGGACTGAACTGGTTTCTGGGACTGTCCCGCTTTCCTCATTTTCCCTGGGGGTAAGGATGGGTTGTTCACTCAGTCACCCTGCCACTTCCTCTCTAGTCTTAGACTAGCCATGTAGCCACAGAACACTCAAACCCTGAGCCTCAGCACCTCCTCTTGGCTGATCTCATCATCCGTTTCCTCTGTGAAAGGGGGGTAGGAAGTCCCCTTGAGGCTACGAGAAAACCTTAGAACTTCTGTGTTTCGTTAAAAAAGAAAGATAATATCATGTGTTACATTATATGTTCCCTATTTGTAAAGTGTGTTTATAAAATAGATGCGATTTGAGGGATTATGCTCAAATGTGTGTCAGCAACAGGAATATACAAGCCAGTCTTTAGGCAAGCAAGCCCCTTCTGTCAGGCGAAGTCTCCCATAGATGTGGTATTAAATACTAAGCACAGTGCTTGGCACCTACGGTTCAGTCAGCAGGAGTTGGCAGTGTTCCTGATGATTCCTGAGGAGGCAGGGGAGGCCCAATCTGTGCCATAGATACACACAAATGACAGCTCATGTTTGTCTGATGCTTTCATTCACATGGTCCTATGACAGTGATCATCTCAGCACAGCCTCCAGTGCAGCTTACGTGACACCATATCCTATTTTGTGTTATTTATGTTGGTGCTAGTACTAGGACTTGAACTTGGGGGCCTTGAGCCCTCATTTGGCTTTTTTTCCCCTCGAGGCTGGCACTTTACCACATGAGCCACAGCTCCACTTCCAGCTTTCCACTGGCTAATTGGACGCAAGAGCCTCACTTTTTCTGCTTGAGCTGGCTTCTAACTTTGATCCTCACATCTCAGCCTTTTGAGTATCGGGGACCACAGGCAATGAACTGCCAGCACCTGGCTTCAGATATCCCATCTTAGAGGTAGAAACTAAGACTTGTCAAGGCTAAGTCTCTTGTCCAAAAATGTACGTGGGTGCTTTGTCTTTGTGGAGCCCTGCAGGAGACTCTCCCAGCTTAGGATTTTCCCTCCCTCTTCTCAGTGCCTTTCCAGTCAGGCATCTCACTATGTTGCCTGGACTGGCCTTGAACTCCTGGCTTCAGCCTTCCCCCGGTAAGTGGAACTATAAGTGTTCACCACTGTGCCTATCTTAAGTGACCTCAGGAAGGGAGTGGTTGGTTTGCTGTGGGATCCTTCACCTGGCACGTCTGCCCTGCAGATCAAATACCATGAGGAGTTTGAGAAGAGCCGCATGGGCCCCAGTGGGGGTGAGGGGATGGAACCGGAGCGCCGAGAATCCCAGGACAGCAGCAGCTACCGGCGGCCCCCAGATCAGCAGCAGCAGCCACACCACATCCCAACCAGTACCACAGGTGAGTGTCCACCTGTGGAGACACAGGCTGTGAGGCCAGGTTGCTGTAACCCTAGGAAAGAGGTTGAAGAGAAAGCCCAAGGCATACTGCATACTTTCAGAGAGCTGGTTCTACACCCCTTTTCCCCCTCCCCACCAGGCCGTATCAGTGGCAAGGGTATGAACCCTGGGCTCAAGCCCTGCACTGGGCTGAGGGCAGGACCCTCCCTCCTAACCCACCCATACACATGACAAGATGCAGAGCCCTACCTAGCTGTGGGGCCCAGGGCACTACCTGCTTGCCTGTACACACACGCACGCGCATACATGTAGGCAACAAGCCTTTGACTGTGGAGATTGTTTTTCAGGGGATGGTTAGATTTGGCCAGACATTTTCTGATGCTTTTATTTACCTACCTTCCAGCTTACCAGCAGCCCCAGCAGCAGCAAGTGACCCCGTCCTACGGTGGTTACAAGGAGCCCGCAGCCCCCGTCTCCATACAGCGCAGCGCTCCTGGAGGGGGTGGGGTGAGTAACCGGCTGGAGGGGAGAGATCTCAGAGGTGGGAGGCCAATGGACCTCCTGGCCTTTGACTCATCTCCTGTTGTCTGTGGCGGGAGGTGGGGGGGCAGCCTCACAGAAGAAGTATGGTGAAGTAGCTGAGTCTGACTGGGCTTGGGGTCCTGTGTTCTAGCCCTGGGTATACCTTGAGTTAGTCATGCCTCTACCTGCTCTCCCTGCCTGGCACAGATGAAGTACCTCTCGCTTGGGGCCTTCTAGACACGGACCTTGTTCTCCCTTTTTTCATGAGGGTGATCCACTTTGTCCTTCACATCTTGACATGCCCTTTCCTCTGAAGGCCCTTCCCAAACCAACCCATAGCAAATGGATCTCCCCTGATGTTTTCTGTCATTTGGCCCCCAACTGGTTCCCTTCAGAGCACTTTCTCCAATCTGAAGAGTTATTTGACCACTCATATAATCCTGGTGGTACACTCATATAATCCTGGTACTTGGAAGTCTGAGGCAGAGATGGTAAGTTTGAGGTCAGCCTGGGAAACAGAGTCAGGGATACATAATGAAACCCTGTTTCCAAAACAAAACAAATGAGACTCGAGTCTATAGTCCTTACTGTTTGGGGGGAAAAGATCATCAGAAGCCAGCCCCAGTCAGTGGCTGGGCAGGGGGAGCATACCTGTCCTCCTCAGCAACTCAAGGAAGCACAAATAGGATTTCAGTCCAGGCTGGTCCAGGAGATCCTATTTTGAAAATAACTTAAGTGTTGAGCGCATGGCTCATTGGTAGAGTGCCTGCCTAGTAAGCACTTGAAGCCTTGAGTTCAAACCCCCGTACCACTACCCACTCCCCCAAAGAAAAAAAATCCACATCATAGTGAACAGGGCTTGTCACTTTGGTGTTAGGTTTATGGGGATCTAGGTCTATTCCTTTTTAGCTTTTTTTTTTTTTGTCAGTCATAGAGCTTGAACTCTGGGCTTGGGCGCTGTCCCTTAGCTCTTCAGTTCAAAGTGAGCGCTCTACCACTTGAGCCACAGTGCCACTTCCAGTTTTCTAGTGGTTTATTGGAGATAAGAGTCTCACGGGGCTGAGAAGGTGGCTCAGTGGTAGAGTGCTTGCCTCACATGCATGAAACTCTGGGTTCCATTCCTCGGCACCACATAAACAGAAAAAGCTGGAAGTGGCATTGTGGGTCAAGTGGTAGATTGCTAGCCTTGAGCTGAAGAGCTGAGGGACAGCGTTCAGGCCCCATGACCCACCCAAAAAAAAAAAAAAGTCTCACAGACTTTCCTATCGGGGCTGGCTTTGAACCGTGATCCTCAGATCTCAGCCTCCTGAGTAGCTAGGATTATAGGCATGAACCACTGGCGCTGGGCTCCTTTTTACCCCCACCCCTGCCAAAAAAATAATAATAATAATAATAAGGTTGCCAGTTGCTGGAGGCTCATGCCTATAATCCTAACTACTCAAGAGACTGAGTCTGAAGAAAGCCAGCCCAGGCAGGATAAGTCTGAGAGACCCTTATCTCCAATACCACCCCCCTTATCCCCACCCCACCCCCTAGGAAAAAAAAAAAAAAAAAAGCACGAAGTGGAGAGCTGTGGCTCAAGTGGCAAAATACTAGCTTCCAGTACAAAAGCTTAGAGACAGCACCCAAGCCCTGAGTTCAACCTATAGAACTAGTGCGCATGTACACACACACACACACACACACACACACAAGGGGGGGAAAGGGGGAGAATCTTGCTAATATTAGCCCAGATTAGCTTGAAATTGTCAATCCTGCTTTAGTTACTAAATGCTAGAATTACAGGCATGCACCACCACTCCCAGCTTTTAAAGTCTCCCAGCATGGGACAAGAGGCAGAGAGAGTGTACCCTTACCCTATGTCTGTCTCTTGATCTATAACCAAATACTTTATGAACAAGGATGTGTGTTCTCAGAAACTAAGAAACAAGAACTTTCAGAGCACAGCTCAGCACTCTTCCCTTCCCATTCCCCATCTCTTGGTTCATTGTTCCCCTGAACCCTGCTTCAGGATCCCCCAGAGTTAGAAATAAATGGAGGTCTGGGAGTGTAGCTCAGCGCTGCCTTGTCGCCCCTGCCCGCAGAAGCGGTACCGTGCGGTGTATGACTACAGCGCTGCGGATGAGGACGAGGTCTCCTTCCAGGATGGGGACACCATTGTCAACGTGCAGCAGATCGACGACGGCTGGATGTACGGGACCGTGGAGCGCACGGGCGACACGGGGATGCTGCCAGCCAATTACGTGGAGGCCATCTGAGCCCCGGACCCCCCTCCCTCCATCTTCAGTGCATTCCACAGCATCGCATCCATCCTGGGGCCTCACCGTCCACAGACACCCGTTCAGTGTCTCTCTCTCTCTTTTTTTTTTTTAAGATCGGCGACAGCTTGTCTATTCTTACCCCTTCTCCAGCTTCTTTTGCCAACCGAAGCCTCATTCTGCCACTTTTCTCGGGTTCTTTCATCTAGCAGGTTCTCCCCTCCACTGACTTCGTCATTTCTCTCTGGATAGAATAGGCAAGGTACCCTAGCAGGGCCGGGGCCTGGGCAGGAAGCGTGTTGGCAGATAGCCTCACCGCCCCTCTCTCTCACTGTCCTGCCCAGTTCCTCAACCCAGACGTTCCAGAGTTGGGGCTCACTCCAGCCCCACGGGACTCCCAGTCAGCACTCTGCACGTTCCCCTGAGATGGGGGTGGGAGGCTCTGTGGTTATGTGGGGACTTGTGGGATCGACTCGCCTCTCTCCCTCAAAGAGGGGGCTCCCTGCCCTGCCTCGAGGGCAGCAGAAGGAGAATAGAATTCCCACTTTTGAGATGTGAATTCCTGCCCCCATGTGTGTTCTTTCTTGTACTTCGGCCCACACAGACCTAGAGAGCTCCCGGGCAAGCACAGCTGGGGTCAGGTTCTTGCCTTTCTATGTTAGGCCAGGCACAGAAAGCAGAGAAATGGTATTCGCCCCCGGAGCTCTGCTCACTGCCCCCCATCTCCAGGGACTGAATGTCAATTGCTTCCCAGGCTGAAAGCCATCGCCCAAAGGGTTAGAGACTGGGCTGCCTGTGGTGGGGATCCATGTTAAGCTGGGCCTCTTCTCGTGGGGAGAGATGCCAGAAAGTCTTGGAATGATGCCTAGCCTGGAGGGCTCTATGTATCTCCAGTGGGGGGTCTGTTGGGACAGAAGCGAGACTGCAAGTGTCTGTGGTCAGGGCAAATAGGTGAGAACGAGAAGAAAGTGTGTCTGGGCTTGTAACAGACAGACAGATAGACACAGCTATTTCACCCTGCGATGTTTCTAGACCTGAAGAAAGCCACCTCCCCTTTATCCTTTGCAGGGTGCTGTGCAGAAGTTAAGGCTGGTTCTGGCCTGGGCGGGGCCTGTTGCTGAGCTGCAGGCATTTTCTCTTCCCTATCTTCATATCTAGAGTTGCAGAGTTAGAGTACCAGAAGGACCTGGGTCCCTCATACCATGGTGCCTCACATAGGGCTTTTCCCTCTCACTTCCATAAAGCCCCCTTGTAGCCAGGAAGAGGGTCCTGGAGTTACAAAACTGGAAGCACTGACTCTGGGCGGAGAGAGGGACAGATGGTGCTATGTCCATCCGGGGACGAGGCCAGCCTGTGCTTGGCTTTCCTCATCTCTAGGTTTTCTTGTCACCCCTAGGATCTCCCTCTCCCAACTTAACCCAGAGTCCAAGTCTAGTAGTACCCTCTTGGTGAGGCCTAAGCCAGTGGTTGAGGAAATTGGCCTTGGGAGAATCCTGCCTGAAATGTTCCTTTTCCTTTCAGGCTCCAGTCTAGGTCAGGACAGGTAGAATATTCTATTGGGGAATCTCGGGGTAGGGGGTGGGAAGTGAGGGCAGTTGATGTCTTGGGTGATGCACTAGTCCCTGAGGCACTGATCCATTCCATTTTCTCTTGATCTCAAAGCACAATGAGGGTCTTGGGGACAGGTCAGGGAAAAGATCCTGAACATGTGGGAGGAGCCAGAGGCCTCCTGTTTCCACTCAGCTGACTCCCTACCAAAACAGGGCAAGCCAGCTGTTCCCTCTGTTCTTTCTCCCTCTCCCCCATATCCCGAGAGGAGGGGCCGTCTCACTGGTGCTGAGGGACCCAGGGCTGCTGGAGGCCGTGTTCCTTTCCAGAACCAATCCACCCTTAGAAGACCACAGAACCCCGAGGGCTGGGCTGAACCCCTGGTCTTTGCCTCTCCTCACAGAGGTCTTTTAGTCAGTCTAATCCCAGAAGAGAAGATGCCCCAGCTAGAATGTGAACTTAATTTTTTGTCGACCAATCCTCCAGTGCAAGAAGTCCAATGGTGAGAAGCATGGAGTCTCCCAACACTGCTTCCTGCCTGCCCCGCCCCTCCCTCCAGGGAAAACTTTTATGTTTAGTTTCTGCCTTTTTCCCTTCACATATGCACTTTTGGGCCTTTTTTTTTTTTTAAAAAAAAAATATATATAGCTGGAAAACAAAACAAAAACAATGTACCATCCCCAGAAGCCTGTATTTAAAAAGAAACACAAGTGACCCTGTGAAAATGGCCTCTGTCCAAACATTTTGTCCGTGAGTGTGTGTGTGTGTACATGTGTGCGTGTGTGAGAAGCTACCCACTCATCTTTTATATGGGGTTGTCTTTCCTCGGTCTGTTTGATCCCTTCCCTTGTGAGCTTGTGCTTGGGATCAGATCTTTCTGGCCTGTTATGACTCTGAACATTGACTTGAACCACAACTGAATCTTTTTCCTGGTGACTCAAATAAAAGTATAATTTTTACCTGCGGACTTGGCTTCTTCTTTGGCTCTGAGGCGCTCCTGGGTATGCGAGTCCTGTCTGCTTGGGGACATTGGCCTGTTACCCTCTGAGAGCCAGGCAGAGAACTAAGAGTCAAAGGGCAGCTTGTTGTCCTCTAGGTCCTGACATCTTCCTCCTGGCTGAGAACTTTCCCCTAGCCTGCTGCTGGCTTCTCCATCACTCATCTGTACCCAGCCTGGAGACACTCCCAGATCCCAGACAGTGCTCAGCTCTCATCATACTTCCAAGGGGAAATGTCCTCCACTGCCTGGTGCAGTGGGGCAGAGGATGGCTCTCCATGTTGAATTCTCTAGAATCTGGCTAGGGTTTGGCCTAGACCTACTAATTAAACCCTTGAGCCAGCCCTTGCCTATGCCCAGTGCAGGGCAGGTAATAGTAGCTCAGTGCCTGCTTAATCGGTGAAATAACAGGACTGGGCCAGCCCTCACTATACCTTATGAGTGTGACTTCCTATTTCTCTTCCTATCTTGCTAGCAGCTCTGGGAGTGAAGTAACTGATTCAGATTGTGTTCCTGAAATCACAAATGCTAAATGGTTTAGTATAAGGCCTTTGGATCCCAGCATGAGGATCAGCTACCTGCACACCCGTACCAGGTATTATCCTGTCCTAGGCTGCCCTCTATGTATCTCCAGGCTTAACTGCATGCACCCAGGGTCTGATAGGGAGTGGGACTCCCCTCTTGCTCAGAGAGGCAGTAGTAAAGAAGCGTCCCTTCCCCTGGTCCCCACCCCAGGGGGCCCCTACTCTTCACCAGTAGTTGCCTGTGCAGATACTTTGTGCTGAGGAGCATTTCTTCCATTGGGGCTCTGGCCTCAAGTACAATCGAAGGGAGGGAAAAGGGCTTCTTCCAGCTTAGCGTTTGTAACCAGGAGAATGACAGAACTGAACCTGAGTGGGGAGTACAGAGGCGGCACTGGGTAACACAAAGCAACAGTGACACCATGCACCCGCCCCCCACATTTACACACAGATAGCTGGCTGCTTACTACGTTCCCAGCTGGAGGGGGAGGAGCCAGAGCTGGATCACGATTGGTTTGTCTTTCACCCTCTCACTGCCCCTCCCTTGTAGGTTTCTGTCACCTGTCTCTTTGTCACCTTCTCAGCCACTGAAAGGACAGGCAGGCTTCCTGTTCACAGGATCTCTGTGCTCCAACCAAGGGGAGGAATTTCGAGATTCCCATTTGGAAATTCCTGAGGCTCACTGTTGTAAAGGGGATCACTGGGGATCACTGGTGTCTATTCTGGAACCCTTCAAAAACTGTTTGGGCTCAAGCCAAGGAGACTAAACCTTAGAAGTGCTCCAGGGATTTTCTTTCTTTCTTTCTTCTTTCTTTCTTTCTTTCTTTCTTTCTTTCTTTCTTTCTTTCTTTCTTTCTTTCTTTCTTTCTTTCTTTCTTTCTTTCTTTCTTTCTTTCTTTCTTTCTTTCTTCTAATTTAGCAGGAAACAGCCAAGTGTGGTGGTTCACTCCAGTAATACCAGCATTTGGGAGGTGGAGGCAGGAGAATTCAGTCCAAGGTCAGTCTGGGCTACATAGCAAAACTGCTGGAGAGAATGTTTTTTAAAGGAGCCCAGTGCTGGTGGCTCATGCCTGCAATCCTAAACTACTCAAGAGGCTGAGATCTGGAGATCGTGGTTCAAACTTAGTCTGGGCAGGAAAGTCTATGAAACTCTTTTTTTTTTTGGAGGGGGCCTCTGGTTGTGGGGCCTGAACTCTGGGCCTGGGTGTTGTCCCTCAGCTCTTCAGCTCAAGGCTAGCACTTTACCACTTGAGCCACAGTGACACTTCCGGCTTTTTTCCTTTTGCTTATGTGGTGCTGAGGAATCGAAACCAGGGCCTCAGGCATGTAAGGCAAGCGCTCTATCGCTGAGCCACCTTCCCAGCCCCTGAAACTCTTTAACTCTAATTAACCACCAGAAAGCCAGAAGTGGTGCTGTGGCTCAAAGTAGTAGACCACTAGCCTTAAGCTAAAAACTCAGGGACACCTTTCAGGTCCTGAGTTCAAGCCCCACAACCAAAAAAAAAAAATTTTTTTTAAACTTTTGAGACACAGAATGGTAGAAAGTACTGGGCACTGGTTGCTCATACCTATAATCTTAGCTACTTAGGAGGCTGATATATGGGGATTGTGGTTCAAAGCCATACTGGGCAGGAAAGTGTGAGAATATTGTCTCCAATTAGCCACCAAAAATCCAGAAATAGAGATTGGCTCAAGTGGTAGAGGGCTAGCCTTGAGCAGAAAAGCTCAGGGAGCCCCGGCGGTGGTTCACGCCTGTAATCCTAGCTACTCAGGAGCCTGAGATCTGAGGATTGCGGTTCAAAGAAGCCCTGGCAGGAAAGTCCGTGAGACTCTTATCTCCAGTAAACCACTAGAAAACCGAAGTGGTGCTGTGGCTCAAGTGGTAGAGTGCTCGCCTTGAGCTGAAAAGCTGAGGGACAGCGCCCAGGCCCAGAATTCAAGCCCCACGACCGAAAAAAAAAAAAAAAAGCTCAGGGACAGTGTTCAAGCTCTGAGTTCAAGCGCCAGGACTAGCAGGCACACACACACACACACACACAAATGTAGAAATTAAGATAGGAGTCTTGTCTTTTTTTTTTTTTTAGACATCAAGACTTCAGATTTCAATCTTTCTTCCCTCAGAAGCCATTTGGATTTATGTTTCTACTCACTCTTTTTTTTTGTTTTTGTTTTTGTTTTTTTTTTTGGGTCCGGTCGTGGGGCCTGAACTCTGGGCCTGGGTGCTGTCCCTCAGCTCTTCAGCTCAAGGCTAACACTTTACCACTTGAGCCACAGTGCCACTTCCGGCTTTTTTTTTCTGCTTATGTGGTGCTGAGGAATCGAACGCAGGGCCTCAGGCATGCAAGGCAAGCGCTCTACCACTGAGCCACCTTCCCAGCCCCTTACTTACTCTTATGAGTGACTAGTCATGAGGATATTTTCATGGATATAATCATGTGGATAATGCCATGCTGAATTCAATGAAGGACACAAAGAAAAGGTAGATGATACTGGCACAGACATGAAGGGCCCAGAGGAGGAAAGGCCTCAAAGTCAATCCTGTAAATGGAATCATGTGACACAAAACCTTGAACCCGTGCAGTCAGGGTCAGAGGGCTCCCAGACCAACAGGATGAGCCAATCTTGGGCAGGAGAAAGACTGTGGACTTTAGAGAGTGGGAGTTGGGTTGTCAGTCTCAAATCCGGAAAGCTCCTGACCACCTCTGAGCCCCAGGCGTAAAGACCTGAAGACCCACTGGCAGACTGAAATTCCACCACATGTGAAATCCCTGGCACAGGGACAGAATCGTGTAAATGGCCATCTATCACCAAGGAGGCCTCATGTTCCCCAGAATATGACCTCTGAACTTGCCAATGGCCCATTCACCCAACCACCAGCCATTATTCTGCTGAGACAATTTGCCACAAATGTGTGAAAGAAAAAAGGAAGAACAAAAGCAGTCTGGAGAATCCATTCTGTGTGTGTGTGTGTGTGTGTGTGTGTGTGTGTGTGTGTGTGTGTGTGTGTGATTCCCCCCTCCCTTCCTTTCTCCCCTAGCAGCATGCTGGGAATAGACACTGAGTATCTAAAAGCAGATAGCATTTCCATACAAAGGGGCAAAACTGGATTCCTTAGGAGAAAATTGAGCCTCTCTGCCTTGGTGGGATCTAAATGTAGCAGTTCCCTGGTTAGCCACCCTGGGCTTTGTGATTGGTTGACTGTGGTGGTGGGGGAGGGGCTCAATAAGCTGCTAAAGGCTGGAGTCACTGCATCTCCCGGTCTCGGTCCCGGGAAAGGGAGAGGATAACAAGAGAGTAAAGGAGCCATTTCTCTGCACTGACTGCCACCTTGGCGTTCACAGCTCCCATCTCCCCAGAATCCTTGGCCAAAGACTGCACAATGCTGGATATTTTCATCTTGATGTTCTTTGCCATCATAGGCTTAGTCGTTCTGTCCTACATTATCTATCTACTTTAGTAGCTGCGGCAGGGAGCCTGCAGAACAGCTCCGAGGCAAAGGATGGAGCTGAAAGGCCCAGCATTTTTCTTGTTGATGCACAGGTGGATTTTTTTTCTCTTCTTTTGATCATTACTTCAGGTATTGATTCAAAAAAATCAAAAGAGAACTTATTTTGCTTTTTTTTTTTTTTTTCAGATGCACTGACGAAGCATTTCTCAGGCCACTTTGAAAAGAACAAGAAATGCAGGCTACGTTCTTTGAGACCTAACTTAAGGTACGATCTTTCACAATTAAAAAGCAACCTCACAATCTATCGGATTTTCCAAGTAAGATGGCTGGGAGTGATGTGTATGGCAGGGAGGAACTGCCATTTCCTGAATTCTTCCTCCATTTAGGTGTACAGCTAAGTTGTCCATTTTCCCTGACAATTAGAGGTAAAAATGCATATTTATATGTCCGCCTGGTGCTCTACAACTATGTTGGTATAATTGCATTAATTCATTAGTAGCGCATTCTCATCTAAGGATGAGATAGCAAATGAAACTTATTGGGGGCGGGGAAGTGTTTGTTTTTCCCAGCTGTGAAATTTGGCAGGGAGGGAGGAGAAAGTCAAAATTCCCTTCCTGATCTCTGGCTACTACGTAATACCTTTGCAATGTTCCTATCTGAGTGTTTTTGTTTCTGAATTTCTCATAGCTCCTATCAGCAGTCCAGCAAGAAGTCTCTTATCATCATCATCAGTCTTGCTGCCTGACAGACTTCTAGTGCATCGGGGCTTGGTTACTCGCTGGCAAGCAAGGGACTTGGTGAAGTAGAGACAGAGGTACTCCCGGACTATCAGGAGTTCATGCATTCACCTGGCAGGTGCTGAGTGCATTTGAGCTGTTAGAGCCTGTTGAGAATACCAACACTTGGAAATGTAGACTCATTAGTCACCATGGAGAGCTGTTCAAAAATTCACATGGGGAATCTTTCCTTAAGTCTAGATGCAGTGGCACAAGATGCTAAAATGAGTCCACCCCTTTCTGTCTCACAGGCAGAAGATCCCTTGTAAGTTCAAGGTGCCTCTTATCAGTGTTTCTGCAGGTTGTATAATCTGAGGTTGTTCTTAGCTCACTCTCCAGTCAGAAGAAACTTGAGCTGGGAAGGTGGCTCAGTGGTAGAGTGCTTGCCTTGCATGCATGAGGCCCTGGGTTCCATTCCTTAGCACCACATAAGCAGAAAAAGCTGGAAGTGGTGCTGTGGCTCAAGTGGTAGAGTGCTAGCCTTGAGCTGAAGAGCTGAGGGACAGCGCCCAGGCCCAGAGTTCAGGTCCCACGACCAGCAAAAAAAAAAAAAAAAAGAAACTTCTCATTGGACTTACCACAACTAGACCACTTGTGTACATGCAAAGAATGAAATGTTATTTAGTTCTCATTCTTTGTGTCTAATTACAAATTATTAAAGCAAAAATGGCTAATCTCAGCTCGGACACCGGTGGCTCACACCTGTAATCCTTGCTTCTCAGGAGGCTGAGATCAAAGGATCATGGCTCAAAGCCAGCCTGGGAAGGAAAATCTGTGAGACTCTTATCTCCAATTAACCACCAGAAAACAGAAGTGAGGCTGTGGCTCAAGTGGTAGAACACTTGTCCTGATCTGAAGAGCTCAGGGACAGTTCAAGCCCATGACTAGAAAAAAAAAAAAAAAGGCTAATCTTATCTGATTTAGGAAAAATCTCTTACCCCAAAGACTAATTTGTTTTGCTTATTTTGTCAAATGATCCTTTTCTAGGAAAAAACAACCAAAACCAAAAACCTGTCAATGCACTTCTTCACCCAATTAGGTTGAAGAAACTATATACCTTGCTGGGCACCCGTGGCTCACGCCTGTAATCCTAGCTACTCAGGAGGCTGAGATCTGAGGAAGAGTTCAAAGCCAGCTTGGGCAGCAAAGTCTGTGAGACTCTTTTATCTCCAATTAATCACCAGAAAACTGGAAGTGGCACTCTGGCTCAAGTGTTAGAGTGCTCACCTTGAGCTGAAGAGCTCAGGGACAGTACCCATGCCCAGAGTTCAAGCTCTACAACCGACAACAACAACAACAAAAAGGAACTATATATCTTGAGATTCAGATTAGAACTGGCCCCCTGATTTGTAGTAAGTATTCCTTTGAAAAATTCATCATAATTCATATGGTTTCCCTTTCAAGCTTAAAAATAAAGTTGGGTGGAGGGTGCTGGGGAAGTGGTAGAGTGCCTGCCTAAGTGTGAGGCCCCGAGTTCAAACCCTAGCACCCCTAAAAATTTATAAAATAATGCAAATCAAATAAAAAATGAGACAGATGAGATTAATGGTTTCTTGTAATGATTGTATAATATTGTGTTCCATTGCTATTTTAAAAGAAATAAAATTAAGCCAGGTGCTGGTGGCTCACTCCTAGCTACTGAAGAGGCTGAGATTATGAGGATCAGAGTTCAAAGCCAGCCTGGGAAGGAAAGTCTGTGAGACTCTCATCTCCAATAGACTACTCAGAAAAGGCTGGAAGTTGCACTGTGGCTCAAGTGGTAGAGTGCTAACCCTAAGCAGAAGCAGCTCAGAGACAGCACCATGGCCCTGAGTTCAAGCCCCAGGACTGGCAAAAAATAAAATAAAAACAGTATAATAGATGTCATGATTAAAATAGAAAACTTGAATTTTAAAATCCTGGACAAAAGTAGACATGTGGAACATACCTATAGTCCTAGCTACTGGAGCAGGAGGATTGTTTCAGCCCAGAATTTCAGGGACAGTTTGAGGAACAAAATAAGACCCATCCTCTTTTTCTTTTTCTCTTTCAGTAAGGATTGAATCCAGGGCCTTGAACATACTAAGCAAAGCACTTTACCACTAAGTCACAATGCAGCCCAAGATCCTCATCTTTTAAAAAATAAGTAGAGGGCTGGGAAGGTGGTTCAGTGGTAGAGTGCTTGCCTTGCATACATGAGGCCCTGGGTTCGATTCCTCAGTACCACATAAGCAGAAAAAGCTGGAAGTGGTGCTGTGGCTCAAGTGGTAGAGGGACAGTGCCCAGGCCCAGAGTTCAGGCCCCATGACTGGCAAAAAAAAAAAAAAAGTAGAATTGACGTGGTGGTTTATGCCAGTAATCTCAGTTAATCAGGAGGCAGAGATCAAGAGGATTGAGGTTTGAAGCAGGCAAAAAGTTAGCAACCAAAAAGTTGAGTGCAGTGATCTATACCTGTTATCACAGCTATAAAGAGAAATATAAGTAGGATACTCTAGTTTTAGAACTTCTGTCTAGCAAGATTGAGGTCATGAGTTCAAATCTAGTACTGCCAAAGTAATAATAATATGCACAAGAAAAAACACTGTTGTCTTCTAACAAATTATGTGACTTTCAATGTGTCATTTAAATTTTAGGGCTTTCATTTATTGTTAGATGAAAGGTGATAAAATATTAATATTCATAGTCTCTCCCATTTAAAAAAATATAGAATTCTAGGATGCATTATTTTGAGAAACTACACCGAAAGCAGAATTCACACAGAACAAATTCATTTTTTTTCCTGTGTCCCCTAATAACCAGAACAAATTCTTAGTTTACCAGCCTTTCTCTGCTCCCCCAACATATTTTATAATTTTATAATTCTAAGCAATATGGGTATATTTTGAGAATGCAATATTTATTTACTCCAAATGTATATCAGGAATAATTTGCATAAAGTCTTCCATGAAAACATTCCTTTGACTCTTTCACTTAGGGTCTCAATGGATGTGTAGTCCAGGCTGACCTTAAACTCAAAATCTTCCTGCCTCAGCCTCCTAAGTACTAGGATTATAGATATGAGCCATCACACCCAGCTTCAAGCTATAATTTTCTACTTCAAGTCAAGACATCCTTTCTGAGGCAAATATAAGTGATATATTGGAGAAATCGAAAGCACAGTTAATTGTGGTCTTTACCTTGTGAACTCACTCTTCCTGTTTTAGCTTCCTAAGGGGCTGGGGATAACTTTTTTAAGTTAAAACATGATAAAACTTTGAAAATATGATCTCTGTAATAAACTTTCATGTAAATTTTACAAATCTGTATTATGTAACATTATATCTAATTCTGTTTGTCTAACAATGTAGTTAAAAGCCCGAATAATTGTAAATTATTTAGAAAAACACTAAAAGACATAATGCTAGTAAGAATCATCCCACTAATACCTAAGTGGATAAAAATGGTTTGATGGAAAAGATATAGCTTGTTTCAGGCTAAAGGATTATCATGAAATAGATCTGAGAAAGCTAAATAAAAACAAATGTTACAAAATTAGAATAACCTACATTTCATTTTTCTTGTGCTTGATAATGGAATGCCATAATTAATAAATTTCAGAAAATGTACTTCTTTTTCTATTTTGTTTTGTTTGCCAGTCCTGGGGCTTGAACTCAGGGCCTGAGTGCTGTCCCTGATCTTTTGCTCAAGGCTAGCACTCTACCACTTGAGCCACAGTTCTACTTTCGGCTTTTTCTGCATATGTGGTACTGAGGAATTGAACCTGGGGCTTCTTGCAGGCTAGGCGCGCATTCTACCACTGAGCCACCTTCCCAGCCCTGTTTTGTTTTGTTACCCCGCCCCCCACCTCGTTGTTTTGTTTTTTTAAGGCTTAGATTTAGCATTATTCTGGCTTCAAAAGCCCTGAGAGGGGCTGGGAAGGTGGCTCAGTGGTAGAGTGCTTGCCTTGCATGCCTGAGGCCCTGGGTTTGATTCCCCAGCACCACATAAGCAAAAAGAAAAAAGCCGCAAGTGGTGCTATGGCTCAAGTGGTAGAGCACTAGCCTTGAGCTGAAGAGCTGAGGGACAGCGCCCAGGTCTAGAGTTCAGGCCCCATGACCGGACCAAAAACAAAAAAACGCCCTGGAAATATCATTTTATTTTTAAATTACTCAAAAACAATGAGGATTTCCCTTAGTAATTAAGGTACTTAAGCCTAGTTGAAATTGAAAATTGTTTATTGTAAATTACAGATTTGGCTTCATCAAACTCTAAATATTTGCTAAATCCAGAATAGCCTCTTCTAAGTCAGTTTTGTCAGTTTTGTTCCTAGCTATTTTAAACAAAAATAAAACTAAAGCCATATGTAAACAAGGAAACAGCAACAACAAAAAAACCTTGACATTATCTTCTATTATAAATCAAATGCCAGGCTGAGTGCTGGTGGCTCACACTTGTAATCCTAGCTACTCATAAGGCTGAGATCTGAGGATCATGATTCAAAGCTAGCCTGGGCAGGAAAGTCTGAGACTCATCTTCAACTAACCACCAGAAAACCAGAAGTGGTGCTGTAGCTCAAAGTGGTAGAGTGCTAGCCTTGAGTACAAAAGCTCAGGGACAGTATCCAGGCCCTTGAGTTCAAGTCCCACAACCAACAAAACAAACAATAAATCAGGGCTAGGAAGTGGCTCAGTGGTAGAGTGCTTGCCTTGCATTCATGAGGCCCTGGGTTCGATTCCTTAGCACCACATAAACAGAAAAAGCCTGAAGTGGCATTGTGTCTCAAGTGGTAGAGTGCTAGCCTTGAGCTGAAGAGCTGAGGGACAGTGTCCAGGCCCCATGACCAACAACAACAATAAAATAATAATCAGATAAATCAAATATTTAAGGACTCCTTTGCTACTATAAGACACTATAAGAGTGATCTAGTAATCATTGGAAATTGCAGGTCATCCATAATACCTGATTACATATTTTGGGTTTTGGAACAGGTGTTAAACTAATAATTGTAACAATTCTAGTCTAGAAGCAATTGCAATATGAATTGCTCAGGGGTTTGATTTCTGAACTAAATAGAACAATATAGATTGCTGTTCTACTTACAGATTGTTGTTGAATTCATAAGTTGCTAGCAAATAAAAAATAGTTAAATTTTATATGTTGTCCTATTAAGGATGTGTCTATATTAATAAATATAAATAACTGATGCCAATTTTTTTTTTTTTTGCTGGTCCTGAGACTTGAACTGTGCACTTGGGCACTGTCCCTGAGCTATTTTTGCTCAAGGCTAGTACCACTTCCAGCTTTTTCCGAGTAGTTTATTAGAAGAGTCTCACTGACTTTCCTGCCAGGGCTGGCTTAGAACCATGACCTCAGATCTCAGTCTCCTGAGCAACATTTCATATTAAGACAATTCATCAAGCCGGAGTGTAACTCAATAACAGAGTGTATATCTAGCTTGGGTTAGGGGCTGGGTTCAATATCATCACCATAAAAAAAAAAAAGGACACCCCTCTGTACAGTATGTTCATAAATAAAATTAAATTAAATTAAAAAAAAAAAAGGACAATGCATTTTTCATGGTAGGTCTATAATTAACAGCTTAAAAAAAGCTAAGTTCCTCCACATGCAACTCAATAACTTGCATAATGACAAACTCTGAACCAATTGGAAATGTATCCAAGTTTAATTAATTTTTATTAATATAAGAAATTAATAAGATTCCACAAATATTAAGTATTTAGATATCAAAGACAATAAATTCTGGTGAGATAAAAATGCACAATTTGAAGTTGTTTTTTTTTTTTGTTGGTCATGGGCTTGAACTCTGGGTTTAGGTACTATCCCTGCGCTCTTCAGCTCAAGGAGAGTGTTCTACTGCTTGAGTCACAGCTCCACTTCCGGTTTTCTAGTGGTTTATTGAAGATAAGAGTCTCACAGACTTTTCTGCCCGGGCTGGCTTTGAACCTCAGATCTAAGCCTCCTGAATAGCTAGGATTACAGGCGTGAGCCACCAGTGCCTGGCTGCACAATTTGAAGTTTTATGCAACTTTAAGAAAGCAATGATAATAGAATGTTACCAAGTTTTGTTCTGATTTTTTTTTTTTTTTTTGGGGGGGGGGGTCCAGTCGTGGGGCCTGAACTCTGGGCCTGGGCACTGTCCCTCAGCTCTTCAGCTCAAGGCTAGCACTCTACCACTTGAGCCACAGCGCCACTTCCGGCTTTTTTCTTTCTTTCTTTTTTTTTTTTTTGGTCTGGTCGTGGGGCCTGAACTCTGGGCCTGGGCGCTGTCCCTCAGCTCTTCAGCTCAAGGCTAGCACTCTACCACTTGAGCCACAGTGCCACTTCCGGCTTTTTTCTTTTTGCTTATATGGTGCTGAGGAATCGAACCCAGGGCCTCAGGCATGCAAGGCAAGCGCTCTACCACTGAGCCACCTTCCCAGCTCCTGATTATTATTTTTTTTTGTGCCAGTCCTGTGCCTTGAACTCAGGGACTGGTCCTGTCCTGAGTCTTTTTTGCTCAAAGCTAGTGTTCTACCAGTTGAATCACAGGTCCACTTATTGGTGCTTCACTGGAAATAAGAATCTCACAGTCTCTGGCTTAAAACCAGGATCCTCAGATCTCAGCCTCCTGAGTAGCTAGGATTACAGGTGTGAACCTCAGGGACCTGGAAACACGTTTTTTTTGTTTGTTTGTTTTTGTTTTTAATGTAAGATCTTTTCAAATCTAGTTGGCGTTTTGTTTTTCAAAGTCTTTGTAATCTGAGTGCTCCAAATCAGGGAAAAAAGTCATTGTTAGTTGACAAGTTTTCCGGAATCAACAAAAATTCTTTTCAGGTGCTATGGCTCTGGCCTGTAATCCTAGCTATTTAGGAGGCTGAGATCTGAGGATTCTGGAGGGAAGCCAGCAGGAGGTGGAAAATTCTAGAGACTCTTATCTCCAATTAACTATGGAAAACAGGAAGTGGAACTGAGGCTCAAAGTGGTAGAGGGCTAGCCTTAAGCAGAAAAATCTCAGGGAGCTCCTGGCTCAGGCATGGCTTGTTTCTCCAGTACTCCCTGAAGGAGGAGGGTGACCCAGGTCTATACCCTGAGGAAGTTTGACCCTACAGGACAGCAGACCTGCTCAGTGGATCCTGCCAGCTTCTCCTCAATAACAAATACTCGAGACACCACCACATCACCATCCAGGATCACTTCAAGGTGCTCATGATCCAGCAGCTCGGCCCGACCTTTGAAGGCTACTCTGTTTCCCTTCTCCCTCTCCATCTGCTCCCATAGGAGATTCCATGACCAAATGCCTCCATTGGAAGCATATGGGCAGCCAACCACCACTGAGATAATTCCACCCTTGCCTTTAATCCTGTTTTTTTAAGGCAAGCTGTGTTCACTTGTTTATATAGAACAAGTTTAAAGTTTTCTGTGTTTTGAATTACTGCCAGTTTATTAAAACACACACACACACACACACACACACACACACACACACACTCACTCACTCACTCACACTGGAGCTCAGGGATAACGCCCAGGCTCTGGGTGTTTCCCAGACATATGCCTGGGGAAAAAAAAAATCTTAATCCTTTGACACTTTTCACCTGGATAACACTGTTTTACCTGCCTGAGTTTCATACATATCATAATCTTTTTTTTTTTTTAATCATAGTGGTGTCTTGATAACCAAAAAGTGTATGTCCATATCCTGATTTCTTACAGGTTTTCTAGCTACCAGTGGTAGAATTACTATAAGAAGCACATTGCAGCCGGGTGCCAGTGGCTCATGCCTGTAATCCTAGCTACTCTGGAGGCTGAGATCTGAGGATCACTACTGAAAGTCAGCCCAGGCAGGAAAGTTTGTGGGACTCTTATCTCCAATAAACCAGCAGAAAACCAGAAGTAGCACTATGGCTCAAGTCATAGAATGCTTGCCTTGAGCTGAAGAGCTGAGGGACAGTGCTCAGACCCAGAGTTCAAGCCCCATGACCGACAAAAAAAAAACACAACACATTGCTGGCTGGAAATGTGGCTTAGTGGTAGAGTGCTTGCCTAGTATGCATGAAGCCCTTGGTTCAATTCCTCAGTACCACACAGACAAAAAAGCCAGAAATGATGCTCTTGTAGTGCTCAAGCGCTAGCCTTGAGCACAGAGAGGCTCAAGGGATAGAGCCCAGGCCCCGAGTTCAAGCTTCAGGCCTGACAAAAAAAGAATGTTGGGAACCTGGGTCTTCTATATAGGCTAATCTTCTAATTTAGAAAAGGGCACAGACTAAATTATCTGACTGATTATTAGCTTTCATAGCTGTTATGACTTCTAGAGTTAAGAGATTAATAGCCTTGTCAAGTTTGAGTAAATGATCCTTTTTTTATGGCAGTATGGTTGCTTATACTATCACTTCAACATTTGAATGAAGGATAAAAAATGTTTTTGCAAGTTAACCTCCCATATTAAAATTTAATATCACACTTTAATCCTGACGACAAAGGTATTCAGCAAAGCATGGTAGCACAGAATTGTGAAAATCACAAAATTTCAAGACTGCAAATTCCGGCTCAGTCTTATCAAGTCTCTCACTAAATCGTTCCTGCCAAAATTTGAGAATTTCCCATAATTTACACTCCTCCCTACCTCCAAACTTTCTTCTCTCATTAGCTCTGAGTGAAATCAAGGACTTGGGAAAAGAGTCAGCCTTGGAGAAGTGCAGTGGGAAGTAGGTAGTGGATGGGGATACCCCTCAGGGGTAGAGTGCTTGCCTAACATGTGCAAGGCTTTGGGTTTGATGAGGCAGGGGAAGCACACAAAGAGGAAATCCAGGTGGGGGTTGGAGGTATGGCTCAGTTGGTAGAGCACTAGCCAATGAGCAAAAGCATCAGGTACAGAATTCAAATTCCAGTCTTGGCCCCCATAAAAAGAAAAACCCATGAGGCTGGGAGGGTGGCTCAGTGGTAGAATGCTTGCCTTGCATGCATGAGGCCCTGGGTTCGATTCCTCAGCACCACATAAGCAAAAAGAAAAAAGCCGGAAGTGGTGCTAAGGCTCAAGTGGTACAGTGCTAGCCTTGAGCTGAAGAGCTGAGGGACAGCGCCCAGGTCGAGAGTTCAGGCCCCATGTCCGGACCCCCCTCCCCCAAAAAAAGAAAAATCCAGGAAGCATTGGGCATTATGTAAGTCCAGTGATAATCATGACTATTGAAGCAATAACAACCATCAGTTATTATTAACTATTATAATTAAAGTTATTGTGACAATTATAACAATATTTATGATAACTAATAATAACCTTAATAGCAAAAGAGGTGGTGTCACATAGTAGGCCTACTAAAATAGCCCTAGACTTTCTTGGAATTCATTGGCTTGCTCATCACTGGAGCTCTACCATTAGAGCTATGCTTATGGATCCATTGATTTGAGTGAATTGAAACCCTACCCTCTCATAGGCTGCTCTAACCACTCACATTTCTAGTTTACTTCCTCAAATCCCACTTTAAAAAATAATAATTTTAATGTTTTTTTTTCCTTTTATTAGTTGTATTTATTACTTAGTGGTACTGAAGAATTGAACCCAGGGCTTTATGCATGCTAAACAAGCACTCCACCACTAAACTACATTCCCTGTCTCTCAAGCCCCACTTGTTAAGATAAGGAGAAAATCATTAGAAAAACGTGAAAATTGTGGAAACTGATCTGGCAACAGATTAGCTACTTTCTACTACGTATATACGTATGTACGTATATATGTACATACGTATGTATGTATGTATGTATGTATGTATTTATCTATCATCTATCTATCTTTATCTTGTCCCACCTAGGCCTATTCCAGGAGGTTTTTTTTTGCTCCAGGTTAGTACACTACCCCTTGAACTACAGCTCCATTTCCAGCTTTTTGGTGGTTAAGGAGATAACAGTCTTATGGATTTTTCCTGCCCAAGCTAGCTCGAATAGCAATGCTCAGATCTCAGCCTCCTAAGCAGCGAGGATTATAGATGTGAGCCACCAGCACCTGGCTATATTTCTTTTGTAATGTTTTTACTGTAATTTCCAGAAGAGTATAAAAGATGATTTAATTGTACCAGACAGTTTATGCTTTCCTCTATTTATAGACCTTTTGTATGATGTATAGACCTTTGGTATGATTCAACACAGACACATACTCTTTTGGATCTTTTTTTATCTGCTAGTTTATATAAAACATCAGTGAAATATAATGTTCTTCATCATCATATGCCAAGAAGATGGTAAAAAAATGTGTTTTATTTCAAACACATTCTATAATACCACTTTGCAAATCTTCACAAAACATTCAGCATAAGAGAATGGACACCACTATTTAGTGAATTTGGATCTGCTCAAACTATAAAACAGAACCAGCTCTTGCTTCAAAAATTTACAAAACAGGTTGGACTGACCTTAGATTATTGGACAGTTAACATTCCATTCCAGTGTGGTTTATCAAACCCCAAAGAGGCAAAGGTTGTTTTCCAGAGAAACTAAAACATATTCCTGGGTTTATTTGTTATTTTTACATTAACAGTGGTGAAAGTCATTGCTGCTAAAATCCTGAGCAACTTTAGAATTTTTAGGTTCCTTAGATGATGAAAAGCCTTGTAGATCCTATCTTCAGGTGTGAAAAAGTAGTTCAGCAATGTTTTTTCTAAATGCAAAGCTTTGGAGAATTTAGGAAGAGACAGTATTCATGGTCATGTATAAGACCTCCTTATGGAAGTTAGCCTGAGCATGTATAAGATGGAACAAGTTCAAAAAGTCTCTGTTATCCTCATCATGATCTCCTATATGCCATACACAGGAATAGATAGTAAAGAAAAAGATAAAATTTTTAAATATAAGATTTAGAAACAAAAGAAGGACTAATTGTTTCTAATGATACTTAAACAGAAGGTTCTGTTAGTGATCTTTACTAAGTCATATATTACTATTGAAATCATGAAATTATATCAGAACACTGGATTAGAAATCAAGAAAAATATCCTATTCCATGATTTATTGCTTCTGTTTATGATCTGGGACAAGTCAGGTAATTTCTCTAAGCCTTTGTTTTCTCATCTATAAAGCAGAGTTAAATATGTTGGATGCCTAATAAAACTGGAAAATATTTCTTGAAACCTATATAAATACATTATTGTGAGGATTGTGATAGCTGGTAAGTGAGCAAATTAAAATTTCTTGTTGTGCATAATTGAAACTGTATTCTTTTAGAGCAGATTTTTCAACCTTATATTCTCAATTGAAACTAATATTGAATTTTGAAAGTAACTAAGCCAAAACTAAAAAGAAAAAAAAGAGCTCAAAGAAAAACAACAAAAAAAAGTGTCTGCCCCTTCCTTTGTTAGTTTTGAAATACCAATCTACACAGAGTCTAGAGAGAAGTCTTCAGTGAAGACTAGAAAGCACTTTTGTTCACATCTGTACATTGTATACATTCTTACTCACCAGATATAACTGACTGTAGCATTTCCATTATAACACAGGCAAAGGCACTTGCTACATTCTGCAGGAAGTTATTTCTTTCCATCTGGCTGTTAAAGACTTTGCAGACATTTTGCATCATTTTAACGGCCCAATCCATGCGATACAGTTCTTTCTCACACACCTGATTTAGACATACAAATCATTATTCTAGGTCTACATGTGAAGAAAAGCTGTAGAACTTGAAAATGGTGTTGAGATGATGGCTTATGATATAGTATTTTTTATATAGGATGCGCTACTGAGTTTGTAGATGGGAAATGCTCTTATATCTACTAATCTTTTGCATCCAAGTCATGCACTTTTAGTAGAAAAACATTATTAAAAAGATTAAAGCCAGGTTCAAAATTATCAGGGAATTATTTATTAATGTAAAAACTGATACTGAAAATAAAATTAGGCTGGGAATGTGGCTTAGTGGTAGAGTGCTCGCCTAGCATGCATGAAGCCATGGGCTCAATTCCTCAGCACTACATAAACAGAAAAAGCTAGAAGTGGCACTGTGGCTCAAGTGGTAGAGTGCTAGCCTTGAGCAAAAGAAGCTCAGGACAGTGCCCAGGTCCTGAGTTGAAGCCCCATGTCTGACAAAAATAAAATAAAATAAAATAAATGAAAATAATTTTAGCCAGGCACCAGTGGCTCATTTCTGTAATCCTAGCTACTCAGAGATCTGAGGATCAGGTTAAAGCTAGCCTGGGCAGGAAAGTCCATGAAACTCCAATTAACCACCAGGAAACCAAAAGTGGCGCTGTGGCTCAAAGTGGTAGAGCAGTAGAGTGAAAAGCTCAGAGACAGCACTCAAGTCCTGAGTTCAAGCCCCATAACCAACGGTCCCCCCACAAAAAAAAAAAAAATTACATATTCCTACCCAAAATTGACTGAAAGGTAAAATGTTTATTTACTAATATTCTAAATGGTCAGTTTAACCCACACAGCCAAACAGATAATGTACAGCATAAAATAAATTGTATGGTTGGGCACCAGTGGCTCAAACCTGTAATCCTAGCTACTCAGGAGGCTGAGATCTGAGGATCACGGTTCAAAGCCAGCCCAGGCAGGAAAGTCCACATGAGACTCTTATCTCCAATAAACCACTAGAAAACTGGAAGTAGCGCTGTGGCTCAAGCGGCAGAGCACTCACCTTGAGCTGCAGAGTGCAGGGACAGAGCCCAAGCCCAGAGTTCAAACCCCATGAATGACAAATATAAATAAATAAATAAATAAATTGTATGTTAGTAGAAATAAGTAATCTTAATGTTAGTAGAAATGAACAATCTTTTTGTTGTTGTTGGTCATGGGCTTGAACTCTAGGCCTGGGTGCTATCTCTGAACTCCTCAGCTCAAGGTAAGTGCTCTACCACTTGAGCTATAATTCCACTTCTGATTTTCTGGTGATTAATTGGAGATAAGAGTCTCACAGACTTTCCTGCCTGGGCAGCAACCACGATCCTCACATGTCAGCCTTCTGAGTCGCTAGAGCCACAGGCGCCCAGCTAAATAAATAATCTTTTTTTTTTTTTTTTGTGGGGCCTGAACTCTGGGCCTGGGCGCTGTCCCTCAGTTCTTCAGCTCAAGGCTAGCACTCTACCACTTGAGCCACAGCGCCACTTCCGGCTTTTTTCTTTTTGCTTATGTGGTGCTAAGGAATCGAACCCAGGGCCTCATGTATTCAAGGCAAGCACTCTACCACTGAGCCACCTTCCCAGCCCCTAAATAAATAATCTTAATTAGACAAGAAACATTTATGTGCAAATTACTGTACTAGGCACTATAAAAGAAATGTGCTGGGTGCATGTAGAAAAGGCTTTCTTTCTTTCTTTCTTTTCTAGTCTTGGGGGCCTGAATTCTGGGCCTGGGCACTGTTCCTGAGCTTCTTTTTGCTCAAGGCTAGCACTTTACCACTTGAGCCACAGTGCCACTTCCAGCTCTTTCTGAAGATAAGAGTCTCAGGGATTTTCCTGCCTGGGCTGGCTTCAAAATGTGATCCTCAGATCTTGGCCTCCTGAGTAGCTAGGATTACAGGCATGAGTTACCAGTATCTGGTTTAGAAAAGGCTTTCTAGAAAAGCTTCTCTATCCTTAGTGATGTTCTTCCTACTCACTACAGAACTACCAAAGTGACCTTCCCAAAACACAATTGGTCATCTATCTCCCTTCCTTAAAACTCTGCAACAACTCCTTATCTGAAACTGTGTTCAGGCTCATAAAATGGCTTAAAGCCCTTTCTTTAGCGTCTTCTTTCCTAGCTAAATATTGTATTTTACCTTCAAAAATAATACTGAGAATAAAGAATATAATATGAACAATAGTACTGGGGACTGGGACTATAGCTCAGTGAAGGAAGCTTAACCTATGCTTGATACTTTAGGGTTATAATGATGGGGTCAGGGAGAATCCTGAACTGCTTACAAAGCTCTGAATATATAATCATGTAATTTAACTTCTCTGCTCTGCTTCCCTGGATAGTTTCTTGTTACTCTCCTGCCTTCTTGCCTGATAACTTCTTACTACTCTATGTGTGTGTGTGGCTTCTTCTGCTCAAAGCTAGTGCTCTACACTTTAGTCACAGCTCCACTTCCGGTTTCTGGTGATTAATTGGAGATAAGAGGCTCATGGCCTCCTGCCTGAGCTGGCTTTGAACTTCAATCCTTAGATCTTAGCCACTTGAGAAGCTTTACAGATGTGAGCCACCAGGGCTTGGCTGTCTGTGAGACTCTTTGTTTTGTTTTGTTTTTGTTTTGGGTCTGGTCGTGGGGCCTGAACTCTGGGCCTGGGCACTGTCTCTCAGCTCTTCAGCTCAAGGCTAGCGCTCTACCACTTGAGCCACAGCGCCACTTCCGGCTTTTTTCTTTTTGCTTATGTGGTGCTGAGGAATCGAACCCAGGGCCTCAAGCATGCAAGGCAAGCGCTCTACCACTGAGCCACCTTCCCAGCCCGTCTGTGAGACTCTTATCTATAATTAACCACCAAAAAGGCAGAAGTAGAGCTGTGGCTCAAGTAGTAGAGCACCAGTTTTGTGAAGAAAATGTGCAGGGACAATGCCTAGACCCTGAGTTCAAGCCTCAGTGCCTGTCTAGCAAGTATAAGGCTCTGAGTTAAAAACCACAGTACTGCCCCAAATAAGACAAAACAATCCCTCCATCCCGCAAAAAAAAAAACCCCAAGAAAACTACCAAATGGGTTGGGAAGTTGGCTCTGTGATAGAGTACTTGCCTTGCATGCATGAGGCCCTGGATTTGATTCCTCAGCACTACATATGCAGAAAAAGCCGGAAGTAGGGCTGTGGCTCAAGTGATAGGGCACTAGCCTTGAGCTGAAGAGCTGAGGGACAGTGCCCAGGCCCAGAGTTCAGCCCCCACAACTGACAAAAAAAAAAAAAAAAAAAGCTACCAAAAACTAAGAATATAAATATATTTCAATACTTAAACTCTTCATTAATACTTTATACACATTTCAGTTCCTTACAGGCAGCTACCTGGTCAGTCAGTTCTTTTTTTTTTTTTTCCTGCCAGTCCTGGGGCTTGAACACAGGGCTTGGGCACTGTCCCTTTTGCTCAAGGCTAGCATTTTACCACTTAAGCCACAGCACCACTTCTAGCCTTTTCCGTTTATGTGGTACTGAGGAATCAAACCTAGGGTTTCATGCATGCCAGGCATGAAACCACTAAGCCACTTTCCCAGTCTTCAAGTCAGTTCTTAATTTGTGTGTTGGTGCTGAGAATGGAAACTAGGGCCAACTAGGCTAGAGTCTCTGTCATTGAGGGACAAACCCAGCAACTTGTTTTTTGTTTTTGTTTTTTTACTTACCAAAGCTAAAAAGACTGTGAGTTTTGCCAGCTCAAAGGCATGTCCATTCACAGCTTTACTAGCCATGAAAGAGAAGCAGATGCTGTTCCCACTTAAGATGAGGAGATGAGCATTATTCTCTAGAAGCCACTCCCGGGGAATCACTTTTATTAGGGAAAGAAAAGTTACTTGATTAGAAATTACACAATAAGTATAATAAGCATCTTTAAATGCACGCAATAGTGTATTGTGTTATTAAATATCAGTGCCAAGGAAAACACTCAAATGTTTTAGTTTTTCAACTATAGCCTTCAACCGGAGACTGAAGTTATTGCCACGTCACAGAAGTTTTCACAATTGTGTTAATAATATTAAATAGTAAAAACAATTCTCCTACACATGTCAGTTGGAAAAGTGAGAGCATGTCATATGGAAAAAACAAAAACAAAAAATGAAGAAGGAAAAAAGAATAGCTTTGTAAACTTTAAAATTGAAAGCAAATTGGTTCACCTTTCTTGTATTAGAAGAAGGCTTTCTTAGGGCTGGGAAGGTGGCTCAGTGGTAGAGTGCTTGCCTTGCATGCCTGAGGCCCTGGGTTCCATTCCTCAGCACCACATAAGCAAAAAGAAAAAAGCCGGAGGTGGCGCTGTGGCTCACGTGGTAGAGCGCTAGCCTTGAACTGAAGAGCTGAGGGACAGCACCCAGGCCCAGAGTTCAGGCCCCATGACTGGACCAAAAAAAAAAAGAAGAAGGCTTTCTTTTTATATAACTTAGAAGGGTGCTTCTGAGAACTTGCAAAATAGGAATGAAGCTTTCAAATAATTAATAATAATATATTTATACAACTAATAATTGAAAGGAAGTTGATTAAATGCATTATCTTCAAACATAATGTCAAACTTTTAAAATATGTTAGGGTAATTAATGATTTCTAATAGATCCTTCATTTGTTTTTCTTTTGTTGTTATATTTTTGTCAGTCACGGGGCTTGAACTCTGGGTCTTGGTACTATCCCTGAGCTTCTCAGCAAACAACGTGTGCTCTACCACTTGAGCCACAACGCCACTTTGTGTTTTCTGGTGGCTAATTGGAGATAAGAGTCTCACGGACTTTCCTGCCTGGGCTGGCTTTGAACCACGATCCTCAGATCTCAGCTTCCTGAGTAGCTAGGATTACAGGCATGAGCCACTGGTGCTCAGCAATCCTTCATTTGTTTTTTTTTTTTTTTTTGGTCGGTCGTGGGGCTTGAACTCTGGGCCTGGGCGCTGTCCCTCAGCTCTTCAGCTCAAGGCGAGCGCTCTACCACTTGAGCTACAGCGCCACTTCCGGTTTTCTGGTGGTTTATTGGAGATAGGAGTCTCACAGTCTCTCCTGCCCGGGCTGGCTTTGAACCGCGATCCTCAGATCTCAGCCTCCTGAGTAGCTAGGATTACAGGCGTGAGCCACCAGCGCCCGGCTCCAATCCTTCATTTGTTATACCTTACAATTTTTTTGTGTGTGCTGGTCCTGGGACTTGAACTCAGGGCCTGAGTGCTGACCCTGAGCTGCTTTTTTGGTTCAAGGCTAATGCTCTACCACTGAGCCACAGTTTTATTTCAGACTTTTTTATGAGAAGTTAGAGATAAGAGTCTTATGGACTTTTCTGCCTGGGCTGGCTCTTAACTGAGATCCTCAGATCTCAGCCTCCTGAGTAGTTAGGATTACAAACATGAGCCACTGGCACCCAGCTTGTCCTTACTTTTTTTTTTTTTGTCTGTCGTGGGTATTAAATTCTGGGTCTAGGCCCTGTCTCTTAGCTCTTCAGCTCAAGGCGAGTGCTCTACCACTTGAGCCACAGAGCCACTTCTGGTTTTCTGGTGGTTAATTGGAGGTAAGAGTTTCATGGACTTTCTTGCCCAGGATGGCTTTGAACCGTGATCCTCAGATCTCAGCCTCCTGAGTAGCTAGGATTAGAGGCATGAGCTACCGGCTCCAGGCCTTACAATTTTCTAACAATATTCCAATAACCAACTCTATTGCACTATATTAGTAAATACATATTTTTACCTGATAGTTCATCTAAAAGACTGATAACATCATCTGTTGACCATTCTTTGCTGTTTATGTCATATAGCAATTTAATGGCATCAGCCAAACATTTCAGACTGGATTCATCTGTAGGTCCTTCTATCATCTTCTTCCAAACCACCTTTCCTGAATTGAAACAAATGCTAGGCTATGACAGAATAGTTGGTTTTGTGGCAAAGGCTTTACGGATTCTTTAAAGTGGATATTGGATTGCATAATGGAATTTTGCTATATAAGCTACTTTTCAAAATGAAGTCAGTTCTGATAACAGTATAAATTTCAATGTTTCTAACTAATGTGATAAAACAATGCAAACAGTTGGACTGTGAAAAATAGTACTTGCAGTTCAAACATGACATTATCCCACAGCAGAAATTGTTATAACTTTGCTAAAATAAAATAAAACCTATTGATATCCTTCCAAAATTGAAATGCTATCCTTGAGAGTCTTTCAAATCTTTCTAATTGAAATGTCATTGAGTCAATTTTTTGGTTACTTATCTATAACCAGTTCTCTTTGTAGGTTATACACATTTGTGAAAGTGTGTACGTGGGTGATTGGGGGGGAGAGGAGGGGAGTTCCTAGGGCTTGAACTAAGGGCTTGAGCACTGTCTCTGAGCTTTTTGTGCTGAAGGCTAGTGCTCTACCACTTGGAGCTACAGCACCATTTCTGGCTTCTTTGGTAATAAATTGGAGATAAGAGTCTCACAGACTTTCTTGTCTGGGCTGGCTCTGAATCACAATCCTCATATCTCAGCCTTGTGAGTAGCTGTAAGCCACTGATACCTGACTCATACAACATTTTAATCTTACTGCTACAACTCAACATGCTTTACACTGATTACTTCCTGATATGAATGAACATAGACTAAGAAAACACATGATAATTTTAGCTGGTATGGTGGGTCATACCTAACTACTTGGGAGGCAGAGCTCAAGAGAATTGCAGTCTAAAGCCAACCCTGGGCAAAATGTTAGTGAGACTTTAACTCAACCAATAAAAGGCTGGTAATAGTAGCACAAGCCTGTTATCCCACCTACACAGGAAGAATAAATAGGAAGATCATTATACAGGCTGCATAAACATAAGACCTGTTTAAAAAATAATGAAAATAAGCTGGATTTGTAACTCAAGTGGTAGGGTGTCTGCCTAGCAAGCAAGAAGCCCTGTAGTTCCAAACAGGAGTTTACACTTAGTACCATTACCACATAAAAAATGAAGTAAAATAAAAGCATAATTTTAACTTTAAGCAAAATTTAGGCAAAAAATTATAAAAATCAGATTATACACTAAAATGTAGTAAAGCATCAATTCTGACCACTATTTTATTTCTTAATAATATTAGTCCCCTCCAATGACAAACATAAATCTTGATTTAAGATAATATTTAAGGGGGCTGAGAAGGTGGCTCAGTGGTAGAGCACTTGCTTTGCATGCCTGAGGCCCTGAGTTCGATTCCTCAGCACCCACATAAGCAAAAAGAAAAAAGACGGATGTGGCGCTGTGGCTCAAGTGGTAGAGCGCTAGCCTTGAGCTGAAGAGCTGAGGGACAGCGCCCAGGCCCAGAGTTCAGGCCCCATGACTGGACCCAAAAAAAAAACAATTAAAAAAAAAGATAATATTTAAAATTAAAAAGCAGCTATTTCAGGTAAACAGGGATAGAAATATATTTGGTAATTGGCTACAACAAAACAAGTTTTGTCTTGAAGCTTAAGTTATGTACAAGTTATGTAGAATAACATCTATGAAGTTATGGAACAGAATTTAGTCATTAAGAAACTGAGCAGATTAAAAAAGATAGTTTTCATAAAACAAACAACTATGAAAAGTTTGGTGCTCACCATTCTGAGGTGATATTGGCCCAAAGATGATATATAGTAATCTTGCTTGATTCACCATTGGCCATGGTTTTAATATTCTAGTCAGCCAAAAAGCAGAATCGCTTCGATGTGTCCAGTGATCAAGCAGAACATTTCTACAGAACAGTCTGATTCTTAACTCCAATTTATGGATACTTCCTATGAAGGCAAAGAATCACAAACCATTTTTTTCCCTTAAAAACATGGATTGCATATTTGATAGTGATTAGAGCAAGCTATTAACACTGTGGTTAATATAGTGATCATAAACTGTGTGTCTAAACAGGAAGGCACCAAGAGATTATTGGTTCTTTTTTTTTTTGGCCAGTTGTGGACACTGTCCCTCAGCTCTTCAGCTCAAGGTTAGCACTCTACCACTTCAGCCACAGTGCCACTTCCGGCTTTTTCTGCTTATGTGGTGCTGAGGAATTGAACCCAGGGCCTCATGCATGCAAGGCAAGAATTCTACCACTGAGCCACCTTCCCAGCCCCAGATTATTGGTTCTTAAGATGCCCTGATTATGTAGTTTGATTCTCTTTTTGTCTTACCTTTCTGATTTATACTCAATACTCTGAATAATAGGTAGAGGACATGTATTTTATTATATGTTCAGGGCTAGGAATGTGGCTTAATGGTAGAGTGCTTGCCTAGCATGCATGAAGCCCTGGGTTCAATTCTTCCATACTACATAAACAGGACAAGCCCAGAAATGGTGCTGTGGCTCAAATAGTACATGCTAGTCTTGTACACAGAGAGTCTCAAGAACTGTGCACAGGGGGCTGGGGGTTTAGCCCAGTGGAAGGGCGCCCACCCGGCACACGCAAGGCCCTGGGTTCGGTCCTCAGCCCTGGAAAAAAAAAAAAAAAAGAACTGTGCACAGGCCCTGAGTTCAAGCCCCTGAACTGGCAAAAACAAAAACAAAAAATAAGTTCACATATATCAGAATCTTACACAGTTTCAGGTTTAAAAAGGAATGAGATGACAGGAGCTGGTGGCTCATACTTGTAATACTAGCTATTCAGGAGGCTGAGATCTGAGGATCACAGTTCAAAGCCAGCACAGGCAGGAGAGTCTGTGAGGCTCTTACCTGCAATTAACTATCAGAAAATTGGAAGTGGAACTGTGGCTCAAAGTGGTAGACAGGAAGTGGCGCTGTGGCTCAAGCGGTAGAGCGCTTGCCTTGAGCTGAAGAGCTGAGGGACAGCGCCCAAGCCCAGAGTTCAAGCCCCATGACCAACAAAAAAAAAAAGAAAAACAACAACAACAAATTAGTTTGGGCTGGGAAGGTGACTCAGTGGTAGCGCGCTTGCCTTGCATGCCTGAGGCCCTGGGTTCGATTCCCCAGCACCACATAAGCAAAAAGAAAAAAAGCCGGAAGTGGCGCTGTGGCTCAACTGGTAGAGCGCTAGCCTTGAGCTGAAGAGCTGAGGGACAGCGCCCAGGCCAAGAGTTCAGGCCCCACAACCGGGCCCAAAAAAAAAAATCAAAGTGGTAGACATTCGTCTTGAGCAATAAAAGTTCAGGGACAGTGCTCAGGCCCTGAGTTCAAGCCCTGTGACTGACAAAAATAAATAAGTAGGTAAATAAGTGCAGAGACAGGTCAAAAGAATTATCAATTTAGATTGATCTTGAACACATGAGGAAACTAATAAAAGTTTTTAATCAGAGCTAGGCACTGGTGGCTCATGCCTGTAATTCTTGCTACTCAGGAGGCCAAGAAATGAGAATTGCAGCAAAGTCCTCAAGACTATTATCTTCAATTAACCACCAAAAAAGTTGGAAGTGGAGCTGTGGCTCAAGTAGTAGAGTGCTAGCCCTGAGCAAAAACGTTTAAGGACAGCATCCAGGCCCTAAGTTCAAGATCCAGACTCAGCTTTCTGATCAGTTGTTTTTTGTTTTTTGTTTTTTTTGCCGGTTAAGGGGTTTGAATTCTGGGCCTGGGCGCTTTCCCTGTGCTCTTCAGGCTCTACCGCTTGAGCCATAGCTCAAGCCACAGCGCTACTTCCCGTTTTCTAGTGGTTTATTGGAGATAAGAGTCTCTCTCTCTCTCTGTCTCTCTCTCTGTCTCTCTGTCTGTCTCTCTCTCTCTTTCACATACACACTCTCATACACACACACAAAGAGTCTCACAGAGTTTCTTGCTGGGGCTGGCTTTGAACCGTGATTCTCAGATCTCAGCCTCCTGAGTAGCTAGAGTTACAGGTGTGCCACTGGCACCTTGCTCTGATCAGTTTTTGATCAAAGGAGAGCATAATAAATTGTGTTATTGATTCATCGAGCCTCTGAATCTGCCTTTTTCTGGAGGCTGAGGCAGGAGGTTCACAAGTTTGAGGCTGGCTTGGGTTGCATACTGTCTTAAGTAAATGAACCATGATTTAAAAAATAAGTAAATCTGTCCTTTTAATCCACAATGTTTTACAATGAAATACTTTAAGCTTATTATTATTAATTTTTAAATTTTTTTGCCAGCCCTGAGCCTTAAATTCTGGGTCTGGGTGCTGTCCCTAAACTCCTTTTGTTTAAGGTTAGCTCTCTACTACTTGAGCTACAAAACTACTTCCAGCTTTTTCTGTGATTAATTGGAGATAAGAGTCTGACAGACTTTCCTGCTCTGGCTGGCTTCAAACTGCCATCCTCAAATCTCAGCCTCTTGAGTAGCTAGGATTAGAGGCATGCATCATGCCTGGCTTTAAAGTTTCTTTTCTTTTCTTTCTTTCTTTTTTTTTTTTTTTTTCGGTTGGTCGTGGGGCTTGAACTCTAGGTCTGGGCACTGTCCCTGAAGTCTTCAGCTCAAGGCGAGCACTCTACTACTTGAGCCACAATGCCACTTCTGACCTTTTCAGTTTATGTGGTGCTGAGAATCGGGCCCAGGACCTCATGCATGTGAGGCAAGCACTCTACTGCTGAGCCATCTTCCCAACCCCTAAAGTTTCTTGTACATCACTTCCAATACCTCCTCCCTCTCTCCCCAGAAGTAATTATAATCTTGAATTTTGGTTTTGTCCCTCCTATGTTAGTCATATTAGTCAGGGTTCTCCAGAGAAACCACCAAGAGGATAGACATTATTTTTGTATATATGATTGTGTGTGTTTGTGTGCATGTATATTGTATATGTAAATGTGTGTGTGTGTATATATATATATGTATATATATATATATATTTGTGTGTGAATGGTAGAGAGAGGGAAAAAGAGAGGGGAAAGAAGAGAGAAGAAAAAAGAAAGAGGAAGAGAGTTTCATGTAGATTCAAAGGCTGTCTGCTAGGTAAATTCCTTGTTATTTTGAGAGTTAGTCTTTTTATTTTTTGGTCGTGGGGCCTGAACTCTGGGCCTGGGTACTGTCCCTGAGCTCTTCAGCTCAAGGCTCGCACTCTACCACTAGAGCTACAGTGCCACTGCCAGCTTTTTCTGCGTGTGTGGTATTGAGGAATTGAACCCAGGGCCTCATGCATGCAAGGCAAGCACTCTACCACTGAGCCACCTTCCCAGCCCTGGGAGTTAGTCTTGGTCTATTAGGGTTTTCAAATGAATGGATGAAGTCCCCTACATTATGGAGGATAATATGCTTGATTAAAAGTCTACTGACAGGCTGGGAAGGTGGCTCAGTGGTAGAGTGCTTGCCTCGCATGCATGAGGCCCTGGGTTCGATTCCTCAGCACCACATAAACAAAAAAAATAATAAAATAAAATAAAAATCTACTGACTTGGGGCTGGGAAGGTGGCTCAGTGGTAGAGCGCTTGCCTTGCATGCATAAAGCCCTGGGTTCGATTCCTCAGCACCACATAAGCAAAAAGAAAAAAAGCCACAAGTGGCGCTGTGGCTCAAGTGGTAGAGTGCTAGCCTTGAGCTGAAGAGCTGAGGGACAGTGCCCAGGCCCAGAGTTCAGGCCCCAGGATGGACCAAAAAAAAAAAAAAAGAAAAAAGAGTCTCATGGACTTTTCTGCCTAGATTTGAACCAGGATCCTCATATCTCAATCTCCTGAGTAGCTAGGATTACAGGCATGAGCTATCTGTCTGGCTCTGTGTATATGTGTGTGTGTGTGTGTATGTGTGTGAGAGTGTGTTTGTGTGTGTGTGTGTGTGTGTGTGTGTGTGTGTGTGTGTGGAGGGGGGCTTCTGGGGCTTGAACTCAGAACCTAGGCACTGTCTCAAAGCTTTTGTGCTCAAGGCTAGCATTCCGCCACTTTGAGTCAGAGTACCACTTCCAGTTTTCTGGTGAATAATTGGAAATATGAGTCTTGTGGACTTTCCTGCCTGGGCTGTTTTTGAACTGGTATCCTTAGATTTTAGTCTCCTGAGTAGCTAGGATTACAGGTGTGAGCCACCAGCATCAGGCCCAATTATGTTGTTTTTTTGTTGCTGTTGTTGGTTATGGGGCTTGAACTCAGGGCCTGGCCACTGTCCCTGAGCTCTTCAGCTCAAGGCTAGTGCTCTACCACTTTGAGCTACAGCTCCACTTCCATGTTTGTTTGTTGCCAGTCCTGAGTCTTGAACTCAGGAACTGGGTACTGCCCTTGAGCTTCTTCTTATTTATTTATTCATTTATTTATTTATTTTCTGGTTGTGAGGCTTGAACTCTGGCCTGGGCGCTGTCCTTAGCTCTTCAGCTCAAGGCTAGCGCTCTACCATTGAGCCACAGTTCCATTTCCAGTTTTCAAGTGGTTTATTGGAGATGAATCTCACAGACTTTCCTGCTGGGACAAGCTTTGAATTGCAATCCTAAGATCTCAGCCTCTTGAGTAGCTAGCATTACAGGTGTGAGTCACCAGTGCCCAGCCTTGAGCTTCTTTTGGTAGGCTAACACTCTACCACTTGAACCACAGTGACACTTCCAGCTTTTTCTGTGTATGTGGTACTGAAAATCGAACCCAGGTCTTCATGTATTCTAGATAAGCACTTTACCACTAAGCCACATTCCCAGTCCCACTTCCAGTTTCTTTTTTTTTTTTTTTTCCCCACTTCCAGTTTCTGAGTGGTTAATTGGATAAGAGTCTCATGGAGACCTTCCTCCCTGGGCTGGCTTTGAACTGCCATCCTCAGCCATCAGCCTCCTGAGTAGCTAGGATTGCAGGCATGAGCAACAGGCATCAGGCCCAAGTGTTTTTTTCTGTTTTTTTTTTTTTTTTAATCTTTTTGTATCTGTGTGTAACCATAAAGTTTAAATATATAGGCTGGGCATGTAGCCAGCGTGCTCAAGGCCCTCGATTTGATCCCCAGCAATTGCAGGGAAAAAGACTAAATGTAATTGTTTCATATGTACATAAATAGTATTATATTGAAAATACCTTTTTTGTTTAGAATTGTTTTTTTTGGGGTCCGGTTGTGGGGCCTAAACTCTGGGCCTGGACACTGTCCCTCAGCTCTTCAGCTCAAGGTTAGCACTCTACCACTTGAGCCACAGCGCCACTTCCGGCTTTTTCCTTTTTGCTTATGTGGTGCTGAGGAATTGAACCCAGGGCCTCATGCATGCAAGGCAAGCGCTCTACCACTGAGCCACCTTCCCAGCCCCTGAAAATACCTTTTTTGTAGCCTTCTTTTCCTAAATTATGTTTAAAAAAGTATCCATATTATACATGGCTCCAGTTATTTATTTTAGCTATTAATAGTTTTAATTGCATAAATTGCCACAATTCATTTACCCATTCTCTAACAATAGGCTTTGTTTATAGTATTTTATTTATTTATTTATTTCCAGTCCTGAGACTTGAACTCAGGGCTTGGGCTCTGTCCCTGAGCCTCTCTGTACTCAAGGCTAGTACTCTACCACTTGAGCCACAGTGCCACTTCCAGCTTTTTCTGTTTATGTGGTACAAAGGAATTGAACCCAGGGCTTCATGCATACTAGGCAAGCACTCTACCACTAAACCATATTCCTAGTCCTGCAGTATTATATAACAACAAATAATGCTGCAATTTCTATACTTACACAGTTTGCCTATACATATTGTTGGAATTTGTCAGTAAAAAAGCTGGATGCAAGATTCTAGAACTTTAAAAATATGAAATAGCTCAGATATATAGAAATTTAAATGCTAGAATAAACTTATTAGTTAATACCACATAGCTTAAGGAATGACATTATTCATACAGTTCATTAATTCCATGCCTTCTAAGGACTTGCTTGCTTCTTCTTTTTATTTTATTTATTTATTTTATTGAGGTGAAACCTAGGGCCTTAAACACATTAGGCAAGTATTCACCCATTGATCTATATCTTCAGCTTGCATAGAGGGTTTTTTTTTTTTGTCATTGGGCTGGAACTCTGGGCCTGGGCACTGTCCCTTAGCTCTTCAGCTCAAGGCTAGCACTCTACCACTTGAGCCACAGCACCACTTCTGGTTTTCTGGTGGTTAATTGGAGAGATGAGTCTCACAGACTTTCCTACCCAGGCTGGCTTTGAATCGATCCTCAGATCTCAGTCTCCTAAGTAGCTAGGATTACAGGTGTGAGCCACTGGCACCAGCTGCATATAGTTGTTTTTTGTTTTTTAATTGTAGTGGGGATTGAACTTAAGGGCCTGGAGTTTGTTAGGCTTTGTACCTCCCATCCTCTGCACACTACTTTTTTGCACTAGTAACAAATTGAGTGTTTACTGTTTCCTTAAATTTCCTTTATTATATATGTCATAATTTGGATTTTTCTTTTCTTTTAAAATTTGGTTTTTAAATATGCTTTTGAATTCCTTCTTTTTAAAAAAATTAGCCTCTGGGGGCTGGGAAGGTGGCTCGGTGGTAGAGTGCTTGCCTTGTATGCATGAGGCCCTGGGTTCGATTCCTCAGCACCACATAAGCAGAAAAAGCCAGAAGTGGCACTGTGGCTCAAGTGGTAGAGCACTAGCCTTGAGCTGAAGAGCTGAGGGACAGCACCCAGGCCTAGAGTTCAGGCCCCATGACTGGCAAAAATAAAAAATAAAAAAAATTAGCCTCTGTATAATATTATTAGTGAATTGAAGTTCTTTACCTGGTTTGCTACAGACAGCAGTCTGCATCTTGCGGGAGAGATTAGTCAAGTCACATAAGAAGTTATAAACACGATGGCATTCAATTTCATCCCAACCTGCTATTAAAGTCTGAGGAAAATAAGATAAAGAAAACATTTATAATCCTCAAAAAAAGAAAGAAAACATTATAGACATTCAAAAAATCAAAATGTTAAGTTACTATTCCCTTATGACTGTAGTTTTTTTGTTTTTGGTAGGTCCTGGAGCTTGAACTCAGGGTCTAGGTGGTGGCCCTGAGCTTTTGTGCACAAGGACAGAATCTACCACTTTCAGCCACAGCTCTATTTCTGTTTGTTTGTTTTTTTCCTAGATAAGAGTCTCAGGACTTTCTTTCTTGGGCTGGTTTCAAACTACAACCCTCAAATCTCAGCCTCCTGAGATTATAGGTATGAGCCATTGGTGCTTGGCTGTGTATAACTGTTTTTAACATATGATCAAGGTAATTATAGCATCACTAGGGAGGTATTCAAATACCAACAATTTACATAATCATTATAGAAATGCTCTCAAATTCAGCTTGTTTTTAGTTGAAAAGTAAGTATCTTTTTTTTTTTTTTTTGGTTGGTCGTGGAGTCTGAACTCTGGGCCTGGGTGCTGTCCCTCAGCTCTTCAGCTCAAGGCGAGCGTTCTGCCACTTGAGCTACAGCGCCACTTCCGGTTTTCTAGTGGTTTATTGGAGATAGGAGTCTCACAGTCTTTCCTGCCTGGGCTGGCTTTGAACTCTTCCTCAGATCTCAGCCTCCTGAGTAGCTAGGATTATAGGCGTGAGCCACTGGTACTGGCCCTAGCTGAGTTTTTGATCCATCCTCTCCCAGTCTCCTTCCTTTTTTTCCTTTTTGGGCAGGCTTATAGCCCAGGCTTGGCTTGATCTGCCTGGGATTGTAGGATCACACCACCATGCTTTGTGGCTTCTGCTGTTTTATTTATTTATTTGTTTTTTATTTTTATTTTTTGTAGGTCGTGGGGCTTGAACTCTGGGCCTGGGTGCTGTCCCTCAGCTCTTCAGCTCAAGGCGAGCGCTCTACCACTTGAGCTACAGCGCCACTTCCAGTTTTCTGGTGGTTTATTGGAGATAGGAGTCTCACAGTCTCTCCTGCCCGGGCTGGCTTTGAACCGCGATCCTCAGATCTCAGCCTCCTGAGTAGCTAGGATTACAGGCGTGAGCCACCAGCGCCCGGCTTTGCTGTTTTATTTTTGTAGAACTCCTTTACACTCCTCCTCCATGCTTTCATTTATGATATTGCTTACAAATAATAACTATCTTTTTTTTTCTTTTGTTGGTCATGGGGCTTGAACTCTGGGGCTGGGTGCTGTCCTTGAGCATTTCAGCTCAAGGCGAGTGCTCTACCACTTGAGTTACAGCGCCACTTTCAGTTTTTCAGTGGTTAGTTGGAGATAAAGAGTCTTTTGCTTTGAACCTCCTGAGTAGCTAGGGTTTTGGTGTAAGCCACTAATGCTGGGCTTAATTGCATAAGTTCTTTTTTTTGGGTGGGGGGAGGGGAGGTCCGGTTGTGGGGCCTGAACTCTGGGCCTGGATGCTATCCCTCAGCTCTTCAGCTCAAGGCTAGCGCTCTACCACTTGAGCCATAGCGCCACTTCTGGTTTTTTCCTTTTTGCTCATGTGGTGCTGAGGAATCGAACCCAGGGCCTCATGCATGCAAGGCAAGCGCTCTACACTGAGCCACCTTCCCAGCTCCGCCTCCTCCTTTGTTTACCCTTCACATCCCTTCCCAGCCTTCCCTTCCCTTCCCCCCCCCCCCCCCAAGTCTGTGAGATTCTTATCTCTAATAAACCACTAGAAAGTGGAAAGTGGTGCTGTAGCTCAAGCAGTAAAGCGCTCGCCTTGAGCTGAAGAGCACAGGGAAAGCGCCCAGGCCCAGAGTTCAAGCCCTACCACCGACAAAAAAACAAAACAAAACGAAAACCCCACAACTAACTGTATATCAGTAGTTTAAAAATTAAGCTGCAGGGGCTGGGAAGGTGGCTCAGTGGTAGAGCGCTTGCCTTGCATGCCTGAGGCTCTGGGTTCGATTCCCCAGCACCACATAATCAAAAAGAAAAAAAGCTGAAAGTGGTGCTGTGGCTCAAGTGGTAAAGTGCTAGCCTTGAGCTGAAGAGCTGAGGGACAGCGCCCAGGCCCTGAGTTCAGGCCCCATGACCAGATCCAAAAAAAAAAAAATTAAGCTGCAGGGCTGGGAATGTGGCTTAGTGGTATAGTGCTTGTCTAGCATGCATGAAGCCCTGGGTTTGAATCCTCAGTACCACATAAACAGAAAAAGCCAGAAGTAGTGCTGTGGCTCAAGTGGTAGAGTGCTAGCCTTAAGCTAAAGAAGCTCTGGGATAGTATTGTCCAGGCCCTGAGTTCAAGTCCCAAGACAGGCAAAAAAAAAAAAAAAAAGTAACCTGCAAAAAAAACCCCATTACACTGGGTTGGGAAGGTGGCTTAGTGATAGAGTGCTTGCCTAGCATGCATAAAACTTGGGTTCAATTCCTCAGCTCCACAAAAACAGAAAAAGCTGGAAGTGGCACTGTTGGCTCAAGTGGTAGAGCCTTGAACAAATGAAGCTCAGGGACAAATGCCTAGGCCCTGAGTTCAAGCCCCAGACTGGCAAACAAACAAATAAAACAAAAACCCACCACACGGAAGCTGGGTATGGTGGTGCACACTTGTAACGCCAGTACTCAGGGAGGCTCAGGCAGAGGATTCTGAATTGGAAGCCAATCTGAGTTATCTAGTGAGACTCTGTCTCAACAACAAAAAAAGTTAAGCTGTAATCTCCAGCACCAAAAAGCTAATTTTATTCCTTCTGGAAGGAGAGAAACTGGTAATGGCTATTATTTCTGGTGAAGAGATGTGAATGAGGAACAGACCTAGTAGGTAGACTTTTAACTTTATTTTGTACTTTGAAATTTTGAACTATAAATGTTAAGTAATATCTATTACTTATTCCAAAGACAGAAAGACAAAAACAAGTTGAAAAAAAAAAAAAAAAAACTCTGCATGGGCTGGGAAGGTGGCTCAGTGGTAGAGCACTTGCTTTGCATGCATGAAGCCCTGGGTTCGATATCTCAGCACCACATAAGCAAAAAGAAAAAAGCCGGAAGTGGCGCTGTGGCTCAAATGGTAGAGTGCTAGCCTTGAGCTGAAGAGCTGAGGGACAGTGCCCAGGCCCAGAGTTCAGGCCCCACGACCGGACCCCCCCCCCCCAAAAAAAAAAAAAAAAGGTCTGCCTTGGAAGAGGGTTAGAAGGAGCTCTTGGAATCTGTGTAGTTGTTTTCTGACAAGGTGGGGCACAATGCAAGATTCTCTCAGATGTAGTACCGACTCCTCAGATTGCTATAATTTTTTTTTTTTTTGGGTCGGTCGTGGGCTTGAACTCTAGGCCTGGGCACTGTCCCTAGGCTCTTTAGCTCAAGGCGAGCGCTCTACTACTTGAGCCACAGTGCCGCTTCCATAAGTTTTAATTTAGATAATACATGCACACTGTTTAAAACAGTGTCTGGCATATAGTAAAGGCTTAGTAAATTTTTACCTCCTTTGTTTACAATAAAAAAAAAAAAAAAACCTAAGGGCTGTGAAGGTGGCTCAGTGGTAAAGCGCTTGCCTTGCATGCATGAGCCCTGGGTTCGATTCCCTAGCACCACATAAGCAAAAAGAAAAAAAGCCGGAAGTGGCGCTGTGGCTCAAATGGTAGAGCGCTAGCCTTGAGCTGAAGAGCTGAGGGACAGCGCCCAGGCCCAGAGTTCAGGCCCATGACCAGACCCAAAAAAACCAAAAAACAAAAAAACCAAAACTAGGGGGCTGGGAAGGTGGCTCAGTGGTAGAGCACTTGCCTTGCATGCCTGAGGCCTTGGGTTCGATTCCTCAGCACCACATAAGCAAAAAGAAAAAAGCCGGAAGTGGTGCTGTGGCTCAAGTGGTAGAGCACTAGCCTTGAGCTGAAGAGCTGAGGGACAGCACCCAGGCCCAGAATTCTGGCCCCATGACTGACAAAAAAGCAAACAAACAACAAAAAAACAAAACAAACAAACAAAAAAGCTGGGTACTGGTGGCTCATGCCTGTAATCCTGGCTACTCAGGAGGCTGAGATTTGAGAATCATGGTTCAAAGCCAGCCCAGGCAAGGAAAGTCCATAAGACTCTTTTTTTTGGGGGGGGGGGCGGGTGAGGGGCGATCCGGTCGTGGGGCCTGAACTCTGGGCCTGGGTGTTGTCCCTCAGCTTTCAGCTCAAGGCTAGCACTCTACCGCTTGAGCCACAGCACCACTTCTGGCTTTTTTTTTTTTCTGCTTATGTGGTGCTGAGGAATCGAACCCAGGGCTTCAAGCATGCAAGGCAAGTGCTCTACCACTGAGCCACATTCCCAGCCCCCATAAGACTCTTTTTTTTCCCATAAGACTCTTATCTCCAATTAACCACCAGAAAACTGGAAGTGGTGCTGTGGTTCAAGTGGTAGAGTACTCACCTTGAGCTGAAGAGCTCAGGGACAATGCTGCCCAGGCCCAGAGTTCAAGCCCCATGACTGACCAAAAAAAAAAGAATAAATAAAAATAATGAAAAGCAATCGAAAGGAAAAAGGACTGGAGTTGTGGCTCAAGTGACATAACTCTGGTCTATCAAGTTCAGGGCTGTAAGCTCAAACCTCAGTACTGAAAATAAATAAACAAACAGGCTGGGCACTCATGGCTCACACCTGTAATCCTAGCTACTCAGGAGGCTAAAATCTGAAGTTCACTGTTCAAAAGCCTGCTCACGAAGGAAAGTCTGTGACATTCTTTTTCTTCTTCTTTTTTCTTTTTTGTTGGTCATGGGGCTTGAACTCTGGACCTGGGCACTGTCCCTCAGCTCTTCAGCTCAAGGCCAGTACTTTACCACTTGAGCCACAGTGCCACTTCCAGCTTTTTCTGCTTATGTGGTGCTGAGGTATCAAACCCAGAGCCTCATGCATGCAAGGCAAGCACTCTACCACTGAGCCACCTTCCCAGCCCTTGTCTGTGACATTCTTATCTCCAGTTAACTACCAAGTGGTAGAATTCTAGCCATGGGCAAAAAAATCCCTAAAGGACAGAGCCTATGTCTTGAGTTCAAGCCCCAGTATTGTCACACACATACATATAAAATGTTCTTGAAATCATTCAGCTGATTTCAGAACTTAATAACTAGTCCAAGAGTTTAAACAATTATATATACATGTGCACACACATCCATACCCTCATAATGTTTTCAGTCTTTACAACTGGCTAGGGGCTGTTGATATAGTTTATTGGTATAGTGTTTACTTAGCAGTCATGAGGTCCTAGGTCAATTCCTGTGTGCATGCATGAGCACATGTGTGTACGCGTGCATGCACACACATAACTGGTATGGTGGTGCATCTATAATTCCAGCTACTCAGGAAGATGGAGGTATGAGGGTTGTGGTTCAAGTCTGGCCTGGGCAAAAATTAGTGCAAGACTCTGCTTGAAAAACAAAGTAAAAGCAAAAAAATTCAGGAGGGTTCTGAGTTCAGTCTCTAGTTAAAAAAAAAAAAAAAAGAGGGATGGTGAAGAGAGCTGGAAATTTCAAGGACATTGACATGGAGTAAATAAATGTTAAACATTATATATCAGTTACAAACAGAAAATCTCAGATTATAGAAACGCTATTAGGTCATATTCTAAGGGTAGCAGTCTCTACTACTACTTGAGCCACAGTTCCACTTTAACCTTTTTGGTAGTTTATTGGAGATCAGTCTCACGGGCTTTCTTCTCTGGGCTGGCTAAGAACTGCGATCTTCATATCTCAGTCTCTTGAGTAACTACAATTACAGATATGAGCTACCAGTGGCTGGCAAATACACACACACACATATACAGAAATAAATATATATACATATATTTCTAAGATTATTATAACTTCTATTAGTCTACAAAAGGATAGATTCCATACTCTGTTAATAGCTCTAAAAACATTCCTTTCTTCTTTCACTAAAAAAATGTACCTGTAAAAATATGCCATAACATGGTAATCCTAAACATTGCATGGGAGCTGCACAGCCATTAAATTTGAAACAGGAAATCTGTAAAGAGAACAAGTGAAAATTCTTCATTTTCAGTGGATTTGTAAAATGATTTAACATTTAAATTTAATGGAATATGTAATGTTATTTTTTTCAGTATATATTCTGTTTCACAAAGTGTTATGGAGATTACAAAAGAAGAATGAAACATAGTCTCTGTCCTTAAGGGACTTACAATTTATTTAGGAGAATAAGATATACACATATGAAATTACTACAATAACTCAGGATGGAATATATAGGATGTTAAAATGAATAAATACCATACTGGACAATATGAAAACAGGGAAATAGTATATTCAGAAATGATAAAAAAAAAAAAAACTTATTTAGCCAGGGATGAAGTATCTATCTATAAGCCCCATACTCTGGAAGAGAATGAGATAGGGGAATGGAGACTTGGAGGACAGTCTGGGCTACATAGTGAGGACACGGTCCCCCATCCTCAAAAAAAAAGCCTGGGGCTGGGAAGGTGGCTCAGTGGTAGAGTGCCTGCCTCACATGCATGAGGCCCTGGTTCCATTCCTCAGCACCACATAAGCAGAAAAAGCTGGAAGTAGTGCTGGGCTCAAATGGTAGAACGCTGGCCTTGAGCTTAAGAGCTCAGGGACAGCACCCAGGCCCAGAGTTCAAGCCCCACGACCGACCAAAAAAAAAAAAAGCTTATGATGAATACATGCAAAATAAACCAACATCTTAAAGTAGAGCTCAGATATAACAAATAGAAAATATTGATGAGAGAAACAATAAGGGCAAAATGTATGGAGGTAAAATTAATAATGTTTATTTAGTAATAAAGATAGAACCATGGTACCCAGTGCTGGCAGCTCAGGCCTGTAATCCTATTCAGAAGGCTGAGATTTGAGGATAAAAGTTCAAAGCCAGCCTGGGCAGGAAAGTCTGTGAGACTCATCTCCAATTAACCACTTGAAAACTGGAAGTGCCACTGTGACTCAAGGTGTTAGGGCACTAACATTGAACGAAAGAGAGCCCAGGGACAGTGCTCAGGTATTGAGTTCATGACTGACAAAAAAAAAAGAAAAAGAAAAGAAAAGAAAAAGATAGGACCACTTAATTAGGCTTATAGCAGTAAAAAGTAGCCAGTGAAAGATTTTGCTGTGAGATTTATTATTTTCAAATACTGTGGTTTGAACTCAAGGCCTCATGCTTGCTAGGCAGGCTTTATGCCACTTGAACCATGCCCTCATCCTGATCAACTTATCTTGATGAATGAAAGTGATGCTTTAAGTGGGGTGAGGGAAAAACTTTGAATTAAACTAGTATACAGAACTGTTTGGTGATTGGCCAGATGATGGAAGGATTATCTGATTAAATGCTACATGAATGGGTAGACCAAACCAAATAGTACATGGAAAATTGTCAGTGCATGAGAATAATTTGCATACTGTTGAGTATCGGCCTGAACATCAGACTGGATATATATTGGTTTTGTATAGTAAAACTCAGTCATATCAAGATTATGTCTAAATACATTGATATGCATTCCCAAGTGAATTATGAGAAAAAAATTTGCCATATTATATATTAAAAATACTTTCCCTGCAGAAGACTAGATCTAAAATACCCAGGGACATGAAAATGTACACAGGACTCTAGGTATTCACACACAGTGAGACTAAAGGAAAATACTCAGTGGAGGAATACACAGGAGCACTGCCTCTGTCCCTCTGATCATATAAAATAATATTTGCCTAAATGAATTCCAGGAAATGGAAATAAGTATTTTTTGTGTGTCTTGCTTGTTTGTTTATCTGTCTTTGGGGAAAAGGTAAAAGGGTCACAGAAGTGGAGGGACAAAGGGTGAACAAATGCAGCAGTGGTATTTACTTGACACTATGCTGAAAATGAATGCTGAAAATGTGGGTGGGGATGGGAGGGAAAAACTGAGAGAGAGCATGAATAAGGGGGTGACATTGTCCAAAAAGAAATGCATGCATTACCTGACTTTGAAATGGTAATCCCCTCTGTACCTCACCTTTATAAAAACAATAAAAAATTGCTCTCCAGGCCTGGGGGAATAGTTTTGTGGAAGAGCACTTTCAGTAGTATGGGAGAAACTCTGGGTTCAGTCCCTAGCACCACACAAAAAATAAACAAATGCAGCTTTCCTAATGTTTTTGTATATTCAAAATTAAAGATTTTAATATTCAGAAATTATTTCATTTTAATAAAATATACAAGTCATTGCTTTGTTACTTTTTTCTTGGTGGTGCTAGGAATTGAGTTTAGGGCCTTATGCTTACTCTTCCATTTGAATCACATTCCCAATGTGTAGGTTTTCCAGTGAGGAGATTTTCAGGTTTTTACCCAGGCAAGGCTGGGCTACAATCTTCTTTCTTGTGCTTCCACATGTCATTGTAGATGACAGGTTTGTGCCACTGCCCCAGCCATTGTGCTTCCCCTGTAGTTGGGATAACAGAAGTGCACACTTTGCCCAGCCATTCATTGAGATGGAATCTTACTTTTTTTTTTTTTTTGTCCATTATAGGGCTTGAACTCTGGACCTGAGTGCTCTCCCTGAGCTCTTCAGCTCACAGTGAACGCTCTACCACTTGTACCACAGTGTCACTTTTGGTTTTCTGGTGATTAATTGGAGATAAGAGTCTCACAGACATTCCTGCCTGGGCTGGCTTTGAACTTCTATCCTCAGATCTCAGCCTCCTGAGTAGCTAGGATTACAGGCTTGAGCCACTGGCGCTTGGCCTCACTAACTTTTATACCTGGGATGGCCTCTAAGCAAAATCTCCTGATTTCTACCTCTCAAGTAGCTAAGATTACAGGCTTGAGCTACCAGGGCCTCTCTTAAATCATAATTTTAAAATAAGTTTCTCAGGGGCTGGGAAGGTGACTCAGTGGTAGAGTGCTTGCCTCACACGCATGAGGCCCTGGGTTCAATTCCTCAGCACCACATAAGCAGAAAAAGCTGGAAGTGGCACTGTGGCTCAAGTGGTAGAGTGCTAGCCTTGAGCTGAAGAGCTGAGGGACAGTGCCCAGACCCAGAGTTCAAGCCCCACAACTGACAAAAAATAAAATAAACTAACTTTCTCAGGGTTCCTATCTGGGATAAAAATACTTTTGAATAAACCATGTTTTCTTCTCTATATACATACCAGTGATAAATTTATAAATTGAATATAGTAAGAGGATAACAATAATAACTAGTAATACACAGAAAAATGATAAAATACAGTGTACTAAAGTTACCAACATCATTATTGTTTCACTTTGGGACTATTATTAAGCAGAATGAAGTTTGCTTAAACTCAAGCACTGTGATACTACAATAGTGGGTCTGATAATCAGCTAGCTATAGGGTGACTAATGAGAACAGGATATGCTGCATGGATACAATGAACAAAGAGACGAGTCACATGGCAGGTGGGTTGGAGCAGGATGACAAGAGATATCATACTACTTAGAATGATGCACAATCTAAACCTCACATATTGGCATTTTTCATTTAATACTTTCAGACTATAGTTGACTATATGTAACTGGAGTTGTGCAAATGGGAACATGACTATACTATACTACATCTCATGTTATATAATCTCTGAGTACCCAGGAGAGTATTAGATTACCAATGATCAATTTTTTAGTACTAATTCATGAAATTCTATTAATTAATAATAGATTTAAAATGAGTATAAGATTTTAGTTATAAGATATCATGGTCTATATAGCTTAATAATAAGATATCTTAATAATAGTATGCTAATAATAAGATATCTTGATCTATAGTTCAAGAGGCAGAGTGCTTTTTAGCATGTTTAAGGCCCTGGATTCAATCCCCAGTATCACATACACATGCAAAATTACTGGAGATAGAGATTGTGAGCTAATTCAAAAATATCATCTTACTTCTGAGAGCTTCTTGTGAATGTACCTCAGTCTTTCCTTGGTGGGTAGCAGCAATGTACATCTTTTAAATAGTAGACCTGAGAAAGTAAAGAGACACAAGAAGAAAATAACAATGTGATCAATTTTAACATATCTAATAACACCATAATTTTCTGAAGTCCAGTGTGGTATACTGTTATGGCATTCATCAAGTGATTCTGGTGTTCATCTAAGAGGCTAAGAGACCTAAAGTCTTGGGGGAAAAAAAATGGTGACATTGAGCTGAGGACTGGTGGCTTGCACCTGTACTCCTAGCTAGTCAGGAAGCTGAGATCTGAGGATCACCTTTGGAAGCCAGCCTGGGCAGGAAAGTTCATGTTATTCTTATCTCTAGTTAACCACCAAAAAATGGGATGTAGAGCTGTGGCTCAAGTGGTAGAGTGCTAGCCTTGAGCAAAAATGCTTAGGGATAGTGCTCAGACCCTGAGTTCAAGCCCCAGGACTGGCATGCATGCATACATGTACACACACACAAATATATAAATTGTGAAATGGATTCTACAGGACATAGATGGAAAGCATTTAATTTAAAGACATACAATAAGGGGCTGGGAAGGTGGCTAAGTGGTAGAGCACTTGCCTTGCATGCATGAGGCCCTGGGTTCAATTCCCCAGCACCACATAAGAAAAAAGGAGCCAGGCGTTGGTGGCTCACGTCTGTAATCCTAGCTACTCTGGAGGCTGAGATCTGAGGATCCCGGTTCAAAGCCAGCCCAGCCCAGGCAGGAGAGACCTTGAGACTCCTATCTCCAATAAACCACCAGAAAACCAGAAGTGGCGCTGTAGCTCAAGTGGTAGAGCGCTCGCCTTAAGCTGAATTGCTGAGGGACAGCGCCCAGGCCCAGAGTTCAGGCCCCACGACCGACAAAAAAAATAATAAAGAAAGGAAAAAAAGCCAGAAGTGGCGCTGTGGCTCAAGTGGTAGAGCGCTAGCCTTGAGCTGAAGAGCTGAGGGACAGCGCCCTGGACCAGAGTTCAGGCCCCACGACCAGACCAAAAAAAAACCAAACAATAAAATATAAAGATACTCTAGGAAAAATTAAATAAATAACCAACCCTTAGGGGTTGGAGGCACAGCTCAATTGGAAGAGCAGTCTTGGATCTAAAAAAAGATACACTAGGGAAATTTTCTTTATTCCATAGAAAACAGATTTCAGGGCTGGGAAGGTGGTTCAGTGGTAAAGCGCTTGCCTTGCATGCATGAGGCCCTGGGTTCAATCCTCAGTACCACATAAGCAAAAAGAAAAAAGCCGGAAGTGGCGCTGTGGCACAAGTGGTAGAGCGCTAGCCTTGAGCTGAAGAGCTGAGGGACAGCGCCCAGGCCCAGAGTTCAGGCACCACGACCAGACCAAAAAAAAAAAAGAAAACAGATTTCATTATCTCTTGTAATTAACTTTTTTTAAAAAGGAAAATATTTTAAGAGTTGTAAAACATGGAAAGAATGAGAAAAGAGATTTTGTGTTCATGAGTATTTAAAGTTTCAGAAGTCAGAAGTCATTTTTTGCTCACAGTAGTTCAGTTTAAATATCTATCTATTCCTTTTATGGGGATTACATGGTAGGAATGTGTAGGATTTTGTGATCAGACATTTTTCAAAAGGAAAAAAGGCCCTTCAACTTCTCAGTAAGATGTGACAGCAACTATAATGACAAGTGTATGATTTGTTTCCTTTAAGTATTCTGATTTTCCTAAAATGGCAGTACATTGTTAAAACATTCTTATAAAAACAAATGTCTTCGAACTAAAAATACACATGGAAAAAAACTAGCTACTTAAATATCATGACTTTCTTTAGTTTTTTATATTCTGCATATTTACCTTTTTGCATAATAATTATATAATTCTAAAAAAATCTATAGGAATCTAATGTACTTTTTTTAAAGGGGGGAATGTGCTGGTACTTGGGTTTAAACTCAGGGTCTAGTTTTATTTATTTATTTATTTATTTTTGGTCGGTTGTGGGGGCTGAACTCTGGGCCTGGGCGCTGTCCCTCAGCTCTTCAGCACAAGGCTAGCACCCTATCACTTGAGCCACAGCGCCACTTCCGGCTTTTTTCTGCTTATGTGGTGCTGAGGAACTGAACCCACGGCCTCATACATGCAAGGCAAGCACTCTACCACTGAGGCAACTTCCCAGCCCCCAGGGTCTAGTTTTATCACTCAAGGCTGGGGCTCTACCACTTGAACCACAGCTCCACTTCTTGCTTTTAGCTGGTTAATTGTAGATAAGAGTGTCATAGACTTTCCTGCAAGAACTGGTTTCAAACTGCAATACTCAGATCTCAGCGTCCTGAGTATCCAGGATTAGCAGCTTATCAGCAGAAGTCACCAGTGGCTGCCTACATTTGGGTACCACATGATCAGAATTGAATTTAAACATAAACACTTCCCCCTTTTTTTTTGGGGGGGGGGGAGGGTCAATCATGGGGCTTGAACCCTGAGCTTTTTTTGCTCAAGGCTACTGTTCTACCATTTTGAGCCACAGCTCCACTACACTTCTTATTTTTTACATAAAAAGAATTTCTTTTTTGGGCCAGTCTTGGGGCTTGAACTCTGGGTCTGGATGCTGTTCCTGAGCTCTTCAGCTCAAGGATAGCACTTTGCTCTGTCACTTGAGCCATAGTGCCACTTCCTGCTTTCTGGTAGTTAACTGGAGTTCAGTCTCACAGACTTTCCTGCCTGGGCTGGCTTTGAACTGCTATCCTCACATCTCAGCCTCCTGAGTAGCTAGGATTACAGGTGTGAGTCACCAGCACCCAGCTAAAAACTTTTTTTATTTTTATTTATTTATTTTGGGTCCAGTCGTGCGTGGGGCCTGAACTCTGGGCCTGGTCCCTGTCCCTCAGCTCTTCAGCTTAAGGCTAGCACTCTACCACTTGAGCCACAGTGCCACTTCCGGCTTTTTTCTTTTTGCTTATGTGGTGCTGAGGAATTGAACCCAGGGCCTCAGGCATGCAAGGCAAGCGCTCTACCACTGAGCCACCTTCCCAGCCCATAAAAACTTTTTTTTTGCCAGTCATGGGGCTTGAATTCTGGGCCTGGGTGCTGTCCCTCAGCTCTTCAACTCAAGGCTAGCACTCTACCACTTGAGCCACAGTGCTACTTCTGGCTTTTTTCTGCTTATGTGGTGCTGAGGAATCCAACCCAGGGCCTCATGCATGCAAGGCAAACACTCTACCATTGAGCTACCTTCCCAGCCCCCGTAAAAACTTCTTTTAGATTAAGTTCTTTTCCTCTCATTTTGGCATCCAGTCTCATGGTATATTATAACTGGAGATTTTAAACTATAATTGTATTTTGATCACTTTTTCTACTGTAAAACTCATATTTTTAATTCAAGTTGCAATTTATCATAAAACCCAATATTGGCTGACTTTTAAATTTTCTTTTAAAACAAAGGTACTCTGCTTTTAGAGACCAACTTTTTAAATTGTTCCTATTAAAATAGAGTCAGACGTAATGTTCTTTCCACACTGGCCATCTGCTTGGTTCTGTATGAAAAAGCAAATTAAAATTTATAATCTTCTGAAAGTGTTATTTTAATGTCTGGAAACAAGAACAGATCAGACAGGAGTTACAACACACAAAAAAGGGAAAGTACATCAAACATTTACCAAAAGAACCAGTTATACACCAGGTGTGTGTCAAAAATTAAATGGAAGGTTGAAGGCTGAATAATACCATTTTTTAAAAAAACCAACCAGTAAGATCAATACATATTTGTATGTTAACAGAATTATCTATATAATTGGTGTGTGTGTGTGTGTGTATGTGTGTGTGTACGTGAGATTAGGGTTTAAATTCAGGGCTTTGTGCTTGCTAGAACCAGTTAAGCCAACCCTCTTCCTTTTGTCCCAGATTATTTTTGTTTAAGCAGTTGAGGAAAAAAAGAAATTCATTCTAGCCGGGCGCTGGTGGCTCACGCCTATAATCCTAGCTACTCAGGATGCTGAGATCTGAGGATCGCGGTTCAAAGCCAGCCCAGGCAGGAGAGACCGTGAGACTCCTATCTCCAATAAAACCACCAGAAAACCAGAAGTGGTGCTGTAGCTCAAGTGGTAGAGTGCTCGCCTTGAGCTGAAGAGCTGAAGGACAGCGCCCAGGCCCAGAGTTCAAGCCCCACGACTGACAAAAAAAAAAAAAAAAATTCATTCTGTCAGACCAAAACCACTTGGGGGGGGGGGGTCATATGTGGTCATAGGCTTACCAAATCTAGTCATTAACACTAAAATCAATAACACTCTATTCAGATCACACATCTTGCATTTGTTCTAATTAAATATATTTGTCGAATGTATTTGCATACCAATACAGTATTTTTCTTCTGTGCTGGTTCTGGGGCTTAAACCCAGGGCCTGTCCCTCAGCTGTCCCTTAGCTTCCATTCCCCATCCACCACCAAAGCTAGTGCTCTACCACTGAGCCATATCTCTACTTCTGACCTTTTGGTAGTTAATTGGAGATAAGAATCTCATGGATCATCCCCCTCCCCCTCCCCCCTACAACCCAAAAGTGAGAAAGTTATGATATGACACTCAGATTTCAGCCTCCTGAGTATCTAGGATTATAGGTTTGAGCCACTGGTACCCAATATAATCTTTTTTTATTATCTTAGAGGGAGGCATTCTTGGGCTACTAAAAGGCAGTATGTGCTCAATTTACTATTATATCTTTATTTAAATCTCAACATTTTATTGCAATGCTTTGGTTAATTATAAATTAGTTTCATAGTTAAATTGCTGTCATTAGTCAAAGTTAAATTAAGAATTTTATTACTCTAGGGTGAATAAAAACAATGAATGGGATAAAAGATATACAGGATTATATATCAAGGGAAGAAAGATTATACAGAATGTCCCTTGATAAGTTCAATTTAATTATAATGATTTATTAATAAATGCATACATTGCTTATAAAGGAAAACCATAGGTTCTGGTAGGAAAATAAATGACCCTCCACAATAATGTATTTAAATTTCTTTTCTTTTTCTCCTTTTCTTTTCTCTCTTCTCTTTTCTTTTCCCTTTCCTTCCCTTCCCTCCCTCCCTCCCTCCCTCCCTCCCTCCCTCCCTCCCTCCCTCCCTCCCTCCTTTCCTTCCTTACTTCCTTTCTTGGGCAGTACTGGGGCTTGAACCCAGAACACTGAATTGTACCACTTGAGCCACACCTCCAACCCTTTTTTTCTATTTTTAAGGGCTAGATTATGGTTGAAAGGGAAAAGACATAGAAATAACACTCATTTGAAACACAGAAAATAAAGCATAGAAAATACATCAATTCTCTAAGTTAGTAAGGCACCTATACAATAAGTCTAGGTGGCAATGAATCCACATGAAATTCACCAGGGCTGGCACTTTACATTAAAGTGCATTCTCTGACCTTTAAAGATAAGTGTAAGCAACTTTGTGAAGGAAAAGTTCTTTCACTAAAGAGTAAAAGCATCATACAGATAGGTACATTTTAGGAAGTCCTTTGCATTGCACTAGCCTACAGAAAGAAAATCCTCTTAAATAAGTTTAATTCATTACTTATTGCAATTCTTATTTCATAAATTACCTAGAGATTTGTAGTGCTCCATTATGTAGGAATCCTGATTCTTGTCAGGTAGCTCAGGGTTATGAAAATCCTGTAGTAAAAGTCTTTTACTTCCTGATGAGGTTGAGATATAATTAATAATGTGCTGGTTGACTGTTTTGGACACCATACTTAGCATACTGACATCCTTCACTACAAAAAGAAATATATTTGACAAGAATATCATTATCAGTACAGTCTATGAATAAAAACAAACCTAGAGAAATGTATAATCAAAGGCTGGGAAGGTGGATCAGTGGTAGAGTGCTTGCCTCTCATGCATGAGGCCATGGGTTCGATTTCTTTATTTTTTTTTATTTATTTTTTTGGGTCCGGTCGTGGGGCCTGAACTCTGGGCCTGGGCGCTGTCCCTCAGCTCTTCAGCTCAAGGCTAGCGCTCTACCACTTGAGCCACAGCTCCACTTCCGGCTTTTTTCTTTTTGCTTATGTGGTGCTGAGGAATCGAACCCAGGGCCTCAGGCATGCAAGGCAAGCGCTCTACCACTGAGCCACCTTCCCAGCCCCCATGGGTTCGATTTCTCAGCACCACATAAACAGAAAAAGCTGGAAATGCTGGAAGTGGCTCTACGGCTCAAGTGGTAGAGTGCTAGCCTTGAGCTTGAAGAGCTGAAGGACAGCACCCAAGCGCTGTTAACATGACATTATAATTACAGGTATGCTTCTTTCCTATATCCTTCCTTCCTTCCTTCCTTCCTTCTTTCCTTCCTTCCCTCTTTCTTTTTTGCAGTCATGAGGCCTGAACTCTGGGCCTGGACAATGTCCCTCAGCTCTTCAGCTCAAGCCTAGCGCTCTACCACTTGAGCCACAGTACCACTTCCTGCTTTTTCTGCTTATGTGGTGCTGAGGAATCAAACCCAGGGCCTCATGTATGCAAGGAAAGCACTCTACCACTTAGCCACCTTCCTAGCTCCCCTTCCTTCTTGTGCTTGCCCTGGGACTTGAACTGGGCTTTGAGCTTTCATGCGGAAGGCTAGTGCTCTACCACTTGAGCTACCACTTATTTTTCTTGGGGGGGGGGGAGGGGCGTGTTTAGTTGTCAATAAGAGAACTCAAGGGCTTTCCTACCCAGGCTGGCTTTGAACTGTGATCTTCAGATCTCAGCCTCCCGAGTAGCTAGGATTATAGGTTTGAACCACCAGTGCCCAGCTCTCTTTTTCTTTCCTTTTTGAGATACAATCTTGTTATATAGGGCCATCCTGGCCTAGATCTTATGATTCTTCTTCCTCAGCTTCACAAGTACTGTAATTAGAGATGTAGCACCACACTTGACTTATAGACTTTTTTTCTGTCGGTACTGGGGTTTGAACTCAGGGCCTTTGCACTATCTCTCTGCCTCTTTGTGCTCAAGTCTAGTACTCTACCACTTGAGCTACAGTGCCACCTCTGTCTTTTTTTTTTGAGTAGTTTATTGGAGATAAGACTCTCATGGACTTTTCCTGCCAGGGCTGGCTTTGAACCCTGATCCTCAGATCTCAGCCTCCTGATTAGCTAGAATTACAGGTGTGAACCACAAATGCCCAGCTTAGTTTATAAATTTTTTTAAAAAAAGAGTTGAACATTGTTCTTTCTCATTGTATTCCTTTTCTATCAACAATAGAACTCTAAGGGAGAGGAAGAAGCTTAGTTAAACTGCTACTAGCATTTTAACAGAGCCTAAGATAACAAACTAGTTCTTAGGAAAAATTATAATATTGTTTTGTGTGTGTGTGTGTGTGTGTGTGTGTGCCAGTCCTAGGGCTTGAGCTCAGAGCTTGGTAGCTGTCCCTTAGTTACTTTGCTTAAGGGTGATCCACAGGCACTCGGCTAAAAATTATAATATTTTAGCATCTTATGAAACCTATTCATAGTTCCTAAAACTCACCTGACAAATACTTTAAAATTATTTGGAATATTTCCAATGGCAAAACTTTAAAATGTCCAAATGTTGACATGGTTGGAGAACCTGAATCAAGGATGTTGGAAAAAGAGGCAGATCCACGATTGCAGCGTTTATATTTCTCCTTGGGAATCAAAGTGAAACTGTTATTTATTCTTGATGTCATCTTTTCCTTATACCATTAATTTATCCTGTACAAGAAACAAAGGAGAAAGGAAATTAAAGCAAAGAAGAACTTGTCTTTTTTAATTTTCACTGCTGGAGCTCAAACCTAGGTTTTGTACATGCTAGGTAAGCCTCCTATTACATTTTCAGTTTACTGGTTTTTGTTTTTGTTCTTTTTTTTTTTTTTTTTGCCAGTCTGGGGCCTGAACTCTATCTCTCAGCTATTCAGCTCAAGGCTAGTGCTCTACCACTTGAGCCACAGCGCCACTTCAGGCTTTTTCTGTTTATGTGGTGCTGAGGAATCAAACTCAGGGCCTCATACATGCAAGGCAAGCACTCTACCACTGAGCCACCTTCCCAGCCCATTGTTTTTGTTCTTAAACAAAAAGATCCTCACTTTGATGGGCAATAGCTCTTTTTCCACATTTACGAAAGTTTTACCATGATGTTAATTTATCTCACAATCATTTGAAGACATATAAAATCTTTTGATAAAGTATGAGCCCTATAAAATGAAACATGTATTTGGATGAAACATATTCTAAGAAAAGAAAAATGAAAAACAGGGCCTGGCACCAGTGTTTCATGCCTATAATCCTAGCTACTCAGAAGGCTGAGATCTGAGGATAATGGTTAGAAGCCATCAGGGACAGAAAAGTCCTTGAGACTTTTTTTTTTTGCCAGTCCGAGGGCTGGAACTCAGGGCCTGGGCACTGTCCCTGAGCTTCATTTGCTCAAGGCTAGCACTCTACCACTTGAGCCACAGTGCCACTTCCAGCTTTTTCTGTATATGTGGACTGGGGAATTAAAACCCAAGGATTCATGCATGCTAGGCAAGCACTCTACCACTAGGCCACATTCCCATCTTTCTTTTTTTTTTTTGGTGGTCCTGAGGCTTCAACTCTGGGCTTGGGCACTGTTCCTTCAGCTAAAGGCTAGCACTCTACCACTTGAGCCACAGCGCCACATTGGAGGTAAGTCTCACTACTTTCCTGCTGGGGCTAACTACTCAGCCTCCTGAGTAGCTAGGATTAGAGGCGTGAGCCACCAGTGCCAGGCTTTCTTGAGATTCTTATCTTCAATGAATCACTTAGGAAAAGCCAGAAGTGGTGTTGTGGCTCAAGTGGTAGAGTGCTAGCCTTGAGCACAAAGAGGCTCAGGGACAGTGCACAGGCCCTGAGTTCAATCCCCAGTACCAGCAAAAAAAGAAAAAAAGAAAAGAAAGAAAAAGAACAGAAAAATAGGAAAAGTAGGCATGGGCTGGTGGCTCAAGCCTGTAATCCTAGCTACTCAGGAGGCTGAGATCTAAGGATCGCAGTTCAGAGCCAGGGATGTCAGTGAGACACTTATTTCCAATAAACTACAAACAAAACAAAACAAAAAAACAAAACAGAACTAGAGCTATGGCTCAAATGGTAGGGACAGCACTGAGGCCCTGAGTTCAAGCCTAAGGATTTGTGTGCTTGTTCACGTGCACATACACGCATACTAACAAGTTAATAAGATTTTACCAAATTGCCTGGGAAGGTGGCTCAGTGGTAGAGCGCTTGCCTTGCATGTGTGAGGCCCTGGGTTTGATTCCTCAGCACCACATAAGCAAAAAGAAATAAGTCAGAAGTGGTTCTGTGGCTCAAGTGGTAGAGCTCTAGCTTTGAGCTGAAGAGCTGAGGTACAGCGCCCAGGCCCAGAGTTCAAGCCCCATGACCAGACCCCCAAAAAAAAGAAAAAAAAAAAGGAAGGGAGAGAGAGAGAGAGAGAGAGAGAGGGAAGGAAAGAAAGAGAGGACTGGGTCGATTCCTCAGCACCACATAAGCAGAAAAAAAAAAGCCGGAAGTGGCGCTGTGGCTCAAGTGGTAGAGTGCTAGCCTTGAGCTGAAGAGCTGAGGGACAGCGCCCAGGCCCAGAGTTTAGGCCCCACGACTGGACCCCCCCCCAAAAAAAAAAAAAAAGAGAAAAAAAGAGAAAGGAAGGAAGGAAAGAAGGAAGAAAAGAAGGAAGGGGGTAGGGTGGGGGTCAAGGGGAAAGCGGTAAAGAAGAGGAAAAAAGGGAGAGAATGCAGTCAATCCAATATAGGGCTGGGAATGTAGCTTAGTGGTAGAGTGCTTGTCTAGCATACATGAAACTCTGGGTTCCATTCCTCAGTACTACATAAACAGAAAAAGCAGGAAGCACTGTGGATCAAGTGGGAGAGTGCTAGCCTTGAGCAAAAGAAGCTCAGGGACAGTGCCCAAGTTCAAACCCTAGGATGGCAAAAAAGAAAAAGAAAGATCCAATGTATATACTGCAAAATTAAGAGGGAAAGGGTAAAGTAGTATAGGGATGGGTGTATATGTATATACATATAAACTGCTTTGTTAAATGACTCCTTTGTAAAACTACTTCAAGATAATTAAAAATAATAAAAAAGCATAGAGAAGGTGCACAGGCCCTGAGTTCAAGCTCCAGAATTGTCACCCCTTTCCCTCCCCTGAAAAGAAATACATTTTGATGGCTGAATTTGATTGCATCAAGTGGAATAATCCTAATTTATTTAATCCACAAGGCTGATTTTCACTTTTTACATAGGCATCTGAAGCATTTTCTTTTCTTTTTTGGGGGGGGGGTCCGGTCGTGGGGCCTGAACTCTGGGCCTGGGCGCTGTCCCTCAGCTCTTCAGCTCAAGGCTAGCGCTCTACCACTAGAGCCACAGCACCAATTCTGGCGTTTTCTGCTTATGTAGTGGTGAGGAATCGAACCCACGGCGCCTCATGCATGCCAGGCAAACACTCTACCACGGAGCCACCTTCCCAGCCCTTTTCTTTTTAGCACTACACTTGATAGTGTGAACGCTACTGGGTGGACTTTCCCCTACTTTCTGGAGAAAAACCTTCGAAGAGCCGGGCACTGGTAGCTCAGGCCTATAATGCCAACGCAGAAAAAAAACCGGAAGTGGAGCTGCGGCTCTAATGGTAGAGCGCTAGCCTCGAGCAAAGAGCAGCTCAGCATCAGCGCCCAGGCCGCGAGTTCAAGCCCCAGCTCCGGCACAAAAAACAAAACGAAAAAAACCCCTTCGAAGAACACCTCCCTCCACCCCGAGACCACCACAGAGGTAAGCTGGCTAATGGAAAGGCAATTCACCTGGCGAAGACATTTTTTTAACCCCTTAAAAACACGAACTTATTTCCACAAGGAAGGGCTGGGGATGGGAACATTTTTGTTTTGGTTGTTTTTTTTTTTTTTTTTACCACAGATTTCGATCGTTTTCCGGCTAAAGAATCACTGGAGAGAAGAACTTAGTCGGGTTACCAGAGAATCCTCAATTTTTGTAATGTTTCAGGAAAAAAAAAACAAAAACGAAAATCTCCTCAGGGTTTTCTCGCCCGGCAGCAGGAGGAAGGCGCTCCCAGCAGCTCCAGAGCCCGTTTCCCGCCACCCAGGCGCTCCCCAGCCTCGAGACTAGTTTAGAACTCTCCCAGGAGCCCCAGCGGGAGGAGGCCCCGCCCCCTCATGAATATTCAAATAAGCCTTTTTGTCTGCCCTCTCCCTTCATACATAACTTAAATACTTCCCAGGAGCCACCACGGAAGAAGCCCCGCCGCCTCATGAATAGTAAGAGTAGGTCCCATAATGCCTTTGTGAATATCTGGGAGCCTGGCGCTGGTGGCTCAGGCTTGTAATCCAGGCCATTCAGGAGGCTGAGATCTGAGGATCGCGGTTCAAAGTCAGCCCGGGCAGGAAAGTCTGAGAGGCTCTTATCTCCAATAAACCGCCTCAAAGCTGGAAGTGGCACTGTGGCTCAGGTGGTAGAGCGCTCACCTTGAGCTTCTTTGAGCTCAGGGACAGTGCCCAGGTCCAGAGTTCAAGCCCTACCACTGACCCCTCCCCCCAAAAAAGTTTTATTTTAATCTGGGGTGAGGCTCTGGGAACTAGAACTCAAGCGGCAGCCACTGAATATACTGGTGATGCTGCTGCTTAGCTAATCTACTTACTTTCCTTTCCCTTAGTTTTGAGACAATGTACTTATTTGTTTGTTTATTGTGTTAGACCTAGGGCTTGACCTCCGGGCCCTGGCACTGTTCTTGAGTTTTGTTTTTTTTTCAGTCAGTCATGGTGACTGAACTCTGGGCCTGGACCATGTCCCTCAGCTCTTCAGCTCAAGGCTAGCACTTTACAATTTGAGTGCCTCTTCTGGCTTTATCTGCTTATGTGGTGCTGAGGAGGAATCGAACCCAGGGCCTCATGCATGCAAGGCAAACACTCTACCATTGAGCCACTTTCCCAGCCCCTCGTGAGCTTTTTTTTTTTTTTTTTTTTTTTTTTTGCTGAAGGCTCTACCACTTGAGCCATAGCTCCACTCTCCCATTTTAGTAATTAAATCAAGATAATTGTCTCACAGAGATGGCTTTGAACTGCCATCCTCAGTTCTCAGCTTCCTGACTAGCGAGGATTATAGGACTTGAGACACCAATGCCTGGCTCTTGAACCAATTTTTATTCCTTCTGCTCTCACCCCAATAGGATCAGTTATAAGAGCTTTCATCAAAACTTTCAATGGGGGGGCTGGGAAGGTGGCTCAGTGGTAGAGCGCTTGCCTTGCATGCCTGAGGCCCTGGGTTCGATTCCTCAGCACCACATGAGCAAAAAGAAAAAAGCCGGAAGTGGCGCTGTGGCTCAAGTGGTAGAGCGCTAGCCTTGAGCTGAAGAGCTGAGGGACAGCGCCTACTTCACTGCCTGGTCCAGGGTATACTTCAACAGTCACTGAATACATGAGGAAGAACCTAATTTCAAGGGAGAAGGGCCAACTAGAAAGCATTGTCTGGAGACCCCATCTTGAAAGGCTCATAAGAGTTAAAAAAAAATAAAAAATAAAGAGAGGGGTGCTTGGAGGTTTTTTCCCCCATTGAAAGTTTTTTTTTTTTTTTTTTTAGTCCGGTATTGGGACCTGAACTCTGGGCCTGGGCGCTGTCCCTCAGCTCTTCAGCTCAAGGCTAGCACTCTACCACTTGAGCCACAGCGCCACTTCCGGCTTTTTTTTTTTCCTGCTTATGTGGTGCGGAGGAATCAAACCCAGAGCCTCATGCATGCAAGGCAAGCACTCTACCACTGAGCCACCTTCCCAGTCCCAAGAAGACACATTTTATGCCCTAGTGGAGTTTATTATTGGTCTAAAGGCAAAGGTAGAATAAACAAAAGTATTTCCAGATGGTGAGAGCAGCTTGATAGAGGAAAGATGGCACCAGAATACTATGTGGGTGCGGAGGGGATGGAGAGTTCCTTTAGACAGGTTGTGAAGGTCCCTTTAAGAAGGTGACAATTTGAGAACTTCTTTGCTTTTTGGCCATTTATTTATTTTATATTTGAACTCAGGGCCTCATGTTCTTGCTTAGAATTTCTGCTCAAGGCTCATGCTCTACCACTTGAACCATACCTCTGCTTCTGGCTTTTTCTAGTTAATTACAGATAAGAGGCTCAGATTTGTCTCTTTAAGCTGGCTTCAAAGGTTAATCCTCTGATCTCAGCCTCCTGAACAGCTGAAATTACAGGCATGAGCCCCTGGTGTGCCCAGCTCTAATTTGGGAATTAATGAAAAGGAGTCAGGAGAAAGGCAGAGACAAGAGGGAACAGCAGAACAGATTCTTTTGTTTTGGAGGATCAAGTCCACATTATAACAAGCAAAATGAAAGCTATACAAATAAGGTAAAATAAATAAAATAGAAACTACATAGAAGATGTGTTAAAATTTAGCACTAATTTGACATTCTATTATGTAGTTACAAACATCAATTTTGACTTTCTATCATTTTGAAATCAGTTTTTTTTTCCTCTTGTCTCAGACATTTTTTTTACTCTTTCATATGGTCTCAGGCCCTAGGCATTAGGTCAGATGTACAGAATGGATTTAAAGATCCTGAGAGATAAGTATTTAGATTTTATCCAAGGAAGTCATTGAAGAGTTTTAAAGAGAGTGATATGCTATGATTTACATAATTAAAAAATGGTCTTACCCAACAAAGATGGCATGCATTTGTAATCCTTTCTACTCAGGAGGCTGAGATCTGACAATCATGGTTCAAAGCCAGCCTGGGCAAGAAAGTCTATGAGATTCTTATCTCCAATTAACCACCAAAAAGCCAGAACTAGAGCTGTGGCTCAAGTGGTAGAGTGTTAGCTTTGAGCGAAAAAGCTCAAGGATGGTACCCAGGCTCCAAGTTTAAGATCCAGGACTGGCAAAAAGAAAAAAAGAAAAAGTTTAAAAAAGTAGATTTTGTTGTTATTGTTGTTGTTGTTATTTTAAATGTGGAGAATATAAGAATGGAAAAGTACAATTTGTTAGGGTACTGTCGCAAGACCGGGGCTAGAAGAAACTGAATTTGTTGATGGATTAGGATATGCGAACAGGGAAACAGATGATTCCCATGTAAGTGAGTGGAAATTAAACCCATGTATTGAGCTATGCAAGAAAGGAGTTTTTCTAGTGGAGAATTAAGACGCTTCTTAAAAATTTTTATGTATGTACTCAGGGCCTAGGCACCATACCTCAGCTTTTATGCTCAAGGCTGGTGCTCTCCTACTTGAGCCACAGCTTTACTTTTAGCTTTTTTGCTGGTTAGTTGGAGATAAGAGTCTCACAGACTATTCTACCCTAGTTGGCAGATCTCAGGAGGCTAGGTTTACAGATGTGAGCTACTGGCACCTGGCTTAAATACATTATTGAATTAAGATACGTTCAGTTTATGATGGCTTCATTAGGACATAGTATCGTCATAAGTGGAAGAGCATCTGAACTAACAAAATAAAAAATATGTATAGACTAAGGCTATACTGAACTAGGGACTGTTAAATATAGTGCTTATGATATAACATGGTGACAAGATGATTTCATCCAAAAATAGTCTTTGGCCTGAAAATGGCTTTTAAAGTTGGAAAGATATTCTTTAGTTTTAGACAAGAACATCAGGTCCAAGGAGGTAAATGTCTTCCCCAAAGTTTTCAGCCTCGTTATTCTATATGCAGCCATTTTGAGTAATTAGAGTTGGCTCCTGTCAGATTTGTATGGAAAAGTCAACTCTTTAAAGTCAACTTTTAGCCAGGCGCTGGTGGCTCCTGCCTGTATCCTTGCTACTCAGGAGACTGAGATCTGAGAATCTCAGTTCAAAGCCAGCCCAGGCAGGAAAGTCTGTGAGACCTTTGTCTTAGTTAACCAGAAAACCAGAAGTGGCACTGTGGCTCAAGTGGTACAATAGTTACCTTGAGCTGAAGAGATCAGGGATAGTACCCAGGTCCAGAATTCAAGCATCACGACTGACAAAATAAATAAATAAAGTCAAATTTTAAAAACTTGTTTTAAAAGTCAACTATGAAACAGCATGCACAGTATTACGCTATTTTAAGGAAAAATCTATATATAAATATATAACACAACATACTGGAAGGAATGAAACTATTAGCATGTTAACAGTAGTTATTTTTATATGGCAAGGTTAAGGGAGATTTATGTTCTTTTTTCCTTTGGTACATTTCTGAGTTTTCCAGGATATCTCTATTGAGCCTGTATTATTTATATTATTAGGAAAAATATTTAAAATATGCACTGTTGTGTATTGCCATACCACAAATGGAAGACATGGAGAAGAGTTGGAAAGTAGTTTTGAATATTTTTTCAATGAAGTCATCACATACTGAAAGATGGTAGTGTATTCAAATATGCAAGCCAGTGTTAGCTCTGTCTGGGAAATTATAAGTCAGAAGGGACAAATAGCACAGCAGAGAGTGGTCATTACCTCCTTTTCCCAAGATCTTTTCTCAAACTCCTTCCAAAAGAATCTCCTTTTCTCAGATTCATTTTTAGAAAAATATAAGGTTCTAATCATATTAGTACTTAAATTTCATTAAACTGTCCAGTGAACTATGCAGTAAGGCCTGACATCATGTGAATTTAGATATGAAAGATTATCTCTTGGCAATCATTCAAACCCGTATCTTAGATGATTTGCATGGAAATTTAACATTATGGTGGAAATTCTGCAAAGCAGGTTTTCCTCCCCTCCCCACCCCTTTTCATATGAATATTGGGGTTTGAATTCAGGGCCTTGTACTTTCTCACTTGGGTTTTTTTGCTCATGGCTGATACTTTACCATTTAAACCACACTTCCAATCTGAGTTTTTTTTTTTTTTTTTTGTCGGTGGTGGGGCTTGAACTCTGGGCCTGGACGCTGTCCCTCAGCTCTTCAGCTCAAGGCGAGCGCTCTACCACTTGAGCTACAGCGCCACTTCTCTGAGTTTTTTTTTTTTTTTTTTTTTTTATTTTTTTATTGTAAAGCTACTATACAGAGGGTTACAGTTACATGAGTGAGGTTATGAGTACACTTCCTCTTGAACATTGTTACCCCCTCCATTGTTTTCCCCCTACCATCCCCTCCCTCCCTCCCTTCCCCGAGGTTCTTTTTTTTTTTTTTTTTGATTGTGATTAAATGATTACATAATTTCAAAGTCACAAGTTCATTCTAACTTCCCTGGAGCAAATTGTCTACCACAGTCTGTAATATATAACAGTGTTCACATGTTATATACCATATTTGTGATCAGCAGCATGAGGATATTTAGTAGTGGTTCAACCAGATGAGCGGGAGTTCTTTGTTTCTTAAGTCCTGTTAGTTTTGTCGTATCACTAACCTTTTGGATTTAGCATCCACTTATGAGGGAGACCATGTACCGTTTGTCTCTTCGTTCTTGGCTTACCTCGCTCAACATGATTCCTTCTAGCTCCATCCATTTCCCTGCAAATGCCATTATTTTGTCATTTCTAATGGCTGCATAATATTCCATTGTGTATAGATACCACAATTTTTGGATCCATTCATCTGTGGTGGGGCACCTAGGTTGTTTCCATATCCTAGCTATTGCGAACAGTGCTGCAATAAACATGGAGGTGCACGTGTCCTTGTATATTGGTTCCTGTTGTTCAGGGTAGATGCCTAGAAGTGGTATGACTGGGTCGTAAGGGAGGTCAATCTTTAGCTTTCTAAGGACCCTCCAGACTGCTTTCCAAAGTGGTTGTATAAGTGTACATTCCCACCAGCAGTGTAATAGGGTTCCTCTTTCTCCACATCCCCTCCAGCATTTGTCGTTGGCTGATTTGTGGATGTGGGACATTCTGACTGGGGTAAGGTGGTATCTCAGGGTTGTCTTTATTTGCATTTCCTTCACCACCAGGGATGATGAACATTTCCTCATGTGTTTCTTTGCCATTTTTATTTCTTCATTTGAGAAGTCCCTCTTTAGTTCCCTTGCCCATTTAGTAATTGGTTTGTTAGGTTTGGGAGGGATTAGTTTCTTGAGTTCCCTGTATATACAGGATGTTAACCCCTTGTCTGATATATTGCTGGTAAATATTTTTTCCCAATTAGTTGGTTGTCTTTCTAGCTTAGTTGCGATAGATTTAGCTGTGCAGAAGCTTTTTATTTTAAGGTAGTCCCATTTGTCGAGTCTCTCTCCAACTTGTTGTGACCCTGGGACTCTGTTCAGGAAGTTCCTTCCTGTGCCTATTAGTTCAAGTGTCTCTCCTACTCTGTCCTGCAGTAGTTTCAGAGATTCAGGTTTAATGTTAAGGTCTTTAATCCATTTTGAGTTGATGTTGGTGCATGGTGATAGGCTGGGGTCCACTTTTAGTTTTCTGCATGTGGCTGCCCAGTTTTCCCAGCACCAGCGGTTGAAGAGGCTGTGTTTCTTCCATTGTATGTCTTTGGCTCCTTTGTCGAATATCAGCTGGCTGTAGGCCTGTGGATTTATATCTGGATCTTCTATTCTGTTCCATTGGTCTTCGGGTCTGTTTTTGTGCCAGTACCATGCTGTCTTTGTGATTATAGCTCTGTAGTAGAGTTTGAAGTTCGGCATGGATAGCCCTCCCATATTGTCTTTATCCCCTAGAATTGTTTTGGTTATTCTAGGTCTTTTGTTGTTCCATATAAATTTTTGGACTGTTTTCTGTATTTCAGTGATGTACGTCATTGGGATTTTAATAGGAATTGCATTGAATTTGTATATTAATTTTGGAAGTATCACCATCTTTACTATATTAAGTCGGCCTATCCAGGAGCATGGGAGGTCTTTCCATTTCCTAGTGTCTTCTGCAATTTCTTTCTTTAACTTTTTATAGTTCTCATTAAATAGTTCTTTTACATCTTTGGTTAGGTTAATTCCTAAATATTTTATTTTTTGGGAGGTTATTGTGAATGGGGTTGCTCCCTTTATTTCCCTCTCTTCCTGTGCGTTATCAGTGTATAGGAAGGCAACTGATTTTTGTGGGTTTATTTTGTATCCTGCTATTTTGCTGAAGTGACTTATGATTTCTAAAAGTTTGGGGATGGAGTTTTTGGGATCGTGGAGGTATAGTATCATGTCGTCTGCAAAAAGGGATAGTTTCACTTCTTCTTTCCCTATGCGGATCCCTTTAATGTCTTTTTCTTGCCTTATTGCCCTGGCTAAGGGTTCTAGGACTATGTTGAAGAGGAGTGGAGACAGTGGACATCCTTGCCTTGTTCCTGTTTTTAGGAGGATTGGTTGTAGCTTTTCCCCATTAAGTATAATATTGGCTATTGGTCTGTCATAAATGGCTTTTATTGTTTTTAGAAATGTTCCTTCTATTCCTATTTTCTCCAGAGCTTTTAGCATGAATGAATGTTGAATTTTATCAAAGGCCTTTTCTGCATCTGTGGCGATAATCATGTGATTCTTGACCTTGGCTCTGTTGATATGCTGGATTACATTTATTGACTTACGTATGTTAAACCATCCCTGTGTCTCTGGGATGAAGCCTACCTGATCATAGTGTATTATTTTTTTTATGTGTTTCTGGATTCTGTTAGCTAGAATCTTGTTAAGGATCTTTGCATCTGTGTTCATCAAGGAGATTGGCCTGTAATTCTCCTTTTTGGTTGGGTCTTTGCCTGGTTTGGGGATGAGTGTGATATTGGCTTCGTAGAATGAGTTTGGGATAGCTCCCTCCTTCTCTGTTTCTCTGAAGAGCTTGAGGAGTATGGGTATTAGTTCTTCTTTAAAGGTCTTATAGAATTCTGCTGTGAATCCATCTGGTCCTGGGCTTTTTTTTGTTGGAAGACTTTTGATAGCTTCCTGTATCTCATTATAGGATATTGGCTTATTTAATTGGTTAACTTCTTCTTTGCTCAGTTTGGGTAACTTGTATTTCTCTAAAAATGCATCCATTTCCGCCAGATTTTCTTCCTTTAGAGAGTATAGCTTTTGAAAGTAGTCTGTTAGAATTGTTTGGATATCTTGGGTACGTGTTGTGATGTTTCCCGTGGCATCCCTAATCCTATTAATATGGGTTTCCTCTCTTCTTTTTTTAATTAATCTTGCCAACGGGCCATCAATTTTGTTTATTTTTTCAAAGAACCAGCTTTTTGTTTGGTTTATTTTGGTTATGGTTTTCTGATTTTCTAATTGGTTAATCTCTGCTCTCAATTTGGTTATCTGGCTTCGTCTAGTAGCTTTAGGTCCCATTTTTTCTTGTTTTTCTAGCTGTTTTAGTTGCAACATGAGATTATTTACTTGGTCTGTCTCCATTCTCTTGATGTGGGCACTGAGGGCAATAAATTTGCCCCTCAGGACTGCTTTTGCTGTGTCCCACAAGTTTCTTTGTGAGGTGTTTTCATTTTCATTGAGTTCTAGGAAATGCTTTATTTCTTCTCTGATCTCTTCTGTTACCCAGGCCTTGTTAAGGAGTGTGCTGTTCAATTTCCATGTATTAGAGAAATTTCTGCGGTATGCTTTGTTATTGAGAGCTAGCTTGATTCCACTGTGGTCAGATAGGATACAGGGGATTATGTCGATCCCTTTGTATTTGCTTAAGTTCCTTGAATGAACTATGATATGGTCTATTTTGGAGAAAGTTCCATGAGCTGCTGAGAAGAATGTGTACTGTGTTGTTTTAGGGTGAAATACTCGGTAGATGTCAGTTAATTCCGCTTGAAGTATGGCCTCACTTAATTCGGTAGCTTCTTTGCCAATCCTCTGGTTGGTAGACCTGTCCTTTGGTGAGAGTGGCGTGTTAAAGTCTCCTAGTATTATCGTATTGGGATCTATTTTATTCTGTAAGTTTGAGAGCATTTGTTTAACATATCTGGGTGCACCGATATTTGGGGCATATAAGTTGATGATGGTTATATCCTCCTCTTGGATTGTTCCCTTTATTAATATGTAGTGTCCGTCCTTGTCTTTCTGTACTGATTTTAATGAAAAGTTTATTTTGTCAGATATCAGGATAGCTACACCTGCTTTCTTATTGGGGGAATTTGATTGGTAGATCCTTTTCCACCCCTTCACTCTGAGTTTGTTTGTATGTTTGGCTGAGAGGTGGGTCTCCTGAAGGCAACAGATGGATGGGTCTTGTTTTCTGATCCAGTCCTCAGTTCGTTTTCTTTTAATTGGCGAATTCAGCCCATTTATATTAAGAGAAAGTATAGAGAGATGCATTGTTGTCCCTGCCATTCCGTTTTCCTAAGTTTTTCTTCTTTCCTTTCCTCCTGTGCTTGCTCAGTTAGACTTTGAGTAATGCCTGTTTGGGGCAGGTCCCAGTTCCTGGTTGCTTTCTTCAGGTTGTGTCCCCTCTCTTAGAATTCTTTGTAATGCTGGCTTAATGTTTATGTATTCACTTAGTTTTTCTTTGCTATTAAAAGTTTTCAGTTCTCCATCGAATGTGAATGCTAGCTTTGCCGGGTATATCAGTCTGGGTTGGCAGTTATTGACTCTCAGGGCTCGTATGGTGCTTTCCCAGGCTTTTCTTGCATTCATTGTTTGTGTGGAGAGATCTGCAGTGATTCTAATTTTTTTCCCGTTGTAGTATAGCTCCTTCTTCATTTTTGCTGCATGCAGGATTGTTTCCTTATTATTCAGATCCATCATTGTTACTATTATGTGCCTAGAAGTGTTTCTCCTGGGATCTTGCTTGTTGGGTGTTCGATAAGCTTTTGTGATGTAGTTAAGATGGTCGTTTTTGAGGTGGGGAAAATTTTCATTGACTATCTTGTTAAATAGGTGTTGCATTCCCTTGCTCTGGAATTCCTCACCTTCGTCTACTCCGATTATGCGAAGGTTAAATTTTTTAGCATTATCTGCTTGCTCTTGAATTTCCCTTTGGTTTAATTTGAGTGATTTTTCCATATCTGTCACTTTTTGGTCCAGTTGGTGTATTCTGTCTTCTGTATCTGACACTCTACCTTCCATTTCATTCACTCTGTTGACCGTGGCTTCTATTGTGGTTTGCATGGTGGAAATGGATCCCTTTATGGATTCAATGTTGGTTCTCAGAGTACTGATCTCACCTCTCAATGAGGTGATATCAGTATGCATTACCTGTAATTTGGCGTTTATCTCACTTCTTACTGAGGTTTGTGCAGCTTCTATTTTTGCATCCAATTTTTGTTTGATATCCTGTATATCTTTTGATAGTTCATCCTTGTGCTCTTTCAATTTCTGATCCATTTCTCGCTTTATTTCTTGAGTCATTGCCTCCAGCAACCCTTGGATGTAGTTTTTGTCTTCCATTCCTGCTTTGCTCCCACTGGGGCTCTCCCCTGCGTGGCTGCTGGCTTTTGAGGTGAGCTTGCTGTCCTGGGTAGTGGTAAACCTTGTGATTTTTCTCTGTGATTTTCGCATGGGGGTTCAGGAGACTGCTCTTCAATCTTGTTTTGGTGTGTCTGTCTTTGCTTGGTTGCTGATTCTGTATTGGTAGAGAGAGTCTGTGCCTGATCTGGATTCTGTTGGGAGCCTATTTCCAGCTGCTATTCACTTAGGATTCTCAGCTCTCTGCTGTAGCAATTCCCGCCTTTGGAAGGGTTGAGCAGCCTAGACTGCTTGTGTTTGCTCTTGCGGGTGCTCTTGGGAAGATCAGATGCTCTGGATGCACTCTCCCAAATACTGGAGTCTGCTATGGGCTCCTGATGTGTTTTTGTTTGTTTGTTTTGGGCTGGTTGTGGGCTTGAACTCTAGGTTTGGGTGCTGTCCCTCAGCTCTTCAGCTCAGGGCTGGCACCCTACCATTTGAGCCACAGCCCCACTTCTGACCCTTTTTGCTTTGTTCAGGCGCCGGTCCCCTGGCCTGGTTCCTGCCCCAGCCTGGAGCGCGCTCGTTAGGCCTGTGCTAATGTGTATACCACCTTGGTTATGCAGCCTGGAGGACACAGTTCAAATTTCTTCTACTGTTGGTAGTCTTGACCCAGGGGCACTGTTCCTGGCTTGAGCATTTAAGCTCCCTTCCAGGGGCGCTCTTGCTCTGGTCTGGCCAGCAGAGTGTGCTCCACCGGCTGGTGGAGCTCTCGAACAGTTCCCAGTTTTAGTGGGTCCTGTGGTCCGGGTGTTGGGGTAGGGAGTCTAGGTCAGGGTCTGGGGATTCCCTCCAGCTCTGGTCTCCCTTGATGGATTCCCTGTCCCCTGATGGGTACTCACCCTGTAGGTCGTCAGTTGTTGTTGCAGTCCGTCAGTTGTTGTTGCAGTCCGAGTTCAGTTGGGGTGGTTGCGGGCTGGGTTGGGCGGCCCCCCGCCGGGTCGTTGCGATCGGGATTGGGCAGGTGGTCTGCGGACAGGTCCCTTTGTGGCGCTGCTGGTGCCGGGCGGCTTTGGCGGGATGGAGCCTCTCCGCTCCGGTGGAGAGTGATGGGTGGGGTGGGATCCTCCTGGAGACTCCCGGCTGGTAGGTTTCTCTGTTCCTGGCGATCCGCTGTTCTGCAATCCGGTACCTGGTGATCTGCAAGCAGCCCCCTGTGTCTCTGTGGCTCCGGCAGCCCCCGCCGGGCCGGCTGGCCGGCGGCTTGGCGCACTGCCGCGCGGCCAGTAAAGGTTGGGGGAGGGGTCTTCGCTCTTCTCTGTTCTGAAATTCTTCTTTTCCTCTCTTTCTTTTTTTGTTATTTTCCACCTCTGGTTTTTCTCTGAGTGTTCGTCTTTTTGTTGTTGTCGGTCTCTTGGGGAGATTAAAGGTTGGAACTCGAACTCTCTTTTTGGTTGGAGAGAGCTGTGGCGTTTCCCTACTGCCCCGTCGCCATCTTGAGAACTCTTCTCTGAGTTTTGTTTTGTTTTGCTAGTTCATTGAACACAAAGTCTTGAAGCCAGGGCTAGCTTTGAATTGTAATCCTCAGACCTCAGCCTCCTGAGTAGGCAGGATTACAAACATGAGCCATGCTGGTCTGGAAAGTAGCTTTAAAACATAGCCCCAATGGGATAAGAGTTTGGCTCAAATGTTAGAAGGCTTGTCTAGCAAGCCCTGAGGCCCTGAGTTCAAGCCAGTTTTCTGGTGAGTACTCCAAAACAAAACAAAAACAAAAGTTACAAGTCAGGCACGAGTGGCTCATGACTGTAATCCTAACTACTCAGGAGGCTGAGATCTGAGGATCACAGTTCAAAGCCTGCCTGGGCAGGAACGGCCGTGAGACTCTTATCTCCAATAAACCACTAGAAAACCGGAAGTGGTGCTGTGGCTCAAGTGGTAGAGCACTAGCCTTGAGCTGAGGGACAGTGCTCAAGCCCAGGGTTCAAGCCCCGCAACTAACAAAAAGAAAAAGAAAAGGAAGAAAAAAAAGTTAGAGTTAATAAGCCATAGACCAAGGATGAATATTTGTAAAAGACATATTTGAGCTGGGCACCAGTGGCTCACACCTGTAATCCTAGCTACTCAAGAGGCTGAGAGCTGAAGATCGCAATTTGAAGCTAGCCTGGGTAGGAAACTCCATGAGACTCTTATCTCCAATAAACTATTCAAAAAAGTTGGAAGTGGTGCTGTGTCTGAAGTGGTAGAGTGCTTGCCTTGAGCAAAAGAAGCTCAGGGATAACGCCCAGGCTTAGAGTTCAAGCCCCACTGGAGCTCCAGTGGCGCAATCAGGTTAGCAAGAGGTACTTATAAGAGTTCAAGCCCCAGGTCTGGCCACTGTAGCTGTAGCTCAGTGGTAGAGCACTTGCCTAGCATGAATGAAACCCTATGTTCCATCTTAACTTTACAAGACAAACAAAAGACATATTTGATAAAGGACTGTTACCCAAAATGTAGGGAAAAAAAAAAAAAAAACAGTTAAAACTCAACAATAAGGGCTGGGAAGGTAGCTCAGCGGTAGAGTGCATGCCTTGCAAGCATGAAGCCCTGGGTTCCATTCCTCAGCACCACATAAACAGAAAAAGCCGGAAGTGGCGCTGTGGCTCAAGTGGTAGAGCGCTAGCCTTGAGCTGAAGAGCTGAGGGACAGCGCCCAGACCCAGAGTTCAGACCCCATGACCAGCAAAAAAAAACAAAAAAACAAAAAAACAAAAAAACAAAAAAAACTCAACAATAAGAAAGTGATTTAAAATTTGGTTTAAAAGTAAGTAAAAGTGGGGTTAGAGGCGTGGCTCTTGGTAAGATGCCAGCCAATGAGCATAAAAACATCAGATACTGAATTCAAGTCCCTACCTCCCACCAAAAACAAAACAAAACAAAAAGTAGGTGGGGTAGCTTGAGCCTGTAATCCTAGCTGCTTGGGAGGCAGATTTCTGGAAATTGTAATTTGAGGCCAGCCTAGGCAAAAAAAAAGTTCTTTAGATTCCATTTCAGTCAATGTCTAGGCTCAGTGGCCTGTGGTTGTTATTGCATAGATGCGGGAACTGCAATGAATGGCTGGGCACAGTGGTGAACACCTATCATCCCCAGCCACGTGGGGAAGCAAATGTGCAAGTGAGGATTGCAGCCCAGGTGGGCACCGGTATAAAGCAAAAACTTACCTTGTCATAACCAATGTAAAAAAGGATTGAAGTCACAGCTCACATTTGAGAGTGCCTGTCTAGCAAGCATAAGGCCCTGAGTTCAATCCCCAGCACAAAATTAATAATAATAAGGGCAAAAAGATTTGAACAGTCATCTTAGCACAGAAAATAGGCAGATGGCAAATAAACATGGAAAAATGACCAACATCCAAAAAAAAAAACCACTGACAATACCGAATGCTTGTGAAGATGTGAAGTAACAGGAAATCCAAGGTTTCTGTGGGAATACAAAACAGCACAGCCACTGTGGCAGACAGTTTAGCAGTTGCAATTTCTCACTCAGCTAAATATGCTCTTACCATATGATCCAGATCACGCTCCTTGGTACTTATCCAAATTAGTTGAAAACTTAAGTCTACTCCGAAGAAACCTGCACATAGATATTTATAGGAACTTAGTCCATAACTGCCAAAGCTTGAAACAACCCAGATATCCTTCAGTAGGTGACTGGATAAATTCACTGTGGGACATCCTGGCAATGAAATGTAATTCAGGGCTAAAAACAAATGACCTAATACAGATTTAAGGAAACTTAAACTTTTACTAAAGTAAAAGGAGCCAATCCCAAAAGATAATATGATTTTCAACATACAGTATAACATTCTGGATAGTGTATGATCCCAAATGTACACATAAGACATTCTGGAAAATACAAAACTATAGAGATAGTAAAAAAAAAATCAGTGTTTACAGAGATTGTTGTGCGAGAGATGAATAGGTAGAATATAGAGGATTTTGGGAGCAGTGAAAATATGACATGATGCTTGAATACCTGTCAGAGTGAACTCTGCCAACTATGATACTCAGTGCAGGTTCATTGTAACAAAGCTATCACGCTAGTCTGGGGGCTGCAGACTAGGCAAGACTGCATGTGTTGGGGGCAAGGATATATGAAAAAGATAAGTGTGGTCAGGTGCTGGTGGCTCACGCCTGTAATTTAACATCTCAGGAGGCTAGTATCTGAGGGTCACAGTTCAAAGCCAGCCCAGGCAGGAAAGGCTGTTAGATTCTTATCTCCAATAAACTATTCAGAAAACTGGAAGTAGTGCTATGGTTCAAGTGGTAGAGCACTAGCCTTGAACTGAAGAGCTGAGGGACAGCGCCCAGGCCTAGAGTTCAAGCCCCACAACCGACAACACACACACACACATACACAAGAAAAAGGTAAGTGTTATTTCTTGTGCTATTGAAGTATAATATTAGTGTTTAAAAGATTATTTATATATTGATTGATTGATGGTGGTCCTGAGGCTTGAACTCAGGGCCTGGACACTATTAGCTTTTGTGATCAAGGCTAGCTCTTTGCCACTTGAGTCACAGATCCACTTCCAGCTTTATGCTCATAAATTGGAGATAAGAATATACAGCCGGGCGCCGGTGGCTCATGGCTGTAATCCTAACTACTCAGGAGGCTGAGATCTGAGGATCATGGTTCAAAACCAGCCCAGGCAGGAAAGTCTGTGAGATTCTTTGTTTTTTTTTGGGTCCGTTCGTGGGCCTGAACTCTGGGGCTGGGTGCTGTCCCTCAGCTCTTCAGGTCAAGGCTAGCGCTCTACCACTTGAGCCACAATGCCACTTCTGGCTTTTTTTTTCTGCTTATGTGGTGCTGAGGAATCAAACCCAGGGCCTCATGCATGCAAGGCAAGTGCTCTACCACTGAGCCACCTTCCCAGCCCCAAGACTCTTAACTTCAATAAACCTACTAGAAAACTGGAGGTGGCACCACTTGAGCTGAAGAATGCAAGGACAGCGCCCAAGCCCAGAGTTCAAATCCCATGACCAACAAAAAGAAAAAAGGAAAAAAAAAAATCACAGACTTTTCTGCCCAGGCTGCATATGAACTGTGATCCTCAGGTATTAGCTTACTGAATAGCTAGGATTATAGACCAAAAGTTGATTTAAATAAAATATTTTTTTCTGTCCTATTTAGTACTTCTTTTCAGACTTTGTGAATGCAACACTAAAGGCGACTATTAAAGCAAAATCTGTGAAAGGATTTGGCAAAAAAAAAAAAAAAAAAAGGATTGGAAAGTGCACAACACTGGGCAAGCATGAAAAATATTCCCATGTGGGAAAAACTGCTAAAATACTAATTTCCAGATGGTCAAAGTTCAGGCTTGACTCATTTGGAATGTGTTGTAAATTGAAAACACTAGAACTTGGAAAACCCAGGAAACTATAATTCTTGTTAATTGGCTGCAATCACTAAGCAAACAAGCTACAGTATCAGAGGACTGACTGGTTGGTTATTCAACAGAGCCATTTTCCAAAAGAAATATGTACTGCAATCTTTCCAGCAGGTGGCAGAAGTGAGCTATATATAAGACTTAAAGATGATTACTATTTTTTAAATGAGGTGGGGGAAAACCTGAAGGTAGAAAACTGGAAGCCATTTAGCTGACACACAGCACCCTCAGTCTGCAGAGGAAATGCAGGCTTTCATCTGAAAGCTTTCCAATGAAAAGTACTCAGCAGAAGAATATATACGTGGGAAGCAAATCTGCATTTGATTCCTTACCCATATGATGCTTGCTACCTTGAATACACTATTGTGGTCTTTGGTAAAATGAACAATAGGCACCAACTAGGGTTGGTGCAGGGCTAAGTGGAATTACCTTTGGAATGTACTCAACTCATGAGTAACAGATTCAGTGGACATGGACATCATTTCCCTTTTTTTTTTTTGGATCCGGTCGTGGGGCCTGAACTCTGGGCCTGGGCATTGTCCCTCAGCTCTTCAGCTCAAGGCTAGCACTCTACCACTTGAGCCACAGCGCCACTTCTGGCTTTTTTTTTCTTTTTTTCTGCTTATGTGGTGCTGAGGAATCGAACCCAGGGCCTCATGCATGCAAGGCAAGGGCTCTACCACTGAGCTACCTTCCCAGCTCCCTTTTTTTCTTTTTCTTTCTTTTTTTTGCTAGTCCTGGGGCTTGAACTCAGGGCTTGGGTTCTGTCCCTGAGCCTCTCTGTGCTCAAGGCTAGCACTCTACCACTTGAGCCACAGGACCACTTCCACCTTTTTCTGTGTATGTGGCACTAAGGAATCGAACCCAGGGCTTCATGCATGTTAGGCAAGCACTCTACCACTAAGCCACATTCCCAGTCCTTTTTTTTTCTTTTTTCTTTCTTTCTTTCTTTATTTTAACTGTGAAAATACTGTACAGAGGGGTTACAATTACATAGACAAGATAATGAGTACATTTCTTATCAAGCATTGTAGCCTCCTCCTTTGTTTCCCCTTCCCATCCCTTTGTATCCCCCCCCATCCCCTCCACCAAAGTTGTAAAGTTTTTCGACATAACGACTTGTACATCTCATTGTTGCAATGGGTCCTCCTGTATTGCTGTTTTAATGATTTGTTTTTTCCCTTCCCCTTCACATATACCAACATCATATATAGTGAAAGCAGGGGTTATACCATGGGGGAGGGACATACAAGGCAACAAAGACATAATCTTATAAATATGTTAGAAACAATCGCATGGAAGATCTCTCTCTCTCTCTCTCTTTTTTGTCAATCGTGGGGCTTGAGCTCTAGGCCTGGGAGCTGTCCCTGAGGAATTCAGCTCAAGGCTCTATCATCTCCCTTTCAGCGCTCCAGAGCGTACAGATGTGTAGAGGCTGGGCATTTCTACTTTTATTTTTTGTGTGTGCTAGTTCTGGGGCTTGAGCTCAGGACCTGGTACTGTCCTTGAGATTTTTTTTTCTTAAGGCTAGTACTCCACTACTTGAACCACAGTTCTACTGCTCGCTGTTTGGTAGTTAATTAGAGATAAGAGTCTCACAGACTTTTCTTCCGGTTGGTTTTGAACTGTGATCTTCAAATCTCAGCCTCTTGAGTAGTTAGGATTACAGGTGTGAGCCACCAGTGCCTTTCAGGCATACATCTACCTTTAATAGGATTGCCAGATAATATACAGGTCACCTAGTTAAAGGAACTTTTTGAAAAAAAAATTATTCTTTTGAGACAGGGTCTTGTTATGTAACCTTGCTAGCTTTAAACTCTCAATCTTCCTTCGTCAACCTCCCAAGTGCTAGAATTACAGGCATGCACCATCACACCTAGCTTCAGTCAAATTTAATTTCATGAGGATTGCCAAAAAGTTTAATTATATATAGATCCTGAGTATTTTTTTCCTTAGTGTAAGTATCTCTTAAATTTTGCATGGGACATTCTCATCCTAAAAATTGGCTTGTTGGGGCTGGTAATGTGGCTTAATGGTAGAGTGCTTGCCTAGCATGCATAAATCCCTAGGTTCGATTCCTCAGTACCACATGAATAGAAAAAAGCCAGAAGTGGTGCTGTGTCTTAAGTGGTAGAGTGCTAGCCTTGAGTAAAAGAAGCTCAGGGATAGTGCCCAGGCCCTTAGTTCAAGCCCCAGGACTGGAAATAAAAAAGTGGGCTTGTTATTTACCTGAAATTTATTCACTTTTTTTTTTTTTAATCGGTCATGGGGCTTGTACTCTGGGCCTGGGCACTATCCCTGAGCTCTTCAGCCCAAGGGTAGTGCTCTACCACTTGAGCCACAGTGCCACTTCCTAGAAATGTTTTTCTTCCTTTTTTTTTTTTGGGGGGGGGTCTGGTTGTGGGGCCTGAACTCTGGGCCTGGGCGCTGTCCCTCAGCTCTTCAGCTCAAGGCTAGCACTCTACCACTTGAGCCACAGCGCCACTTCCAGCTTTTTTCTTTTTGCTTATGTGGTGCTGAGGAATCGAACCCAGGGCCAGTGCATGCAAGGCAAGGGCTTTACCACTGAGCCACCTTCCCAGCCCCCTAGAAATGTTTTTCTTGTCAAATATGACAAGCTACTTTATGTGGCTGTATTTTATGTATGGATTCCTTCATTAATGTAGGAAGAAAAGTGAAGAAGCAAATGAACGAATGCAGCCAGAGGACAGCGTGGCCTAGAGTGCCCCTCCAGGTATTGGGGAGCCTCTGTGAAACTGAAGTAATTGCTAAAGGAGGCATGTTCTCATTTTAACCACTTACATAAAGAATTATAGCTTATTACATACCAACGGTATCTGTTCATCATATTGCAAGTATTTTTCAGGCTTTTATGGCCATCATGTGGTACCACAAAGGTATTAGGAAAGATAAGTCTGACTAAGCCAAAGCCTTCAGTGTTGGAGGTTGCACTAGATGTATTAATAAAGCGGAAACTTAAAACCTATATTGATAGGATTTTCTTTCAAACTTATATTATGAACTATCAAATAGATCAAAAGAATATTTGCAACATATACCTAAGAAATAAAACACCAGAGGCTAGAGTGTAGCTTAGTGGTAGAGCGATGCCCTAGCATGTAGAAGGCCTGGGTTTCCACCCCTAGCAACACTTTACACACCCACATCCCACATTCCACCCCCCCACCACATATGCAGTTGACCATTGTATCATCTTATCTCTCAATTTAACAAGCCAAAGTCTCCTAGGATTTCTTCATAGATCTCCTCTTCCTTCTTCCCTCCATCTTTCCCTCCCTCCCTCCTTCCCCTCCCCCTTCTCTCTCTGTGCCAGTCCTAGGCCTGAGCACTGTCCCTGGGCATTTTTTGCTTAAGGCTAGCACTCTACTACTTCAGCCACAGCATCACTTCTGGCTATTTCTGTGTATGTGGTACTGAGGAATCAAACAGTGCTTCATGCATGCTAGGCAAGCACTCTACCACTGAGCTACATTCCCAGCCCCATCTTCTTCCTTTTTCTGTTGGAGTAACCATTACCCTGAATTTGTGCTTCTTCTTTTTTTTTTTTTTTTGCCAGTCATGGGGCTTGAACTTTGGGCTTGGGCGCTGTCCCTCAGCTCTTCAACTCAAGGTAAGTGCTCTACTGCCTGAGCACAGCACCACTTCCGATTTTCTTGTGGTTTATTGGAGATAAGAGTTTCACAGTCTTTCCTGCCCAAGCTATCTTTGAACCTCGATCCTCAGATCTCAGCCTCCCGAGTAGCTGAGGATTACAGGTGTGAGCCACCAGCGCCTGGCAAAATCTGTGAGACTCTTTTTTTTATGATGTGAGACTCTTTTTTTTATGTCGGTCATGGGGCTTGAACTCAGGGCCTAGGCACTGTCCCTCAGCTCTTCAGCTCAAGGCGAGCTCTCTACCACTTGAGCCACAGCGCCACTTGAATTTGTGCTTCTTAAACTCTATTGTCATAACAGCAGCTGTACAAAAGAATACTTGAGAAGCCTAGTGTTGGTGCACACACCTTCAATCCTAGCTACTCAGGAGGTTGAGATCTGAGGGTATGGCTCAAAGCCAGCCTGGGCAAGAAAGTCTGTGAGTCTCTTACCTCTAATAAACTACTCAAGAAAAGTTGGAAGTGGTGCTGTGGCTCAAGTGTTAAAGGGCTAGCCTTGAGCAAAAAGAAGCTCAGGAGTCCGGCTCAGGTGGCTCACGCCTATAATCCTAGCTACTTAGGAGGCTAAGATCTGAGGATCATGGTTCAAAGCCAGCTGGGGCAGGAAAGTCCGTGAGATTCTTTTTTTTTTTTTTTGGGTCTGGTCATGGGGCCTGAACTCTGGGCCTGGGCGCTGTTCCTCAGCTCTTCAGCTCAAGGCTAGCGCTCTACCACTTGAGCCACAGCACCACTTCCGGCTTTTTTCTTTTTGCTTATGTGGTGCTGAGGAATTGAACCCAGAGCCTCATGCATGCAAGGCAAGCGCTCTACCACTGAGCCACCTTCCCAGCCCCAGTCCGTGAGATTATCTCCAATTAACCACCAGAAAACCAGAAGCAATGCTGTGGCTCATGTGGTAGAGCGTTTTCCTTGACCTGAATAGCTCAGGGACAGTGCGCAGGCCCAGAGTTCAAGTCCCATGACTGTCAAAAAAAAAAATTGGAAGTGGAGTGTGGCCCAACTGGCAGAGCCTTGAATAGAAAAAGCTAAGGGCTAGTGCCCAGGCCCTGAATTCAAGCCCTAGTACATACATATATAAGAAACGGGCTGGGAAGGTGGCTCAGTGGTAGAGTGCTTGCCTTGCATGCTTGAGGCCCTGGGTTCGATTCCTCAGCACCACATAAGCAAAAAAAAAAAAAAAAAGCCGGAAGTGGCACTGTGACTCAAGTTGTAGAGTGCTAGCCTTGAGCTGAAGAGCTGAGGGACAGCGCCTAGGCCCAGAGTTCAGGCCCACGACCGGACCCCCCCCCAAAAAAAAAAAAAAAAAAAAAAGAAACATGCAAAGCCGGGCACTAGTGGCCCACGCCTGTAATTCTAGCTACTCAGGAGGCTAGGATCTGAGGATTGAGGTTCAAAGCCAGCCCCAGCAGGAAAGTCCGTGAAACTCTTATCTCCAATAAACCACTAGAAACTCGGAAGTGGTGCTGTGGCTCAGGTGGTAGAGCACTTGTCTTGAGCTGAATTGCTGAGGGACATCACCCAAGCCCAGATTTGAGCCCTACGATTGACCAAAAAAAAGAAAAAAAAAAAAAAAAAAAAAACATACAAGCCAGGTACGCTGACATGTGCTATAACTCCATGACTCAGGAGCTAACACAGGAGGTTTGAGTTTGAGGCTAGCCTGGACTACATAGAGACCCCTATGTCAAAAAATAAAGTATAGCTGGGCACTGGTAACTCATGCCTATAACCCTATCTTCGGGGCTGGGAAGGTGGCTCAGTGGTAGAGCGCTTGCCTTGCATGCATGAGGCCCTGGGTTTGATTCCTCAGCACCACATAAGCAAAAAGAAAAAAAGCCGTAAGTGGCGCTGTGGCTCAAGTGGTAGAGCACTAGCCTTGAGCTGAAGACCTGAGGGACAGTGCCCAGGCCCATAGTTCAGGCCCCATGACTGGATAAAAAAAAAACAAAAAACCTATCTTCTTAGGAGGCTAACATCTGGGGATTGAATTTCAAAGCCAGCCCTGGCAGGAAAGCATGAGACTCTTATCACTGGAAGTGGCACTGTGGCTCTAGTGGCAGAGTGCTAGTCTTGAGCTGAAGAGCTCAGGGACAGCGCCCAGGCCCATATTGAAAGGAAGGAAGGAAGGAAGGAAGGAAGGAAGAAAGGAAGGAAGGAAGGAAGGAAGGAAGGAATAACTTAACGATAACAATAACAGCCAGGTGTTGGTGGCTCATGCCTATAATCCCAGCAACTCAGGAGGCTAAGATCTGAGGATTTCAGTTCAAAGCCAGCTTGGGCAGGGAAGTCCATGAGACTCTTATTTCCAATCAAGCACCAAAAAAGTAGGAAGTAGAGCTGTGGCTCAAGTGATAGAGTGCTTACCTTGAGCAAGAAAGCTCAGGGACAGAATGCTGGCCCTGAGTTCAAGCCCCAACTAGCACACACATATACAAAAAAAAAAAAAAAAAGTAACATGAACATGAACACATGTGGATTTCTTATTAGCCCAGAAAGAAAGTATACCAAATGTGAGAAGTGTGAGAAGTCTTGTGTGCCTTACTCCAACTGCATTTATTTTCTTCATCCCAAAGATGCTATTAACCTGGGATTTAAAACTTTTTTATTTGTGCTGGTACCAGGACTTGAATTCAGGGCCTTGAGCTCTCACTAGGCTTGTTTGTTTGTTTGTTTCCTATTCCTGGGGTATGAACTCAGGGTCTAGGCCCTGAGCTCCTTTTTGCTCAAGGATAGTACTCTAACACTTGAGCCCAACTCTACTTCCAGCTATTTGGTGGTTAATTAGAGATAAATGTTCTATAGATTATTTTGCCCAACTGGCTTCAAACTATGATCCTCTGATATCAGCCTCCTCAGTAGCTATGATTACAGATGTAAACCACCAATGCCTGACTTAAATAAGACATTTTTTTAGTCTCTTAATGGTACTTCTTTTGTGTGTAATGTGTGTGTGTGTGTGTGCTGGTACCAGTGCTTAAACTATGGGTCTTGTGCTTTCTTTTGGCCTTTCCACTAATACCTGGTACTCTACCACCTGAGAAATACCTCCAGTCCAACATTTTACTGGTTAATAGGGGATAAGAATCTTTCAGACTTTTTATCTAGGCTGGTTTTAAATTGTGATCTTCAGATCTCCAGCTCCTGAATAGCTAGAATTACAGGTGTGAGCCACTGATGCCCAGCTTAACTTTGACTGAAAAGATGTTCTTTACTATTGTTAATGTACTGGAACATTGCAGTCTTGGCCTCATTGATATTTTGCTGGATAATTCTTTGATGTGTGTATGTGAACGTGCATGTCCTGTGCATTATAGGATGTTTAGCATTATTCCTGCCCTCTATCCACTAGATACCAATAGCATCCCTCTGACCAAGTTGTGCTTCCTGCCATTGTCAAATACCCTCTAAGAAAGGGCAAATTAGATTGCCCCTGGTTGTGAAATCCTGGGTTAGTGTGTTTGACTTCTAGTGCAAGAAAGATTTCCCTACTCTGTGAAGTCATGAACATATTCTATTATCCTCTAAAAGCTTTATAGTTTCTCCTTTCATATGTGGGTCTCTGATTCACCTGGAATAGGACAGTAAAAAGTAGAGTTCTAATTCTGTTTTTCTGTGTAGATAGTCAATGTCCTAGTGCTATTTATTGCACCATCCTATCTCTCCCCCACTCATCTGCAAGATTCCTTCTGCTATACATCAAGTGGCCATGTGGGCAGGTGTGTTTCTGAGCTCTCTATTCTTTTCATTGCTCTATTTTTCTGTCCTTGCTTCAATGTCACATTGCCTTAATCAGTTGCCTCTTAGAGAAGCTAGATCTGCATCTGGAAGGGAAGTCAAGATATTATTTTGTCTTGGCTATTCCTGGCCTTTTGTACTTGGCATTACATTGTAGAATACGCTTGTCAAGTTCTTTACAAAATCTATTAAGATTTTGACTGGAATTGCGTTGGTTCAATTTTGGGATAACTGCCATTTTTATAAATGTGTCTTGAAATCATAGTCTCTATATGCGTTAGTATTTTTAGGTATATTTCAGCAAAGAAGGCTCTTATCTTTTTTTTTTTCCCGGTCGTGGGGCCTGAACTCTGGGCCTGGGCGCTGTCCCTCAGCTCTTCAGCTCAAGGCTAGCGCTCTACCACTTGAGCCACAGCGCCACTTCCGGGTTTTTTTGCTTATGTGGTGCTGAGGAATCGAACCCAGGGCCTCAGGCATGCAAGGCAAGCGCTCTACCACTGAGCAAACCTTCCCAGCCCAAGGCTCTCATCTTTTGCTTAAAACAATAACCACTTAAAAAATAATACCAAGAGTCAAGGCAGATGTCTAGCCGAAGGGTTAGATTTATTGATTTTTGCTAGTTTTAGGGCTTGAACTCATAGCCTGAACTTTTTTGCTCAAGGCTAGCTAGCACTCTACCACTTGAACCACAGTTCTACTTCTGGCTTTATTTGGTGGTTAATTGGAGGTAAGAGTCTCATGGACTTTCCTGCCTGCACTGGCTTTGAATTGTGATCCTTAGTTCTCAGCCTCCTGAGCAGCTATGATTACAGGCATGAGCTACCAGCACCTGGTAGGTTAGATTTATTTCTATTTTATCCTAGCAGCAAGACCATATCTTTAGAGTCTCATCTGTATAGAAGCGTATCCAGTCAGAATCTCCATCTTGGACAGACTGTGGTTCTGTGTTCTGTCCTTGAATCTCCTTAAAGTTCTTGAAAATTGAAGGCCATCTGATTTGCCAGTTGCTTAATTTATCTCTCTGTATGGTGTGTGTGCGCATGTGAGATAGCATCTAACTGTGTAGCCCAGGCTGGCTTTGAACTTGAGATCCTTTTGCTCAGCCTCTTATGCTAGGGTCACAGGCATGTATCACATTATCCAGCATTATTTCTTACACTTATTCATACATTTTGAATATTTTACTCAGATTTTTTAGTTACTAAGGGTTAGATAGGGTTTCTGGATCAATTATACCATCTAAAGTCTGATCACTTATTTTTCACTTATTTTCCTTAAAGTTTCATTTTTCTCTCTTTCCCTCCCTCCTTCTCTCCCTCTCTCCCTCTTCTCTTTCTCTCTCTCTTTCTTTTTTCCTTCCTTCCTTCCTTCCCTCCCTTCCTCCCACCCTCCCTCCCACCCTCCCTCCTTCCTTTCTTTCCCTCTTTCTTTCTCTCTCTCTCTCTCTCTCTCTCTCTCTCTTTCTTTCTTTCTTGTCCTGGGCTTCACCCTGAGCTTTTTTTCCTCAAGACTGATACTCAACCACTTGAGCCACAGCTCCACTTCTGACTTTTTGGTGGTTAACTGGAGATCATAGTCTCAATGGACATTCCTGCCTGGGCTGATTGAATTGTGATCCTCAGATTTCAGCATCCTGAGTAGTTAGCATTATAGGCATGAGCCCCTGGCACTCCACTCCTTAGAGTTTCTGTAGAAAATTATCATGCCTATATTCTGCATTGCTTTCCATACCTTTTTATATCTCTTCATAGTTTTTCTTTCACTATCCAGTCCCTTAAATATGACACATACTCAGTGAAAGTTAGGATGTGAAACAGATATCTTTGGCTGATGAAGTATTATGTAATGTCAGGCAGAGAGGAAGATGTCAAGGGCAGCTGAGGTCTGCAGTGTTCATGCAGCTTTGGATCTTTTCCCTCTTGTTTTCTCTTATGGTTTAAACTTCAATTTTGAAATACTCCTAAATAGTCCTGTTGTTTATTTTCCTTGTTAACATTTCTGGTAAACAGAACAGTTTAATGTTTATCAAAGGAACATTTTTAAGGACAGCATGATCACATTGGATGATCTCCATTTTCAGCTGGTCTAGCTTTGAAGCACATAATAGAAGCATTTGGAACATCTGACGCTTCACATTTTGTCCAATACCATGCTTTATTTTCTGTGAATGTGCTGATTTTTACATCAAGAGTCCAGAAAACACGGCAAAGAGGAAAGGAGTGGGACTCAATCTTTCTCCTTCCATTTCTCATCTTGAAAGGGTCTTTCTTTTCTTCACTTCTGTTTCATAAAGGCCTGGGAAAGCCATCTATTCCCTGGGCCCCAAGCAAAGAAACATGGAACTTCCCTTGTCTCTCTCTCTCTCTTTGAAAGAGAGGGTCTTATATGTATCCCAGGCTGGACTTGAACTTTAAATCTTCCTGCCTCAGCCTTCCAAGTGCCTTCATTACTGACATATGCCACTATGTATACTCAGATCTTCTTCTTCTTCTTCTTCTTCTTCTTCTTCTTCTTCTTCTTCTTCTTCTTCTTCTTCTTCTTCTTCTTCTTCTTCTTCTTCTTCTTCTTCTTCTTCTTCTTCCTCTTCTTCCTCCTCCTCCTCCTCCTCCTCCTCCTCCTCCTCCTCCTCCTCCTCCTCCTCCTCCTCCTCCTCCTCCTCCTCCTCCTCCTCCTCTTCCTCCTCCTCCTCCTCCATCTTCTTCTTTTCCTTTTTTCTTCACTCCTACCTCTTAGGCATCTCCTCATCTCTTTCTTTCTTCCTTCCTTTTTTTTTGTCGGTTGTGGGGCTTGCACTCTGGGCCTGGGCGCTGTCCCTGTGCTCTTCAGCTCAAGGCGAGTGTTCTACCACTTGAGCCACAGCACCACTTCCAGTTTTCTAGTGGCTTATTGGAGATAGGAGTCTCACGGTCTTTTCTGCCCGGGCTGGCTTTGAACCGAGATCCTCAGATCTCAGCCTCCTGAGTAGCTAGGATTACAGGTGTGAGCCACCAGCGTCCGGCCTCATCTCATTATTAGATCTCTTTTATCTACTCTTTAAATGCCAGTGATCTTCAAGACTATATGAGAGACCCTTTGCTTTTCTCTTTCTAGACACTCACCTTCACCAGTGGCTACAATCACTACCCTATGGGGGTGGCTCACAAAGATACATCGCTAGCTCATGCTCCCCCATGAGCTCTAAACACCCCTAGTCAAGTGTCTGTGGACACCTCCATCTGGATGCCCACTCACTTTTCAACTCAATATGTCCTGAACTCCAGCTTACCAATAGCTACTTCTTTTCCCACTTCTGATCAAGCCAGACCTGAAAATTATGCTAGATTCTTCCACTTTATTTCCTTATGTCCTTCTTCATCTAAGGTTGGCCAGCTCTCTGTCCATCTGTCTAGGGCCATTTCTTCATATCTTTTCTACAAATGTTCCTACCAGTCCAGGACCTTGTCCTTTCTTGCTCAGGCTGCCATGTTTGCACCTTCACCTCTCTCTGCTTCCCGTAGTATCTTCCTCTAACCTGTCTTCTCTACTCCCTCCAGAGGACCTTCAGAGATTTCTTAGAATGCACAGCTGAAGCCCGTGCCACTGGGTTTAGATGTGGGAGGCCCAGATCAGGAGGATCATGGTTCTGGGCTGACCTGGGCAGAAAGATCTATAAGGTTCCATCTTGACAAAAGAAGCTGGGCATGGTGGCACATACCTGTCGTATACCCAGCTAGGACAGGATGCTTCAAATAGCTATATTTCACTTCCTGGGCAAGAAGTGATCCTATTTAAGAAATAACCAGCCTTAAAAAGGAATATAGGCATGGTACAGTAATAGAGCCCCTATGTAAAGTGTGAGGCCCTGAGTTTAAGCTCTAGTACTGCAAAAAAAAAAAAAAAGAAAGAAAAGAAAAAGCAAATCTGATGGAATCTTTCCCTTCAGTTAAAACTTTTCACTAGTTTAATCGAGGGCAAGTAGTGATCGTTTTTTTGGGGGGGAGGTATGCCCCCATTACGATCTTGGCATACTTCTCTTCTGTGCCCACACTTGCCTTGTGTTCCAGCGGAGCAAGTCGCTGACAGTTCCCAAAGGCCCTGGCCCTGGCACACTAATTTCCTTTGTTGTGAGTGTCTTTCTCTTCCACCTGCTTCTCAGCCCAACTCATTCCTGTTTGTCTTAGCAGACACAGGCCAATCACCCTCTCTCTTTTTTGTTTTTTGGTCAGTCATGGGGCTTGAACTCTGGGCCTGGGTGCTGTCCTTCAGGTCTTCAGCTCAAGGCAAGAGCTCTACCTCTTGAGTTACAAGGCTACTTCCCATTTTCTAGTGATTTATTGGAGATAAGAGTCTCACGGACATTTTTGCCCGGACTGGGTTTGGACCATGATCCTCAGATCTCAGCCTTCTGAGTAGCTAGGTGTGAGCCACCCTCTCTTTTGAAAACCTCCCTTACATCAGCTTCCTTCCCAAGTCTGGATTTGTACACGTTGTTTACATGTCTTCCAAGTGCATTATGTCTTGGAGTATGTCTGTCAATAGAGTGGAGCTCCATCATGGGGTAGGGGTGGGGGCATGAACTACTTCCTGTCCTCTTTGGGATATTTGGTACTTCATATAGTGCCAGCACAGCAAGCATTTGATCTATGAGCATCTTTGTGATTCTAAGTTTTTATCCTGATGCTCTGTGTGATCTTGGGTAGGTCACTTAACTATCTTGTGTTTTAGTAGAAATAGCATGTCTTTCATAAGGATTAACTGAAATAAATTGTGTAAAAATGCTATATAAATTACACTTCACTACTTTTCAAATGTAAGGACTTACTATTACAATTTTTCTTTTTCTTTTTTTTGTATTTGTTTTTCTGCTTATGTGGTGCTGAGGAATTGAATCCAGGGCCTCATGCATGCAAGGCAAGCACTCTACCACTGAGCCACCTTCCCAGCCCTACTATTACAATTTTTTTCCCATTTAGATTTTCCTTTGGTTTGTATGCTTTGTTCTTTTTTTTTTTTTTTTTTGTGGTGCCGAGGATCAAACCCAGAGCTTTGCATGTGTGTGCTCTACCATTGAGCGACATCCCAACCATTTTATTAGTTCGTTTGTTTTTTTTTTTGTTTGCTGGTCATGGGGCCTGAATTCTGGGCCTGGGGCTGTCCCTGAGCTCTTCAGCTCAAGGCTAGTACTCTACCACTTGAGCCACAGCACTACTTCCGTCTTTTTCTCTTTATGTGTTGCTGAGGAATCGAACCCAGGGCCTCATGCATGCAAGGCAAGCACTCTACCACTGATCCACCTTCCTAGCCCCCACTTTTTTTTTTTAATGCTTGATTTCCTTCTCTGGGACTTTCTCTGTTCCATCAAATACCTCTGTCTCCCTCCCATTCCACCCCACTGACTCATCTCTTGCCCTTAAATCCTTTCTCACACCATTCAAAAGTCTATCTTCTGGGCTGGGAAGGTGGCTCAGTGGTAGAGTGCTTGCCTTGCATGCATGAGGCTCTGGGTTCCATTCCTCTGCATCACATAAGCAGAAAAAGTTGAAAGTGATGCTGTATCTCAAATGGTGAGCACTAGCCTTGAGCTGAAGAACTGAGAGACAGCGCCTAGGCCCACAGTTCAGGCCCCACGTCTGACAAAAAAACAAAACAGAACTATCTTCCTCCAGTCCCACTTTCCCTCAGGAAGGCCTTCCTTTCTTCTAGCCTTCAAAGAGTGCTTTAGTTGGCTGCCTCAGCTCTTACCACCCACTTCTTTGTTAACTGGCCCAATCCGGATCCCACCCTCTCCATGACACAGCTGAGTCCTCTGAGGACTTTCCCTTTGAGGATGGACTACAGGCACACCCCCAAGTTTGCTTCCTGGACCTCTGGGGCATCTGGCTGGTGATCACCTCCCGATCTGAACCTCTCCTCCTTGGCTGCCCTGCCCCTGCACTTGCCTGATTTTCCTTTTCTCTCTCCAACCGTTGCCTGTTCTCTTTCCATAAGTACTGGCCTTCTTCAGGGTTCTGCCTTTGGGTGGCTTGTTTATTCTCTTTCCTGCTCTCTGAGCTCACCCACCCACTTGCAGAGTTACCACCAGAACTTCTTTGTGGGTGTCTTCCATGCTATCCTGCCAGGGCGCAGCTCTCCCAGGAGCTCTAGTTCCATGTGCGCAGCTGCTGGCTGCTATGTTTGGTAGCCTGTCCAAAGTGAGAAGTATCCTCTCACTGCCCTTCCCATACACCCACTTTTACTCCTGTTTGTCTTACTTCTATGAACAACCCCATCACTCTCCAGTCACGGAATGTCTCCCTTGCCCTCTTTAGATATCCAGTCACCTGCCAAGTCCTGTAGATCTTCTCATTGAAATGTCTGTAGCTGTCCTCCTCGACTTCCCACTGTCCTGCAGAAAGGCTTCATTACCTCTTCCCAAACCACCACCGTGGTGACTGTCGACTTGGAGCTTGCTTTATTCTCTTTCTCTCTTTCTCCCTCTCTCCCCACTCCCCCTCTCCAAATATTTATTGAGTGCCTTTGTGCCAAGCTCTAGGGAATTAAGAAATGAATGTACTACAAAATCCTTCCTAAAATCTTCAGAGCCAAGAGAGTGCTTTCTTCCAAAGGTCTGTATTTCAGCAGTTGCTGTAAGTAAGCATCAATTACAATAGAGTACACTTAAGGCCTTCTAGCCGGTCTCCTGGCTTCCATGTTTCCCCCCTTCATTCCAGTTCCTTTTATCTGCTGTGCCAGATGAACATTCTGTAGGTCTGCTGACAACTCTACCAAGGCCTCTTCCTTAGCCCTCCATTTTTGTGTAAGTCCTCAGACTGTTTGTATCAGTCTGTAAAGCTGCTTCTAGGGTTCTCTCTTCTCCTCCACCATGGCTTGTCCTCCACTTGGAGGACAGAGAGCACTTTGCTCCTATACCTTTCCTACGGTGTCCTTTCCACCACTCTGCCTGTCTAAAGCCCAGCCATAGTTATTTCTTCTCTCCAACAGGGCTTTCTCTTGCCTTTTTCACTGTACAGGAAAACCCATGATTCAATGAGTAAACTCTCTGCCAGAGACACAGAAAGCTTCACTATCTCATCCCCAGACAGCCCAGGGTTAATGAACAAACCTCAGGAACCATCTTCCCCAGCAACAAGAGTCTCATGGAAAGGGGCAGACAGCCCAGAACAGTCAAAGACACCTTAGACTCTTTGAAGAAAAACAGAAGGGACAAAATCTAGCCAACCTCACTAAGGGCCATCACCAATATGACTGTGAACAGCAACTGGAATGTAACATCCAATGTGTGACTCTTGGTCTACTGTGCATGGCCATATGGGTGACCTGTACAGAATCCAGGGTAGCATTCTGTGTCCCCTGCCACATCCTCATTCCTCTGTCTGCACTGGCACTGTTGACCCACTATGCCTACATATACTGTGCAGAGCAACATGGGTATGCTCTGCCTTATACATCTACTCTTTGGTGAGTAAATGGCCTCTTTATCCATGGGTTTTACATCTATAATGAAGCCAACTGAGAAAGGAAAATATTAGGACATGTATCAAACACAGACAAACTTTCATGTATGGTCATTATTCCCTAAACAATATGGTATAGCAACAATTCACATAGTGTTTCCATTGTATTAGAAATTTAAATAATCTAGAAATGGTTTAATGTATATGGAAGGATATGTCTAGGCTATATGCCATGCCATATTCATTAAAAAAATTAAGCTAGCCACCAATGGCTCACATCTGTTATTCTAGATACTCAGGAGGCTGAGATAGGAGGATAGCAGTTAAAAGCCAGCTCAGGCAGGAAAGTCTATGAGACTCTTATCTCCAATTAATCACAGAAAAAGCTGGAAGTGGCACTATGGCTCAAGTGGTAGACTGCTAGCCTTGAGCTAAAGAGCTCAGGGACAGCATCGAGGCCCAGAGTTCAAGCCCCAGGACAAGCAAATAAATAATTTAAAAAAAGAATATATATGGATATATAGATGTATTTATCCATTAAAGTATGTACAGAGAGGTTACTATTTCATAAGTCAAATAATGAGTATATTTTGTTTTGGGCAATGTCACCCCTTCCCTCACTCTCTTCCAGTGTTTCCCTCCTGTCTCCACCCACAAGTTGTATAGTTCAGTAAGTTGTGTCTAGTGAGTACTACTGCTGTATTTGTTCACTTTGTCCCTTCATTTCTGTTCCTTCTTACCCTCCCAAAGCCAGATGAACAAACAAACAAGACAAAAGAGTGAAGAAACAACAACAAAAAAATTTAAAAAGCAGGGGCTGGGAAGGTGGCTCAGTGGTAGAGCGTTTGCCTTGCATGCCTGAGGTCCTGGGTTCGATTCCTCAGCACCATATAAGAAAAAAGCTGGGGGGGCTGGGAAGGTGGCTCAGTGGTAGAGCACTTGCCTTGCATGCATGAAGCCCTGGGTTTGATTCCTCAGCACCACATAAGCAGAAAAAAAAAGCTGGAAGTGGCGCTGTGGCTCAAGTGGTAGAGCGCTAGCCTTGAGCTGAAGAGCTGAGGGACAGCGCCCAGGCCCAGAGTTCAGGCCCCACGACTGGACCCCCCCCAAAAAAAATTAAAAAAGCAAAAACAATGTCATCTCCACCAACAATAGCAATAAAAAAGCAAAAACAAACAAAAAAAAACAAAAACCCAAACCCAAACCAAACCCTTGTTTTCATTTCCTAGCACATTTTGATAAGTATTATATATTATTTATTTATTTGTTGTCAGTCATGGGGCTTGAACTCAGGGCCTGGGCACTGTCCCTGAGTTTACTTGCTCTACCACGTTGAGCCATAGTGCCATTTCTGGTTTTCTTATAGTTAATTGAAGATAAGGGTCTCATAGATTTTCCTGCATGGCCTGGCTTTGAACCATGATCTTCAGATATCAGCCTTCTGAGTAGCTACGATTACAGGCGTGAGCTACTGTGCCCAACTTAAATATTATTTTAAATGTTCACCTTGGATATCTTTAAGATTCACTTCCAGATGTTAAGTTAATCATGTGTATTGTTTATGATTGCTAGCAATCCTGATATTCATTTTAATAAAGCAATGAAAAAAATGTTCAGAGGCGTTATGCCTTTGAGTTTCTCCCCTAAGAGTATCCTCCTTTAGTCTCACCGTGTGTGTGAATGTCTAGAGTTCTGTATAGTTTATCATGCCCCAGTGTATTTTAGATCTAGCTTCCACATCGGAGAGAAAACATGTGTCATTTGTCTCTCTGAACTTGGCTTACCTCACTTAACATGATTTGTTTTATCATTGTTCCATCCATTTCCCTGCATAAGACATAATATTATTCTTTCTAATGGCTTTGTAAAGTCAAGCTATCTTCTATAAGAGACTTGAACATTCTCAGGTGTTCATATTTTCTGGGGTCCTAGAACCAATTTCTTGTGGATGCCAAATGATAATTGTCATTTCCTTGTCACTTGGTGATGACAATTACCATTTCTCCCATCTGAGTCCCAAGCACCTTAGGGTGGGACTGCAGACCCTGAAACATGGGAGAAGGAGATTACTATGTATTTTGTGAATTTGAATAGAGAGAGATTTCTTCCAGGGCATGCCAGGGTAATACAGGACAAGAAACATAAATTAAAGACTCAGAGATGACTCTTAAAGTGGCTGATGTAGGGGCTGGGAAGGTGGCTCGGTGGTAGAGCGCTTGCCTTGCATGCCTGAGGCCCTGGGTTCGATTCCTCAGCACCACATAAGAAGAAAGCCGGAAGTGGCGCTGTGGCTCAAGTGGTAGAGCACTAGCCTTGAGCTGAAGAGCTGAGGGACAGCGCCCAGGCCCAGAGTTCAGGCCCCACAACCGACAAAAAAAAAAAAGGAAGAAAGAAAGAAAGAGATGAGGAGATGCCTAAGAGGCAGGAGTGAAGAAAAAAGGACCAAAAAAAAAAAAAAAAAAAAGTGGCTGGTGTATGCACACACACATGCAGACACACACATTCCCAAGAAATGCTAGTCTGATGGATTCAGCCTCTGAGGGAATGATTGTCTTTTCCACAGTATTTCTGCGCAGGGTAGAATTCCTAGCAAATGGAAAATTGAACCACAAAAATTGAATCAAAATTTAAAACTCAAGTGTTTTGTTGTTGACACATATGGAAATGCCTTGCTTAGTGTCTGACACATAGTGGGCTGCTCAGTCGTTGTTAATGTTGTTCCATGAACATCTGACAGATTCTCTGAGCTTGCAAAGAAGAACTGGTTAGGTAACATTTGCTAGTAGGTTTCCATTGTGGATGTGTCCATATTATTGGGTAATGTGCAGAAAAGTTTTGTTCCACATGGCTAGGTGGGCAGGACCTGGTGATGTGGGACTGTAGGAAGACAGTCCTGGATGGAGAGCAGGTGATAACTGCTCTTGCCACATTCTGCTAAAATGCCATAGGGCCAAGGAACTGCTTTCTTCTCCTGTGGGTGTGATATAAGTTGGCAATTTTCTTTGCTTCAGAGAATAACAGTACAGTTTCTTGTTATCTTCTACCTAGAATCATTATTTTGAGGAATTTAAGAGTACCTTTATTCATGTATTTATTTATTCATTGCCTGTCCCGGAGACTAAACTCAGGGCTTGGGCACTGTCCCAGAGCTTTTTGTGCTCAAGGGATTACCCTGCTACTTTGTGCCATTGCTCTATTTCTGGCCTTTTTAGGAGATAAGAGTCTCACAGACTTTGCTGCCCATGCTGGCTTTGAACCTTGATTCTTAGACCTCAGCCTCCTGAGTTGCTAGATTACAGCCATGAACTACCAGCACCTGGCTTCCCTAAGCTTTTTTTGCTCAAGGCTAGTACTCCACACCTGAGTCACAGCTCTATTTCTGACTTTTTGGTGGTTAATTGGAGATGAGCGTCTCAAGGACTTTCCTATGTTGGCTTTTAATGAACCTTGATGTTCAGACCTCAGCCTCCTGAGCCACCAGTAAGAATAGCTTTATCTTCTGGAGGTACATGCTATTTACAAATGGATAATGTTTGGGTCAAAATGACCCACTGAAGGAGGGTGCATGGGAGAAGAGGTGAAGGCCATCCTATGTTGATGATTATTGTAACTTGACAACTAGTATATGTGATATTTTTGTGTATGTTAGAAATTTCCTGTAATAATATTTTTGCTAGACATGTGCCAGTGGCTTAACGACTATAATCTAGCTATTCAGGAGGCTGAGATTTGAGGATCATGGTTCAAAACCAGCTTGGGCAGGAAAGTCCATGGGACTCTTATCTCCAATTAATGGCACTGTGGCTCAAAGTGGTAGATCACTAGCCTTGAATAAAAAAGCTCAGGGACAGTGCCCAGGCTCTGGGTTCAAGTACCACAACTGACATAAAATAAGGTTTCTTTATTTTATTTTTTTTCAATCACGGATTTTACAGCAGGATGGAGCTGGGCTTAAATTCCCTCTGCATTTTTTTTTTTTTTTTGGTCTAAGTGACCTAGTTATATAAGTCTTCTGATCTCAGTGTAAATGTTAATAAGAATAAACCCTGGCTCTCAACTTTAATGTAAGTCTATAAAGCACTTAGGGCAAGGCTTAGCATGTGGTTGGCTCTAATGCCAATGTGGCAGATTGTACTGGTTTTTAGGTTTACCCTGCTGTTCTGGCTCCAAGTAGCTGGCTGGTGCATGGTAGGGCTTGCCATGTCTTTGGTAGATAAAATGAATAGGAGAGTCAAATGGTAGATATCAGAACCTTTACTGAAACTCCTGGAGGGCTGCTGGCACCAGTGACTCATACCTGTAATCCTAGCTACTCAGGAGGCTGAGATCTGAGGATCACGGCTCAGAGCCAGTCCAGGCAGACAAACCCAAGAGACTATCTCTAATTAACCACCAAAAAGCTGGGAAGTGGAGCTGTGGCTCAAGTGATAGAGCACCAGCCTTCCACACAAAAGCTCAGGGGGAGTGCCCAAGCTCTGAATTCAAGCTCTAGCACCTGCTAAACAACAACAAACTCCCTAGAGAGCATTCTTTTTGTTGTTGTTGATGCCAGTTGCCTGGTCTGTAATGTTGCTAGGTTTCCAGCTCTGTTGTCATTACGAGGCAGCTGCATGGGGTGGTAATGGGGGCAGACCAGGAAAACAGACCCCGGAAGTGCAGATCCTTCTTATTTTCTGTCTAGACATTCACCCCTTCGTAGAGAGCCAGCATTTCAGAGGCTGACCTGGGACTCAAGATTTTGTCTACCTGGGCACATTTTCAGGTGCCAGCTGGCAAGGAAGCTCCACCGATTTTTGCAGAGGAGCAAGTGTTTGGATGAGAGGGGGTGAGATCACAAAGAATTCATTAGCATCCTAGATTCATCCTCTCCTCCTTTCTAGGCTTTCTTTCTGCTTCCCCCACATCAACCTCAGCAGTTTCCTCCCTCCCACCCCACCCCACCCCCTTAGCATAGCTGATGGGGAGGGGAGGGGGGGACGGATCTGTCAAAGCCAGGCCAAGAGCTTGACTTTTCTGGTGTCTTTTCTAAAGGCACAGAATTCAGCCCTCACCAGATGGGAAACTGTCAGCTCAGCAGGCAGATCATTATCCTTTCAGCCGTGGGATTTCAACCGTGGGAGGCCTTACCGTGAATACAAATTCAGGTATTTCCTGCAGCTGTGGCCCCTAAAGCTGCAGCACTTACTAAACAGGCAAGATTTACCTGGGTTCTTCTGCGGGAAGTTCTGGGCAGTGGAGGCGGGAGGCTGGGGTTCCTTATTCATGAAGAAGCATGGAACCTGCTGACCCTTCACGGGAAGAATTTCTTCCCCAGGCACCAAGGTGAGCTAGTCTACCTTGTCACCCTGGCTCAAGTGGGCACCTCCCCAATGAGGATTCTGAATTCAAAAGCAGATTTGAGGGTAGATAGATGTCTTCTTATTTGATGAAAGAAAAAAAAATATAATAATGAACTCCCTGTGGCTAGAGGTATTCAAACAGATGCTAGCTGGCTGCTTTCCAAGGATATTGCAGACAAAAGTCCTGACACTGTTGAAAATTTGCCTTCTATGTCCTCCAAAATCGCTTCATCTCAATGGGTTCTTATGGGATAATAAAATGAACTTGGAGTCATCATAGACCCAGGGTCTATGGTGATTCCACAGCGAATTAGCTAGATGGCCTTGGGCAAATCATAGAAAGATTTAAAATAAATTGTATAGGTATATTTTAGTTTTTTGATAACGGGAGAACATTGCAAAAAATGTCTTATTGTGGACACTTTCCTATCTTAATTCATATAGTCTTAACTAATCCCGTCTGTGTGTGTGTGTGTGTGTGTGTGTGTGTGTGTGTGTGTGTGTGTGTGTGTGTATTCTACCACTTCTGCCACTTCTGGCTTTTTAGTAGATACTTGGAGAGTATCTGCCTGGGCCAGCTTCAAACTACAATCCTTAGTTCTCAGCCTCTTGGGTGGCTAGGATTACAGGCTCCCAGCTATCTGGCAGCATTTTTACTCAAGGCTGGTGCTCTACCACCTAGACCACAGCTCCACTTCCATGTTTTGTTTGTTTTAGACAAGGTCTTGCTTTGTAGGACAGGCTACCTAAATCTTGTGGTCTGCTGCATTCTCTTAAGGGTTGGGTTACAGGTGTGCACTGCCATGCCAGGCAAGAAGACATATTCTGATGGACAATTTCCTATCTACTGGTATGAAAGGCATCTGGGCTGCAAAGGACTGCCTGGTCCCCGAAAGACACTCCTTCACATTAGTTCTCATTGCTCTGTTACTCGTGGTGGGAAGAGCTGGGTTTCTGATGAGATTTTAGAAAGAGGTACATGGGAGAGGCAGTAGGGCCAGCAAAGTCATTCAGCGCTTTGAGCTTTAAGCCTTTAGGCTTAAAGAGTGATGCTAAAATGGGGTAGGGTTATAAGGGAGCTGCTAATTACCAACCTCAAAAGAGATCTACAATGATTAGATGACAAACTAGATTGAGGAAGTGCCTGGAAAGCCAGGAAGATTTTTTTCAATACAAAGTAGATTGTATTTGTACTGAATTTAGCATCCTGCTTAGACTTGGGCTAGGGAGAGACAGTGCTGAGAGTTGGAATGGCCTCACCTACACATCAGCTCTGGTTGCTTTGCTTTTAAGATTTGAATGCATAAAAGTGTTTTCAGAGCTGTAAAGCCTGTAGAAGGAATCCTTTTATTATTAGTGGGGGTGGAGGTAGGAGTTGGAGCATGTCTGCCAAATTGATGAGGAACTTGTTTTTATGAGTGTAGGAAATACAACCAGTACAAGAGACCTGCCTTCTTCCAGGTTCTTATAATTGCTGCTTGTCAAATCCACACAGCATCTTGAAAAGAAGAAACTAAGATGGAAGAAGCCTCGATGGTGGGTGTTTCTTTAACTTAACATCAGAGACAAAAAGGGCTTTCCTGCTTCTCTCAGGCCCCAGAGGCAGACTAGCTTCTTCAAAAAGCCTGATGAGTAAGTCATAAACAAAGTCATAAACAAAGGATGCTAGCATTTTAGTACTTGATCCTAATTCTTCCCCAGAAACTGAGAATCTGGATGGCAAAGACTGGGCCAGGAAGGAATTTGTTCCAGGAACTCTCACAGCCTTTGGTATTCTGTTCTTCACTTTCTGCCCTTGTTCTGTGCAGTGAGCTTTTATGAGTCATATGTTTGGGTGCTGAGGACTGAAAGTTAAGTTGTGCTTTATTTTTTTTGCCAAAGAATCTTAGCTTCAGGGCAGATCTAGTCCGGAGGCCATTGTGAGCAAACAGTGCCTCTGTGTCCAGTGCTTTGTCCTCTTTCTGCAGGCTTCTAGGGACACCAACCTTCTCTGCTCATGAAGGAGAGGAAGCAGGCAAGGGAGATGGGAATTTTTAAGCCTGAGTTTCTGGTGACTGTGTCACTTAGAGATTGATTAGAGGCTCCCTCTTGGGCCAGGCTCAGGGTCTTCCCTTGCCTTCCCATGGGCCTGTACCCCACTGCCTTTCCAAAAGCACCACCTGCCAAGGAAGCCACATCTGAGCTTGCTGTGACATTCTATGCCCTTGAAAGCCCCTGAAGGCTTCCTATCGTTCTTCTTCCTATTATCCTATCCACAGGAGAGATTGCTCAGGTGAGGAAGAGAGAAGTTTCTGGTTAGGCCTGAAGGACTGAGCCTCCCACCTCGTTTCCCCAGGTACATGCAGATGTCAGTATGTCAGGCAAGCCACCAAAGATATGGGCAGACTGCCTAACGCAGGCAGGGCAATCTCTCTAAGCCTGGCTATAAACATCCATTGTGGGCCCAACTGGAAAACCCCCACCTCCTTAGACCTAATAGCTTTTTCTTTCTTTCTTTCTTTCCTTTTTTTTTTTTTTTTTGTTGGTTATGGGGCCTGATCTCTGGGCCTGGCTGCTGGCCCTGAGCTCTTCAGCTCAAGGCTACCTTCTACCACTTAAGCCACAGCGCCACTTCTGGCTTTTTCTGCTTATTTGGTATTGAGGAACCGAACCCAGGGCCTCATGCATGCAAGGCAAGTACTCTACCACTGAGCCACCTTCCCAGCCCTACCTAATGGCTTTTTCATTGACCTCTGAATCCTTGCTCAGACCTCATAAAAACCTATCACCTAGCTGGGCGCCGGTGGCTCATACCTGTCATCCTAGCTATTCAGGAGGCTGAGATCTGAGGATCATGGTTCAAAGCCAGCCCGGGCAGGAAAGTAGTCCGTGAAACTCTTATCTCCAAAAAAACCACCAGAAAACCAGAAGTGGTGCTATGGCTCAAGTGGTAGAGCGCTCGCCTTGAGCTGAAGAGCTGAGGGAAAGCGCCCAGGCCTAGAGTTCAAGCCCGACGACCAACAAACAAACAAAACAAAACAAAACAAACACCTGTTCCACCACTATACACAGTCTCTAAGCCCACAGGAAGGCTGTGCCCCTTGCTGCTATATCTCAATAAACAGTCCTTACCTGGGGAAGATGGAGTCCGGCCTGTTTCCTTCCTTTCTCCTCCAATTTCCTGACAGGGCCCAGCTACGTACCTTTACTAATACACACTGAGCACCTGTTTTTGCCAAGTCTCATTCAAGGGTTTAATCTGTTTTGTTTTTGTGACCCTGGAGCTCAAACCCAGGCCTCATGTGCCAGGCAAGTTTCTACTACCTAGCTACATCTCCAGCCCTGATTTAACCTGTTGTTAAAAAGGAATTAGAACCATTAGCATAATTAAAAGGTAAAAGGAAATAGCTAATGCCTTACCTGGTCTAGCCATAACCTACAGCTTAGGCACCAAGCCCTGTCCTCTTAAAGGAGTCATTGAAGTAAATCAGTAAGGACTCGTTAAGGGGTCACTTGACTCTTTGATTTGTGCTGAATAAATTCTGCAATATTCCTTGCTCATGTCTTTTGTTGTTGTTCTGAAAAACCTAAGAAATAGCTAGTGTTTGTTTTGTTTTGTTTTTGGTTGTTTTGTGTGTGGTTCTTTGAGATGCGGTATTGCTATATGGGCCAAGCTGACCTTGAATTCTTGATACTACAGACACATGATGTGACCCCTAGCTCGAATATATTTTTGTAGATCTTCCAGTTTTTCTCAGCTGGTCAGGATGAGTCTTTGACCTTTTCAACAGTTCGTTGAATCACACAGTGGTTACAAAGGAAAGACTGAGGCTAAAAGGTCTAAACTTAAAGCTCTGTGACAGTGTGATGCAAGTATATTGGTCTATATTTAGATATCTTTTTCAATGCTTTTAGCTTTGTGGAAAATGGTGGGCCTAATTGACTTATCCCTTGGGACCAAATGTAATGTTTTATGAAGATCAAAAGAGATGGTCCTCCTCCTCTCAAAGAATTTCTTTTTTTTTTTTTGGGTCTGGTCGTGGGGCCTGAACTCTGGGCCTGGCCGCTGTCCCTCAGCTCTTCAGCTCAAGGCTAGCGCTCTACCACTTGAGCCACAGCACCACTTCCGGCTTTTTTTCTTTTTGCTTATGTGGTGCTGAGGAATCGAACCCAGGGCCTCATGCATGCAAGGCAAGCGCTCTACCACTGAGCCACCTTCCCAGCCCCAAGAATTTCTCTTTTTAATGAATATATATATATATATATGTATATAATTATCACCTCTGTCCTTGATAAAGTTTTGAATGAATAGAGAATTTATTCCGTTGCAATATTGATTGTATACAGGCACACCATTTTATCAACAGAAGAAACAAAAAGGCTGGGTATAAGTTTTTGGTACTATGTACCACCTCTGTTATTCTTCTAAAGTTGAAGTATTCATGTACTTAAACAATATTCTATTTAATTGTGTTTGATTTTAAATATATAAATATGAATTCTAAAAAAAAAGAATTTCTCTTTTTAACAGGTCAAGTAAAGACTCCCTCTTACTTTCCCACTTCCCTTGAGAAGTAAGACCTTGTCTTCAACTCAAGAAGATAAAATAGCATGGGCTATTAATCTAGAGTGCTCTATTTCTTCTTGTGGAGAAGTTTCTGGAGCTTGGGCCCAAGGAGACGAAAGAGGCAAGCTTCAGGACATTTGCAAGCTTGTGGCAAACGTGTGGGGCTGTGCAACCAGACAGATGAGAAGCTCACAGTTTTGGGAGCCCAGAGTGAGGAGGGATTGGACATCATTGCTGTGCATCTTGCTAAGGAGTTCTATAGACCAGGCCAGAGGATTCTGTCATAATCTACAGGCTCTTCTATATTAAGCTGTGGTTCTGACACTGCCCTGAGGTACATGGAGAGCTACTTTGAGACTCTGAAGACTCCTGGGTTTGGAAGTTGTTTATGTTACTTACTATGTGACCTAGGGTAATTCACTTAATGGCAAACAATATAGATCAATGGGCTGGGAAGGTAGTTCAATGGTAGAGTGTTTGCCTTGCATGCATGAGGTCCTGGGTTCCATTCCTCAGCACCACATAAGCAGAAAAAGCCAGAAGTGGAGCTGTGGTTCAAGTTGGTAGAGCGCTAGCCTTGAGCTGAAGAGCTGAGGGATAGAGCCCAGGCCCAGAGTTCAGGCCCCACAACCGGACCCCCCAAAAAAATGTAGCTCAAGTGAATGAGTAAATAAACAAGTGACTTTTGGAGCCTCAGTTTCCTCATCTGGGGAATGGGGGAATGGTGCCTCCCCAACCAGCTGTGATCTTCTAAGAAAAATTGTCTCACACAAATCCCCCAGAGCTGCTCAAACTCACACTCTGACTTTGCAGAGTGGGCAGGTAGGCCTGAGTCATGCATTTCCAACCAATCCTAGGGAAGTCTGAGCTTCCTATCTGGGCACACTAGGAATTATTTCTTCAGCTAGTAGAGTATGAGAGCTGCCTCAAGATAGCATGTTCCTATGTTCTCTGGGATGAAGGGACTTCCTGGGATGCAAGGATTTCAGACGTAACACCAGGAGAGTTCTGGACCAACTAAAACAATTTGGTTACCCTGATGGGAAAGAAAGGAATGCTGTATAAACTGAAAACCAAGCAGAGGTATTTGCTAAGTTCCTACTTTAGACCAATCAGTGTTACTATAACACCTCCCATTTCACAGAGGCATGAACAGGTGGAAGAAAGTTCGGTGACTTGGCCCACGTCATAGCTCCTCATGGGCACTGCTGGAGTCAAAACTCCTGCCTTCTGACTCTACATTCAGCTTAGCACCTTCTCTCTAGTCCATGTTGCCTTTTCCAACACATTTCTCTTTACTTGGCAAACACAACATGTTTATTTATAAACTGGCTCGTCTGAAGCCTGAAATTTGGCTTCGTTGGTTTTGGCTGTGAGGAGTTCACATTTTTCCTCTATTTGTTTTGGTTTGCAAACTCATGTTTTGTGAGTAAAAAAAAAAAAAAAGTAATAAAAGCCCAAGGAAGCTGTTAAAGTTGTTCAAGTGCAAAGCATCCAGAAATGTGACAGCATGAACTTAACTCCGATTTATTTTGTATCTCTAGATAGTAGATTAAAAATGCATAAGATTGCCTTCTAGGGATTTACAAGCCCGAGATAAATCCATAGCTGGGGTTACTTCCCTGGTGGTTCTCTTGGAGGTGGGCAGGTGGTCTGAGGAGCTCCCCTGTTGAGCCAGTACAGGGTGCCAGTTCTTTCCCACTCAAAGAAAGGGGCTGAAGACTTGGGAAGAAGTTGTCATCAGGACCAAGGTGTGTGCACTCTGAACCCTTTGCTTTTTACTTTACTTATAGCTGAGGTTATAAAAGACTTGTTTCTTTTTATTATTATCTTTGAAAATTTACACAAACTGTGTGACTTATGCTTTAGTGAGGATAGCTAGAGTCCTAAAATCCCCATATTCTTCCAGATGTGCTAGAGGTTCAGGTAGGTTTCTGAAGATAAAGAGTATATTCCATCGGTGACAGTCACTCTTCTGGTGTAAATTTTCATGGCTAGGGAGTTCTGGTGCAGACCTTGAGCACGGCTTTTTTTTTGGGGGGGGGGGTTGTAGGGCCTGAACTCTGGGCTTAGGTGCTGTCCCTCAGCTCTTCAGTTCAAAGCTAGTGCTCTACCACTTGAGCCACTGAGCCACTTCCGGCTTTTTCTGCTTATGTGGTGCTGAGGAATTGAACCCAGGGCCTCATGCATGCAAGGCAAATGCTCTACCACTGAGCCACCTTCCCAGCCCTTGAGCACTGCTTTGTGCTAGTCTGTGAGTCTACTCCATACCTAGGGAAGAGTCTTAGCCCTGCCCACAGCCAGATGAAAGGTTGCTTCAAGTGGTGAACACCCTGCTTTTTGGAACCATGAGGTTTGGCTGGCAACTTTTTCCATTGTCTTTTAACAATCTAAGTTAATGGCTGAGCACAGTTACAGTTTTTTTGTTTTGTTTTGTTTTGTTTTGTTTTTAGCAATCTAAGGCTACATTTGTGTGTACAGCGGCAAACAGGGATCCAGTTACCCTGGTAAAACAGACACATTAAAAATTTTGTTTTTATAAGTTCATCAAGAACTACTTGGGACTAGGAGTGTGGCTTAGTGGTAGAGTGCTTGCCTAAGCATGCATGAAGCCCATAAACAGAAAAAGCCAGACGTGGCACTATGGCTCAAGTAGGAGAGTGCTAGCCTGGAGCAAAAGAAGCTCAGGGACAGTGCCTAGGCCCTGAGTTCCAAACCCAGGACTGACAAAAACAAAAACAAATCCCCTTCAACATGACTGAAGGACATTTTCAATCTCAGGCTCCAGCCCAGGTCTGAACAAGTGGCCTCCAGAGTTATAGGGCCTGCTGAGACTGGCAGGGGTATCTGATTATGGCCTAAGGGAGGTGATCACCATCAAGTTTTCAAGTCAAGCTTAGAGAGCCCATTTGTTGTGAGTCACTGGGCTCATGATGGCTGCAGAATCAGAAACCCCAGGGGCTTTACTAGAGAAAACCACAAATCTAGGAGGGGTTAAATGAAGGGAACCACTTCAAGGTGTCCCCTTATACTCAGTCTCTGCATTCTCCTTTGTTTCTATTTGTTGTTTAGTCCTCAGAATTTTCCCAAGACCTCTGTCTCTCTGAATAACAAAGAAAATTTCCCAGTTCCATTTCACAGAACTAAAGCTTCCTTCCCCCAATGGCAACTTCCTTTCCCTGGAGAATGAATATGCCTGTAGGACGGAAAGGCCTGGAAGTCTAGTTGATGATACACACTGTATGGGGTTTGTCAGCCCGGTGCAGAGGGACCCTCAGACCTGTGTCTCCAAATAGTTACTTTTGCTGTTGTTGTTGTTGGCCAGGGACTTGAACTCAGGCCTGGACGTTGTCCCTGAGCTCTTTTGCTCAAGGTTAGCCCTCTACCACGTTGAATCACAGTTCCACTTCTGGTTTTCTGGTGGTTAATTGGAGATAAGAGTCTCAGAGACTTTCCTGTTCTGGCTGGCTTTGAACCGTGATCCTCAGATCTCAGCCTCCTGAGTAGCTAGGAATATAGGTGTGATCTACCAGCACCTGCCTAGTCACTCTTGAAGTAAGTCATTCACCATTGCTGCCCATCTGACCTGCTCTAAATCCTTGGGGATCAAATTCCAGATCTGTATAGAAATGCTTGTGTCACTAGAGACCCTAAGGATAGTCAGGGACCAAAACTAACCCTGTAAAGTGCCACCCACCGACTTCCTGGTGGGCCATCTTAGATACAGGGGCCCTCCTTGTAGACTTTGCTAGTTGGGCTCCAGCAAAGATGGTGAGGGTTGGGAGGAGTTTGGTCACATTTGTCAAGCTCTTCCAGATCTTCTGTCTTCTGATACTTGCAAAAATTCTACTCTGCTGCAGTGTCCGTTTTCTTTTTCAAATTCTACCTCCCATCCCTAGCTTGTGTCCCCCAGCTCTCTCTTCTCTGGTTTAACTCTACTTGTCATTAGCAGCCCACACAGATAAACCACAGAGTGGCTGCAAAGCTGTCAGTCAGGTTTTGGATGTGTCTGGGTATTTGAAGGCTGCCTTCCTTGTCCTCAGACTAACTTTTCGTTTGCAGGTCCCTCATGACATACAAAAGGGTGTGATTAAGTGGAGACAGTGCCTTAACATTTATTTGCTGCTGATGTATTTTACTTGGAATGAAATGAGCTCTAGATCTCAATTTTCAATGCCCTTCAGAAGCTTACCATCACTGGGATAGACAGAAGTCCCTTAAAAACAAGCTCAGTTTGGCAGCCTGAACTTCCCTGCTTCCAATACTTCTTTCAGAGCTAGGGAGACAGAGGCTATGTCCTAGGTCAAGGTTGTGGGTAGAAAGTCCTTCCCTCCCATGCCAGCGTCCTCTGTCCCTAACCTTTCTGGCTGGTATGCCTTCTTAACAGGATCCAACTGACCCTCTCTGCTGGAGAGGGTCTTGAAGTGCCCTGTTTATCTGAAATGATTGTAAAAATCCAGTTTGGTAGAGGAAAAATATGAACCAGGCAAGCTATGCCTTCAGAGATACCTACAGATGTCAATACCAGATCAGGCCAGCAAGTAAATCAGGGCCAGACAAGTCACAGAGTCAGGAGCCCCCATCAGACAGATGGCTATGCAGGGCCCAGTTGACCAGATAGAAGCTGGGTTCGGGTGGGCCAGAGGCAGGCCACAGGCCGCACATGTCCTGATGCAGAAGTCAACATACTGCCCAAGGGCTGAGAGCTTCCCAGATAGGAGGAACCCTTTCTTCAGGTTTCCAGAGCTGCAGAGGTTGGGGGCTAAGTAGGCCAATTTCATGGCCATAGGACAGCTCGTAAGCCCATGGATCTGGAGTGTAGCAGCCTTGGCTTCAGTTAACCAGTTACCCATGAGAAAGGCCTCCAGAGACCAGGAGCAGGGCATGAGGCCATCTCTAGGGGCGAGGAGGTTGTGGAATGGCTACGGAGTAGATCGTTGAAAGCCTCGGAAGGAGGGACCCCTGGCATCCACATAGGAGATGAGGTTACTATTCCTTTAAGAAACCCACATGGTTGCTTTTCTGCTGAACCCGCTTTGTCTGGGGTATGAGGACTGAGCTGTGGGTCTGGCACCATAAGCTGCTGTCTCATCTTCCTGGCGCAGGGCAAGCTCAAGGATGCCAGGAAAAGTCCTTTTCTCTGCATCGCTATGACTCATCTTTCTTGCCCGTCCCTGGGTCTCCTTGCGTGGCACTTTCAGCATTGCTCGGCCTCCACAAAGCCCTCCTTCTCGTGGCCCGAGGGCTCCACCTCCGTGTATGTGGAGTGGTTGGGGTGGTTGCGGAACTTCATGGCTGGCCAATGATGAGGTCTCCGCTGCTGGGGGCACAGAGGCAAAGTCAGTGGACATGACTTTCCCATGGGGACCTCATCCCTGAGGGAAAGTACCAAGACTTCCTCTTACAAGGGTCCTGAGGCACTGGGGCCTCACTGGTAGCCAACTAACAGGGCCAGTGTCCCTCAAAAGACTTTCTACCCTAGTCCCTCAACCACTGGGAGCCAGAGTTTGGAAGGAGTTTGTGTGGTCCGCAGAACTCAGAGCTAGCTGCTTCAGCAGTACAGCAAAGGACTGAGAGTCTAGAAAGAGTCAGCCAGTGATGGCTGGAATGACCTATGAAGCTCTGGGAATGCCAAAATAACCATCCAGAATGCATGATTCCTGGGTTCACTTAAAACCTGCTCCATCAGAATCTCTGAGTTTGGGGATCTGGAGCTCCCAGTTGATACCCAGGTAGGCCATTTTCTATCTATGACAAGGACATATGCTGCTACTTGTGCTACATAGGTGCTTTCAAGAAATCTATTCAGTATGCCACCAAACTATGACCTTCTGAAGAACAGGGGTAGGATTTTATTCATTTTTGCATCCTTGGCTCTTAGAAAAAAAAAAAAAATAGAAGGACCTGCTGTGGCCACTCAATTGAATTCTATGAAGTGAACAAGGTCCTCTACGAGGTAATTAACTAGTTGAGGTTGGGGGAGGGGGGGTGGAATAATGGAACCTGCTGAATTATGTGGCTCAGAGCAAAAGGGGTTGAGCCTAATCTCTCATGCTGCACTTCAGTTGTTCCCTCAGAGTTCTGGAAGAGTCTAAAACTGAATCATCCTTAACTACAGCTCCCAAAGAATACAACCCTCATAGCCAGGCACCAGTGGCTCACACCTATAATCCTAGCTACTCAGGAGGCTGAGACCTGAGGGTTGTGGTTCAAAGCCAGCCTGGATAGGAAAGTCCATGAGACTTTTTTTTTTTGACGGTTATAGGGCTTGAACTCTGGGCCTAGGCATTGTCCCTGAGCTCTTCAGCTCAAGGCTAGCACTCTACCACTTAAGCCAAGCACCACTTCCGGTTTTCTGAGTGGTTTATTGAAGATAAGAGTCTCACAACTTTCCTGCCCAGGCTGGCTTTTTTTTTTTTTTTTTTTTGTCAGTCATGGGGCTTGAACTCTGGGCCTGGGCACTGGCTCTCAGCTCTTTGGCTCAAGGTGATGGCTCTACCACTTGAGCCACAGCGCCACTTCCGGTTTTACTAGTGGTTTATTGTAGATAAGAGTCTCACAGACTTTCCTGCCCCGGCTAGCTTTGAAACTCGATCCTCAGATCTCAGCCTTCTGAGTAGCTAGGCATGAGCCACTGGCATCCTGCCCATGAGACTCTTATCTCCAGTTGACCACCAGAAAAATGGATGTGGAGCTGTGGCTCAAAGTGCTTGCCTTGAAGGAAAAAGCTCAGGGACAGTACCCACGCCCAAAGTACAAGCCCCATGACCTACCAAAAAAAAAGAATTTTATAAATGGGGGAAGGTCAACAGTCTGTTCCACTGGGACAGAAGGATAATGTGGAGTTGGCAATGGTTTCTCAGGGATGTGGTAAGTAAGGGGTGAGATGGGGAGAGGTGGGAACTGAATGACCCAGGTAACAATGACGCAAAAGCAGGCAGCAGCAGGTTTGAGGCCACACTTCACACTGACCTCAATAAAGAAGAGTGCAGCATTGGAGTTGGGGTGGCCATTGATGTAAATCCCAACCAGGATGATGACCGCCACTAAGAGGACAGCCAGCACAATGCCCACAATGGTGCCCAGGTGTACGGGGGGGCCTTTCGTCTTTGGGTCCAGGTTGTCCTGAAGGCCTGTGGAGAGACCAGAAGGCAGAAAAAGGAGAGTGCAGAAGGCCAGGCCACAGAATCTTAGGTTCTGACAAAATCTCAGAGATAAAAGCCCACAGAACTCTTTGGGTCAACTTACCAAATACATGGTTAGGAATTGGGGGAAATCATTATTAGTGGCATCTTTCAGATGTTTTCCAAAAAGCACTTAAAAAGTTGTCCAGAAGTCTAATAAAATATCCTAAGAAAAGCTCTCTCTGATACCTGGGCCATATAAGGGGCATTTGAAGGTTATGAATTTGGGACCTATGCCCAGCACCAGTAGCTCACTCCGGTAAACCGAGCAACTCAGGAGGCTGAGATCTGAGGATTATAATTTGAACACAGCCTGGATAGAACACAGCCAGCAAAAAGGTGAAAGTGGAGGTGTGGCACAAGTGGCAGAGTATCCGTCTTGAGTGAAAAGCAAAAGGGTCTGAGTTCAAGCCCCAGCACTAGCATACAGAGAGAGAGAGAGAGAGAGAGAGAGAGAGAGAGAGAAAGACATTTGGAGCCAAATAGCCATCACGCTATTTGGATTCAAATCTATACTCTGCCACTTATTGGCTATGTGATCCTGAACAAATCAGCCTCTCTGGGTCTCTATTAGCGCTTCTATAGAACAAGGAAATTAATAACAACTACTTAAAGAGGGATTATTGCAAGGGTTAAAATGAGATAAATCATGTCAATAAACATAATTAACCTAACACTCTGGAACAAACTCATCAATAAGCATCAGCTCTTATGATAACAAATGACCACACTATGACTTGTCCCTGTCCACCCTTAGAAGGAGACTTCCTGGAGGGTGGCAGCAATGTCCTCAGTTTTTGGGGAAAATTGGGATCCCAGTGTTGGCCCTCAAATTGAATTCTAGGTCCTCTAGAAGTTCTTCAGCCAGCTTGCATTCTTTTTCTTTTTCTTTTTTTTTTGGGTCCGGTTGTGGGGCCTGAACTCTGGGCCTGGGCACTGTCCCTCAGCTCTTCAGCTCAAGGCTAGCACTCTACCACTTGCGCCACAGCGCCACTTCTGGCTTTTTTCTTTGTGCTTATGTGGTGCTGAGGAATCGAACCCAGGGCCTCAGGCATGCAAGGCAAGTGCTCTACCACTGAGCCACCTTCCCAGCGCCCCCCCCCCCTTTTTGTTTTGGCTGGTCATGGGGCCTGAACTCTGGGCCTGAAACTGTCCCTCAGTTCTTCAGCTCAAGGCTAGTGCTCTACCACTTGAGCCACAGCACCACTTCCAGCTTATGTGGTACTGAGGAATCGAACCCAGGGCCTCATGCATACAAGGCAAGCACTCTACCACTGAGCCACCTTCCCAGCCCCATCAGCATGCATTCTCAAGAGCATCCCCAGGAGGAAACAGAACATTCCTGTAGTCTAGAGCTGGAAGCGCATCTATTCCTACCCATAACTTATACGAGGTAGTAGTAGACTCCCAGAAAGTTTAGGCTCAAGGAAGTACAAATTCAGGGCCAGACTCTAAAAAGCCTAGTCTCCTGACATACTTGGGTGTGTCCATTTGCTTATTCCCTCTATCTGAAAGGAAGGTGGACAAAATAGATGGGAGATGTGCATGTCAGTAACAGAAATACTGAATCATTTTTATATAGTTAGTTAAGTAGAAAGGGAGGCAACAGAGGGTGAGCCCTAAAATAGAATGTTGCATACATTGAGAACTATTGTCCTCCGCATCCCTTTTCTCTTCTGGGCATGCTGTACGCAGAGGAAACTCAGAACAGAAACTACCCAGGGCACTCTAGTGCATGGCTCGTATCTCCATCTGCCAACCAGTGATAAGGCTAGGGTGATATTCCCCACACTAGCTTCCCTGGCTATCAGCCTGCTGTGACCCTGTGGATCTGAGGGGCAGAGCTGTGGCTGATGAGAATGAAGGTGAGAATAAGGGGCACATGGCCTGGCTCCCCACCACCAACCGCACACATTCACATCGTTCTCCAGGAAGGCGATAGCCCTATCTTCATGGGGAGATAGATCAGATGTCAGATGTTATTAATTCACTGCTCCCACTACACCCCTGAGAACATCCAGTCTAAAGCTGGAATGTGTTTCTCTATTGACCCTTGACCATGGCTGCACAAGGGCCAAGCTGATTCTTGGAAAAGGGCGAGGGAAGAGGGACCCCTCCCATGTCCAGAGAGATCATCAGAGACTGGGAGAATCCTACATCTGGTGACTGGCAAATCATGTATTCTCTGCCAACCCAAGGACACTTCAGGATGCAGAGGAGGAAGAAGGAGGGGCCATGGCCACAATGCTCATCCCACCCCATTTAGGGAAGTGAAGGCAGAAGGTTACAATCAGGAATGTCTAAGGTATACATGGTTCCTCAACCTAGGGACCTGTGCCTAGAGCCTCTGAGCCCTCCCTCCGCTCACCCACTTTCCTCAGGGTGGGCCCAAAGCCCGGGATCTGATGAAGAGGGGCCTGTGGTTCAGTACTTACCATCTCCTCCTGCATAAGGATTCAACTTGGTGTCATCTTCAAAGAAATAGATCAGAGGAACAAGATTAGCGGAATGGGTATGGTCTGTTACCCTGAGAGTGTCTGGATTTTAAGGGGTTTCAGTCCAACATTTTCCTTTTTGTGTGTGCTGGTCCTAGGACTTGAACTCAGGGCATGGGTGCTTAGCTGTTTTTGTTTAAGGCTGCACTCTACCACTTGAACCACAGCTCTATTTTGGGCTTTTTTTGGTGGTTAACTGGAGATAAAAGTCTCATGGAGGGCTGGGATGGTGGCTCAGTGGTAGAGCGCTTGCCTTGTATGCATGAGGGTTCGATTCCTCAGCACCACATAAGCAAAAAGAAAAAAGCCGGAAGTGGCGCTGTGGCACAAGTGGTAGAGTGCTAGCCTTGAGCTGAAGAGCTGAGGGACAGTGCCCAGGCCCAGAGTTCAGGCCCTACGACCGGACCCAAAAAAAAAAAAAAAGTCTCATGGATTTTTTTTTTTCCCCAACTGGCTTCAAACCATGATCTCAGCCTACCAAGTAGCTAGGATTATAGGCATGAACCACCAGCACCCAGCTTCATTTTCATTTCTTTCTGCATAGAGAAAGGCAGTAGAGTTTTGGGAAAAGACATTTGCTTTTGGTCCTCGCTGTGTGAGCTTGGGCACGTCCTCCACCCCTGAGTCTTGGTATTTTCATTATAAAATGGGTATATAACTGTATCAAACTCCAAAATTATTAGTATAATTGGATGCTAATGCATGTATGACTTTGCACCCCACCTGGCATGGGCTCAGTTCCTCCACACTGCTAGCTTTTCCCATCATTTGCTCATTCTCTATGACTTCCTTCCAGTCAAACTTCCTGCCCCTGCTCTAGTTCTTCCTTCCCTAGGGAATGTTCATAAGGCTGGGGGTATCCATGTAGCCCTGAATACTAGAAGGTAGATCTGGCTCACATAGTATCTACTTGCTCAAAACCTGCTTCTGCTTCTCCGCAGCTAGTGACCTAAACTCTCTGAGCTTGAGTCCCTCCTAGGATCAAGGGTAAGCAATACCAGTCCAGCGTCCCTGTGAAAACAGGAGTGTCCATGCAGTAGCTCTTCCCCAGGCCTCTCCCAGCCCCAAAGCTCAGACCTTACCTTCAGTAGTGAGGCTGTCAAGGATGAGAGAGGAGGAGGTGGAAGTGAGGTCCCTGTCAAAGGGACTGAAGGAGCTTTCCGGGGAGGCTGAGTAGTGCTCCTCATCCTGGAAGTCCTCGCATGTCTTTCCCTCTGCCTGCAAGAGAGATTCCAGCACTGCTGTCCAGACAGAGCTGAGCCCTGAATGCATTTAAACCTTCTATTGAGTTCTAGCAGTTCAGTAGGATGAAATGGGAGGATTGATTAGCCCAGGAGTTAGAGGCCAGCTTGAGCAACATAGACCTCATCTCAAAAAAACAAAATTGGGCCGGGCACCGGTGGCTCACACCTGTAATCCTATCTACTCAGGAGGCTGAGATCTGAGGATTGCAGTTCAAAGCCAGCCCAGGCAAGAAAGACCGTGAGACTCTTATTTCCAATAAACCACCAGAGGTCTGGGAAGGTGGCTCAGTGGTAGAGTGCTTACCTTGCCTGCATGAGGCCCTGGGTTCGATTCCTCAACACCACATAAGCAGAAAAAGCAGGAAGTGGCTCTGTGGCTCAAGTGGTAGAGGGCTAGCCTTGAGCTGAAGAGCTGAGGGACCCAGGGTTCAAGCCCCATGAGTGACAAAAAAAAGTTGGGGGCTGAGAATGTGGCTTAGTGGTGGAGTGCTTGCCTAGCATGCATGAAGCCCTGGGTTTGATTCCTCAGTACCACATACACAGAAAAGGCCAGAAGTGGTGCTATGGTGGCTCAAGTGGTAGAGTTCTAGCCTTGAGCAAAATGAAGCTTAGGGACAGTGCCCATACCCTGAGTTCAAGCCCCAGTATTGACAGAAAAAAAAATTGCAAGCAAAACAAAAATTAACAGCTGGCTGCTGGTAGCTGCAATTCTAGCTACTCAGGAGGTTGAGATCTGAGGGTCGCAGTTCAAAGTCTGGTTGGAAAGTCTGTGAGACTCTTATCTCCAATTAAAGCCAAAAAGAAGCCAGAAGTGGAGCTATAGTTCAAGTGATAGAGTGATAGCCTTGAACAAAAAAGCTCAGAGACAGCACCCAGGCCCTAAGTTCAAGCCCCAGGACCAGCACACACACACACACACACACACCAAAATAAAAACAACTCAGGCTGGGAAGGTAGCTCAGTGGTAGGGCGCTTGCCTTGCATGCCTGAGGCCCTGGGTTCGATTCCTTAACACCACATAAGCAAAAAGAAAAAAGCCGGAAGTGGTGCTGTGGCTCAAGTGGTAGAGTGCTAGCCTTGAGCTGAAGAGCTGAGGGACAGCGCCCAGGTCCAGAGTTCAGGCCCCACGACCGGACCAAAAAAAACAAAAACAAAAACTATAGACACACACAGTGATGTATTTAGCACATACTATGTGCTTGTATTACAAGAAGAGAGAGCTGGTAAACACCTATAATTCTAGTACTCAGAGGGCTGAGGCAGGAGGACCAAGAATTTTTAAGATCAGCCTGGTCTACATAGTATGGATGGTATAGATCCTTCTAAAAACTAAAATAGCCAAGCATGATGACTTCCAGATACTCGGGAGACAGAGACCCAAAGAATTAAGGTTTGAGGCTAGTTAGTGAGACATCACCTTAATCGATAAACCAGGTCAAAGTATGAGGCTAGAGGATGCTCTTCATCCAGAATCAAAGTATTAAGTGTTCTGGAAATTTCTAGCTGTTTGTTTGTACAAGCCACTAAATGGGAGGTACCTGGAATAAGCCTCACCCTTAGATTGACCACTTCCCTCAAAAGCCAGAGAGTGAGAGTTGGAGCCTTGGCAGGGGCTTCACTGATACCACTAGGTACAAGAGGCCCTGTGGCCTTTGCAGGGACCATAGGAATTCCTATTTGAGGTCAGTTGCAAGTGACACTAGTCTCAGGGACTCAAAATGGGCTGATTGGTTTAGAAGAATCTGAAAAAAACAAGGTCATCCAGGGCTAATGACAACTGCTGGCAGCCCCTTTTCCCCCCACCTGGCATAGGAACTACCAAAGATCACACGTGCCTCTTACCTCCTGGGCACAGCCATAGGCCAGCCATTCCTGGCGGTAGCGGTCAAAGCCACTGGAGCACCTGCAGAGGGACCAAAAGGTTGAGTATGTGAGGGGCTAGCGCTCTACCACTTGAGCTATAGTGCCACTTCTGGCTTTTTTTCTTATGTGGTGCTGGGGAATCAAACCCAGGGCCTCATGCATGCAAGGCAAGCGCTCTACCACTGAGCCATCTTCCCAGCTCCCATCAGTGACAGTTCTTTATGTCAGTCAGGAGAAGGCTCTTCCCAGCCTAAGTAAGCAGGCTCCCTAAGGCCATTGCACAGGCATAATGGCACCAGGCAGCTGGTACCTGGGAACTGAAGTAGACCTTCCTGTCCCCCATTCCTTCCTGGAAGGAGAGGAAGGTATTGGTGGTACCTGGCTACCAGACCAAGGCTTCATCTGCCCAGCTGTGTGTATGCAGGTGACCTCTAGCTGGGCTGAAGGTCAGCATGCTTAGTCAGTGTCTCCCAGTATAGTCACTACAGGCCAGAGGCTGGAAGACTGAAATGAGCTGATAAGAGTCTCTGAAGGGCTGGGAATGTGGCTCAGTGGTAGAGTGCTTGCCTAGCATGCATGAAGCCTAGGTTGGATTCCTCAGTACCACATACACAGAAAAGGCCAGAAGTGGTGCTGTGGCTCAAGTGGTAGAGTGCTAGCTTTGAGCAAAAGCTTAAGAACAGTGCCCAGGTCCTGAGTTCAAGCCCCAGGACTGACCAAAAAAATATGGGGGGGTCTCTGGACCTTTCCATATTGGCTGCTCTAGAAGGCACCAAGTCCCTATTTAGGGACAAGGTACCATACAGAGTGTTCTCTAAGGTATCGTATTTAAATTTCTGTTCTTCCCTCTTCAATGCTGGGTGAAGCCACCAAGCTCTACTCAAGCTGAGGGACATCTGGAAGAATAACATCCTGAGCCACCAGGGCAAGGAATGAATGACTTCTCAGCAAGTTAACTTAGCACCTTTGGCTGCCTGAGACCCAAGGGTGCAGCTTCCAGAGGGCTCTCAGTCTGTCCCGAAAGGGCCTCTGGGGCTATGTCTTCTGCTTGCAGGGTGGCCAAACTGGGCCAGCCACATGTTCCTTCTCAGGTCTTCTGTGCCCATGATTTTGGGGTCAGTGAGGATTTGGAGGTGGGGACTCAAGTTCTTTTTAGGTCAAGCCAATGGGTTAAGGATTGTGCTTTCAATATAGGCCTGTGAGAATGAGTTGCCAGGCCCTGAGCCAGTCGGCCCAGAGTGAAAGAGGAGCATGAGAAAGGGCATTGCCTGAGGGTCTCCTGAATGTGCCAGCACCACCCCCATGGGACCTCACAGTGATACTAGGAGGCAGAATTATGAGTCATCATTTCCTGAACGAATCCTGAGGCTAAAGTCACCCTTAGACGTTACGTTGGCTGTGTGGGGGGGGGGGGGGGCAATGTAGGATGACAGGATGATACCTTCCATGGTATATGAAATTGTCTAAAGCAGATCTAGCACCAGAGCAAGGAAAGGACATCCCAAAAAGTTTCAGAGGAGAGGGAGGGGAGGGGAGGGGGAAGGGAGGAAGGAGGGAAGGGTAAGGCTGGGGAGGGAAAGAGAACTATGGGATTCCACTGAACCAGCTCTGCGTTTTGGCTTTCTAGGGACTTGGAATCAGCTCTCATTTTGAGCTAGTGCTCTAGAGAGCTGGCAAGGAAAGGCATGGGTTGAAGTGAGTCCATAGGTGTGTGGGGGACAGGGGGTTCCGGCTCAAATCAGTCTTGCCCACTCTGATGGAGCATCCTTGTGCTGGAGCTGATGGCTTCAGCAAGGGCCACCAGCCCAGGCCCTGGCCTTTCTCCAACCAGGCTCTTCCTGTAGAAGAAGCCTGTCCCTCCCCTCACACTGTCATCATCTCTGAGTTGGGGTGCAGCCACTAACTAGGAGTGGTGGTAAATCGAGGGCTTGTGTTCATTTGACCCATTTTCAGTTCCTGCAGCTCAGCCTGGGTTGAACGCTGAGTCACACAGTGGCAGCCAGCCTCAATATGTCAGGGCTCATCTGAGGCCATCTCAAGAATCTCCTCACTGCTAAGATAATGTTTCTCAACATGGAAAGCACATAAGATGAAGCACTCCAAAATTCAGACTTCTGGGTTACTGGTCCCAGGGATATGTTTCTGTGTGTGTGTGTGTGTGTGTGTGTGTGTGTGTGTGTGTGTGTGTGTCTGTGTGTCTGTGTGTGTGCGCGCGTGCGCGTGTGCACGCCTGCATGCATGCATGCACTAGGTACTGGGGCTTAAACTCTGTTCTTACTCAGTTTTGTTGTTCACTGCAGCAGGCACTCTACCATTCTGAACTATGACTCCGGTTCTGGCTTTTTACTGGTTAATTGGAGATTAAAGAATCTCAGGATTTGTCTGCCAGGGCTGGTTTTGAACCAGGATCCTTAGCTCTCAGAGGCCTAAGTAGCTAGGGTTACAGGCATGAGCCACAGCTGGTGATTCTGAGAACCTCAGAGGCCACAATTGGCAGAACTCCATTCCAGAAAGAGTGAACCCTGGGTCTAATTTGCCAACCCATTCTGAGACTCTGTACCTTCCCTGCCCCTGGAGGCTTTGTTTAAGTGCTATTTGGCATTTGAAGAGTTCAAATAACAGAGTGTTCCTCACCCACGTCTTCCTGAGTCACATGGCTTCTGTCCATTCTACAGAGTCAACCAACTGAAGTCCCAAGAGAGTGAGTACAAGCACAGCTGGTGGGAAGCACACCTGGGAGGCCTGTGGAGTGCCCCTTTCCGCCCCCCACCTTCCTGGCCACCAGTCCTATGTGCCTGGGCTGCTATATCTGCTCCCTGACTTGGAAAGGAGCAAAGGAAACGCTGACAGCTGCAGAACAGCTGCAGGGGAACTCGGAGCCTATAATTTTTCAATTTGCCTTAAAGGCTCTCAGAGTTCCTCAGGCTTCCCATCCTCATGAGGGCACTCGTCCCCACAGGAATCCCTTTTTCTACCCCTCCTGCCATTTGTTTATCTTGGATCGGAGAACAGAGCTTGCATTATGAGTCTAATCTGTGAGGAAATGATTTCAGAACAAGGAGTGGAAGATGAGTCGGGTTTAAGAACTTTATCCCTAACACTGGATCTCACCCAGAATTCTCCGTGCTTCCACACTAAGCAAACACAGCTAAACACAGCTTTGTAGCTTCCCTGGTTTCCATGGATACCTACCGCAGCCACACTCCTGGTTTTCAGGAAACCTTGTTTCAGCCTGGGAAAGATCTTGAGACTGTGGTTTGGGGTCAGGGGCAATGGATCTTTGCATCTCAGCCTGTTGCTAAGCTGGCAGTTCTCACACTTGGTTGCAAATGAGACACCACATTAAAATGCAGGCCCAGGGATCCTTCCCAGGTTCTTGACATAAAGGATCCCAGTATCTACATGTCTATAAGATCTCCTGTGATTCTTGGATGCCCACAGCTATGGACTACTGTTTATGAAGCCCTGCTCATAAAGGTTGGATGAGCCAATCTGCTTGGGTATATGGAGGCAGGCACAATATCTAGAATCTAGAAGCCTGACACCACCTAAGGCCCTACCCAATCACATGATCACCTTAATCAGGTACAAGCCTCAGGGAGAAACTCACTTCTGTGACATTCCTACCCTAAGAATCAGAGATACCCTAATACTGACAAAACTATGGGCAACAAGTAGACCCTTGCTGCCTTCTGGCCCATGTTTTGTTGTTGAGACTCAGTGCATAACCTGGTACAAACCTCTGCAGGACATGGCACCAGCTACAGTTGAAGGTCAGGTCTGAGGACATGCAGGAGTCACAGCTCTGATGTTGTAGGCAGGCTGCAAGAGAGGAAATAGCGGCCACTCAACACCAGGACCTGGTTTGAAAGGGTGAAACTCCAGAATTCTGGGTTCTGGAACTATGGAGTCCCTGACTTAGCAGGGGCTGTTGAGGTCATTACTGCCATACTCACTTGAAGAGCAGCCCTAAATTAAATCCTTCCTTCCTTCCTTCCCTCCCTCCCTCCTTCCTTCCTTCCTTCCTTCCTTCCTTCGTTCCTTCCTTCCTTCCTTCCTTCCTTCCTTCCCTCCCTCCCTCCCTTCCTCCCTCCCTCCCTCCCTCCCTCCCTCCTTCCCTCCTTCCTTCCTTCCTTCCTCATCACAAAGGGGCCATCCCTGAGCTGGTGCTAGGGATCCCACAGTAAGACCATGTCCCTGCCCCCTGGGGCTTACAGTCATATAAGGAGACAGACATTAACCAATAATTGAACAAAAATAACCCTAGAATTCTGTGTCATGGGGTCTCAGAAGAAAAATCACAGAGCCTATAAGTGTGTAAAGTCCAAGAAGTCATGTTTCTAGTGGAAAGTGGCAGAAGTTGTTCATTTATGTCCAGGCCATGCTAGCTGGGGGGTCCTTACTGCCCATTCCCAACATTAGGCCTCAGAGAATGATTGCCACCAGAGTCCTGACTGGGCTCTGCGCCTCCTCTAGGGAAGTCCAGGCAAACTGGGCATAGGGTGTCTCATTCCTTACTTCTAACTCTCCTCTGGGAAATGAGGTATCCATATGGCACAGGAGGTGCCATTACCTCTGCTCTTCCTGGCTGGAGTTTGACTTGGAGGATTGTAGCATCCTGTGTTGCCTCAGGAACTCATTTGTGAATAAGGGAATATGCTACCACCTACCCGGAAGACTCACCTGTCATGAGCATGAAGTGAGAGGATAGGGAGATAGAGAGAAGAACACATGGTAAGTGCTTCTTGTTATTGATTCATTTCTCTCAATAACCCTTAGAGGCATTCCTTTATCCTTTCATTCATTGAGCAAATATTGTGCATGCCTATAATCCTAGCACTTGGGAGGTAGAGTCAGGCGGATTGAGAGTTTCGGGTCACCCTAGGCTACACAGTGAATTGTAGGCCATTCTGAGCTACAAAGTGAGTCCATGTCTCAAAAAAGCAAAAAGCAAACTGGCATCCAGTGGTAGGCAAGTCCATGAAACTCCTAATCTCCAATTAACCAGCAAAAAAGCTGGAAGTTGCTGCCATTTCCATGCTCAATTCAACCTGTTACTCTGCCCTGGCCACAAATTTAGAAGGGAGGTGCCATGAGGCCACAATGAGGTTACAGATGAGAGATGGAGGCTTGGAAAGATTAGGTGGTTGTACCCCTCAGGAGTCAGAGACAGGCCTGCAATTTGAACCCAGTGTCACTCCAAAGTGTGTTCCAGATTAGCAGAATGCCCTTCACTGGTGGGAACACTCCTACTCACTTGGCAATGGAGTGAACTCCACGGCCGATGTGCTGGTGATCTTGCTGGAGTCCAGCTCCACACGGTGATACTCAAAGATGGTCCTGCGCCGAGACTCTGAAACAGAAGCAAAACTGGTCATCAGGCACATGTTACAGCCAGAGGGCTTCAAGATCTGTACCCAGGGCCTACCAGGAGTTGGCAATTGGCCACCGAGAAGGAAATAATCTTCAATCTGTGCTACAATAGCATTAAGGCTGCAAAGGAGATTGGAGGACAGGAGCTGACCCTAGAGAATAGTGCTCTCTGATGAGCAGGCTGAAATACTCAATACAGAGGCCTGACTACCCCTGGGATCAGGACAGCAAGCATTCGTTCCCTTTTCATACCTCTGAGCCATCATAGCTGCTATTCCCTTGATCTACATGTTCTCCCACCTTTCTCTCCTTGACTGGTGCAGATAAGCTGAAGATCTAGCTGAAGTCCTACTTCCTTAGATCATTTCCCCTCAGCCAGCTCCCTGCTGTCCCTTACTCAGGCCAGGTGCCCTCTGCCCATTGCATTCACCACACTGGCTCTGCACCAAGCTCTGCTAGGAGTGGAGTGGTAAGTACCTGGCCCTGAACCTGGCCCATGAGGAATGCTCTGTAGACATCTGCACACAGGCAGGCTCCCACCTGCACATTCCTGACATATTCCACCACTCTCTTCTTTATGGAGGCCTGAGCAAGGTCCAGGGCCAGAAGCCAACCTTAAGTCCTACCTCAATCCCTGCAGAAACTTCCCTCGGGACTTCAGAATTGAGAAACGCAAGAACTGAGTCAAGTTCTGCCCCTGATTTGTTGGTTAACCTTAGGCAAGGCTTTGGAGCCTCTGTGTCTTCTCTGTGAAGTGGAAAGACAGAAACAATCTGCTGCAATATTTTTTTGGAAGGAAAACACTGGAACTGTAGATGAAAGGGCTTGTCCTAAAATGGTACTCTCACGGGCTTTGATATTTCCCATTATCCCACCACACCCACCCAAGAACCATGACTCAGGTTGGTTTCTTTTGGCGCTGAAAGGCAAGCAGCTGGCAGCTGACCTTTGCCAATGAGTTTCCTCATAAGAGGAAAGGGCCACTTAGTGTGTGGTCTACCCAACAACCCTTCCTCCTTCTGGAAACAGTGTTCCCATTGGAGAAACTGTGCCCAGTCCATTTCTACATGTAGATTGCTCTGGAGCTACCATTTTCACTGGTCCTGTCTCACAGTGATTGGTTTAGGGCTAGACCAATCAGAGACCTCCCTTGAGACTTTTCAACTAGGATCAAGAAGCATTTTTATTCTCCTGTAACAAAGTTGAGAAGATGCAAGCTCAGAGCCTATAGATGCCTATAGTTCCAGGCTTATGGAAAAAGCCAGAATAAAGCCATTTTGTAGAGATTAGCAGGAAGTACTAGTGCTATTCCCTGTCTTCCCAGGTGGTTATCTTTTCCTTTCGTTCTTTGGGCTTCTTCAGCATTCGCCAGTGTTTGCTGTACCCTTTCTATTTAAACTAGTTTGGGTTAGATTTTTGACACAAGAAACATGGAGTAAGCCAGGCTCCTGTGGCTCAGCCACTCAGGAGACTGAAATCTAAAGATCACAGTTCAAAGCCAGCCTGGATAAGAAAGCCCATGAGACAAATTTTTATCTCCAATTAACTACCAAAAAAAGCCAGAAGTAGGACCTGTGGCTCAAGTGGTAGAGCACTAGCCTTGGGCACAAAAGCTCAGGGATAGTGCCCAGGCCCTGAATTTAAGCCCCAGGACCAGCACGAGAGAGAGAGAGAGAGAGAGAGAGAGAGAGAGAGAGAGAGAGAGAGAGAGAGAGTAAGAGAGAGAGAGAGAGAGAGAGAGAGAGAGAGAGAGAGAGAGAGAGAGAGAGAGAGAGAGAGCAATGAAAAGAAACAGGAAGTAGCTGGGGAAATAAGTTTATCATTCAGCTGAAAGGTTTAGAGAGAGATGTCCTAAGGTGTCAGCAGGAATCAGCAGGGTATCTATGTAGGTGGAGTTGCAGGGGGGGTGGGGGCGGTCTGGCGGTGTCCTGTGTAACTGCTGGGCTTCTCATCCCCCACACTCCTTCCACTGCTTAGCAGACTATCTCAGCTGAATTCCATCATGTACTTCTCCTCAACCTTGGAATTGTTCTCTCTTACTTAACCCAAGGTGGAACCCCAGTTTGGTCTGGGCCAAACATGCTATCTCTCTGCCATGCCACACTGTTCTGTGTCAGGGTAGCAGTGGATAGACACCTCAGCCCTCTCCTCCTAGACATTCAGAGCCACAGAATATTATTCCACTGAGGAGGAAGCTACTCTGTCTTGGAACAGGTCTTCTGGGGCCTAAAATGCCAGTGCTGCCTACTCTGGTCACTAGAGGTAGCTGGTGGCTCATACCTATGATGCTAGCTACTTGGGAGGCTGAGATCTAAGGATTTTGGTTTGAATCCAGCCCTAGTGGATAAAGCTGTGAGAATTTTATCACCAATTAACCAGCAAAAAGCCCAAAGTGGAAGGGTTATTTAAATGATAGGGTGTCAGCTATGGGGAAAAAGTTAAGCAAGAGCACAAGGTCCAGAGTTTGAGCTGCAGTACAAGAAAGAGAGAGGGAGAGAGGTAGGGGGGAGAGGGAGAGGGAGAGAGGGTGAGGAAGGAAGGCAGACATCTCTGCCAATAGCTCATGCCTGTAACTCTAATTTATTCAAGAGGCTGAGATCTGAGAATCACAGTTCAAAGCCAGCCTGAGGGGCTGGGAATGTAGTTTAGTGGTACAGTGTTTGCCTAGCATTCATGAAGCCCTCAGTTCAGTTCCTCAATATCACATAAAAAGAAAAAAATCAGGAAGTGGCTCTGTGGCTAAAATGGGAGAGCACTAGCTTTGAATTGAAGAGCTCAGAGACAGTGGCCAGGCCCAGAATTCAAGCCCCATGACCGACCAAAAAAAAAAGCCAGCCTGAGAAGAAAAGTCTGTAAGGTTCTTATCTCCAACTAACCACAAAAAGCCACAAGTGGAACTGTGGTTCAAGTGGTAGAATGCTAGTCTTAAGCAAAAAAAAGCTCAGGAATATCACCAGGTACAGAGTTCAAGACCCTAGAATTGGTACAAATAAAATGAGAGGAGAGAGAGGGAGAGGAGAGGAGAGAGGGGAGAAGGGAAGAGGGGTAAGGAGAGGAGAAGGGAGGAGAGGAGGAAAGTCCAAGTATCCATTTCTTGCCTTCCATGGGACCTGATGTCATGGGATCTAAAGTCTAATATCAACTTTTCTTCCTTCTTCATTTCCACCTTCAAGGTGCATGCTTCCCACTCTTGGGCAGTCAGCTGGTCCTCTTCTGAGCGCCACAATCCCTGTGCAGTGTCCAGGGTCACCTGTCTTACTGCTAAGTCAATATCTAGTTTCCTGTCCGATCTCCCACTTCTCCCCCACCCCCATACCAGACTTGGAGTACCCCAGGGACAGAATTCACAGACACAGTTCACCTGGTATTTGTCCCTGCCCTCCCCACCCCACCCCCCAGCCTCTGGCACCAGGCCTTGAACAGGGTTTCAAGAAGTGGCTGTGAATAAAAGAATGGGTTACAGACTCCTAAAAACCTCAGTAACATATTCTAACATCAGCCACAGCCCAGAGGAAAGCATACCCTTCTTCCTCTCTCACCGCAGATGGAGGCCTTTCCCAAAAGGGTGGTCCCTAGGTAGGGCACAGAAAGCCAGCCAGACCTCTTTCTACAGCTGGTTTCCTAGATCTCTCCACCTGCAAGGATACAGAGCTGAGCTCATCCTCTGTCAAAGGGAAGGTTGAATGCTAAGGGACAAGGGACTCAAGTGCATAATGAAACATCTATTTGTCAGGGAAACTGAGTGGAAAGAGAGAGACACAGGCAGCCAGGGAAGAGAGGACTCCTGGGAGCCTCCTGCAAATATCTAGGGTGGGGGCAGAGCTGGGACTATGCCCCAGGCATGGATATATGCCAAGGATGGCCAGATGGACTCAGAAAATAAGCTAAACTCTAAACACAGGGCGGGGCAGATGAATGGTGGCCGGAAGGGGATGAGGCTGAGTATGTGCAAATCTGTCTCTAATTGAATATACTGGCTCACGTCAACTGCCAACTTGTACTTGTTTGAGTATATGGCTTTGTCATATTTTTTTAATTGTTCCTAAACAGAATCCTCAATGCCCCTGCTTCAGTTCTTTGCCGTTGGGTTATTTCAACAACATGTGAGGCTTGCCCAGGGACAAAGGCTTCCATGTGCATGGCCAGGAGATCTTTTCCAGATGTGGGACAGGAGTTGTCCCCAAGCTACGTCTCTGGCAGTTTGAGATGCTGTTTTATCTCTATGCCCAGCCATCCAATATTCACAAACACTGAGGAAGAAGGAAAACCTGCTGGCAGAAGGGAAAGGTCCAGTGTGTTAGGGCCATCTGGGGCCATTCTGGGGCCAGCCAAAGAGCAGCTTACAATCTGGAGCCCTTGATAATCAAATCCTCATTAGCCGGTTCTACTAATTCAGACTCTTGTCAGTTTTGATGTTGGCTATGCTCACGTTCCTTTTATATTGTGGGTGAATTGAAGAGTTTCTTAGGCTGATGAGTAGAGGAAATTAGACTGATTTCTGGCGGGCTCTCCAGCCACATTAAGAGCAGCTAGGCCACCCATGTGTTAAGCAGACGATGCTAACTGTGCGTGGCTTTTCTCTGCATCAAAGATGCTCTGCACACGGCTCAAAGCATGCATTATAACTGTTTGCATACGGCAATGCTTAAGAAAACCTGGTTGTTTTCAACTCCTCTTCCCTCAACCCCATGAAGAGTAGGAGGAAGTGGTGGGAGGAGCCTGGGAGAAGACAGAGCCTTCTCCCCCTCCCCCACAAAGGATTCACTGGCTGGGAGAGTGTCTTCACCAATTGTAAGGAACCAAATTCTACTCCTCACATCTTCCCAGGCAGAGATGAGTCAAACTTGGATACAAGGATACAGAGGTTACCTTGTTCTGGGTTTGGTTTATCTCCATGGAGATAAGAGGGTCTGCATACTGGAGGCTTCTCTCTGAGCTTTTCATTTAAGTCATGGTTATTTGGGGTTGACTGGTATTTGCAGTTCAGCTTAATCCAAACAAATTCGCTGCTTGCTGGGTAGGATATCTGACCAGAGGCCTCTGACTCCTCCTGTAAGCAGGAGTCATGGCCCATTTTCTCCTATCTTATTTTCCCTATCCTAGAGATTAAACCCAAGGTCTTGCATTCACTATGTGACCCATTTTAAAACCTAGTAAAGGTGGGAGAGTCTATCCCACAAAAACGCATGAATGTCTATGTTCCTATTTGTTCCATTTACAATTTCAAAGTTCCCAGATCTCTTCAATTCCTTGCCTGGTCCTCCAAGCTGAAACTTCGGACACAAAGGCATACAGTTTCCAAAATATTCCCTTGCTGGGTGTTGTCGGCTCACACCTGTAATCCTAGCAGGACAGGAAAGTCCGTGAGACTCTTGTCACAATAAACTATAAACTACTCAAAAAGCCAGAAGTGGAGCTGTGCCTCAAGTGGTAGAACACTAACCTTGAGCACAAAAACTCAGGGACAGCACCCAGGTACACACACACACACACACACACACACACACACACACACACAATGATAATAATAATAATAATAATCCCTCCCAAACTCAAGTGGTTCCAGACTCTTGTTCTTACAGTGAGTCAAAGTCAAAAGGCAGCAGAGAACGGGTCTCTGCTGATCCTTTGGATAGCAACCTGAACTCTTTGATTGGATCCAGATCCTTGCACTAATGTTCATTCAGAACTCAGAGAGTCCCCAGGGGATTGCCACCCTACTGGGGCAAAAGCAGCTAAGGGCAGGAGGATGAGGGTTGGAGATGCAGCAGAATGCTAGGGGGAGAAAAGAGGAAACAGTTTTGCACTGGCTGATACAGAGTTCTGAGCCTGACCAATCAATGCATGGTCTCAGTGGTTTAAAAAAAATAAAATAAAAAGGAATGGGAGAGGAGGGTTTCCACCAGGGAACTATGTCACCAGGATGTGGCCAGCCCTTGGCAGGTTGGGAGAACAGAAGGATACATATACCAGGACTTAGAGAGGCTGCTGATGGAAGGGGTTTTTTGTTTGTTTGTTAGCTTCGTTGTACCAGTACAGGACTTGAAGTCAGGGTCTCTCACTTAGCTTTTTTGCTCTTGGCTGGCATCCAAATAGTCACAGATTTTTCTACCTAGGCTGGCTTTCAACTGCAATCCTCAGATCTCATCCTCTGGAATAGCTAGAATTATAAGTGTGAGCCACTACCACTGGGCACAAAGGCAGGATTTAGATGCTATGCCCAGGTGTGAAGGGCCTTGATTGCCACATAAAGATTTTGTCTGGATCCTAAAAAGCACTGAGGAGCCAGAGAGGAACACATCTGATTTCACAGTGGTCGGAAGAAATGGAGGTTAAGAGGACTAGAGGCAGGAAGCCACAAGGCAGTGTCTGCCATTAAGTGCACTTTTTCCAGCAGGTAGACTTAACAGCATCTCTGACCTCAAGGATAGAGGACTGTCCTGGGGGCTGGACTGTCTGCCCCATTGTGTCTCAACTGGTCTGATACATAGTGACTTAGAATTTGGATTCTAGATAAATATCACATTTTCCTCAGCCCTAGATTTCACAGCAGGCACGAGTAGGAGGGAGACAAGCAGACAAGGGCTTTTTCCCAGTCCTGAATGATGTTCCTCAGATGTCCATCACCTGATGGAATTGTCACACATGCAGCTCTGCAGAGGAGGACAGGGCCAAGTCCCTGAGCTGAGGTTGGAGATGGCAGGTGGCTTACTGGCAACCTTCCCAGAGGTGTGATTCAAACCCTGGTGGGCATGAGGTGGGGGTCCTAAAGCAAGAGGGAAAGATTTGGGGTTCCTAAATTATCAGTGCAGGAGGAAGAGCTTGGAGGAAGAGGTACTTCCACTTTACAGTGGCTGCTGAAACTCATTTACTGCAGGACAGAGTTCATGGCCTGGCTGAGGCTAGACTGTGAGTCTCCTGACAGCCTAGTGGTCCTTTCATCCCCTTGCTTGAGAGCCACTGTTTGCATTTTGGAAGGCTCATTATCCCTCACCTGACATCTTTGGGAAGTTTTCTAAGTGGAGCAAGTGCTGAGTACAAGGACTCTGGCTACCCCTCCCCTAAAAGCCAGTCCAGTGCTTCCTACTGGACACAGTGGGAAAAATGGTGCTTCAGTGATCAAAAGGAAATTGGGTATTTCTAGCCCTCTTCCTCTCTCAGTCCCACTCCCTAGCCAACTGCCATTCTCACCCTCCTGGGCTCTGACTGAGCTGGGTCTTCCCCAAATGAGGTGTTTGCTGGACCTCTGAACACTCACCTGGCACATCTGGAGATGGGTTGAGAATCATGAAGGCATCTGACAGGCCTGCTTTCACGGGGTGCTGGGAAGAGCTGATTTCCAGGACAGCCATAGGGATCTACAACAGGAGAAGAGGCTCTATTCACCCCCCAGCATTTTCTGGGGCCAGTTTAGCCTCCTCTTGGAGCACTAGTCCTATGTGCCTATTTAGCTACTGAGGACTAAATTCTTACCCAGTCCCAAACCTTCCCCACACCACCTTCCGCATATTTTCAATTCAGTGGACTGTACCTCCATGCAGGCTTGAAACCCAGAGTCATTCTTGGCCTCTTCTTTTCTTTTCTCTCTTCTTTCTCATTGAATACATCTCTAAATCCTTTTATTAGCCCAATGGCTCTCAAGTCTATCTCATTCTCTATGTCTTTGTCTAAGCTGCCTCATCTTTCCTCTGAATAATCTTCTAGCCCTAAACAATCTGTTCTCTGCTCTGAAGCCAAGTGGCCTTTTTCATTTTCATTTATTTGCATTTATTTTATGCTAAATTTATTCCCGTGCCATAAGTTTTGTTTCTTCAGTTTCTTCAGGAATACGTTTTTCTTCTGCACAACTTCTTCTTCTGGTTTAGGAACAATTTGCTCCTTTTCAGGAAGGATCCTCTCAGTGTGACAGGGCGGGCTAATGGATCGGTTAATACTACCATGGGCTCTAAGTTCAGTGGTGTGTCTTGGGTGCTTTGTTCACCTGGGTATGTTCACTGACCAGGGAATCTATATGCATTACTCTCTGCATTCTTAAACTGGTACAGCAGAAATTCAGCACTCTTTTTGTGTCCAACCCCTGTGTCCTTTTCCTCAGAGAAACCTCCTCTGGCCTCTGCTAGCACCAGGCACCTCTACTTAGGAGCACTTGTCTCTGTCCATCCCTGCAATTATTGTCTTATAGACTTATGACTCCAAGGACAGGGCCTACAGGCTGTACCCATACGTTGCAGATTCTCTACAAGTATTTGCTGAATTGAGGAAAAACTCTAAGACCCAATGATCTCTGCAGCCAGAGCCCCCTCACCTCTTTGTAGCCAAAGACAATGCGGCCCCCACGGTGCAGGGCCACCTGGAACGTGAAGCTGCCCCTGTCCTCCCGGCCTTGTAGGTAGACGTGGTCCCACTGAACAACAAAGACTGTCCCTGAGGAGAAGAGCAGAGACCTGGATGGGCAGGGAGGTAGAGCAGGGAGTGGGATCCTGCAAAAATGGAAGCCAGAGAGGACTGGCTATGGATCAGGTCTATTCGAGATGATGGAAGTCATTTGCAAATTTGAGATGGCAGTTGCTGTACAGCCTGAAGACACTGCCTGGAACCAAAGGGTCCTACTTCTGCTTCTGCATGCAGATCCATATTCTCTTATTTCTCTCTCTGTCTCTCTCTGTCTCTGTCTCTGTCTCTGTCTCTCTCTCTCTCTCGCCCATCTGGGTGCTGTCTCTGGGCCTCTTCGTGCTCAAGGCTAGCAGTCTACTGAGTGGCTAGGATTACAAGTATGAGCCACTGGTGCCCAGCTCTTATCTTGTATTCTGCCCTTCCTCTTGTCTCTCCTGACCCCCTAGAGATAAAAAGGAGGACAAACGGGGAATTGTATGGTGACAGTTTCCATTTCATATCTCATTAGACTCTGCTAGGCAGGACATGCGATCCCCATCTTACTCAAGAGACTAAAACCCAGAAAGCTGTGAGGGGGCACTGCTAGGCTGTGTGGCTATGCTCAAGTCCTTTGCCTTCCCTGGGCCTTGGGTACCGGTTAAGGGATCAGACCAGGGATGCTCTATGCTGTGTTAATGTGCACACTGAAGCATGGTCTCACCATTGTCAAAGTATGTGACTGTGGAGTTGTCAGAGTAGCCAGGGTTGAAGTTGGCCATCAAAGGGGCCACATACTGAGTAGCTGTGAGCATTCGGTGGATCACATCACCCATGAAGATGAAGCCTAGGGTGAGAAGTTCAGAGCAGTAACTACACACGGCCTTAGGGGAAGCCTCTAGGCTTTTCCCTCATCGCTACCTGCTGGGCTCTGGGCCTGATGTATATGTACTTAGAGGGCCCCAGACTTAAGAAGGTCTCCCAATGCCTCTAGGAAGGCACAGACCATGGTGGGGTGGGGAGAGAGGCAAGAAGAAGAGGTGACTCCCACCTCCCCCAACCTTGGGAAAGTGGGACATGGGACTCAAACTCCTGATATGGATGGGAACTCAAGTTCTCAGGGCTGCCCCTCTGTCTCCTCCTCTTTTAGAGAAATGTAAGACCTATGGGATGTCCACACTAGCCATGCTGTTCCAGGGAGACACATATGGGTCAGCTGATGTGATGGGAGTGGCCAGACATTCCCTGGTTAAGAGCCGAGCGAGGACCAAGCGTGGATCCCTTCCCAGTCCACTTCTCTCCCCAAGAACATCCCCTAAAGTACAGGCTGAGATCTGTAACCTGCCCCCTGCTGATTCCACCTCACCTCCTGTTGCTATGGTGATCTGCCGCAGAGGATGTCCATAGAAAGGGAAATCAAAGGAGAGGACCACTCTCTGTAGGGGGCAGGAAGGAGTTAACATAAGCTGAGCTGATGGGCCAAGAGCTGTTTGCCCACACTGCTCCATGCTTGTCTGAACAGAGCAGGGCAGACATGTCTAGAGCAGGCCCCAAGGTCTCTGGAACAATGAATGAGTGTCCCCACTGTAGCCAAGAACCCCCCAGCTCCCAGACCTCAGGCCACACCAGGCCTGTTCCCAGGCAGGATGGGCTAGTCCAGCCTCTAGCTTGGATTACCCTGCCAGGGATAGGAATGCTCACCGAAGCCTGCCGGTGGGTGTTGGAGAGGATCCTGTGCACCTTCACTTGGCTCTGGTTTGCTGTGGTCACATCCACCCACAGCTCCCGGCTGCGGGGCTCATTGGGGCCATAGACACGGGACACGTAGTAGCTGTGGTTGTCTTCCTGTGGGCACAGAGGCAGCCCAAAGAGGCATGAGGCAACAGTCAAGGCCAGGAGCCCTGCTCTGCTGCTCCCCACCCAAATTGCTGCATATAAATACCCTTCTCTATTCCAGGGTGCTGGACCTGGGGCTCAGAGAGCTGGTTTGTCCCCAGCCGCATCCACGCCCCTTACACCAGTGCTCAATCCTGCCACACCTAAACAAGCCGGGAGGCTTATCTTGCAGCCCCTGAATGTGCCCAAGCATGACCAAGACCAGATGCAGCTTGGAGCATGGGGGAGAAATAGAACAGCCTCATGCAGAACCTTTATCTCCTTCTTTTTGTGTCAGTCATGGGGTTTGAACTCAGAGCCTGGGCACTGTCCCTGAGCTCTTTTGCTCAAGGCTAGCACTCTACCAATTTGAGCCATAACACCACTTCCTGTTTTGGGTGATTAATGGGAGGTAAGAGTCTCATTGGGACTTTTCTGCCCTGGCTGGCTTTAAACCACAATCCTTGGATCTCAGCCTCCCAAGTAGCTACGATTGTAGGCTGAGCTGGTGGCGTGAACCAGGGGTGCCCAGCTTAGAACCTTTGTATTCTGGGAGTTCCCAGACAGCTGGCCTGACCTTTAGCAGCCTTTTTTCTTTTCTTTTTTTCTTTTTTTTTTTTCTTTGGTTGGTCATGGGGCTTGAACTCTAAGCCTGGGCACTGTCCCTGAGCTTTTGTGCTCAAGCCTAGCACTCTACCACTCTGAACCACAGCACCACTTCCAGTTTTCTGGTGGTTAATTGGAGATAAGAGTCTCATGATCTTTCCTTCCTGGACTGGCTTGGAACCATAATCCACAGATCTCAGTCTCCTGAGTAGCTAGGATTACAGGCATGAGCCATCGGCACCTGGCTTGGGGGCCTTTTATTTAAGGGGAAAACATTTGGATCTTAACATCCACCAGACTAAAAGAGGAGGCTGCTCCTTAATGCCTGAGAGTTGCTAGTCTGATGGAGGAGGCAGGCCATATGTGGATTGAACATCCTACAGAGACCCTCAAGTGCAGAGCCCGTGTGGCAGCCACCATGGGACTGTGAAAGGGGCGAGTCCTAACAATGCATAATTTTCTTCCTTATGGGCCTGATGGGGTCACAGTGGGCTAGGCTTGTTCAGCAATGTCTCCCACAGAGGAGAATCTGGGGCCAAGGTTTCAAGGAGACTGGATAAATGGTTGGCAGAAAGAATAGAAGAAAGAGGGAGAGGCTTTCTGGAGGCTTTGGAGGTAGGCAGCGGGGAGGCAGGGCCACAGGCTGGTTTGGCAGCCATGGCTGCAGAGATGCCCTGGGCATCATGGGTCATTAATCAGGCTTCCCAGCGGCAGTAGCTGCAGACACAGCAAACCATGTTCTCCCTGCCAAGATGCCAGCTGTCCAGCCAGCCCTTGCTCTGGACCCAGCAGGAGCAGGGACAGGAGCTTCTGTTTTCCTCTGCCAGAAGGCAGACTCTGTATTTCTGACAAGTAACACTCTCTGGGGACCTGAGGTCAGGGAGGGCTGGGGGGAAGGTGAGGGAAGAAACACGGGAACTGAGTACCAGTGGCTCACACATGTAATCTCAGCTACTCGGGAGGTGTTGAGATCTGAGGATGGAGGTTCAAAGCCAATCCCCAGCTCAAAGCCAATCCCACAAAACCCTTACCTCCAGTTAACCAGCAAAAAGCTGGAACTGGAGACATGTCTCAAGTGGTAAAGCACCAGCAGAGTACAAGGCCCTGAGTTTAAGTTCTGGTACCAGGGCATGTACATACACGCACATGCACACACTTACTCTCTCACACAGAGGAGGGTGCATTGCTCTCTGGCTGGTACTGAAGCAGCTGAGCTGATGCTAGCACCTACAGTCTCTGCCTTCCCCTGCACTCCATAGGAGAGAAATGCCAGCCTTTCCCTTCTTGGGCTCTGCTTCTCCTATTCTCTATCCTTTACGGGGAGTCTTCCTTAAGTAAAAACAAACAAGCAAAACAACCATCTAGCCCTGTGCACACTGACCTGGCAGACAGGTGGACAAACTGGCCTCCTGGGATTTGCAAGTAAGCAGCTTTTATTCCATCTCTGAGCAGGAGAAAATACATGCATAATAGGCAGTCTGAACACCCCAACTTGGAAGCCCATATAGATTCTGTAGAACCACCTGCTATGGCTGTGGCTAATCCTTGCCTCCTGGAACCCTCCATTTCAAACATGGTGGTCTGGATCTCCCCAGCACCTCCTCCTCTCTTCCTGTTCTCGGTGCTTCTTTCAGTTCCAGAAATCACTAAGCCTGCCTTAGGGCCTTTGTGCATCCTGTCCTTAAAATCTCTTCCCTCACCCCCTTACCCATCAGGCCTCAGGGTGAGGGTCACTACAAGGCGGGGGGGGGGTCTCCCCAACCTCTCCCCCCACTCTCCTCTAATCATATCCTGAGCTCCCCCTGCAATGTCTTGTACTCAGGATGACTTATTTGTTTTTATACCTGTTGCCTCCACAGCTGTCTGTCCATCCATCTATCCTATAAGACTACAAGTTCTCCAAGGGCAGGAATGGCCTTCCCCTAGGGAGCTGGCAGAGGGGTGGGGGTAAGAGGGGGGGGGAGGTGGGGATGGGATAACTAGAAAGATACTCCTCTGGATGTTTCCCCTGTTGGCCTGCTCTTCCTTTGGATGTTTTACTGCTACCTTCATTCATCGTGGCTGCAGGATCTGGATCACTTTAGGAAACAGCAGGCCACAAAGAGGGGAACAGATGCTCTCAGGGGCTCGGAGAACCCACTGCACTCCTCCCTCCAGGGCATCTGAGCAGAGCAACGCTGAAGACAGCTGGGGGAGGGCCGGCGGCACGCAGCTGCTTCTCAGCACTCTGTGGCATGTGACAGAAGCCACGCTCTGCAGCTATGATGCCTAAACAGACGCCAATGCATCTCTCCCTGCCTCACCTAAGCAGCCCGGGCCAAAGGTGAGTCCTGTGCACCACAGGAAGACAAATGGTCTGGGTCTGTGCCCCTGCCGGCGTGGCCATGCTGAGGATCCCATGGTGTGCCCTGGGCCCAGCTCTGAGATCGGAGGAGGGGGTTCATTCTTGGAGTTCTCAAGGGGCCCTGCCCTGGCACCTCTTATCTGACACAAGTTGGTGTCCCTTTGAACTCAAGGAGACTCAGAATTGAAGGAGCTGCCCCCTCTAACTGTCTCAGTCCATTCCGGTGTCAACACTACAATACGGCAAGCTGCGTAGGTTTAACAGGAAGTTTGTTTGGGCCCATGGTTTAGCCTAAGTTTGATGGGCCAAATTTCACAGGGGCTTCTGGCTGGCAGAATCCTCAGGGGACACAGGGTATGATAAAGATCAATACAAGGAGCTGGGCACTGGTGGCTCATGCCTGTAATCCTAGCTACTAAGGAGGCTGAGATCTGAGGATCACAGTTCAAAGCCAGCCCGGGCAGAAAAGACAGCAAGACTCTTATCTCCAATAAACTACTAGAAAACTGGAAGTGGTGCTGTGGCTCAAGTGGTAGAGCACTCGCCTCGAGCTGAAGAGTCCAGGGACAGCGCCCAAGCCCAGAGTTCAAGCCACACGACCAACCAAAAAAAAAAAAATCAATACAAGGAACACTCTCATACACGCATGACACCGTGTCCATATTCCCTGGTCACATCCTGCACTCTTAAGGTCACCAGGATTGAATCCTAAGGGCTCCAACCCATGACATTAGCTTGTCACAGTCTTCTCCCAGCCCCATCTTTTTTTTTGGGGGGGGGGTAGTTGGGGTGTGGGGGCAGTCCTGAGACTTGAACTCTGGGCCTGCGTGCTATCTGTGAGCTCATTTTGCTTAAAGCATGCACTTTACCACTGAACTACAGTGTCACTTCCAGCTTTTCTCTGTGATTAACTGGAGATAAGAGTCTCACAGACTTTCTTGCCTGGGCTGGCTTTGAACCATGATCCTCAGATCTCAGTCTTCTGAGTAGCTAGGATTATAGGCGTGAGCTGCTGGCACCTGGCCCAGCCCTACATCTCCATAGTGGGATTAGCTCTCCACCCTCCCCACACTTCACAGTGGCCATTCAAACCACATCTAAACCATGGCCAATCTCTGAAATCTGTATTACTGTATCTCTTAAGACTGTATAGGGCCACACATGATAATTCACACCTGTAACCTGAGCTACTTTGGAGGCAGGAAGATTTTGTGATTGAGACCATTCTGGGCAATTTACTGAGAACTTTTTTTTTTTGGTCCAGTCGTGGGGCCTGAACTCTGGGCCTGGGCGCTATCGCTCAGCTCTTCAGATCAAGGCTAGCGCACTACCACTTGAGCCACAGCGCCACTTCCGGCTTTGTTCTTTTTGCTTATGTGGTGCTGAGGAATCGAACCCATGACCTCAAGCATGCAAGGCAAGTGCTCTACCACTGAGCCATCTTCCCAGCCCGTGAGAACCTATTTTTAAAGAAGAATTAAAAAAAGGATGGGAAGCCAAATATCAGTAGCTCATGCCTGTAATCCTAGCTATTCAGATGCCTGAGGTTTGAGAATCTCCACTTAACCAGCAAAAGGCTGAAAGAAGAGGTTTAGCTCAAATGGTAGAGTGCCAGCCTTGAGTGCAAAAGCTAAGCAAAAGCTCAAGGCTGACTTCAAGGCTCCCATACTAGCATACTTGCCTAGCTTACATGAGGCCCTGAGTTCCATTCTCTGTATCACACAATAAGAAGAAGAAGAAGAGGAGGAGGAGGAGGAGGAGGAGGAGACCATAACTGGTGGTGAATCTGTCCCAGAAATTCACACAATCTACTAACCCACCACAGAAAAAATGACAATGGTGACTGAGGTTTCAGACAGTCAGCAGGATCCAGACAACTTTCAGCAAATCCACTCAGTAATCCACATTCATTTTTCAGAGGCCACAAGATGTGGCTTGCAAACATTTTTGTCCATGAAATCCTTTCTGCCAACAAATCTTCCATGGTAGCTCAGTATATAAATCATATCAAAGTAAAGTCACGCTCACGGAAGGACTGAGATGGGTCTAGGGCCCAGCCCACTGCACTACTTTGTTCTTCATCACCCTCCATCCCATAGAAGCCCATAAAGAATCTCTGGGAACCTCTACAGGTTCCATGGAACACCATTTAAAAACCACGACTCCCAGATCAGGTGCATGGGTTATGGTGTCAGCCAGACCCAAATTTAAACCCTGGCTCCCTTTCACGGTAGTTACTATCAAGCATCCCTCTCCTTGTTGGTCATCAGTCCCCACCAACCGTTAACCTTTCTTATTGCATGCTTGAACAAATTAGACAAAACAGATCAGCAGAAAGCTCATAGCCCAGTGCCTGGCCCACAGTAGGAGCTATTACAATAATTTTGTTGGACCTTCCCAGAAAACTTCTTGATTATGGAGGTCTGCTTCCTCCAAACAACCCCAGCTCCATCCTAAACATCTGTGTAAAAGTGTCTCTTCTGCCTCAATTATTCATGCCCTGAGACTCCGCAGGCCCTTGGTTTCTGACAGCAGGGCTGCATTTACCTTGGCTGAGTTCAGGCTGTTTCTGGAAAGGAACTCCAGCTAAGCTGTCACAATCAGCCTGTCACCTGCCAGCCAACTGGCAGGTGGAGATGCTGGCAGGAAACCAAGAGAGCCTTGCAGGCCCCGGCAGAGAGTAGGGCTGGCCAGGCTGGTAGGGATAGCACTGCAGATAGCTAGGTCCAAGCCAGGAAGTGAGAAAGGGGCAGGGGCACCCCAGTCCCTGCTGCCTCCATTCCTTAGAGGCCTTACAAACCCAATGGGAACATGTCGGAGGTGTGGAATCCCTACTCTTCCAACTGTGTTCCAGGGATGGCAGCATCAGCACCACTGAGGGGCTTGAGGGGCTCCCCAAGATCCCCACGGGTGCTTTGACTGAGAAAGTTTGAGAATCATGAGCCTCAAAGAGCTCAGATTCACCAGGCACCCGTGGCTCATGCCTGTAATCCTAGCAACTCAGGATCTAAGAATCTGAGAATAGTAGTTCAAAGCCAGCCTGGGCAGGAAAGTCTGTGAGACTCTTCAATAAATCACCAGAAAACTGGAAGTGGCACTGTGTTTCAAGTGGTAGAGCACTCGCTTTGAGCTGAAGAGCTGAGGGACAGCACCCAGGCCCAGAGTTCAAGCCCTATGACTGACCAAAAAAAGAAAAAGAAAAGAAAAAAAAAAGCTCAGCTTCTAAGGGCAGACAGATCTGTGTTCTTGTCTGAGCTCTACCACTCAGTAGCTATATGACCTTGGGTAGATGGCTTCACCTCTCTGTTCTGATAAAGAAGTAGACTACTAGAACACCTGTCTCACAGGGCAGCTGCTATAAAGCCCTAGATAAAACAAGGTTAGCCCTCTACTCACACCACCCATCCACCCACACTCTTTTCTCTCAGCTCAAGCATCTGCATGAGATGGCTGGCCTTTTTGAAAAGTCCTGTGGAAATGTGGTTCCTCACATAACAGTGTTGGGAGGGTGGTGAAACTTTTACCAGGTGATCAGGTCATTAGGGGAGACAATGAAGCTACTGCATGCCTGGATTCCTTACCACAGAGCAGGTTGTTAGAAAGCAAGGCCACACCTCATGCTTTCTCTCTTCTGCACACAGCTGCCTGTGCTTTTTTTCCTACCATGTTATAATGCAGCACATGACCCTCAGCAGCTGCTGGATCATGGCCTTCCAGCTTACAGAACTGTGAGCTAAGTGAACCTCCACTCTACTCATTGCTCAGCTTCAAGTATTCTATCACAGCAACAGAAAACAGATTATAACATCTCACACTATCTCCCAGGTGCTCTCTTCCAAACCTCAGGTTGAGATACACAACACCTGTCACAAATTGTAGAAAGGCAAGCACGGTACATTTGTGTTTGTGTGTGCATGTGTGCGTGCATGCATGTACGTGTGTGTACCCCAGTACTAGGGCTTGAACTCAGGGCCTCCTGCGCTTGCTTGTTTTTTCCACTCAAGACTGGTACTTATTTTGTCATACCTACACTTCTGGCTTTGGCTGGTTAATTGGAGATTAGAGTCTCATGGGGACTTTTCTGCCCAGGCTAGCTTCAAACCATAATCCTCAGATCTCACCCTCCTGAATAACTAGGCACAACTTTCTTAACTATTTCTCTTTTACTGATCATTTATATAGTTTGCTTTTTGTTGTTGTTGTTGATGGTTGTGGTGCTTGAAATCTGGGCCTGGGTGCTGTCCCTGAGCTCTTCAGTTCAAGGTGAGTACTCTACCACTTGAGCCACAGTGCCACTTCCAGTTTTCTGGTAGTTAATTGGAGCAAGAATCTCACAGACTTCCTTTGTCCAAGCTGGCTTTGAACCAAGATCCTCAGATCTCAGCCTCCTGAGTAGCAAGGATTACAGGCGTGAGCCACTGGCACCCAGCTTGTTGTCATTTTTAACACGGAGTCTTGCTTTATAGTCTTGAACTCAAGATCTTCCTGCCTCAGCCTCCCAAATGCCAGGATGATGGCTCAGTTTTCATTCTCTTATAAATACTACTGTGATGAACACATTGATGCATTTTCTGTATCCTGAATGATTTCTCCTACTTGAAAGCCTTTGGTAGAAGCTGTACTTCTCAAAGTTGAGTAAGATGATTAATTACATGGGACTCAACCCTGTTCCTGCAGGTCTGACAAGCTTTCAGGGGCTGCCAGCTGCCACTGCTGCTGGCCTAACTATACTGAGAGCGCAGGGAGGGCAGAGCCGGCTGCTGCCAGGCTAGGGCACTTACTTTTGTTACTGAGATCCTACCTCTGTACTTTCAGGTGAGGCCTCAGAGGGACCTTTGTGGCTAATTTTCTTTTTTTTTTTTTTTTTTGCCAGTCATGGGGCCTGAACTCAGTCTGGGCGCTGTCCCTCAGCTCTTCAGCTCAAGGCTAGCACTCTACCACTGGAGCCACAGCGCCACTTCCAGCTTTTTCTGTTGATGTGGTGCTGAGGAATCGAACCCAGGGCCTCATGCATGCAAGGCAAGCACTGTACCACTGAGCCACCTTCCCAGCCCCTGTGGCTAATTTTCTTAAGCAATGAGCTTATGAAAACTCTGAAGCATTATTTACCCCAAGTTTCTGATGTAGAGACTGGTTTAAAGCAATGACTTGGCAGCATTTGAGCCTATTTAGGTTGCTATTAAAAAAAAAAGTACCTTAGGCTGAGTGATTTATCAATAAGAGAAATGTGTTGCTCTCGGTTCTGGAGGCTGGAAGGGCAGGTTCAGTGTGGGGTGAGGACTTTACAGATGGTACTTGGTTAATGGGTTTTCACACAGTGAAGGAGCAGATAGGCTCTCTCAATGCTGTGTGTGTGTGTGTGTGTGTGTGTGTGTGTGTGAGATGGTACTAGAGTTTGAACTCAGGGCCTGGGCACTCCCATTTAGCTTTTTCACTCAAGGATGGTATTCTACCAATTGAGCCACATGTCCAGTTTTGACTTTTGCTGGCTAATTGGAGATAATAACCTCATGGAGTTGGGCATTGGTGGCTTACACCTGTAATCCTAGCTACTCAGGAGCCTGAGATCTGAGGATTGGGTTTTTTAAGGCCAATCCAGGCAGAAAAGACTCATCTCTAGCCACTCAAAAATCAGAAGTGGGGCTGGGAAGGTGGTAAAGTGCTTGCCTCTCACGCATGAGACCCTGGGTTCGATTCCTCAGCACCACATAAGCAGAAAAAGCTGGAAGTGGTGCTGTAGCTCAAGTGGTAGAGCGCTAGCCTTGAGCTGAAGTGCTAAGGGACAGTGTCCGGACCCAGAGTTTAAGACCCACGACCAACAAAAATCAAACAACAACAACAAAAAACAGAAGTGGCACTGTGGCTCAAGTGGTAGAGCATTAGCCTTGAGCACAGGGTCAGCACCCAGGCCCTGAGTTCAAGCCCCATAACCGACAAAAAAAAAGACTTATTTGGATTTTCTATGTGGGCTGACTTTAACTATGATCCTAATTTCTCAGCCTCCTGAGTAGCTAGGATGACAGGAGTAAGCCACCAGCACCCTGCTTTCAACCATCTTTTACAAGGGCATTCATCCCATTCCTGGGGGTTCCATATAAAATATGTGGGGGATACAAACTTTCAGACATATTAGATGCATCCTATCTTACCGGGGCCAACTTGGGGTTCACCTGGAGCTTAGAGCTATCCCGGGATATTAGCTATTCAGTGCTAAACCCAAGACCATTCTGGGCAAACTAGAATAGCTTATCACCACAGATCACAGATTAACTCAGAGTCAGCCAGTGTTTATTGTTTATCAGCCCTGTGCCAGGCCTTCATGTGCGTTGCTGTACATCTTTTCAGGAACACATGGGCAACAGCATCATCAATTGACAGGGAAGATGTAGGCTTGGCTCAGAAGACCTAAGGAATGTTCCCAAGACAAACATCCCAATTTAAAAATGAACAAAGAAAAACCAATAGGAAAAGGATTTGGATAAACTTTTCTCCAAAGAAGATACACAGACAGCCAACACACACAGGGAAAGATCTCCACCATCATTATTCATAGGGTAAATGCAAATCAAAACTACAAAGCAGTACCACTCACAACCCACTAGGATGGTGGGGGGAAAAAACACATTTAAAAGAAAATACATTTACAGCCAGGCACTGGTGGCTCACACCTGCAATCCTAGCTACTTAAGAGGCTGAGATCCAAGGATCACAGTTTGAAGCCAGTCTGCACAGGAAAGTCCAGGAGATTCTTTTTTTTAAAAAATAGACTTTATTTATGTGGTACCATGGAATCAAACCCAGGGCCTCATGCATGCTAGGCAAGCACTCTACCACTAAACCACATTCCCAGCCCCAAGAGACCCTTATCTCCAATTAACCAGCAAAAAGCCAGAAATAGAGCTGTAGCTTAAGTGGTAAGAGTACTAACCTTGAGAAAAACAATTTCTTTCTTTTTTTTTTTTGGGGGGGTCCGGTCGTGGGGCCTGAACTCTGGGCCTGGGCACTGGACCTCAGCTCTTCAGCTCAAAGCTAGCGCTCTACCACTTGAGCCACAGCACCACTTCCGGCTTTTTTTTTTTCTTTTTGCTTATGTGGTGCTGAGGAATCGAACCCAGGGCCTCATGCATGCAAGGCAAGCACTCTACCACTGAGCTACCTTCCCAGCCCAAGAAAAACAATTTCTGAGAAAGTGTCCAGGCCCTGAGTTCAAGCCCCAGGACTGGACCAAAAAACAAAACAAAACAGCTGGGCACCAGTAGCTCAAGCCTGTAATCCTAGCTACTCAGGAGGCTGAGATCTGAGGATCATGGTTCAAAGCCAGCCGGAGCAGGAAAGTCTGTGAGACTCTTTTTTTTTTTTGGGGGGGGGTCCAGTGGTGGGGCTTGAACTCTGGGCCTGGGCACTGTCCCTCAGCTCTTCAGCTCAAGGCTAGCACTCTACCACTTGAGCCACAGCACCACTCCAGGCTTTTTTTTTTCTTATGTGGTGCTGAGGAATCGAACCCAGGGCCTCAGGCATGCAAGGCAAGCGCTCTACCACTGAGCCACCTTCCCAGCCCCTCCATGAGACTCTTATCTCCATTTAACTACTAGAAAACTGGAAGTGGCGCTATGGCTCAAGGTAGAGCGCTTGCCTTGAGCTGAAGAGTTGAAGGATAGCACCCAAGCCCAGAGTTCAAGCCCCACGACTGAAAGAAAAAAAAAAATTTACAATAAGGCATATAACAGAACTATTCCCAATAGCCAAAAGGTGGAAACAGCCTAAATGTCCATACTAAATAACTTATGGTATATCCATACAATGGAATATTACTTAACCATAAAATGGATGAGGCTCAAAAACTTTATGCTGCCAAAGTGAGTTCTGTAATTCCAGAACTCAAGAGGCTGAAGCAGGAGTATGGCAAGTTTGAAGCCAGTTTGGACTTCATAGCCAAGACACCAGAAACAAAGCTGAGTGCCAGGGACTCACATCTGAGATTAGAAGGATTGTTTTTGAACCAATCTGGGGCAGAAAGGTTCAAAAGACCTGAGCCCAGTTGTGTGCGCTTGTCCTCCCAGCTATGACAAGAAGCTTAAAACAGAGGGATTACAGCCCAGGTGCATGCCCAGGCAGGAAGCAAGGCACTATCTCAGAAATAAACAGGGCCAGGCACTGGTGTCTCATACCTGTAATCCTAGCTACTCAGGAGAGAGATTGAGGATTGAGGCTCAAAGCCAGCCTGGGCAGGAAAGTCTGTGTGACTCTTATCTCCAATTAATCACAGAAAAAGTCAAAAGTGGCACTGAGGTTCAAGTGGCAGAGTGCTAACCTTGAGCAAAAGGAGCTCAGGGACAGCGCCCAGGCCCAGAGTTCAAGCCCCAGCAGAGGCTGGAGGTGTAGCTCTGTGGTAGAGTGCCGACCTAGCAGGCATAAGGTCATGAGTTCAAACCCCAGAACTCCTAAAACAGAAAACTATCATACTTCGTGACAGAAACCAGACACAAAAGGCTTAAACATATATTGTATGATATTTGTATCTCTTACAAATAATGCTTGTTTGAGTATCAGTGGCTCTCTTTCAGCATATAAATTTTGTGAAGGCAGAAACACCCAGTCTGGTAAGTCCACAAAAGTAGAACATGAATAGCCAAGCACTCCTGTAATCCTAGCTACTCAGGAAACTGAGATCTGAAAACCATAGTCTGAAGTCAACCCAACAGGAAAGTCCATGAAACTTTTTTTTTTGTTGATCATGAGGCTTGAATTCAGGACCTGGGTGCTAATCCTAAACTCTTTTTGCTCAAGCTAGTGCTCTATCACTTGGAGCCACAGCACCACTTCTGGTTTTCCTTTGGTTAACTGGAGATAAGAATTTCTCTGGTGGGGCTGGGAAGGTGGCTCAGTGGTAGAGTGCTTGTCTTGAAAGCATGAGGCCCTGGGTTTGATTCCTCAGTACCACATAAGCAGAAAAAGCTGGAAGTGACATTGTGGCTCAAGTGGTACAGTGCTAGCCTTGAGCTGAAGAGCTTAGGGACAGTGCCCAGGCCCAGAGTTCAGGCCTCAGGACCAACCAAAAAAAAAAAAGAATTTCTCTGGCTTGCCTACTGGGGCTGGCTTTGAACTGTGATCCTCAGATCTCAGCCTCCTGATTAGCTAGGATTACAGGTGTGAGCCACCAGTGCCCATCTTCCATGAGACTCTTATCTCCAATTAGTTAACAAAAGCCAGAAGTAGAGATGTGGCTCAATTCATAGAGTACCAGTCTTGAGTGAAAAAAGACACACAAACATGCACACACATGCGTGCGTACACACATGCAATAGAACGTGGAGAAAGAAGGGCTAACAAAGAGGGTAAATGAGTATGAATGTGGGCATTATAGTTTACTAGCATGTATGAATATAGAACAATAAAACCTATTGTTTTCAGAAAGGAGAATTGAAGCCCAACATCAGTGCTAATCCTAGCTACCCACCAGGAGGGTGAGATCCGAGAATCGTGGTTCAAAGCCAGTCTGAGTAGAAAAGCCCGTGAGACTCTTATTTCTAATATCCACCAGAAAACTGGAAGTGGTACTTGGCTCAAGTGGTAGAGTGCTAGCCTTGAGCTAAAGAGCTCAGGGACAGCGCCCAGGCCCAGAGTTTAAGCCCCACGACCAATACACATACAAAAGAAAAAAAAATAGGATAATGGAGTAGAAACAGTGCAGAGAGGATGAAGTGGATCAGGATACATTACATGCATGTGTGGGAATGTCATAATGAACCCCCCCAGCATAACTAATATATGCTAATAAAGAAAAGAAAAAGGAAATAAAACACAGATTGGTAATCAGGGTCCAAGTGTGGGGTTGAGGGATGGACAATTGCTCAATGCAGAGAATCCTTTCAGTGATGAAAATGTTTTGGAACTAGACAGATGTTGGCCACACAGCATTATTAGTGTATTAAATGTCATTGGATTGTTCACTTTAAAATGGTTCATTTTAGGGCTGAGAATGTGGCTTAGTGGTAGAGTGCTTGCCTAGCATGCACGAAGCCCTGGGTTTGATTCCTCAGTACCACATAAACAGAAAAAGCCACAAGTGGCACTGTGGCTCAAGTGGGAGAGTGCTAGCCTGGAGTAAAAGAAGCTCAGGGAGGGACTGGGAAGGTGGCTCAGTGGTAGAGCGCTTGCCTTGCATGCATGAGGCCCTGGGTTCGATTCCTCAGTACCACATAGGCAAAAAGAAAAAAAAAAAAAAAAAGCTGGAAAGAAGCTCAGGGACAGTGCCCAGGACCTGAGTTCAAGCCCCAGGACTGGCAAAAACAAAACAAAAACCCTGGGTTCCATCTCTAGCGCCACCAAAAACAAACAACAACATAATAATAAATGAATAATCTGGGCTGGGAAGGTGGCTCAGTGGTAGAGCGCTTGCCTTGAGCTGAAGAGCTAAAGGACAGCGCCAAGGCCCAGAGTTGAGGCCCACGACCGGACCCAAAAAATAAAAAATAAAACTAACTAAATAAATAAATGGATAATCTTAAATTAGGTACAGTGGCACATTTTTAGTCCTAGATATTCAGGAGACTGAGGAAGGAGGATTGCTTGAGCTAGTAGTCTAAGCCAGCCTGAGCAACATGGAAGGGGAAGGGGAAGGGGAAGAGGAAAGAGAAGGGGAAGGATCAAAAAGAAAGGAGAAAGAAAAGAAAGAGGGATGCTAGGCACTGATGGCTCACGCCTGTAATCCTAGCTACTCAGGAGGCTGAGAACTAAGGATCGTGGTTTGAAGCCAGCCAGGGAAGGAAAGTGCCTTGAGATTTGTCTCCAATTAACCACCAGAAAACCAGAAGTGGTGCTATGGCTTCAAGTGGTAGAATGCTAGGCTTGAGGGGGAAAAAAAAGCTGAGGGACAGCACCCAGGTGCTGAGTTCAAGCCTCACAACCAAAATAAACCCAGAGGGAATAAGGAAGGGAGGGAGGGGGGAAGGAAGGAGGTCAAGCATGATGGTACACACCTGTAATGTCAGCATACCAGAGGCTGCAAAAGGAAGATTGAGTTTGAGGCCATCTTTGGCTATGCAGCAAAAGCTGTCTTAACAATAATAGTTAACTTTATGTTATATGAATCTAGGAGTTCTGGAGGAAGGGAAGAATGGAAAAAGGGAGGAAAGGAAGAGTGGGAAGGGACCAACCTTCTCAAGTTAAAAAGGAAGCTGGGGGGCTGGAAAGATGGCTCAGTGGTAGAGCGCTTGCCTTGCATGCCTGAGGCCCTGGGTTCCATTCCTCAGCACCACATAAGCAAAAAAAAAAAAAAGAAAAAAGCCGGAGGTGGCGCTGTGGCTCAAGTGGTAGAGCGCTAGCCTTGAGCTGAAGAGCTGAGGGACAGCGCCCAGGCCCAGAGTTCAGGCCCCATGACCGGATCCAAAAAAAAAAAAAAAAGGAAGCTGGGTGCCAGTGGCTCACACCTGTAATCCTAGCTACTCAGAAGGCTGAGATCTGAGGATCGCGGTTCAAAGCCAGCTGGGGCAGGAAAAGTCCGTGAGACTCTTATCTCCAATAAACCACTAGAAAACTGGAAGTAGCACTGTAGCTCAAGGGGTAGAGCACTTGCCTTGAGCTGAAGAGCACAGGGAAAGGCCAAGCTCAGAGTTGAAGCCCCATGATGGACAAAAAAGGAAAGAATCAACAGGAAGGACTAGAATGGAAGAGAAACAGCCTAAGCAAATGGGCATGGAGGGAAGGGAGCACCACAGGGCTACTGGAGAGGAGGGACATCACTGGAACCGAGAGACCATCCCCCACCTCACATTTTGCTCTTCAGACTCAACTCTGATAACCCAGTATCTACAACCCTCAGCTGAGAACTTTTTTGTTGTCTGTTTAGTTTTCTTTCTCCTTTCTTTCTTCCCTCCTTTCTTCCCCCACTTTCTTTTCCTTTCCTTCCGTTCCTTCCTTCCCTTCCCTTCCTTCCTCCCTTCCTTCCTTCTTGCTGGTCCTGGTGCTTGAAATCAGGGCCTGGGCACTGTCCCTGAGCTCTTTGTGCTTAAAGCTAGCCTCTACCACTTGAGCCACAGCCTCACTTCCGGCTGAGTAGTTATTTGAAGATAAGAGTCTCATGGACTTTCCTACCTGGGCTAACTTTGAACCATGATCTTCAGATCTCGGCCCCCTGAGTAGCTAGGATTAGGTGTGAGCCAATGGCATGTGGCATGTGGCATGTGTGTGTGTGTGTGTGTGTGTGTGTGTGTGTGTGTGCATGACACCTGCTCAAGGCTAGCATTCTACTTGAGCCACACCTCCACTTTTGGCTTTTTGCTGGTTAACTGGAGTCTCATGGATTTGTCTGACTCAGCTGGCTTTGAACTAGGATCCTCAGATCTCAGCCTCCTGAGTAGCTAGGATTACAGGCAGTAGCCACTAGTGCCCAGCTGAGATTTTTTTGTGTGTGTTTTTATGGTTTTTTTTTTTAGACAGGGTAGTCCTGCTACATAGCCCTGGAACTCTTTTTTTTTTTTTTTTTGGCAAGTCCTAGGACTTGAACTCAGGGCCTGAGCACTGTTCCTGAGCTTCTTTTTGCTTAAGGCTAGCACTCTACTAGTTGAGCTACAGCACTGCTTCGAGCTATTTCTGTTTATGTGGCACTGAAGAATCGAACCCAGGGCTTCATGGATGCTAGGCAAGCATTCTATCACTAAGCCACCTTCCTAGCCCAAGCCCTGGAATTCTTGATCCTATTGCCTCAGACCCCTAAGTGCTGGGATTACAGATATGTAGCACCGTGCTGGGCAGTACATATTGGAAATCTGAAGCAAGCAAGGGTTCCCAATGTCACGTTCATTAACTGAGGGGTTGTGTCTAGTTAAAGGCCGTGCAGCTGGGACATATCAGGATCAAAATGTAGAGCCAGGATTGCCAAATAGAGCTAGAGACCAGACATCTGGACTCACCCCACCGCCCCCCCACACACACACACCCTTTCTTCTCAAAAAAAAATCTCTTCTCTCCAAAATTTGGATCCCAACTTTCCCCTCCCTCCTCCCACCCACACAACTTCTTTAGGACTTGCCTTCTTTGGAAGGTTGTAGAAACCAAGCAGGCATCACATTCACTAGCTCCTCCCCCTCTCCCCCACACCCCCAGCCCCACCCCACTCTCCTGGATGCATGGCACCCTCCTGGCATTTCTGGGCCTGTCATGCTATCTGAGCTCAGAAGCTGTGCTTGAACCAGAGAGGAGGGGGGACTTCAGGGAAACTGGGCTGGGAGAAGATTGAGGTGGGAAGCAGGGAGCCGTGCTATGATAAAGTTGAATCCGAACTGAACTGCTTTTAGCTGGGTTCCTCCCAAATCCTGGCCCCGGACCTGCACCATGGAACCAAGAAAGCCTTTGGAGAAGGACCTCAAAATGCCAAAACAGAACAAGAAAACTGCACCCAAAGTCTCATTTTCCTTGTTCTTGGAGAATTAAGAAAGCCAGGGCCTCCAGAGTGCTTGCCAGGCAAGTGTTCTTCCACCACGGAGTCTGAGGTGGTGGTGGTGGTAGACTGTGTGCAGGGATGCACAGAGGAGGCGGCTCTGACCAGGTGGTGCAGGCCAGTACAGGCTGAATGCACAGAGCCCACAGCAAGCTGCTCTCAGTCAGCGGAGCTTGAGAAGGCAAGAGATGGATGCCGATTCATCAGGCCCTTGTCTCCTTGAGGTGGCCCCAGGGACAGAGGTGCCCAAGCCGGGTTGGTATGGCACAGACCAGGCTGTGATACAGATGGACAAAGAGATGTCTTCCTATGGAAACTTCAGAACATTTTGGAGCTGACCAAATGGAACTTGCTTGAAGTATCCACTTCCTGATTGTGCCTCATCTTGCCTCCTTCTTGCCACTAAGACTTCTTTGGGTCACAGGATGTGGGCACCACCTAGATGGAGGACTTCCTCTGTCCCTTGTTCCCCTGAAGAAGGGGTACCTGCCATGGCTAGGCAATGACCACAGAGCCACAGCCTGGGCTCTCCAGGGGCTCCAGGAAAGACAGGCAGTGCAAACAAATACACAGATCGTTCAGGAGGTGACATGTGACATGGAGAACATTAGGTCTATTCCCCCCTGCCCCAGCTGCATCCCTGCAGTGATTAGAACCTTCAGCATTAGATCCCTGCAGCATCTAGAACCTGGTATACCAGGAAGTACCCTATATGCCTTCTGCCATCCCTTCCCAGGTCTAGGTATCAAGTCTCTTCACCATCCTGTGTCAGCCTCCTGGAATCTTCTGGTCTTGAGATAACCACCTCAAAGTGGGACACGAGCCAAGAAACAGCCTGCAAAATCCCCAGAGGCCTGGCCTGGTCCCCAGACTGTCACGGGTTGCCATTAATGCGCCACTTCCCCCTTTCAGTCCTTGGCAGCAGCTCCATGTGCCTGACTCATCCCAGCCCACGTGCAGTGAGGAACCCAGAATCTCTTTCTCTGCAAAGCTACTAACCTGCAGCTCTCCAAACTCTCGCGAGACCTCAGCACCAGGATTTATATTTATCCAAGGTAGCTTCATCTGGCCACTTAGGATGAGGCCTTGTTTCCTGATATGACCTCTGTGGGGAACTATGTTTTTCTTTTAGTCGTATTAGAGCTTAAAGTCAGGGCCTCACACTTGGTAGACAAGTGCTCTACCAGTCCTTTTTTACTTAGGTGTTTGCTTTTCTGATAGAATTTCCAGCTTTTGCCTGGACCAGCCTCAGACTGCATCTCCCTACCTCTGCCTCCCAAGTAGCTAGGACCCCAGGGATGTGCTTCCTAGCCAAGTTTATTTTTCAAATAAGGTCTCAATAACTTTTGTGGAACTTGCCTTGAACCTTGATCTCTACTTACCACACAGCTGGGATTATAAGCATGCATCAATACACCTGGCCCCACATGGGGAACTTTTTTGGTGGTGGTGGTGGTGGTGGTTGTGAAGCTTGAACTCAGAGCCTTGGGTACAGTCCCTGAGCCTCTTTGTGTTCAAGGCTAGCACTCTACCACTTGAGCCACAGCACCACTTCCCATTTGGAGGTGGTTAATTGGAGATAAGAGTCTCACGGGGATTTTTCTTCCTGGGCTGGCTTTGAACTGCAATCATCAGATCTCAGCTTCCTGAGTAGCTAGGATTACAACACCCAGTTACACGGGGAACCTTAAAGAAACAAATTCCCAGGCTCCATCTTCAATACTTTTGAACAAGTCTATTCGAGAGTGCAGGAAAAACAAACAAACAAAACGTGTGCTGTTGTTTTCGAAGCTCTGGTGTTATTGAAGCCATCCTTGTTCTCAATAGCCCCCACTGTCCGTCCCAAACACCCACAGACAATTGCTTCCAGAAATTGTGTCTCTGTGGCTGGTCTTCTGCCAGATCCTCTTTGTAAAGACTGGGAAAAACTGGCCTTTCTGACGATCATGTCTGGCCCTGAGCAGGTAACAGTTATTTAACCCAGGGCCTGGCAAAGCTGTGGGGCTAAGATGCTAGGAGTCCCTATCTCAGGGACCTCTCCAACCCTGCCTGCCCATTCCACCTTTCCTCCATGCCTGGCCTGGCCTTTGCTTTGCAGAAGCCAGAAGGCAGGGCAGAAGGGAGGCGAGTGGGGCTGTGTCCTTAGGCTTGGGGCTAGGGTAGAGTGGGTGCGGCACTTACCTCCAATGCAATCATCAGAGAGATGGCATCAAAAAGCTCAGGGATCAAGAAAAAGAATATTTTAGAGTGATATTTTAAAAATCAAAATTAATGCCTAACACTGATGATATTTTGATGAACGAAGTCTCAAAATTTAAAATAAAGACAGAATTATTCATGGTGCCAAGTCACTTCAGAGCCTGAGGTAAAAGGAAAATTCAGTAACAGAGAGGGAAAAAACAAAATACTCCAAACTTTGTTAAATATCCTTAGAGAGAGAGGAGATATTTCACCCATGATACAAAAACAAGAGGCTTTAAAAGAAAAAATAAGCCAGGTACCAGTGGCTCACACCTGTAATCCTAGCTAATGAGGAGGCTGAGATCTGAGGATTGCAGTTCAAAGCCAGCCCAGGCAGAAAAGTCCCTGTGAGAGTATCATCAATTAACCTTAACTCAGAAACCAGAAGTGGTGCTGTGGCTCAAGTGGTAGAGTGCTAGCCTTGAGAACCAAGAGGCTTAGGGACAATGCCTAGGCCCTGAATTCAACAACTGACAAAAATAATAATAGTAGTAGTAATAATTAATTAATGAAAAATATTGCAAAATAATAAAGAACTCTTAGAAGCCAGGTACCTGTAGCTCATGCCTATAATCCGAGCTGCTCAGGGAGGGTGAGATATGAGGATTGCAGTTCTAAGTCAGCCTGGGCAGGAAAGTTCATGAGATGCTTATCTCCAATAAACTACAAAAGCCAGAAATAGAGCTGTATCTCAAGTGGTAGAGTGCTGGCCTTGAGCAAAAACGAGCTCAGGGACAGTGCTCAGGTCCTAAGTTCAGCCCCAGGATCAGCATCAAAAAAAAAAAAAAGAGAGAGAGAGGAGGGGGGAGGAATTAAAGCAGAAAAAAAATCCAGAATTCACTAATATAAGTCCCAAGTTGAAAAGGTTCCCCCAATGACCAGCATGAGGAATGGAAAAGAACAATCATCATGATTCCCAAAAGCTGGGTTCACAGGAAACACCCCATAAACTTTCAGAGGTATATAGAAATGTCAGAAACAAGAGTGACAGCCAAGCTATTAAAGTGACACTAAATGACAAGGTGACATGCCTTCACACTTCGGGAGAAAGTTTTTTTTTGTTGTTGTTGTTTTTTATGTCGGTCAGGGGGCTTGAACTCTGGGCCTGAGTGCTGTCCCTCAGCTCTTCAGCTCAAGGCGAGCGCTCTACCACTTGAGCTACAGCACCACTTCCGGTTTTCTGGTGGATAATTGGAGATAGGAGTCTCACGGTCTTTTCTGCCCAGGCTGGCTTTGAACCGAGATCCTCAGATCTCAGCCTCCTGAGTAGCTAGGATTACAGGCATGAGCCACCAGCGCCCGGCTGGGAGAAAGTTTTTATTGTGTGTTTATTAGTCCTGGGGTTTGAACTTGGGGCTTGGGTGCCGTCCCTGAGCTTTTTTCTCGAGGCTAACACTCTACTACTTGGACCACAGCTCCACTTGCAGCTTTTTTGGGTGATTAATTGAAAATAAGAGTCTCAGAGACTTTCCTGCCCAAGCTGGCTTCAAACCACAATCCTCAGATCTCAGCTTCCTGAGTAGCTAGGATTATGGATAGGCATGAGCTATCAGCGCCTGTCTAGGAAACTCATTTTTAATCCATATATCTATATTCAGCAAAACCATCAATCAAATTGAGAATAAAGGCATTTTCAGACTTGTAAGTTCTCAAGAGAATTTTTCCTCTTATGAGAAATTCAGGAAGCACAATTGTTAAGGGTGGGGGAAAGCAGGAAAAAGAGGACCCAGGGCCAAGAGAACAGAGGAGAAACAATTTGCCTGACAGGCAGGAGCAAGGTTTCCGTGGGAAACAAAGAGCTTACAGGTTTCACTATACTAAAAATTATATTTGGGCTGGGCAACAGTGGCTCACACCTGTAATCCTAGCTACTCAGGAGGCTGAAAGCTGAGGGTTGTGGTTTGAAGCCAGCCTGGGCAGGAAAGTCTATGAGACTCTTATCTACAATTAACCACCAGAAAACCAGACGTGGTACTGTGGCTCAAATGGTAGAGCTCTCACCTTGAGCTGAAGAGCTTGGGGAGAGAGCCCAGACTCAGAGTTCAAGCCCCATGACCAACCAAAAAAAAAAAAAAAAAAAAAGCTGGGTGCTGGTGGCTCTTGCTAATAACCCTAGCTACTCAAAAGGCTGAGATCTGAGGATTGCTGCTCAAAGCCAGCTCAGGCAGAAAAGTCTCCATAAGACTCTAATCTCCAATTAACCATTCAAAAACCAGAAGTGGCTCAAAGTGGTAGAGTGCTAGCCTTGAGCAAAAAAGAGCTCAGGTGGAGATGGGGAAAAACCAGTTGTTTAGGGATACAGGTGGACCTGTTGCAACAATGAGAAGTACAAGTTGTCATGTCCAAAACGAGCTTTATAATGTCGGTCGGGGGGAGGGGGGGAGGCGGGGGGGGGGGGAAGGGGGGGAAGGAGAAGGAGTGGGATTGGGGGGGAGGGGGGAGGCTGGGAAGGGATGTGAAGTGTAAACAAAGGAGGAGGCTGCAATGCTTGGTAAGAAATGTACGCATTATCCTGCCCATGTAATTGTAACCCCTCTGTACAGTATGTTCACAAATAAAATAAAATTAAATTAAAAAAAAAAAAAAGAGCTCAGGTACAGTGCCCAGTGTCCAGGCCCTGAGGACAAGCCTTATGACCAAATAAATAAACAAGATTAAAGATATAGCAAAGTAATGGTGGCCGAGAATATAAATGTCAAATCTTCATCCACCACCAGAGGCTGTCCACAGATTATGTCTATGAGGGACCTATCAAGAGCAGCAGTTGACATGGGGAGATGGAGGTAGAAGCCAGGACAGCTCACAGGTACCATGCTGAGGAAAGGGTGAGTAGACAGTATGGAGGGACTTTTGGGTGTTTTGTTTTGTATTGGTACTAGAGCTTGAACTCAAGGCCTGTGCACTGTTCCTTAGCTTTTCCCACAGCTCTACTTCTGCCTTTTTGCTGATTAATTGGAGATAAGTCTCTCTCAGCTTTGTCTGCCCAGACTAGCTTTGAACCAGATCCTTAGAGTTCAGCTTTCTGAACAGCTAGGATTACCAGTGCCTGGCAACTCCTCTCTTTAATTGGCCCATTGGAAGGAGTGGCTGAGCCGATGCTGTGGATTCTCAGATTCCACCCCAATCTCTAGGGCCCACCCCAAAGGCTGTGTGAGGCGTGTCTGATATGTGCACCTGGGGCACCAGGGCAGCCCCCACTTTCCATGCCCCCCCCACATTCACCCAACACTTACCACCACCCTGGTCCTGTTGTCTGGCAGCGTGTCAATGGCTAAGGGGCCCCCACCCAGGTCCAGGCTCAGCTGGGTCCTGTCTGGCTCAGACACCTGTCCAGGGCTTCCTCGAGCTGTCTGATTCCAGCCCCGTGTGGTCTTCCCAGCCCATGCAGAGGCCTGGCTTTCATGGTGACCTGAGAGAAGACAGGAAACTGAGTGCCAGCAGCTCACAGTAAGGAACCAAGAGAGGGTTCAATTACAACCAGCCCACATGTTCTGCTGAGGTCTCAACACCAAAATCATCCAGTCGATACACAGCACATCCCCAAACCCATGTGCCCAATGCCACACCAGACAGCTTGCATATTCCATGCTTTCAACTCTCACCACCCCTCTGCCAGAGACAGATGCTCTCCGTTCTGTAGAGAGGAAGCAAGTTCAGAGGTTAGAGGTCACATCAAGAGCCAGAGAAAAGCTTCACATCCAGGTTGATCTGTTCCCAAAGGGGTGAGTATTCTCAACTTCTGCCTGGCTCTATTTCTAATTTTTTTTAAATAGAACTTCGATACTATGGTTCATGTAAGATAACTGAGCCATTTTATATTCTCCACAGCATTCAAGGTGGGCAACTTCTCTGCCTTCTTGCTCAGACTTAGGTTCTAAGTGTGGGGAGTGACTCTCCTGATGGACCCTCACTGTGGCTGCATCTGCATCTTAGTCTCCTCACTACCTGCATGCTTTGATCTTGGCCAAGTCACTTTCCCCATAAAACTAGGGACACAGGGACCAGCTGGCAAGGCAAACAGTTTCATCTCAAATGCTGTCTCCAATTCATTAGTGACAGCCAGCAGCAGTCAGTGAAAAGAATTCTAAAGCTTCATTTGGATTTCATAGGAGAGATTGGCAGGATCCATTAGCAATGTCTGCTACCAGCACAGAATTGGAAAAGCCTCGCCCAGGCACTAACACTTGCATGTTCTCTCCAGTTCCCTCGGGTTGTTAAATCAATTTTTTTTCCTCTTGGGGCTGGGGGTACTAGCATTTGAACTCGGGGCCTTGATCTCTTGAGCCACACCTCCAGTCTTTTTAGCTTTAGTGGTTTGGCTTTTATAGATAAGGTATCAAGAGCAGCTTTAAACCTCAATCCTCCTATCTATACTCCTCAAATAGCTGGGAGGATAGTTGTATACCACCACATTCAGATCCTTGATTGAAATGTAGGTCTCTCAAACTTTTCTCTTCAGGCCTAGCCTCCATCTTGATCCTCTGTAATCACCTCAGCCACTAAATCACATCCAACCCCTAAATCAATTCTAAATGACACAAAAAAACCTCCTTTTCCATTTGAGATGGAGATTTGCCTTCCAATTGTCTACCCACTCTGGACGTATGAGGAACCCAGCCCACCAGACATATGGATGCCATTCCTCACCCCACACCTATGATTTCATCAATGACAAGCCCATCCCGGGTTAAATGGGCCTCACTTCTCACTCTGTCAGCCCCACTCCTCCTCCCCCACCCCCCACCGCTGCCAAGGCCCCAGGATGTGGCTGTCACTCTCTCTTTTTTTTGCCAGTCCTGGGCCTTGAACTCAGGGCTTGGGCACTGTCCCTGAGCTTCTTTTGCTCAAGGCTAGCACTCTACCACTTGAGCCACAGAGCCACTTGCAGCTTTTTCTGTTATGTGGAACTGAGGAATCGAACCCAGGGCTTCAGGCATGTAAGGCAAGCACTCTACCACTGAGCCATCTTCCTAGGCTGTCACTCTTCCTGAAGCCACCACTGATGTGACCATGTGCCTGTCTCCCTTGAGTTTCCCCAGGCTTGGCTCTGCTCTCTTCAAAGAAGACTGCAAACAGTAAGCACTCAATCACTGCCTAATTGAGGACACGATGTGGGGAATTAACTCCTGGGAGCTAGCAAGGATAGAGGTAGAGGCAAGGCCTGGCCAGGACACTGCTGTGGGGCTCCAGTTTGTCATTAGACATTTTATCCAATTAAGTCATTCTTGGCTGCTGGTTCCTGCTGGACCTTTGCCTGCCCCTCTCACTTCTCTGTCCCTAATCACAACCAGATGCTCCTGGAGAAGGTGGGGAGAGGGGTGGTCCCTGACCCTCATCCTCAGGATATCCACTGGCTGCCCACGGATGGCACAGAGCCCAGGGCTAGGAGGCAGCTGCCTCCTGCCCAGACCCATGCCAGGGTGGCCTTACCCCTCCTGGGCAGGGCCTGAAGCTGCCTTAGAGACAGAACTGTTTGTGTTGGGCTGGATCTGGGTCTTTCGGCAAGCAGTTGGGGGCATGGGCAGGACTGGGCCTGGATAGGAGCTGTGTGGAACAAGGAGAGGAGCTTGGTAATCACACCATCAGTGGTACTAACCAGGAAAGATGGTGGAGGGAGGCAATGGATGGTGGGGGGAAGAGGACAGGGAGATGACACATGGGTCTTCCCCACTGACCAGGCTGGCCATACACAGCTGTAAGCTAGGGACGCTCCATTCTCCTCTGATAAGGCACTAAAATGAGGATGAGCATCACCTCCATGATCAGCCTGCTATAAGCTTCAGGTGGAGGTTTGGACAAGAGGGCTCCGGCCAGGAACAGGGACATACAGTCCAGGAAGGCAGAGAGAAGGTAGATGGGGACAGTGAGGAGCTGGGCCTCGCTTGGCCTGACCTTGAAGGGATGTCACTCAGCCACCTTCCCTCCTCCCAAATGGCTGGCATAGAACATCAGCCCTCAGCTCAAGATGGGAGCAACCACTGTACCCGCATGCACACCCAGGAAGTCTGGCAGGAAACCTCCATCCTCCCTGCTGGTACTCATGTGTGTGGCATACCTAGGCCCTTCCCCTTCATTGTCCCCAGCACTCTTCCCCAGCCTTTGTATGTGAAAGGGTCCCCTGAAGCGTTGGAGGCATGGTTCAGGGGTAGAGCGCCAGCTGAAGAGCAAAAGCAAGCTTCAGATACTGAATTGAGTGCTGGCTTTAGACAAAAGAAAAAGGAAAGGAAAGGAAAAAGAAAGTGTCCCCTGCTCCCTATATAATGTCAGGAAGTTTCCAGAACACAAGCTAGTTAGTGGTGGCCAGTCTAAGGACTGTTGCCTCTAATTGTTATAGGCTGCTACTCTGGGCTGGCACTGTTCCAGGGGCTTTAAACACATGAACTCATTTCACCTCCACATTAACTCCAGGAGATAGGTACTAGTAAATCATTCATACATGGGGAAATGGAGGCACAACGATGAAAAGAAACCTCTCAAGGTCATGCAATCATTGGGTAGCAGGATTTAAACTCAAGAAAGCTGGCTACTCAGGAGGCTGAATCTATGGATCCAGGTTTTGAAGCCAGGCCAGGCAGGAGAAATCCAAAAGACTCATCTCCAACTAACCACAAAAAGCCAGAAGTGGAGCTGTGGCTCAAGTGATAGAATGCTAGCCTTGAGCAACAGAACTCTTGGACAGCACCCAGGCTAAGTTCAAGCAGTTCTGGCACACATAAAAATAAAAAAAGATGTGGGGGAGGGGGGAGGAGGGACGGCTGGGAAGGTGGCTCATTGGTAGAGTGCTTGCCTTGCATGCATGAGGCCCTGGGTTCCATTCTTCAGCACCACATAAGCAGAAAAAGCCGGAAGTGGTGCTGTGGCTCAAGTGGTAGAGTGCTAGCTTTGAGCTGAAGAGCTGAGGGACAGCGCTCAGGCCCAGAGTTCAGGCCCCATGACGGACCAAAACAAAAAAGGATGCGGGAGCAGGGCTGGCACTGGCTTGTGTTCCTGGAGGGTCCCTGACATTGGTGCCATTGACCCTAAACATGGGAGCTAACCTGGAGACACAGTTCCCTAGCACCAGCCCAGAGAGCCAGAAGGGAGGGCTGCTAGGAGCCGCTCAGCTGCTCTTTCCTGACCACACAGGCTCCCTCCTGAAGAAACCCAGACCAGCTGGGGACCAGCTCCCAACCTGTCCCCTTCCACATGACATCCCCTGCCTCCCCAAATCCAGCCTGGCTGGGGGAAAAACAACACAAAGCACTTGATGGGGAGTCGACAGCTGTCCCCTGGCTTCTTTACAGCTTCCTCAGGTCTAACCTCAACCTTGCCTGCTGCAGAGAAAGTCCATGCTTCACACTGGAGCCTGTCAATGCTGAGAAAACAAGGTGTTCTCTACTCAGCCGGGTTATCTCTGCCTTCCTCCTCTTGGCCTTCCTCAATCTACCACCTCACCCTGACAGAAGTCAGAGCTCAGCCAGGTCTGGGTCTGGCTCCCTCCTGAAGCTTGATTTCTCATCCCCTTCCCTTCCCTTTCCTCTCCAGAGGTTCCACCCCTCATCAACCCAACACAGCTGAATTCAGAAGAGCAACCGGACTGGGGCAACAAAAGATCTCAGAAATTAACCTGTCTAATCCCTTCCTGGTTACAAAAGGGTCCCCCCTGCCTAATTATTTGCTTCTCATACATGTCTGAGAAGGAAAGGTGATCCTAAAAGGGGTAGGGGGGAGAGATCCTTCAAATCCCACAACCACGGCAATGATTTTGCCTACAGCCTGGCTTTGTAAATGGAGAAAGCCCAGAGAGGTAAAGCGTTTTGCACAGCAAATGAAACAAGCCTAGAAGCAGAGTCTCTGGTGCCTTGAAAACTGGTAGTTCTGCACCTGCAGCCTCTGAACACATTCCTTCCACTGCCCTCTGTTCACACCTTCCCCCCACCCCCCATGTACCTTCTCAACAGGGACCCAGGCTCAGCTACACACTGAGGCCATCAACCCTGATGGCAAATCCCACCTTCCCCTCCCTTGTCCTATGAAGACCCCTTCCCTCACCTGAGGGGCACCTAGGCCAGGGAGACATAGATCTCTGTCTTCTCCAGAGAAAGTATAGCTTGGGAGTCCTGCTCACACCCAATCTCGAGGTCGAGCAGTGGAAAGCCGAAAGCCACTAGGGCAGAACGGAGCAAGAGACCCGGGGGACCACTGAGGCTGGGGATGGGGCACAAGTTGCTTCTTCCCAGCCTCCTGCTTCTCTGCTGTACCCCGCGGGCTGCAGTGGCAAGTTCGGCAGCTGTGGCTGTGCTGGGGGAGAGGCAGGTGAGGGCAGGTCCCCAGGCAGACCCGGCAGGTCTCACACCCAGCCTGGGTCAGCTGGACTGGGGACAGAGAAGAGGAAAGGAAAGGGGGGGGGAGGTCCCCTAGTACTCTTTCCGTTATAATTCAGCTTGGTCCCCTAGAGCAGCCAGGGGGTCCCCACCGTTCCCACTCTTCCCTGGGGGCCACAGCCTTACAGAACCCCCTCCAGCGTCTTTCCAAGGAGGTAAGGAGGCGTCGCTGTCCAATGCGATGCCTTGTACCCCTCGGGTGTTTGGGAAAGTGGAGTCCCTCCTCCTCACTCCCCCAGCCCAGGCCTCCCGGACCACAGACTTCCCCATCGGGTCCGCACCTGCCTGCGCCCACCCCGCCGTTCCGGTGTCTCCTACCTGCTCGGGGCTGGGGGTTCAGCGCGCTGGCCGCCCCCCTGAGCACCAGCACCAGGAACCAGAGATCACCCCGCATGGTGGGCGCCGGGCTCGCCCCCGGCCCGCCGCGGGGGAGGGGACCGGGCCGGGCAGGGGCGCACAGAGCGCGGGGCGCACGGAGCAAGCGGAGCGGCGGCGCTGCGGCCTGGGGAGCCAGAGCGCGAGCCACGCAGGGGGGAGAGGAGGGAGGCGGGGCCGGGCGGGCGCCCCGACTTCCCCGCCTCCCCGGGGCTCCGAGGCGGGGCAGGGAGGGGGTGGCGAGGGACTGGGCTGGGGACCCTCGGCCTGGGTTTCCTCCCTCTCCTCCAGAGCTGCCTCCACCCGCCCTGCGCTGTCGATGAGGGTCCTGCGCCCCTCCCCCGCTTCCCAGGGAACGCAGGAGGAAGGCCCAGAGGGAGCCCCCCTAACCCCAGCGCCCCCTCCTCCAGGCAGCGCGACTCTCTGAGCGGACCCTCGGAGTTCAGAGGGGCTGCGATGTTAGACACGTCCCCGAAACGACCCCACCGCCAGGACCCCAGCTGTACCCCCACAGCGGCCCGATTCCACTCCCCTCCCAAACTCCTTCGAGACCCCGTCCCACCCCCAGCACGGCAACCTAGGGGGTGCCGGGGTCTGGATCCCCTCCACACACTCTGAAATTGCACGGGCCCCTCCCCGCGCACCCCCGGTCACCACCCGGCTCTGGGGACACAGTATCTTTTTTTTTTTTTTTCTTTTCGCTTCCAGGACAGAATAAAAATACCCGCAACTTAGGAGATTTAATAGACGGCAGGCAATCAGGTCAGGACGCGGAGGCGCCTCCGACCTACTTCGTGGGAAAAGCCAGGAGCTGGGGGCGCCGGCGTGGGCGGGGGAGGGGCCCCAGGCCTGGGGACCTTCACGATCGCCATAGGAAGAATGTGGGTGCTGGACTTCCTGGGGTGGGGGGGTGGATGTCCTCGGAAGGAGGGGGCCGGGTGGGGCGAGGGGAGGGACAGTGTAAGCTGGAAGGAGCAAATTGCCTGTCACCGAGGTCAAAAAGAAGCCCTGAGGAAGGAAGCAAAGCCCCCCCCCTCCCCGAATCCCAGTTCCTCCTTCCTCAGGACCCAGGGTCCCGGGAGGCCGCCCTCCTCCAGCCCTAAACCTCCGATCCTCGGAACTCTGGGACCGTTAAGGTAGGGCTGGATGTCTAACTTAAAGCCCAACTTGACCGACTCCCAGAGATCAAATGGGCTCGGTTTGCAGCGGTGGCTTCTGACTGCCCTCCAGTGGACACGTGGTGAGCCGCAACGCTCGGCGTTTTGAGGTGAATCGCCCCTTTCCCCCGCGCGCGCCCCGAGTCTCCCCACGTTCCCCCGCTACCCCTTACCTTCCTGCCAGATCCTCTCTCCCCGGCCTGCGCAGGCGCGGTGCCCACCTCCAGCGCTCGCCCCCGCCTTGCACCTCGTTGGAGGTGAGAGCGCCCAGGATGGACTTTCAGATCCCTACAGAATCTCCGAGCCTGGCGTGTCAGAGGTCCATCTTATAAGATGTAAGTGGGGCTCAGAGTTACTGTTTGCAACTTGGAAATCGTTGAGAGCAAATGACTTGCACGTGTTTGAAATGTGTAGCACTCGAGCATCGTCAGAGTCACCTGGGGCGCTTATTAAAACCTATTTCCAGGTTTCTAGGAAATGTGTTTCATACCCGTGTATCGAATTCCAAGGCCGGGGAATCTGCATTTCTAACACGAACGCAGGTGGTGCATATTTTTACAAACACCACTCTAGAAATTCCCAGTTTCAAGAGAAGAAAATAGAAAGGGAAGGGGGCACCCGGATTTGAACCGGGGACCTCTTGATCTGCAGTCAAATGCTCTACCACTGAGCTATACCCCCTCTGCCGGTGGCCGGGCGCTGGTAGTTTCTTAGTGCTACGGCTGCGCAGGCGCAGTGCGTCCCTACCAAAAGTAGGGAAATAGTGTCTCGGAGATTTTCAAGAAACCGGCTAGATCCATCGAGATCGCTCGCTTGGAAACCGGACGCGTTTCCCAACGCTCTGAGCTAAAGATTCCTATTGACGATGGAAGGAAAATGGAATCAGAGAGTGTGCGGGTCTCCGAAACCCTTTCCGGGGCGCTTCCCCGGCTGGCCGGAGTCCCCTGCTCCTCGGCGTCCCGTTCTCCCTTGCACAAGCTCGGGCAGCCTCTCCCGCCTCCCCTTTCCTTTCTTAGGCCGTTCCAGGATCCTGGAAACTTAGGCTTCCCTTTGAGGGGGAGCAGGGGGTGACCCGCACTCGGGGTGCACAGGCGACACCTGTCATTCCACGAGGGGGTTGTTCGGCGCGTCCTCCCGGCCGTGCCCCGTTGGAGGTACACAGACCGACCGATGGCAAGCGCGGGGATGGAAGTCCCACACACCCGTACCCACGCGTAGAAGAGTGAAGGGCCCCAGGCTTACTCCGTTCCGATTTGCCTGACGACATCTAAGCGTGGCCAGGGATACTCACACAAAACATTAAAAGATATAACCACAGAGGGGGCACCCGGATTTGAACCGGGGACCTCTTGATCTGCAGTCAAATGCTCTACCACTGAGCTATACCCCCGCGGTGGTAACACAGCTCCATTTGAATACACTTTGGTAGCATGAGGGTGTAACGTTATCTAATCTTCCCTGCGCTTTTGATCTGAAGATTCCTTGAGTATAAACTTCATGTTATCAGGAATGCCCTTCAGCTTAAAGCACCTAAGCCAGCCCCCTGGCCACATGATCCTTTGCGGCAGCCTCCCCTTCCCCCCCCCCCCCCCCCCCCATATTCTGAGAGCTTTAAAGACCAAGTCAGTTTGAGGAACAGTCAGGTAGAAAAGATGAACAATTTTCAACGATATTTATTACTACATCCGCATCTTTAAAAAAAAAAATCCTAATGCAATGTAAAGGGAAAAAAATCATGATGCAAAGACAAACAAAATAAATAGTCCCCATAGGAAGCTGGAACCCTTGGGAGGAGTGGGGTTCTCAGGGAAGGACGCTGGAAGGGAAGGGAAGGGATAGCACCTGGCGGCTTAAAGCTCAAGCCCTTTGATCAGAGTAAGCACCTCAGAGGCAAGGGTGAAAGGGTGTAAAAGGTCCCTCCCTGTTTGGGTGCTGGGCTGCACTTCCCCATTCCCCAACACACCCCGCAGCTCCCCTGGGGTCTCCAGAACACTGAGGTTGTAGAATGGATGACAACTTTGCCAGAGCAACTTAGGGTCTGTGGACTCGCTCCTCTGTGGCAGTTGGCGGTGACAACTGTCCATAGCTGCTCGGCAACCACCAGTGAATCAGAGAAAAGCACAAAAGTCACTTGGGTTTCTCATCCACACTGAACTGTGCAGAATGCCCATAGTTTCCAGTGGGCCTGGGGCTGGGCCATCATTTAGCAGAGGCCTGAGACTGCATCCACTGGAGCCCGGCAGGCAGCCTGTGGGAGGGAAAAAGGGGCAGGGGATTAGCACTTCTGTAAGGTGATGGCCTTGAAGGCTAAGGCCTTGGCTGGAGCAGACTAAGGGAGCAGCCAAGGTGACATGCAGTCATTTAATATCCAAAGGCAACTGACCTGAGTTCTTATATCAAGTACTATCTGGGTCAGGGGCAGAAATTTCTTTTTTGGGGGTGGGTGGGGGGTCGTGGGGCTTGAACTCTGGGCCTGGGCGCTGGCCCTCAGCTCTTCAGCTCAAGGCTAAGGCTCTACCACTTGAGCCACAGTGCCACTTCCAGTTTTCTGGTGGTTAATTGGAGATAAGAGTCTCACAGACTTTCCTGCCTGGGCTGGCTTTGAACTGTGATCTTCACGTCTCAGCCTCCTAAGTAGCTAGGATTACAGGCGTGAGCCACCTGTGCCGGTCAGGGGCAGAGATTTCCGACATAAAGCAATCACATTCTCTGATGTTTACTGGCTAGCAGAGGCATAGGTGTCAAGCTAGTGCTCCAAGTAGTAAATCCACAAACCATGCTTCAGTGATTGTGAAGGAGATGTACTAGGGCCTCTGGGAGTCAGGGAAGGGTCCTCTGAGGAAGCAAACTGGAGTCCCACCTTGCTGGGTCCCTTAGCAATACCTCTGGGCAAGCCTGGGTCTCTGTCCCAGCTGTTGTCACTAGTGACAGTGCAGGATGACTTCAAATGCCAGGGAAGAAGCTTCACAAGGAACTTCTCCCATGAAAGAGTAAACAAGCTCAAAGCAAGATGGAATGCGTCATCTCCAGGCCCTGGCATGTGGGGAGTACTTAGGAAATACTGGTTGGACCAAACTGACTATAGGTTGGGGGAAGGGAGGGCCTTCTTAACAGAGAGGGGAAAATATACTATCAGAAATCTGTGGTTCCTTAGCCAGGGGCCAAGGGCTCACACCTGTAATCCTAGCTATTCAGGAGGCTGAGTCTGAGGATCATGGTTCAAAGCCAGCCTAAGCAGCAAAGTCCTTCAGACTCTTATCTCCAATAAACCACCAGAAAACCAGAGGTGGCACTGTGGCTCAAGTGGTAGAACACTAGCCTTGAGCAAGAGTTCAGGGACAGTGCCCAGGCCCAGAATTCAAGCCCCACAACTGAGAAAGAAGGAAGGAAGGAAGGAAGGAAGGAAGGAAGGAAGGAAGGAAGGAAGGAAGGAAGGAAGAAGGAAAGAAAGAAATCCATCAGGCACTGGTGGCTCACAGCAAGAAAGAAAGAAATCTGTAGTTCCATCAGATACTGGTGGCTCACACCTGTAATCCTAGCTACTCAAGAGGCTGAGATCTGAGGATCATGGTTCAAAGACAGCGTGGGCAGGAAAATCCATGAGATCTTTATTCAACTAACCACCAGAAAACCAAAAGTGGCACTTTGGCTCAAGGTGGTAGAGCACTAGCCTTGAGCAAAAGAGCTCAAGGACAGCACCCAGGCCTTGAGTTCAAACCTCAGGACAGGCACAAAAAGGAAATCTGTGGTTCCTTGGACTAACTGGCCTAACGCATCTTCTTCAAAAAAGGACTCTGGGGGTGATACTGGCAGCCAAGTTTCAGGAGGCTGAGGCAGCAGGCTTTCCAATTTGGAGCCAGAAAGAAAGAAAACACTGGGTTCCTAGCTTGCTACTATTCTATTCAAGAGGTCCAAGAAAAGGGAACTGTCCAAAACCAAAGGAATGTACTTTTGGGGTAGCCCAACTCATTCATACCCTGAAAGTATTTGCTGGGTTTTATACTACTCTGCTCCTTTGACTTTCTACACAGAGTAAGTGACCTCATTTCTTGAACAACTACTGTGTGCCAGGTATTATTCTGGGAATTGGAAAAATAGTTTCCTTCTCAGCAGCTTCCTTCTGCCATCTTATTAAAAATACAAAATCCCCAGCTCAGTAGTAAAGCCTGAGGTCCTCCGGCCTCCATCTCTCAAGTGCTGGGATTACAGGTGTGCTAGGATTGCGTATCACAAGGGGCAGGGCTATGTGTCTGCTTGTTCACTGCTGTTTCTCCAGTACTCAGAAAGATTTGACGAAACAGTGCCACCATTTCCTCTCTGCAGAAGCTGTAGGGATGGCAGATCAAAAAATCCAATGTCGGAAGAGTCAATGACTTCGACTGGAAGGTTTGTCCCTTGAGCCTTTCCATGATCATCTCCTTTGCTTTGTTGAGGTGTTGGCTCAAGGGCAACCTCCTGGGAAATGTTATTGCTGCCCACCAGGATCCAATCAGACCAGTCCCTGCCCACCCCCCATCATTCTTACCCAGTTTCACTTCCTTCTCAACACTTCCTAGTTACTAAAATGATGGTTCCTCTGGGGAATGCTACCTCTCACTATTAACAGCCCCCAGGCAGCAGAGACTCTGCCCTGCCCACAGAGCACCCACCGCACTCAGGCTGTGGACAAGTGCTCATCTGACTGAGGCCAGAGCCAATAGGGAACCAAATTCTGAGAGGAGGAATGACAGAGGACAAGATCTTGTGGTCCATCATCCCACGCATGGTCCAGGTTCTGCAGGAGGGGGTTGCCACTGACCCTTCCCCCGTCAGAGCACAGCAGCCTTGGATGTGCCATGGGTGATCTTTGATGGCACTGAGAGAGAGGAACTGAGAGATCTCTGCCGCAGTCATGGAGTCCTTCACATCCTGCTTGTTGGCAAAGATCAGGACTGAAGCATCTCGAAGTGCCTGTAGACAGAAAAGCCCTAGTCAAGTCCAGGCACTGGTGGCTCATGCCTGTAATCCTAGCTACTCAGGAGGCTGAGATCTGAGGAGCACAGTTCAAAGTCAGTCCAGGAAGAAAACTCCATGAGACTTTTATATTGAATGAACCACCACAAAACTGGAACTATGGCTCAAGTGGTAGAACACCAGCACAAAAGCTAAGAGAAAGTCCTCTATCCCTGACTTCAAGCCCTCATAACAGCAGAAAGAGAGCAAGAGAGAGAGAGAGAGAGAGACAGAGAGAGAGAGACAGACAGACAGAGACAGAGATACAGAAACAGAGACAGAGACAGAGACAGAGAAGAAGCACCTTGCCCAGATCCCCACAGTAAGAAGTGCGACCAGGCACTGGTGGCTCACACCTATAACCCTAGCTACTCAGGAGGCTGAGATCTGAGGATCATGGTTCAAAGCCAGCCTGAGCAGGAAAGTCTGTAAGACTCTTATCTTCAATTAACCACTTGAAAACTGGAAGCGAGCAGAGTGGCTCAAAGTGGTAGAGCGCTAGCTTTGAGCAAAGAGCTCAGGGACAGTGCCCAGGCCCTGAGTTCAGCCCCAAAACAAAACAACTCTGGCTTCTGTGATCACTGTGTTGAGGGCACTGCAATCTTTCATCTGGGACAGATGAGAGAGATGCTCTCAGCCTAGGGCATTGGGAACAAAGCTCAGAGAGACTATGTGATTGGACTAAGGACACACAGCTAGACCCACTGAGCCTTCTCCTTACCTCATGGGCCAGCATCTTATACAGCTCCTCACGAGTAGTCAGCAGCCGATCTCGATCTGAGCTGTCAATCACGAGGATGATAAACTGGCCAGCAGAGGAAAGCCATGAATGGTGGGGCTTTCTTTTTGGAGAACAGATTTCTATCCACAGTGCTGCCCACTGGCCTCTGCCAGCCCCACAGGAAAGGAACTGTACAGCCTGGTTCTCTTTTATCTGCCTTTCTGTCCAGACAGAATACCCGTACCTGATGTACACGGTGGGTGGTGCTAAGCCCTGGAGATTCCTGGATCCATTTAGGCCTCATGATCACCATAGGGAATCGTTATTATTATGACTCCCATTTTATAGACAAGAACAAGGCCCAGTGAGATGAACTACCTTGCCCTGAGCCACATAGCTTGTGAGTAACAGTGCTGGAATTCAAACTGCTTTGTCTCACTTCAAGAATTAAACCGTGGAGTTTGACTTCTGCCACGGAGACAAAGGGCCTCTGCCATGCAGAATATCAAATAGAAAACTTCTAGAAGCAGGCTGGCCTAGAACTCATAATCCTTCAGCTTCAGCCTCCCAACTAGCTGGGATACAGATACGCACCATCATGCCCCACCTAGGATTCAAAAAAATGTTGATAGATACTGCACTATGTTACGTACTGGCACACATGCATTAGCAATTGTTCTGTTGTTATTTAATTTCCATCATGACTTGGAGAAGTTCTTAAGCTCTGACTTCATAGGCAGCAGAACGGATATTCAGAGAGGGTAAGTGGGCAAGCTAACATCACACAGCTGCTTGGAGATCCCCCACAGGCCTGGTGTCCTCCTCACCTCTGTGTTGGCATAATAGACATTCCAGCTGGAGCGCAGAGCCTCCTGCCCCCCAATGTCCCACATGAGGAAGTGGGTCTTCTGAACAACAATCTCTTCCATGTTGCTACCAATGGTGGGACACGTGTGAACCGCCTCATTAGTCAGGCTAGAGAGGCAGGAGAAGAGTCAGCCCAGCCTACTTCCAGCTCTGACCACCACCGCCCCCCCATCTCTTATTCCCAAAATGCATAGCCTAGTCTAAGTCAGAATAACTCAAACAAGCTTAACCAAGCACCTGCTGGGGAAGCTGGGACAAGGGTTGACCTAGGGAAAATGAAGGCAGAAGTGAGATCAAGTAGTGAGCAGGCTTGGATGCCACAGAAGGGAAAGTCTTTAGGGCAATCTCAAATTTTCATATGTAGTTGAATCATGGGAAAGCCTTGTAAAAATGCAGGTTTTTGATTCAATGTGCTGAGCTGCAGTGAGGTAAGTTCTTACTCTGCAGCCCACACTGGCCTAGAACTATAGATCCTCTGGTCTCTGCTCCCCAAGTGCTGGGATGGCACATTTGGGCCATCACTCACAGTACCCAGGGTTTTTTGCATTTCTTACAAGCTCTTAGATACTGTCCTTGCTTCTGGTCTGTGGACCACACTTGGAGTTGCATGGGCTTGGGAAAAAGATGTAAGTAAGTGCCATAAGACAAATGCCCCACTCCCAGTGACATGGAATAGACGCACATGTATGTGAAGATTGCTTGTGAGCTGGGCCCTGGGGCCTCATGTCTGTAACTGTAGCTACTCAGGAGACTGAGATATGAGGCCACTGCTTCAGCCACACAGACTCTCTGAGCCACCCAGGTAGCAAAGTCCATGAGACTCTTACTTCAAATTAACCAGCAAAAAGCCAGGAGTCGAGCTGTGGCTCAAGTGGTAGAGCACCAGCCTTGAGTAGAAAAGCTAAAGGACAGTGTTCAAGCCCTGAGTTGGAGTCCCAGAAGCACATACATACAAAATGAATGCTTTTCAAAGCTTATAATGTTGGTTAGGATGAGGAGAAAATCTGGGAGTGACAGGGACATTTACTCTGCACTGCTTGAATTTTTTCTGCTCTAATCTTATATTTTGGCCATCCTGGATTTTGAACTCAGGACCTCACGCTTGCCAGGCAGGAGCTCTACCACTTGACACCCTCCCCCCAGCAACTTTTAGATTTTTCAAAAATATTTACACAGGGGCTGGGAAGGTGGCTCAGTGGTAGAGCGCTTGCCTTGCATGCCAGAGGCCCTGGGTTCGATTCCTCAGCACCACATAAGCAAAAAGAAAAAAGCTGGAAGTGGCGCTGTGGCTCAAGTGGTAGAGCGCTAGCCTTGAGCTGAAGAGCTGAGGGACAGCGCCCAGGCCCAGAGTTCAAGGCCCCACAACCGGACCCCAAAAAAAAAAAAAAAAAAATTTACACAGGGGTCAGGAAGGTGGCTCAGTGGTAGAGCACTTGCCTCGCATGCATGAGGCCCTGGGTTCGATTCCTCAGCACCACATAAGCAAAAAGAAAAAACCGGAAGTGGTGCTAAGGCTCAAGTGGTAGAGCGCTAGCCTTGAGCTGAAGAGCTGAGGGACAGCGCCCAGGCCCAGAGTTCAGGCCCCATGACCGACAAAATAAATAAATAACATTTACACATACTGCTTTTTTCAGGAAAGTCTTTGTTCTAGCTCCACAAAGTACAAGCTCCTTAAGGGGAGAGAGGCCATCGTGAGCGCGAGCCCAGCAGCGCAGCCCTGAGCACGTGTGCAGCTCTGCTGGACTGGGGTCTGCAGGGTGAGTCCTCCCCCGGGAGCTGGGGTGGAGGCTGGAGACCCAAGTTAACCTGTGCAAGGTGCGGGAAAGGAGGCCGGTTTCTAGACCTGCCCAGATTGTAACAGGGTGTGCGCGTGGCCCAGGGTGGAGGGCGGAGGCCGTGGCATCTGGAGCTGCCCACAGCTGCAGGGTTCCAATGCCAGGCCACGACGCCAGGAACCTCATCCTCATTCCCATCACCCTTCCCTCCCGGTGGGTACAGAACCAAGGGGAGGGCTTTGGCGATTGGCCCAAGTGCCTGTCAGTCTACTGGGAGGCCCCGCCCCCCCTCCCCGCCTCCTCTCCGCCCCCTCCCTCCCCACCCCAGACACTTACAACTGATAGAGAATGGTGGTCTTTCCTGCATTGTCCAGCCCGAGGATGATGACTTTGTGTTCTGGAGGCATCCGAGGGAAAGGCAGGGTCATATTCAAACCCGGTGATTAACTAAGGGCTCATCCCTCCTCCCTAGTGTTCCAGGGGGGTCTCTGCCCACCTCACCACTTTCTACTTCCCACCTATGCTGCCCTGGGTCAGCGGATAAGACAGTCCCCCTACCACCCACATTTCTAGAAAAGGGACTGGGGCGGGGGGCAGAGGGGGTGAGTCTGGGAGGCTCTGGGCTTGCCAAGGGGTCGTGGGAAAGAGACAAACCCTAAGTCACAATTGCGGAAATCCGGCAGTGATCCACCAGCCCAGCGCCGTTTAGTTGGGGAAGAACGAGGCTTTTCTAGCCCGGCACCCTGGCACATGGAAGCGCGGGGACCCGAGGACAGGGCTGGCACAAGGATCGAGGAGACCCCCACCCTACCCCACCCCAAGCAAGAGAAGAACTCCACATAGGACTCTAGGAGTTCAAGGATCCCCAGCACCCCTGCCTCAACGACCCTAAACCGGGGAGCCCCAGGAGACAACGAAATCAAAGAGATCACGAGGTGCTCTGTGCACCCCTTACCCTGGTTCCCGAAGATGCCCATCAGCTTGGCGATCAGTTGTCCCATGGCACCTCCCAAACCAAGTAGCAGTAGGAGTCAATCGTCTCTCTCTCTCAACCCAGTCTCACTTAAGTTTTGGGAGCCCCGCCCCCAGGGCAGAGCCAATCGGGTTTTGCCTATGAGATTGGGGAAACCCTCGTGCCACCGGCTCCACCTGGGAATCCCCTGGGAGAGGGAGGGCTGGCATGAAAGGTTATCGTGACCATATTCTGTTTGACCTGGACCCTGGAGACGCAAGGAAAAGGGAGTCTCAGACTCTATAGCCTTCCCTCGCCCTGAGAAAACTCTGACAAGTTCTCTGGGCGTTCTGCTGCTTCACTGCAAATCACTGCTGCCAGCTCTCCCTCCCCTAAGAGCCATTGCTAGGGCAAGACCCTAGATTAAAGTAAAGACCCAGGTGACCCCAGGCACCTACCAACTGTGAGACACACAGGGATCTCTGATCCCCTCTGATGTGGGAGAATATTCCAGTCTTAAGAAGTATTCTAGTTATTCCAGTCTTGGGGCCTTATGTTATCTCCTGGGAAAGGGCAAGGTCCCTTCTCCACCTTCAGGTCCCTCTCAGGAAGTTTCCAGGAGAAACCGAGGTCTCTTCTACACACCACTGACAAACGATCTGGTCAGGCAGTTGATCTTAAGAATGGTGTCTGAATTCAGACAGGGCTAGAATAGAAATCTCTAGCAGAGACCCTGCAGTAAAGACCCAGGTACTAAAACCCTGTGGAGGAGCTCACACCTATAACTGCAGCACTGAGAAGGCAGAGACGGGGATGTAGAGTTCCAAGCCTGCCCAGGCTACATAGCAAGACCCTTAAAAACAAACAAACAACAAAAAAAAAACCCCACAAACTCATGTAAAACATGTGCACATTCATGTGGAACCTACCTGATGCCAAACCATTCATAGACAACCTGCTGCTGGGTTGGGGTTTTGTATGTGGCAGAACAGCTCCCTTGCTGTGATCTATTGAAAGTCAGCCCTCTACACAAAGGTTTGTTATAAGCAGATTAAAAAAAAAAAAACTAAATAGACAGCTGGGAGCCAGTGGCTCACACATAGTCCTAGCTACTCAGGAGGCTGAGATCTGAGGATCACGGTTCAAAGCCAGCCCGAGCAGGAAAGTCTATGAGACTCTTATCTCCAATAAACCACCAGAAAACTGAAAGTGGCACTCTGGCTCGAGTGCTAGAGCGCTAGCCTTGAGCTGAAGAGCTGAGGGACATCGCCCAGGCCCAGAGTTCAAACACAAAGACTGACAAAAAAAAACAAAAACAACTAAATAGGCAAACATATAAAGAAATAAATAAGAAAACCCCCAACAGAAGAGAAACATATGAGGTGATTTTTCTTTTTCTTTTTCTTTTTTTTTTTTGGTCGTGAGGCCTGGGCGCAGTCCCCAGCTCTTCCACTCAAGGCCAGCACTCTACCATTTGCACCACAGCGATGCTTCCAGTTTTCTGATGGTTTATTGGAGATAAGAGTCTCACAGACTTTCCTGCTCTGGCTGGCTTTGAACTGTGATCCTCAGATCTCAGCCCCTTGAGTAGCTAGGATTACAGGCATGAGCCCCTGGCGCCCAGCTGCTGCTGCTGCTGCCTCTGCTGCTGCTGCTGCCTCTGCTGCTGCTTCTTCTTCTTCTTCTTCTTCTTCTTCTTCTTCTTCTTCTTCTTCTTCTTCTTCTTCTTCTTCTTCTTCTTCTTCTTCTTCTTCTTCTGTCTCACAGTATATTCTTTTTTCATTTTGTTGGTTAGGGGCTTGAACTCAGGGCCTGAGAGCTGTCCCTGAACTTTTTCTGTTAAAAGCTAGCACTCAACTACTTTGAGCCACAGTGCCACTTCCATTTTTCTGGTGGTTAATTGGAAATAACAATCTTAGACTTTCCTGCCCAGATGGTTATCTTCAGATCTCAGCCTCCTAAGTAGCTAGGATTACGGGCAGGAGCCACCAGCGCCCGGCCAAACCTATAGCCTTTTTTTTTTTTTTTTGCCAATCATGGTGCCTGAACTCTGGGCCTGGGCGCTGTCCCTCAGCTCTTCAGCTCAAGGCTAGTGTTCTACCACTTGAGCCACAGCACCACTTCCGGCTTTGTTCTTTTTGCTTATGTGGTGCTGAGGAATCGAACCCAGGGCCTCATGCATGCAAGGCAAGCGCTCTACCACTGAGCCACCTTCCCAGCCCCACCTATAGCTTTTTTGTAGTCCAGATTGACTTTGACCTCATGATCCCTCTACCTCAGCCTCTAGAGTGCTGGGATGATAGGTGTGAACCACTATGCTTGGAGAGAAACATTCTTCTGTTGGTCTTTTGGTTTTAGTTTTGGTTTGGAGAGGACTCAAGTGATCCTCCTACCTCAGTTGCCTGATCAGCTGGACCACAGGTGCCAGAAGTAGGCAGGCCAGTAGTAAGGCCAGAAGTACAGGAAACATGAGCCAAAAGAGAAACAGTAGGCCTGGTGAGAAGAGGGAGAGAAAAAAAAACGAAGGTTGTTGTTTGTGAATTTCCTTCTTTGCATAAACTGGGAAAACCCCAAAAAACACAAGAGAAGTGGGAAAAACACAGCAGTTTCAGGCTGAGAAAAGTAGAGTCTCAGACACCATGCTGATTCTGTCACCCTAAGAAAACACTGAAGTTGTCTGGGTGTTCTGCTCCCCTGCCTTCAAATCAAGGAGAAAGAGACTGTGGTCATCACATTCCACCTCACTGCCACTGTCCTCCCACAGCCCACGAGGGTTTCCCTCCACTGACAAGTAATTTTTTAACTGGTCCTCACCTTGTCCAGAGCATCTTCTTCATGCCCTATTAGTATTCCAAAAGCAAAGGTCAGGGACTCTTACTCCCTAACTCAGAAGCTTTCAATAACCATCCACTGCCCTCTGGCTCCAGAGCAGCCTCCTATTCTCATATTCAAGAGCCTCCATGAATAGCTTCCACCTGCATTTGTACATTTATCTCCTGGGTTTTGCATTCACTGGTTCTTGCCCACATGGGCCTAGCTCTTCCAAATGTGCCTTTGTTTCTGCATTTCCTCCAGGTGCTCTGAAAGGGACTCCAGCTACCCTGTGTAAAAGCCACCTGCTCACACAAGCTTGGCTTGGTTTCTCTAGCAACGTGGAGCCACTTTTTACAAAGAGCCTATAGATTTCCTGGCCTGCTTCCTTCAATCACACATGACTACTGCTAGGAATTGTATCTTTGAAATATTTGTATGTTTGAATTTTTATATGTTTTGGCATTGTGTGTATGTTGTGTACCAGTACCGGGACTTGAACTCAAGGTCTAATTCTCTGGCTTAGCTTTTTGCTCAAGGCTGGTGCTCTACCACTTGAAGCATAGACTCCACTCCTGGCTTTTTGTTGGTTAATAAGAAACCATTGGATTTGTCTTCCCAGGCTGCCTTTGAACTGGGATCTTCAGATCTCAGCCTCCTACATAGTTAGGATTATAGACACAAGCCACCAGTGCCCTGATAGAATTTGTATCTTATTCACCAGTGCATGTTCCCTTCCTGCCTGGCCCAGAGCCTGGTTAGTTAGAACTCTGTTGCTATTGGGTTGACTTAGAATGAGTAAGCTGCAGTCTGAAAATATGTACTTGGAATGTTAAAAGAAAAAAGAAAAAAAGAACGTGAACACAAACGTGAGAGAATTGAGGAAGAAGGAAAAGCTTGTGGAAAGAAAGCAGAGGGAAACTGCTCACTCAGCACAGATATTCATGCTCCTTGGCTTGACTTCCAGATCCCATGTAGGTGGATTCCATTTCGGCCCTGGAAAAGAACAAGTGGGACTGGAGCTAAAAGTCAGTATGGGGCACAGAAGAGTGCTGGGGGCAACAGCAGTATTGTAAGCATTCCTACCATATTTTGTGATTTTTTGGGGGGTGGTGGGAGAATGTTGAGAAAGACATGTCTTCATGCACTGAGTATCCTCCACCAAATGCAAAATTGAAAGTGACCCTCTGGCCTGCCTGGCCAGCATGAGTACCATAAAGGAAGAAAGGAAGTGCTGCACTGAAGAGCTTCCTCCAGGTAGATGCAGTGATACACAACTGTAATGCCAACCTTTGAGAGACTGAGGCAGAACGATTAAACCATACCTGTAATCCTAGCTACCCAGGAGGATGAGATCTGAGGGTATCGGTTCAAAGCTAGCCCAGGCAGGAAAGTTATCTGTAATTAACCACCAAAAAGCAAGAAATGGAGCTGTGGTTCAAGTGGTAAAGAGCTAGCTTTGAGCACAAAAAGTTCAGGGACAGTGATCAGGCTCTGAGTTCAAATCCCATGACTAGTGGCATACACACAAAGAAAGTTTAGGGTCAGCCTGAGCTATAGTGAGACCTTATCACTAGGGGTTAAAAAGCCTAACTCTGCAGGGAGGCCCAGAACCTAGCTCTTGGTGGTGGTGGGATATTCATTTATTTATTCATTTGACAATTTATGTATTCATTTACTCAGCAAATATGATTCAGGAAACAGACCAAGTAGACAAAACACCTGGGCCAGAATTTAAAGTCTAGAAACACACACACACACACACACACACACACACACACACACACACACACACACACACACACACACACACACACCCTCTTCTGAGAGACAGGTGGAAAGGTTTGGAAGGTGAGTCATTTCTCTAAGGAAGCCATCACCGCCACTAACACAAGACTTCTTGTAGGGTACTGGGAAAGAGCACCCCTTGGACCTTGGGCCATGGAGGCCTTAGCTCAACTCACTTCATTTTAGGACAGTGAAAACCTTAGGTCACCCCTAGGGTCTGTGGCCTGCCCCACTCCTGTTCACGCTGGGGCACGGTCCACCACAAACACAGAACTAGCTCGTCAGGGAGCTACCAGCTAGGAAGAGTCCTCTATGCCTCTGTCCCTTAGTCCCAGTGGTGACTGTGGGAGCTGGGCCAGCTGATGTCATGGCTGTTGAGATGCTCACATGTTGACAGCCACCAGCTTGCTGACTGAGCAACCAGAGTGGGTTGAGGGCTGTGGTTACCAAGAAACCAAAATCTCTCCCCATTTCTTGTATCTCTACATCAACGAGGAGAAGCCTTTCTTGCAAGTTCTGGGCAAATGTAATTTCAGGTAGAGTTAAATGAGGAGCAAATAAACATATTCAGACACCTGCTTCTTCCTCCCCAACCCCTTACCCTCCTCTGACCTAGTACACAAGAGGTGCCGAATAAATGTTTGTTCAATGAATAAACATTGACTCAAATGGAAAAGTAGTGCGAAGAGCACTGTGCTGGGAGTCAGAGACCTGCCTGCCAGCAACTTGGACACCAATCCTTTAGAAAGTTTGGGTCAGCCACCTGACATTAGGCCAGTTGCTCTTCTCAGTGACATGCTGACTGCTCATCTGGAGGGCCTTGGAGGTTTGCTGTGAAACACACGCACACACACATTGCACTGGAGCATTGAGAAGGAGGACCTAGGTGTATGCATGTTCCGGATCACCTCAGAAACTAGAAAAAAGACCAGATGCCAGTGCTCAAGCTTGTAATCCCAGCTACTCAGAAGGCTGAGACCTGAGGATCTTGTTTCAAAGCCAGCTTACACCAGAAAGGCTGTGAGACTCTAATCTCCATTTAGCCATCCAAAAGCCAGAAGTAGAGCTATGGCTCAAGTGGTAGAGGGCTAACGTTGAGGGCACAAAAAAAAAACAAAAAAAGAAAATGCAAGAAAAAAAAAAAAACGTGAGAAAGCTTGCAGCTGCTATCTGAAATAGGACACAGGTGACAGCGGTAGGAGCCGTTAGACTCCACATCCTGCCAGCTGGTAATGGCAGAGGGACCAGCCACTTGATGATTTTCTTCTTACTTCACTCAGGCAGGACTGGTGAGAGTCCCTAGTCTTCTCTGCACCCACGTCGATCATCTTCCCAACCTCAATGCTGATTCACTTTGAGCTGGGCATGAGTGGAACGGGAAGCTCAGCCCCTCTTTCTATGAGCTGCTGGGGCTCAGTGAGGCCACAGCAGACAAACAAGCACGTGCCAGGCATGAGTGAATCTCTCCCCACCACCCCCAGCCACACTTCAGTCCCCACTTCCCCAGGCTGTGCTGTGTGGGGGCGCCAGGTAAAGGTCTGAGCTTGCAGCTGAATGGGGAGCTGAGACCTGCCACGCAGTTCCTGTCAGTCCTGAAGATGATGTGTCAGAAGCATCAGAACTTTGCAAAACAACAACTCTGGCACAGCTTCCTGCACCTCCCCTTCCCGCCCCTGCAAGTGGGCAGAGCTCCCACGTGCCTTGTGCGTGTGAGGCTGTTTGAGCTGACAACCGTGTGGGGGGGACAAAGAGGCAAGCTCAGGAGGTAGCCGCAAAGGAGAGGAAGGCGGTTTTATATGTGGCAAAATATTTCTCCTACAGGAGTACAGACAAGACAGACAGATAGATGGGGAACAGAACACCAGACAGGGGCTAGGTTGGGCAGTGGTATCTTCTAACCAGTAAGTGAAAGCTGCACCCCACCCTCAGGTGAGGGTGGGCCAACATTGGCACAGGAGGTGGAGAGACAGGTGTGGGGTACCCATCCCTGAGGTGGGCAGCCGGGCAGGGCCCAGTCCTCGTTGGCACAATCGGCTCTCTCTGGCCCAGCTAGGATGCTGAGGGAGGGGCAGGACTGCTGGGCTAGAAGGATGATGAGGCGGAGGGCACTCTAGGGGAGGGGGCTACCAAGGCCTCTCCTGGGAGAAGTGGACACTAGTAAAGGACAGGATCACAAGAGGCAAGTACAGAAAGCAGCAGCAGCCAAGTCCCCCGAGGGAGACCCAGGTAGGTCCCCAGGTGACCCCTGGGGTGGTGGTCACCTCTTGGGTACCAACCCACCAGGCCTCTCCCCTGAGGCCTCAGGGTGAATGACGGTGAAGGAGCAGGTTTTTTTTGTTTTTTTTTTTGTTTTTTTGGTTTTTTTTTGGTTTAGAATGAAGCGGACCAGACTGTTCATAGTCTCCACACCCAAGTGGCACGGAGATGTGCGGGGAGCTCAGATGCAGAGTGGGCCCCCCCTCTTCTGATGGCAGCAGGCAGGAGAGTTTGTAGGCAAAGCTCATTCCTGGGTAGGCAAGGGCTGAAACATGGAGGTGGGGTGGGTAGCAGCATCTCAAGTTGCCCAGTCCTCCAAGTTCTCTGCCATGGGCTTTGCCACAGTCACAGAGGGCAGAGGATACACCTCTGATGTCTGTGTTCCCACCCAGACCCCTCCCCAAGACCACACTCCCTATGGGTGTCCAAGTTGTAGCTTTCACCTACCAGAGAATACTGCCAGAAAGCTGGGGCATGGTGATGGACCTTGGATCTGGGGTGTGGGGAAGGAGAGCCCCCATGGGGGAAGATTCTGTGGCTTCCCTCTCCAGCCAAACCACCCAACCAACCCTTCACTAATACCCCAAGTTGGGAAAAGAAGGGGCCCCTCCTCATTTAGGACCTTCACTTAAAGGCCCGAGTAGAAAGATTTAAGGAAGTGCACCTTTTCTCTTGGGAGGGGGAGAGGAGAGGCCCCCTAAGATGGGGGAAATGGGCCAGTTTAGGAAGATGGGTATCCAACAACCATCAACCACAAACAAGTAGGAAAAAACCTACTGTTGGGGCTTAAAGGCCTCCCAGGAGCTGGAATGATAACCATCAAAGAAACCCCAAACACTGAGCAAAGGCATCTGAAAGGAGGGAGACAGCGCCTCCTGGAGGCAAGACACAGCTCAGGCGGTGAGCCCCTCTTCTGGATCCCCTCCCCGGGCTCCGAGTCCTTCTCCCACTAAGCAGCCTCGGCCTCAACGGATGTAGACACCTTGCCCCCAGCCCTCCAGCTCATTCTTGTTACGCCCCAACACCGGACCCCCACCCTCTGCACAGTAGCGAGCCTTATTCCGGGCCCGGTTCCGGTTGTCGGTCTGCTCTTCCTCATAGTCTTCCTCATCCTCCCAGGAGCCCTGCCGAGCTGGTGGAGTGCCGCCCCCGGCAGGGTCTCCAGGCCCTGGCCCCTCTGAGGGGTCAGTCTCCATGTCCACACATGAGTCTCCCGGCTCGGTGTAGGCAGAGTTTCGGCTGCCGGGGGTGTCAGCATCAAACGTGTCTTGGCGGGACAATGCCCGCAGCGTGCCAGCCCGGCCTGGTGGATGGCTGCTGGGGTAAAGGCCCGGGGGCTGGCCCAGCTCTCCCGGGTACTTGTGCACGCTGGCGTGCTCCCCGGTGGCCCGTTCCAGTGGCTGGTCCCCGGAAGCAAGGTAGGGTCCCTGGTTAGCAGACAGACGGCACACACCATGCAGATCAGGCAGGCAGGGGTGAGAAAAACACACAAAGCAAGGCAGGTTAGTGACAGCACCATAATACCCAGCCTGGCTGAAGGAGAAGGGCACTGGATCTAGGGAAGGGGCACCTGGTACCTGGGCAAATGGCTTTAGAACCCAGCCAGAGGACAAGGCTGGGCACATTTGCACCACTGTTAGGGCTGGGGCACCAACTTCGTGGTAAGTCAGGACTCATGATTTCTCACAGAAACCATGGTAAGGAAGCCCCTAAACAATTAGTCACCACTTCCTCAATGCATATCATTAATGTCTTGAGGTTAATCATCATGAACAGTTCATTAGTACTGCTGCCACTCACTAGTGGTTGATTAGGTTAGTCAATCCTTCCACTTTTCCAAATACATTAAGAGATTTCAACTCAAACTCCACTGACCCTTGCTTCTTCAGCCCACACCAGACTTCAATCACAGGCTTCTAGAACCCCACGCATCTCCTCCCTGGATGAGTCTCCAGGGCTGATAGCATCCTCCCCCCCTCCCCCCCCCCCCACCCCAACAAGGATGCAAAGCTAGAAAAAGCTGATGGGTCACCTTCCTCAACTGGAGACCCCCCCCCCTTCCATGGTGGCTCAATGCTGTCATCACCAAATGCCTCCTGAAGTTGAGTTGCTGGCCATGGACAGTAGAGATTGTCAGGTAGGTTGCAAAGAGGATCAAGTTCTACACACACCCTGCCACCTTAAACTGTGTGACCCTAAGCAAATGTTTCTGCTGTGTGACCCAGTTTTCTGGAGCTCTGGGAGGAGGTAGGGAGTGCTTCTGGGGTCTCAGTGGAGAAAGAGCACAGAAGTGCTTCTTGGGGGCCTGGTAAACAAGTGGACTCTGTTGCTGAAAACAGGCTTGGAAAACAGCAGCCTGGAAAGTTTCATGGAGTTTGGCTGGCTCTACCCCCAGAACCATATACTTAATGGTATGATCTCAGATGATGGGTTGTGGCTTCCACAGGAGGAGGGTGAGGCCCAGTGGATACCTACAGGAGGGCCTTTCCTAGCTCAGCACCAACTCATAGAAGATGTTCATTCTGGGCCCTTCCTGAGGGACCAGGAAGTTAACGCTCTGACATAGCAGCAGCTTCTCTGGAGCTAATAGTTCCTGCTCTGTGGTTCTAAAAGGGGTGCGGAGGAATTGGAGATGTAGCTCAAATGGTAGAGTGTCAGCCATAAGTAGAAAACAAAAACAAACACAAGTGCAAGGCCCTGAGTTAAAATGGGTGTGGAGTCCAGTGAGTGAATCTTTCTCCTATTTTCCTCATTAGTCTCTGGCCTTTTTAAGGGCCCAATCAGGTCTCATGTCCAACGGGTAAAACCAGGACCAGGGAGGCAGCACCAGCCAGCCCCAGCCCCACCAAAAACCACAGACACCAGAAATGTGCCACTCAACCACGTTTTTTACAAAATAAAACTCTTCCCTTCCTTCCCAGTGTTCCCTGCACTCCACTCCTGGAGGGAAGGCGAGAGGGGGACCTGCTACATGGCTTGCTCTTGCTGCTGGGCCACCGCGCTGCCGCCTCTCTGAGAGGCTTCCAGCCCGCCCCAGAAGCTGAGGTTTCTCCTGAGCGAGGTGAGCACCTGTACCTGGAGGTTGGAGACCGGGGCAGGGCTGGCAGCCAGGGCTGCTGTAGCCATGGTGCGGTTCAGCAGCGGATTGGGTGGCGTGCTGCTGGGTGGGTGTGTGGCCTTCCAGTAGGCTTCCAAGTATTCGGCCAGGTGCTCACAGGCATCCTCCAATTGGTTCTCGTCCAGGATGATGTCAAACATTTCCTGCGGAGGTGGGGTTAGGGGCAGGGCTGGGATGAGCGGGGGCGTGTCCAAGGGGTTGAGGGTGTGGCCTGGGTGCAGTGGGTGGAGCCAAGGGGTTGAAGGACAAAGTTAAAAAGAAGCCTTGTGGGGGTGGCCTGGCCGGTGTCTGGTGGCTCACTCCTAGCTACTCAGGAGGCTGAGATCTCAGAATCATGGTTCAAAGCCAGGCAGGGCAGGAGTCTGTGAGACTCCTAGCTACTCAGGAATCTGAGATCTGAGAATCATGGTTCAAAGCCAGCTGGGGCAGGAAAGTCCATGAGACTCTTATCTCCAATAAATTACCACAAAAGCCAGAAGTGGAGCTGTGGCTCAAGTGGTGGAGCACTATGCAAAAACAGCTCAGGATCAGCACCCAGGTCCTGAGTTCAAGCCCCAGGACCAGGGGGAAAAAAAAAAGCCTAGGGATATGGAGAATGGGAAAGAGGACTTGGCAGACCTGCCAGAAGTCTGCTAGTGCAACTCAGCCCAACTACCTCCTTCTGGAAATAAGATAGCCATGACTAGGAGAGAGGGGGTTTCAATCCCTGCTTGGGTCTACCCTTTGTTTGTCTTTCCCAAGATCGGTCTGTATCCACAGACCTTGGCCCAGGTGTTTCTGGTCACTTTGTCTTCAGTGCAGACCAGAAGAAACCAAATACCCTTCTCCCCTTCTCCCCCAGTTCTGGGCACTCACGGGGGGACACTGTGCCAGCTTCTCTGAGGCTGCTATTTGAACATTGAGGTGTTTGGACTGAGATTTCCCTCGAGATTTGATGAGCCTCTGAAGTACCTGGTTTGGGGAAAGGAGAGTTAGAGGGACCCAGGCAATGTACCAAGGTCAGATTCTGCCTGGAGTCAGAATGGAGAGCCAGTGTTAGGACTATGGAATGTTCCATGACTCTCAGCCCTGGGCACCTCTGCAAAAATGACCTCACCGGGCCTGTGTCCACCCCACATGCATTCAGGCTGTCTATGTGAAGGACAGTAATTCTTCCCCATGCCCAACCTCGTCTATGGGCTTCATCCTCCAGCTTTGCTTCCTCTAACCCGTGTTAACAGTCATTGTGCTTTTTATTGAGATCGTGTCTAGCTAAGTTCACCCAGGCTGGCAGGCCAGAAAAGGTGATCTTTCTGTTTCAGTCTGATGAGTAGTTGGGACCACTACAGGTAGAGAGGCATGCCACCTTGACCACCTGATGTGTGCTTTCTGTACTCTCAATTCAGTCCTGACAATAATCCCATTAGTTATTATTATTAATAATTATAATTTATAATTAAAATAAATAAATTTAGTTTTAAATAAATTAAAGTTAAATTTAATTATAATCAATAATGATTATAATAAAATGCAACATTTAAAAGTAATCATAAGGAAACATAAAACTGAGGGACAGTTTGCAAAATTAACAGGGCTATACTAAGATGTCAGTGTCGTGAAAGACTAAAGAATTGTTCCACATTAAAGAAAACTGGGCTGGGCACTGGTGGCTCATGCCTTTAATCCTAGCTACTCAGGAGGCTGAGTAGCCAGCCCAGGTAGTAATGTCCATAAGACTCTTTATCTCCAATTAACCACCAAAAAGCCAGAAGTACAGCTGATCAAGTGGTAGAATACCATCCTTGAGCAAAAAAGCTAAGCAAGAGTGTAAATCTCTGGTTGAAGCCCAAGTACACACACACACACACACACACACACAGAAAAGAAAAAACAAAACAAAACAGAACAGAACTTGAAGCCTGGAGCTGGTTACTCACACCTGTAATCCTAGCTACTCAGGAGACTGAGATCTGAGGATCACAATTCAAAGCCAGCCCAGGCAGGAAAGTCTGTGCACTTTTTTTTTTTTTTTTTTTTTTTTGTGGGGCCTGAACTCTGGGCCTAGGAACTGTCCCTGAGCTCTTCAGTTCAAGATGAGTGCTCTACCACTTGAGCCACAGCACCCACTTCTGGCTTTTTCTGCTTATGTGGTGCTGAGGAATTGAACCCAGGGCCTCTTGCATGCAAGGCAAGCACTCTACCACTGAGCCACCTTCCAGCCCCAGTCCATGCATTCTTATTTCCAATTAACCACCAGAAAACCAGAACTGGCTCTGTGGCTCAAGTGGTAGAATACTCGCCTTAAGCTGAAGAGCTCAGGGATAGTGCCCAGGCCCAGAGTTCAAACCCCATGACCATGACCACCACCACCACCACCACCAACAACAACAACAAAATAGAACTTGGGATAGCATTTGTCCAGCAAGTATGAAACCTTTATTCAATTCCCAGTAACACACACACACACACACACACACACACACACACACACACACACAGAGTACCTTTGTGGGTACCAGGCATCTTGTATGATCAGTCTATTTACTTAGTCTTCATTGGAGAATGTCTTTTTCTTTCTTTCTTTTTTTGTCGGTCATGGGCCCTGAACTCGGCCTGGGCGCTGTCCCTCAGCTCTTCAGCTTAAGGCTAGCACTCTACCACTTGAGCCTCAGCACCACTTCTGGCTTTTTCTGCTTATGTGGTGCTGAGGAATCAAATCCAGGGCCTCATGCATGTGAGGCAAGCACTCTACCTCTGAGCCACCTTCCCAGCCCAAGAATGCCTTTGTTATAGATGACAAAACCAGGGCCTGAGATGTTAGATAACTTGCCAAAAGGACACAGTGCTGTTAAGTCTAGCTCAAGAGTACCCACCATAACCTCTGTGGGCATCTGTTACTTTCTAGGTCACAAAATGTTTTTGCATCATTACCTCATTTGATCCTTTCAGCTCCCACACTCCCAAGTACTTATATTCCATCGTCACTTTTATCTCATTGGAAACTTAAAACTAATTCCCAAGATGTTAATGTAGAACAACAACAGTTAGTAGCACTTCCAGCCATCAAGAGTCAGTCTACTGGGGTCTTTATCTCTATCACCTCCAATCTCTCAGAAATAATAGAGGCTGAGGATGTAACTTGATGGTAGGGTGTGTAGTTGGCATGTTTGAGGCTTTGAGTTCCATCCTCAGCATCAAAAATATAATCACACCAGAGAAGGAATGCCATTTTGTAAGTGAATTATTTGAGGCTTAAGGACTAAGTAATTCCCCCCAAATCCCAAGCTTAATAAAAACAACTAACACCAATAAATAAATTTGAAAACCAACCAAAGCAAAGATTTCAACCCCACACTGCCTTCTAACTCCAAAACCTAACAAGAGTAGGGGTGTGAATCTAATCTAACCACATTATTTGCTAGCAGAGTGCTGGTGCCTCGTGCCTGTAACCCTAGCTGCTCAGGAAGCTGAGATTTGAGGATTGAAGTTTGAAGCCAGAACTGGCAGACAAATCTGAGACACTCTTATCTCTAAATAACCAGCAAAAGGCCCAAAATGGAGGTGTTGCTAAGGTGGTAGAACACCAACCTTGAGTGAAACAGCCAAGCAAGAGTGCAAGGGCAGGCTGGGAATGTGGCCTAGTGGTAGAGTGCTTGCCTAACGTGCATGAAGCCCTGGGTTCCACTCCTCAGTACCACATACACAGAAAAAGCCAGAAGTGGCACTGTGGCTCAAGTGGTAGAGTGCTAGCCTTGAGCAAAAGAAGCTCAGAGATAGTCCCTGGTGTTGAGTTCAAGCCTCAGGACTGGCAAAAAAAAAAGCAAGGGCCTAAGTCTAAGTCCTAGTAGACACACACACACACACACACACACACACTATACGCAGGTATGACATATTATAATAAGACCCCTTATATAATTAATATACACCAATAAAAAATAAAGCAAAAAAACCCCACAAAACCTTAAGACTGGGATTTAGCTCAATAGTAGAGTGCTTTACCTAGCCTGCACAAGGCCAGTTGCTCCCCAACAACAGAAAAAAAAAACTGACTTCAAAACCTTCACCTTACACTCCACATTCCTCAAGTCTTCACTAACAATTAGAAAGAAAGTTTAAGGAGCTGCAACATGACAAGTAAATCAGCTTTCCTATCAATACCCTCTCTATTCAAGTCCAAATGAGGACAGCACAATTTTTTAAAAAAAGGCTGACATCAGAGCCAGGAAAGACTTCTCCCTGCCAAGTAGCTGAGTGACATTGGGACAAAAGCATAATTATTTCAGTGATTTAGTCTAAGGATGGAGTCAACCGGAGTAGAAACAGGGGATTGGATGCATGTCCCTAATAATCATGTCAGTAATAGCTAGTGCATGATGAGGTATGTGGTCCCAGGCCCTGTGCTGATTGCTGGGTATTCACATTAGACTGCCTCTTTCCCATGTCCACAGGGTGGGGTTTTACTGAGAGGGAAACTATTCAGTCACCCCATTAGGAAACAAGTGAACCCAGGCAGGCCAACTACAGAGCCCTCTTTGTGAACCATGCCATTCCGCTGGGGTCATGCCCCTGCACCTACCTTGGGAGAGGTAATTTTGATGTAAACAATGATGGGGGCCAGCGAGGTCTTGGAGAGCTGGGCGGGGTGGTTGATGGTGTCAGCATCCAGGGCGACCAACTGAAGGGTCCGGGCCAGCTCAAAGATCCGCTCAATCTCACTCTGTACCTCAGCTAGGGGCATGAAGTCATGGGGAGGGAGATGTAAGGTAGTGCCCAGGAAGTAGCCAGAAAAGAGAAGTTTCTAGAGACTTCCCACATCCCACCCAGTGGTCCAGAAGAGGAAGCAGAGAGTAGAGGAGGTGAATAGTTTACCCAGGCTGGAACGGGTATTGGATCGTTCAATGATGATATGCTTGCTGGGGTTGTTGAGAACTGAGCGCTTGGCCAGGGAAATGTCAGCTGTCACTCGTGTGATGGAGATCCTGGGTGATGAGGCACAGGAGGGAATGGGGGGAGTCAGGATGGGCTAGAATGCACGGCCCAGGCCCCAGCCTTCAGGCCTGCCTCTTGTCCCTCAATCCAAGGCTTGTCCTTCCAGAGAGCCTGCTCATCTGTAGGTGGGGCTGGGAAGTCAGCTCCCAGGGTCTTACCTGCCATCAAACCGATGTTTCAAGAAGTCAAATAAAGCTTTCTGCATCATGTCTGTAACCTGCCGTTGAGAGTTTGGAGGGGGAGAAGTCAGGAATTGAAAAACCACGCTGGGGGTTGGCCTGATGGGCATTTGGACCCTCATATTCCACCTTCTTTAAAAAGTGCTGAGATGAAGTGGCCTGCTGCCGTGTGCCGGGGCGGGGGGGGGGGGGGGGGGGGGAGGGGGGTCCTTCTGGGGCTGGGACTCCAGTGTAGTCTGATTTCAAGGGTCCTTCTAGGTATCTCTGGAGGGCTCTTTAGGGGCATCCTTGCAGGACTGAGGCCCTCTAAGGGTGTCTCCTGTAGGTTAGGCCCTTCTAGGGATTTTTCTCTGGATTTCTGTGGCCCTTGGGGGAGGATACCCTGGGGAACTAGACCCCTCTTGTGGATTTCTCTGGGTCTGGGGATCTTTCTGTGGATTTTTTCTGAAGGTCTTGGTCCCTCTGGGCCCACTCCCCTCTAAGGCTCCTACCTCATAGCCCTTGAGCGACGGTCCCACCAGGATGATGGGCCTCATGGAAGGCACCACGTCATACGGGGGCACATGCTCTGTCTGGGGTGGGGGGAAGCAGGGAAGGGAAACCCCAGAGTGGAGATGGCATTTCACCCTCTCCCTCAGCCTCCAATTCCCCCATGCAGCCTTTCCTCCCCCTGCTCCCAGAGCCCAGATGTGGGGATCAAGGAGGGGTTGGGAAGGGATGACCAGGGAGGACCAGGAAGGGTAGGGAAGAGAGGGTAGATATGGGAGTGGGTGTTAGAAGGTTTCCCAGCTCATCCCAGGGGTGGAGAGGGGTACACAGAAAGCTGTGATACTCACCGACTTCTGCTTCTGTTTGGCTGGGTCCAGAGATTGCCAGGAGAGGGGAGGGGAGGAGGAGAAAGGGGCCACCCAGGCAGGGGCAAAGGGCAAGGGAGGAGCCAGGACCAGAGAAGGAGGGAGAGCGGGCAGACGAGGAGAGATAACAGGGCATGCGTGTTAGTGACAGACAGAGCCAGAAAGGGAACGGGACCCCATGCCAAGGGCAAGGGAGAAGTGGCCCTGGCCCAGGGCAGGAAGCATTATCAGTCCACTGGACTTGGGCATCGTTGGACAAGCCCTACCCTTCTTCCACCTCTTGGAAAAGAGTTGCAAATATGATAACCCCTAATTTGGAGCCCACCTCCTATCAGCCCATAAATTTTAAGGGGTCCCTTGTCTGTCTTTCTCTGCAACCAAGAGACCCCCCCTTCATGTGCCTACCCATAGAGTTGGAAAAGGACAAAGAAGAAATGCCATCCCGCTCCCCACTTCACAAGCCAGAGTGGGGTACACATTGGACTATTCCACTGCATTGGAAGTGACCAAAGATCATGTCTTATTACCACCGTCCCTGCTTCCACAGGGCAGGCAGAATTCCAAGGGCAAGAGCCACCCCTTCCTGGTGAATGGCCAAGGTGGGGTTGTATGTGGAGAGGGATGTCACCCCCGCCCCCAGCCCTCCTCCAGCTTAGGGGGAAGCCCTGAGGCCCACAGCATAAACCCAATTGCATCTGACCACTCCAGCTCCCTCTCCCTGCCAAGAGCTGGGCCTTCACCACCCACCTTGCAGGAACCCAGTCACAATTACCTTCTTAAAGAAGGGGATGCGCTTGCCATGAGGAGGTGGGGTGGTGACACTGCTAATGCTAGTCTTGGCAGAGCCGCTCTGCTCCCCAAACTCTGCCTCCTCATCCTCTAATTCTAAGGGGTCTAGTTCAAAGGCTAAGTTAGTCATTTCATTACCTGGACCAGAGGTGAGATGGAAGGAGAGGGAGGTGAGGAAGAGAGGAGTGAGATGAGCATGGAGACACAGAACAGAACACAGGGATGGGATGGGGGAAAAAAGAAAGAAGAAGAGGTGAATGGAACAGGGCTGGGAGAAATGAATGGGGGGGGATTGAGGGGCAGGGAGGGGCAGGCAGAGAGATGGAGCTACCAAAGAAGAGGGGAGGAGAGACACGACAGGTGTAGCTTGTTGGGGTACACTATGCCTCATGGAGGGGTACTCATTGTGCGAGGGGGGACTCCCTTGGTATAGGGAGGAGGGGGTCAGGCAGTGGGGTGATCACCCCACCCAGGAACACCTCCCCACCCCTTAGTTTGGCAGAAAAACTCTTACCACTGGCAGGGGGTGTGGGGCGGCGGGTGCCAGTCACCACGTCTCCCAGACTGGAAGTGGAGTTGTCACCTGATTTGCTGTGTGGGCAGGGAGGCAAATGGATTTGGTGAGCCATGGGGTGGGCGTGCAGGCGGGGAACCCAGGCCTGTTATAAGCTGTGCCCTCAGAGGTCCTCCAGCATCCCCACAAGCAGCTCAGTGGGGCCAGCCCTGAGGCCTAGTCCTGGCTGGTAGCCTCTCCCAGGGTGGTAGAGCTCCCCCTCCCCCCAAGCCAGACACCTGGAGCTGAGGCGGTTCTGGCGCATCGTCTGTTCCTGTAGCAGGCGCAGGCTGTCCAGTTTGACGGGGCTGGGGATGAAGCCAACCTCACAGCCCTCCTTCACCAGTCGCCCAATCCACCAGTCATTATTGTATTTCTGCAAACAACAGCAGGTGGGGTGGAAGAGACCAGGAGGTCTTGCACTGGAGGTGTAAGCCACAGTCACCCTTCCAGGGGAATCACTGGATTGCTCACCCTGCACACAACGTCATCTCTACCCCAGCTCCAGCCTGCGAGGATAGTGCCCACCCCCCTCCACAGTTCTCAAGACAATACCAGAACTATCATCCCCTCTGGCCATGGTGCCCTTCCCTTAGAGAGAAGAAGAGAGTCTTTCCTGCCTCTGGGACCCAAGCTGCTGGAGGCAGGCAGGAGCAAACGCAGACACTTATACACTCCAAGCTCATCACCACTCCAGCCATAGGCCACATGACAAAGTGACCTAGACATTACCACCCATTAAACAATGAGAAATTAGAGGCTCAGAGAGGTAGAAAGATTTATCTAAGATGCCATAGCAGCTTGGCTCAGGAGACATTTTCCCCCCACAATAGCTTGGGCTGCCTCTCCCTTGGCACCCACTCCCATCCTCCTTCCAGGTGCCAGGCACCCAGCCCACCTCCTTGATGTGCAGGAAGTCCTTAGGCTCAAAGGTAATGGCCACTCCTTGTACAGGCACCTCATCTCCTGGAGATGGATTGTAGCCAACGTTAGTCCGCACAGCAAAAGCCACTGGCTTAGTCTAGGAGGTACACAAAAGGGGGGAAGGTTGACACCACAGGCTAAAGCCTAACAATAATAATAATGGAGCTGGTGCTTATCCAGATGTTTACTTTGTAAATAATTAAAATGTACATTAAAGCCAGGTGCTGGTGGCTCACACCTGTAAGCTAAGATCTGAGGATTGCAGTTCAAAGGCAACCTGGGCAGGAAAGTCTGAGAGACTCTTTTTTTTTTTTTTTTGGGTCCGGTCGTGGGGCCTGAACTCTGGGCCTGGGTGCTGTCCCAGCTCTTCAGCCCAAGGCTAGCGTTCTACCACTTGAGCCACAGTGCCACTTCCAGCTTTTTTCTTTTTACTTATGTGGTGCTGAGGAATTGAACCCAGGGCCTCAGGCATGCAAGGTAAGTGCTCTACCACGGAGCCACCTTCCCAGCCCCTGAGAGGCTCTTATCTCCAGTTAACAACCAGAAAAATGGGAGTGGTTGTGTGGCTCAAAGTGGTATAGTGCTAGCCTTAAGTAAGAAGAGCTCAGGGACAATCCCCAGGCCCTGAATTCAAGCCCCATGACCAACAAAACAATAATAAACAGAATGAACATTAAATGGTTTGTGTGGTTTCCTATATGTATGTTAAATTTTCAATGAAAATGAAAGGTGGTATATACCTGTAGTTCCAGCTACTCTAGAGTCAAAGATAAGAGGATCTCAATTCAAAGCCAGCCTGAGCAAGAAGTTAAGAACTTATCTCAGAAATGAACTAAATCTGAGGATGTGGCTCAAGTAATACAACACCTGAGTTCAATCCCCAAAACTGTCTAAAAATTAAAAAGAAAGCAATTAAAAAAAGGAAATTAGGGCTGGGAATGTGGCTTAGTGGGAGAGTGCTTACCTAGAATGCATGAAGCCCTGAGTTCGGTTCCTCAGTACCACATAAACAGAAAAAGCCAGAAGTGGGGCTGTGGCTCAAGTGGTAGAATGCTAGTCTTGAGCAAAAGAAGCTCAGGGACAGTGTCCAGGACCTGAGTTCAAGCCCCAGGACTATTTTTAAAAAAGGGGAGAGGGGCTGAGAAGATGGCTCAGTGATAGAGCACTTGCCTTGCATGCATGAGGCCCTGGGTTCGATTCCTCAGTAGCACATAAGCAGAAAAAGCCAGAAGTGGGGCTAAGGCTCAAGGGGTAGAGCGCTTTCCTTGAGCTAAAGAGCTGAAGGGCAGTGCCCAGGCTCAGAGTTCAAGCCCCATGACCAACCTTCTCCTCCCCCGAAAAAAAGGAAAATGGGGGCTGGTGGTTCACGTCTGTAGTCCTAGCTACTGAGGAGGTTGAGATCTGAGATAGATATTCAAAGCCAGTCCAGGCAGAAAAGTCTATGAGACTTTTTATTTCCAATGAACCACCAAAAGCAGGAAAGTGGAGCTCTGAATCCAGTAGTAGAGCACCAGTCTTGAGTACAAAGTTAAGGAACAGCACCCAGGCCTGATTTCAAGCCACTATACTGGTACCAAAAAAATAAAAAGGAGCTGGAACCAGAGGCTAAGCCTGTAATCTTAGCTACTCAAGAAGCTGAAATCTGAGGATCATGGTTCAAAGCCAGCCTGGGCAGAAAAGTCCATGAGACTCTTATCTTAAAACCAGAAGTGTTGCTATGGCTCAAGGTGGTAGAGCAGACCTGGGAAGGTGGCTCAGTGGTAGCGTGCTTGCCTTGCATGCATGAGGTCCTGGATTTGATTCCTCAGCACCACATAAGCAGAAAAAGCCGGAAGTGGCTCTGTGACTCAAGTGGTAGAGCGCTAGCCTTGAGCTGAGGGACAGTACCCAAGCTCAGAGTTCATGCCCACATCGACAAAAAAAAAAAACAAACGGAAAAAAAAAAGTGGTATGTCACTAGCCTTGAACAAAAAAAGCTCTGAGTTCTGGGACAGTGCCCAGGCCTTGAGTTCAAGCCCCAAGACCAACAATAAATAAATAAATAGGAATGCAGGTCTCCCAGGGTGGTGGGAAATATGAAGACTGCAAATATTGGGGGAAAGTGGGAGGAGCCTAGAATGAGAACAGAAGGAATGACAATAACACTGCCAGCAATGACTGTTCATCATACTAGGAACTGTTACAGGCTTCATGTGTAGTGTCTCATTGATTCCTACAAAAATCCTATGCTGTTGCTTAATTTTATCTTCATTGCATTTGTTTATTTATTTTGGGGTTTTAGCAAGGACTTGTTTTAATATAACTGGATAAAGTTAAAAAAAAAAGAGAGAGAGAGGGAGAAACTTTTCCTGGCTCCCTATTTATATGAGTAGCACATCCCTAGAAAAAGAATCTCAGGATTTTCCCTCCTGTGTGTTCCTATCTTGCTTCTTCATGGTTCGTGATGCCAGTTGAGGTAGTCAGTACAGTGAAATCAAACTGAGGGATGGAAGCAGAGTGTTCTGCCATTTTCTTCCCTTTTTCGTTTTCATTTTTTTTTTTTTTTTTTTCATTTGAGTCAGGGTTTTGATATGTTGTCCAGGCTGGCCATCAACTTCTTGGGCTAAAATGATCCTTCTGTCTCTAATTTTCAAATAGGTTGGGACAACTACTACTAAGTAGCTGTCATTTATTTAGATATTTGAACTACTAATCGTTCCACATGTTTAACTCTCTGTAGAGTCCAAAACTACTCCTTGCACGGCAAAGATTTCAAATTCATCTAAGTAATCATGCTTCATCACCATTGTCTGTTAGAAAACAACGATTTCAGAGCATATCCTATTAAAAACTTGGCATTTATCCAAATATGGTAGTAAATGCCTGTAATCTCAGCCACTCAAGAGGCAGAGACAGAAGTACCAGTAGTTTGAGGCCAACCTTTGCAATATGGCAAGACCTGGTCTCAAAATAAAAATTTAAAAATAGCCTAACATAGTGGTACATATCTATAATACCAACTCTTGGAGGTAGAGGTAAAAGATTGTAAATTCTAGATCAGCCTGGGTTATATAGTATAATAAAAACAAAATTGCCAGGAGTATAGCTCAGTCATAGAATACTTGCCTAAAAAGTACTAGTTTGTTGGATGCTGGTGGCTCACATCTGTAATCCTAGCTACTGAGGAGGCTGAGATCTGAGGATCTAGGTTGCCAGCCTGGGCAGGAAAGTCCATGAGACTCTTATCTCCAATTAAGCACCAGAAAAAAGAAGTAGCTCTGTGGCTCAAAGTGGTAGTGAGCTAGCCTAGAGCAAAAAAGCTCAGGGATAGTGCCCAAGCGCTGAGTTCAAGCCCCACAACTAACAAAAAACAACAAAAGATAGAAAATGGGACTGGGAAGGTGGCTCAGTGGTAGAGTGCTTGCCTTGCATGCATGAGGCCCTGGGTTCGATTCCTCAGCACCACATAAGCAGAAAAAACAAAAGCCGGAAGTGGCGCTGTGGCTCAAGTGGTAGAGTGCTAGCCTTGAGCTGAAGAGCTGAGGGACAGCGCCCAGGCCCAGAGTTCAGGCCCCACGACTGGACTCCCCCCCCCCCAAAAAAAAAAAAAAAGATAGAAAATGCTAAGCCCTGGGTTCAATTCCCAGTACTGACAAAAAAAAAAAAAAAAAAAAAAATATATATATATATATATATATATATATGTATATATATGTATATATATATATATATGTGTGTGTATATATATATATATATATATATATATATATATATATATATCTCAGGGCTTCAATTCTAGCCTAAGCAGTTTGATTCAGGAAGAAGCAGTCACTTTTAGTGTTTATCAAGCCCCTACTATGTGTAGAAACAGTACCAAGCACTTCTCATACCACATCTAAGGCAGCTGTTATGATCCTTATTTTACAGGGGAAGATGAGAGCCATGGAAGTCAAGAGTACACTACTGGAGTGATGGGTCAGGATTTGATTCTGGCTCTGTTGGATCTGGAAATCTGTAGGGAAATCATACCAGCAGGCCCCTCCCACATCTCCCTCACCTTGGCTTTCTCCAGCTGAGCTAAGGCCTGACGTTCTGCTTCTTTCCTTAAGGCCTCCCGGTCCTCCTCCAGAGATACATCGGAGTCTGACGGCCGACTGGTGTAGGACTCCGCTGAACCCTGAAAGCAGAGGGGGCCAGCTCGAGGCTAGAGCTACCTCCCTGGCTTCTGGGCCTGGAAGGAAAGTGTGGAGGTGCCACCTACCACAATATCTCAAGCCCCAGGAAACCCAGCATGATGCCTAGGAAGAGGTAGAAGGGACTAATGGTCAGAGTTTGCAGGCTTATGGGTAGACTGTGGCCCAGAGAAGAATGACAGCAGCAAGCAGGGGTTAAGGCAAGTCCAAAGACAGCTGCCTGGAGCCCTGGGAGGAGAGGGAACCTGATAGGGGCATAGGGCAGAGGAGGAGTGCCAGGGGACGAGTCCTGCTCCCTGCTCCTCCTTCCTTGCCCTGCCACCGGCATCACTAAGAAGTCTCAACAGAAGCCTAGTGGCATCCCTTCCAGGGACTGCAGCCACCAGCTAAGGCTTAAGTCTCTGCATTACTGCCAATGGGTAGTCTGCTCAGCATGATGAGGCTACCAAAACAAATGCTATTTTCTACTTGAGGGTGTAGGGAGCCAGAGTCCCACCTCTCCTGCCCTTTTAGCTGATATTCTGCCGGAATCAGGCCACACCACAATTCTCTGGTGGCACACACAGAAACTTCAGGTTAAGAGCAGGTCATGGGGCAGCCTTTTCCCCAACATTAGACTGCCAGGTGGCTGTGCAAGGCAGATTAAAAAACCTGGGTGTGCCAGGACGCTAGCTGTGACCACACTGACCGACTCAGAGCACAAGAGACTCTCTTAGAGACATACCCAGATGTGTAACACACATGTACCAGGCATAGACCTGTCAGTACAGGTCATGAACATGCTAAATCATGTGTACATTTCAAAGATCAATGGCAAAAAGTGGCCGGGGGGGGGGGAGGGGCCCGGGAGGGTTATGGTATATGTGGACTGTGTGTGACTGAGCCATCCTGGATACCCAGAGGTGTTTGTCCCTGAGGCTGGGATCCACATAAGTGCAGGAGACAGGAGGTGTAGGTTTATGTGTGATTTCCAGGCTGGTAGCTGACAGAGGTAGGAAGTGGGATCAGGACTGTGGGGAGGTGGGATCTTTCCTGATGGCACAAAAAGGCTACTGAGAAGGGAAGGCCCATTGGCTTGGCATGGAAGGGGACCCAGGAAAGAGACAACCAAGTCCCACCTCTCCCCAGAGGTCCCTGGATTTTAGCTGGGACAGGTGCCCACCCTTTTCTCAGACAAATCATGAAAACAGGCTGGAGTTGGGGGTCACTAGTAGAGGCTGAAAAAAAAAATGTAAAGCAAGAAGGAAAAATAGTTTACCCACCTTCCTGCCCTCCTTCCAGAAGCACCCAGAATGAGGGAGACGGCCAGAGAGCCAGAGATAGACAGAGAGTGAAACTGATGCAGAGATGAACCGACAGAGTTGCTCACTGACCCCCGACACCCACAGACACCAATACCAACACACATACATGAACACACACACACACACACACACACACACACACACACACACACCAGAAATGGTAAGAGACAGGAAACAGCAAGGAAGCAGCCATGGGCTAGATGAAGGCTCCACCAGCTTTCCAAGGGCTGCTCTACTCACCCACCACCTGCCCATCCCCAGCTCACCACCACCAGGGTCCGGCTGGGTGCCTCCATCCCGGCACCCTCAGTGCCCAGCCCCACTGGCCTAGGAGGTGGCCCACGCTGCCCGTTTCCCCCAACAGGCTCAGGTTACAAGCAGAGTTGCTACATGTGCAAACTGCTGGGGTATATTTAGCTCAGAGATGTGGCAAGGTCTACCCCCCACCCCACCCCATTCCTGCCACCTACTGGAGATAGGTGCTAGGAGATGAGAGGAGGAAGAATTAGAGGCTGGGGTCTGACCTCCTGCTTGGCAAATATGAATAAAAGGAACCAAGGTGCTTTCCTGCCAACAGGGATAACAACAGTATACTATCAATCTTCCTAGGGCTAGCTCTGGCCCAGTTCTGCAACAGGAGGGATGAGGGAGTGGTTGAAAAAAGGACTTCCCATTTGTTTGTGTACTTAGCAGACACTGGGATGAAGGCCTCCCTTCCTGAAATTCCCAAGTCAAGCTTAAGCTCACATGTGCCGAGTATAGAGACAGAAGAATCAAAAAGATCTTCACTTCAATCTGTGGGGGATCTTCTTGCCCTCTCTCCTGGCTCTGGGGAGAAAAGGGGCTCATCCCTAGAAGTGTCCTCCCACCTGCAGTCCTCTGCCCTCACATGCCCTGCCTGTTTCCTCTTTTATGTGTTCCTTGCCTTGTCTGATCCCAAGCTCCTCTCGCCTTTTCTGGGTACCAGGTTTTGCTGAGATGCTCAGTAGTCATAGCAACCACATGCCTCCTCACTGCCTCTCCCTGGGCCTAAGATGGCCCAGGGTTGAGAGTTGGAAGAGAAGCAAGTGGCAGCTTCCTGGCTGAGTGCAGGAGGCCCAGAAAACTACTCTCAGCACCTCTACCTTCAGAGAGGGGTGTGGGACTCCAGTCTAAAATCAAATACCTCCTGCCTACCCCATCACACTTTCCCTGCATGATTGGATGTCGGGAATGTGTCTCCCTGGCCCATACCTACCCAGGGCTCCAGGGACCTAAATGTCCCAGCACCTCATTCCCTAGCACCTGCCTCCACCCCACCCTGTCACAGATTCTGGGGGAGGACATAGAAGCAGACAGCCGGCAGGGGGAGTGGGTGACAGCCCGAAGCAAGCCAGGAGGAGGCAGGCCAGGCTGTCCCTGAATGAGATGACGCAGGCAGGCAGGCGCAGGGGCTGGTGGTTGGTGCTGGAGGAGGGGCTGGCGGGGGTGGGGGCTGAGGCAGTGGGTGCAGCTGACAGCACATCTAGGAGAGGTCACAGGGTGTCAGGGTGTTGGGGTGGTTCCAAGCAGGTGACAAATGACACGGCGAAGGGTGCCTGGAGAATGCTGCAGGCCAGCTCACCAAAGCTGTCCTCTGCCAACTAGCCACCTCCCACTCCCAGCCCAGCCTCCCCATTACCTGGCGGACAAAGCTGTTGGATGTTGTATCTGAGGACGTACTCCCATCTGACCGCTTGAACCGCCCTTTCCTCTTGCTGTATTTGCCCTGGAGAGGCCAGGAAGGAACAAGAGTGGAATCAGACAGGCCCTTTTCCTGCCCTCATCCCACCAGGGCTAATGATACAGCCAAGCCTGGGGAATATCATTCGTGCTCTGCACAGCCCCACTCCCACCCCTGCCTCTTCTAGCAGAAGTGGTACAGCCCAAAGGGAGGGAGGGTCTCTGATCTCACAGGAAGGGCTCCGACCACAACCACTGTAGGGAACAGTGAACAGAGCCTTGGAGGCTCATATAGGGACCCCCCCAAACCAAGCCACAGGCTGGGAAGAGGAACGTCTAAGGAGCTGGAAGCTCATTAGGCAGCAAAGCTAATTAAGATGCTGGGCAGGCTGCAGAGCCTCTGGGGAAGGGAGAGGCTGCCTGCAGTGCTGGGGGTGCAGAGAGAGAGCGGGGGAGAGGAAAGTCCTCTCTTGCTTCCTCTCAGCTCCAGTTGAGTGTGCCTGGACTCTAGAGAGAAGAAGGATTGATGGACAACCCAGGCCCAGCCTGGCTTCTCCCCTGAGTCCAATTCTTGTCTTCTAGTGTATGGAGGGGATGGTGGCTCTGGGCTCTTGAAGACCCAAAGCTACATTTTGAGGGAAGCACCATGAAACCTTATCTGGAGATCAAATACTAAACCTTACCTCTGGCTTAGTGCTCTGGTGGGTGGGCAGAGAGGCTTTTTCTCAGCCCCTTCCTCATAATCATAGTGGCCATATCTTTCCCAAGGGGCAAGAACTCCCTCTAATGCTTCCTCCCCAGCTGCCCATGCCCTATCCTACCATCCCCAAAGTACCAACCCAGCTACATCAATCTAAAAGCCCCTTAGCCCCACCCCAAGCCAAGTCTAAGACACAGTCCCACAGGTCCCTTGTAGGCTGGCTGGCCTCTCTGGAAGGGCCCCTGGCTGAGGCAGATGGATGCTACCTGAATATCAGGCAGCCATAGGTTTCAGGTACCTCTAGGCCTTCAGAGGAGGAGTTGCTTCTACACCCTCCCCTCCACACACACACACTTGGCCTTCACTCAGTCCAGAACGTTAGATGACTGAGGCTTAGTTCCCAGCTGAGTCCCTGTCCCAGCCTCCATCTCAGATTTCCTTCGGCTAAAGACCCTAGATGAGCCACAACTACACCAAGCTCTGGCTCATGCGACCTGGGTACAAGAAGGCAAATGGATAATGGGAGATGAAAGAATCTTAAGACTCTTCTAGGATCCTCCATCTCCTCCTCTTCTCTCATTCCCAAGGTAGTTTTCAGGCTCCCTACAAACCTAACAGATCCCTACAGTGTGCCCCAGACACTTTCACACCATCCACCCCACCCCTCACTGGGCAAAGGGAGTGGCGCTCAGAGGGACAGGGGACAGCTGAAAGGAAGGCCCCAGTCAGCTGCCTCTCAGGCTCCAAGGGGCCTGGGGTGGAGGAAGGAAGTATTTTTAGGTCTGACCTGACCCCCACCCCCAACACACACACCCATAACCACACTCTCATGGCAGATAACAGTTGCTCAGGCTGGCCACAGCAATGCAAGAGTTAATGCTATCCTTGGAGAAGGACGTGTCCCAGAGAAATCCCCTGGCATGACTGCCCTAGACTGTGCTGGTCACTCTATGGAAACCCACCTTGCCCAAGAATGCTCCTATCTGGGGGTAACTCAGGAGCTTAAGTGTGAAGGGGGGCAGCAAACCCCATTCAAGCAGGAAAACAGCTTCCTCCCCTCCAGGACAGTGAGTTGGCATCAGTCCAACTTTCCAAACTTTGGAGGCGTTTTAGGGGGGCTGGGGAGAAGGGCAAGCCAACGTGGGTGGGGGGGGGGAAGGGAACTAATCTAAGACCGAGAGAAGAAACCCAGGTGGCTGGTAGGGGGAATGAATCCCGGCTCAGGACTGCCCCCCCCCCCCCCCCCCCCCCCCGCTTCTCCACCCTCGAAAGCCAGTGTCTGCAGCTTCGAAGGCCTTGTTGGCACCGCCCTCTGACCATCGACTCGGCCATCTCCCGGTGCCACCTCCGCCCCACCCACCCCCGCCCGGCGCCCCCAAGCGTGCTGAGCGTCGCCCCCTTGCCTTGGCTCACTCTCGAGCCTCCTCTTCACAAGGCCCGGATCTCCCCGCCAGCACCCCCACTCTCCGTCCACCGAAGCCAGTACCGGAGCAGCAGGGACCGGGACGCGGGGGAGACGAGGCGGCGAGAGTGACAGGCAGCCCACCCGCCCCCTCCCCGCTCCGCCACACCGCAGCCCAACTCCGGGCCAGGCGCCCATCAATCATTAACCTGCGAGAACGGAGGGGGGGGCACAGGCACCCTTTTCTCCCCCTCGGCGTCGGCATAAATAACCCTTTCCTTCCCAGGACTCCTCCAGCCCATCCCGATGGCCACAACCACGGCTCCCTTCTTGCCTGCCCGCCTGCCCGGCACGGAGCCCTCACCTGTGGGCTGGGATCGAAGACCTCCATGGGGATCTCCTGGGAGGGTGGGTAAGAACCCCGGGACATGCTGCTCTTCTGGACCATGGAGAGGAGCCTTCCCTCCGGCCGCCGGCCCGGCCCAGCCGGGCACCCTCAGCGCATGGGAGAGGCGGTCGGAGACGAGAGCGGCGCGGCGCCGCGCAGCCCGCACCGAGCGCGGCCACCCAGCCGGGCCCCGGGCTGCCCCTCGCCGCCTGGCCTCCCTCCGCGCTCGCGCTCGCGCTCACGCTCTCCCCACCGCCGCCGCCGCCGCCGCCTCCGCCCCTGAAGCTCAGCATCTCCCCCCGCCCCCTCCGCTCCCACCGCCCCTCCCTCGCTCCCTCCCTCCCGCCGGCCCCGCCCCGCGCAGCCCCTCCGCCCGCCGCGCGCAGACAATGAGAGGGAGGCCGAGGGGGGCCGGCCCTGGGGATTCTGGAGGGGTTGGATCGCTGGCCTCCGGCCGGCCCAGGGTGACAGCCACCCGGTGGGGGTGAGGGTGTGGTGCGTGACAGGGGGTGACCAGTGTATCCCCAGCACCGGTTGGCATGGCTGGCACCGCTTCCTTTTCTGTCCTAAACCATTATTCCTATGGGTCTCTCTAACCGATTCCTGCTTGGGGGCCACCGGAACTTCCCGTTCCCGTTGATCCTGGGACCTGACTTTTAACTCCTTTCTTTCCAGCAAGGGGCCCCAGGTCGCCTGGAACCAAGCAAAATTGTTTCTGCTTCCCCATCCTGGCTGCTGGCTGGGGGCTGACGCCTGGGGTGCGGTGAGCCTCTAAAACATACAACAAGAAATCCCAGGGACCCAGGAAGGCATCTATGCCCTTGTTGAGTTCCTAGGGCCCTCAAGAGTCCATACCTTAGATAAGAAAGGAAAGAGGAGGAAATATGGAGCTGAGAGAAGTGAGACAGGCCAGAAATCAGATCTCATGATCTTTGACCTAGCATTGCTCTCCCTTTTTCGAAGGCCTGAACCTTGACTGATGGCGAGGAGGAGTAAGAGACTCCAGGTCCTTGGGGTTAGCTCAGGCTCTTTCTGGTTGTGTGGCAGTGGACAAATCACTGCATTTCTCTTGAAGCCTCAGTTTTCTTTCTTATAAAAATGGGTTTTCTGGGCTGGGAAGGTGGCTCAGTGGTAGAGTGCTTGCCTTGCATGCATGAGGCCCTGGGTTTGATTCCTCAGCACCAAGTAAGCAGAAAAAGCCAGAAGTGGCGCTGTGGCTCAAGTGGTAGAGCACTCACCTTGAGCTGAAGAGCTGAGGGACAGTACCCCGGCCCAGAGTTCAGACCCCATGACACACACACACACAAAAAAAAGGGTTTTCTGACACTGGTGATTTGCTCACTTGGGATTACTGGGAGGATAAGAATGAAAAGATTGCTAGATTTTGTGTAGATGTTCTAGGAGCAGAGCAGAGTCAAGATATGAGGATCAATTTCCTTCCTATTCCCCCCCTTTCCCTGTTCCTTGAAAAATTGATGAAGACTTTTCCAAGTCAACTGCCCCTAAAATAAGGCCAAATTAATGGAGCAAAGCCTCTCACCCTGTGTTTCTCCCCGCCACCTCCTTTTCTTTCATTCATCCTTTCTCTCTCTCTCTCTCTCTCTTTTTCCAGTCGTGAGGCTTGAACTCTGGGCCTGGGCACTGTCCCTCTGCTCTTCAGCTCAAGGCTAGTGCTCTACCACTTGAGCCACAGTGCCACTTCCAGCTATTTCTGTTTCTGTGGTGCTGAGGAATTGAACCCAGGGCCTCATGCATGCAAGGCAAGCACTCTACCACTGAGCCACCTTCCCAGTCAGCCCTCTTCCTTCCTTCTTTCCTTCCTTCCTTCCTTCCTTCTTCCTTCCTCTTTCTTTCTTTTCTTCCTTCTTTCTTTCTTTTGGCAGTCCTGGGGCTTGAACTCAGAGCCTGGACGTTGTCCCTTTTTTACTCAAGGTTAGCACTCTGCCACTTGAGCTGTATTTCTACTTCCAGCTTCTTGGTGGCTAGTTGGAAATAAGAATCTTAGAGATTTTCCTGACCAGGCCGGCTACCAGCTGTGATCCTCAAAAAAATCTCAGCCTCCTGAGTAGCTAGGATTATAACATGAGCCACCTGTGCCTAGCTTTTTTCTTTCTTTTCTTGTACCAATGATGGAGCTAGAAATCCAGCTCTAGGTCCTCTTGCTTCTGTTTTCTCAATCCCCAGTGGCACTCTATCACTTGAGCCATATCTCCAGATATGGCATTTTTTTGTTGTTGTTTGTCATGGGACTTGCTCTCTGGGCCTAGGTACTGTTCCTGAGTTCTTTAGCTCAAAATGAGCATATTACCACTCAAGCCACAGTGCCACTTCCAGTTTTCTGGTGGTTAATTGGAGATAAGAGTCTCATGGACTTTCCTGCCTGGACTGATTTTGAATCAGCATCATCAGATCTCAGCCTCCTGAGTAGCTAGGATTACAGGTATGAGCCATGGGTGCCCGACTAGATATGGCTTTTTGAGAATTCATTGGAGATAGAATCTCATGGATTTGTTTGCCTAGATTGGCTTAGAATTATGATTCTCAGCAGGGTGCTCAGGCTCATTTCTGTAATTCTAGCTACTCAGGAGGCTGAGATCTTCAAATGGTTGTTCAAAGTCAGCCCGGGCAGGAAAGTCTGTGATATTCTTCAATGAACTTCAAAAAGCCAGAAGTAGAGCTGTGGCTCAAGTGGTAGAGAGCTAGTCTCCTTGGGCAAGAAAAGTTCAGGGACAGCATCCAGATCCTGAGTTCAAGCCCCAGAACTGGCATAAAACAAAACAGAATTGTGATTCTCAGATCTCAGCCACCTGAGTAGCTAGAATTGTAGAAATGGTCCACCCTGGATTTTTTAAATTATTTTTTATTTTATTTATTATTATTATTTTTTGTCAGTGCTGGTGCTTGAATTCAAGGCTTGGGAGCTGTCCCTGGGCTTTTTTTTTTTTTTTTTTTTTCCCTCAAGGTTAGTGCTCTATCACTTGAACCATGGCTCCATTTATGTTTTTTTGGATAACTTATTGGAGATAGGAGACTCACAGATCACAGCCTCCTGAGTAGCTAGGATTATAGGCATGAGCCATGGATGCCCTTGATGTTTATAGTTTTTTTCTCTGATCATGTTACTTGGGGGAAGAACTGTGACTAAGCTGAAGTCCAGTACTATTTATTATACCAAGAATAGCTCCAACTGTGGGCTGAGATTCCCATTTACTCACTGGGAACAAGAGCCTGGCATGAGGGCTGGGAAGGTGGCTCAGTGGTAGAGCACTTGCTTTGCATGCATGAGGCCCTGGGTTTGATTCCTCAGCACCACATAAGCAAAAAGAAAAAAGCCGGAAGTGGCGCTGTGGCTCAAGTGGTAGAGTGCTAGCCTTGAGCTGAAGAGCTGAGGGACAGCGCCCAGGCCCAGAGTTCAGGCTCCACGACCAGACCCCCCCTCCCCCCCCCCAAAAAAAGAGCCTGGCATGACCAGGAAGCCTGAGCTTTGAAAACCCAGACAGATCTGTGTTTTTAATCTACCTCAGCTGCAAAATGAGGTTTTAAAAAGTTGTATTGTGCCGGGTGCCAGGGGCTCACATCTGTAATTCTAGCTACTTAGGAGGCTGACATCTGAGGATCATGGTTCAAAAACACCCTGGGCAGGAAAGTCCTTAAGACTCTCATCTCCAATAAACCACCAGAAAACTGGAAGTGGCACTGTGGCTCAAGTAGCAGAGCGCTAACCTTGAGCTGAAGAGCTGAGGGACAGTGCCCAGGCCCCCTACAACTGACAAGAAATAAAATAAAATGTTGTATTGTTATGAGATATTAGTTTTCTTTTTGGATTTCTCAACTATACTTGTCAGGAGAAGCTCAGATGGAGACAGAATGAAGGCCTGTCATGGTGTTGCACATGTGTAATCCTAACACTGGGAAGAAAGTTGCAGAGTTTAAGGCTAGCCTGGACAACATAGTACAATCATCTCTCAAAAACAAACAGGTGAAAAGAAAGCCAACTTGAACCAAACAACCATTGAAACCAGACCTCAAATCTGATTCTGTTTTTAAAGAATCCTTCTTTCCTTCCTTTCTTCCTTCCGTCCTTCCATCTTTCCTTCCATCCTCCCTCCCTTTCTTCCTTTCTTTATTTTGTGCCTGTCCTGGAGCTAGAACAAAGGATGTGGGTGCTATCCCTGAGCTTTTTTTTACTTAAGGCTAGCACTCTACCACTTGAGCCACAGCTCCACTTCCAGCTTTTTGGTGGTTAATTGGAGATAAGAGCTTCACACATTTTCCTGCCCCTGCTAGCTCCCAGCTGTGATCCTCAAAATCTCAGCTTTCTCACAGAAATGGATGAACAAAAAGTGAACAAATGCAGCAATGGTACTCACTGGACACTATATTGAAAATGAACCGTACAATTTGTGGGTAGGATGGGAGGGAAAAGCTGGGAGAGAATGAGAGAGGTGGTGACATTGTCCAAAAAGAAACGTACTCTTGGGACTGGGAAGGTAGCTCAGTGGTAGAGCGCTTGCCTTGCATGCATGAGGCCCTGAGTTCGATTGATTCCTCAGCACCACATAAGCAAAAAGAAAAAAGCCGGAAGTGGTGCTGTGGCTCAAGTGGTAGAGCACTAGCCTTGAGCTGAAGACCTGAGGGACAGCACTAAGGCCCAGAGTTCAGGCCTCACGACCGGACCCAAAAAAAAAAAAAGAAAGAAAGAAAGAAAGAAAGAGAAAAAAAGAAATGTACTCTTAGCCAGGCTCCAGTGGCTCATGCCTGTAATTCTAGCTACTCAAGAGGCTAAGATCTGTGGGTCGAGGTTCAAAGCCAGCCTGGGCAGGAAATAAACTACTCAGAAAAAGCTGGAAGTGGGTCTGTGGCTCAAGAGATAGAGCACTAGCTTTGATCAAAAGAAGCTCATGGATAGTGCCCAGGCCCAGAGTTCAAGCCTCAGGATAAATGTACTCTTTACCTGACTTATGTAACTGTAACCTCTCTGTACATCACCTTTATAACAACAATTTAAAAATTAAAAAAAAAATCTTAGCTTTCTGAATAGCTATGACTACAGGCATGAGCCACTGGCCTTGGGTTTCCCATATGATTTTTTTTTTTTTTTTGGTCAGTCATGGGGCTTGAACTTTGGGACCTGGGCTCTGTCTCTCAGCTCTTCAGCTCAAGGAGAACACTCTACCACCTGAGCCACAGTGCCACTTCCGGTTTTCTGGTGGTTAATTGGAGATAAGAGTCTCAGGGACTTTCCTGCCTGGGCTGACTTTGAACCCCCATCCTCAGCTCTCAGCCTCCTAAGTAGCTAGGATTACAGGTGTGAGCTACCAGTGCCCTGCCCCTTATGATTCTTAAACCCAAAACACTCCCTCTGGTGTTTTGCTTAGGTCATCCAAAGCCACTTGATTTTTTCCCCTTGATTTTCGACATTTATCTTGTCAGTGCAGTGTTTCTGAGGTGTGTGCTACTTGCTAGGTTCTGTGCATGCTGCATTCTGAAGATCGCGGTTCAAAGCCAGCCGGAGGAAGAAGTCGGTGAGGCTCTTTATCCCCCATTAATCACAGAAAAAGCTGGCTCCGTGGTAAGAGTGCTAGTTTGAGCTACAGGAGTTAGTTCAGGGACATCAATCGGGCCCCGAGTTCAAGCCCCAGGACTGGCACATACAAAAAGCCCGCTGTCTTAATGTTTTCTTTTGCAAAGCTTACTTCACGTAACACAAATATTAGAATTAAAGTCCACTTTACAGAGGAGGAAATTCAGGCACCCAGCATCTAAGGATCTAACAAGTGGCACAGAAACGTTGTCTTTTGGTGATAGTTTGTGATCCAGGAGCTCTAACGTAAATAAAAAGTTACCTTTATTTGATATCTCTCATTATTCTCTCTTGCTTCGTTCACCACCTTTAATCTAACACAACAACCTTCCACAGAAGGATGAATTTAAACTATTCGGCTAGGCCCTGGGAACCAAACCCCTCCCTCCGCCTGCGCCATCTAGCGTGACTTCCGGCCGTCCACTACCCACGTGATCAAATATCCTTACTGCGCATGTGTACTGGGAAGTCGGGCTATACCACTTTGTCTTACCGAAGGGGTATATGTTCTACGTTTTTAAGTTTAAAACCGATTTCGGATACTAGTCTCCTATTATCCCAGGTCATTAGGAAGGATATGAGTGTGGGGGTGCTTTCAGAGGATGAAAGTATCAGACGGGAGTGAAAACACAAATGGGGATGGATTTGGGCTCTCCCCTTCACAGATAATGGGAGAAGCCAATCCAGAGCGAGTTCTTTCCTTTCGCTGCTGCGGCCGCAGCCATGAGGTGAGGGTGCGCGGGGCTCTGTTCTGAATTGACCCGAGACAGAAGGGGTTGGCGGGACCGAGTATCATGGTCCAGTATAGAGAAGAGGAGATGCGGGCAACTCCGAACCGGCGGGTCCGAGAACTTGGGGTAGAAGGAGCGCACTAGGCCCCGGCCTGTAGGAGCTGGGGGTGGGCAGAGTCGCGGGAACCGGAGACCCGGAAAGGCCTGCCCCCGGCGGCCGCTGCGTCCCGCTCGTGGCAGCGCCGCGACGGCGACTCCCGGGTAGAACAGAGCCGGCGATGGGGATTAGGCAGTCAGCTCCCCCCGCCCCTCATCCCCGGTTCCCTGGGCGCTCCCAGAGCCAAGCAGATTGCTACCATGTGACGTGGGGCCGGCCTCGCGCAGGCCTCAGGCCCGGGGTGAGCGACGCGTAGCTTCTGAACGCCTTCCACCTCTTAAGGATGATCAGTTGTAGTTTACGACCGTGACAAAACTTAGTTACGAGGCCAGAAAGCAAAGGAATCTGCCTTCCTAAGTCGATCGCACTAAAACTCAGCCGAATACCAGAGAGGGGATAAACACCACCGCTCCCGTATTACTTTTAACAGTTAAAAACAGGTTTGAGGTTCAAGGTTTAATTTGATCTTAAAATCTTCCAATGTGGCATGCTAACACCGTCCGGGGCTTTAACGACGATTTCGATTTTTTTTGGAGATTTATTTGCCCTTAGGAGGAAGTGCACTTAGACTTAGGTGTGTTGATATTTTACTCACTTATTTGTAAACTCTTACCGTATTGAAATACTTGGAAAGGTAGAGTTCTGTTTGGGAAACCCATTCTTGAGTACGAGTGACTTCAGGGCTTAATAGAGAACCTTCTGTGTCCCAGTATGCTCAGGCTGCAGAAGAGGCTTGCCTCTAGTGTCCTCCGTTGTGGCAAAAAGAAGGTCTGGTTGGACCCCAATGAGACCAATGAAATCGCCAATGCCAACTCTCGTGAGTATTTACCTCTTGCCTTGTTAAACATCAAATACATGTACAAACCTAAGCTCACAACCAAAGTGACCTGTCAAAAAATGTTACTCAAAATACAGAATTATCAGAGGATTCCTGAAGGATAGAGTGGAAGGTAATGCAGTCACTCAGTAAACAGGCCTCTTGGCCTGTGATTGATTATTCATAGCAGTTAAGCAGATAGCAGTCCTATAAATTGCTCTAAGGCTCCTGCATTGCTTTTACATTATATCAAGGATGATCTTTTAAGTGTACTCGAAAACATTTAAGACATTTATTAAAAGGCAAGGAATCAAGTTGGAGGTTGTGACGTTGTGACTCAAGTGGTAGGTGGCCTGTCTGCCTCTAACATGGGTCCCTGAGTTCAAACTCTAGTAAAGGTTCCCCCACCCCTTCAGTCCTTGAGTTTTAACTGGGTACTGTCTCTGACCCTTTTTTTTTCTTCCTCGGGGCTAATGGTCCACCATTTGAGCCACATTTCCACTTCTATCTTGTTAGGAGTAGTTTGTTGGAGATAGTGGAATCTCATAAACGGTCCTTTCTTTGAACCATGACCCTCAGATCTCAGCCTCCTGAGTTGCTAGGATTATAGGCAGCCATCCGTTCCCAATAAAGTTTTAAAAAGCAAAGAATAAATTTCAAGATTTTTCAGACTATAGGGTCTCCACTCAATGATTGTGTTACTGTGCTTTCCCAGGTCAGCAGATCCGGAAGCTGATCAAAGATGGGCTGATCATTCGCAAGCCTGTGACTGTCCACTCCCGGGCCCGATGCCGCAAAAACACCTTGGCTCGCCGAAAGGGTAGACATATGGGTATAGGTAAGCATGATTTTTATTTCTACCTATGACTTAAACTGTACAAGATGGGGGGTGGGGGGCGGAATAGCTATGTGCTAGAGTCCTGGGTTTGATCCCTAGCAAAATTAAAACTCAAACAAGTACATTCGGGATCTATTTTGTGTTGTGTTCTTTTCTTATCACTTGGCCATGGTATTTGATTGTGTTCTTTGTATGTATAGGAACACATTGGAATTGACAATATTCTTGGTAAAATCCCTGTGTTATGCTGAACTGGGTACTTGAATAATGGTTTTATGAAACTACTTTGTAATATCAGGATGGTTTCAGAAGAATGAAGATCACTTCCAGCTTATTTTGCTTCCCTGGTGTGGGTCCAGTGTGGTGGTATACAATCTGTGATTGATCTCAGCACTGGGAAGGAGACTTCAGAGAAAGATCTAGTTCTAGGCCAGCCTGAGCTATGTAATAGTAAGACCCTGTCTCTGAAATGTTATCTTTATTTTTGGTTCTGGTCCTGGAGCTTGAACTCAGGGCCTGTCCCTAAACTTCTTGCCTTATTGCTAACACTTTTTTTGTGTGTGAGTTTTATGTCTTTATCGTGATCTTTTTTGTTGTTGTTCTTTTTGTTCTTTTTTTTTTTTTTTTCTAACCTGTGAAAATATGGTACCCAGGGGTCACAATTACATGGGCAAGATAATGAGTACATTTTTTTGCAAGGCAAGGGCTCTACCACTGAGCCACCTTCCCAGCCCCGAGTACATTTTTTTTATCAAGCATTGTTGCCTCCTCCTTTGTTTCCCCCCTACCTTTCCTATCTCCCACCCCCACCCCAGGCTAGCACACTGTTATTTAAGCCACAGTTCCACTTTGGTTTTTGGTTTAACTGGGAATAAGAGTTTCATAGGCTTTCCTGTCTGGATTGGTTTTGAACTGTAGCTGAGATTATAGGTATGAACCACTGGCCCCCAACTCCAGAAGAAAACTTTCTTAAGTTGCCTTGTGTTTCCTAAAACCCAAGGAAATTAAACTAGAGGGAGTGGTACCACTCAAATGGTAATAAACTCAAGTATTGTCAAAATATTTTTCAGTAAGTGAAAAAAGCTAAATACTTAGAATCAGCATCTGTAAAATGGAAGTAATACTGCTTAAATGAGACTTCAGGTTCATTGTGGACCCTTCAGGTAGCTTCAGTAACTGAAGCTTCAAGGGGTCTAATTAACATCAGATAATATTCCTGACTCCCTTCCCTACAGGGAAGCGAAAGGGTACAGCCAACGCTCGCATGCCAGAGAAGGTGACCTGGATGAGGAGGATGAGGATTCTGCGAAGGCTGCTGAGGAGATACCGTGAATCTAAGAAGATTGACCGCCACATGTGAGCTTACCCTCCAACTAAGACCCATTCGTTGCCTTAATGGTTCACTTTTTGCACAGAGCTCTGTCTCAGTGGCCTTGAGAATGGGCCTTTCCAAGATCTGTTTTTTTGTCATCCCCACTTTTGTGCATGCCATCAGCTAACCTAAAATTGAATTTATTTGCAAATCAAATTCTGTTTAGGAACTGTACACAGAAGCCCACTTCTGATGTCATTGCTTATTGTGCCCTGCAGGTATCACAGCCTATACCTGAAGGTTAAGGGGAACGTGTTCAAAAACAAGCGCATTCTCATGGAACACATCCACAAGCTGAAGGCAGACAAGGCCCGCAAGAAACTCCTGGCGTAAGTTGAAGTCTAAGGTTATATACTTCAGCTTCTCCAGCAGGTCTTTCCAAACTAACCATCTTTTTTCTCTCTCAGTGACCAGGCTGAGGCTCGCAGGTCTAAGACCAAGGAAGCCCGCAAGCGTCGGGAGGAGCGTCTTCAGGCCAAGAAGGAAGAGATCATCAAGACTCTATCTAAGGAGGAAGAGACCAAGAAATGAAGCTTCCCTCTCATGTCTGTACATAGTGGCCTCTGATTACAGATCAATCGTTGAAATAAAACAAGCCTTTATCTTAACTGTTTCCTCTCTACTGGTTGCAAAATTTCTGGCTTTAATGAGTATTCAGAGCTGATTTCATGTTCAGAGCTAGCCATACCAGGCTTACGGGGTAGTCTTTTTCCCAATTAGTCCATTTCCTTTTGACTTCAACTGCAAGAGAGATATCTTTGGTCTTGCCTTACTGGGTTGCAGGGCCATCTTGGGAGGTAGGCAAAGATTGGCCTTTTAGCCCAACCCTCCAAAATGGAATACCCTCTGGCCCATCATGGTGGTATACACCTACAGTCCTAGCACTAGGGAAGCTGGGACAGGAGGATGAATACAACACTTTCTAAATGGTGCCTGGAAAAAGTGTGCTTCTTAACTGCCCTCTAAGGCCTACACTTGAAATCTACTGTTCTAGGGTTCTCCTAGAAAGTGGAGGATTATTACTGTACTCATCCAGAAATGGACTACTTAAGATGCCTAAACAGGTATAATTTATTAAGATGTTCTTACTTAAGCAACCCATCTTACAAACTTGTTTTTTACTAAAAGGTTTTTTCCCCCCCACCTTGTTTTTGGTCATGCTGGGGTTTGAATTACTAGCCAGGTGCTACACATACTACTGATCCCTAATTATTACCTCTAACCCTGATTTTTAAGACGAAGTGATTTTTGGGCTAGGTCACAGTTCCCTATTTATGCTTCCTTTGTGTCTGGCATAACATTTGTGACCACCATGCCTAGTTTTTTCTGTTGAGATAAAATTTTTTTCAGTCCTGGGCCTGGGTGCTGTCCCTTCAAGGCAAGCCCTTTTACCAGTTGAGCCACAGTGCCACTTATGGTTTTGTGGTAGTTAATTGGAGATAAGAGTCTCATAGACTTTCCTGTCTGGGCTGCTTTGGATTTTTTGTTTGAACTCGGCCTGGGTGCTGTCCCTGAGTTCTTCAGCTCAAGGTGAGCACTACCATTTGAGCCACAGTGCCACACTTTCAGTTTTCTGAGTGGTTTATTGGAAATGAGTGTAATGAGATTTCCTGCCTTGGCTGGCTTTGAACCGAGATCTTCAGATCTCAGCCTCTTGAGTAGCTAGGATTACAGGTGTGAGCCACCAGAGATGATTCTTAAAACTTGCTCTGGATGGTCTTGGACCACCACTTTCTCTGTTTCTAGCTCCCAAGTAGCTAGGATTACAGACAGGCCACCAGTGTCCGTTTACCTGAATTCAATCTTTTTACCCTAGTTTATGACCTCATCCAGCAGGAATCGGAATACAGGCATGTCAGTCTCATTAAAGTTGCTGAGTTGCTTAATTTATGTCAGCTTAATGAATTTTTTCTGCCGTTAGCAGGAAGTGGTTTTATTTTACCCACTTAACTGGTAGTGACAACTGCCAATAATTTTTTCAATAAAAATCTGCTTTGTGAGCCAAGTACTTACAAGTATATTACATCGACTTCCATTGATTCTATACTGAAGTAAGGTCACCATTTCCACTTGTGGATCTATAAGTTTTACAGAGCCTGAACTAAGATAGGAGTGGAATAGACACTGAAGATGAAAGCAGTAAGCCTCCAAGCCTTGGAGGTATAAGGCATAAACCAATCAATGTAGGGACGGGGAGAGGAAGAGTAGTTGAGTGGCAATAAGGGCCATATATCTTTGTGGAAGAGGTCTCAGGCAGCTACATGTGAGTGTTACAACTTGGACTGACTTTGGGGAAGAAAGTTGGGCCAAGGGGCACCTGCTTAGTATAATAAAGCACAACTTGACCAGGTGTATGCCCTTGCTGGTTACTTCCCTGCTCCCCATCTAGTTCTGGGAATGCTTAGAATAACCAGCAGCAGTATTCTGAGATGTGCAGGGTACATGGAAGAGGAGGGTCTGAAGTAGCATTGGGACTAGCAGACTCAGCTCAGCTCCATAATCCCTATCCAGGCGGAGAAGACTGGGAAGCCTAGACTTAAAACATCTAAAGGATCCACCCACACTTCCAGCCATGGGCATCAGAGCCCAGGGCAAGGAACTCCCTTGTCCACTAGAACAGCCTGTGTGCTTCCATCACACACACACCCGCCTGTCATGGGGCTTGAACTCTGGGCCTGGGCACTGTCCCTCAGCTCTTCAGCTCAAGGCGAGCACTACCACTTGAGCCACAGCACCACTTCTGGTTTTCTGGTTGTTAGTTGGAGATAAGAGTCTCACAGACTTTTCTGCCCAGGCTGGCTTTGAACCATGATCCTCAGATCTCAGCCTCAGCAGCGAGGATTACAGGTGTGAGCCACCAGTGCCTGGCCCTGTGTGCTCTTTATCCATGGGCTCTGGCTCTAAATCTTTGCCTTCCTAAGTGGAAACATTGAGGCCCAGAAGGGGAAAGGCCATAGCCAAATAGCATCTCGATGTGGGGAAATGTCTTTGCCAGGTTTGAATTAGAAAGGGTGTTGGCGACCAGCCTTCCCCACCCCATCTTCAGTAGAGAACAAGGTACTCCAAGCATTGGACATTCACAGGCCCTGAGCTTATGGCCAGTTCCACCCTCGGCCAGGAGGTGGTGCTATTCACTCACAGGTCACTATGGGTATACACAGTCCTCTCTGGGCCTTTTTGTTTGGTTCATTAGCTGATTGGGTTTTTTTGTTTTTATTTTTTGGAAGGTTTAGGATGGGCTGTGTTGAGAGACCTGCCTCTCAGAAGCTTTGAGTCACTCTTCTTCTTCCATACATGTTAGGCAAGAGTTCTATCACTGCTACCTACACCTTAGCCCCATGTTACTTTTCTGAACCTTACCTACTACTGGTTGGCTAACACCCTAAGTAAACCATATGGGCCTCCAACCCCTTTCTAGAGCAGTGCTTTGGATGGGGGTAGGGAATGGTCAAATCCCAGGAAGCCTCAAACAGAAAGAACTATATAGGGGCATCTCTTCTAGAGCTTAGAGCTTCATGAAGATCCAGTTAAAGGATGTACCTGGGGCTAGGGGTACAGCTCAATGGTAGAGTGTATGCTTAGTACAAACAAGGCTCTGTATTCTATCTCCAGTACACAACTCCCCCCACCCCCCCAAAAAAGGTGTATCTTTTCAAAAGCCTACAACTGACCTCATAACTCATGCTTTTCCAAGGGGTTCACTGTCCACCAAGAGACACTCTTTGAGCTTACATCTCAATGAGAAAATGAGGCCCCAATGAGCCAATGACTCACCAGAATTTGTGTTACCTGCCCACTAGTATCATCTGAGTCCAGCTCTGGGTCACCAGCTGTGGGAGGGTGTGACTCAGAGCGGACACTGTGAAGGCATGCAGTTGGGCTGTGAGCTAAGAAAGGGCTATGAGGAACTTTGGCCTCCTTTCTATAGCTGAGACAGGGACTAGAGACAGGCTAGACATCCCCAGAGGCATTCCTTCAGCAGGTCCTATAGCTGATTCAAGCCCTGGGTGGCAATGGGATGCAGAAGGCCAAAGGAGTGGAAAGGAGTAGGCTAGGATAGCTGGGAACTGAGCGCTGGTGGCTCATGCCTGTTATACTAGCTACTCAGGATACTGAGATCTGAGGATTCCTTGAAGAAAAAAGCCAAGTGAGAGTTTAGCTGAGTTCAAGCCCTAGTATTGGCACACATACAAAAGATGGGTGGGGGTGCATGGAGGGGCTTCCTATGCCTTGCTCTACCTCACTATCTATAGTCTCTGTCCCTTGTCTGGCTCCCAGACTCTCTTTTTTGCACCTCTACCTGAGTCAGAGTATCATTTACCCAGCATATTGCCAGCAAATGAGGTGAAAATCAGGCTGGGGTGGGGGTGAAGGGCAAGTGTAGGTCAGAGAGCAGAGACAAATGGTAGATGCCCTACCAGAGGGCTCCTGGACATTCTCTGATTTAGGCCAATGCTGTTGTGGGTCCAAATCCCTAAGAGTAGGCACAGAGGCAGGCAGCAGGGGCTACTATGGGGATACCAGCTGTTCCCAGCCCTTAGGCTAGGAACATGCTGTCAGCCACCAGAAAAAGCTGCTGTGCTCAGCAGTGCAGCAAACAGGCTGGGGAGGAGGAGGGTCCAGACCAGCTGCTGGCTAGTGGCAGACTCTGGGTGAGCAGAGGCGTGGCTACAAAAGTTTTGCTGTTTCCAGTGAGGTGGGAGATCCATCCCTGGAGCCCTGTCTCTAGCTCCATCTTGGTGATTTAAGGCATTGAAGGACTAGGGTTAGGACAACAGCTGAACTGAGGGAAAAAGTGGTTTCTATTGACAGTCATTGCCCGGCACCTGTGCCTCAGGCCTGTAATCCTAACTACTTAGGAGGCTGAGATCTGAGAATTATGATTCCAAGCCAGCCTGGGCAGGAAGAAAGTCTGTGAGATTCTTAATCTCCAATTAACTAGTAAAAAAAAAAAAAAAAAGGTAGCGTGCCAATCATAAACAGAAAAGCTGAGCAATAAAGTGAAGCTCTCAGTTCAAGTCCCAGGACTAGCACCAAAAAACAAAAACAGTGACCATTGATTTACTCTGTGATAAGTCATTACTGGCTCTGGGCCTCAACGTCCTTGTGTTGAAAAGGGCAGATTGGTCTTAGCCTTGGATGAACAAACCACTTACCATTTTTATGCCTCAGTATTTTCATCTGTGGAGGGGGTTCAGCAAGGCTTTCCCTATGGAATCATGAAGAGAAATAAAACACAGGAAGTTTGGGGCATGCTTTTTTTGGGGGGGGGGGTCCGGATGTGGGGCCTGAACTCTGGGCCTGGGTGCTGTCCCTCAGCTCTTCAGCTCAAGGCTAGCGCTCTACCACTTGAGCCACAGCACCACTTCTGGCTTTTTTCTTTTTGTTTATGTGGTGCTGATGAATTGAACCCAGGGCCTCAGGCATGCAAGGCTAGCGCTCTACCACTTGAGCCACAGAACTACTTACGGCTTTTTTCTTTTTGCTTATGTGGTGCTGAGGAATCGAACCCAGGGCCTCAGGCATGCAAGGCAAGTGCTCTACCACGGAGCCACCTTCCCAGCCCGGGGCATGCTCCTTTTGGTACAGCAGATGTCTTTATCTGAGTTCCCCTCTCTATGAGTCTCCTTTTTTTTCCTGCCCCAGGACTGAGGCTTGAACTCACAGCTTAGGTGTGATCCTTTAGCTGTTTCTGCTCAAGGCTGGTGCTGTGCCTCTCGACCCACCACAGCTCTACATCCAGTTTTGATGACTAATTGGAGATACAAGTCTCCTGGAATTTCTTGCCGTGGCTGGCTTTGCACTGCAATGCTCAGATCTCGCCCTCCAGAGTAACTAGGCATGAGCCACCAGTGTCCAGCTCTGAGCCTTCAATCTAGGTGAGTGACCCCCCTCCTTTTTTTATTTCCTTCTTCTACTCCCACAGACAGGGATCATAGAAAGGGAGAGGGCTGCCCTCCTCTTCTGACACACACACACACACACACACACACACACACACATCCAATTTTTAGGTCCTTCTCTGGGTGAAGAGCCCCAAAGAAAGCTCAAGGACAGGGACTCAAAGTCTGGCCCCTCCTGCCCTTCCTAACGCAGAGGGTGGGTTCTGGGACCCAGGAAAGGGAGGGGGACACTTGTCAGGAGAGAAGCCCCTCCCCTCTGCAGCCTGGCAGCGCCACGGTGCCCTGGCACCCCCACGCAGCCCGCCTCGTGCTCCACCGCTCTCCCCTCGGCCTATAAATAGCCCAGGACGTGCTCGCTGCGTTGGTGACGCGGCTGCCCGAGAGGCGCAGAAGGAGGCCGCTGTGCCGGAGCAGGTGGGCGTCGGGCCGGCTGCGCCAGGCGGGGCACGCTCGGCCTCTCACGCCAGGCTCCCGATGACGGCTGAGTCACCTCAGGGTCCCAATATCCGCAACTGTCCCCTCTGCCAGCGTTTCGGTCTTGGGGGACCGCGGGGTGAGGCTGATCTTGGGCGGGTACTGCACCCTTCCCTAGCCAGGGCAGGAGGGCCTAGGGTGGGAGGGGCACCCCCTGATGGGCAGGCCGTGACCCAGACACCGCCCCCCCTCTCCCCCCCCCCCCCCCCCCCGGCCCCGAGTGCGCAGGATATGGGGAAAGTGACTGCGGGGGGGGGGGGGGGGGATCCCCTCCCCCCAGCCTCCCAAATCACCGCTTCCCCGCCCCCCTTTCTTCAGGTTCCAGAGATCTCCACACCTCCCAGATCCCACCCTCCCCCAGCGGCCCCTGTGGAAGCACCCCCCCACCCTTTGCTCCCTACCCTTCCTCCATCTCAGTCAGATGCAGCAAGTAGTCAGGCTGGGACAAGAAACATTTAATTAGGAGTCTGGGGGTTTGGCAGTACCCCAGTAGACTCATCATGCAGCCTCATGTACAGTGGGCATTGGGCCCACCCCGGGAGGGTGGCGGGGGGAGGCCTCATGGCAGCAAACAGGGCAGTGTGGCTTGAGCCCCCCCTCTGCTGGGGAGAAGTGGGGCAAGGTCTGTGGGATAGAAGAATCTGTGTCACTCTCACTGGATGGAGGGTGTGACTGAGCCCAGGATGAGTGGCGCTGGGCTGACACAACCGAGGGCACAAGAGGAGGCTCTGAGCTTGGGGGTAAGGGGACTGGCACCAGACAAAAGCAGCCTGCAAGGGAGAGGTCCTTTTCACACTTCCCACCCCATAGTAAGGCCTCCTTGCTACTTCACATCCCAGCCCAGACATCAGTCTGAGCTTTCCACCTTCCCTGTCTACCCCAGGATGTATTCTCCCACAGCTCTTTGTCCTGGACAAAGAAGACCCAACAAGAGGGGCCCCCCAAAACATCAGTTCTGTGCACTGCAGATTCCAGCAAGATGGGGTAAGGAAAATCAGTCCTTTGGGTGGGGCTCCTGGGGGAACTAGAACTGACAATCCCTTGGCTGGCTGTTCCTGGTGACGGAGGGAGTGGCGGACCAACAGTGAAATGGGTGTTGTTCTTCGTTGGATTTCTGTGTCCAGGATGTTCTTGGACACCCTCTTCTGGTAAACGAAGTGTGACGAGGCTGCTCTGTGGTGATGGGCTTCCTTGAAGAGACAGTCTCCTATTTGTCACCCCCTCCTCAGACCTCAGCCCTTCCGGGTTCTGTCCGCCCAGGTTTCAAGTAATGGGAGAGATTCCTGCAGAACTTTCCTGAGAATTGACGGAGTGATAGAGGTGGTGAGACCAAGAGATGGACTCAGGGCTCTCCTATGGCCCTGAGTCAGGGTAGAGAGCTAAGGGACAGGGATAGGCCCCCTCCCAAAGCCCCATTTGCAAAGGGGCAAACACACATAGACCCAAGCAAAGGCTCTGTGGACAGAGAGGGTGGGTCAGGCATGCAAAGGCATGTGGACAGTCTCTGGAAGACACAGCAAGGATCCTCCCCACGGTAGGACTCAGCATTACAAGGGGACTGGGCGTACCTGGGCACTGGGTGGACCTACCTTATTCCTTCCCACTTTCTCCTCCCTGCTCCCAAGTCCCAGAGTAGTATCAACCCATTCAAGGGCACCCTGCCCAAGAAATAAACCTTCCTCAGTGCAGAAGTTTCCTAAGCTGTGATGGGTGGCGCCTAGGAGAGAGGCAGAGGGAGGAAGGGCATGGCCAGGATGCCTGCTCCCTTCCTGGGCCAGAAGCAAGGGCCAGGCATGGGCAGGGGTGGCATCTGGGTTTTCTTGGCTTCCATCAGATCTCGGTCAGGGCGTCGGCTGGCACCAGGCCCCGTTTCTTGCCACTGCTGACGCGGATGAAGCCGTCAGCATCTTTGCTTCTGCCCACGCCCACACAGATCTGGATGGAAGACACACAGCTGAGGCCTGGCATGATCTACATCCCTGGCCCAAGTACTGCAGATGCCCCCAGGGGACCCACTCCCGAGGACAACGGGCCCCATGGGAGATGTGGATGGAGTCTTCTGGGCTGATGGGAGCAGATCCCATTCCCATGAAGGTGCAGAGTTCAGCATCAGGCCCTGGGCTCAGTGGGCACCAGGAAGCACTTCAGGGCTGACTCTGGAAATTAGCTGGTCCAATGTTCTTCCTTATATCCATTTCTCAGAGGAGGTAACAGAGGGAATAGAGCTCATCCACAATGACACAACAGGCCAGAGGCAGAATCAGCATTCAAATCCAAACTACTGGGCTTTTTTTTTTTTTTCTTCTGGTGCCAGTATTGGGGCTTAAACTCGGGGCTTTGGCCTCTCATTTAGCTCTACCACTTGAGCCAAATCCCCACTTTTGGGTTTTTGCTGGTTAACTGACAATAAGCATCTCATGGATGTTTCTGCCCTGGCTGGCTTTGAACTTTGACCCTTAGATTTCAGTCTCCTAGGTAGCTAGGATTATAGGTGTGAGCCACCCACACTCAACAAACTTCTGGACTCAACCCAGTGCTCCTGCGATGCCCCCGGGTCATTCAGCTCCCTGCCTCTATCAATCACCAGCCCTAATTTCTCACAGGGAATGATGGGAGGGCCCTGAAGTCTCTTCACTTCTAACCTGCTTTTCCTCCTATGTCAGGCCACAAAACCTTTCCCAGGGCACTCTTCCCTGTCTCTGCACCTCTCTCCCATGCTCTCAACAGGGCTTAAGCTAGCACCCCCGGTACCTACCTGGTTCTCCTTCAGGCTCATGTAACCCTGTTCCTTGTTCCCGGAGAAGGGCTGGCAGCAGCGCCAAACATTCTCTCCTGGCCTCACCCGCTGTACAAAATTGGCTGGGAAGAAGCCAACCCGGTCGCCGATCTTGCCCTGGGGATGAGGTTGGCCTTGAGCCTCAGTGCTACCCCCATGCCTTCTCTAGACCTAGTTCACACTCAGAGCCAATGCCATTATCCTCCAGATTCTGGGTTGTCATAATTCCAACCCTCAGCTGGTGCTTCTGAGATGGGAAGGGTATGAGCTGATCAGGGGACAAAACCGAGGCAAAGAGAGTCAAACTGTCAGCAAGGCCTCAGGGTTGGTCCTAGGCTTGGCCAGGCCTGTGGTCAGAAGGGAGGTTAGCTGGGCACCCATGGGCTCACTACTGTAAATCTAGCTACTCGGGAAGCTGAGATCCAGAGACTGCAATTCAAAGTCAGCCCTGGCAGGAAAGTCCATGAGGCTCTCATCTCCAGTTCACTAGCAAAAAGCCAGAAGTAGAGCTATGGCTCAAGTGATAGAGCACCAGCCTTGAGCAAAGTAAGGGACAGCACCCAGGCCTTAAGTACTGACAAAGACAGACAGATAGACAGAAACACACACACACACACACACACACACACACACACACACACACACACACACACACAGGTCTCTTTAGGACCCTGAGAAAAGCTGGGGGCAGAGCCTGCCAGAGTCCCTCCATGCCCCATTCTGTCAAGTTACCTTCCACCAATCTTCATTAGAGTCATCCACCAGCATAATCCGGTCTCCAGGCCTGGGGAGGACAGAGCTGGGGTAGCATCTAGGCAACTGGGCCCTCTGCATGCCCCTCAGCTGGGAGAGGAGCCTCAATATTCTTCGAGTGCACTGTGACCATAGGTACAGCAGGCGTTTCTCAAGGACAGCCCAGAAAGGGCTGCACCAGTCACTCTTATACCCTGGGTAGGTTGGGTGCCCGTCTGGGCTCAGCAGCCTCAAGTGTGCAAGAAGAAGATTCAAGAAAGTCCCCCACCCCATCATGTAGCCAGGGTAGCAAGGAATGGGAGGTAGATCCCTGCGGCTGGAGTCTGGCAGCTGTACCGTGGGGCCCAATCACAGAGAGGACTTACTGTAGAGCCAGGTCATTGTTCTCTTGGGGCATGAACTTGTACAGTGCAACGTAGGAGTACATGGGGCCTACATCCTTCCGCAGGGGCGGCCTGGGGAGCTGGGGGAGAAGCTCTGGGTCAGCAGTAAACATCACATTGGTTCTTCCCACTGCCCAGGCATTCTGGGCATGCTTTCCCCAATAATCATGAGGTAGGACATGATGGGTCCTATGTCAGTGATAGAAGTAAGATCCTCTAGCCAGGCTCTGGTGGCTCATGCCTGTCATTTTAGCTACTCAGGACGCTAAGATTTGAAGATCATGGTTCAAAGTCAGCTTAAGCAGGAAAATCCCTATGAGACTTTTTTTTTTTTTTGCCAGTCCTGGTGCTTGAATTCAGGTCCTGGGCTCTGTCCTTGAGTCTCTCTGTACTCAAGAATAGTGCCTCTACCACTTGAGCCAGTGCCACTACTGGCTTTTTCTTCTTCATTCTTTCTTTCTTTCTTTTTGTGGGTCATGGGGTTTGAACTCTGGGCCTGGGTGCTGTCCCTCAGCTCTTCAGCTCAAGGGGAGTGCTCTACCACTTGAGCCACAGCACCACTTCCTGTTTTCTGGTGGTTAATTGGAGATAAGAGTCTCACGGACTTTCCTGCCCTGGGTGGCTTTGAACTGTTATCCTCAGATCTCAGCCTCCTGAGTAGCTAGGATTACAGATGTGAGCCACTGGCACCCGGCTTTTCTTTCTTCCTTCCTTCCTTTTCTTCCTTCCTTCCTTTCTTTTCTTTCTTCTTTCTTTCTTTTCTTTCTTTCTTTCTTTCCTCCTTCCTTCCTTCCCTCTTTCTTTCTTTCTCTCTCTCACTCTCTCTCTTCTTTTTTTTCTTCCAGTCCTGGGGCTTGAGCTCTGGGCCTGGGCACTGTCCCTAAGCTTCTTTTGCTCAAAGCTAGCACTCTACCACTTGAGCCACAGCACCACTTTGGGCTTTTTCTATGTATGTGGTACTGAGGAATTGAATGCAGGGTTTCATGCATGCTAGGCAAGCACTTTACCACTCTACCACTAAGCCACATTCGTAGCACCTAGCTTTTTTTGAGTAGTTTACTAGAGATCAGAGTCTCCTGGCCTTTCCTACCTGGGCTGGCTTTGAACCTCAGATCTCAGCCACCTGAGTAGCTAGGATTACAGGTGTGCACCTGTAATCTTATCTCCAGTTAGCCACAAAAACAAAAAACAAACCTAAGAAACGGGTAGGTTTGTGGCTCAAAATGGTAGAGTGCTAGCTTTGACTTCAAGCTCCAAGACTGACAAAAAAAAAAAAAAAGACACTCTAGCAAGGTGGTACACACCTGTAATCCCAGCCCTCAGTAAACTGCAGCTAACCTGTGCTACATCACCTTCTGCCTGCTGTGCTTGTTCACTTTGAAAAGGATGGACTGGGCCTGGGAAGAAAAGACACTTTCTGCCTGCTGCACCCTGAAATTGCCTGCCCTTGTAGGAAGCAGGCAGGGTGAGAGGGATCTCCTCCACCCCCTGTGCCTCTAACTTTGACATTGCCTGTCCCTGAAGGCTTCAGGTAAGTGAGGGAGCAGTGAATGTTCTCCCCATCTATGGGCCAATGACAAGAACAACATGGACAGTGACAACAATGACACCCCTTTCCACTCCCCACTGATGAGGCTCTGGGCCAGCCTGGGCTCACCTGCTGTCCAGGGCTCTTCTCCTCTGGTCCTGATCCTTCACTCTCAGCTGGAGCTGTAAATACTAGACACACCAGGGTGGAGCCAAGGTATAAAACGGAGGGGAGAAGAGCAGAGCACCCTCCTCCCTGCCCCTCTGTCCTTCCCACCGCAGCTCACCGCTGTCCCCAGGTCCCTCCTCCGAGCTGCGGATGCTGCCTTCCCCATCCTCAGTCAGCTCATCCCGCTCACTCTGGGAACAGAGAGAAGAGAAGGCTCCATCGTGGGGTCTACTATCATGTTCAGACATTCCCTCCTTCTGGACTCCCCTTCTGTGCCCACCGTACCAGGCTCCGAGTGGGGGACTCAGATGTGCTGCTGAAGCTGGAGCGGTTCATAAGTGCCAGGGAGGTGCCATAGCGCAGGGTCTCATAGACTGGGTCCACCTTTCCACTGGTTCCTGTGGAGCATGCACCTTCAAAGGCCTGGCATCAGCTTCCAGTCTGGCTCCTCCCTGAAGGAGCCATTTCTAGTCCTGGTTGCCTGGTCAGGTCCTCTAGCTTAGCACGTTCCAGGCAGAGTCTCCATCTTATGCTTTACCCACCCCTCTAAGACCTCTTCATCCAGTGGTATCCCATGTCCTCCCACGGTGCCCATGCAGAGATCTGGAGCCTTCTTTACTCCTTGTTGCCCTTAGGAACCACGGCTATTTCAGCCCCTAATCCAATATCCTTAGACTCTGCCCACTTCTCTTCATCACCACTGCCTCTAGCCCAATCAAGCTTACCCGACTCTCCTGACAACTGCCATGGCTTCCAACCCAACTCTCTGCCTCCACTCCATCCCCTCCCATCTACACAGCAGCCAGAGGATCACCTAAAAACACATGATTTCTCTTAGAGGAGAGACTAAAAGACCATAAGAAAATGGACCACAAGGCCTGGCATCCTCAGTTCTTCTTTCATTACCTCCCTGCCTCTCGCTGTCTGTCTCAGGCCTCCCTCTGCTCACATGCCTTCCTCGGATCCTTTCATGTTTCCAGGCAGTCTTCCCTGACTGCAGATGGGCACAGAATGCATTTGATTCTCTTTATTCCCTAGTCTCATTCTGAGGCACTCATTGGATGGTGAGCAATAGATGATTGGTAGGGTTGTCTATTTCATGTCTAGTTCCTTTGTAGTTCATAAATGCCACCTTCTTCAGAGCTGTGTCCCAGTGTCTAGCATGGTGGCATTCAGCACAAGGGCATCCACAGAAGGGACATGGTAAGAATGCCAAGCAGACAGTGGCCAGTGGGACTCTGGCACCCATCTGAGGAATATATAGACTTCTCATCACACCACTTCTAGCATGGGCCCCAGGGGGGAAACTTACCAGTGGGTGGGGACTCTCTGCTCATGGCACAGGCTGGTGGTGGCTCGTGCACCAGGAGGGGAGAGCTGAAGTTACGGCGGAAGGAGGTGGACTGTGGCAAGAAGAGGCAGAGGAAGTCATGGCTTATGGAGAGCTTGGCCCTTCCCACAGCTAGGGAAAGCCTCACAGGAAGAACCAGCTTGGAGGGGTTCATTCACTCATATCTCCATATGATGCTCCCCCTGCCCCAGCTTACCGTCTTGCCTGGGCATTGCTGGTGAGAGATCTCCTCAGAGCACCAGAGATGGACACTGACTTTACATGTCTTACATCGTAAGCCTTGCTTGGAGTTTCCTGGGAAGAATTTGAGTTCAGTGAGAAGGGTTGGGCAAGGGTTGGCCAGTGAGGGCATGAGGAGAGAGCAGAGGTTGGGCACTGTCATGCCAGTCTTGAAACTTGGCACCTCTGCCTCATACAGTGTATAAAGTAACACTTAAAGCCAAGGTGTCTATGAACATAGAGCCACACTGGGCACATGGTCACCTCTCAGGACAATGCATTGATTTATTTTGTGCCACCGGGGATAGAACCCAAAGCCTTATACATATTATGCACCAAGCTACCCTCCAGCCCTTCATGATGCACATTTGTCTACAGAGAGAAACAGAGAGAGGGAGAGGTGTGGGGGGGAGCGAGCACAGTCAACACAGTTAGTGCTGGGGGGTGGGTGTGTGGAGCAAGACTCTAATATCAGGCTGTTCTATTCTCCACGGCCCACTGGATCCCTTCCCTTTGCCCACCACAGGGCCCAGGTGCCTACCTACAATGAGCTGATGGCATAGCTCGCAAGGACTGGCTCTCTTGAAGACATGTTCCTGGAAGCTGTGCAGCCTTACCGGTTTGAGTGGTGCCAGGGGGCGTGGGACAGGGCACGGGGACGGTGCTGGAGTGGGCAGACCTCTGTCTGTGGATGCAGGTGGTGGAGAAGGAGGGGGCAGTGGGGTTGGGGGTGTCAGCAGCACCTCGGTCGGGCACTTGAGTTCAGAGCCCGAGCGAAGGAAGAAGTTCTCCACACTCTTACTGCGGAGGATGGTCTTGAGAGAGAGGGAGCGCTTGAATCGCTGGAGCTGGGAGAAGAAGAAGAAGAGCTGTGAGTGGGAAGCAGTTGGGGGCTGCCCATGGCAGGATTCCTGCAGGGTGTTGCTTGTAGCAGCCAGCCGTGCAGAGGCCTAGAGCCAAGAGGAAGCACTAAGTGAGGCTCCTGTGTTCCAGCTTGCAGGAGCTAGGCAGGTAACCTTCAAAATCTTTAAGGGAGTTCTGTCCAGATGGGTACACAAGAAAGAGTGGCAAACCTATAGCTAGGGAATAGTGCCTGGTGTCCTCCAGCCAGTTGAGGCTGGCTGTAAGGCTAGCCAGGTTTACCCACCACCCCCACCTTTCCAAAAGAAATTATTTCGACTTTGTCAAGTGTGGTGATACATGCCTATCATCACAGTACTCAGAAGGCTGATAGGATATATACAAGACCCTGTCTCAAAAGCAAAACAAACCGAATGCCGGTGGCTCACGCTTGTAATCCTAGCTACTCAGGAAGCTGAGAGCTGAGGATCGAGGTTCAAAGCCAGCCCAGGGAAGGAAAGCCCGTGAGACTCTTATCTCCAATAAACCACTAGAAAACTGGAAGTGGCGCTGTGGCTAAATTGTTAGAGCATTCACCTTGAGCTGAAGAGCGCAGGGACAGAGCCCAAGCCTGAGTTCAAGCCCCACAACCGACCAAAAAAAAAAAAAAAAAAAGCAAAACAAGCCAGGTGCTGGTGGCTCATGCCTGTAATCCTAGCTACGCAGAGGCTGAGATCTGAGGATCACAGTTCAAAGCCAGCCCAGGCAGGAAAATCCGTGAGATTCTTATCTCCAATAAACCACAAGAAAACTGGAAGTGGGCTGGGAAGGTGGCTCAGTGGTAGAGCGCTTGCCTTGCATGCATGAGGCCCTGGGTTCGATTCCTCAGCACCACATAAGCAAAAAGAAAAAAGCCAGAAGTGGCGTGGCTCAAGTGGTAGAGTGCTAGCTAGCCTTGAGCTGAAGAGCTGAGGGACAGCGACCAGGCCCAGAGTTCAAGCCCCATGACCGGATCCAAAACAAAAAACAAACAAAAAAAAACCCTGGAAGTGGCACTGTGGCTCAAGTGGTAGATGGCTAGCCTTGAGCTGAAGAGCTGGGAGACAGCGCCCAGGCCCAGAGTTCAAGCCCCGTGTCCAACAAAAAACCAAAACCAAAACCAAAAAACTATTATTGAAATGGGATAGAAACAACTGAAAAGATTTTCTTTGCTCTTAGCAGAAAATAAAAAAATAAACTTTCTCTTTTACTTTGCTTTCTTCACTTAATTTTATTTTGGAAATCATTCTAGACAAATGCATAAGGAGTTTCATCATTCTTTTTTTTTTTTTCAGTCATGGGGCTTGAACTCTGGGCCTGGGTTTTGTCCCTGAGCTCTTCAGCTCAAGGCAAGCACTCAACCACTTGAGCCATAGCACTACTTCTGGTTTTCTGGTGGTTAACTGGAGATAAGAGTCTCACAGGGACTTTCCCGCCCAGGCTGGCTTTGAACCACGATCCTCAGATCTCAGCCCCCTGAGATGTGAGTGCCCGGCTCATCATTCTTTTTTTTACGGTCACATATCATTTCATTGCCTGAATGAACTATTAGTCAAGTTAAAACAAAACATAGGGACTCCATAGCTTCTGCCTGTAATCCTACTCAGAAAGCTGAGCTCTGGAGATCAAGTCTAATGACCATTCTCTTTACCTACTCAATACCTTCCCTCTCTGGCCAAGCCAGCTTTTCTGTAGGAAGTCCATGAATAGAACCACTTCCTCCTCCTGTGACCACTGCACCTACTCCAGGACCAATCTGCATTACAGCTCCAATCAGGTTGCACCTGTCATCTACTTTTTTTTTTGGTTGGTCATAAGGCTTGAACTCTGGGCTTGGGCTCTATGCCTGCGCTCTTCAGTTCAAGGCGAGCGCTCTACCACTTGAGCCACAGTGTTCACTTCCGGCTGTCTAGTGGTTTATTGGAGATAAGAGTCTCATGGACTTTCCTGCCCAGGCTGGCTTTGAACCTCTATCCTCAGATCTCAGCCTCCTGAGTAGCTAGGATTACAGGCGTGAGCCACCGGTGCCTGGCTTGTCATCTACTTTTTGTTTCCTCTGGAGACTGTGAGTTCCTCAAGGGCAGGCACTGCCACCTCAAATCCCTATAGAGGGCCTCAATATACAGTAAGGGCTCAGTGTGCCTCTCCTGGATACCTGATGAGCAAGTGGCTGTTTGACACTTTGTGGGGGGTGGGGGAGTGGGTACGTGCACATGTGTGTGTACGTGCCAGTACTAGGGCTTGAACTCAGGGCCAGTTTTTTGGTTTTTTGCTCAAGGCTGGTGTAATACCACTTGAACCACATCTCCACTTCTAGCATTTTGCTGATTAATTGGAGATAAGAGTCTCACAGACTTTCCTACCCAGGCTGGCTTTGAACTGTGATCTTCAGATCTCAGCCTTGTGTGTAGCTAGGATTACAGGTGTAAGCAACTAGCATCTGACTCAAGTGGCTTCCATCTTACATGGAGCTCACATGACCAAAGTTCTGGGTCAATTCACCAGTGAACCTAGCATTCTTTCCATTGCTTACCCACACATAACCTTACTGAGTCTTCCCAGAACAAGATGTGGAGGCCTTCCTTCCCAGAGCCTCACCCCTCTTTCCTCCTGTTGGAAGCTGTTTTACCCCCTGCCCACTAGGGATAGAAAAGCAGAGGGGCAGAGGGTGGGGGACAACACAGGTTTGGCTGCAGACAAAGGATCTTGGCTAGGGTTTCCAATTGGCATGCCAGGCAGCCTGTGTGTTATGGCTGCCTGCCTGGCACCTGTGCCAAAAAGATGGAAGTAGTGGCCCCTCCAGTGTCTAGGAGGCAGTAGGCAGTAAGATGGAAGGGAAGCAGAGGGGATGTTTGGACACAAGGCAGGCACTGGTGTGCCAGCTGGGAGGCCAGGGCCCTGGGGTATCTGGCACATTAAATTGCTCAGCTCCTTCCAAGCCCAGCTTCCTGGACAGCACTGTGGGCTTCTTTGTGCATCTGTGAGAATCAGGGCCCTGGGCCCCAGATGCCTGGGCACAGGAGTAGAGACAAAGTGCCAGGGAGACAATTAAGGAGAAAACAAATGCCAGGTTAGGTGGTGGCCATTTACGACCAAATATGACTACGGGCTTTGATGAGCCCCGAGAGATCAGTAAATCTCCCATTGTTCTGCCCAGGGGTCTCAGACATATAGCACATGGGAGGTTAGACTAGGGAGACATGCTCAGGCAATGATGAGAAAATCAATCTGTTTCCTGAACATAAATCATTCTACTTCCTTTCTGTGAATCTCAGTTTCCCCACATCTAAGATAGAAGAGGCAGGATGAGATACTCTCTGGGCAATACAAAACTCTGAGTTCAAATAAACCCAGAGAATGTACATGAGAGGCTGTCTTTGTCAGATCACTAGAATTGAACTAGAACTTTCTATGCAGCATCCCATTAATTTTTTTTTTTTTTTTGGTTGGTTGTGGGGCTTGAACTCTGGGCCTGGGAGCTATCCTTGAGCTGAAGAGCTCTACCACTTGAGCCACAGCGCCATTTCCCAACCCGTTAATCTCTTTGTGTGTATGTGTGTGTGTGTGTGTGGCGGGGGGAATCTGAGGCTTGAATTCAGGGCCTGGCTGCCATCCCTTAGTTTTTTGTTTTGTTTTGTTTGCTCAAGTCTAGCATTCTGCCACTTGAGCCTCATCTCCACATCTGGCTTTTAGATGGTTAACGAGATAAGAGGAGTCTCAAGAATTTTTATGCCCAGGATGATTTTAAACTGTGATGCTCTGAGCTCAACCCCTTGGGTAGCTAGAATTACAGGCATGAGCCACCAGCGCCTGGCTGATGCTCCCCTCTGAGGTAATGACCATTATTGCCCCACTTTTCAGATGAGCAACGGAGGCTCAGAGGGCTTAAATCACTTTTGCATGACTTGTCTGGTAACCACTAGAGTCAGAACTGGAATTTTCACATGGCCCTGGCTGCTGGACCCAAATGACCAAGAGCATCTGTCTGCTCTGGGAGCCACCTGCCATCCTTGCCCTCAGCTGTGCTATAGGCTGGCCCACCAGGTCTGTGAAGGCATTTAGGGCTAGAAGGGGGTTGTGGGCTTGTCCCCCACCTCTCCTTTGGATGGCTGTTGGTGACCTCTTGCACACCCTCTCTTGGGATGGCCATTCTATCTTTGGGCAGCTACAATGTCTTGAAAGCATAGAGCTGAAACCAGCCCCCTTGTGACTTTGGACAAACAACTCCTCTCTTGGCTCCAACAATGATCACTCCCTCTTAGACACACGAGCCCTTCTGATACAGTGATTGTTGTGGAATGAGACTGTAAGCCTCCCCACTCTCCAGCCTGTGCTCTTTCCTGGTATACCCCTCCCTGGATCTCAGTGCCAACAGCCACCTCTGCAGGGTACCAGAGGCCTCTAGAACAGAATGTTCTCCAGCACTAGAGCAGTCTCAACTCTGCCTGCCCACTCCCTGGCTCAGCTGTGGGCCTTACATCCCAGGAGGGCAGAGAAGTGAAAAAATGACATGCCACCTGGGGTGGCTGGCAGTTGGCTAGGGCTGTGGCCCAGAGGCAAGACAGGGACACCTGTGCCAAGTGGTTTGATGCCTGCCCACTTTAGTGGTATCTGGCTTGGCAACTCTGCTAAATGAGGTATTCTTGTTCCTGGGTCTCTTAGTCCTGAAGAGGATCTTTCCCCATCTTACCTCTCTCTCTCTCTCTCTCTGAATGTTAGTACTGGAGCTTGAACTCGGGGCCTTGCATTCTCACTTAACTCTTTCACCCAAGTCTGGTGCCTTACCATTTGATCCACAGCTCTAGTTCTGGCATTTTTCTGGTTAATGGAAGATAAGCTTCAACAGCAATCCTCAGATCTCAGTCACATGAGTAGCTAGGATTTCAGGTATGAGGCACCAGTGCCTGGCTTAGCTATTTTTTTCGGTATCTCCACTGCCCTGGGACCCATTCCTTGGCATGTACTCTGGCAACTTGGCCTGCACAGACCCTATTCCTTCATATTGTACTTACAGTCTGTCTGACTTGGAACCTAGGCTACCAGGTCTGTCTTTTGGAACCTGCTCCAGAGCCAGGGGCTGACCTCATCTTCCCCTACCTCATCACTCCCCGAAGGCCCCTTCTTTCCTCAATTTCCCACAGCCTCTCCTGAAAGGACACTAGGCAGCTGGCAGTGGGTGGAGGCGGATGTGGCGCAAGCTGACTCAGATGACAGAGCTGGCATGGCAGGGTCCTCCCAGGGATGGCATCAAAAAGGGTGATGAGCAGGCCCAGTGTAGTAAGATGGTTGGAGACCCAAACTGGAGGAAGATCCACTAAGAAGATCACTGAATTGGTAGGTTACAGGGCTGCAACCCTGACTTAAGAGTCAGGCAGAGGTTGGGCTCAGTCTGGCAAGAAATGCCAGGTGGCACCAAACTAATAAATAAGCCTGGAATGTTAGCTTCATTGCCTCATGGCATCAGTTCTCTTGTACCCACTTCACACTGAGCTGGATGGGCAGTAACCATCCCCTTTCTCTTCCATCTCCCTCCCCCTAGAGTCTGGGGACACAAAGCCCTTTGGGTCTGACTGAGCAAGGACCCTGATTTCTCTCCCTGTCCACCTCTGCCTTGCTGAATAGCTTCCCCTGATGTTCCCACAGCCCAGGGTAGTGTGTGTGTGTGTGTGTGTGTGTGTGTGTGTGTGTGTGTGTGTGTGTGTGTGTGTGTGTGTGTGCGCGCGCGCGCGCGCGCGTGCGCATGCGTGAGTGCGTGCATGTTTGCACACCAGTGAACTCAGGACCTAGGCACTGTTCTTAAGTCCCCCTGCCCCCCCAGCTCCACTTCTGGCTTTTTGGTGGTTAGCTGGAGATAAGAGTCTCATGGAGGGGGCTGGGAAGGTGGCTCAGTGGTAGAGTGCTTGCCTTGCATGCTTAAGGCCCTGGGTTCGATTCCTCAGCACCACATAAGCAAAAAGAAAAAAGCCGGAAGTGGCGCTATGGCTCAAGTGGTAGAGCGCTAGCCTTGAGCTGAAGAGCTGAGGGACAGCGCCCAGGCCCAGAGTTCAGGCATCACGACTGGACCCAAAAAAAAAAAAAAGTCTCATGGACTTTTCTGCCCAGGACTAGCTTTGAACCACAATCCTCAGATCTCAGCCCTCCTTAGCTAGGATTATAGGCATGAGCTCTGGGCACCTGGTTTGTTGTCATTTTTTAATCTTTCATATATGTGAAGGGAGTCCAAAGGGCCAGGGCTCCAACTGGCCTAGTACAAAGGGGTCAGGCCAAATGTGCAATCCCTCTCCTCTGTTTCATGGACCTCTGTGGCTCAGACCCGGAGCTGATGACATTGGAGGGTCCTTGTGTAAGTAGGAGTGAGGCAGGGATCTGCCAGGCCCTGACCCCCGCCTCCCCACATTGCTGAGCTTGCAGCCTGCAGGACTGCTGAGGTGGCACTGCATTCCTGCCTGCCTGCTTGCCTTGGAGAGCTCCTGAGGGACCAGCCGGCCGGAGGAGGCAGACCTTGGAATGGGGAGCCTTGGGAAGCTCCAAGTCCCTGGGAAGCAAGCAAGGAATTGTATGTCTGCCCACGGTGACTACAGGGCAGCCAAAGAGGTCAGGGATATTGGAACTCAGGGTGTGGCTCAACTCCAAGGATTCTGCTTGACAGAAGCTGTCACAAATAACCAGGAACTTATTCACCCCCGCCCCCAACACTTCATTCCTTTCCCAGGAGAGATGTGGCTCTATAAGGGGGACTTGATTGTGAAGGGCCAGAGTCTCATTTTCAGAAGGCAGCAGCAGGTCAAGTGTACCCTGAAGGCTTGAACATGGAGACCCACTGGGTCTCCTGGTTCAGAGATAGAAAGAAACTGAGAGGCCTCCTGCAGACAGGACTCTAGTCCTGTTCACCTCTCCTTGGTCACTTCCTTGATGACCTTGACCTTGACTTAACCTCTCATTGTGAGTAGCAGTCCCATGGAATGGGGAGAAAAGGGCATCACAGGAAGAGGTCTAGCTAGATGAGCTAGTGGCACTGGACAACTCAAGACCGCACCCATTTCTGGTCTTCGTGGCTCCTTTCTTCTGGATACCCAGAGCAGGAGGAAAAAAAAAAAAAACCAAAACAATGCAAAACATCAGGAGAGAAGGAAGGAGGTCTTGGCCTGAAGTCTGGGGTGGGGCGTGAGGGGAAGAGGTGCAGGGGGCATCCTGGACACGGCCTCTGCTCTTTTCCATCCCCAGCCCCACTCAGGTTGCTTCCTGCAGAACTTCTTGGGTACCTAGAACTTGGGGATGGATTAGACAGATTAAGAGAGGAGGGGGGCTGAATGTGAGCATAGGCCTCCCCCACCCCCCTGACTGTCTTTCAATGCCTGGAGTCTGGGCTCCGCCTGTCTTCACTGGGGAATAATTTATTCATTGCGACTCCCGCAGGAGTAACAATCATACATAATTAGGGTTAATTATGACATTCATTAATTAGGATGACTTCTCCTTTTGCTCCTGCCCGCCCTCCTCCCCTCACCCTGCTCCCGGGGTGGGGGTGGGGGGTGGGGCTGCTTTTCTCGCAGCGGCTCGGAAGCCGCAACGACACCCCGGGTCCCTGGCCTGCGACGGAGTGCCCGCGCTGCCGCAGCCCCGGGGCGCCCGCCCGGCGAGCCGCAGCCCCCGGGTCCCCCCGAACCCAACCCGGCGGGGAGCGGGAATCCGAGCCCGCGGTGGGTGTGAGAGAGGCGCGCGGGAACTCAGCACGTAGGGACGCGGAGAGAAACCGCGCGAGAGGCACGCAGAGGACGCCAGGGCAGGGACAGACGGTTGTAGAGACAATTCCCAGAGACGCGACTGAGCGACGGAGCTGCAGACAGGGGTGGCGGCCCCGGGAGGGGGTGCGTCTCGCACGCACACCCGCGCGCGTACACCGGCCCACACCCGCTACACACGGCCACACTCGCTGCGCCTCCGCCGCGCCGCTTCCCTCCAACAAAGCCGAGTTGCGGCCGCCCGGGAGGGGGCGAGACGCGTCCGCTGCTGCGCGCGTCCCGGCGCGTGTGGTTGGGGTGGTGGTGGTGGGGAGAGGGTCCTTGACACCCCGCGTCGCGAGCCCACTCCCCTCCCCCGCCCCGCCGCGGCTCGCAGTCTTGGGGATCACGCGGGCGTCCGTGACCCCAAGGCTCCGAAGCCCACGGCGGCCCGCGCATCCCCGGAGGAGAGCGCCCGGCCAGGGGCGTCCCGGGCGGGGGGGCCAGGCCCGGCGCGCCCCCCTTCCCCCGACTTGCCTTGGTTTCCTGGAGGGCGGAGACGGTCCCCGGGGGGGTGTGGGTGGCCGCGTCATCCGGCTCGTTCTCCTTCTCGCTCATTTCGGTCATGGTTGTCGGGGGTGGGGGGGAACCGGAGAAGCGAGGGTGCGGAGACCCGACGGCAGGCCGGCCCAGGGCAGGGTGCGGGCGACGGGCGTCTCTACGGGACTCTGAAGCCTTCCTCCAGAGGCTGCCCCCCGAGGAACCCCGGGAGAAACCCGCCCAGGCAGAGCAGCCCCCCCAGCCCCGGGCTCTGGTGGAGAAAGTTGCCGAGGTGGCGAGTGCGGGGAGCCGCGGGAGACGGACGACCCCCGGCCGACAGGACCGAGGGTCCGCAGAGGAGGCTGCTCACCGCCGAAGGAGGGGGGAAGCGGGGATGTGGGGATGAGCCGAAGGAAGGAGCGACGGAGCTGTCCGTGTCCGGCCCGCTCCGCCGTCCTCTGCGCCCGCCCCCCATCCTCCTCCCCCCCCCTCCCCGCCGGCCCCAGCCCAGCACCCCGCGGCCCCTCCGCCCAGTCCTCGCCTCCCAACTTTGATTTAGGAGGTCGCCTGGTCCCTCCCCCTTCCTCCGCCGCGCCCCCGCGCTGCTATGCAAATCAAGACTCGCAGCCATTGGCTGCCGCGGTGGCCAGGAGGGCCAGCTGGGCGGAGTCTGGGGGGGCTCGACAAGACGGGGCGGGGCTTGGAGGAAAAAGAAGTGGTGGGGGTTGCTTGACAACGAACCCCACATCCCCGAGATGAGGGGTGCACGTAACATGACTTGAAGGAAGGCAGGGGTCTGGATGGGGTTGTGGGGAGGGGGAAGGCAGGAAATAGATATATAGGTTTTGAGGCTGCGGCAGAATAGCTGAGATCGAAGTTATATTTCCTGATAGTGCAGGAGGAAGATGCTTGGCGAACGAAAAATAAGGGAATCATCCACTCCATTAACTTGATGCCTATCTGGCCTGGAGAGAGAAACTTCCAGATACCTGTATTAGAGCATAGGGTCTCCTGAGGAAGAGAGGATTTTTTGAATCAGAGTTTCACTATATAACCCAGAAGCTCACTATGTAGCCCAGAAGCTCCCGCCTTACTGTCCCTAGAGCTAGGATTACAGGCATGTACCACCGCACCCCTCAAATGGATAGACAACTTAAGGTTGGAGATGTGGCTCCGTTGGTAGAGCGCTAGCCCGTGAACATCAATTACTGAGTGTGAGTCCATCTTGGACCTAAAAAAGAAGACAACTTAAACTGGCATTGATGGGTCTTGCCTATAATCCTGGGCTATACAGGAAGCTAAGATCTGGAGGATCATAGTTTGAAGCCAGCCTGATCAGAAGAATTCTCCAGACTTTGTTGCCAAAATAACCAGCAAAAGGCTAGCCTGGATGCATGGTGCAAGCAGTACAGTGCCAGCAAAGCAAGTATGAGTCCTTGAGTTCAAACCTCAACAATGAATAAAACAAAACTTAATGAGCCAAAAACCAAGATTGGCAATGTTTCCTTGTGGAAATCAGGACAACTATAATCCTTTCCATTCTTGCTGTATGGGTTTTAGCAGAGCCAATGACCTCTATCCTCAAACCTCTGGTCTCTTTTGTTGTTGTAGTTCCTGTCCTGGGGCTGGAACTCAAGTCCTGAGTGCTGTCCCTAAGCTTTTTGCTTATGGCTGATACTCTACCACTTGAGCCACACCTCCTCCACTTCTGGCATTTTATTTATTCTTTTATTTATTCATTTTTGTTGGTCGTGGGACTTGAACTCTGGGCCTAGGCACTGTCCCTCAGCTCTTCAGCTTAAGGTTAGGACTCCACCACTTGAATCATAGCACCACTTCTGATTTTCTGGTGGTTTATTGGAGATAAGAATCTCATGGACTTTCCTGCCCAAGCTAGCTTTGAACCACAATCCTCAGCTCTCAGCCTTCTGAGTAGTAAGGATTACAGGCATGAGCCACTGGCACCCGACTTCTTTTTTTTTTTTTTTTTTTTTTTGTAGTCAGTTTATTGGAGATAAGAGTCTTGTGGACTTTCTTACCTGCACTGACTTCAAACTGTGATCCTCAGATCTCAGCCATTTGAGTAGCTAGGATTACAGGTGTAAGCCACCAATGCCCAGCTCAAGTTAGAAGCATCTTTAAGATATACCTTCCTAAAGATCCTGGCACCGCTGGAGTTAGATCAGAAATACCGGGGAAGAAGTTTTCACACTCAAAGGTGCCCTCCCCCATCTGGTCTAAAGATGCTTCCTCTAAAGCTTAGTGACAACCTAAGATGGATTTTCCCAATTCCTCCCTCATCTCTAGCCCCTTCAGGTCCCAACCAATAGCTCTAGCTTCATCTCTTGGCTTATCCAAGGAAAGGAGATGAGCTGGGTGTGGGTGGAGAGGTTTCTGGGTTTTAGCCTGCCTCTTCCTTTACCACATGTGGGTGGTGGCAGTCAGGGGAACCTGTGGTGATAATTTTCCTGCTATATGTGAGCCCTGAAGGACAGAGCTGACTGACCCCCTCTGTCAGCCATCCACAGGACCATTGGCCTCTCAAGCATGAGCTCATATTGAAGCACTGCTCAGGTTACTGTGTCCAGGAATAGAGATTTATTTGCTAGTGGCAGAAGTAGGACAAGGGCAGACAGTGAGTGTTCAGTGGTGTGGGGGCTTGGTCCCCTCCTCCTCCAGATCTAGTGCCCCTGCAGTCTGCCTTTGACTCCTGGCTTTCCTGAAAGGAGCTGGGGTGGAGCCTGAGCTCATTCTGCAAGCTCAGCCCACAAACCCATCGCACCAAAGACCCACTCACTACCAGCTGTCTAAGAACCCCCATCTCCTCTGAAGGTTTTCTTTCTCTCCTGCTAGCCAGCCCAGCCCAATTTCCCCTCTCTTGGGCAGCTCAGGATACTTAGAGCACCCTGACATAGCAATTCATCCGTCCCAGGTTGGAACAATCAGGGGCTTTTTCAGTGTTTGGAGATTTTGTTTTGGAGATGGTACTTTTGTTTCTCCTCAATGAGTTAGGGCCTTGATTCTTTTTAAAAAAATTTTTTTATTGAGATTAGGTGATTACATAAATTTCACATATTTCACAATATTGTGGAATAGTGATACTTAAAGTTACAAACACATTTTAACCTTCACAAGGCAAATTGTCATTATCATGGTCTATAAAGTTTGTGAATTCTATGAGCTTTGACAATACAACTATTTCTTCCACAGGTGATATGTACATTTCTTTTCTTTTGCTTAGTGTAAGCTGTTCCCTCTTTCCCTCTCATTCCCTCAGGCCTTGATTCTTAGGGTCTAAATCCTAGACCCTAAACTGGGTGCTGGGGGGCTCACGCCTATAATCCTAGATACGGAAGTGGCGCTGTAGCTCAAGTGGTAGAGCGCTAGCTTTGAGCTGAAGAGCTGAGGGACAGTGCCCAGGCCCAGAGTTCAAGCCCCACGACCGACAAAAAAAAAAAGTACTTGCTATAATCCTAGATACTCAGGAGGCTGAGATCTGAGGATCACAGTTCAAAGCCAGCCTGGGCAGGAAACTCTGTGAGATTCTTATCTCTAATAAACCACTCAGAAAACCAGAAGTGGCATTGTGGCTCAAGTGGTAGAGCACTTGCCTTGAGCTGAAGAGCTGAGGGATAAGCGTCCAGGCCCCAAGTTCAAGCCCTACGACTGACAATAAATAAATAAAAAATAAAAATAAAATAAAACCTAGACCCTAGGTTGATTGTGTAACAAGTCTTTTAAAGCCTGATTTGGGCATCAGAAAGATGGTGACTGTGCCATTGTCTGCCATCCAATCCTTGCCACTGGAGAATTCAGGAGACCACTCAGTACAACGCTTGGCCCAGACAAGACCTGCAAGGACACTTCATTTAGTTTTTTGTCCCTCCTCTCTTCTGGTAAAGTTGCGCTTTTCCTAGTACTTCCTTCTTGTTTGTTTTCTTATACAAAATGATGGGTTTTTGTGTGACATTGTTGTACATGTATATAATGTACTTGGATCATATTTACACCTTCCCCATTATCTCAGCACCTTCCTTGACGCAGAAAGGAGGAAAAAGCAGCTTTTCCCTCCTTGGCCATTCAGAACCTGGTATTCCGTGGGGGAAAGTATGTGGGGAGGGCGGGGGGAGACTCACCAAGAAGTAGCTATCTGTGAACAAAGAGATTCTGACTCATCACAGAAAGAATACCCAGGGGGACCAGTGGTACCATCGACCAAGGAGAGCCAGGAAAGTGGGGGATCCATCTGGTCTGGGCATCAGAAGCCTCTGGGGCCAGTGTAGAGGAGGCAAGGGGTTGGATCCTATGACCTCTGGATGTCCTTTCTGACTGCAGCCTTTGTGTCTCAGAGCGGTCTTTCATGAACTCAGTCTGAGTCATTGCTCTCAGCCGACAACTCCCACTGCAGTGGCTCAGAGACAGGGCCGAAGCAGCCAGTCCAGCTTCTCTTGGGGAGGGAGGACCCTTGTCTCTGCTCACATTTAGAGGGCAGAAATGAGAAGCAGGTAGAGCAAGGGCAGGCATGCCAGGATGGTAGAGGCCAGTGATACCTTGAAGGGCCTCTCAGGCATTGGCAGTTAGACCGTTGGGTGTCTTATTATACCATGAGGCCCTGGGACCCTGGAGAGGTAGACCAGATAACTTCAGCTCTGTGTGTAGTATGATATCTAGTTCCTGTTCTTGTTTCTTTTCTGCCCTTATTGTTATTGTTTGTCCTAGTACTGGTTCTTGAACTCAGGGCCTTGAGCTTTCATTCAGTTTTTCTGCTCACAAGTTGAGACACTCTTCCACTTGAGCCATGCATCCACTTCCAGCTTTTCTTCCAGCTTTTCTTTTCTTTTTTTGGCCAGTCATAGGGCCTGAACTCTGGGCCTGGGTACGTACTGTCCCTCAGTTCTTCAGCACAAGGCTAGCACTCTACCATCTGAGCCACAGCACCACTTCCAGCCTTTTCTGTTTTTGTGGTACAGAGGAATCAAACCCAGGGCTTCATACATGCTAGGCAAGCACTCTACCACTAAGCCACATTCTCAACCTCATCCCCCTCCCCCCCCAAACAAACAAACAAACAAACCAGAAGTGGTGCTGTGGCTCAAGTGGTAGAGTACTATCCTTGAATACGAAGAGGCTCAGGGACAGTGCCCAGGCTCTGAGTTCAAGCCCCACCACTGACAAATAAAAGAAGTCTCTTAGATTTGTCTATCCAGAGCCGGGTGCCAATGGCTCACACCTATAATCCTAGCTATTCAGAAGGCTGAGATCTGCAGATCACGGTTCAAAGCCAGCCTGGGCAGGAAAGTCTGTGAGACTGTCATCTCCCATTAACCACCAGAAAACCGAGGTGGTGCTGTGGCTCAAGTGGTAGAGCCCTAGCCTTGAGCTGAAGAGCTGAGGGACAGGGTCCAGGCCCAGAGTTCAAGCCGCATGACTGACAAAAAAAAAAAAAAGAGAGAGAGAGAGATTTGTCTAACCAGGATGGTTTTGAACTGATCTTAGCTTCCTGAGTAGCTAGTATTATAGGTGTGAGCTACGTGCTTGGTTCTGCCTTTCTAATTTTATGGCTCTTGGCTCTAGAGGGACTTTGGGTTCATTCTTTGACTGACATAATTGGATTAGATGAGGGTGACATGAGGTGTTTGATTATAGTATATGAGGTTATATCTCTTAGTATTCCTTTGAGAGTTAAATTAAACATATGTAAAGAGCCAGGCAGAGTAAGAACACAAGAAATGGATAATTTTATTGTTGTTCTTGGATATTCTTAACTTTGGACTTTGTGGTTAAGCTCTGGGGTATCCCTGAACCAGCTTAAAGCTGAAGATAATAAACATTTTCTGGGGAGAGAATATTCAATATTCAATGGGTGGTTTATTTGCCTGGAACTTTTTACTTTTCTTTGCTCCGGAGAATCTTAAGAACCACCAAAAATTGGTCATGGTAGTAACTGTCATTGCAGCATTTGGGTGTCAGAGACAGAATGATTTTAAATTTGAAGGAAGTTTGAGCTACATAATGAGACTCAAAAAAAATCAAGAAGAGCTGGCTGCCAGTGGCACATAACCTATAATGCCTATACTATCTACTTAGGAGGCTGAGATCTGACAATCTCAATTCAAAGCTAGCCCAGGCAAGAAAGTCTATAAGATTCTTATCCCCAATTAACCACCAAAAACCCAGAAGCAGAGCTGTGGCTCAAGTGGTAGAGCGCTAGCCTTGAGCAAAAAAAGCTCGAGTTCAAGCCCCAGGACCATCACATACACAGACATACATATAGACAAACACACAGGCATACACACACACACATACACACACACACACACACACACACACACACACACACAAAGAATGTCAGACACTGGTGGCTCACACCTGTAATCTTAGGAGGCTGAGATCTGAGAATTGAGATCCGAAGCCAATCTGGGCCAAAAAATCTGTGAGACTCTTCCTGAACTCTGGGCCTGGGTTCTGTCCCTCAGCTCTTCAGTACAAGGCTAACGCTCTACCACTTGAGCCACAGAGCCACTTCTGTTTTTTTCTGCTTCTGTGGTGCTGAGAAATCAAACCCAGGAACTCATGTATGCAAGGCAAGCACTCTACCAGTGAGCCACCTTCCAGCCCCTCAGTGAGACTCTTATTGCTAATTAAACACCAAAAAAGTGCCAGAAGAGGAGGAATGGCTCAAGTGGTAGAGCACCAGCCTTGAGTAAAAAAGCCCGAGAGCACTAGTCTGTTATACTGGTGTACGCACTCGCACACATATACAATCAAGAAAAAAAAAAAAGAACCACCACAGGGTGGTATGAGCCCCATGGGCAGTTCCTCTACTCTTAGTGGGGTTCTCTGACATGAAGAGTTGCTTCTTTTTTAGTAAGAACCGACATATTTGCTCTAGTCACTGGGCCTCAGTGGCTCACACCTGTAATCCTAGCTACTCAAGAGACTGAGATCTGAGGGTTGCGGTTCAAAGCCAACTCGGACAAGGAAAGTCCATGAGACTCTTATCTCCAATAAAACCACTAGAAAACCGGAAGTGGTGCTGTGGCTCAAGCAATAGAGTGCTCTCCTTGAGCTGAAGAGCTCAGGGATAGCACCCAGGCCCAGAGTTCAAGCCCCACAACCGACAAAAGCCCAAACAAACAAAAGAAATGTCTCTAGTCCTAGTTCATCCTGCAGACGCCTCTGCCCCATGGGTCACCAAGGACAGACCAAGTGAAAATGAGTGGCTGGCCTTTCTCTCTGGGGTTAGTTAGCATCATGGGGTCTCCTGGCTGGAAGCAGCCCCTGGCGTTTGCACCTCCCAGCTGGGGTATCCAGGATGCAGAACACAGTGAGATACTTGGACTTACCCCAAGGGCCCCTCACCCCAATTTCTCCTACCTTCCCCACTGGCTCCTTTGGGACCCCAAGGGCAGATACCACTCTAATGAGCTTAGGTTCAGGGCAGGCATCGGTAATTATAATTTAATGGGAATGCAGAAGGTTCTTATGCAAGTGCCTGACATGCTTCCTGGCTGTGGCATCTGGGACAGCCAGGTCCCCAGGGGCTGGAGGAGGGCCTCCCCAGCCACCACCAGCCTCTGGCACTCGGGACACTGGCACAGAGCCACCCTCTCACTGCCCATGGCACCGTCCTGAACTTGCCTTGAGTGAGCTGTTCTGTCCTCTCTGAGCCCCTGGCTTCCTGGAGAGGATCAGCATGGACTCCAGTGTGTGCAGTCCCTCCTACCCACCTCCTTCCCACCCGTCTCCCCCAAAGCTGAGGTCTTCCCCGGAGACCTATTCTGTGAGAGAGGTATAATGAATTTGGGGGTGTTTCCTTTTACTCAATGAAGAAATCTTTCTCGCCAGGAAGATGGCCTGTGGTTTCTTTTCCCCTGGTGGCTGGGGACACAGTGCCCACCTTCTTTTCCCTTACCCCGCCCCCCCCAGAGTGTCCTGAACCACAAAACCACAGCTTTCTCCAGTCTATCCCCTCCCAAACAGAGCATGTTACCAAGGTAACAGAAATGCCATTTGTTTGGGGGTGATGGAGTTGAGACCTGTGGAGGGGTATAGCTGGGGGTTGGAATTGTGTGAGCATTGTGGTCCCCAAAGTCTCCATGGGAGGATCTGGATCTTGTGCTGGAGAAAGGACTAGTACAGATAGAGATTGAGGCCATATTTGAGAGAAGAATGTGTGGGTGCAGCTGTGAGGGGTGAGGGGCCCCCAGCTTAGTGTGGGGGAGAAGCAGGAGCATGGTGAAGTTGAGGAGACATTGAGGCAGAGATGGGCCTGCCTTCAACTCCTCCCTCTGGAGGAGGTGTTGGAGGGCATCCAGCTCTTGGGAGGAGGTTTTGTGCCTGGCAGGGTCTAGGCCCAGCTGCAAACAATCTAGAAGCCTGGGACCAGTGTGTGGCCCACATCGCCCCCTGCAGATCATACGGGAAACAGCATTGGATGGTCTCCAGGAAGGGGGACTAACGATCGCCAAGCTGTGAGTTCCTACTAAGTGCTTGGAGTGTTTCTGGGTACCAGATGTCTGCATTCAAGGCAATTCTGTAAACCCGGATCCAGAAAGCACCTACATACAAAGACTTCTCTGGGCTACCCTGGGCTAGACTTCAAGCTGGAAAAGGCCAACAGTGGAATGAAAGAAAAGAAAGAGGGAGCTGCCTAGGCAAAGGTAGGGAAGTGACACAGAACAGCCTGTTTAGGAAGCTGCTGGTAAGCAACCAGGTGGGTTGGGGGTGGGGGACCTTGAAAGGCAAAAAAGCAGTCTTGATTGCTGAGCCAGGAAGCAGATTTTCCTGCACAGAGCGGGTTTCTCAAACTCACTAGAGCCAACTGAGCAGTCCAGAGGTGGATGGGGAGGGCAAAGGAATTTAAAGCCAAGCTGGGCTTTAAGTGGGTCATGTCTGTAAACCTAGCTATTCTGGAGGCTGAGATCTGAGGATTGCAGTTGAAGCCAGTCCAAACAGGAAAGTCCATGAGTCTCTTATCTCCAAGTAACCACCAAAAAGGTGAAAGTGGAGGTGTGACTCAAGTAGTAGAGCACCAGCCTTGAGTGAAAAAGCTGAGGGACAGTACCCAAGCCCTGAGTTCAAGCTCTAATACCAGCACATGCACACACATAAGACAGCATTTAAAGCTCTAGCTCAATGCTATAGCAACCATTTAGCTCATGGACTGTCCTGAGTTCAACCCCCAGCACTGCAAAAGAAGGTATCTCTATAGCAAACCTTGATGCAAGCCTTACATTGGTTCCTAAGGATAGCACTGTTCATTTTCCTACCAAAATGGTCTTGTTTTTTGGGACAGGGCATGTAGCCAGACAGTTATTGAGCCTTCAATTCTCTAGCTGCAGCCTTTCAAGAAATTGAGATTACATGCTGGGTGTTGGTGGCTCATGCCTGTAATCCTAGCTACTCAGGAGGCTGAGATCTGAGGATCGCAGTTCAAAGCTAGCCTGGACAGGGAAGTCCATGAGACTCTTTTCTCCAATGAACCATCAGAAAACCAGAAGTGGTGCTGTGGCTTAAGTGGTATAGTGCTCACCTTGAGCTGTCCCAGGCCCAGAGTTAAAGCCCCACGACTGACAGAAAGAAAGAGAAAGAAAGAAAGATGGATTACAGTCATGTGCCACTGAGCCTGCTCTTTCAAACACAAAACAAAACAAAAAAAGCAAACAACTGATTTTAAGCAACATTTATGTGTGTGCACTGATGGCTTAGAAGATGGCCACAGTCACCCAGCCCCTTTTGAGAATGGTGCTGAGAGCAACTTGAAGCCACTGGGAGTTCTCTGCAAAATAGTCAAGTGTGATGACAGAATTCCCTTCAACCTTCATTGTTCCATGAAGGAACCCTTCCCTCAACTTTACCCTGGAGGAATTAGGTTTTGAACTATGAAGAGGTGAAACTGGGCAGTGCCCTGGACTCCTGTGCCTCAGGATGGGTTCTGGCACACCCCCCCCCCCGAGTACACCCCCTCCCCATACACACACTCTAGTATGTGTGTATGGGGTGGGGGAGATCCTCAGCCTCTATATTGTGTCTGGCTCAAGGGTGCAGAGAAAGAGTGGATTGTGGTCTGTGGCCTGCTCACCTCCGTTGATCTCAAGACTAGAGTTTGAATCAAGGAAAACTAGGACCAGGTAGTAGTCTGTGGAGGAAGAGAGAAACCCAGATATTCTGAGATTCTGAGGAGGGAGTGGCAGAAACTTTGGAGATGGAGGGCAAGTCAGCAGGTACAATGGGATTCTAAAATTGGGGTCCTACTCTCCTGCCGGCTCTTGGGGGGTGTCCTGGGTACCCAGGTCAGTTTCTGCCCTTTCTGTCCTTCCAGCATAACAAGCCTCTCTCTTTGTCCCCATCCCCCTGCCCATCCAGAGACCAAGGCCAAGTCCCTCAAGGATGGTCATTACTTCTGACTTTCGTGGGATCCTGTATGCCATTCTCTCTCTTTTTTTTGGGGGGTCCAGTCGTGGGGCCTGAACTCTGGGCCTGGGCGCTGTCCCTCAGCTCTTCAGCTCAAGGCTAGCACTCTAACCACTTGAGCCACAACGCCACTTCCGGCTTTTTTCTTTTTGCTTATTGGTGCTGAGGAATCGAACCCAGGGCCTCAGGCATACAAGGCAAGCGCTCTACCACTGAGCCACCTTCTCAGCCCCGCCATTCTCTTTCATTTTGCCCATTATGGAGCTTGAATTTGGGGCCTGGGAGCTGTCCCTGAGCTCTTCTGCTGAAGGCTAGCACTCTACCACTTTGAGCCAGAGTGCCACTGCTGGTTTTCTGGTGGTTCATTGGAGGGTAAGTGTCTCATGGACTTTCCTGCCAGGACTGGCTTTGAACCAGGATCCTCAGATCTCAGCCTTCTGAGTAGCTAGAATTACAGGTGTGAGCCACCAGCACCTGACTCCTGTGTGACATTCTTTGGAGGCTTGATGGTGCCTCCTGAAACTCAGGCCTGAGTTCAGTTCTCATAGTCTTGGGGACAACTTATAAAGGGGTGCTGTAGGGGGTCCTTCAGTCCCTCAAGGCTCTTCTTACTCTCCTTGCCTCCTTGTTGTCTGGCCTCATGGGAGGAGAAAAAATCTTTTACTAAGGGCCCCAAGCGCCTAGAGATGCAGGTGCCAGCACAGGGGAGGGTTCTCTGTAGCCTTCCATCTTCCCCAGATTGTTAGAACCTGCAGAGTTAGGGTCACATGAGACCAGGGCCCATGTTTAGAGTCCTAGGTATTCTCTGCAAGGGTCTAGGTCTGTTTGTACCAAACGTAGTGAGTGTGGGGGTGGGGGCAGTGAGGGTGCTCAGAGAAACAGGGCTCTGTGTATGGCGACAACAGGACTGCCAGCAAGGAAAGGAGCCTGGCCTAGGCAGGCTATGTTTCTTCATAATCATGGCCTGATCCCTGGCTCAGGGCAGGGAAGGGGCAAGGAGACAGGCTCTGGCACACATACTCCCTGAGTGCACCTCCTCCCCATACACACACACTGGTGTGTTGCCACAACTAGTTGGTCTGTGTTCTGTAAACTCCAGTCCTTTGGCCAGGTCACTGACCCCCATCCCCACCCCCAGGGACAAGGGTCCTGTTACCACTGGGCCTTTGTGTGTATGGTTGGGCAGTGGAATGAAAGTGAGGATCACAGGCCCTCTGTGTGTCTATGAGATGTTGTGTCTGTTTATCCTATCTCCTAGGTAGAGGGGCCTCTCCCATAAGGTCAGAAGAAGGCCTTAGGTTTTCAGGGGTCTCCACAGCTCCACAGAGTATATGGATCTGGAGGGGTCTATCTTTGAGTCCCTCACTTCCTGAGCCTCCTCAGGACCAGTAGATGAGTTTCCACCATGTGACTTAGGTTTGTTCTAATTCTCTGCCCTCCCCTCCCAGATAATAATTGGCAGGACATCAGGTCTTGATTTCCTTCAACTGTCCCAATAGATGTTAAGTCTCCAGGAGTCCTAGGTGTACATCCAGTAAGAGGCCCCAGGACACACACTGTTCTCTTGTGGGTTTGCTGTATATAAAGGCTGAGGCCAACAAAGGAGGTCTCTCTAGTGGGTCCAGTCAATGCTGTGCCAAGCTCCAAGATGCTGTTTTGGCACAGTTAGCCAGAGGACTTTTGGCTCATTCCTGGGAGACTGTTCTCTGAGGCCTCCAGGCAGCCTGCTTAGGTAAAGGCCAAATCTCCTTCCCCAAAGGCCATGGCTAGAAGTTGGAGCAAAGAAAGATACCCATTTCACACGAAGAGAACTGGCTCCCTGATCTTGGGTTAGGTATGGACATAATCAAACGTGCTTGGAGTTTATTGAGTGTTGGGACAGGATGTCAGGCAAGCTTTAGCATGATAAACCCAGGTAATTAATGCTATCTGTGTGTGTGTGTGTGTGTACACGCATGCACACACATGTGTACTTGCAGATACTGGGGCTTGAACTCAGGTCCTGTATGCTGTCCCTTAGTTTTTTTTTTTTTTGTTTGTTTTTTCTCAAGGCTAGTGTTCTTCACTTCCAGCTTTTTGGTGGTTAATTGGAGGATAAGACTCTCATGGACTTTCCTGCAATCCTCAGATCTCAGTCTCTTGAGTAGCTAGGATTATAGGTAAGAGCCACCAGCATCGGACTAATGCCAGCCACACATCCAGATTATACCTTAAGGGACTAATCTGGAGGCCAAAGGAACTGGAGGGAGGGGGCACAGCCTGCTGCTGGGGTGCTATAGGATCTTTGGAGGGAGGGTCTGGTATAAAGAAAGCCCCTTTGGGGACAGGATAGATGGGGCAGAAAGCAGGAAGTGTTTTCTCTCCAGCAGAGAGCCTCTTCCCTTGTCTTATTTGAAACTGGAGGAGCTGCTGCTGGGTACCCCAGCAGCAAAAGCAGGGTATGACTGTTGCTCTGTGGGAAGGAAGCCAATCTCACCACTTTGATGTGGTTGTCAAGTAGAACCTCTGAAGTCCGTTATTTAATCTGACCCTCCCAACAGCTCAGTGGTAGGCAGGAATTGTTGAAACAGGCATAGAGAGGTTGGGGAATTGTCTCAAGGACACAGAGCTGGTAAGTGGCAGAACTGAGATTTAGAAATACAATTACATAGTGTTATTCACACATGGGAACTTTTCTGAACAAATGACCTATTTAATCTCCTTTCTGTGTTCATCAATGTTCTAGGAGCTAGGGACTTGGTAGTAGAGGCACAGGCAGTTCTGGTCTTTCCTCAAGAGGCCTGTCTTCTATAAACACAAATGATGTGCTGGGTGCCAATGGCTAACACCTGTAATCCTAGCGACTCAGGAGGTTGAGATCTGAGGACTGCAATTCAAAGTCAACCCAAGCAGGAAACTCTGTGAGACTCTAGTCTCCAATTAACCATCAGAAAGCCAGAAGTGGAGATGTGGTTCATGTGGTAGAGTGCCAGCTTTGAGCATAAAAGCTAAACAAGAGTGCAAGAAAGCCAGGTACTGGTGGCTCATGCCTGTAATCCTAGCTACTCAGGAGGCTGAGATCTGAGGATTGTGGTTCAAAACCAGGATGGGGGGGGGGGGGGGCTGGGAAGGTGGCTCAGCGGTATAGTGCTTGCCCTGCATGCATGAAGCCCTGGGTTTGATTCCTCAGCACCACATAAACAGAAAAAGCCAGAAGTGGTGCTGTGGCTCAAGTGGTAGAGTGCTAGCCTTGAGCTGAATAGCTCAGGGACAGGCCCAAGCCTAGAGTTCAAGCCCCATGACTCCAAACAAACAAACAAACAACAAAAACAAAAAACTGGCTCAAAGTGGTAAAGTGTAACTTTGAACAAAAGAGGTCAGGGACAGCACCCAGGCTCTGAGTTCAAGCCCCATAACCAACAACAACAACAAAAAGAAAGAAAAAAAAGGAAAGAAAAAGTGCAAGGAAATGTACACATTACTTGAATTAAGAAATTGTAACCCCTCTGTATACACTTCAATAATAATAAAATTATAAAAAAGGGCAGAGTATTTTTAATCCATTTTATTTCTAGCATTTAGCTATTGTATTCATTATATATGTGCACGTAGGGGAAATATCTTTATACTGGTTCCCTTTCATTGTCAAAGAAAAAAATGAAGCAATAAAAAAATAAAATAGGGCTGGGAAGGTGACTCAGTGGTAGAGCGCTTGCCTTGCATGTCTGAGGCCCTGGATTCGATTCCTCAGCACCGCATAAGCAAAAAGAAAAAAGCCAGAAGTGGCGCTGTGGCTCAAAGTGGTAGAGCGCTAGCCTTGAGCTGAAGAGCTGAGGGACAGTGCCCAGGCCCAGAGTTCAGGCCCCACGACTGGACCAAAAAAATAAATAAATAAAGTAGGAGGAGGATTGGGTGGGGAGGGGAGAAGGGGAAGAGGATTGGGGGGGGAGGATGGGAAGGGATGGGAAGGGGAAACATAGGAGGAGCCTACAATGCTTGATAAGAAATGTACTCATTATCTTGCCCATGTAATTGTAACCCCTCTGTACAGTATTTTCACAATTAAAAAAAATGAAAAATAAATAAATTGTGATGGGAAGGAAAAACTGGGAGAGTGTGAAGGAAGGGGTGACATTGTCCAAAAAGAAATGTAGCCGGGCACCAGTGGCTCATGCCTGTAATCCTAGCTACTCAGAAGGCTGAGATTTGAGGATCACAGTTCAAAGCCAGCCCAGGTAGGAAAGTCTGTGAGACTCTTATCTGCAATAAACCACCAGAAAACTGGAAATGGTAGTGGTAGAGTGCTAGCCTTGAGCTGAAGAGCTGAGGGACAGTGCCCAGGCCCAGAATTCAAGCCCCATGACCAATTTAAAAATAAAATGTACTCTTTACCTGACTTATGTAACTGTAACCCCTTGGTACATCACCTTTATAATAAAAAATTTAGCGAGGTGCCAGTGGCTCACACCTGTAATCCTAGCCACTCAGGAGACTGAAATATGAGGATGGTGGTTCAAAGCCAGCTTGGGCAAGAAAGTCCGTAAGACTCTTATCTCCAATTAACCACCAGAAAACTGGAAGTGGCTCTGTGGCTCAAGTGGAAGCACAATGGGCTTCAGCTGGAGCTGAGGGAAAGCGCCCAGGCCCAGAGTTCAAGCCCAGGACCAGAAAAAGTGAGGCTGGGAAGGTGGTTCAGCAGTAGAATGCTTGCCTTGCATGCACAAGGCCGTGGGTTCAATTCCTCAGCACCACATAAGGAGAAAAAGCCTGAAGAGGTACTGTGGCTCAAGTGGTAGAGCGCTTGCCTTGAGCTGAAGAGCTGAGGGACAGCACCCAGGCCCAGAGTTCAAGCCCCATGACAGACCAAAAAAAAAAAGAAAAGAAAAAAAAAGAAAGAAAAGTAAAAAAGTAAGAGTGCAAATCCCTAAGTTCAAGCCCCAGTGCTGACAAATGTAAACAAAAACCCACCAGGGAAGGAAAAGGCAGCATTTTTTTTTTTTTGCCAGTCCTGGGGCTTGAACTCATGGCCTATGCGCTGTCCCTGAGCTTCTTTTGCTCAAGGCTAGCACTCTTCCCCTTGAGCCACAGCGCCACTTCTGGCTTTTTTTTTTTTTTTTTTCCTGTTTATATTCTACTGAGGAACCAAACCTAGGGCTTCATGCATGCTAGGCAAGCATTCTATCACGAAACCCCATACATTCGCAGACCAATGGAGGCAGCATTTTACAAGTGAGGATCAGGAGGCGCTATGTCTCCTGACCACTGCCCCAGTGTCTCAAGTTTATGGCCCAATACAGGTCTGGGTCCCAGTGCCGCATGGTAACGGGAGGCAGTACCGGGGAGGGGGTAGGGGAAGAGTGGGAACTTTGTTGCTAGCAGACAAGGAGACTGGCTCCCTGAGACTTCCCGGCCACGCCCTCCTGGGACGGCGGGTTGTGGTTGGTGGGCGTGTCTAGCCGCTGAAGCAGCAGCTGGATGGGGGAAATGTGGAGCAGGCCTGGGGACCTTCTTCTGCACATCGGTGAGAAGAGGGTGCCAGGAGCTCTTCATGTCTGCTTTCCAGCTGGCTTGGAAGTGTTAAGGAAGTAGACATCATGACTCAGGTATAGGGAAGAAAAGCTTCTGGCTAGAGTTTTAGGAGGGGATCCATGAAAGGCTAGGTGGGTGAGTTATTGTTTACTCACAAGGGAGGGAGATCAGCCTCACAACTAGACTTGCATGGACTCCTCAAAGTTTTCAACACCAGGGTCAGGAATTCCATTTCTCATGGGTGGGGGAGGGGTGGGGGTGGAGGGGGAGAGGGTCCTAGGGCTTGAACTTGGAGCTGTATGTTCTCACTTGGCTTTCCTGTATAGCAGTGGTAGCATGCTTATCTAGCCTGCAAGGCCCCTGGGTGGGATCCCGTGGCTATGGGGGGACCTAGAGTCACCTGTGTTTTTCTCTGCCTCAGGTTCACTGCATCAGCATGGACTTCACACCTGAGAAGAATGGCAGAAAAATGTGTCCCTCTCTGCCTCCAAATGGACACCTTTCAGTCCAGTGACAAGGGGCTTCATTCAGCCTGAGCACCTGGCTGCCTCATCCAGGTGGTCAAGGCAAGGCAGCACTGGGCTCCTCTCCCTCCCTGGCAGAGCTTCCACTGGGCCTTATCCACTGTGAGGTGCAGGTCCTGCCTTGCTGAGGACCTGCCATGCCTGGTCTCTCTGGGACTGCCCTTTTCTGCACACAGAGGATGGCTTGACCTCTTCCTTAGCACCCATCCAATAGGGCCTCGTAAAGAGAGATGGACAGGTACAGAAAGAGGCATTCTTGTCACCTTCCCTTTGTGGAGCCCAAAGGAGCTGACTGGAAATTGAAAACTGACAGTGAGAAGATAAACAGCTTCTGCCTGAAAGAGACGAGAATCAGACTGCTTGTGCAAGTACTGTCTTCCTGGGAAGTGGGTGTCCGTGAGAGCAAAGAAGCTGAGTGCTGGTGGTTCATACCTGTAATCTAGCTACTCTGGAGGCTGAGATCTGAGGATCACAGTTCAAAGCCAGGCCGGGCAGGAAAGTCCATGAGACTCTGATCTCCAATTAATCACCAGAAAACTGGAAGTGGAGCTATGGCTCAAAGTGGTAGAGTGCTAGCATGGAGTGGAAAAAGCTCAGGAATAGAATCCAGGCCCAGAGTTCAAGTCCCATAACTGAACAACAAAAACCACCACCACCAGTGAGAGCAGAGAGACCCTCACTTCCCAAATAGGGTACACTGAGGCCTTAGAAGTGTGATGCTCCAGGAGTTTCAGCCTCTGTGATTCACTCAGTTCCTGAAGAGAAGAGCCTCTGGCCTGTCCTCCCAGGTTTCTAGTAGCTGACACCTCCAGACTGTCCTATGCCCTTCCGCACCCTGCCTTACTTTTCTCTGACTCCTTTCTCAATCCCTAGACCCCTTGCTGGGTGACTCTTCCTTTGGATTGAAGGTCAGTTTGTCCGGAAGTTCTCCTAGGGCAGGGAGTGGTTCCTCATCAACCCTTATAAACACCTGTAAAGGAGTATGCAGAAAGCCACCACAGCTGTTGTAAGACCCAGGCCAATTTTGCTTGTGTATCCACAGGGCCCCACTGCAGAGCCCCAGTGGCCTCTTAGCCCTCTGGCTCTGACCCAGAGAGGTGAATGGAATACACCTGTGTCAGCCCCTCGGTGTGCAAGTAGAAGAAAAGGGCTTCTCATGCCAGGGCTGAGGATCTCTGAGACTTGATGAGGGAGTATTTTGGTGGGGGACAGGCCAGGTGATAGAGACTGGCTGCACAGCTCTGTAGAATTCAACTTTTGCCCTTTCTCCCAGACTCTCTTCCTCACTTTGGACACTCTGGGGTACAGGTCATCAGAGGTGGGTCCTTACTAACTCTGCCACTCCTGTCCCAAGTCCTCTGAGGCTTCATTTCACTCTCCAGAAAGGGTGCTCCTGCCCCCTGGTGGTTGTATGTGATATGGCCACAGGTTTTAACAACCTCCCCTTCCCACTGTCCTCCCACTCCACAAGGCCCACCTGAGAGTTTTTTGTTGTTGTTGTTGTTGGTGGTGGTGGTAGTGGTCATGGGGCCTGAACTCTGGGCCTGAGCACTGTACCTCAGCTCTTCAGCTCAAGGATAGCACTCTACCACTTGACCTGCAGAGCCACTTCCTGCTTTTTCTGCTTCTGTGGTGCTGAGGAATCGAACCCAGGGCCTCATGCATGCAAGGCAAGCACTCTACTACTGAGCCACCTTCCCAGCCTGCCGTGAGAGTCTGAACACTGGGCCTACATCTCAGACACAGTGGTGTCTGCTAGACACCAGTTTTTCAGCTGCTGCAGGATGTTGGCCAACTTACTTTTATTGAAGACTAAGTTACTTGACTCTGTGCTAGGCTCTTTGCATGTATCATCTCATATAGTTTATACACTCTCCAAAGTCAGGGTCCAATGAGGGTAACTAACATGCCTAAAGACATACAAGAGAGATCTGTAACTAGTGGACTTTGCCTCCTCTCTCGATTCTCCCAAACTGGCCTTGTCTTGATTGCAGGCACTGATCTTCTAGCCAGGACCTCATACAGATCTGTGGGCTGCAAATGAATCTGCCTTTCCAATACTCTTAGCACCAGGTGCTGGGCACTGCTACACATGGTCCCCTTCCTACTATAGTGGCCCTTACCAATTCAACTAGCAGTTGTTTCACAGAGTATTTGAGTCCAAAGGCATCTTTAAAAAGACCACTTTGTACTATATTAAGGTATGTGTGTGTTGGTCCTAGGGCTTGAACTCAGGGCCTGAATGCTGCCCTTGAGCTTTTGTATTCAGAGATAGCACTCTACCACTTGAGCTAGCCTTTTTAGTGTTTAATTGAAGAGTCTCACAAACTTTTCTGCCTGGGCTGGCTTGTAACAGTGATCCTCAAATCTCAGCCTCTGGCTTGTACCATTATTTGTTGTTGAATAGTACTGGGGTTTGAACTCAGGGCACAAGTTTGCAAGGCATATATGTACTCTACACTTGAGCCACATCTCAGTCCTAATTTTCTCTGAGGAAGAAACTCAGGCTCATACCCACTGACTCCTCCTCTTCTGCTCCACTGTCCCCTACCTCCAGGCTTTTACCAAGAGATTTCTCTCCTTGCCCTGGTTTACTGTTTTGCTCCAAGGACCGAAGTATCTTCTTGTTTCCTTTTCTGTTACAGGAGGTACAGAACCATAAGGATGAACCTTTAGGCTGGACATGATGGCACACACCTGTTATCTAGCACAACCCCACCCTCCTCCATTAAAAAAACAAACAAAGGTTGATTTTAGAGGGAGAAGTGTGGCAGGCTGCTTGGAGGATAGGAACCTATTACTGGTATCTTTTTATTGAATGAATGAAGACTACTTGATTCTGATGTTGGCCCAGGGAAGCTTCACCACTAAAGGAGAGTTGGAGAGTCTGAATTCTGGAATGTGCCAGAAGCCTTGTTAAAATGCTCAGCTGACTCCCCAGGCTCCAGGTGAAGAGTCAAACCATCTTGTGTCTTAATCTTGGGGAGACCTCCAGTCTTACACTTTGCCTTGCTAGGAGCTCAAATTTGTGTCTTTATTCTTTATTTCTGTTGGTCATGGACTTGAACTTGGGGGTTGGGCACTGTCTCAAAACTTTTGCTCAAGGCTAGCGCGCTACCACCTTGAGCCATAGCATCACTTCTGGTGTTCTGGTGGTTAATTGGAGGTAAGTGTCTCACGGGGAGCTGGGTGCCGATGGCTCACACCTGAAATCCTAGCTACTCAGGAGGCTAAGATCTGAAGATCGTGTTCAAGGCCAGCCCAGGCAGGAAAGGCCATGAGACTTTTTTGTTTTGTTTTGTTTTTGGTCCAGTCGTGGGGCCTGAACCTGGGCCTGGGTGCTGTCCCTCAGCTCTTCAGCTCAAGGCTAGCGCTCTACCACTTGAGCCACAGCGCCACTTCCAGCTTTTTTCTTTTTGCTTATGTGGTGCTGAGGAATTGAACCCAGGGCCTCAGGCATGCGAGGCAAGCACTCTACCACTGAGCCACCTTCCCAGCCCTGGCCATGAGATTCTTATCTCCAATAAAACAGAAAACTGGAAGTGGTGCTGTGGCTCAAGTGGTAGAGTGCTAACCTTGAGCTGAGGGGCAGAGCTCAGGCCCAGAGTTCAAGCTCCATAACCGACCAAAAAAAAAAAAAAAAAGTGTCTCATGGGAGACTTTCCTGCCCAGGCTGGCTTCCAACTGTGATCCTCAGATCTCTATCTCCTGAGTAGCTAGACAAGAGCTACCAGCACCTGGCATGTGTCCTTATTCATATGAGACACCCCAACATGCCAAGCCATATCTAACACCATTGGCCCATACCCCAAACCCCTCCCACACATTTTCAAGTTAATTTAGTTCTGCTTTTCACTTTCAGGTCTAAATTCACCTGAAATTGTTTTTTAGGTATCATACCAAGGATCAACTTCTTTTCCCATATAGAAAGTCCATTTCATATCAAGTAAGTACTTTCTCAAAAGGCAAGTGCTACTGGCTAATAATTTTTTCCATCCTGCTTCCTCAAAGATTTATGGTGAAAATCCTCACACAGAAGCTGGAAATATAGCTGGGTGCCAGTGGCTCATGCCTATAATCCTAGCTACTAAGGAAGCTGAGACCTGAGGATCATGGTTCAAAGCCAGCCCAAGGCAGCAAAGTCCATGAGACTCTTATCTCCAATAAATCACCAGAAAACTGGAAGTGGTTATGTAGCTCAAGTGGTTGAGTTGAAGAGCTGAGGGATAGTGCCCAATACCAGAGTTCAAGCCTTTTAACTGACAAAAACAAAAACAAAAACGTGGAGGGCCAGGAAGGTGGCTTGCCTTGCATGCATGGATTTGATTCCTCAGCATCACATAAGCAGAAAAGGCTGGAAGTGGTGCTGTGGCTCAAGTGGTAGAGCTCTTGCCTTGAGCTGAAGAGCTCAGGGACAGTGCCCAGGCCAAGTTCAGGCTCCACCACTGACCGAAAAAAAAAAAAAAAGTAGAAATCTAATATGTACTGAAATTTAATATGCACCAAGGTGCCTTATTAAAAACACTTGTAAAATTACTTACTGGTCTTTGCTGCATCTTAGACCAGGTGCTCTTTGGCTAGGGAAGGTAGGGAGGGAGAAATCTTTAACCCTGGTGAATTGATGGATGGGGAAAGGTCTGTTTACTGAAAGAATAAGAGGTTAAAAAAAAAAAAGGAGTAAGAGATTCCTTCAACAAATTCAGGGCTGACTCAGGTACTATGTTTAGCCAAGCAGACATCTCAAAAGAGACCTGGAGACCGCAGGTGACTAATAAAGGCCTCTTCTGTAACTTCAGCAGTATAAAGAGTGCAACTTGAGACTAAAGCAGGCTGGTATTGAGGCAAGCTGGGGTTACATAGTCTGTCTCAAAAAATCTCAAGTGGGGCTTATGATTCCACATGGCTAAATGAGTTTTCATGGTACTATAGATAATGTGAGATTGATTTACTTGTGATGGTGGGTATCAAACTTTACCTAGCAAGTGCTCTACCACTAACATCCAGGCATTGTCTTCAGACAGTGACTTGCTATGTAACACTGGCTGGCTTTGAACTTGCATCCTTCTGTCTTGTCTTTCAAGTGCTGGGATTACAAAGGGCACTACCATGCCCAGGTAGATACAAATTTGACTCTACGGACTCAGATGCATTTATCTGTGTATCTATGTCTCAGCCCAAGAAGCCTCTAGCACACACACACCCCAATCTATGTCTCAGCCCAAGAAGCCTCTAACACACACACACACACACACACACACACACAAATCATTTATTGAAATGAAGGTTAAACCTTACCAATGAGGAGACGAGGCAGAGGGGCTGAGGTCAGTATGAGCAGTAAGTTGTATAGCTCTAAATGTAGGCACACTTCTGAGCTGGTGTGTTCAACCATTATACTATTCCATTTTCACTCCATCCTACTACAAGGGCATTAAAGATTTTGCACAAAGATAAGGGGCTCGACGTGAAGGTTTTTTTTTTTTCTCCCCCTGGTGCAGGGGACTGAACTCAGGGCCTCACACTCACATGCTAGGCAAAATACTATTCCTGTGAACTGGACCCTGAGCCCTCAAACTAATTACAGCAACTCTGACATATTGTCTTACATGTTTCTTGAAGAGAAATTTAGGGTATTAAATAGTGGCTATTAAAATATCAGGTCTTGGGCTGGGAAGGTGGCTCAGTGGTAGAGTGCTTGCCTTGCATGCTCGAGGCCCTGGGTTCGATTCCTCAGCACCACATAAGCAAAAAGAAAAAAAGCCGGAAGTGGCGCTGTGGCTCAAGTGGTAGAGCACTTGCCTTGAGCTGAAGAGCTGAGGGACAGCGCCCAGGACCAGAGTTCAGGCCCCACAACTGGAACCAAAAAAAAATTAAAAAAAAAAAAAAAAAATCAGGTCTTATCAGGTGCCAGTGGCTCATGCCTGTAATCCTAGCTACTTAGGAGGCTGAGATCTGAGGATAGTGGTTGAAAGCCATCCCAGGCAGGAAAGTCTGTGATACTCTTATCTCCAATAAACCACCAGAAAACTGGGTGGTGCTGTGGTGTGGCTCAAGTGCTAGAGCCCTAGTCTTGAGGTGAAGAGCCGAGGGACAGCAGCCAGCCCACAGTGCAAGCCCCATGATTAAAAAAAAATCAGGGCTTTTTGGGGCTGGGAAGGTGGCTCAGTGGTAGAGCGCTTACCTTGCATGCCTGAGGCCCTGGGTTCGATTCCTCAGCACCACATAAGCAAAAAGAAAAAAGCCAGAAGTGGCGCTGTGGCTCAAGTGCTAGAGCCCTAGCCTTGAGCTGAAGAGCTGAGGACAGTGCCCAGGCCCAGAGTTCAGGCCCCACGACCGGACCAAAAAAAAAAAATAAAATAAATAAAGCATCAGGGCTTTTTGCAGGCACCAGTGGCTTATTCTTGTAACCCTAGCTGCTAAGGAGGACTAAGGATCCAAGTTCAAAGCCAACCCTGGGCAGGAAAGTTTGTGAAACTGTTATCTCCAGTTAACTACCAAAAAAGAGCCAGGTGTGGAGCTGTGGCTCAAGTGGTAGAACACTAGCCTTGAGCAGAGCAGCTCAGAAACAGCACCCAGGCCCAGAGTTCAAGCCTCAGAACTGGTACATACACACACCAAAGTCTTTCATTGCTTATTCCTATTTCTTACATGGGAAGGCAATGTTTCTCTCTTCCATTTCTCCCTTTTAACCTTATTATACTAAAAATAAGTTCTTTCTAAAGAAAAGTATTAACAGAAGTTGTGGAATGATCGTTAAATGCTTGTAAGGGTATTCGAATAATGCAAGGATGCAGAAGGGGGGGGCAAGGGAGGGAAGGAGAGAAAGGAAGGAAGAGAATAAGGAATCTTTCTATTCATGCCCAGTAGCCTTTTTAGTTCTAAAGTTCACAGTAGTTAGGAATCAACAGTCCAAGTCAGGCTATTTCCATAGGAAAATGAAAAGTCTTCACAGCTTATCTCCTTTAATTACATCATAAAACAAAATTAGAACATACAGGAAACAATAATTACATAACAATTTATATATAAAAAACATTTGTTTTTGTCCAAAGGTTTTAAAGCAAAAGGAATCCTCTACTGCCACCTTGGGTTTTGTTTAAATAATCCCCCTCCCCCATCCTCAGGGGTGGAAAGTCACTTGGAAGGCTAATGGAGTCTGATGTGTTAAAGTCACCATCTGGGAGTGGCTGTGCTGGAGCAGGCCTTGTGGAGAAACAAGCAGCAGCAGATCCCACACTGAAATGCTCCAGGGTAGCAGAATGGCTGGATCACTACCCCTCCCCCCATCCCTGCATTTTACCCCCCAGGAGCGGGTGGGGTGTGGGGATGAAACCACTTGGTTTGAGTTCACCCAACAGCACCATTTTACTCATCCATCTCTATCCCTGCAGTCTAACTGGCACAGGCATCCTCAGTTCTGAGTTCTGAACAAGTCACTTTACTCAGAGATGTGCTCTCAGTGTCACTGCAAGGTGGGCAAAGGTGAGCAAGACAGCTGGGAAATGTTAACTGGTAACACTTCCTGGGAGGAAATGGGAAGCCAGAGTGGGAAGCATCTGAAGGCTGAATGGTGCATTTTGCCGTTCCCCATGCCTGTTCAGGATGCCTCTTTCTCCCTCTAGTAACCCTTTGGAATGGACAGTCAGTGATCCTTGTGAGGGGGAGGGAGGTGGTCAGCTCCAGGGCTGCAGCACAGTGAGGAAAAACACAAGACACTTTCTGGAGAGCCTGGTCTCATGGGTGCTGAACATGTGCCATTAGGCTCCAGGAGTTAGTGTGATGGAGGAGTGGAGGAGGAAAGGAGGGGCCTAAGAAGTCACAGACTCACTCCTTCCTGTACTTGTTAGGAGTTAACAGTCACCACAGAACTATAGGTCAAAATTATTCTAAAGGCAGGAAAAAAGGTATGTAAACCCAGGAAAGTAGCAGCAAAGGGTTCACTTATTAAAGAACTGTAGCATTAGGGGAGAAAATCATTCTTGTATGTGTGACTAATCATACCATATCTGTAGAAACTCTTTTTCAAGTTACAATATTTTAAGTCTTTAGGTTCTTACTCTGAGGATTGCGGTTAGAAGCTAGCCCAGGCAGTTAGTACGTGAGACTCCAAAGAACCACCAAAAAAAGGAGGAAGCGGACTTGTGGCTCAAATGGTAGCCTTGATCAAAAAAGCTCAGGGACAGTGCTCAGGTTCTAAGTTCAAGCGGCAGAACAGAAGTGCATGCATGTGAGCGTGCACACACACATACACACACACAAAGTTAATGACTTCTGGGACAGAGAAAAGGATTTTGCTTGTTCACAGTTCTTCCTAAAAGGGCAATAAATCTCTGGCTGGGGAACAGTGAGAGGCAACAAGTCTCAGTCAGAAAATATGTGAGGCAGAGATGGGAGAGGTGTACATACATGTCCTCTACTATCACACATGGGACCTTGTACAACAAAAGTAATTTCTCATGAAAATTAAATGTAATTTTCTTGGGCTTCCAAGATTCATTCAGAATTAACTGAGTGGTTATTAACTGAATTCCTTCTGGAATTCAGTCTTCAGAGGTACAGAACAGATGTTCCTAAGAATAAAAGTAGACAGAACAGAAAAGAGAAACTTAGCTTGAGTGAGAAGCTGTAGAAGCCCTTCATACAAGAAAACTTACTTGCCTCATACGGTATTTTCTGGCAGAAAGAAAGAAGGCAATATTAGAACATCTGGGGCTCAAGTAGCCTATACGCTTTGCTGGAAAAGGAAGATCTTGTTAGGGCACTCAGATATAGCAATGAACAGCCAAATATTACCTCAAAATACTTGGGTTACTGGGTTTGAACGCCGGGGATCACACTTGTTCAGCTTGCTTACTCACCTGGCTGATACGCTACCAGTTGAACCATGCCTACATCCTGACTTTTAGGAATCTCAAAGACTTCTGAACTATGTGATTTCAAACCATGAAATTCTGAATCTCCAGATACAAGTAGCTAGGATTATGTGAATTATCAGTACCCAGCTTCTTATGATCTTCCAATGAAAATTTATGATGGAAATAAAGAGGAAAGAGATTCCTTACTTTCCCTTGTCATAACTGTGTAGAATGCTTTGACCTAATATCACTGTGAGGGGGTAGGGATTCCATCTCAGGACCACCAAACATCCTGCACTTTTTATTTATTATTTTTGCCAGTCCCTTGAACTCAGACTGGGTACTGTACCTGAGTTTCTTTCAGCTCAAGGCTAGTACTCTACCATTTGAGCCATAGTGCCACTTCCAGCTTTTTTCTGTTTATGTGGCACTGAGGAATGGCAATCCAGCTTCATGCTTGCTAGGCAAGCACTTTACCACTGGAGCCACCTTCCCAGCCTCCTACGTTTCTTCTTTTATTGGTCAGTCGTGGGGCTTGAATTGTGGGCCTGGGTGCTGTCCCTTAGCTCTTCAGCTCAAGGCTATCACTACCATTTTCAGTTTTCTGATGGTTAGCTGGAGATAAAGTCTCATGGACTTTTCTGCCCGGGCTGGCTTTGAACTGTGATCCTGAGATCTTGGCCTCCTGATGAGTTAGGATTACAGGCGTGAGCCACTGGTGCCAGGCCCTTACATTTCTTTACGATACCTAACTGTAGTTTGTCAGTCAGAAGGTGCTGTACGGATAGATAGTGGTTCTTGATCATGCACACAAGGAGAAAAAAGGCAGAAGAGAGAATGTTCCTTTAAACCCTTCCTGTTCCTGATAGCAATGGATATGAGAAGACTTGCAGTGCAATAAACATCGCATGGCGATGGGCCACTGATGACCTGCAGTACTCCTCCCAACACATTGTCACCTACAGATGTACTGCCCATAGAGACAGGAGGGCATCTACCTTCTACTCTCCAGCGACATTTCTAACAATTTCAAGTCAAGATAGTTCCATCACAGAACTTGCTTCCTCATCCCATGGCATCAGAAGACTATTAAACCATTAATAACACACTTTACTAGGAAATTAGAAGAAAGAATAAGACTGAACGCTATTTTAAAAAAAGTTCAATTAGGGGCTGGGAATGTGGCTCAGTGGTAGAGTGCTTGCCTAGCATACATGAAACCCTGGGTTCAATTCCTCAGTACCACAGAAACAGAAAAAGCTGGAAGTGGCGCTGTGGCTCACGTGATAGAGTGCTAGCTAGCCTTGAGCAAAAGAAGTTCAGGGACAGTACGTGGCCCTGAGTTTAATACCAAGGATTGGAAAAAAAAAAAAAAAAAGTTCAATTAGTCTGGAAAGCCCAAAATAAAGCATCATGATATGATTTACCCAGTTTCTCTCTGAAATGTCAAATTTTCTTTTTTCTTGGCTATGGGGCTTGACCTTAGGGATTGGGTGTTGTCTGAGCCCTTTGTGTTCAAGGACAGCACTCTACTACTTTGAGCCATGGTGCCACTTCTAGTTTTCTGGTGGCTAATTGGAGATAAGAGTCTCATGGAATTTCCTGTGTGGGTTGGCTTTGAACAGCAATCCTCAGATCTCAGCATCCTGAGTAGCTATGATTACAAGTGTGAACCACCAGTGCCTGTTTTTCAAATTTCTTACATATCTGCTAAATCTTCTAATGGATGCAGAGATCAGAATAGAAATTGAAATAAAAACAGTTAAGGAATATTTTGCATCCAGCAAAAAAGAGCAGAGTCTGAGGAAAATTCTTTCTGTTTTGTATACATAAAGCACATTGTGCTTTTCCAAATATTGGAAAAAAAGGCTAAAGTCAGATCCTTTATTCCTCTTATCCAACAGTTTAGATTTCAATTTCAATTCAGTTCCAGTAAGCCAACATTAAAGACCAAGCTACTTGACAGTTACTGAATTCAAGACTGCCCCAAATGATAATTTCCTTTACCTGGATAAGGACAATGACTCAAAGAAGCTAAACTGGAGACATATGAGAATAAACCAACAACATTACAAGGGTAAGATGGAAGCTTTAAAATAGAGGGTAAGGGTAAGTATGGGAGGAAAATAGTATAAACAGTGCAAAAAAAAGGGAGTAGAATCACCTCACAGTGGGGCTGGTGACCTATCTGTATGTCCACAAACTTTCTCCAGAGATAATGCAAAAGTTCCTCCTAGAAATCTGGGTTTATGGCAACATCTTTTCTGCTCACTCTATTTTTTTCATGTAAAAGGTATGTTTTAAAGTGGCTATGAAATCAGGCAAATATGCCACTAAGCTTTTTGTAAGGACAACTCTTCCTGACCAGATTTCTCAAAAGTAATACAGATGTCAAGATCCTTTCCACTTGGCCAAAACTAACTTACCATGTAGTCCTAACATATTCATCAGGTAGTATTAAGTTGCAACTTAACACAAAGCTCTATTTTCTTCCAATAATGATGCTTCAGCTTTACATAAAGCCAGTGCTGTACACTTCTGGAACTTTGTGCTCTTTCACTTGACTTTTGTTCTTGGTCCCAGAATCTGTCTTAACAGCAGAGAAGAGCAGGGCAAGTATGATGGACCTGCAGATGAGTATATTCTTTGACTACAGAAACAATATTTTCCATACTTTCAATGTGCCAGTGAACAAGCAGGGCTTTTCAAACTTTTCTTTCAAGTAAAGGGGTACCTTAATAGCCTCAACTCTGGCAATCTTAATCCATATTCACTAATCAATCTAAGTTTTATTGTCAATTTGTTCAGGCACTTAAAAAACAAACAAAAAAAACAACATACTTTAGAGCAGATGGCCCCTAAATATTTCTTCTTCAGTTTTGTTTGAATGAGTGACTTGGGGATCTAAATACTATCAACCACATCTGGAAGTACATATGTGTGTGCATGTGTGTTTCTATGTATGAGGTATAGCCAGGAGAATAAGTCTCACATTAATGGTCTATTCTTGCTAGGTACAGTGGTATAGGCTTACAGTAGTCTCAGCTACTCAAATACTGAGGCAGGACAACCACTTGAGCCTGGCACCAGTGGCTCACACTTGCAATCCTAGCTACTCAGGAGCCTGAGATCTGAGGCTAGTGGTTCAAAGCCAGACTGAGCAGGAAAGTCTGTGAGACTCTTATCTCCAATTAACCAGCAAAATGCTAGAAGTAGAGATGTGGCTCAAGTGATAGAGCACTAGAATTGAGCAAAAGAAGCTCAGGGAAAGAGCTTAGGTCCAAAGTTCAAGTCCCCAAAAGTGGCTAAAAAAAAAAAAAAAGCTAGGCATAGGGGTACATGCCTATAATCCCAGTACTGGAAAGGATGAGGCAAGTGTTTTGCACATTTCAGGCCAGCCAACGCTATGTACTGAAAATTTGTCTCAAAACCCAAAAAGAATAAAAGAATAATCCCTATAAAGTACTGTGAATTAGAGAGAAAGAAGGGAAAAGACCAATGTTTTTTCTTTGTTTTGGGGAGTGGGAAGCAGTACTATGGTTGAACTTAAGAACTTCATGCTTGATAGGAAAGTGCTCTACCATTTCACACACATCCTCAGACCTTAATCTGAACTTTTAATATGGAATAACAAATTGGATTTAAAATAATTTAATATGACAAATAATGATGGGTATTACAGACTTTTTATCTGATTGCTCTCTACACACCAATGGAGAAATAAATCATTTTTTATTTTTACATATGTTGGAAGAACCAAGACCTGCAGCATTAAAACAAGACTTTTTACAATCTGGATCATGTGGAAGAGATCAAGATCTTAGACCATGGTAGACTGCACATTAATAGCCTAAAAGATCCTCTTCCCCAATCACCCTATTGCAAAAAAAAAAAGTCACACCAGTTTTCTAACCTTGGGGTTTAAAAATCTTATGCTTTAGAAACTCTATTTCCCTCATCTTTATGATTTCTTTTTGGAAGGTGAGCTTCTTGGCTCTGAGACAGGAACACTAAACTCCTACCCTTAGCTCTGCTGCCCAGTTTCAAGGCTAGGCAGAGACACCTAACCTACTTCCTCTCAAGACTTTAAAGCTGCACCAATGCCTTCAACTGGCTGCTTTTATATTCCATTCACAGGAAGTCTGGAGAAGAAGAGAGATACAGCTGACAGCTCATGTCCTTTGAGGTGAAAACAATAGATATGATACTGTTAACACTGACATACAGATAGCCAGCTATTAAATGGCATTCTTGTATCCCTTGATAAGCTGTAACAGGGGAAAGAAGGAGAAACCAACTGGCTAGACAGCACAGACTTCTACTGAAGTCAATAATCTCAGTGACAGAGGTCTAGGTTTCTGTGAACACACGGTGATGTTAATCATTAATGTCCGAGCTTGGGTAGTAAGGACTTCCTGGCTCAGTTTTGGGATATGCCACCTACTATTTAATAATAACAAAACATTTCTCTCTTTTCTTAATAGGTAAGTGGGTTGACACAGGGAAAATGTGCAGGGGGAATACTGGGCACATCATGCAAATTATTTTAGATCAAAAGATATAATAGAAACCAAAAGGCAAATTCTGTTTTCATCAAAATAGTTTTAACTCTATTTTTTTCTCTTAACTTTCTTGCTTTTGTTTTCTTTCAAATTGGCAAAGATTCAGGCAGGGTCAGTCCCCTAATCGTAAAATATAGAATTAAAAAAATATTTATTGATGTTTTTCTTAAAAGTGTTTGATAACCCCAACTAATCATCCAAAATGCAAACTGTAAACACAACAGCAAAGAGTAACAGATGAGTGTGAGTAGGTAGAGTGAACAAGTGACAAGCTGAGCCAAGTGGAGAAGGGCACAATGGAGAATGGAAGACAGGTGCACAAATGTGATGCAGACAGTGATAACTTGAGTAAGTAATCACGTTTGGACCACAGCAATTTCAATGCAGTCATTTAGAAACTTCTGGGCCAAATACTACCACCCAAGGAATGGATGAGCCTTCTTTGTGAGCATGCTCAGCATGTTGGCATGGAAACAAGGAAGCACAGAAGCTCTGTAGTCATCTTACAATGGATGGCTACCATTTCTACAATGCAAAGAAATTTTCTTTCTGGTCCCTGGATATATCATATATTGTTTTTCCATGCTCTTCTTGACCCTGGAGGACTGCCCCCAGAAAACCCCTTAACAAAATAAACCACAGTAACAATAACACTGGGTTTGCTGGAATGCCCCCTCCCCTCCACCTGGCCTATGATTTTCTTCTGGACACATCCAACAGGAATGCTGTTTTACCAATTCATTTGATAAAGTCAGCTTGAACTTCAGTCCCATGTTCATGGAACTATAGTGGATGGGGGTGAGGGTGTGTATGCTTAGTATGTGTGGCTCTGGGGATCTGGACACTCCCTTGCTTTGTAACCCTTGCCCAGAATGCTGGGACCGCTTCCACTGGAGAGACTCCACGGTAACGCTAGAAGTGTCATTTAATACTCAGTTTACCAAGGTTGACCACCTCCATTGTCATAGGATGATGCAGCATCTGCAGAAGCGCTGTCTGCTGCCCCCTACTGATGGGGGTGGAGTGACAGGTGCGAAGTAGGCGTGGACTTTAATATTGGGTAAATGGGTCTGAAACAAGACAAAAATATTACTAAGAGAGAGGGCTTAAACAGAAAGAGTAATGTTTCTCAGAAAAACTGCTAAGGGGCTGAATGGACATGAAGCAGGCTAGAGGCTGAGCAGTAGTCAGGATGTTTAGAGGCCTATATTTCTACTTGTACACTTTGGTACCTTTTTTACATAATAAAAATTAAAAATAATATGTTAATTTCTTATTTTGTCCTATAGGTATGTTCAATTGGATTCCCATAGTTAGAAGAAATCATGAAAGTTTGAAATAATTCTGTTTCTCATATTAAAAAAAAAACCTCAGCATCACTGTTTTACAACATGCTAATTCCATAGTCTTTACTACTACTGCTAAATGTCTGTGTTCAAGGCAATCTGCTATTTTCTTAACAAGTGAGTTGGGTATAAATATGGTCAAGCTACTTAAACAACTTATAGTCTAGACATGAAAATTAAAGTTGAAAAGTTCTAAGTGACTTGAACAACAAATCCATCTCATGAAGGTTCAGAGCTAGAAGTGATTCCTGACAGGCAGGCAGGTTCAGAAACCTTAGTATATTGGCCATATAAAAAGGTCTAGTTAGCCTGTCTCTAGTCTAGTTTCCTGCTCTTTTGATCCAAGGGCTCTACTAGATGTATACTCACAGCCCTCTCTATCTGAAAAAAAGAGGAGGAACTAAAGTCAACTGTAACTCAAGAAGAGGTTTGGTGCTTCAATATTTATTTGCTCAAGGCCATATGATCAACATGGATTTCTTTTAGAGGTGAAAAATCTAACAAACAGATCCATCCAGCTTTTTATGATTTCTCTGCTGGGAATCTGAACTGTTACTCCTTTTCCATGGAAGATGGGGCCAAAATGCAAAAATTGACATGATTCTTTTTAAATAAAAAAAAAAAAAAATCAGGTATTGCTAGACAAACTCTGCTAGGAGAAGACATACTTTTCTTCTCTTCAGGATTTTCCTACTAGTTTCTACCTAGAACCAAGACTAATTAACTTATGTTAGAACCAAGACTAATTAACTTATGTTTGTTTGCTCTCCAGTATTTCCCCTTGCTAAATGTCTTAAGTTAAAAAAAAAAAATCAGAGGAATCTCAATCTGAGGAGAAAGAAAAGAGAATAATGGGGACTGAGAATACCAAAGCTGGAGAGTGACACAGCACTTTACCCTGAGTCTCTTGATACCAGCCCGTGTGATTTGCTGGCAGTCATAGAGTTCTATCCGCTCGAGGCTGTGACAGCTCTTCAAGTGCTCCAGGGATGCATCTGTGATTAGTGGGCAGTTGTCGAGCTCAATCACTTCCAGTTGGTCATGGGCACAGGCCCCATTCCCCAGGTGACGAATTCCATCGTCTGTGATCAGCTCACAGTGAGATAGACTCTGCAGCCAAATAGAGCAAAGCATGATGAAATATCTTCTGGTATTCCTCTAGCCAGAGACTTGTATAAAAACGGAAAGATGACCTTCATGGTTTGATTTTGGTGAACGTGGAAACATCACTAGATCCACTTATGATGAAATAAAAAATGTAGTTGGGCGCCAGTGGCTCATGTCTGTAATCCTAGCTACTTAGGAGGCTGAGATCTGAGGATCACAGTTCAAAGCCAGCCCTGGCAGGAAAGTCTGTGAAACTCTTATCTCCAATAAAACACTCAGAAAACTGGAAGTGGTGCTGTGGCTTCAGTGGTAGAGTGCTAGCCTTGAGCTGAAGAGCTGAGGAACAGCGCCCAGGCCCAGAGTTCAAGCTCCATGACCGACAAAAAAATAAAATAAAATAAAGAATGCAAACTAAAGCTGGGTGCCAGTGGCTCACGCCTGTAATTCTAGCTACTCAGGAGGCTGAGATCTGAGGATCATGGTTCAAAGCCAGCCCGGGCAGGAAAGTCCGTTAAACTCTTATCTCCACTAAACCACAGGAAAACTGGAAGTAGCGCTGTAGCTCAAGTGGTAGAATGCTAGCCTTGAGCTGAAGAGCTGAGGGATAGTGCTCAGGCCCAGAGTTCAAGCCCCACAAGCGACAAAAAAAAAAAAGATTGTAAACTAGAACAGTTGGGTTCATGCCTGTAATCTCTGAGCATTGTGGTTTGAAGCCAGCCCAAGCAAGAAAATCTGTGAGACTCTTTTCTCCAATTAACCACCAGAAAACAGGAAGGTGCTGTGAAAGTAGTTGAGTGCTAGCCTTGAGCGCAAAAGATCAGGAATAGCACCCAGGCCCTGAGTTCAAGCCCAACAACAACAACAGCAAGAGGAGGAGGAGGAGGAAGAAGAAAGAAAGAAAGCCAACTAGAGTTGACATTAATTATTGATTTGGTTTTGCATAATTCTAAATATGTTTCCTGAAATCATATAGTGACTTTGGATTACTTCATAAAGTAAGACAGCCCTAAAAACTACCCTCTTCTCAAATTAACACTAACACTTTTCCTTTTTTTTTTGGGTCCGGTAGAGGGCCTGAACTCTGGGCCTGGGCACTGTCCCTCAGCTCTTCAGCTCAAGGATAATGCTCTACCACTTGAGCCACAGTGCTACTTCCGGCTTCTTTTTTCCGGCTTATGTGGTGCTGAGGAATCGAACCCAGGGCCTCATGCATGCAAGGCAAGCGCTCTACCACTGAGCCACCTTCCCAGCCCGACACTAACACTTTTCAAGGACAAGTAGGGTCAAGCCTTTTCAAACACAAAATTCTCTGGAATTTGAACTAAATACTGAATACCTGATGCAAGGGCAGAACCAACAGCAGATACTAATTAGCTGAGGAAAAAATTTATAGCTGTCATTGTGGTCATCTCACACTTAATTTCCTCATCAATTATCCTTAAGTATCTGGTTCTGGGAAACTCAGATCCCTTGACCCAATTTTAGATAACACTGCACCACCAAACATACCACAACTGTTCTGTATTCTGTCCTGGATACAGAATAGCTATCTAAAATGTCTTCCTAAGGAATCACTGAAAGTAGAAGAAAGAAAAATCCCACTGCAAAATATCAACTGCTCTGGAATTTTTGTTGTTTAGTTTTGGTTTTTTGAAACTGCTTGCTGTATATATAGCAGTCTTGTCTTGAATCTTTTTTTTTTTCTTTTTTCTTTTTTTGGGTCCGGTCGTGGGGCCTAAACTCTGGGCCTGGGCGCTGTCCCTCAGCTCTTCAGTTCAAGGCTAGCGCTCTACCACTTGAGCCATAGCGCCACTTCCGGCTTTTTTCTTTTTGCTTATGTGGTGCTGAGGAATCGAACCCAGGGCCTCAGGCATGCAAGGCAAGCGCTCTACCACTGAGCCACCTTCCCAGCCCCTTGTCTTGAATCTTTCTGAATCAGCCTCTTGAATAAATACTGAATTCACAGGCATGTACCACCCATGCGTTGCTTAGTACTTTTTGATTAAATGCGATAAACTTTTTGAAGGCCAAACTTACCAATACTTGAAGTCGAGGACAGTGTATAGAAAGCTGGATTAATGTGCTATCTGTTATCTGAAAGAAACATGTAAGTTTGTTTTATGTAAAAATGATACCATGGGTTGCATCTTACTCCTGATTATATTTCTGTCTAAACATGATCAAAGGACAGGGTTCAAACTTAATAGTGTAAATTACTTGTTCAATGGGGTTCATGGCATTTTCATCATACATATAATGTACTTTGTCAAATATAGCCCCTCTTTCAAACCACCTCTTAAAAACCTTTTTAGGGGGTCATTATATATAATTTTAGGGTTTAAGCCCCACAGGCCTACTATGCCTTTTCTGTAGGAACACACCCAGGCCTTTTTAGTCTTATCTTTGGAAAATCTTTGTTCAAAATTCTGTTGTCTTGAAATGAATCAAAATCTGTCCCCTTAGAACATCCACTAGACCATGTCCTGCTTCCTTAGTACTACAAATAATCAGAAAACATGCTCCATGAAAAAACTAATGTCAGAGCATCCTCAGGTTTATAGATATGTTGTGGAGTTTATAGATAGTTGCTGTATATACATATATGCACACATATATATGTATATAAATAAATATATGCATGCACTGGGGTTTGAACTCAGGGCCTTATACTAGCTAGGCAAGCATTCTACTACTTGAGGCCCACACCTAGCCTTTTTTTTTTTTTTGTTGGTGATGGGGCCTGAACTCTGGGCCTGGGTGCTGTCCCTCAGCTCTTTAGCTCAAGGCTAGCACTCTACCACTTGAGCCATAGCTCTACTTCTGGCTTTTTCTGCTTATGTGGTGCCCAGGAATCGAACCCAGGGCCTCATGCATGCAAGGAAAACACTCTACCACTGAGCCACCTTCCCAGCCCCACCCAGCCATTTTTTAATAAAGCATATCATAAATCATAACATGGATATAGTTATATTTCCAAGGATGACAGACAAATACTGCTAAAACTGGGGTAGGTTATAAATATTCAGTGAGCAAGGACGGTCTTTCGTAGCTATCTTAGGACTGAAAGTAAACCAGTGCTTCTTTTCAAACTCTTCTCCAAATTTTATTTCTATTACAGAGCTTCACAGTGGCTAAGAAGTGATAAGTGGAATAGGTAGACATGTCCATTCATAAGGACTAACATTGGAAAGGACATAGTGGACACTCATGCATATATAGAAATATAGACATGAAAAGTTTTAACTTAAGGGCTGGGAAGGTGGCTCAGTGGTAGAGTGCTTGCCTTGCATGCATGAGGCCCTGGGTTCCATTCCTCAGCAACACATAAGCAGAAAAAGCCGGAAGTAGAGCTATGGCTCAAGTTGGTAGAGCGCTGGCCTTGAGCTGAAGAGCTGAGGGACAGTGCCCAGGCCTAGAGTTCAGGCCCTACTGCCGGACCCAAAAAAAAAAAAAGTTTTAACTTAAGAATTAAGCTGGGTATGGTGGCACATGCCTATAATCTTAGCACTTGGGAGGCTGAGTCAGGAAGATCTTAACCAGCCTGGGCTACACAGCAATAGATTATTTTAAAAACAAACAAAAAAAGCAGATAAGAATGAGAGGGATTAAGCTAGATGCTGGTGAATCACATCTGTAAAGTTAGCTACTCGGAAGGCTGAGAGCTGAGAATCACGATTCAAAGCCAGCCAAGATAGGAAAAACCACTACACTTTTATCTTCAACTAACCACCAAAAAAGCAGAAAGCAGAGCCATGACTCAAGTGGTAGAGTGCTAGCTTTGAGCAAAAAGGCTCAGGAACAGTGCCCAGTCTCTGAGTTCAAGCCCCAAGACTGGCACATTAAAAAAAAAAAGGGGGGGGGGGGGCTGGGAATGTGGCTTAGTGGGAGAGTGCTTGCCTAGCATGCATGAAGCCCTGGGTTTGATTCCTCATAAACAGAAAAAGCTGGAAGGTGCTGGGAAGATGGCTCAGTGGGGTACAGTGCTTGCCTTGCATGCATGAGGCCCTGGGTTCCATTCCTCAGCACCATATAAGCAGAAAAAGCCGGAAGTGGCGCTGTGGCTCAAGTGGCAGATTGTAAAAGCTCAGGGCCATTCCCAGGCCCTGAATTCAAGCCCCCGTACTGGCCAAAAAAAAAAAAAAGAGTGGGTACAGCTTCTCTCAGGGAGAGACCTGGTTTCACCCTTCATATTTGACTCTGCTCAGCTCAAAGGAGCAGTGGCTAAAACTTACTGGAGTTTGAAAGCCCAAACTATGGATTAACCTCGGTTATTTATGTCAAAAAAAAAAATTTTAGGGCTGGGTGGGAATGTGGCGTAGTGGTAGAGTGCTGCTTAGCATACATGAATCCCTGAGTTCAATTCCTCAGTACCACATAAACAGAAAAAGGCCAGAAGTGGCACTGTAGTTCAAGTGTCCCTTCAGCAAAAAAAGCACAGGGACAGTGCTCAAGCCCTGAGTTAAAAGAAAAAATAGCCAGGCGCTGGTGGCTCTCCTCTGTAATCATTAACTACTCAGGAGGCTGAGATCTGAGGAAAACAGTTCAAAGTCAGCCCGGGCAGGAAAGTCCATAAGACTCTTTTTGTTTGTTTGTTTTTTGGGTCCGGTCGTGGGGCCTGAACTCTGGGCCTGGGCACTGTCCCTCAGCTCTTCAGCTCAAGGCTAGCGCTCTACCACTTGAGCCACAGCGCCACTCCGGCTTTTTTCTTTTTGCTTATGTGGTGCTGAGGAATCGAACCCAGGGCCTCAGGCATGCAAGGCAAGTGCTCTACCACTGAGCCATCTTCCCAGCCCCATAAGACTCTAATCTCCAATAAACCACTAGAAAACTGGAAGAGGTGCAGTAGCTCAAGCGGTAGAGCACTCGCCTTGAGCTGAAGAGCTGAGGGACAGTACCTAGGCCCACAGTTCAAGCTCCACGACCAACCAAAAAAATAATAATAACAATTAAGTAAAATAATTTCAAAAGTAGCTCTACCTGAACAGAATCAATTATAGAGAAGGGAATTACTGGTTGTAAAGGTACTTGATAAAGAGCTACAGCTGGGTGCCAAGCTTTTTCTGTGTATGTGGTGCTGAGGAATCGAACCCAGGGCCTCATGCATGCAAGGCAAGCACTGTACCACTGAGCCACCTTCCCAGGCCTGCACTCATTATTATTATTTTTGTGTGTTGGTCATGGGGCTTGAACTCTGGGCTTGGGTGCTATCCCTGCTCTCTTCAGTTTCATGCATGCTAGGCAAGCACTCTACAATAGGCCACATTCCCAGCCTTTCTTTCTAAAGATAATATAACTGGTAGCATATAGTTTCATTTTTGCTTTTTTGAGATAGAGTCTTGTAATACAGCTGTCCGACTGGTCTGGATCTTGCTATATGGTCAAGTCTGGCCTGGAGCCTTGAGACCCTCTTGCTTCCACTTCTCCAGTGCTCAGATTATAGGCCTGAGTCACCATATGAAAGTTTCCTCCACCCTTTTGGTACTGGGGATTGAATCTAGGGCCTCACATATGTTCTCCTGTACCTGGAAGGCATCTAAGTAAATAATTAGCAGTGCTATCAGGCACTTCAGAGTCCTATATAAGAGGAGGGATGTGCATGTTCTGAGTTTCTATCACTATAATTGTGAACAAAAATCCACAGTATTACCTGAACACATTCTTCCAGATCCATCTTTTCAAGCTCATGGCAATTCTACAAAGTACAAAACCAGAAAATACAGTTCAGAGTTCTAAAACATTTGAAAATTTTTAAGGCCAAAAATCTAAGAGGTAGTATTAAACATACTGATGAAAGCTTAAAATGTTTCAGAATTGTCATTCAGTGTCATCTTCTACTTATTCTATTAGTAAAACATTGAAAAGGCTTGAGGGTGTGAATGGGGAAATTTTGATCATAGTGAAACTCTCAATTATTCCACATTTCAATATTGTAGAGTAATTAAATATTTAAGCACTAAATATTTAAGTAAGTACAAGGGAGTAAGTTTGCTGAATATTAATACAGGGCTAATATAGAAATTTTTTTAAATCAGAAAGAGTTAAATGAAAATTTTATCTCTAGAAGAGAAAAGACAAGCTTTATTTATATTCTCTTTTTTTTTTTTTTTTGGTCATGGGGCTTTAAACTCTGGGCCTGGGTGCTGTCCCTCAGCTCTTCAGCTCAAGGTTAGTGCTCTACCACTTGAGCCACAGCGCCACTTCCTCTCCTTTAGTTGGGTATGCTGACCTTCACCCAATCATTACTCTATCCATCTCTCCGAAAGTAAATGACATTCTCTCTGTTCTATAACATTGGTCAATCAGTATAATTTTTAGTATTATTACTATATAATGATACATTATTCAAACTACTAAAACCTAAGAGAACACAAAAAATCTCTTAAAAACCAATAAAGCTGGGTACATATCTTTCAACATTACTCTCACCTATCAGTCACATACTAAATACAAGTTTCTTTAATAAAGCACAAAGCAGTTCCTGTTTACTTTAAATTACCATCTAAAGAAACTATAGAGGGGCTGGGAAGGGGCTCAGTGGTAGAATGCTTGCTTTGCATGCCTTGAAGCTCTGGGTTCGATTCCTCAGCACCACATAAGCAAAAAGAAAAAAGCCAGAAGTGGCGCTGTGGCTCAAGTGGTAGAGTGCTAGCCTTAAGCTGAGGGATAGCGCCCAGACCCAGAGTTCAAGCCCATGACAGACCAAAGAAAAAAGAAACTATGGAGAACTCCAGTCTCTCCAAAGAGTATTATATTTCCTAACCTTTCCAGAACAGTTTATATTTCTAGTGGCATTAGCAGGTCTGTAGGTGTAACATAAGAATGCTCAGAAAACTAGCAATAGAGAGCCCCCTAATTGTGCTGTACTGCTACATTTCCCTTCCTGCATATCCTCCTGAACTAATGCTTCCTGCCCACCTACCTGCCTCCCCCTCTCTCTCTCCCGGAAAAACAAACAAACTTTGGAAACAAATATATAGAAATTGGAGAAAACGCTTACCCTGGCTAGAGTAGTAAAACCCACATCTGTTAATTGAGAACATCGTGCCACTTCTAATATTCTGTTAAAAAAAAAAGTGTAAATCAAGCTCTTGTTTCCTGAAAATGATTCTATTAAACCAGGAAGAATGGAAGAAAACAAATATCCTACTCTCTAAGGATTTCATAATATAGAATGACAACAACAGCTAAGCAAGACTGTATATAGTTCTTGCTATTTATTTTCATGAAGTCATCATAAAGTGGTCCCATAAATACCACTTGTCAGGGAGATATAATCAAAGAACACAGAAGAATATAACTGAAGCCTGTAGTTAATGCCAAAATGCATTAAAACCTTCTTGATGGCATACTGCTTACCCCCAGAGGGCAGCCTGCTCCTAGAAAACAAAGGAAATGGAGATAAATACTCTATTTCAGTTAATTTGTTGTTGAAGTAAATTATTTTCTTTTCCTGTTTTACATGTAGGTTCACATAGATTTAAACAGCTTTTTAAAAATGCAACTGAGGGACTGATTAATTGGAAGTCTGCCCCAAATATGCAATTCCATATATATGAACACATTCTGCTTTCTCCTGTGGAGGCCCAGTGGAGAGGGCAGCTCCCTGGCAGCTACTCTCCTATTTAGTAACTGCTGAACACCAACCTAAATACCAACCACAGCACTGGGGAATCTCAATTAGTTATTTGCTGTGAAAAAAATCTAGTGGCCTCTGTACTTACTATACAATGGTACCAAAGAACATTTACCTGCTTCCTTACAAATTATGACCAAACTTTAAAGATTAAAGCTAACGTATAAAAAAATCATAATCAGCTAAAAAGTATTTTGAGATGAATCCTATAACCAATGGGAAAGCATAGTCTAATTGAGACACAACTTATGATATTCACATTTGAGAGTATTCCCATTCTAGAGGAATAATGATACAAACAGAACGTTGGTAAAGCCATATAAAATAGAGTATGATTATTATTTTTTGAAAGAGGTCTAATTACCTCATTAGTTCCTGAGAAGTACTCTACTCTAGGCATCTGATACTGCTGCTTGTGACCAACTGACTGCTGGTGAATGCTCTTTTTTTTGTTTGCTTTGTTTGCTGGTCCTGGGGCGTGAAATCTGGGCCTAAGCCTTGTCCCTGAGCCACTTTGTTCTCAAGGCTAGGGCTCTACCGCTTGAGCCACAGGGCCACTTCTGGCTTTTTGAGTAGTTTATTGGAGATAAAAGTCTCACTGACTTTTCTGCCCAGGCTGGCTTCTACCCATGTTCCTCAGATTTCAGCCTCCTGAGTAGCTAGGATTACAGGCATGAATCACTGGCAGGCAGCTTCACGCTAATGCTCTTATAATAACAATTATAGTTAGGTCTATTATCCAATTAGCAAAAAAAGATGTTTTTAGAAGGTTTGGTAATTACTAAGGTAAGAAGTAGTTTCACAGGCTCTGGTGAAAGACTGCCTGGCTTTGAATCCTTGCTTCTGCACCTTCAGGTGTGAAATTTAAGCAGATTACTTCACCTCTCTTGTACTTTGGCTTTCTCATCTATAATATGGAGACAATAAGGGTGCTTATATGATGTTATGGAAATTAAATGCGGTAATATTTGTAAGGAATCTAAAATAATAAAGGCAAGTGGGGATCATTTCTATGCATCACAGAATAATGTGTTGTGTCCTTTTTGGGTCTGCATATATGTATATACACACACACATACAGCTGGTTGTGGGGCTTGAACTCTGGGCTTAGGCCCTATCCCTCAGCTCTTCAGTTCAAGGCAAGCGTTCTACCCTTGAGCTACAGCACCACTTCTAGTTTTCTAGTGGTTTACTGGAGATAAGAGTCTCTCAGACTTTCCTGGCCGGGTTGGCTTTGAACCATGATCCTCAGATCTCAGCCTCCTGAGAACCTAGGATTACAGGTGTGAGCCACCGGTGCCCGGCCGTGGGTCTGTATATTAACACAGAACTCTTAGTAACATAAAATCTTTTCTAGTTCAAATATCAAATTGTTGTCTTTTGGCTCATGGCAAAGAAGAAACCAAAATATAAATCATGTGGTAGCTATCTAGAAGGGCAGTGGTATTATAGTGTCAAAATTTCAAAGCTACAAGGCATAAATATGGATAAGGAGGTTTTCCTTTTCCTTTTTTTTTTTTTTTTTTTTGGTGCTGGTTCTGGGTTTGAACTTATGGCCCAGGCTCTGCCCCTAAGTTTTGTGCTCTACTACTTGAGACACAGCTCTATTCTGACTTTTTTGATAGTTAAAGAGTCTCACTGACTTTCTTGCCTGGGCTGACACTGAACCATGATTCTCTGATCTCAGCCTCCTGGATAGCTAGAAATATAGGCATCAGCCACCAGTACCTAGCTTCCTTGATTTTTTTTTTTTTTTTTTTTTGAGCTAAATAAGAAAAGTTTACCTAAGCCGAGGGCAGTTCTGACCTAGAGCATTCAAGATGGCATCTGTGATGTTGGAGCAGCCAGAGGCACAGAGGGACTGCAACTTATGGCACCCTCTGCAGATAGTAATAAGACCTTCATCTGTGATTTGCTAAAAGAGAGAAAGGGGGGAGGGGAGAAATCCAGAGATATTAGTCACTTAGCAGAAGAAAAAGGGGAAAAAAATAATTCAAAGGGTATTTACTGCTTATCTATCGGTCAGTAGTTTTTCATAGGGTGACCTTAGTAGGTCACACTAACACATCTTAACTGGTTATAAAGTATGATTGTAATATTATTTTATTTTTGGTGCTGGTTCTGAGGCTTGAACTCAGGGCCTGGGAACTGTAACTGAGCTTTAGTGCTCAAGGCTAGCATGATAACACTTAAGACACAGCTCCACTTCCAATTTTTTTGTGTTTAATTGGAGATAAGAGTTCCATGGACTTTTCTGCATAGGCTGGCTTCAAACCGAGATCCTCAGATCTCCAGAGTAACTAGAATTACAGGCATGAGCCACCTGTACCCGGCTTGATAATGTTAATTTTAAATACTGATGTTTTCTTTTAGTAAGTGGACAATCTCTTTTTCCCCATGACCTAACCCTCCCCTTTTGGTGATATTAGAGATTAAATTCGGGGCCATTTTAGTCATATCTTTAGTTCCATTTTGCTTTTTTTTTTTTTTTTAAGGTCAGTAGTGGGGCTTGGGCACTGTCCCTGAGCTCTTCAGCTCAAGGTTAGGACTCCACCACTTGAGCCACAGCACCAATTCTGGTTAATTGGAAATAACAGTCTCATGGACTTTCCTGCCTGGGCTGGCTTTGAACCATGATCCTCAGATCTCAGTCTTCTGAGTGGCGAGGATTACAGGCATGAGTCAGCGTTGCACTGGTTTTTTGCGATAGTATCATGCTTCATGCCTAGGCCAGCCTGAGCTGCCATCTTCCTACCTGTGCTTCCCAGATTCACTGGAGATGACAGGCATGCACCACTGCACCCAGTCATTGTGCTTCACTGGGATATCAGGCTACAGGCATCTTACTCAGCCACTGGTTGAGATGGAATCTTTTTTATGCTTGGATGGTCCTCCCCCTATTTCTGCCTCCCAAGTAGGCTGAATTACAGACTTGAACCACACTGCCAGCCTACAGTTTTTTTTTTAAGTAGATAAGGGTCATCAGTGTGTCTCCTATATTCCTAAAGTTATAGTGGGAAAATCATAGGTCAAGATGAAATTCATAACATTATGAGAAGAATTATTAATTACAAAAGCATTGAGGGAAGGGATGCTTACTAAGCAAGTCTGCAAATTCAAAGTCACCAGCTCAGGACAGTGTGCACCTATGTACTTAAGAGCTTCATCTTCTAGCTACAAGGATAAAGAAACAAGAAAGTGATTACTGATAGTGTGTCAAGGGAAAAATATTTAAGAATATATACATTCATTAATACATCATCAAAATAGCCAACCAAGTTATAAAGGATCAATGAACTAGAGTAAATTATTATCATATGAATGTAATTAAAACTGTTCCCATCACATTAAATGCACACAATCACCATTAATTTAAGTAAAATAGAAATTGCCCAGTGTTCATAGACATATTTCTGTTAAATTATATATGCCTTACAACATTTTGTAGCAGGATTATGAAGTTAAATAATTTCTACACCTTAAAACACCTAGTATTTTTGTTTTTTTTCCATGGTCCTCTGGCTTGAACTCAGGGTCTGGGTATTGTCCCTGAGGTTTATTGGTCAAGACTAGTGCTCTACTATTTGCGCCACAGCTCCACTTTGTACTTTTTTTGTGGTTAATTGAAGAGTTCTATAGACTTTCTTATCTGGGATGGCTTTGAACCATGATCCTCAGATCTTAGCCTTCTGAGTAGCTAGGCATGAGCCTCTGGATCAACTTTCAGGAGAAGCAACAAAGGATAGAATCCTCAGTGTTTATCTGCTGTTGGTATGCTTATAGTAATGAGGACAGATGGCAAGTCATTTATCATAATGATGCATTCTAATCAATATTTTAGGATTATATAAACAACCAGAAGCTCAAGCTGTTGTTTTAAGGTAGTCATACATCTAGAGCTCTGCTTTAAACTCCTCCCGCTGTGGTAAAAGCGTGAGGGTAAGTTTAGTAAGAGCTCCAGGGTATAGCTTTAGTAACCATTGATAAAATAAGGTAAAGACTAACCCTACTTAGTCAGGCACATTTAAATCCTCTCTTTCAACACTGGGATTTGAACTCGGTCTCACATGGGCTAAGCAGGCACTCTATAGCTGAGCCACACTTTTAGTCCTTTTGTGCACTTTTTTTTTTTTTTGTCAGTCATGGGGCTTGAACTCTGGGCCTGGGTGCTGTCCCTGGGCTCTTTAGCTCAAGGCTAGTGCTCTACCACTTGAGCCACAGTGCCACTTCCGGCTTTTTCTGCTTATGTAGTGCTGAGGAACCTAGGGCCTCATACAAGCAAGGCAAGCATTCTACCACTGAGCCACCTTCCCAGTCCTGCAATCATTATTTTTTACACTGGCTTCTGCCTGGGTTTAAGGCTGGACTATGATCTGCACATTTTAAGTATTCTGTTGGGCATTGTCCCTCAGCTCTTCAGCTCAAGGCTAGCACTCTACCACTTGAGCCACAGTGCCACTTCCAGTTTTCTTGTGGTTTATTGGAGATAAGAGTCTTTTGGACTTTCCTATCCAGGCTGGCTTTGAACCACGATCCTCAGATCTCAGCCTCCTGAGTAGCTAGGATTATAGGTGTGAGCCACCGGCGCCCAGCCCACAAACCTTTTAAACTCAATCTTCCATATAGCTGAGATGACATACATGAGCCATCATACACAGCTACTGATTGAGAAAAGTTTCACTTTATACCCCAGCTGAACTCAATTCTCAGCCCAGAAAATACATATTTGATCAGTTCTTTTAGACTCCATTTGTTAAGTTCCCTTAAGTTCCTGTTCATAAAAATTTTAGAGCCAGGTTCTGCTGGTTCACTCTTGTGACTGTAGTGACTCAGGAGGCTGAGATCTGAGGGTCATGGTTCAAAGCTGGCCTGGGCAGAAAAACCTGTGAGATTCTTATCTCCAATTTCACACCAAAAAGATGATAGTGGAACTGTATAAAGCTCAGGGACAGCACTCAGGTCTTCAATTTAAGCCTTAGTACCAGAACAAAAATGAAGAGGAAAAAAATTAAAAATTTTAATAACAGAATGTGTTGGATCTGTGATGCAACAGGGAGAAAATAAACCAAAACACTATAAAATTCACGTTGCTGTGTATGCTTGGCATAATTGTGAACAATTCCTGGTGGTAAACGGAATTGACAAGACTGACTTTCTTGCTTAACCAGTTCCAAGTATCTGCAGTAATCAAACTTTTTCAGTTCAGATTAAACTACATGAAACCCTTCTTTCCCATGACATATCCTTGGTATAAGCACATCTCTCTATCTTGTTCCCTCCCAATTTATCTTGTTCAGATATTAATTTCTTCTCCTTCTTTATTTCCAAGGAACACTTGGTAACCATGTGTCTTTGAATTCCCATTTCCTTCAAGACAAACATGGAGCCTACAAAGGGATCATGTTCCCTCTGACTTTCATAAGCACTATATAGAGTATTACCTGTGTGCAGCCTTTTAAGAATAAGGCCTTGAGACCCCCACAGCCTCTCACTAGTGCTTGAATGCCATCCTTGGTTACTTGGTCACACCAGGAAATGTTCAACTGCTCCAACAGTGGACATCCCTCACTTAGGATTAAAAAAAAAAAAAAACAACAGACAAGCATATCACTACATCTAATTTCAAAGGTATTGAAGTCTCATTTTTGTGGTGTTTATGTGAAATTCTATCACTAACAGGACCATATCAAATCCATTTTAATCAACATAACACTGCATTTCAAATACAGATGGGAATGGAGATTAAGTGACAATTGTCTAGTTTACAGTTTAGTGTTCAGATTCAAACCTGGATTATCTATCAAGTAATTCTGTTTATATCAACAAAATAAGAACTTTTAAGCTTTTATTTAAAAAGTACAAAAGCTCTGTATATTTTCCTTTTCTGGAACATTTCCAGAATATGTTTTTTTTTTGGGGTCCGGTCATGGGGCCTGAACTCTGGGCCTAGGTGCTGTCCCTCAGCTCTTCAGCTCAAGGCTAGCACTCTACCACTTGAGCCACAGTGCCACTTCCGGCTTTTTTCTTTTTGCTTATGTGGTGCTGAGGAATCGAACCTAGGGCCTCATGCATGCAAGGCAAGCGCTCTACCACTGATCCACCTTCCCAGCCCCAAGTATTCTTTTTTTTTTTTTTTGGGGGGGGGGGGTCCGGTAGTAGGGCCTGAACTCTGAGCCTGGGCGCTGTCCCTCAGCTCTTCAGCTCAAGGCTAGAGCTCTACCACTTGAGCCACAGTGCCACTTGCGGCTTCTTTCTTTTTGCTTATGTGGTGCTGAGGAATTGAACCCAGGGCCTCGAGCATGCAAGGCAAGCGCTCTACCACTAAGCCACCTTCCCAGCCCCCAAGTATTCTTATCTATAGAAAAATAATTCAGAAAATGAAAAATAGGAGATCACAGAGCACTGGTGGCTCATGTCTGTAATCCTAGCTACTCAAGCAGCTAAGCTTTGAGGCTTTTAACTCCAATAAACTACTCAGAAAAAGCTGGAAGTGGCACTGTCAAGTGGGAGAGCGCTAGATTTGAGCACAAAGAGGATGAGGGACAGTGCCCAAACCCCAGGACTGGCAAAAAATTAAAAAAATAAAAATAAAAACATGAGATCTATATTCAAGTTCATTCTTCAAAGTGTCAGGCAAATCACTTTAAGGAAATTTATCTGGAAGTGGCACTGTGGCTCAAGTGGTAGAGTGCTCGCCTTGAGCTGAAGAGCTGAGGGACAGCGCCCAAGCCCAGAGTTCAAGCCCCACAACCGGCCAAAAAAAAAAAAGATTGACAGGAAATTTATCTGAGCCTTGCATCTAAGACAGACATAGTCTCTCTAGATTCTCTCCAATTACAGTTTCTGAGTTCTACCAATATGTCATGCAGTAATAGGGCAGCAACAATATCTTACTCAATTATCTCAACAGAACCTGCAATTATTTAAAAATTATTTTTATTTCTTATTTTTTTGCCAGTCCTAGGGCTTGAGCACCTCCTTGTGCTCAAGACGAGCACTCTACCACTTGAGCTACATTACCACTTCTGGCTAAACTTTGTTTTATTTGGTAGTAAGGAATCAAACCCAGGGCTTCATGCAATCTAAACAAGCACTCTGCCATTAAGCCACATTCCTAGCTGCTAGTTGTTGTTTTAATGTGTATCTGACTTATCTACTACTCAAGCTTTTCATCTAAATGAGACCAATGGTGAAAATGTTCTATAAATGTTTCATTTATATATTTATTTTTGTTGCTTGTGCTGCTTGAATTCAGGGCCTGGGTGCTATCCTTGAGCCCTTTTGCTAAAGGCTAGCACTGTGCTACTTTGAACCACAGTGCCACTTCTGGCTTTCTAGTGATTAACTGGAAATAAACCCAGGCTGGCTTTGAACTGCTGTGATCTTCTGATTTCAGCCTCTTGAGCAGTTAGGATTTCAGGAGTGAGCCACTGGGGCCCAGCTTATTATTTCATATATGGGGAACAGTCTTAAATATGTATGCGTTTAATATTCCTAAAAGAAGTCCAAATGGAGCCACTTTCTTTTTTTTCTTGCTGGTCTGGGGTTTGAGCCCAGGACACTGCACTGTCCTTCAACTTTGGTGCCCAAGACTAGATAGTGCTGTACCAATTGAGCCACAGTTTCACTTCCAACTTTTTGCTAGTTAACTGGAGATAAAAGTCGCATAGTCTTTCCTGCCCGGGCTGGCTTTGAACTGTGATCCTCTAATTTCAGCCTCCTTAACAGCTAGGATTATAGGCATCAGCTTCTAGCACTTGGCTCTAATAGTTTAATTTTAAGTTTAAACTGAATTATCTATTTGTGTGTTAGTACTAGAACTTGAACTCAGGGCCTAGGCATTGTTTTTTAGCTTTCTCACTCAAGGCTGGTGCTTTATTTGAGCCACAGCAACATTTCTATAGCTTAAATTTTAATATGTGTAAGTGTAGCCAATTCAAGGGACTATAAAAGGGTAGCTAAATGGCAACTGTTCAAAAAGAATGGGCATTTAAAATTCCTTTTAAAACCCATCTTCTGTAAAGTACTTTAAAAAGTACATGAATATGAAAATAATGAACATTTATTGATAGCCTATTGAATGACAGGTACATATTTTTAAGTACTTTATACAAACTAGGTTGAGACATACAAACCAGTTATTTATTTACATATTTAGTTGGGTTCTAAGGCACAAAGTCACAGCCTGGGCACTGTCCCTGAGTTTTTTTGTTTTTGCTCAAGGTTAGTGCTGTACCACTTGAGCCACACCTCCATGCTCAGCTTTTTTGGTGGTTAATTAGAGGTTAAGTGTTTCACAAACTTTCCTGTCAAGGTTGGCTTTTTTTTTTTTGGGGGGTCCTGTTGTGGGGCCTAAACTCTGGGCCTGGGCGCTGTCCCTCAGCTCTTCAGCTCAAAGCTAGTGCTCTACCACTTGAGCCACAGCACCACTTCTGGCTTTTTTCTTTTTGCTTATGTGGTGCTGAGGAATCGAACCCAGGCCTTATGCATGCAAGGCAAGTGCTCTACCACTGAGCCACCTTTCCAGTCCCACAGGTTGGCTTTTTTTTTTTTTCGGTCGGTTGTGGGGGTTTAACTCCGGGTCTGGGCATTGTCCCCTCAGCTCTTCAGCTCAAGACTAGTTGACTACCACTTGAGCCACAGTGCCACAGATCTCAGCCTCTTTAATAGCTAAGATTACAGGCGTGAGCCACCAGCGCCTGGACCTCTATGTTGGCTTTGAATCTCAGTGCTCAGATCTCAGCCTCTTCAGAAGCTGGTAGATAAGGACATGTGCACTTTTCTTTTCTGTTTCTTTCTCTCTCTTTTTGTTTTAATAAGCCTTAAAAAGATCTAATCATCCACTCATCAACTGTACTACTTTGTTCAGAAATCCTAGTTACCGCCGGTCATTTCACTAGAATATATCCTGTAACTGTAAAAATAGCAAGTAGTAAGACAAAATATTGAATCTGAAGTACAACACATATTCAATAAAACTACAACATAGCTGGCTTTAATTCCAACTGCATATTAGTTATTTTTGAAAGTCATATAATGAACATGCTTATCATGAGAAATTTACCTCAGAGCTTTGAGAGACATGTTGGTTATTGATGTACAGGAAGCCAAATCAAGGTGCTTGAGTTTGGAACAGAACTTGCTAAGGCTAGTACATGTACTGGAAGTGAAGAAAAGAAAAAATACTGAATAAATAAAACCACATCTTTATTATAAACTTTTCTGAGTGAACATTCATATGTAGATCAGATCAGAACTGTAATATTTTCATACTCTCCCCAAAGTCATAACCATGGGACCTTCACACTGAGGAAGAAGCAAATATGTATGAAAGGTTTGCTTATTAAAATTTGCATCAAAGAAAGATGGTGCTTGATTGATTAGGAACTATTAATAGCTATTAACAGCACACTATAAACTCTAAAAGGTCTACAGGCATTTAAAAAAAAATCTAGAAGCCAGGTGCTGGTGGCTCATGCCTGTATTCCCAGCTACTCAGGAGGCTGAGATCTGAGGATTATGGTTCAAAAATTCAAAGCCAGCCCGGGCAGGAAAACTCCATAATACTCTAATCTCCAAGAAACTACCAGAAAACTATAAGTGGCTCTGTGGCTCAAGTGTAGAGCACCAGCCTTGAGGTGCATAGCTCAGGGATAGTGCCTAGGCCCAGAGTTCAAGCCCCATGACTGACAGACCAAAAAAAAAAAAAAATCTAGAAACACCAAAAAGCTACAACCAGTTCTCACAAGCATGTAGATAAACATGAGGACCAAAGTTACCTCTGTCCTTTCACTTTAATCTCGATTCAAGATAACTCTTTGCAATAAATAACAGAAGAACTGGATTTTTACAAGGTATCCAAAGGATAAAGCTATGTAATACTGCTGTCTACTATTTTTTACATTTTTTTTTCCAGAATGGGGACAGAAACAAGGGCTTCATTCATGCTAGGCAAGTGTTCTACCAGCCGACTAGACCCTCAACTCCTTTTTATGAATTCTAGTTTAACATGAGAAAGTGCAGGGAGAATTAGAAGGGTAACAGTCCCTGCTCCCCACACAGGAAACATGAGTAAAGATTCCATGAATCTTAAAGGCTCTTTTCCTACAATATTCAAGTTCTCAGTTTAATTGTTTAAAGTTATTGTAAAAAGTTTCAAATGTATACAATGAATATTACAGAGAAAAGAGGTCCTATTATAATTAAATCTCAACATTTACTAATACTCTATTATTTTTATACCATCCCTACCCCTCCCTTCATTTATTTATTGCCAGTTCTAGGACTTGATCTCAGTGCCTGAGTAATTGTCCCAGAGGTTTTTTTGTTTTTGTTTTGCCGTGAGCAAGTGTTCTACTATTTGACCCAACCCCAATCCTACCCTCTCTCTTTCCTTTTCTTTTTAAATTGGGTAGTACTGAGTTTCGAACTAAGGACCTTGTACTCCACCACTTTAGCCACACTTTTATTCCTTATGTGCTTTAGTTATTTTTCATTTAAGGTCTTTCAATTCTGCCTGAGTTACATCTAGAGCCTCCTAGGAATACAACCCCAAGCCTGACTTCTGTGTTGACATAGGGTCTAACTTTTTGGAAGATCTGCCTCAAACCATAATCCTCTGGATTTCATCTTCCCAAGTAGCTAGGATAAAAAAAATGTGAGTCACAGCATCTAACCTCCCCCCCATCCCCAGATAAAGTTTCACCATATAGCCCAGGCTGATCTCAGCATCCTCAGTGACAAGATAGAAGGTGTATACCATCATGGGGGATTATTATTTCTTTGTGAGACAATAGGGGCTTACATGTATGCCTGGCAGGCCTGTACTGTGATCTGCCTTTTTATGCTTCCCACATAACTAGGATGACAGGTTCCTGCTACTGCAATTTCAAGCTACTGAGATAAGGTCTTCTGTTTATGTTTGGGCTGGCCTTGATCTTGCCTCCTGAGACATGATTAGATATGAACCACAGCTCATGACATGGAGCTTTGATTTACTTTTCCACATAGGCATTCAGAGCTATACCACAGTTTTAGCTGCATCCCATACACTTTAATAGCTTTTCATTTTAACTACACTCAGAATATTTTTAAATTTTACAATCCATGAATTAGTCAAACTATTGTGCTTTAAATTTCAAATACCTGGTATCTTCACAGAAATGATTCGGTTGTGGATCAATTCTCTAGTTATGGTCAGAAAACTATTTCAGTATTTCTAAATTTATGAAGGTTTGTTTAGTGTCTTCTGAAAAAGGTTCCACATGTGCTTGAAAAAAATTGCTTGTTCTACAATCACTGGGTAGATTGTTCTGTTAGGACAGAGGGAATTTCTACATCTTTTTCTCTCAAGGCTAGTACCGTACCCTTTGAGTCACATTTCCACTTTCAGCGTTTTGGCAATTATTTGGAGATATTTGCCAAGCTTTTTCCATTGAGATAGAGTCCTTTCTTTTTGCCTGAGACCAGGGAGTTGAACTTGGTACCTGACAATTTTGTTTATTGGGTAGTACTCTACCAATTGTGCCATACCTCCAACTCTGAGATGGAGTCTTTTTGCCAGTCCTGGGGCTTGAACTCAGGGCCTGGGCACTGTTCCTGAGCCTCTCTGTGCTCAGGCTAGCATGAGCCATCAGCACCTAGTAGGTCTTTTTAATACATGATGACAATCTTGTCTTTTAGATAAAGAGTTCAGATTTTTCACTTTTTTTTTTTTTTGGGGGGGGGGCCAGTCCTGGGGCCTGAACTCTGGGCCTGGGCGCTGTCCCTCAGCTCTTCAGCTCAAAGCTAATGTTCTACCACTTGAGCACAGCACCACTTCTGTTTTTTTGGTGATTAATTGGAGATAAAAGTCTCATGGACTTTCCCACCCAGTCTGGCTTTGAACGGCAATCCTCAGATCTCAGCCTCCTGAATAGCTAGGATTACAGGCATGAGCCACAGCACTTGGCTGGATGAGTCTTTAAGTCATTATATTCTGCTTTTTCCCTTGCTGTTCTCTGAAATTTCCAAAAGAGGGACAATGGCACTTGAGATAATGTCATTAAGTTTGAGATTCTCTCCATTTTTATCACTGTTCAGATTGAACGGTTTCTTCTTTTGTTTCTTTCTGGTGCCAGTCCTGGCATTTGAACTCAGAATTAAGGGCCTCAAGCTCTCATTTAGCTTTTTTGCTTCATACTGGTGGTGTACTACTGAAGCCGCACGTCAACTTTTGGCTTTTTGCTGGTTAACTGATAAGTCATGGGCTTTTCTATGCAGGTTGGCTTCAAATCATGATCCTTACATCTCAGCTACCTGAAAAACTATAAGATGTGAGGCATGGGTCTGGGAAGGTGGCTCAGTGGTAGAGTGCTTGCCTTGCATGCCTGAGGCCCTGGGTTCGATGCCTCAGCACCACATAAGCAAAAAGAAAAAAGCCAGAAGTGGCATTGTCACTCAAGTGGTAGAGCGCTAGCCTTGAGCTGAAGAGCTGAGGGACAGTGCCCAGGCCCAGAGTTCAGGCCCTACGACCAGACCAGGAATAAAAAAAAAAAAAAAAAGATGTGAGGCATTTGGTGCTGTGGCTCAAGTGGTAGAGCTGAAGAGCTGAGGGACAGTGCCCAGACTCAAGAGTTCAGGCCCTACAATTGACAAAAAAAAAAAAAAAAAAAAGATGTGAGGCATTGGAAGAGTCCAGCTCAGAATGGATAATTTCTATGAATCTATTTTTGAGTTTACTGGTTATCGTTTTGCTTTCTGATCCATTACTGAGATTGCTAGTGAATCCTTCAATTGTGTATTTCCAACCCCTGAATTTCTACTTGGATTCTACTAAATTCTACTTCTCCCTAAGTTTTACTGTTTTGTTTTTTTTTTAATAATTGTATTAGACAGAAAACTTTATTTATGACCATGTTTCAATTTGGGGCCTACAAGTGCTCTACTAGTTAAGTTACACTTCTAACCTTTGGTTTTAGTTTTAAATCTGGGATTCTAATGTCAACCCTGTTTTTACAGCTTAGTGTTTAGCCCAAGAAAGTACTAGACTTCTATTCTATAGCATTAGCTCCAAAGCTGATGGTTTTTTACAGCCTGCTTGCCCTGTTCTAATGAACTATTCAGAGCAAGCACCGGGGGTGGGGAGTGGGTGAGGACAGGAGAAGGAGCCGCAAGAATTTCACAGACTCACACTGTTCTTACTGAAGAACAGTAGCTCTCATTAGTAAATCCTTGTTTGTTATGTGTCTTTTTCTTTTCAGAAAGTTGTTTTGACCATTTTTTTTCATCTTTATAGTTGCTGTGAGAGAATGTGCTGACATCTTCTTTCCCACATGCTAGAAATCCCTCAATGACTGCTGTTCTTCTTAAGTTTTGGGGTGGTCATAGAAGGCTGAAAAATGTGTATTATTTTTAAATTAACTGTGAAGTATATATCATGCGCAATAAAATCTATTTGTTTAAGTGTACAAGCCAATTAAGTTTTTCAAATGTACACCCCTTAAGACTATCAGTCCAAGAGAAATACAGAAAATTTGATAGAGGTTTTTTGCTATGAACCTGCTGGTCTGAAATTTGTTAAGATAGCTCAGACTGGCCTTGAATTCTGTTTAAGCAAAATTATAAGAATCGTAGCTAGATGCCATCATGCCTGGCAATGTAGAAAGATTATTACAACTCTTCAAAATGTCCCTGTCTACCATTACCAGTACATGCATTTCACCCCTTCCTCCTGTTGCAAGCCACTAATGATCTGCTTTATTATCACTATAATTTCCTATTAAAGAATTTCAAAGCTGGGCGCCAGTGGCTCATGCTTGTAATCCTATCTACTCAGGTGGCTGAGATCTGAGGATTGTGGTTCAAAGCCAGCCTGGGCAGGAATGTCCATGAGACTCTCATCTTCAATCAATCACCAGAAAATCAGAAGTAGTGCTGTGGCTCAAGAGCAGGAGGGCTCGCCTTGAGCTGAAGAGCTCAGGGGCAGCCCAATGTTCAAGCCCCACAACTGATGAAAAAAAAAAAAAAGAATTTAAAATAAGTAGAATTATAAAGTATATATTAATTTGTAAGATTTTCTTGGAGGGGGTAGGAATACAACTCTGGGTTTTGGTAATGTTTGGCAAGTATTCTACCATTGAGCAATATCTATAGTCCTGGGTCCGTTTCTATTGCCTGTCTCTTCTTCTAGTTCTGGACCTAGTTTGTTTATTTACATGAGTTAGTGGTTTTTGGCCAGGTGCTGGTGGCTCATGCCTATAATGCTAGCTACTCAGGAGGCTGAGATCAGAGAATTAGGGTTCAAAACAAGCCTGGGCAGGGAAGTCTGAGAATCCTGTTCAAAGCCAGCCTGGGCAGGAAAGTGCATGATGTTCTTTTTTTTTTTTTTGTGGGGGGGGGATCCAGTCGTGGGGCCTGAACTCTGGGCCTGGGTGCTGTCCCTCAGCTCTTCAGCTCAAGGCTAGCACTCTACCATTTGAGCCATAGTGCCACTTCCGGCTTTTTTTTTTTTTTTTTTTGCTTATGTGGTGCTGAGGAATCGAACCCAGGGCCTCATGCATGCAAGGCAAGCGCTCTACCACTGAGCCACCTTCCTAGCCCCAGTGCATGATATTCTTATCTCCAATGAACCACTCAGAAAACTGGAAATGGTGCTGTGGCTCAAGCAGTAGAGTGCTAGCCTTGAGCTGAAGAGCTCAGGGACAGCTCCCAGGCCTAGTTCAAGTCCCACAACAACAACAATAACAATAACAAAAGATTTGTTTTGAGTGGTTACAACTTTTCCATCTAATACTTTTTCAGCTTACAGTGTCCTGATATTTTTTTCTTCATATATATACTAAGCTTTGTGGTATTCTCAAACTGTGCATATACAATGTGATACCTAGCCAGATCCAGGTACATGTTTATAATTGTTTTCGAGTAATTCCCTTCTTGCTACGATTTCAGCTACTTTAGTCTCTCTTCACTCTTTTTATTCTCTTCAAATTACCAAGATTTTGGTATACTGCTTGGGTTTTTTGTTTGTTATTTAAATGCTGGTCCTGAGGCTTGACCTCCGTCAGGGCTTAATTGCCTTTCTTGAGCTTTTTGCTTAAATGCTCTACCACTTGAGCCACAACACTACTTCCAGCTTTTTAAGTGGGTAATTGGAAGAGTTTCATGGACTTTCTTGACTCGTCTGTTCCACCACATATAATTCTCAGATTTCAGCCTCCTGCATAGCTAACATTATAGTTGTGAGCCACTGGAGTCCATTGGGCTCCTTTTTACAACACTGTGTGCTTTTAGTTCCAAGACTGGGACTTGAACTAGGTACCTGATACTTTCACTCATTGGCTTGCATCTACTAATTGAGCCATGCCTCCAAACCCTACAACTCTGCTTTATAAGTGCTTCCAGGCTTTTCTCTCTCTCTTTTTTTTTTTTTGGCCGGTCGTGGGGCCTGAACTCTGGGCCTGGGCGCTGTCCCTCAGCTCTTCAGCTCAAGGCTAGTGCTCTACCACTTGAGCCACAGTGCCACTTCCGGCTTTTTCTGCTTATGTGGTGCTGAGGAATCGAATCCAGGGCCTCATGCAAGCAAGGCAAGCACTCTACCACTGAGCCATCTTCCCAGCCCCTCCAGGCTTTTTTTTTTATGGCTCATGCCATTTATTTTTCAGTCCTGTGACATATACACTGTCCACCATCTTTTTTTTTTTTTTTTTTTTTTTTGTTGTGGGGCTTGAACTCTGGGGCTGGGTGCTGTCCCTCAGCGTTTCAGCTCAAGGGGAGTGCTCTACCACTTGAGCCATAGAGCCACTTCCAGTTTTCTGGTGGTTAATTGGAGATAAGCATCTCATGGCACTTTCCTGCCTAGGCTGGGCTCTCAGATTTCAGGCTCCTGAGTATCTAGGATTATAGGCAAGAGTCACTGGTACAGGGCAATATTTTTCTTTTAAAAAAGTAACACAGGAAGTGGTGCTGTGCTCAAGCAGTAGAGTGCTCGCCTTGAGCTGAGGGACAGCACCCAAGCCCTGAGTTCAAGCCCCACGACCAACAACAACAAAAAAGTAACACAATGCCAGATGCTGGTGGCTCAGACCTGTAATCCTAGCTACTCAGGAGGCTGAGATCTGAGAATCATGGGTCAAAGCCAGCCTAAGCAGAAAAGTCCATGGGACTCTTATCCCCAATTAACCACCAGAAAACTGGAAATAATGCTGTGGTTCAAGTGGTAGAGAGTGCTCCCCTTGAGCTGAATAGCTCAGGGACAGCACTCAGGCCCAGAGTTCAAGCCCCATGATGGACCAAAAAAAAAAAGGAACAAAATGAGAGGGGATAAGTAGGTGAGGTTATAGATGGAACTATAGTGGCCATAGACTGACAATACCTGGAACTTGGTAAAGAGTTTATTATATTATTTGATATAGTTCTGTATATGTTTAAAATTTTCATAAGAAAAAAGTCATTAGAAGTAATTTCTTTTTTTTTTTTGGGTCCAGTCGTGGGCCTGAACTCTGGGCCTGGGCACTGTCCTTCAGCTCTTCAGCTCAAGGCTAGCGCTCTACCACTTGAGCCATAGCGCCACCTCTGGCTTTTTTCTTTTTGCTTATGTGGTGCTGAGGAATCGAACCCAGGGCTTCAGGCATGCAAGGCAAGCGCTCTACCACTGAGCCACCTTCCCAGCCCTAGAAGTAATTTCTTATGGTTATAAATTTCTTAGCGTTAAAGCTCCAACATATATTTTATTTTGTTTTCAATTTTTAGGGAATCTTAATTTTATGTTTTAATTATATAAAACTTTAACAGTGTTATTAAAATAAAAGCATAAAACATAATACAGTGGTTTCCTCTTATCCTTGCAGGGATGGGAACTTTATTCTGCTCAGGGCCATTTGGGTATTTGGAACATCATTTATCGGGTGTACAAAAAACTTTTCAATACTGGCAGATAGGGATGGACAGCTGACAAGAAGCATGTTTGTGTGTCTTGTCATGTGTCAAAAAAAAATTTTTTTTGCAAGTCCTGGGGCTTGTGAACTCAGGGCCTGGGTGCTGACCCTGAGCTTCTTTTGCTCAAAGCTAGCACTCTACCACTTGAGCCACAGTTGCCACTTCAGGCTTATTCTATGTTTGTGATACTGAGGAATAGAACCCACGGCTTCATGCATGCTAGGCAAGTACTCTACCACTGAGACACATCCCAGCCCCATGTGTCAAATAATTTTGAGAGATTTTTATGGCCTGTGGGCTATCTGTTCCCCACTCCTATAAGGAAGACAAAAAGAAAAGATAATTAAATAACATAGTATACAGAATATCTCACTTTCAGTGAAAAACAAAGAAGACAGGGCTAGAGACATGACTCAGGGATAGAGTGCATACCAAGCAAGCAAGAGGGACTAAGTTCAAATTTCAATACCACTAACAAATAAATAAAAACAACAAAAACACGACATGTAAACAAGCAGGAAAATGTGAGAAACATTGGTTCAAAGACTACCCTCCTCAGCAGATGCCTCAAACCATAAACAGTACCAAATCTTACTAATGCTATGTTATATACCTACTTGTAATAAAGTTTAATTTGAAAATTAGGCATGGTAAAAAATTAACAACATAATAAAATTGCACAATCGTAACAATATATTGTGAGAAGAGTTAAATTTCTGAGTTGTTTATTTTTGGAATATCCCATTTCATATTTCACAATCATTTGATTATGGAAAAAGAAAACTGAAAACACGGGGGAACTACTATTGTGCTTCAGAATGATCACTTTCATTCCTGTCGCTTTGTGTTTTCTCCTCTCCTAACCTTGTAAGTTTTTTCATTCTTTTTGTAGCTCCTGAGGCTTGAACTCAGGGCCTGGGCATTGTCCTTGAGCTAATTTGCTCAAGGCTAGCACTCTACCACTTGAGCCACGGCTCCCCTTTTGACTTTTTGGAGGTCAACTGGCAGTAAGGGTCTCATGGCTTTTCCTGCCCAGGCTGGCTTTGAACCGTGATCCTCAGATCTCAGCCTCCTGAGTATCTAGGATTACATGCCTGAGCCACCAGTGTCTAGCTTGCCCAGTGGATTTTTTTTTAAAGTTCACTATCAATATTTAAGAAAGGATTTCAAAGTAAGTTTTTCATTCCAATTCTACGTTCCTATCATTTTCTCCTAAAATGGTTCCTCCATAAACTAAGATTAAGGTTGCTAAATTTATTAACTTACAATTGAGGTTATTATAGACCAGATATATTGCCCATGACTTACCCTTTTAAAAGATACAATACTTACGCATCTGTAGTCTTTGTACACCCATTAAGATTTAGTACTTCAATGTTCCTACAGTTTTGTGCAAAGGTCCTTTATAGGAAAGAAAAAAAGTAAAAAATTTCAAATATGCAGGCAAAATACCAGACATAAAAAATAAAAAGCCAAGTGCCAGGGGTTTACACCTATAATTTTTGCTATTTAGGCTGACACCTGAGGATCAAGGTTTGGAGCCAACTCAGGGCAGACAAATCTGAGAGATCCTTATCTCCAATTAACCAGCAAAGAGCAGAAAGTGGAGGGAAGCATGGTATAGTGCCAGACACAAGCAAAAAAGCAAAGTGAGAGTAAAAGGTTGCAATCATGCTCCCGTACTAGCACCCTACCCCCTCAAAAAATTCATAAACAGCCGGGCGCTGGTGGCTCACGCCTATAATCCTAGCTACTCAGGAGGCTGAGATCTGAGGATCGCGGTTCAAAGCCAGCCCGGGCAGGAGAGACTGTGAGACTCCTATCTCCAATAAACCACCAGAAAACTGGAAGTGGCGCTGTAGCTCAAGTGGTAGAGCGCTGGCCTTGAGCTGAAGAGCTGAGGGACTGCGCCCAGGCCCAGAGTTCAAGCCCCACGGCTGACCAAAAAAAAAATTCATAAACAAATAAATCTCCAAAGAAAGAACTTTTTTTTTTTTTGGTCAGTCATGAGGCTACAACTCTGGGCCTGAGCGCTGTCACTCAGCTCTTCAGCTCAAGGCTAGCGCTCTACCACTTGAGCTACAGTGCCACTTCCAGTTTTCTGGTGGTTTATTGGAGATAAGAGTCTCATGGACTTTCCTGCCCGGGCTGGCTTTGAACATCAATCCTCAGATCTCAGCCTCCTGAATAGCTAGGATTACAGGCTTGAGCCACCGGCACCTGGCTCAAAAGAACTATTTGTGATGGGTAATTTTTTGGGGGGGGATGTTGGTCCAGGAGCTTGAATTGAGGGCCTCAGTGCTGTTCTTGAGCCTTGTTGCTCAAGGCTAGCTCAAGGCTAGTTGTTGTTGTTGTTGTTACTTCTGGGGCTTGAACTCTGGGCCTGGGCACTGTCCCTCAGCTCTTCAGCTCAAGGTTAGTGCTCTACCACTTGAGCCACACCACTTCTGGTTTTCTGAGTGGTTTATTGAAGATAAGAATCTTTCAGACTTTTCTGCCTGGGCTGGCTTTGAACCATGATCCTCAGATCTCAGCTTTCTGAGCAGGTAGGATTACAGATGTGAGCCACAGGCACCTGGTGCACATTACCATTTGAAACTTAAGTCACACATCCATTTATGGCTTTTTGGGTGCTTAATTGTAGATAAGTGTTTTACAGACTTTCCAACCCAGGCTGGTTTCAAACTGTGATCCTTAAATATCAGCCTCTTGTGTAGCTAGGATTACAGGCATGAGCCCCTGGTGCCTGGTAGTAATTTTGAGGGAAAGATTTGTTCTTAATTGTTTTCTTGCTTTTTTTTTTTTTTTTTTTTAGGTCTGAGATTGGGACTCAAACTTAGTACCAACTGCTTTTGCACACTGGCAGCACTCTACCAACACCTATTTATTTGTAGTTCTGTAGTCTGAACTCCTGCTAGGCAGGTACTCATCACTAGAGCCACACCTCAGCCCTTTGTTTCTGCTTTAGAAAAGGGTCTCACTAAATAACTCCCATTGGCCTCAAACTCCTGCCTCACTGCTGAGATTACAGGTATACACACAACCTTCTTACAAAATTGCCTATTATCAATTAATCTTTGTGTTGTAAACAAAGTATATACTTTTGCATTTTTAACAACTTAGAAATTTAAAAATGGTTTAGACTTTTCCAGATGAGATGAACTGTTCTCAATCAAAGAGGTTAATCAACTGTTATTTTTCAAACAGTTATGTTTTTACCTTAATGCATTGTCTCCAACTCCAAGACACCCACGTAGGCTCAACTTTCGTAAAAAGCCCCCACATCGTTTTGAAATATTCTCCACTACCCGGCCCTATAAAAAGAGACAGGCAAGCAAAAAGATAATTCACTTCACTGCTTTTGCAAAAAATATATGTTTCTAACAAGTTTTAAACAGAGAGAAAAGACTGCTTCTACTTGTACCAAAGACTTAAGTACGAAAAATATAACTTCTTACAATAAAGCTTTCCTGATTAACTCATCTACTTGAAACATGCTTAAATTCTATATTCTTATTTTTTTAATTTGTACTGGAGGAAGATATTTATATATATAATATAATGCATATTTACATATATAACTCATGTAATATGTACTGGAGGAATGGCACTCTCCAGTTCTATTTTTTTTTTTTGGGTCCGGTCCTGGGGCCTGAATTCTGGGCCTGGGCACTGTCCCTCAGCTCTTCAGCTCAAGGCTAGCACTCTACCACTTGAGCCACAGCACCACTTCCGGCTTTTTTCTTTTTGCTTATGTGGTGCTGAGGAATCGAACCCAGGGCCTCAGGCATGCAAGGCAAGCGCTCTACCACTGAGCTACCTTCCCAGCCCAACTCTCGAGTTCTATTATGGCTCTGTGAGTACTCTGCATACAACAGGGACTCAAACACAAAAACCTGTTGAATGATTCTGTGGGCATATGTTTTAAACAAGCATATTATGTAGACCAGAAAATTTTGGTAAAACAAAATCGAACATAACGTCTGGGAGTACTATTTGAAATGTACCTTCTGAAAATAATGTAAAGTTCACCTGAGGTTACAAAATTCCTTACATTGAGCATCAAGATAATTTGTTTTTGCTGAAACTTAAAAGCTTCTCATCTAGTCCTTCCAACACTATGAAGAAGCCATGTTTTCACTCTCATGACTAGAGCTAAGAATCCAAGGTTAAAATAGTTTGAGCTTAAGCCATTATGCTTTCTACTTTAAAGATAATGAGTTATACTAAAAGAGGAAATGGGGGAAAGGGTGAGTGAAAGGAAGGAAAAAAAATTCTCTTTAGCAATTGAAAATTTGATTTTTTGTTTTATTCTTCTTTAATTTTTCTCCAAAACTTAACTGCATCTTTGTTTTCCCAAGAATGAAAATACCTTTAAGACTAATATATTTGCCAGGCACAGGGGGCTCCTGCCTGTAATCCTAGCTACTCAGGAGGCTGAGATCTGAGGACTGTGGTTCAAAGCCCAGGCAGGAAAGTCCATGAGACTCTCAGCTCTAATAAACTATCAGAAAATCAAAAGTGGCACTGTGGCTCAAGTGGTAGAGTGCTAGCCTTGAGTTGAAGAGCTCAGGGACAGCACCCAGGCTCAGAGTTCAAGCCCCATAACCAACAACAACAACAACAACAAATATATATATATATATATACACACACACACACACACACACACATATATATATATATATATATATATACACAAATACACACACACACACACACACACACACATTCAGTTATCACCCAAACAAACTTAACTACTTATTTTTTTTATATTTATTTATTTATTTTTTGGGTCCGGTCGTGGGGCCTGAACTCTGGGCCTGGGCGCTGTCCCTCAGCTGTTTAGCTCAAGGCCAGCGCTCTACCACTTGAGCCACAGCGCCACTTCCGGTCTTTTCTTTTTGCTTATTGGTTCTGAGGAATTGAACCCAGGGCCTCATGCATGCAAGGCAAGAGCTCTACCACTGAGCCACCTTCCCAGCCTATAACTAATTTTTAATAAACAATTATAAAATGGCTCTCTTAAAAAGAAAAACTACAAAACGCAGGTTCACATTTCCATGGCAAAAAATACAAAAACCCCCAAATCAAAAAAAACTTTTAGTACTACTTCAACACTAAAATAATTCAACATAGTGTAGCATTTTTTTTCAGTGAAGTAATTCCACTTAACCTCAAAGAAAAAAATAAAGAAACTCTTCCATGAAGTTTAGAAGTACTAAAAAAAAAAATTTCTCCAAGGAAAATACGATTTATATGGCCAGGCCTAATCTGTTCCATACTGTAATTATTAGCAAGAGAAATGGGGCCACACAGAACATAATTATACCTCAATATCCCTCTGGAAATCAAACAGGTCAATTCGCTGCCAGTTACTGCCATCCAAGGCCAGAACATTCCAGGCCTATTTTGAAGAAAGATAGAATGAGCAGAAGCTAAAATGAAGAGAAAAACCAGTAATATTCAAGTTCACAATTCATCTAATCAATGATTTTAAAGGATCAAAAAATTCCCTAGCACCTAACTTTCAATCTATTTCAATTGATTCCCTTCTTTTCCCCTCCCTGTCCCTATTTTCTCTGGCAGTCTAACTAAAACATTAAAAGAAGCTGTCCTGGTTGTGTGCTAATATAATCCTAGTTACTCAGGAGGCTGAGATCTGAGGGTTGTGGTTTCAAGCCAGCCCAGGCAGGAAACTCCATGAGTCTCTTATTTATAAAGTACCCAAAAATTACTTAAGTGGAACTGTGGCAAAGTGGTAGAATACTAGCCTTGAGCATTAAAAGCTCAGAGACACTGTCCAGACCCTGGGTTCAAGCCCCAAGACTGGTAAACACTCAAAAAAATTAAAATGTGTTTTTTATGTTTCTGGATTTTTTTTTATCTAAGCCTGACCTTATAATTTGCATTGTCAATGTTTTTTTTTCCTAATTTAAAATGGTTCCTCTGCTTATATTATGCAAATAGGAGTCACAAAATGTTAGAGACAGTATGTATAGCAGAATCCTACAGTACTACAGGGGATGGATGTACCATGAGTAAAACGGCATCCTTTGATACATAATAACATACAAAAATAGCATGTAAAATAAATGGTTAGCCTGCTGTATAGGCTGTCATTCTCAGTGTCAGGAAGAGATCCCCTGGTAACCATGTCAACCATTCTTACCCTAGAGACCTGAGCACAGCGACACAAAGTAACAACATCCAGAAAAGAAAATATCCTAAAAGAGAGGAAAAACATTATTATATGAAAAGTAGTTTCTACCACATAAAGGCAGAGCTTCATTCAAACAAACATGTTAAAAAAATAAGTGAGCAATTTATGAAGATAACACTGCTCTTCTAAAACATAGCTCACGCCTGTAATCCTAGCTACTCAGGAGGCTGAGATATGAGGATCTCAGTTCAAAGTCAGCCCAGACAGGAAAGTCTGAGACTCTTATCTCTAATAAACCACTAAAAACTGGAAGTGGCGCTGTGGCTCAAGTGGTAGAGAGATTGCCTTGAGCTGAAGAGTGCAAGGACAGCGCCCAAGCCCAGAATTCAAGCCCCATGACAGACAAAAAAACAAAAAACAAAAAACAAAAACAGGAGAAAGTGACCTTTTACTTGATAACATACATGTGAATTCAATTACATTAGGGATGACAAATGATTTCTAATCCATATAGAAAAAAGTGTTACCAGGCAGAAGTCTTGAAGCATTAATCTGAAAAAGGAGGACTAGATTTCTACTCTACAGCTAACTTTAAATGTGAAAAGCTTCCTAGTTAGCTTAAAAGAAATAATTGTTGTTAGCTTAAAAGAATATAACTTTTATATTTTGGAACTTGAAATAAGCTGAGTAATAATTTTATCAGGCTGAGCACTGGTGCCTCATTCCTCTAATCCCAGCTATTTAGGAGGCTGAGTTTGGAGGGTAAGATGTGAGCATCAAGTTAGAAGCCTGTACATGCAAGGAAGTCCATGAGATTCTTATCTCCAATTAACCACCAAAAAGCCAGAAATACAACTGTGGCTTCACTAGCAGAGTGATAGCCTTGAGCAAAAAAGCTCAGGGACAGCGCCCAAGCCAGGCCCTGAGTTCAAGCCACAGGACCAGCACCAAAACAAACTAAAAGCAAAAGCAAAGAAAAATAATAATCTGATAATTATAGACAACTATATACAAATGAGAATTAGTAATATAACTGCAACTTTTAAAATATACAAAAATATACCAAAAAACAAATCAACAACACCCTCTTCCCAACCAAAAAAGAGGAGTATTCAGACTTACCTTAACAGGAGTTCTTTGGGAAGTTTTTTATTGATCACAGCTTCATCACTATTTGAGAACATCTGTAAACACAAAGCCATTGTGTCAAAAAGAAGCCAGGTGCTGGTGGCTCATGCCTATAATCCTAGCTACTCAAGAGGCCAGCCCCGGCAGGGAAGTCCATGACACTCTTATCTCCAATAAACACTAAAAAACCGGAAATGGCACCATGGCTTAAGCGGTAGAGTGCTCACCTTGAGCTGAAGAGTGCAAGGACAGTGCCCAAGCCCAGAGGTTGAAGCCCCACGACCGACCAAAAAAAAATTTTTTTTTAAATTACTTAGAATGTTCAACTCAAGAGAAGAAATTTTCTAAGGCAAAAACTATATGGCGTTACCCTGTCACCTTTATCGCTAAGGAAACTTAGCTACAAAAGGTTTACTACTCAAAATCATATTACTAAGGATTATGTTAAAATAAAATTAAGAAGCTAGGCATGGTGGTGCATGCCTATAACCTTAGCACTCAGAAGTATAAGGCAGAAAAAATCATGAATTCAAGGCTAGCCTTAGCTACAGAATAAGACTTTGTGGAGAGCAAGAAAGAAAGAAAAAAAGGAGAGAAGAAAAGGAAGGAAATACAAAGATGAGTTGAGTCTATAAACTTGGCTTATATTTTATTTTTCCAGAAGGTGTTCAGAAGCTGCAACAGCATAATTATTTTGTGTCTTATATATCATGCAGAAAAATAAAGCTTCCATAAGGTTATTTATTAAAGTTTGTTTTCTTTTAGGGATAGACATCACCCAGGACCTTGAACATGCTAGACAAAATGCTCTACTAAGCCAGGTGCCAGTGGCTCATGCCTATAATCCTAGCTACTCAGGAGGCTGAGATCTGAGGATCGAGGTTCACAGCCAGCTGGGGCAGAAAAGTCCGTGAGACTTATCTCCAATAAACCACTAGAAAACTGGAAGTGGCACTGTGGGGCTCAAGTGATAGAGCACTCACCTTGAGCTGAAAAGCGCAGGGACAGCACCCAAGCCCAGAGTTCAAGCCCCATGACCGACCCTCCCCCCAAAAAAAATGCTCTACTAAGAGTCCACCTCTGCCCCTGAGATTTTTTACTCAATGCTAGCACTCTACCACTTAAGCCACAGCTCCACTTCAGGCATATTGGTGGTTAACCGGAGTCTCCCAAACTTTTCTGCTTAGGATGGCTTCCAATCATGATCATCAGATCTGGTAGCTATCATACATAATCCTAGAACACAGAGATCTGAGGATTGTGGTTTAAGGCCATCTGGAACAGGCTATTCTGTGAGCCTTTTATCTCCTGTTAACCCCAAGAAAGCCAAAACTGAGGCTCAAGTGGTAGAATACAGGCCTTGAGCAAAAAAGCTATGGGATATCACCCAGGCCTGGAATACAATCCCTAGTACCTGTACAAAGGAAGTAATGGGGCTAGGTGCCAGTAGCTCACACCTCTAATCCTAGCTCTGAGGAGGTTGAGAGCTGAGGACCACAGTTCAAAGGCAGCCCCAACAGAAAAGTCTGTAAGACTCTTTATCTCCAATTAATTACCAAAAACCAAGAAGGAGAGCTGTAGCTCAAGTGTAGAGCACTAGCCTTGAACTCAGAGTGAATGTGCCCAGACACTGAGCTAAAGTCTCAGGACTGGCACCGGGGAAAGGGGGGGTAGGGTACGGGGAATGGTGGGGGGTGGCTTAGTGGTAGAGTGCTAGCCTTGAGCTAGGGACAGTGTTCAGACCCGGAGTTCAAGCCCCAGGACTTGCAAAAAAAAAAAAAGGAGCCAATTATTAGTGGCTCAGACATGTAATCTTAGCTACTCAGGAGGCTGAGGTTGGAGAATTGAGGTAGGAAGTGAACCCTGGCAGAAAAGTCTACAGACTCTATCTTGGAAAGCTTGGCTGGAGGCATGATTCCATGCAGAAAACAAGAAACACTTGCTCTATGGTGACCCCTGCTGCTCAAAGTTACCAGTCATCTAATTATTCTTCAAGCTTTATAGACAGACCAGAATTAATTTTTAGGTAGCATATAGCTATGGAGAGAGAAGGCTATATTATCCTGTAAGCTTTGTATGTTATGGTAACTTAGTCCTAGCCAATGAGATAAAAAGCAAAAAGTGACATGTGTGATTTTTAGGAGTATCCTTAGGAAAGGATGTGCCACTTCTTTCCTTTTCAATTCTGTCCTCAGAATATTTTAAAACAACTGGTACTGTATCTTGAGTCATGAAACTGAAGACCACAGTTTTAAAGAAAAGCAGGAAGCCAGAAAGTTTCCAAATTACTGCAGAACACAGCTTAAAACTGTCAACATCCTCACATCATAGGAGAAAATAAATTTCTATTCTTTTAAAGCCAATTTTGGTTTCTGCCTCTGACACATACAGCTAAAGTTACTAGTGTATTTTCTTTCATTTTTTTTTCTTTTTTTGGGTCGTGGGGCCTGAACTCTGGGCCTGGGTGCTGTCCCTCAGCTCTTCAGCTCAAGGCTAGCACTCTACCACTTGAGCCACAGCGCCACTTCCAGCTTTTTTTTTTCTTTTTTTGCTTATGTGGTGCTGAGGAATTGAACCCAGGGCCTCATGCATGCAGGCAAGCGCTCTCTACCTCTGAGCCACCTTCCCAGCCCACTAGTGTATTTTATTTTGATCTTAAAATTATCTTTCACAAGATGAAAAATTATGAGGATTGGTTGCACAATATTGTGAATCTACTTAACAATACTGTGTAATACTTAAAAAGTTAAGATGGTACATCTGTTAGAAGTATTTTATCATAAAAAATTTAAAGATGTTTTCACATTTAATAGCTGTAAAATAATGTTATATCTTATAGCTAAAAAATCAAGGCCTGGGTTCCATTGCTCAGTACCACATACACAGAAAAAGACAGAAGTAGATTGTTAGCCTTTAGCAAAAGAAGTTCAGGGACAGTGCCCAGACCCTGAGTTCAAGTCCCAGGACTGGCAAAAAAAAAAAAAAAGTAAGGTGGTGTGTGTGTCAGTGGCTCACGCCTGTAATCCTAGCTACTCAGGAGGCTGAGATCTGAGGATCACAGTTCAAAGCTAGTCCCAGCAGGAAAGTCCATGAGACTCTTATCTTCAATTAACCACCAGAAAACCAGAAGTGGACTGTGGCTCAAAAGGTAAGGCACTAGCTTTGAACTAAAGAGCTCAGGAACAGTGGCCAGGCCCAGAGTTCAAGCCCCACAACCAACAAAATAAAAAAAACAAATAAAAGAATAAACAGGGCTGGGAATGCAGATTAGTGGTAGAGTGCTTCTTGCCTAGAATGCATGAAGCCCTGGGTTCCATGCCTCAGTACCACATAAACAGAGAAGGCTGGAAGTGGTGCTATGGCTCAAGTGGTGGAGTGCTGGCCTTGAGCAAAAGTGCCCGGGCCTGGACTTCAAGTCCCAGGACTGGCCAAAAAAAAAAAAAAAAAAGCATTTTATGGTATCTCTGATGATATATAGTGAACAAAACCAATGATGGGGTACTCCACACAGCAATCCCAATCTCTTATGACCCAAAATCTCAAAACCAGCTTAGATGATATGCTTCAAATCAGAAACAGCGAAAAAGGACTTTGTTTAGATGACCATAATACAAATGGAAACCACAGGGCCTAGAGATTGCTGAATCAATAGATGTTATTTATGCCCTAATCCCTTTTTTCTTTGTAAATTCCTAGAAGACTTCTATGGCCTTTTTACTTTATATTTCTTTCTTTCTTTTTTTTGTCGTGAGGCTTGAACTCTGGGCTTGGGCACTATCCCTCAGCTCTTCAGTTCAAGGCGAGTGCTCTACCACTTGAGCCACAGCACCACTTCTGGTTTTCTAGCGGGGGTTTATTGGAGATAAGAGTCTCATGAACTTTCCTGCCCAGGCTCACTTTGAACCATGATCCTCAGATCTCAGCCTCCTGAGTAGCTAGGATTACAGGCGTGAGCCACCGGTGCCGGGCTTTACTTTATATTTCTATGGTAGTTACCTACGAAATACATAAAAACAAAAACAAAATGCTACAATAAAAATAATTTATTACCCATTTAATCTGTGAATTACAAAAGAAAAAATATAGCAAAAGGTTGACTATTATTATACAACAACACAATAAAATACTTAAAGAAATGATAAGCTGGTGGACTGGCTCAAGTAGTAGAGCACTTGCTTTTATTTATTTATTTTTGGGTCCAGTCATGGGGCCTGAACTCTGGGCCTAGGCACGGTCCCTCAGCTCTTCAGCTCAAGGCTAGTGCTCTACCACTTGAGCCACAGCATCACTTCTGGCTTTTTTCTTTTTGCTTATGTGGTGCTGAGGAATCGAACCCAGGGCCTTGAGCATGCAAGGCAAGCGCTCTACCACTGAGCCACCTTCCCAGCCCCGAGCACTTGCTTTTAGCACAGTACTACACACACGCACACACACAAACACCTGAATAATCAAAAAATGAAAACAAAACATTTGAAGGAACAAAAGAAGTTTGGGAAGCTAGAAGCCAGTAATCCTAGCTATTCAGGAATCTGAGATCTCAGGATCTTAGTTCAAAGCCAGCATGGGGAGGAAAGTATATGATATTCTTACCTCAAATTAAACACCAAAAAGCTTGAAGTGGAGCTGTGTGTGGTAGAGTGCTAGCTTTAAGCAAAAAAGCTAAAGGACAGATCCCAACTCGAGTTCAAGCTCCATTACTGGCACATGCACACGTGTGCATGTGTGCGCATGTACACGTGTGCATGTGTGCGCATGTGCATACACACAAGCTTTATAATGGTATAATTCACATACATAAAATTCAATGGCATTAAAGCATATACTTTAATGACTTTTTGTAAATTTTATTTATTTTTGGTGGTGATGGGGTTTGAACTCAGGTCTTGGTAAGCTACGTAAGCCTTCTAACTTTGGTTGGAGGTAAATCCCCAACTCCATAATTCTATTTTATAATTTTTTTTTTTTTTGGTCAGTCCTGGGGCTTGAACTCTGGGCCTGGGCACTGTCCCTGAGCTCTGCAGCTCAAGGCAAGCACTCTACCACTTGAGCCACAGCACTACTTCTGGGTTTCTGGTGGTTAACTGGACATATGAATCTCACAGACTTGCCTGCCTGGCCTGGCTTTGAACTATGACCCTCAGATCTCAGAGGGGTGTGAACCACCAGCACTTGGTTATATAAACTTTTAATACCATCAAAATCTCTAATGTCAAACGGCAACCAGTGCCTGTACTATTCCCAGTCTCAAGCAACTAGATTTGTCTTTAATGATTGCTTTTCATATTAAACCACATTAATTCTACAAAATGTAATTATACAGTTTCATCTTTTATATCTGGTTGTTCTTATTCTTCATTAGTATTTTTTGAGGTTCATGCTGCTGGAGCATGTTATTTAACAGTCTGTTCCTTTTAATAGTATTCCAGTACATGGAATAACCCTGTTGCTTACCCACTAGCTGATAGAAATTTAGATTGCTTCCATTTTTTGCCTATGGTGAATAATGATGCTATGGTCATTCTCCATCAAGTCTCAGGGTAGAAATATGTTGCTCTTGATAGATTCTCAGGAGAATCGCTGACTCATTCACTAAATTTATGAAAAATATTTTCGGAGGGCCATACTGGTGCTTAAGCTCAGGAACTCAGACTTACTAAGTAGTAATTTACAGTATGAAGCCCATTATTGAACTAGTTTTTGTTTTTGTTTCGTTTGTTTTTCCCTTTTGGGGCAGTACTGGAGATTGAATTCAGGGCCTTGTGCTTGCTAGGCTAGTGGCCTATTATTGAACAATACCTCCAGTCTCTTTTTTTTTTTTTTGGGTCCGGTTGTGAGGCCTGAACTCTGGGCCTGGGCGCTGTCCCTCAGCTCTTCAGCTCAAGGCTAGCACTCTACCATTTGAGCCACAGCACCACTTCTGGCTTTTTTCTTTTTGCTTATGTGGTGCTGAGGAATTGAACCCAGGGTTTCAGGCATGCAAGGCAAGCGCTCTACCACTGAGCCACCTTCCAGCCCCCTCCAGTCTCTTTTTGCATTGGTTACTTTTGAGCTAGAAGTCTCCTTTATGCCTGGGCTGCCCCTGGCTGTGATTCTTCTACTTCTGCGACACTATGCCACTGGTCCAGCTATTGTGCTTCCCCATTGTCTAGGATAACAGGTACTCAAAGCTATTGAGAGAGATTGGCTTCATATGTGATAACTCAATTTCCATATTGCAAGTAACTAGGACTATAGGCTTGAGACATTGTTGCTTGGCTGCACTGGTTATTGTTGATAGGATCTCCCTTACAGCTTTGCCAAGCATCTGGAACATGATCCTCCTATTTTTGACTTTCTATGATAGCTGGGATTATAAATATGTACAACTGTACAGAGCTACTGGTTAAGAAGAAGTCATGTGTTTGCCTAAGCTAGCCTTAGACTATGAAACTCCCAATCTCAGCCTCCCAAATAGCTAAGATTACAGGTATGAGCCACTGGCACCTGGCTCAATCTATACTTTCTGACTAAAGTGTTTAACTCATTTACAACTGGTTGGACATGACTATTTGTGGTCTATATGTCATATCATTTTTAAAATATGTCATATCTTTTCTAAGTCTATTCCCCTTTTACTTTTATTCTTTAGGTATTTTTCAATGTGCCATTATAGTTTTAAAAAAACACATATTTCCTCCAGTTATTTTTTTAGTAGGTTCTCTAGCAATCACAACATGTATCTTAACTAGTCACAATCTATTCTACTTCAGAATACTACTAATTTACTTTCTGTAAAAAACTGCAATAGAACTCTACTTCTCTTTTCCTTTTTGCTATTATTACACATTACATACTTTTCTCATAACTCAAAATTAGTTTTATCTTATGCAAATGCCTTTAATTCAGTTAAGATAATAAAAGAACAATTTATTTATAGTCTTTTATATTTACTTCTATAATTAACATTTACAATGTTTTTTCTTCAAGTCACCATCTGGTATCCTATCTTTTTGGTTTGAAAAATCTTTAATAGTACATGTAAGGAAGATCTGCTAACAACAAAGTGTCTCAGAGCTTGCTTATTTGGAATGTTTTTTATTTTACCTCCATTTTTTTCCCTTTTGTCACTGGGAAAGGAACTCAGGGCCTCATATTAGGCAAGTGCTCTACCATCAAGTTATTCCCTGGCTTGCCTCAATTAGGATTCTCCAGAGAAAGAAAACCAGTTTGAAATATATAGATATAGATATATCTATATATCTATATTATATATCTATACACACACATGTATATATATGTGTGTGTGTGTATTACCTAACTACCTATTTTACAGATAAAAGCTTGCTTTCTTCTCTTCATGCACATAGCTTCACACATTCAACTAGACAGCTACAGTACTCGAGTCTATTCTGAGTGTGTTCAAGCCTTACTGATCACCAAGAACAATACACGGATGTCAAGATCCACTAACAAAAAACTGGAGGCACGGCTCAGGTGTAAAGTGCCAACTGTGGCTGAAAATTATGGGAGTTGGGCATGTAACTCAGATGTAGAATATTTGTTTGTCAAGTATAAGGCCCTGAGTACCATCCACAGCACCAAAAGAAAAAGAAACAGCCAGAGGCCAGCTCAAGCCTGCAATCCTAGCTATCCAGGAGATATAAGGATCAAGTTTCAAAGCCAGCCTGAGCAGGTAAGTCTGTGAAATTCTTATCTCCAATGAACCACCAGAAAACCAGTGGTGCTGTGGCTGAAGTGTTAAAGAGCTACCCTTGTGCAACTAGGTCAGGGAGAGAGCCTATACCCTGAGGACAAGTTAAAAAGAAAAAAGAAAAAAACAGGGTTCAGAAGGTGGCTCAGTGGTAGAGTGCTTGCTTCGGCATGCATAAGGGCCTGGGTTTGATTCCTCAGCACCACTTAAACAGAAAAGGCTGAAAGTAGAGCTGTGGTTCAAGTGGTAGAGCATTAGCCTTGAGCTGAAGAGCTGAGGGACAGTGCTCAGGCCCAGAGTTCAAGCCCCACAATTGACAAAGATAAAAATAAAAAATAAAAAAAAACAAACACTGGAAATTAATTTTTAGGGATAAATGCATGCATGGCTCAAGTGGCAGAATAGTTGCTTAGCACATATGTGTTGGTTCAATCCCATACCACACACAAAATCAAGTAATAGTTATACTTCTTTTCCTAGATTTCATAATTAATTTTCTCTCTATTCTGTAAAATTTGTTGCTTGCTTCAACTACAACCACCATAGATAAGGTGTGATATTTGCCTTCAATTTATTTGATATGATATGAAGAGTTCTACTATGTCCAACAAGGCTCAAGGGTATGAAACTTTTGTGTGATCAGCTCCAAATCCAGTGAGCCAATTTTTTTTCTTTTGTCAGTCGTGGGGCCTGAACTCTGGGCCTGGGCGCTGTCCCTCAGCTCTTCAGCTGTATTCTAGCGCTCTACTACTTGAGCCTCAGCCCCACTTCTAGCTTTTCTGCTTATGTGGTGCTGAGAAATTGAACCGAGGGCCTCACGCATGTAAGGCAAGCACTCTACCACTGAGCCACCTTCCCAGCCCCAAGTGAGCCAATTTTTGGCAGTACAACTACTGGCTTTCATGGCTTGTTATGCTCTGAGAGCAAGGATGATGGAAAATATCCTATGCAAAACCACCACAGATTCCCAGTCTTCTTTCCGGAGGTCCAGTAGGTTTTATTCTTCAAATATTGACAAATGTCTGGTCAATGTTCAGAGTACTGTAATTGTTTGACTTTTGAAAAATTTGTTCAGTTTATCTCGACTAGCTGGAGAAAAGATTTGTTTCCTAACACAAACGCCTCTTATTAAGAGAGGCAGACTGATATTTAGACTTAAAACTATTAGCAGAGATATTATCAATAGAAAAGGCAATCCATAGAACAGGACAAAGTATTTTCAAGTCACGCATCTGATCAGGAGAGACTCTTATCTCCAATTAAGCACAAAAAAAGCAGGAAGTGGAGCTGTGACTCAAGTTAAAGATGTTAGCCTCGAGCAAAAAAGCTCAGGGACACTGCCCAGGCCCTGGGTTTAAAACCCAGGAGAGGCACACACACAAAAATTATATAATTAAAAAAAAACCCTACAAAACCAAAAATCAAAACTCAACTAAAAAAATAGGCGAAGGACTCAAATAGAGATTTTTCCAGAGAGAGCTAATAAGCAAAACAAAAACAAACCTTTTCAATATCAATAATCAACATTAGCAAATAAAAACCATAATGATACCATGTTATGCTTATTACAGAGAAAATTTTAATACAAACCACAGCAACCACAAAAAAAGCAAAGTAACAACTCTTGGTTGGGATGTGGAGAAACTAGAACTCTAGTACTAATAATGGTGTGGCTATGATGGAGAAGAGTATATAATGAGACCTCAAAACATTAAAGCAGGTCTAGGAGTGTGGCTTAGTGGTAGCATGCTTGCCTAACATGCATGAAACCCTGGGTTCAATTCCTCAGTACCACATAAACAGAAAAATCTGAAAGTGGCACTGTGGCTCAAGTGGTAGAGTGCTAGCTTTGAGCAAAAGAAGCTTAGGGACAGTGCCCAGGCCCTGAGTTCAAGCCCCAGGACTGGCAAAAAAAAACAAAGACAAAAACAAGAAAACATTAAAGTAGAATTGATACAACCTAACAATTTCTCTTCTGGGTATATACTCAAAAGAACAGAAGACAGAGACTTAAACAGGTGCTTGTACACTTGTGTTTATGCAGCATTATTCTCAACAGCCAAAAGGTAGGTAGGTATCTATTTGCAGATGAATGGATTTTAAAAAACCATGTCAGGGCTGGGAGGTTGGCTCAGTGGTAGAATGCTTGCCTTGTATGCATGAGGCCCTGGGTTCGATTCCTCAGCACCACATAAACAGAAAAAGCCAGAAGTGGCGCTGTGGCTCAAGAGGTAGAGCACTAGCCTTGAGCTGAAGAGCTGAGGGACAGTGCCCAGGCCCTGAGTTCAGGCCCCACAACTGACAAAAAAAAAAACATGTCATACACAAACTGCACATGTAATCCTAGCTGCTTGGGAGCTAGAAGTGGAAGGACTGCAGTTCAAGGAAAGACCAGGCACCAAAGTCCACCAGACTCCATTTTCTTGGAGGTAAAGTGGATATAGTGGTACATGCCTATGATACCAGAAATTACATACATTAGATGGATCACAGCTCAGGGGTATACATGACCTGGTGGGAAGTTAGACCTTTTCTTTTATTTATTTATTTATTTGTTTTTTTAAGTTAGACCTTTTCTCAAAGGGCTGGAGGCATGGCTCAAGTGGTAAACTACAAGCCTAGCAAATAGAAGGCCTTGAATTACAACAGCTAACACAACAAAACATTTGAAGAAATGAGGAGCTGGTGGAGTTGCTCAAATGGTATACTGCCTTGCTTTTGGCATAGTACTACACACACAAAAATAGAATAAACAAATACAAAATTTAAAATAAAGTACAGGCCCAAAGAGCCTTATCTGTGTTAACAATATATAGAGTTTTCTTTGCAGCCTCTGGGCTTGAACTCTGGGCCTGGCAGTCTCCAGCCTACGCAGGTCCCATGACTAACCAAAAAAATAACAATATTTTTCAGATTTATTAGCATAATTAGTGGTACAGGGAGATTCTATTGTCACACTTCCATATATGCATATAGTATACCCTCTGCCCCATCAACCTACTCCATTACTCTCCCTTATTCCCTGACTTCTTAAAACAATTTCAACTGGTTCACTGTTCTATTTTTAAGTATGTATCTAAATACTTTGTGCTTTAGATGACTTTAGAATTAAAACGAACCCATTTTAATAATTTATGTGTAATGAAGCCTTCATGAGAAGTGAAAAAGGACAGAACTTGCTTCTAAATAGTTAGTTGAACACATCCAAGTTTCTCCTAAGAAAGAGTACAGAAGCTCTATGTCCCTTTTCCATACCTAGTATCTATTTATCTGTATCCTTTGTAATATAGCTTAAGTGGTAAATTTAAAATGTGTCTCTCAGTTTGTGAGCTGCTCAAGTAAATTAATTGAACTGGAGGAGAGGGTTGTGGGAACTATGCTTCATATAGTCTGTCAGAACAGGTAAAATAAAGGGTACTTGAAAGGAGTGAGTCCTCCACTTCAAATATTCTCTTCAGGTAGATAGTATCAGAATTCAGTTGAATTAGAGGCTATCCAGTGGTGTCTCTACATTAATGATTGATTGAATGCTGGTAAGAAGAAATCCTCATACCTTTTGAAGTCACAGAAATCTTCTGTGTTGATTGTTGTGATGATGTAAAAACAGGAAAAGAGGTTTATTTTTCTATACAATCACTGTTTGGTCTTAACTTTTGACATTTGCTTTAGCCAAGAAAAATCACCAATTCCAATAAAAAAAGAAATTAAAAAATCTACATTCCTCTTTTTTTGGGAGGGGGAGCAGTACTGTAGTTTGAACTCAGAGCCTTGCACTTGGTAGGCTAGTGCTCTACCATATGAACCATGGCCCCAGCCTCTTTTTGCCAGACCTGGGGCTTGAACTCTGGGTTTGGGTACTGTCCCTGAGCTTCTTGGTCAAGGTTAGCACTCTACCACTTAAGCCACAGTGCCACTTCCAGATTTTTCTGAGTCTTATGTTGGAGATAAGAATCTCCTGGGCTGGTTTCAAACTGAGATCCTAGGATTTCAGCCTCCTGAGTAGCCAGGATTATAGGTGTGAGCCAGTGTCGCCCTGCCTATTTTCCTTTTAGTCATTTTTCAGAGTCACCATTTCATTTTCAGGGTCTCCATTCTTTACCCTGATTACCCTAAGATAGTGATTTGTGCTTTTCAAGTGGTTAGATTATAGCAGTGAGCCAACTGCTATACAACACCACTTTTGTTTATTTTTCAGCTAGGGTACTGATTTTGCTTAGGACTTCCTTGGGCCATGATCTTCCTATCCGCCACAAGGATACCACATTATATCCAGCTTCTCTATTATTTTAAAAATTGGAAAAGCAAACTTTTCCAAATGAAATATTTATAATTAACCAGTCTAGAATTAAATGCCCTTATCCATTCTTCATAAACGTTTACAAATCTATGTGCATACTATGTACATACCTATAAAAGTAAAAGAAATAATGACATAAGAAAAATCATATCTTCTATAACAAGGAAAAAATTTCATAAATCACAAAGGTGCAGAATTAAAAACAATTTTTACATTATTCCATTCCTTCATTCAAGTAACACCAGATGTTTTTCCAATTGGCTGATATTCTTGCCAGCATCTAAAAGTAAAAACATTTTTGTATGGCTAAATAAATCTAAAAGAAAATAAGTTTATAATTTCTCCACCCAACATCTTGTTCCTAGTAGAAATATAATTGCCTTTTAGTAGGAAACTACTGCCAATGCATTACCATGTCATGACTAAATTTCTCTCTACAAAGACATCACTAGATAAAAATATAAAGGAAGGAATACACTTAGAAAAACAGACATATCAAGTCAGAGGTGTTGCTGTGCAGCAGGATCACACAGTGAGACCCTATCTTAGCTCTTCCCCTCAGAAATACTAGAAAACAACACAATGAAAACAAAAAAAACATCTGACAAATCTTCTTTGGACACTGTCTAACATTTGACTCAATAGCCCAGGTTTCTTACTTTGATTAGTTAACCAAAAATCTAGGTATACTACCAATTCTTTGCTCTCAGTTCAGAGTAAGTAGCTATACACTTTTATTTTATTTTCTGTTGAATATTTCTTCTACTTATTTGGCTTTAACCATTCTTGGCAGCATTCCTGGGTCCTGAGGACTTCATGCACTTTCAAAAAACTACTGGATATGTATGACAGGATCTCATGTTGAACTAGAGCTCCTCAATCTTGGAAATCTTCCATGGTCCACTGAATATGGCTTTTGAAATATGAAGTGAAAAAAAACCTATTCAAAGTGGAAATATAATTTTATGTCCATTTCCCCAGTTTTCTCCCACCTACATACAAACAAGTTAACTAAGATACCACAAACCAACAACGGAATTTGCATCAGGATTAGCAGATTCCAAATCACAGATTCCAAAATGCCACAAGGGTGAGTGATTCGGGAAAATAGTTTTTATTTCCCCATGTACAAACTCAAGTACTTGTGCCAGCAACTGGAAATTGGCAGAATCTGTGGAATTTTCCAAGATATATGTCAGACAGTACTTTTACATTTCATTCACAAACACATGTTACTTTACTGTTATGAAAATATTTCCAAAGCAAAATTATTTTCATATATGAATCCTGTTATTTGTAGAAAAGGCATTCTCCTGTTTTAGATAATATAAGAAACAAGTATATACTACTCTAGATTTCCTAAGTGCATGCCAGAAATAACACTTTAAAGTCATAAAGGAACAAAAAGAAGAAAAATGATTCTTTAATGGGGGAGAAAGAAACAACTTTCGGAAAAAAGTGGTATAAAATCAATAGTCCAGACAGTGGTATATTATGCAATCATGTGTTTGGGTAGCATTCTATATGATCCAAAGATTTAAGGAAAACATCAGGGTTCTCCATATCACTACACTCTATATAATCTAAGGAGGTCTGATAATTGCCTTTATCTTTGAAAACATGATTGATTTATCAATTTTAGATAGTATATTTACATCCTGTCACAAAAGGCAATATCCACCCTCTTTTTCCACATCCAATGTAATTTTTTTTGGGGGGGGCGGTATTGGGGCCTGAACTCTGGGCCTGGGCGCTGTCCCTCAGCTCTTCAGCTCAAGGCTAGCGCTCTACCACGTGAGCCACAGCACCACTTCTGGCTTTTTTCTTTTTGCTTATGTGGTGCTGAGGAATCGAACCCAGGGCCTCATGCATTCAAGGCAAACGCTCGACCACTGAGCCACCTTCCCAGCCCCACAATATAACCTTATTACAATATTTGTTTAAATTAATAATCACAGCCTGGCACTGGTGGCTCATGCTTATAATCCTAGCTACTCTGGAGACTGAGATCTGAGTTTTGCAAGTTCAAAGCCAGCCCAAGCAGAAGAGTCCCTGTGAAACTCTCATTTCCAATTAACCACTCAAAAATCAAAAGTGGTGCTGTGGCTTAAGTGGTAGAGCACTTACATTGAGCTGAAGAGCTCAGGGACAGCATCCAGGCCCAGAGTTCAAGCTCCACAACCAACAACAACAAAAAAAAGACTCACAAACTTTCCTGCCCAGTTTGACTTTGAACCCCAAGCCTCAGATCTCAGCCTCCTAATTACAGGTGTGAGCCACCAGCACCCAGCCCTCCCTTGCTTTTTAAGGGTATATCCTTAGTCATTTATGAAAAAAGTACACATGAGACTGAATTTGAGTCTTTTGCATGTCTAAAAATATTAACACTAGACTCACATGATTGATAATTTGACTGTAAATTATGAAATTGAAATCTACTGAAGACATCTGAAAATATGCTTGCTACATATCTAAGTTATGTTACTGGTGTCACATGTAAATGCCATTAATTCTTGGGACTCTAGTTATGCTTTTGAATACTATTAGTATATTACCAGAATATTGTTGTTTTCCCCCTTGAGGTGGGGTCTTACTAGTCTCCATCCATTGGGATCAGAAACTTGAGTGCTGGAATTACAGCAGTATGCTAGTACATTTAAATTATATTTCTTTTTTTTTTTTTAATTAAGCCTAACTTTTGTGCTTTCATTTTTATTTTTTTTAATTTAAATTTTTTTTGTGAACATACTGTACAGAGGGGTTACAATTACATGGGCAGGATAATGCATACATTTCTTATCACGCATTGCAGCCTCCTCCTTTGTTTACCCTTCACATCCCTTCCCTACCTCCCCCCTAAATTCCATTTCTTATCTTCCACAGGATACCTGAAATTTCTCATTTGTGCTTTCTTCCTCCATTCCTTTTTTTTTTTTTTTTAATGGAGGGGACAAGAGAATGCTCTCACTATATAGCCAAGACAGCTCTTAAACACGTAATCCTCCTACCTATCCCAGTTACTGAATTACAGGCATGTGTTACCACGCCTACTCTCTTCCCTTTGTATTTTTATTTTTGGCAGTACTGAGGTTTGAACTCAGGCCTTGTAATTAGCTGCTAGGCCAGTGTTCCACTGCTGTTCTACAGTTCTGTATTATACTGGCTTAAGAAAAAATTATTGTCAAGGTGATGTACAAAGGGGTTACAGTACATAGTAAGATAGTGTGTAGATTTTGTCGATCTTGTTACCCCCTCCCTAATTTTTTCTCCCTCTTTCCCTCCCCCCTGTACTGGTTATTTTTGAACTAGGATCTCATTTTCTACATGTGTATGCATACACACATATGCGTGTGTGTATTTTAGGCTTCTTGTAGCTAGGAACAGGCATAAACCAGTATACCCTTGGTAAAGAAGAGGTCCTATGAACTTTCCTGCCTATTCTGGCCTCAAACCATGACTTGGGAGCAAGTAGCTAGGATTACAGACATGAGCTACCAGTACCTAGTTTCTATTTTATAAGAAAAATGGAAAAAGAAGGATAAATACATTAAGGCCAGCTTAGGCTACAGGGAAAAAAACCTTTTTTTAAAGATCCCAAATAGACCTTTGCACATTTTAGTTAGTATTAGGATAGAAATGGCATTTCAAAAACAACAAGAATATAAACTAATAATAATAATAAATAATATGACAACTAACTGTCAAAAAGGGTGAAAATTGCAGTTTACACTGCATCTCATAAAATAAACTACAAGGAGTGACACTGTGGCTCAAGAGGTAGAGCGCTCACCTTGAGCTGAAGAGTACAGGGACAGCGCCCAGGCCCAGAGTTCAAGCCTCACGACTGACAAAAATAAATAAATAAACAAACTACAAGGCACTGAGGATACCGTATAGTTCATTGAGTAGAGTACTTGCTTATAAGCATGTAAAAGGTCCTATTCAATCTCCAGTAACATCAAAAACAAACTTCCAGTTGGATGATAAACTAAGATATAAAAAGAAATTAGTTGGGACTGGGAAGTTGGCTCAGTGGTAGAGCGCTTGCCTTGCATGCCTGAGGCCCTGGGTTCAATTCCTCAGCACCACATAAACAAAAAGAAAAAAGCCGGAAGTGGCACTGTGGCTCAAGTGGTAGAGCGATAGCCTTGAGCTGAAGAGCCGAGGGAAGCACTCAGGCTCAGAGTTCAGACCCAAAAAAAAGAAAAAAGAAATTAGTTGCTGGGCGCAGGGGACTCACACCTGTAATCCTAGCTACTCAGGAAGCTGAAATCTGAGAATCATGGTTCAAAGCCAGCCCTGGGAACCAGAACTTCCAGGAAACTCTTTTTTTTTTTTTTTTTTTTTGCCAGTCATGGGGTCTGAACTCTGGGCCTGGGCAGTGTCCCTCAGCTCTTCAGCTCAAGGCTAGTGCTCTACCACTTGAGCCACAGCACCACTTCCAGCTTTTTCAGCTTATGTGGTGCTGAGGATTCGAACCCTGGGCCTCATACATGCAAGGCAAGCACTCTACCACTGAGCCACTTTCCCAGCCCCCCCTCCCCCCAGGAAACTCTTAAATCCAATTAACCACCAGAAAACTAGAAGTGGTGCTGTTGCTCAAGTGGTAGAGCGCTAGTGTTGAGCTGAAGAGCTCTGGGAGAGCACAGACTTCAATCTCTATGACCGACAAAAAAAAGAAAAAAAATAGTACAGCTGCTGTACTTCATACTTTCTATGTTGAATTTAAAAACCTATGTTAATAGTATTAGCAAATGGAGATGGAGAGGGGAACTTATTGAAGATGACTAGGCACAATAAGTTCATGAATGGGAAAAAACTGTCTGGCACTTCTACCTACAGATGCAAAGAGCATGTCTTCACCAGAAATTCAGTCTGCTACCTTGACCCTGGGTTCTCCAGACTAGTGAGAAATATTTTTTTTTCTTTGTACCAATGAAGAATATACATCTGAGAGCATCTAGAAAGGTCAGAAATGAGTGAGTCAGAAATAATCTGTGAGGCTTATCTCTAATTAACCAGCAAAGGGCTGCTGGTGCCTGCTTAACATGCAATAAGCCCTAGGTTCGATTCCTCAGTACCACATAAACAGAAAAAGCTGGAAGTGGCACTGTGACTCAAGTGGTAGAGTGCTAGCCTTGAGTAAAAGAAGCTCAGGGATAATGCCCAGGCCCTGAGTTCAAGCCCCAGGATTGGCAAAAAAAAGAAAAGAAAAAGAAAAGCCAAGCAAAATCAAGAGACCCAGAGTACAAGGGCCACTATTGATACAACAAAAAACTAACAAAACAACATACCTTCTAATAGCTGACTGATTGACTTTATGAGGAAGAAGTATACAAAAGAAGGCAATCAGTGGACCATAGTGGTACACACCCATAATCCTAGCATTCCAGAGGCTAAGCCAGAAGTACAAAGCTAGACCCTACCTCAGAACACCAAAGGCTTATAAAGTGATGTGTTGAATTGAAACCCCTTTGTACACCTACTTAAAGATAATTTTAAAAATAAAATAAAATAAAAGCCTGGGGATGACCAAATCACCTGTGGCTCATGCCTATAAACTTGGCTACTCAGGAGGCTAAGATCTGAAAACTGCAATTCTAAGCTAGCCTGGGGTGGGGGTTGGGGGCCTGGGGCTGAAATGCTGGGCCGGAGACATAGCTCAAACAAGTAGTAGTTTCAAACATGAGCAAGTGATAAACTAAGAACCTGAGTTTCAAGCCCTGTTTTTTTTTTTTAAATAAAGGGGGGGGGGGGGGAAATGGGACTCAGAATGTAGATTCAGTGATAGTCATTGTCTAGCATGTCCAAAGAAAGATCTGCAGCATAGCATAATCCCCAGCATAGCAGAAGAATTAAACTGGGTAGTTGGTATCACTAAAATGTTAAAATATAGATCTAATGTTTATCATTTTTCCAGTCCCCAAAGAATAAAAATTTGTTCAAGTCCACTGACACAAGTGCAAGTGTTAATTATACCCAAATGTCTTGCTGAAACTTGCAATAGTGAATGAGACCTTACCTAGTATGTATAAGGCCCTACGCTTGGCTGGGAAGGGGGCTCCGTGGTAGAGTGCTTGCCTTGCATGCATGAGGCCCTGGGTTCAATTCCTCAGCACCACATAAGCAGGAAAAGCCGGAAGTGGCGCTGTGGCTCAAGTGGTAGAGTGCTAGCTTTGAGCTGAAGAGCTGAGGTACAGCACCCAGGCCCAGAGTTCAGGCCCCACAACCGACAAAAATAAATAAATAAAAAGAAAAGGAATTGAAAAAAGAGGGGATTAGTAGTTCAAAACAAAATAATAGCCTTTGAAAGCATCTGTTGTTTTAGCTATAAGAAGGAAATATCCTCACCTAACAAAGGTATATATTTTTAAGTTCAAGTAAAATCATGCTCTTTTATGTGTAAATGTTCTATTAATTTATTACTTGATATAGTTCAAAACTGCTGTCTTACTATAGGAGGGTCAACGGGTTATTCTCATATATGAGGTACATTATGCAGAACTATTCATAAATTGCTTTAATAAATTGTACTTTTTGCTTTAACATTTTATGTGGAAAATGACCTAAGTAAATTATGGGCAGGAATAGGAAAGGGAAACTGGGGAAAAGGGAAGGAATGGATGATACTGTTATTAAAAAAAAAAAAAAAAGAGGAAATGTACTCATTACCTGACTTGTAGAATGGTAACCTATCAGAACAACACCTTAATAACAATAAAATTATATTTCAAGGCAGGACAGTCTGTGATTAAATATCAGATTAATACTCCAATTAAATACCAGAAAACCAGAAGTGGCTCTGTGGCTCAAGTTGTAGAGTGCTGGCTTGGAACTGAAGAGCTGAGGGACAGTGCCCAGGCCAGAGTTCAAGCCCCATGGCCACCAAGAAAAAAACAACAAAAAACAAAAAAGCAATGCTATGTGTGTGGCTACACACTACATAAAAAATTCCTAGAACTATTAGTGAATGAGTTGCTTTCCCTTTACTCTTTTAATTTTTGCTTGTCTTTGCAGAATGTCCTGCCTTAAAGTGAACCAGCCACTTTGGTTAGCTCTATTACTAAATTTAATGTTTTATTCCAGTAAAGATGTGAGTATAATTTACTGGCTAAAAAAAAAACATCGCTTGGTGCCGGTGGCTCACGCTTATAATTCTTGCCACTCAGGAGGCTGAGATCTGAGGATCATAGTTCATGCCCAGTCCCTGAGACTCTAATCTCCAATGAACCACCAGAAAACTGGAAGTGGCACTGTGGCTCAAGTGATAGAGCACTAACCTTGAGCTGAAGAGCTGAGGGACAGCATCCAGGCCCAGAGTTCATGACTTGGGGGGGGGGGGGGAGGGAAGGAGGAGGGAAAACCTTACCTATATTTTCTTTAGTTCTCTGCTGTATGCATGGAGTGAAGTAAATCATATTTATAGTTTTCAAAATATAAATTGTTGCCAGACACTAGTGGTTGGTTCATACCCATTGTCCTAGCTACTATAGAAAGCTGAGACCTGATGACTAGGGTTCAAAGCCAACCCAGGCAGATGACATATCAGCAATAAGCAGAAGTAGAGGTATGACTCAAGCAGCAGGAGCTTAGCCATGAGCGGAAAAAGCAGAGTCAGAGCTCCAGGCTGAGAGTTCAAGACCCAATACTGGCACACAAACAAAAATATTCTTTCTTCTAATATTTTTGTGACAGCAGGGCTAATGGATTTTCTTTCCTTTTAGAAGCATTAAAGGAAATGCATCTCATAAAAGCAGTGTGAGGATCAGAAAGTATAAATACTTCTCATGAAATTGATTATACTTTCCCATACATATACCCTAGCATTTACCAGAACGGTAGATTTTTTTTTTCTCTCTCTTTTTTTTTTGTTGGTGGTAGGGCCTGAACTCTGCCCCTCAGCTCCTCAGCTCAAGGCTAGTGCTCTACCACTTGAGCCACAGGACCACTTCTGGCTTTTTCTGCTTATGTGGTGCTGAGAAATTGAACCCAGGGCTTCATGCATGCAAAGCAAGCACTCTACCACTAAGCCACCTTCCCAGCCCCAGCAGATTTTCTGATAAAGCAAGGGGCACTAGTGAGCGAGACCCTAACTTGATAACTATAAAAAACAAAACAACAAAGAAACAACCTCCTACCAAAGACATTCCTTGCACTCTGAAGCCCTGGGTTGGATTCCTCCACACAAACAGAAAAAACTGTAAGTGGCACTGTGGCTCAAGTGGTAGAGTGCTACTCTTGGGCAAAAAAGATCAGGGACAGTGCCTAGGACCTGAATTTAAGCCCCAGGACTGGCAAAAAACAAAAAACACAAAAATTAACTGTCAAGTATTACACATTAGATACTATACTCATCCTAGGGTAAAATATTCAGGAAACCTGAAGTGGTATCTGTTTTCTAACATGCCAAATTCATGGTAAGTAAACCTATTTTCCCTTAGAGTTCAAGTTGCAAATATAAATCATTACCTCTGACTTTCTTATCTAATGTTTAACCGAAACTTCTATTACTATCTATTAAGTAACTTACAGAAGGGGTTGGAGGTGTGGCTCAGTTGGTAGAGTGCTTGACAATGAGTGAAAATATCAGGTATGGGGTTTGAGTCTGGTCTGGGACCAGAAAGAAAGAAAGAAAAGAAAGGAAGGAAGGAAGGAAGGAAGGAAGGAAGGAAGGAAGGAAGGAAGGAAGGAAGGAAGGAAGGAAGGAAGGAAGGAAGGAAGGAAGGAAGGAACTTACAGGAAACGGACAAGACTAGTCTACTTCTAATCAAAAGATGGGGTGCTTTCAAAAGATGAAGACTATGCAAAAACTTCACTGCCAATTTTGAAGTCCATAAAAGGAATGAAATTTCGTTTCTTTTTTATATATATATATTTTTTACTGTAAAAATACTGTACAGAGGGGTTACAGTTACATGAGTAAGGTAATAAGTACATTTCCTATCAAGCATTGATACCTCTTCCTTTGTTTTTCCCCTACCATCCCTTCCCTCCCCACCTACCCAACTCCTCCCTTCCTCCTGTTATTTCTTCTTTTAATTCAGCCCACTGAAAAGCAACATTTTGGGGTTTATTAATATTAACCCAATTCATATTATCACAGAAAAATAGATTTTAGAAATCTTATTTTAAACCTGTAAAGACAAAGGTTGAGTGGTTTTCTTCCCCAGGGTTCACTGGGATTTCACAGCAATGCCAAGATTAGATCCCCTGACATTGATTCCCATGTTTAGACTATGTTTAGAATTCTGCCTCTTCGAAGTGGAGACTGGTAAAGTCAGATGAAAGTTATGTTACTTAGGACCTATAACCCATTTTCTGAGAAGTATAATCTAAAGTAGGTATGGTGATACTTGCCTGTAATCCAGCATTTGAGAGGCTGAGACAGAAGATTGGGAGACAGAGGAAGGAGGATAAAGTATCTGAAAGACTGGACTACAAGCCGGGCGCTGGTGGCTCACGCCTGTAATCCTAGCTACTCAGGAGGCTGAGATCTGAGGATCGCAGTTCAAAGCCAGCCCGGGCAGGAAAGACTGTGAGACTCCTATCTCCAATAAACCACCAGAAAACTGGAAGTGGCGCTGTAGCTCAAGTGGTAGAGTGCTCGCCTTGAGCTGAAGAGCTGAGGGACAGCGCCCAGGCCCAGAGTTCAAGCCCCACGACCGACAAAAAAAAAAAAAAAAAAAGACTGGACTACACAGAAAGACCCTGTCTAAAATTATTTGTAAGTGCCTCATACTTAAATTCTCATTACTCAAGAGGCTGAGATCGGGGCTGGGAAGGTGGCTCAGTGGTAGAGCGCTTGCCTTGCATGCACAAGACCCTGGGTTCAATTCCTCAGAACCACATAAGCAAAAAGAAAAAAGCTGGAAGTGGCACTATGGCTCAAGTGGTAGAGCGCTAGCCTTGAGCTGAAGAGCTGAGGGACAGCACCCAGGCCCAGAGTTCAGGCCCCACGACTGGACCCAAAAAATAAAAAATAATAAAAAGAGGCTGAGATCTTTGGATTACAATTCAAGAAGGCAGACCTGGCAGGAAAATTCTGCAAGATTCTTATCTCCAATTAACCAGTAACAAGCTGGAAGTGAAGTCTGCGGTAAAATGGTAAAAGCACAAAGCACCAGCTTTTGAGTTCAAGTCCTAGTACTGGCTATGAACTGGTGGCACACATCTATAATCCTAGCTATGCAGGAGGCAGAGATCTAAGGATTTCAGTTCAAACCCAGCCTGGGCAGAAAAGTACATGAGACAATTATTTACAATTAACTACCAAAAAGCCAGAAGTAGGGTACAGCGACAGCTCTGAATGAAAAATTCAAGTGAGAGTGCAAAGCAAATACACACACACATAAAATTTTAAAGAAAATAGCACTAAAGGGCTGGGAAGGTAGCTCAGTGGAAGAATGCTTGTCTTGCACTTGTTGATTCCTCAGCACCACATAAGCAGAAAAAGCTGGAAGTGGAGCTGTGGCTCAAGTGGTAGAGCGCTAGCCTTGAGCTGAAGAGCTGAGGGACAGTGCCCAGGCCCAGAGTTCAGGCACCACGACCGGCAAAATTAAAAATTAAAAAAAAAAAAGAAAATAGCACTAAAAATAAATTTAAAGTATTATTTTTTGGCAGTGCAGGGGTTTGAACTCAGGGCCTTGCACTTACTAGGCAGCCACTCTACCACATGAGTCATGCTACCAAATTCAAATTATCCTCTCTAAAGGAATGTGTTAACCTCAGTAAAAGCTTCACTTTGCTAAGCTTTTAAAAAACTAGCTCTAGATTTGGGAAGTTTCTTTTATTTTGCATAACACCGTCATCTGTGACTAAGAATACTGAATATTAAATGGGACTTCTTATTTTCCTGCAGTTACAATTCATGATAATAAGCTAGAAAGCTGTAACATTAAACAAATGTTCTATAGCTTATCAAAGAATTCCAAAATACCAGTTTTCTTGTCTACAAATGTTTCAGAAATGTTATGATGTAAATTTTTTTCCCAAATGAGCTTCTTTACCTGAATGTCCTTCAAAGAATTAAGTATTGTTAACACAGAACTCCTTTTCAAAAATGAATGCATCTCAAGGAGGAAGCAACAATGTTTGATAAGAAATGTACTCATTATCTTGCCCACGTAATTGTAACTCCTCTGTACGGTATTTTCATAATAAAAATTTTTTTTTAAATGAATACATCTCTTCTTGTCTATGTTCAAATCACATTTTAGCTTTATTTCCTACAATTGAGAGAAGGAAAAACAGCCAGTTTCTGGGGGTAAAGCTAACTGATACAGTGTTTTAAAATGTCAAATTATACTGGGCACCAGTGGCTCATACCTGTAATCCTAGCTACTCAGGAGGCTGAGATCTGAGGATTCTGGTTCAAAACCATACCAGAAATGAGACTCTACTCTCCAATTAATCAACAAAAAAGTTGGAAGCAGAGCTGTGTAGAGTGCTAGTCCTGAGCAAAAAAGCTCTAGGACAGTGCCCCAGCCCTAAGGTCAAGCCCAAGGAATTGCACAAAACAAAGTCACATTATAATTTAATGCCAGATTTTCAAAGGAGATATTTACCTACACTAGTCAAATATAGATGCAATATAAACTTCAGATTGAAACACTGCTAAATTATTACTGTTCAACCAGACTGATTAAAATTCATAGGTGCTCCTGTTTCATAAATTCAATATATAAATTTGAATCAAAGTGACTAGAGATTAGTTGCAGTTTCCCCCTTATAAAAGAATGTTCCCTGAGTTGGTTGCTCACAACTGTAATCTTAGGTACTCAAAAGGATGACATCTGACATGAAGATCATGGATCGAAGACAGCATGGGCAGCAGCATGGGCAAGACTTTTATCTCCAATTAACCACCAAAACCCTGGGAGTGAGCTGTGGTTCAAAGTGTAGAGTGCTAGCCTTGAGCAAAAGAGCTCAGGGACTGCACCCAGGCCCTGAGTTCAAGCCCCATGACTAACAAAAAAGAAAAGGAAGAATGTTTTCTTGGTCTGGGAATGTGGCTTAGTGGTAGAGTGCTTGCCTAGCACGCATGAAGCCCTGGGTTCGATTCCTCAGTACCACAAAAATAGAAAAAGCCAGAAGCAGCTCTGTGGTTCAAGTGGAAGAGTGCTAGCCTTGAGCAAAAAGAAGCTCAGGGACAGTGCCTAGGCCTTGAGTTCAAGCTGCAGGACTGGCAAAAAAAAAAAAAAAAAGGAAAGAAGGAATGTTTCCTTTAAGAATCAGGTTACTTCAAAGTACTCAAAATAGTAATTTGTAAAAAGATTATTTATAAACATTTCTACTCTGACAAAGTAATAATATTAAACATCATTTATTGAGCTCTCATTTTATGGTAGACAACTTGCCAAATGCTACAAAAACATTACAGTACTGAATCATCACAATCTGTATGCATTTTACCCATTTTTAAAAATTAGAGATGTTGAGACTAAATAAATTGTCCAAGGTTACATAAGTACAAAACCAGGGCTTAAACTGAGTCTTCAAAGTTAAGGCTGTAAGTAAGTCTTATTTATATAAATAAATTCCACAAGTACTAAGAAATAGGAATCACAGCACACCAAACTCCAGGATATCACAAGATCTTACATTTATTTCTCTTTCCATGTCAAAAGTTTTTATTTGGTTAGTAGTATTTCAGACTTTCCTCCCCATTATCAGTCTCTAATTTTTAATCCAAATTGAAGGCAGAAACAGGTAGTTATTCAAAACAGCATATAGGTAAGATTACAAAGGCAAATTGGCTTTTCTTTACTACGAGCTATAACCAAAGAAATTTAAGAACACTGACCATCTAATCTCTTTACAGAGAATCACAGAATTTCCATAGAAGGAACCTTAGAGTTCAGACAAAGAAAGTCCAGAGGTAACTTACCCAAGGTCCCAGAGATACTAGTAACACTAGAATTTCTCTAGGAATTTGAATAATGCATGTAAGAAACATATAAACGTACATAAGACTCCTTTTTTTTTTTTTTTGTCATGGAGCCTGAACTCTGGGTCTGAGTGTCCCTCAGCTCTTCAGCTCAAGGCTAGTACTCTACCACTTGAGCCATAGCACCACTTATGTTTTTTTCTGATTATGTGGTACTGAGGAATCGAACCCAGGGCCTCATGCATGCAAGGCAAGCACTCTACCACTGAGCTACTTTCCCAGTCCCATAAGACTACTTTTTATGGTTGGTGTTGTACACACCTGAAATGCAAATTACTTGAGAGATTGAGCCAAAAGGATCATATGAGCCAGCCTGGAAAACACAGTGAAGATTCTGTCTAGAGTATTTTTAAAACTTGCATGCTTCTTTTTTCTTCACACAGACCTTACAATGTAACCCTGGATGGCCTAGAACTCTCAGTTCTCCACCTTCGGAATGTAGGGATTATAGGTATATACCATACCTAGCTAGAATATTTTTAAGCAGTTCAGAAAAGAATTATTTCCTCTTGGAAAATCTGGATGACATCTTCATTACTTTCATTTTCATCAAAATTACTTTCCATAAATTTTCCTCCTTTTTTGCCAGTCCTGGGATTTGAACTCTGGATCTGGGCACTGTCCCCAAGCTTCTTTTGCTCAAGGCTAGTATTCTACCACTTGAGCCACAGTTCCACTTCTGGTACTGCCTCATGGCAGGCTGGTGGCCCAAGGAAGGAAAGTCCAGAAAACTCTTATCTCCAATAAACCACCAAAAAACCAGAAGTGGTGTTGTGGCGCAAGTGGTAGAGTGCTATCCTTAAGCTGAAAAGCTCAAGGACAGAGCCCAAACCCAGAGTTCAAGCCCCACAGCCAACAAAAAAAAAAAAAGCTCTTCCTGCCTGGGCTGGCTTTGATCTGCAATCCTCAGCTCTCAGCCTCCTGAGGATTACAGGTGTGAGGCACCAGAGCCCAGCTAAAATTAATTTCAATATAATACTATTAATTAATTTCAATATAATACTATTAGACAATAAGCTGGCTACTAGGGCTGGAAAGGTGGCTTAGTGGTAGAGTGCTTGCCTTGCATTCATGAGGCCCTGGGTTCGATTCCTCAGTACCACATAAACAGAAAAATCCGGAAGTGGCACTGTGGCTCAAGTGGTAGAGTGCTAGCCTTGAGCTGAAGAGCTGAGGGACAGCGCCTAGGCCCCATGACCACCCACAACAAAAAAAGCTGGCTCACACATGTAATCCTAGCAATTCAGGAGGCTGATATCTGAAGATTGTTGTTCTCAGCCAGGAAAGTCTGAGACTCTATCTCTAATAAACTACTCAGAAAAAGCCAGAAGAGGCATTGCGGCTCAAGTGGTAGAGAGCCAGCCTTGACTTGAGCCTGCCAGGAACAGCACCAAGCCAAGGGTAAGTCCCAGGACCAGCCAGAGAGAGAAGAAAAGAAAGGAAGAACAGAAGAAAGGAAGAACAGAAGAAAGGAAGGAAGAAAGAAAGAAAGGAAGAAAAGAAGGAAGGAAGGAAGGAAGGAAGGAAGGAAGGAAGGAAGGAAGGAAGGAAAAAAAAGGTAGGTAGGTAAATTGATTGATAGATTCCAGTGTAGTGGCCCAAGCCAGTAAATCTTGGGAACTGGAGATAGGAGTACAAGGTTCACTGTCCCAAGCCAGGCCGGCCTAAAAGTTCACAAGACTACAACATGAGTGGCTAGGACAGCCCAGGCATAAACCAAGACTTTTATCTGGAAAATAGCCAATGCATAAAAGGGGCTGGAGATGTGGCTAAAGTGGTAGAGTGTCGGCTTAGCAAGAATAAAGACCAGAGTTCAAACCCTACTGGGGGAAGGAGGGTGTGGATTCAGATACAGTGATATTAAGTACATACTTAACATCAAGAATACATTTTAGAAATTTTTTTGGGGGGGTCCGGTTGTAGGGCCGGAACTCTGGGCCTGGGCGCTGTCCCTCAGCTCTTCAGCTCAAGGCTAGTTCTCTACCACTTGAGCTACAGCGCCACTTCTGGCTTTTTTCTTTTTGCTTATGTGGTGCTGAGGAATCGAACCCAGGGCCTCAGGCATGCAAGGCAAATGCTCTACCACTGAGCCACCTTCCCAGCCCCATAGAAAGTTTTTACCCCGTAAAGTTAAATAATTGCATTCAAATCCATCTCTAGAGTATTAAATTTTTACCAGTACTTTTGTTTATTGCAAGGCTTTTTTCTAAGTGTGAAACAAATCAGGTATGCTATCAAGGCCTGTCACAGCTATTCCAGGGGCTAAGGTAGAAAAATTAATAGTTTGAGACCAAGCCAAGTAACAAAGCAAGAGTTCTGCTGAAAGAAAAGAAAGGCATAGCTTCCTAATCCTGGGTTTAGAGCAGATGTGCACTATCAAGACTAATAACTGCCACCTTGTTTTAGGAAGAAAATACTCTACTAGTATCATTTGAACAGGTTGTTTGTGTGTGTGTGTGTGTGTGTGTGTGTGTGTGTGTTATTTTGTGGTGCTATGGATCAAATTCTGGGCCTTGTGAAAGCTAGGTAAATGCTCTTTACTGAGCTATATCCTTTGGCTTTTGAGACAAGACACATGACATGGCACGTGGGACATATGTGGCATGTGTGACACATGTGACATACCCATGACACACATGTAGTAACATTTATGACACGCAGTATGACATGATTAATGACCTGCATGCAGCACAGCATGTGACATATATGCCATATATTAAACATATAGTACATATGTAGCATATGATGTATGTGATGTGTGGCATATGACATGTGTGACACAGTTATGTAGTTTTAAGCAGATACCAATATCCTCCTGTCTCAGCTTCCTGAAGTCTGGAATTACCATTACACTGGCCTGAGCAGCCAGCTTTTTTTTTTTTTTTTTTGGTTGTGGGACTTGAACTCTGGGCCTGGGTACTGTCCCTGAGCAAGTCTTCAGCTCAAGGTGAGTGCTCTACCACTTGAGCCATAGCACCACTTCCAGTTTTCTGGTGGTTAATTGGAGATAAGGGTCTCATGGACTTTCCTGCATGAGCTGACTTTGAACTCCGATCCTCAGATCTCAGCCTCCTGAATAGCCAGGATTACAGGTGTGAGCCACCAGCGCCAGGCAGCCAACCATTTTTTGTTTTGTTTTTTGTTGGTTGTAGGGCTTGAACTCTGGGCCTGGGCACTGTATCTGTACTCTTCAGCTCAAGGAGAGTGCTCTACCGCTTGAGCCACAGTGCCACTTCCGGTTTTCTAGTGGTTTACTGGAGATTAGAGTCTCACAGACTTTCCTGCCAGGGCTAGCTTTGAACTGTAATCCTCGGATCTCAGCCTTCCGAGTAGCTAGGATTACAGGCGTGAACCCAACCAGCCATTTTTAAAACCTAAAGCACACTAGATTTCTCAGTGGGGCAACAAGGTTGCATGCTTATGTAATGTAACCTGATACAATAAAATGCTAGAGGAAAAAATCCAGTTATACCTAATGGGATAGGTGTTCTTCCTTAGTGCTAAATTAAACAAGTTCTGCCTTTGTTCATGTGGTTATTAGTGCCACCAACTGGTTTGGGAGGGGTAGACAAGGAACTATTGGGAAAACTTATTTTCCTTTTAAAAATTCATGATTACCAGGTGCTGATGGCTCATACCTGTTAATTCCTGTACTCTACTGAGAGGACTGAAAACTGAGGATCATGGGTAAGAAAGGCCAAGAGATTCTTATTTCCAATTAACCATCAAAAAGATGGAAGTAGAGGGCTGGGAAGTTGGCTCAGTGGTAGAGTGCTTGCCTCGTATGCATGAGGCCCTGGGTTCGATTCCTCAGCACCACATAAACAGAAAAGGCTGAAGTAGTGCTGTGGCTCAAGTGCTAGAGCATTATCCTTGAGCTGAAGAGCGCAGGGAGAGGGCCCAGGCCCAGAGTTCTAGCCCCACTACTGACAAAATGACAACAACAATAGCAACAACAAAACCACTCTGAAGTATTAAGTATATAATGACTTGTGAATGAATTAAAAGAATTGGGTGCTGATTACGCCTGTCATCTTAGCTACACAGAAAGCTAAGATCCAAGGATCTCTAGCTTTGAAGCCAGATTGGGCAAACATATGAAAGACTCTTTTCAATTAATAAACTGAAACTGGAAGTAGAGGTATGGCTTAAATGGTAGAATGCCAGCCTTTGTCAGGAAAAGCTAAGCAAGAGTTCTAGACCCAGAGTTTAAGGTTCAGTACTGCAAACAAACAAGCAAAAACCTAAAAGAAAAAAAAAAAAAGATGGAAGTAGAGCTGTGGCTCAAGTAGTAGTATCCTACCCTTGAGCAAAAAAGCTCAGGGACAGAATCCATGCTCCATGACTAGCAAGGACTTGGACTTTCCTTCCCCGGCTAGCTTTGAACCATGGTTCTCAGATCTCAGCCTCCTGAGTAGCTAGGATTACAAGTATGAGCTACCCAGGCTCTGAAGGTTCTTTTCTTCAAACTAAAATGTTACTATTTCATGCCATCTAAAAAATGGTGTGATATATCTGAATTTAGAGATGCCACATGTGTCATACATTAGTCTCTAATAGAATACAATGAAATGTCAGCACTGTGGCTACTACTGTCTTTGGCCCTTCAAGTTTCAGTTGTCAACTGACAGTCTCACTAGCTTCATTCTAATAAACTATCTTATTAACAATAAGGAAAGACAGAAGAAAGTGGAGGAGAGAAGAGTGTACAGATGGACAAGTCCTACCCACTGAAAAGACATGTAACATTTTTCCACAAGCACCAATTTTGAAAATACGGTTATTATGCAGAAAGCTCTTTAGAAGATAAGGCCTTAAGGAACAAAATGGTTTTTGTTTTTTTTTTTTAATCATTGTCTTTAACAGTACTGTGGCACTGAACCTGCTTGAGCGTACAAACTTTAACAAAGTATTGGAGTAGGTGGCGTAGAAGACATGTCAAAAGAAATACAGCTGTGTACTTTTATTTTTAAAATCACAGATTCATAGGATTCTGGAACAAAAGGTACCTGAATGACTGAGTCTAAATCCCTTGTTTTGCAGGAGAGAGAACTCAATAAGTCAGAAAAGTGAAATGCCCAAAATCAAGATTAACTTACATTCAGATTGCTTAACTCTTGGCATAATATTGTCTTTCAACATACCACATATTATGATTTTTGTTATTTTGGACAAATGAATTGAAAAGCCGAAGCAACTAGGACAAGAAATATTACCTAGTGTTACAGATGTATGAAACACTAGATTTATGAAAAAGGCAGCGAAATATAATTTGGGCTTAAAAATGCCCAACTTGCCAGGCGCTGGTGGCTCACGCCTGTAATCCTAGCTACTCAGGAGGCTGAGATCTGAGGATCGCGGTTCAAAGCCAGCCCGGGCAGGAGAGACCGTGAGACTCCTATCTCCAATAAACCACCAGAAAACCGGAAGTGGCGCTGTAGCTCAAGTGGTAGAGCGCTCGCCTTGAGCTGAAGAGCTGAGGGACAGCGCCCAGGCCCAGAGTGAGCTGAAGAGCTGAGGGACAGCGCCCAGGCCCAGAGTTCAAGTCCCACGGCCGACCAAAAAAAAAAAAAAGCCCAACTTGGAGAATATCAATTCCTAACATGTATGATCCTCAACATCTTGAGGTGCTAATTAAAATATTAAAAATCTTAATGTTGGATGTTAACACTATGACTTTTAAAGATGTTAGATTTTTCACTAAACCCAGATAACACAGAACTTGAACCCCCCAAATTACCACCCCATGCATAGTACTACATTTTCAACAGCTGTAATAGAGCTATTAAGAGTATGACCAAGAGAATAAAAGGAAAAAAAATCTAAACTTGGATACAAGGGTTAGCCTAGATATTGAAATGTGTCTTTCCCTAACCTTACTGTTAAAATAATTTTAAGATATTTAAAATGAAGGACTTGTTCATTTTTTCTTTTTCTTTTTTCTTGTTTTTCCTTTTTTGTAGATCGTGCGGCTTGAACTCTGCTGCCCCTTGAGTTCTTCAGCTCAAGGCAAGTATTCTACCACTTGAGCCACAATGTCTCTTCTGGTTTTCTGGTGGTTAATTGGAGAGAAGAGTTTTATGGACTTTCCTGCCCTGGCAGGCTTTGAACTGTAATCCTCAGATCTCAGCCTTCTGACTAGATAGGATTACAGACGTGATCCACAAGCACCGGGCTTGTTCATTTGCTTGCTAGCAAAAACAAAATAAAATGTATTGAATGAACTACAGGAAAGTCCTTTTCCACATATTCTATGGACTTTATAGTGAGTCATGCCAATAGCAGAAGAGGATAAGAATGACAAAATGGACTTAAAATTGACTTCAATCCTTTGTACTACCCCACCCCCACACCCCAGATGCACTTGGGAATTTTGGCTCCCTCAATTTTTAGCAGTGCAACTGGAACATCATAACCTTTTGGGCCATCATTTTCTTCAACTGTAAAACAGAACCATGAGAATTAGCAGTAAATGCCTGGCGTTGGTGGGTCACGCCTGCAATCCTAGCTACTCAGGAGACTGAGATCTGAGGATCGCGGTTCAAAGCCAGCCCAGTCAGGAAAATCTGTGAGACTCTTATCTCCAATAAACCACTAGAAAATTGGAAATGGCACTGTGGCTCAAGCAGTAGAGCCTTGCATGCATGAGGCCCTAGGTTCGATTCTTCAGCACCACATAAGCAGAAAAAGCTGGAAGTTGTGCTGTGGCTCAAGTGGTAGAGTGCTAGTCTTGAGCTCAAGAGCTGAGGGACAGCGCCCAGGCCCAGAGTTCAGGCCTCACCACCGACAAAAAAAAAAAAAAAAGAAAAAGAAAAAGTTTACTAATAATGTAGGAATTAACTTTATCTTAAGTGAGTATCACAATTCAACATACACTATGTAACTGTAATGATTATTATTGTATAGACTTAATGCTAAGGCGATAGAGCAAGGAACAACATAAGCTTTACATCTCAAGTCTCCTTAATTCCTAATTACCTACTTTGGCTATTCTATAGGATGCTACTAATAGGTACTCCCTCTTTTTTTTTTTTGTTGGTCATGGGTCTTGAACTCTGGGCCTGGGCATTGTCCCTGTGCTCTTAATAGGTACTCCCTCTTTTTTTTTTTGTTGGTCATGGGTCTTGAACTCTGGGTCTGGGCATTGTCCCTGTGCTCTTAAACTCAATAGCACTCTACCACTTGACCTACAGTGCCACTTCCGGTTTTCTGGTGGTTAATTGGAGATAAGAGTCTCTCAGACATTCCTGCCCAGGCTGGCTTTGAATCATAATCCTGACATTCAGCTTCCTGAGTAGCTAGGATTACAGGTATGAGCCACTGGCACCTGGCTTCTCTCTTGATTTTACATTGAAAGTTTTCTTACATCTCTGTCCATGAGTATGAAACTAAGCATGTGGCTTCCAGTTACAACTTCCAAAAGTAAATGTTCCCTAAAGAGATGACAATGACGGGCTGGGATGTAGCTCAGTGGCAAAGCGCTTGCCTAGCAAATGCAACGTCCTGGGTTCCATCCCCAGTACCAAAAAAGAAAAGACAAAAAAAAATACAGTTAAAGAGATGACAATGAATCCACTGTGCAAATATTTTAAGTTCCTGTTATTGTTCTAAGGAGGGGAAAAACCCTTTCACTTTTTATTCATCATACTTCAATTTGAAACTTGCTATTATTTGTTATAAAAACCTCCTACACTCACAAAATTCTCATTCAGACACCACCAACAATTTACAATTATCAGCTTAAACAACAACAACAACACTAAAAAAACCTACTCCTAGCTACTCAGGAGGCTAAGGTCTAAGGGTTGCATTTCAAAGTCTGCCCAGGGAAAGAAAGTTGATGAGACAAAAAGCTGGATGTGGAGCTATGTTCCAGTGGTAGAGTGCCAGCCTTGAGAGAAAAAGCTGAAGGACAGAACCCAGTGCCAGAGTTCAAGCTCCAATACTGCCCCAGCTCTAAAACACACACACATACACACAATCAACAAACTATAAAGAAGTATATTCCATGGGTCTTGGAGGTTGAGATCCGAGGATTGTGATCTAAAGCCCAGACAGACTCTTATCTCCCACTTTGTGAAAAAGCAGAAATAAAGCTGTGGCTCAAGTGGTAGAAGGCTTGCTTGCCTTGAGCAAAAAAGCTCAAGAACACTGCTCAGACCCTGAGTTCAAGTCCTAGGACTTGCACAAAAAAAGGAAAACTCACTATAGCCATTTTCATTTGTATTCTGGCATGTGGCATGTCATATCATAATCAAAGAAAAACATTTGGCTTATTAACACTTGAGTCACATGAGTACAGGAGAGCCAAGTGCTGCTGGCTCATGCCTATAATCCTAGCTACTCAGAAGGTTGAGGGTCACCAGAGGATGGTGATTCCAAACTAGTCTAGGCAGAAAAGACTCTCTCTCTAAAATAATCAACAGAAAGCAGAGCTGGAGGCCTGGATTAATTAGTAGGGCCAATCTATCTAAGCAAAACCCTGAGGCCTAGAGTTCAAATATCTATACTATCAAAAAGAAAAGAAAAAAGTAAACAGGGACTTCCCCCACTCGCCATTCTTCTGTTTGTTTATATATATAAGGCTGGATCTAGCAATTTAACCTTCAGTGGCCTTGAACTCACCCAATAGCCCAACACGGCCTTAAATTTACTATTCTAAGCCTCTGGAGTATCAGTATTTTAGTTGTAAACCACCACACCCAGCTTTCTTTCTTTTTTTTTTTTTAACCTTTTCAGATCCTATTTAGAAAGCTAGTTGCCAGCTACATACAATTAAGCTAAACAAATATACCTAATAAGTTTTTTTTGCTACTTTAGTAAATTAACAGTACATATAAACTACAAATTAAAATATTAAAAATGTAAAGTAGAAAAGCAATTTTATAGTACATATTTCAGCACTAATCTTTCTAATAATTATTCAGCAACTAATAACAAAATAAAGAGCTAATTGCAGCAGCAAAGGGCTATCATCAACCCAATGTTCAGGGTGTGTGTGTGTATGTGTATGTGTGTGTGTGTGTGTGTGTGTCAGGGTGTGTGTGTGTCATCAACCCAATGTTCAGGTTGTGTGTGTGTGTGTGTGTGTGTGTGTGTGTCAGATGTAGGGCTTGAACTATTCAGCTCAAGGCAAGTACTCTACCACTAGAGCCACAGCACCACTTCCGGCTTTCCGGTGGTTAATGGGAGAAGAGTCTCCCGGACTTTCCAGGCCCAGCAGGCACTGAACCAGGATCCTCAGATCTCAGCCTCCTTAGTAGTTAGGGTTATAGGCGTTAGCCGGCTCCAATGTTCAGTTTTGAGGATTCCCTTTTGATTCCTCTTAACTTCCAAATTTTTATTTAGTAACTTTAATGACATTCTGGACGTTCACATTATTTACTAAATATGAAACTACTATAAATTAACTTATTGGGCTCACTGCATTAGGGCAATAGTGTCCTATTAAAGCACCAAGTCATTTTTTTGCTACAATACTTTGAGATTAAGTTACATATGAAAGTGACCATTCTTTGATTTTCTCCACTCATCAGCAACTTAATACTGTAGCTCTAAATATAAACTTCCTCCAAATGCACCCTATCTTGATTATCATTGTGGCTAATTTCAAGTATTTTCCTCATAAGCATAAAAAGAAATCAAAGAATAGAATATACTGAAGAACCAGCAGGTAAGATTTTCATGCCCAGTTGCCTGAAACTTCTGTCTCACGCTTTGGTTTTTGTCTTAAGCACTTACATCCTTTAAATGGAGATGAAGAAAAACACCCAGTGAGACTGATACACTCGAGTGATCCCAGGTCAGCCTGATTCTCTGCCAGAACAGGCCAGTTAACATCTACTCTTGTGTAAGTTTCTTTCTCCCTTATCCACTTCCTGCACGTTCTTATAGTATTGTAATTCATTCGTTACAATACTTGACTTCCCAAAGAAATTCAGTCCCAACTAGATTATTAGCGTCTTCTTTTCCGACTTTCTGTCGGAACTTTCCTCAATCCCAAAACTATAAATCTCCCCGTCAAGGGAGAAAAAAAAAGTTCCTAAGAAGCAAACAGACCGTCGTGGGTTTCCTGGAGTTTCTCTAGACTTTTGTCCCAATCTCAAAGAATAGAGACATCTAAGAGTTTCCAGAAAACAAAGAGCCACCAAAGTACAGACTAAACGGGAAAGAAGAAGGAAGTATCAGAAACAATACCCCCAAACCCAGCCCAGGACCGAAAACCCACGGTCGCCTCTTATCAATCCAATCCCCCCTCCCCCACTTCTCCCTATCAATGAATGCCTCAAAAACTCGGGAGAAATGGCCTGCGAACAACAAATGCTTCCTGAGGAAGGCAGCAGGAAGAAAAAAGCAGGACTCTGGCTGTTTTGGGGCCGTGATGCTTTTTCGCCGGGTGGAAGGAGGCTAGCCAAGGGTTGTGTAAAGAATGGAAAGCTGAGTGGTATGGGGGGAGGGGGGAATTAGGGCGCTAGAGCTAATCCCCCTCCGGGGTCCGCCGGTGGGAAGGGGCAATAGGTGAGCCCCAAAGAACGGCTTGCTCTGGGTTTTCGGGTCGCGGGAGAAGAGAAAGAGCTGGCAAGCCTCCCCGGTGGTGGGTGGCGGTGCCCGGCGAGGGAGGTGGCTCGGAGCGGAGCGACTGTTTCGAGGGGGGCGGGGGGAGTGGGACTGGCCTTTTCCTCCCTCTTCACCCCCTAGCCCCCCTCCCCTCCCCGAGCTCACACCTCAAACCTGCTCTTGGTCACTCCGTTCACGTCCCTCCTCATGGGGCCGGCGGGTGCGGCCCGGGCAGGGCGCTGCGGCGTGCGGAGTGCAAAGCTAAGGGGCCCAGGGCAGGCCCAGGAGTTCCGGGACGGGAAGGCGGTGGCGACTGGGCAAGGTCAGGACCGTCGGACAGAAAGAAGAGGTCCCTGGAGTCCAGCGAGGCCTCCACTACCTTCCGCGGCAACCGCGGCCGCGACGACTGCTTGTCGCTAGCTCAGCTCTCTCCTCAGCCTCAACTTCAACCCAAAACAAAAACACTCCCCACCTGCCAGCAACGCCGCTTCTCATTGGGCAGAGCCGCCCGGGCCTCGGAACGCCGGGGGAGGGGAGGAGCGCGCGGCGGCGCTGGCGGCGCGAGCCCACCCCTCCCCCACCGAGCGCAGCCCCGGACGGTGCAGCCCCGCGCCGCGCGCCCGCGAGCTGCCCCGGCGCCGGGCGGCCGCGGGCAGTGTCCTCCCGCCTTTGAGGCAGGCGAGCCCACCGGGAGAAGGCGAGGCAGGGAAGTGCCCAAGTGTCTGTGTGTGTTTGTGGAGGGGGGCTGTGGGCAGGATACGAGTGCGCGCGTGCTCGCCGACTGGCAAGGCAGATGGAAGCCGGGGGTCAACGCACGGGCACGGAGCCCCCCTCCCGGTCCCCCTCTCCGCCTCTCCGAGGGCAAACAGGCACGCACCAACCGACGCAGAAACCTTGAGCTTTCTGCTTAGTCCCCCAACCCCTAGTCTTGTCACTTCTTCCCAGAAGCCTGGACTAGCAGATACATCTTCCTGGCCACCCGACTCCCTTCCCCTATCACTCACTGTCGCCTTGAACCCAAAATGCAGCAGGCGGTCCCTGCTCGGAGCCATTTTCCTCTTTCTGGATGTCTCTTGGTTGGGGTAGTGCTGCCGCCGCCGCCGCCGCCGCTGCTGCTGCCGTGGCTGCCGTGGCTGCTGCCGCCGCCGCCGCCGCCGCCTCCCCCGCCCCGTTGGATTGCATTACCGGGTGCTGCAGGGAGGCCTAGGAGGCCACTGCAGGGTGGGTGTCTCCCTGTGCATGGCTGGGAAGGCGGGGGCTAATTATGCCTGAGGGACTGGCTGAGCACCCTACTCTGCTCTAGGGGTGGCGGCTAGGCCACACCTTGGGCCTCCGGGTTAGGGGGTGCAGTGCCAAAGCCAGCAATCACATTTCTTCTGCTGGGGGAGGGGCGCGAGTCAGGGGATGGGGGTGGGAGAGGCAGAAGGGCCTTTGGCTTCCCCGCCCCCTCCGCCGCCTCTGGCACCCAATGGGCTGTAGTATCTGCCTGCCCTCCAATCAGAGCGCTCTATGGTGAGAGCCTGAGCCTGACGCCACTTTGGCGGGAGAAACAAGCATGTACGAGGGAGTAGGCGGGGGCATTTGACCAGTGGAAACTAATACTTTGTTGGGATTTGGACTCCTTGGATGGAATCTGGTCTGTCACCATACTATTATACTTTAACAACTCTAGCCTTCAAGGTCCCAAATTTATGAGCGAATTTCCACAACTTAATGAGAATTGTCCCTTCAACGAGACACTATGTTTCAAACATGAAATACTAGAAACCCTTATAAATTCTCTGTCCTGGAAGAAGCAGCAGTACTGCTTCTAATTGTATGCTCCCAAAGCAGTTGAGTGTTTGACTTCACACCCCTTTTAATTACTAGTTTTAGTAACTGGAGTGTTATGAATCCGATTAAGAAATGACCATTAGAGCCAGGTGTTCTCTCTCAACTGTAATACTACTCAGAAGGCTGGGATCTGAGGATCGCGGTTCAAAGCCAATCCACGCAAAGAAATTCATGAGACTTTTTAATGAACTTCCAAAAAGCCAAAAGTGGAGCTATAGTTCAAGTAGTTGAGTGCTAGCCTGGCACAAAAAAGCAGAGGCAGAGCCAAAGACCAGCACAAGACCAAAAAAAAAAAAAAAGCCCACTTACAAGCGCTCCAGACCTGTAATAGGCATTTTTAGCTGGCCTGCTGCCCAAAAGCAGCAAGTGCAGTAGACCTGTAAAAACAGGTGTTTTAGCTGGCTTATTACTTTGAAAACTTATCTTTTATATCCTATGAAAAATCTTCCTAAGCATGGAGTTTAGTTTCAGAAAATTTACTTCTTGCCAGGCCTCATGCCTGTAATCCTAGCTACTCAGGAGGCTGAGATATGAGGATCAAGTTCCAAAGCCACCTCAGGCAGAAAAGTCCATGAGAATCTGTCTCCAATGAAGTGGAAAAAAAAAAAAAAAAAAAGCTAGTTGTGGAGCTGCTGCTCAAGTGGTAGCATGCTAGCTTTGAGCAAAAATGCTCAGGAACAGCACCCAGGCTTTGAGTTCAAGCCCCAGGACCTGCAAAGCAAGAGGAAGGAAAGGAAAGGAAGGAAGGCAGGAAGGCAGAAAGGCAGAAAGGAAGGAAGGAAAGAAGGAAGGAAAGGCAGGCAGGGAGATGAAGTTCAAAAGGGAGAGGGAGAGAGGGAGACAAAAAAGAAAACTCATTTCTCAATTCCATATTATATTACTATATTCTCTGATCCCAAGTACTCTCTCTAGCCTTCAAATTTAGTCTTACCTAAAGTAAGTACACAAGGTATAAAAATTGGCACACTAAGTCAAATGTAATGAAAACAATCTTCACAGGTCTTTTGTAGACTCATTTAGTGTGATACTAAGGGGAGTTAATTTAAAAAAAAAACTTTGATTTCTGAAAAGCTGAACAAATGAAAAGTATTCACAGGTCAAAATTTCATCACACATAGTAGCCATATTAATTTTATCAAAGAAATTTATTTGCATGTAAATAAACACTTTTTAATGTTTCAGGAAAAAATTCCCACAGATTTTGTCTACTTTCAAAAAATGAAAACAGAAAACCCAAAATATTTACAGAACTGCCGTACACACAATCAAATTTGATTCCTTTTTAGAAAAGACCCTCCCCTCTGCTCCTGATGTGCATTTTAAACGCAGAATTTAAAGCTCACCATTTAGTTGAGCATTAATTTCTAAACTAGCTTCTGAGATACGAAACACCTGCTGCTCCTCCAAAACAAACTCAAAGATAGAAACACGGAGCAGAGATAGAAATGAAAGGGGGAAAATAAGATTGCCAAGGGATTATGAATGTTTCCTAAACTGACATCTGCTGTGATTCAAGTGTGTGGATACTGTATGAATCACTGGCTCCCTGAAAGGGTTCTTCAGAAAGTTCATGATATGGCTGCACTAGATTTTCAGACCTTGGCCTGGAGAAGGAAAATCCTTTTCAAGAGTCATCAACCTCTTTTTTTTTTTGGCAACAATTTTATCCAGTTTCAGCCCTTCCCACCCTGAAAACACTGTTTTAAGACACACTGAATTTGAATCTGAAATCTTCATATACATCAGAACAGATTTTGACGAAGAATCCCCAATATGAAGCCAAAAGACAGAATAATCAGGTCAAACTAATATATAAGACACCAGCAGCAAAAGATAGGTAGAAGTTGACTTCATATCCTTGTTGTCTTTTGAAACAGGAGAGTACACCTAGATAGGAGGGAGGTTCCCAGGCTTGGTTTATTCTGCCTCTTCTCCTCCACCCTGTGGAGAAATGCAGTGCTCCCTGGTTCTCAGGCAGGGTGAAACAGTTTAGCCCCAGCTCCCTGTTAAGCAAATGCAGATGTTGGGTCAGTGTGTGGGGTGTGCCCATCAACATTTCAGGGGCTTATCCTTCATCCAGATCCTATCTTGGGATTCTCTGATCTGGTATGAAGACAGAAAGAAGACAGAAAGCTTCCCAGTTTACTCATTCTGGTATTTGTTGGCTCTGCTTGGAGGAGCTGAACCCCTGATACTATGCAGTATGTTTTCTACAAGCTTTTCCCCACCCAGAACTTAAAAACCATGTAACTTTTTAGTTTTCCTGCAGAAACAAATGGGACAGGATTCAAAACTAGATACTTGTGAGAAATCCAACTCAGTTATGTTCTGAGACTGCTACTGTATAAGCATCACAAGATAAAGCACCTTGCCCATGTCCTCCTTAGTGTCACCCAAGATATTTGACTGATACAGTAACTGATAACATGTTCCACTTTGCAACATTTCATTTCCGACTTATTACCTTGGGACATAAAAGTAGCAGAGCTGATGACCAAGAAAGGAACACTGGAGGAAATGAGACAGTTGGGAAAGAAAGCCAAAGTGGATTTTCCAATTCTATGCTAACTCCAACCTGTAGAAATGGTTGAATATAATCTTCTTCCACATCTGATGAAGTCATTCCACTTATGACACACACACACACACATGAATCATCTGGCTTTTTTTTGTTTGTTTCTAATCCGGAAGAGTTGTGCTGGGGATTATGCCCCACCCCGCAGATAGAGATCCTGAATGGAATCATCAGGAATGGCACAGTGCAGGTGTCAAAATCAAAGTAAGGCCGCAGAATTTTGAGAGGACCCTCCAAATACTGAGAACTTCTGTTGTACTCAAATGGTCTCCTGGATTTCTATATTTATGAGAAGGGCTTCTTATTGATGTCCCCCAGAATCCAGAGTCAGACCTGTTTTCCAAAAAGGTCCAATTGTATTGCTACACAGTAGCAAGGGTTTATCTTCATGCTCACAAGCATTCCAGGCCCCCATTATTTAAGTGAGCTTGAAATCATTTTAAGTGAACTATGGCTGCAAATTCTTTTTACTGTTTTATCTCAGGGAGCACTACAGTGAAGTATTAAAGTCTGAACTCCTCCTTGTGGTGCAGAGAGACAAAGAGCCCAGCTCTTAGGAATGGCATCAGTTCTCCTGCAAATAAATGCTGAGATGCAGACTTTTGGCACATTGTGGAATAGGAGAACTATTAATTCTGTAAAGGTTTTCATGCCACTGGTTCAGGAAGGCTGTCCCACATTACACCTTACTATATCTGAATACATGTTTAAATCCCAAAGACACCCTACCTTTTTTAAAAGGAAAAGGATTATAAATCAATCACCTCCACAGGGAGGTAACTCCTAGTATTTATTCCTATGATGTATGAACTCTATGAAAAACTTCCTAAAATAATTTTTGGTTTCTCTATGTAACTCCAAAGGTGGGCTCTGACTACTATTTGGGCTTAATGCTGTAGTATCAAGCCCAAGCAATAAGCTCTCTAATCACCAATAAACCTTGCTTCCCATCATCCTGAACCCTAAGCCTCATAGATTTAGAAACACTGCATAAAAACATAAAAGGGTTAAAATATTACAAATAAATAGTTAAAATCATCATCTCTCCCTCAATCACTTCTGACACCAGACATTGCTTGTGTCCAACATGACAAATGTCTTTCAGTGTCCATGCCTCAAATGGACAACTACCCAAAGGTGAACCACCTTCATGCAAATGCATCAAGGAATGTATTGCTTTTTCATTTTCTGCCCAGCCCTTAAATGCATGCACTAAAATGTGTTCAAAACATGGCCTAATAAGGGCCTAAAAGAGGGAGAAAAATGAGTATTTCCCACTAAACTGTTTTCCCACCCTTCCCTCTCCCTGTCCCTTTCCTAAGCAAGTATTTTTAACATGTTCTTCCTGGCAGAGGAATAGAAATTATTGGTATTATCAAACCATGGGATCTCTTTAATAGGGTCTGAATATACCTTTCTAAAATCACTTGGCTTAGTATCAAAGCTATGCCTTTTTCCACCCAAACATAAATCAGATCTGTCTGAGTCACCCCTTTGTGTTGGTTTACATATAAACGTTAGTTCCTCCCTGGCCATATCTATTTAGAAAATAAGGTTCCTAACTGCCAATCAGAGCCACATCCATAAGATCATCATCTTCCTCCCCAATCATAAATTCAGGGCTTAGCCTTGAAGGCCTGTCTGCAGACAGAATTGTGTTACTTGTCAAAGACAAGGATTGGTCTGAAGAGATCGGTGATTTAGACCAACTCTCTGACTTGATGCTATGAGACTTTTTCTTGTCTCGGTCTTTGTCCCGGTCTCTATCTTTGTCTTTAACTTTCTTCTTTTCCTTTTTGTGCTTCTTATGCTTCTCTGTGCTGTATTCTGGAAGTGGTCGGATGCCATCATCTGAACTGGGACTGTTCTGGTAAGATTTCTCTGCTATAGAGGACCCTGACTCACTTTCACTGTCCAGATTCTGGGGGGTATATGCTGGCGACTTACTATGGCTGGGAGAGCCACGTTCATGTTTTGGAGTGGAACCACTTATCATTGGAGAGCCATAGTTTTTGGAAGAGGCCATCTGTGGCCTTAGCCCTTCTCCAGTACTTTCCCCAGGTTTCTGCAAAGTCACTTTGGCTTTTATGCTGGGGGAGCCACCATCATGCTTGCTGATGATAATTTTTGCCACACCTGTGCTCCCTACATTTTTTGACTCTGAAGTCTTCTTAGAAGAATCTACTGACCCCCCAGAGGTGGAAACCTTTGATTTGTCTTTATCACTTTTCTCACGCTTGCCCTGGAACTCTCCTCCTGACATGTTATGTTTGGAGGACATGGGATGGCTCGAAGAATTTGTGCTCATTCCCATTTGACCATCCATTGGATCTTCACCCCCTGGACCACTGGTGACAACCCCGTGCTTCAGCTTATCTATGACAGCTGTCAAGGATGGCTTCTTGTTTCTGCTGGGAGACTTCCCTTTAGAACTTCCATGCTGGTTCTGAGAAGATGACATGGAAGAGCCACTTGAGGAAAATGAAGAGGAAGATGTTGTACAAGTATTAGATGATGGGGGAGTTTTCTGGGACAGTGAGGCTGAGGATCCTAACCCTGAAGATGACTTCATGCCAGAGCTTGAACTAGTTCCTGACATGTGAGAACCACCAGAACCTGAACTGATAGGGGACTTGGCTTTGGAGGATGGGGGAGTGCCAGGAACAGGCTTCATTGGAGAGGCAAGTTTATCAGAACCTCCAGGAGGCCTTGAATGAGAAGGGGATATGTTTGGTTTACTTAAAGAAGGATTCATAAGTGATGATGGCTTGCCTTGAGGTTTCATCTTGCTGCTGCTAGAGCCACTACTCAGTCCATGTTTGGTAATAGGAGAGGAGCCTGGCTTCCCCCCAGACTGGGATGAATTTTTGGACTGACTAGATCCAGAAGACCCTTGGCTAGAATACATACTGCTGCTTAACTTAGAACTTGATGAACCTTCTGACTTACTGCTTTTCATCTTGCCTGAAGTGGAAGCAGATGAAGAGGAGGAAGAATGGCTATGGTGGCTTTTGCTGCCTGAGGAAGACACAGAACCACTGCTGGCATACTGACTGTGAGAAGAGGGCTTGCCCACCATTACTGTTCCCTTAGGAATCTGAATAGTGATTTTGGGAATGGGTGGTGTGGCAACACCTGGGGGAGTCTGAGATCTTCCTGAACTGCCTGGAGATTTGGACCCACCAGTACTGGTAGGTGGAGTAAAAGGTCGATTAGAAGAACTGTGAGATGGAGACTTTCCCTCAGTGTCTGCCTTCTTCCGCTTTGGAGGCTTATCTTTGCTTTTCCCATCATTAGAAGGGGTCCGGCTGCGTTTTCCTGGTTTACTGTCTGGGCCTGACAGACTACTATTACTGGTGCCATTGCCTTCCTTGACTCTCTTTTGAGCCTTTTCTTTCCCTAAGTCCCCAGTGGCTAATAAAGGACTCTGGCTACCACTGTGATGCTCCATAAGATCTGCAGGACCCAAAGCCTTACCAGCTACTGATATAATACTGAAATCAACTGTGTCAGCCTGGCTATTGCCTTTAAATTTTGTCTCCCCATTATCACCTCCCAGCATTGGCACTCCTAAAGTATTCAGTGCCTGAGATGCAAATCCTTTGAAATCATCATTATCCCCACTTTGGCTGCTTTCATCAAAATATTCTTCTCCAAAACCACTTTGGCTCTGGCTGTTCAATAAATCAGGATTGAAATCTACTCCATCAGGAAAGAAATGATTGGTAGGAGAATCACTACTGGGGCTTCCAGCAGCATCTGCAATAAGGTCAGCTGGATCAGTGTATGGATTTTCATTATTATTAGTTTGAAAGACATCAGAGTCAAAGAGTGCACTCTGAGAATGCCCAGAACTTGAAGAATCTCGAACAGGGGTACCAATGGGTGGGCAATCATCACTAGTGCTGGGAAGCTTAGAAGCCTCTTCTGCAATGTCTGAAAGAATATCAGTTACATCTGGGCCAATGCTGTCTGAACTGGATAGTCGGACCATCCTCTGAATACTGGGTTGGGGGTGAGGTACTGGTTGTGGGTAAGTTGTTGGGGGAGTGCTACACTGGCTTGGAGCTGGAGTGATGTGTGGCGTATCCAGCGTGTCAGCTGTCATGTTGACATCAAAGATTGGGTTCTGTGAATCGACATCCATTGAAAACAGCTCTCTCTGAAAATCATCTTCCGTCTGGTGCTTGGGTTTGTCAGGTGGTAATCTTGATGACTTCTTTTTCTTGGTCTTGTTGCTCCCCGGGCACATTTCCATCCGGGGTGAGCCGGAAGAGGAGTTCTGCCTTTCTAAAGGGCTGCTTCCATAAAGGGTTGAGAAATCCTGGGCAGGATTATCTTTAAGAAGGTTCATGAGCATCGGGTGGTTCTTGGTGTTGCCGGCCATCGAAGAGACAGGTGGCGGCGTGTGATGAGGAGGGGTCGGACTCGAGCCAATGGTAGACCCCCCGTTCCCTGTGATTTGCAACAAACTGGTAAGAATTGGGTTCTGAGACACCTTGCTGAAGTCCTCCCCATGGCCCACCGACTCATGCCGATCTTTGATGCTCATGCTCATATTAAACAAGGTGGTAATGGGACCCCCCGGAAAGGTGTTGGTTGGTGTAGTGGTACCACTCATTGGGTTGTTGCCTGTGGTCATGCCATACCCTGGGCTGCTAGCCGGGGGCAGGTTCTTTTTCACCATGTCTTCAACTGTCTCTGCAATGAGGGACAGAGCTGGGGTGTCAGCCTGAATGGTTTCAGCCTTCCTCCGAATAGCCCTCATCGTCACAGGGATGGACATACACCTGTAAGATAAGATGGAAAAAGCAAAGTTAACATTGCCCTACCTGCTGGAAAAAAATCAGTTTTTCTGAGGTTGGAGCCAGATAGGTACTTTAATCATTTGAGCCATATTCCCATCCCAAAGCCAATAAATTTATGAAATTTATTTACAAAAATGGGGTTAGAACTCAGGGTTTCCTGCTCTCCCTTGGCCTTTTTGTTCAAAGCTTATACTCTACCATTTGAGCAACACTTCTACTTCCCAAAACCAATTGTTTCATTAAGGAAAACAAGCTCAAATTTTGGCTTAGATTTAGGTAAGTCAATATTAGTTTGTACTAAGTAGTTTTTCAGGTTAAGGCAAATATTCTGTAATACAAGAATAGTTTTGGGCAGATTTATTTAAAAAGAATCTGACTGGTAGGTAGTTGCTGATTCTTATGAAACATAAACCATAAACAAACCACATTTATCTCCCAGATAAATATGTATCAGTAAACTTTCCTTTTTTTTCTTTTTCCTTATTTTTCTGTTTTTTTTTTTGGTGGTACTGATAGTTGAGCCAGGATTTCACATTTGCTAGCCAGGTACTCTATCACTGGAGCTATACTCCTAGCCTTTTTTAGCTTGTTGTTTTTCAGGTAAGGCCTCTTTATTTTTCTTTTTTTTGTCCTGGAAGGGCCTTAGACTGTAATCTCCTACCTGGGACCTCCCATGAAGCTGAGGTGAAAGGTGCTCATCACCAAGCAAAATTCTGGACTGAAAAGATCCTAGTCTTAAACACAACCCTTTTGATCTCCATTTCTGGAGTAGCTGGGGTTAGACACATAAGCCCCTAGCAAACTTTTTCTTATCAAGTCAGACAGTAATATTGGCAGCATTATTAATCATAGAAGTTTTGTTGAATTACTATGCCATCTTAGCTTGAAAGCTGTCACAGCAGTGTTCCAATAAAACTTACAAAATTAGGACAACAGCTACTGAATTAGAAAAACATTATCAATATTATTAAAGTGTCTAATGCATCTCCTCATACACTGACATTTAACATGGTTGTTAAAATGTGGCAAATGAGGGCTGGAATTGTGGCTTAATGGTAGAGTGCTTGCCTAGCATGCATGAAGCCCCGGGTTTAATTCTTCAGTACCACATGAACAGAAAAAGCCAGATGTGATGCTGTGGCTCAAGTGGTAGAGTGCAAGCCTTGAGCAAAAGAAGCTCAGGGACATTGCCTAGGCACTGAGTCCAAGCCCCAGGACTTGCCAAAAAAAAAAAAAAAAAAAGTAGCAAATAACATCAGGTGAAGAAAAGGAAACAAACAGTATTATTTCCTTTCTGTCACCTTGAAGTAACACCCATACAAGGCCGGAAGTTACCTACCTTGTTTCTTAGTACTTTTATTATACTTAAAAAAAAATAAAAAGCTCAGTTTATTTTTTAAATCAAAAGCAGAGAAAAGTGAATTCAAAGCAATGACCAATTTCTTTTCTCCTTTATTTGTAATTCATTCTAGTACTAAAAGCAACGTATTTATAGATAGATATATTAATGATACTCTGATGGACAAGGGCCAGTGCTACCTTTGAACAACTTTGGCAATGAAGTCATCTGTGCAGATGAGTGCATCTGACAGTCCCTTGTAGAGTTTACAGCTGACATGTGTTGAGTCCTGCACATCCATTACCACTGCAAGACAAAATATTGAGGAAACAGGTGTGATATACTCAGTTTCTGACCTTCGAAGTGATACAAGGATGAAACTGCTCCCAAAAGGATTTGTACCCAAACAACTCACCACACACCAGGGAATCATTCACAGGATGCTGAAAAGATACACTGAAACGGGATTCTGAGAGGGGACATACTTCAAACTGAAGAAGCCCAGGACAATCTAAAAGGTACAAAAAGATCATAAAATGAACAAAATATATGACATAGGACAAGTGAATAATAAACTTTTTTTCCCTTCTTGGAAACTAAGTAGCCCACAAATAGGAGAAATCAGATTCCAATAAATTGCCATTTATTATACATTTCTCCAGAACAAAAAAGTAATGGAATTTTCAATTTTTTTTTTTTGTCGGTCTTGGAACTTGAACTGGCCTGGGCACCTGTCCCTTAGCTCTTCAGCTCAAGGCTAGCACTCTACTACTTGAGCCACAGCACCCACTTCCGGTTTTTCTGCTTATGTGGTGCTGAGGAATTTGAACCCAGGGCCTCATGCATGTGAAGCAAGCACTCTACCACTGAGCCACATTCCCAGGCTGAACTTTCAATTTTCTTTTCTTTTTTTTTGTCGGCCGTGGGGCTTGAACTCTGGGCCTGGGCGCTGTCCCTCAGCTCTTCAGCTCAAGGCGAGCGCTCTACCACTTGAGCTACAGCGCCACTTCCGGTTTTCTGGTGGTTTATTGGAGATAGGAGTCTCTCCTGCCCGGGCTGGCTTTGAACCGCGATCCTCAGATCTCAGCCTCCTGAGTAGCTAGGATTACAGGCGTGAGCCACCAGCGCCCGGCTGAACTTTCAATTTTCTAAGAAAAGGATATCTGATACAGCAACCAGATGGGTACTCCTAGCAATTCAGGAGTCTGAGATCTGAGAATCCCAGTATGAAAACAGTCTAGGCAAAAAAAAAGTCCCTGACTCTCTCATCTCCAATTAACAAGCCAGAAGTGGCCTGGGGCCAGTGGCTTATGCCTGTAATCCTAGCTACTCAGGAGGCTGAAATTTGAGGATCAAGGTTCCAAGCCAAACTAGCCAGGCAGGTCCATCAGACTCTTATCTCCAGTTAACTAGCAAAAAGTACTCTGAAAACATAAGCAGTATTATTTTATTTTGTTTTGAGATAGGGTCTTGCTCAGCTTGGCTTGGGATTATAGGTATGTGCTACTACAACTGGCTCTTAAAAAAAATTTTCATTCTATTTGATAAGCAGCCATTCAGAACTACTACCATAAACACTGTTTTCTATCAGTGTTTACAGCTGTTGGCTATACAGTCCAAAGTTATTCAAAGTAGCACTGGCCGCCAGGCGCTGGTGGCTCACGCCTGTAATCCTAGCTACTCAGGAGGCTGAGATCTGAGGATCGCAGTTCAAAGCCAGCCCGGGCAGGAGAGACCGTGAGACTCCTATCTCCAATAAAACACCAGAAAACCGGAAGTGGCGCTGTAGCTCAAGTGGTAGAGCGCTCGCCTTGAGCTGAAGAGCTGAGGGACAGCGCCCAGGCCCAGAGTTCAAGCCCCACGACCGACAAAAAAAAAAAAAAAAAAGTAGCACTGGCCCTTTTCTAGTAGAGTGCCATTAAGATAGTTGGTAAGCAGACACATGTCAAGGCTATATAATTCAAGATGATGTATTTAAACACATACATTTAACTATCATTATAGGTTGTTTATTGTTATTTGTAGTCCTTAGCATTAAATCCAGGACTTTGCACTTACTAGCCAAGCACACTATTGCTAAGCTAAACTTTAGTCCTGGTTTTATTTTCATTTATTTAATTGTTTTTGAGACATACTCTTGCTGCATACCCCAGTGAATCTGCTATATGCTCAGGCTGGCCAGGAACTTCTGAACTCAGGCCTTCACGTTTGCTAGGTAATTGCTACACTGCTTAAGCCACACTTCTAGGCCATTTGCTCTGGTTATTTTTGAGATTGAGTCCTGATTTTTGCCAAGCCTCCTAGTCCTTGATTTTAGCCTTTACATTTTAACTAGGATGACAGGTATATGCCACACATATACCCTGTTCTGTCAAGATGGAGTCTTGTGAACGTTTTCCCTCAGATTAGCCTGAAATTAAAATAATCTTGATCTTAGCCTCCCACAAAGCTGGGATAATAACAGGAGCACCTCAACATGCCCACTAAGTGGTTCAGGGATCAGAGACTCCTAAACTTTCTGCCCTACTTTGTCTGGAACTGGGTGAACCACTGTCACCTGGCCTGGAACTCAATCCTCCTACCTCAGCATTCCCAAGTATTAGGATTATAGATATGCACAATGATGACTTGTGCATTACCACTGAGCTAGAACTCAACCTCCAATCTTTGTTTTCTTTTCATGTGTTTAATTAATTAGTCAGTCTTGGGGCTTGAACTCAAGGCCTGGGCACTGTCCCTGAGCCTCATTGTGCTCAAGGCTAGCACTCTACCACTGAGATACAGCACCACTTCCACCTTTTTCTGAATTGTTTACTGGAGACAAGGAATCTCACGATCTGGGGGCTGATGGCTCACACCTATAATCCTAGCTATTTAGGAGGAGGCTGAGATATGAGGATGAACTTCAAAGCCAGCCAAGGGCAGGAAAGTCAGTGAGAACCAAATGGTAGAGCACTAGCCTTGAGCACAAAGAGGCTCAGGGATAGTGCCCAGAGTTCAAGCCCAGGACTGGCAAAATAATAAAAATAAAAAAAGAGTCTCATAGACTAGCTTTGAACCCCCAAACCTCAGATTTCAGCCTACTGAGTAGCCAGGACTACAGGCATGAGCCATTGATGCCCAACTTTAAACTTTGGTTTTTTAACCATATATATATTTTATTTATTTATTTTTTGGGGGGGTGGAGGGGGAGGTCCGGTCATGGGGCCTGAACTCTGGGCCTGAGCACTGTCCCTCAGCTCTTCAGCTCAAGGCTAGCACTCTACCACTTGAGCCACAGCACCACTTCTGGTTTTTTTCTTTTTGCTTATGTGGTGCTGAGGAATGGAACCCAGGGCCTCATGCATGCAAGGCAAGCGCTCTACCACTGAGCGCTTCATGGGGCTTCAACTCTGGGCTTGGGTGCTGTCCCTGTGCTCTTCAGCTCAAGGTGAGTGCTCTACCACTTGAGCCACAGCACCACTTCTGGTTTTCTGGTGGTTAACTGTAAGAGTCTCATGGACTTGGGGGCTGGGAAGGTGGCTCAGTGGTAGAGCGCTTGCCTTGCATGTATGAGGCCCTGGGTTCGATTCCTCAGCACCACGTAAGCAAAAAAAAGAAAAAAGCTAGAAGTGGAGCTGTGGCTCCAGTGGTAGAGCGCTAGCCTTGAGCTGAAGAGCTGAGGGACAGTGCCCAGGCCCAGAGTTCAGGCCCCACAACCAGACCCAAAAAAAAAAAAAAAAAAAAGAGTCTCATAGACTTTCCTGCCTGGGCTGGCTTTGAACCACGATCCTCACATCTTATTCTCCGGAGTAGCTAGTATTACAGGCATGAGCCACTGGTGCCCAGCTGAACCATATATTCTTAAAGTCCAGATAGAAGGATCACATACTTTCATGAGGGGAGGGGGAATCACACATCTCTATAGAGTTAGTTCTATGACTACTTGGTGAAAACCAATTTTCAAACTCTGAGCTATTTAGAGAATTCTTGTAGGATTCAAACACATGTAGTACAAGAACTACATTTGCTTGATCTATGTTATTATTTTCTCAAAAATTTCTCATTTCTTGGGGGCTGGGAAGGTGGCTCAGTGGTAGAGCAATTGCCTTGCATGCATGAGGCCCTGGGTTTGATTCCTCAGCACCACATAAGCAAAAAGAAAAATGCCAGAAGTGGCTCTGTGGCTCAAGTGGTAGAGCACTGGCCTTGAGCTGAAGAGCTGAGGAACAGCGCCCAGGCCCAGAGTTCAAGGCCCCCCGCCCAAAAAAAAAAGTTCTTATTTCAAAATTCTTATTTCCAAAGCATTTCTTTCTAACATAAAATTTTCTCCTGGTTTACAATCTGTTTCTTCTTCCCTACCATTTTCATTGATATATAATTTAACATTGGAATGCTTTATGTCCAAGATAAAAAATTAACTGTGGCCAGGTGCTTGTGGCTCACATCTGTATTCCTAGCTTCTCAGTAGGCTCAGACTTGAGTATTGTTATTCAAAGCCAGCCTGTGCAGAAAGTCCATGAGACTCTTATCTCCAATTCACCACGAGAAAAGCAGAAGTGGTGCTACGGCTCAAAGTGGTAGAGCTTTAGCCTTGGGCAAAGAGATCAGGGATAGTGCCCAGGCCCTGAGTTCAAACCCTACAACTGACAAAAAAATTTAACTATCATTAGCTAGAATAGCTAAAATTTTCAGCAAACCTTCTAAATAACGAACTGACTAAAAAATTCTTTCAAGTTTCAGAATACTAAAGAAAAACAGAAGAGTATAAGGTCTTACTTTTTGTGCATGCCAATACTGGCCTTCAACTCAAATCCTGTGTATTCTCCCCCTTAGTGTTTTGGCTTAAGGCTGACACTCTACCACTTGAACCACAGCTCCACTTCTGATTGGAAGTAAGAGTCTCATGGACTTTCCTATCTAGCCTAGCTTCAACTATGATCCTTAAATTTCAAACTTACTAGCACCTGGCCTAGATCTCACTGTTTTGATGCTATAGGATATAGTTCTCCAAAGAGTAGAGGGAAACATATGCAAAGAACTAGACATTGTCCTAACAACCTAATATTTAGCCATCAAGAAATCTCACTTTATTTCCACTAACCAATTAATATCAAATTGAACACAAACTGGTGCTCCTATCAAAACCATTTGGATGGTTAAATTCCCAATTCCTTGCAATGGCAGTCTAACTCAGTTCATCTAGGTGTGGAAATCAAAACACCTGGAGTTTTCTTTCCACAAGAGTTTCAATAGCTACCAAGTTCCTGAAGTTTTTATTCTGATTTGTTTGCAGGACTTGATCTTAAATCCTTGGGCATTCTGGGCAAGAATTCTTTTTTTTTTTTGGGTCCGGTCGTGGGGCCTGAACTCTGGGCATGGGCGCTGTCCCTCAGCTCTTCAGCTCAAGGCTAGTGCTCTACCACTTGAGCCATAGCGCCACTTCCGTTTTTTTTCTTATGTGGTGCTGAGGAATCGAACCCAGGGCCTCAAGCATGCAAGGCAAGTGCTCTACCACTGAGCCACCTTCCCAGCCCCTGGGCAAGAATTCTTAACAAAATCCCTAGTCTTTTTTTTTTTAAACTAGTCTTGGGCCTTGAACTCAGGTCTTGGGCATTGTCCCTGAGTAATTTTGCTCAAGGCCAGTGCAATACCATTTGTGCTACTGCTCTACTTCTGGCTTTTTGGTGGTCTGGAGGTAAGAGTTTCACAGATTTCTTGCCTGGGCTGGCTTTGAACTGTGATAATCAGATCTCAGTCTTCTGAGTCGCTAGGATTATAGGCGTGAACCACTGGTGCCTGGCAGGCCCTTGCTTTTATGAGAGGGTACTCATGTTTCTGTTTCCTCAGTGCTGGGACTACACGTGGGCACTACCATAGTTGACTTGGTTCACCAAATTAAAGAACAACTAGAATAATCAGTGTCCATTTTCTAGTAAGAATTTAAAACAGAATAGGAGTACCTTCTTTTAAAATAGTTCTTTTGACACAGCTTCCAATTAGGGTATTATAGGCCACTTGATGTCTAATCATATTGAGGATAAGAGGAACTCGGCCAGGATGCTGAAAGGTGATTTTGCTAACCAGTGTTCCTTGTAGACTTCGTCCATCTGGAAGAGGAGCATCTTTGTTGAGAAAATAACAGTGTTGCTGACCTGGAAGAGCCTGGGCAAAAAAAGAACAAATAAATGAATGCTATTTATTTACTTATTGTACTGCAACACAGACTATCCTGAAAGAAAACCTACTCCTTTAAAGAGTACAGTGAGGCCAGGTGCTGATCACTCACTTCTATAATCCTACTATTCAGGAGACTGAGATCTGAGAATCACAGTTCAAAGCTAGTCCCAGCAGACAAGCAGGCAGGTAGACAAGTAGGCAGGCAGGCAGACAAAATCCTATCTCAATTTAACTACTTAAAAGTCAGAATTGGAGCTGTGGCTCTAGTAGTAGAATGTCAGCCTCAAGTGAATAAGGGAAAGTGCCCAGGCCTTGTGTCCAAGCCCCAGTACTGGTACCACAAGAAAACAAAAGAAAGCAAAAGAAAAAAGCACAGTAACATCTTGGGATGTAATAAAATTTCAGAATTCTTTGACTACTAGATATTATAAATGCTAATCAGTTATTCATTTGGATGATAAGATTCCTTTTTAGTACATGTTCTATGCTGGTCAGTTCCTAACATGGTGAGGTTATAAGAAGATAGATTCAGCCAGGCGCTGGTGGCTCACGCCTGTAATCCTAGCTACTCAGGAGGCTGAGATCTGAGGATCACGGTTCAAAGCCAGCCCGGGCAGGAGAGACCGTGAGACTCCTATCTCCAATAAACCACCAGAAAACCGGAAGTGGCGCTGTAGCTCAAGTGGTAGAGCACTCGCCTTGAGCTGAAGAGCTGAGGGACAGCGCCCAGGCCCAGAGTTCAAGCCCCACGACTGACCAAAAAAAAAAAAAGAAGATAGATTCTCACAGACTTGTCCGTCCATGCTGGCTTCTAGCCACAATACTCAAATTTCATCTACCTGAGTAGCTAGGATTATAATCATGAGCCACCAGGTGCCTGTCTTAACTGTTGGTTTTGTTTTTTGGTAGGTCCTGGGGCTTGAACTAATGGCCTGGGTGCTGTCCCTAAGCTATTTTGCTAAAGGCTAACGTTATACCACCTTAAGCCACAGTGCTACTTCCAGTTTTCTGGTGGTTAATTGGAGATTAGAGTCTCATGGATTTTCTTCCCTGGGCTGGCTTTGAACTGTGTTCTTCAGATCTCAGCCTCCTGAGTAGTTAGAATTACAGGTGAGAGCCACCAGTGCCAGGCAACTCTTGTTTTTTTTAAGACAATCTCACTATGTAGCTCAGGATAGCCTCAAACTTGCAATCTTCCTGCCTCCGCCTCTTTTCTGTTTAATGTGTTTCACCACACCCAATTCTTAACAGATATTTTAAAGAATATATGTATGTATATACATAAATATATATCTATTCAGAATCTCTTTCCTTTTTCTTCAGAAATTTTCATGTTTTTACTAATGTCTTCCCAGTCCAAAAGATGTTATCAGACATCAATAATGCTATAAAGGGAAATTTTCATCTTAAGCCCACATATAACCTACAACAGTCTAATTACAAAGGGCCTACTTACAGCATAAAACCGCATATTGTGATTCAAAGGTATGGGATCTGGATCCTTCGACAACTCAAATTGGGTAATCAGTTCATAGAGGGGTACGTAAGTTGGTTGAGTTTCAAACAATGGAATTCCTGGAAATACAAGGAATAAATGTAATGATCACATTAAGATTTTTAAAAATTGACAAATTGCAGCTTGATTTTCCTTCCCTAATTTTTTACGTTTATTCACCCATATATTCAAACAGTATTTACTAAGCATCTGCTAACACTATACCATCTATACCCATTAGTTTTTTCTTTCTCTTTCTCTTGTTTGTCCTGCAACTTAGTGCCTTCCCTTTGCTAGGCAGGCATTCTACTACTTAAAAGCCAGATGGCCAAGCCTCCTATCAATATTTTTTTGAAGGCTGCAAGATTATAAATTCTGCCGGGCGCTGGTGGCTCACGCCTGTAATCCTAGCTACTCAGGAGGCTGAGATCTGAGGATCGCGGTTCAAAGCCAGCCCGGGCAGGAAAGACCGTGAGACTCCTATCTCCAATAAACCACCAGAAAACCGGAAGTGGCGCTGTAGCTCAAGTGGTAGAGCGCTCGCCTTGAGCTGAAGAGCTGAGGGACAGCGCCCAGGCCCAGAGTTCAAGCCCCATGACCGACAAAAAAAAAAAAAAAAAAAAAGATTATAAATTCTACAGAACATGAAGTTTCTTGTACATATTTAAGGCAAGTAAGTATCTGATTCTGATGCTGAAATGTTTTGGGCTAGGAATGTAGCTTAGTGGTTGAGTGCTTGCCTAGCATGCATGAAGCCCTGGGTTTGATTCCTCAGTACCACATAAACTGCAAAATCTGGAAGTGGTACTATGGCTCAAGTGGTAGAGCGCTAGCCTTCAGCAAAAAGAACCTCAGAGACAATGCTCAGGCCCTGAGTTCAAGCTCCAGGACTGACCAAAAAAAACCCCAAAACACAACAATAAAAACTTACCTGTGCAATTCTGTAGCTTCTGAACAAATGCTCTAGATACTGGGATTGGTTGGGGAAATTTCAAGAAGAAACAGGCAGGAAGATCAACACTGTTGGCACTGGTGATTGAGGAGAAGGAAGGAGTCCTTCAAAAAAAGTGGAGAGGAGGGTTAGATTTTAAGTTGATATGAAAATAGGAATTTAAACATCTATTTGTAGACATGCATGAATCACACAGACACAGACAGAAACACCTCTCTATCTCTCTTTCTCTCTCCCTCTCTCTTAAAAGCTCATTCTTGGAAAGATAGATTAGGGATAGTAAAGCATGGTGAAGGGCAGCCAGGAATTTAGAAAACAACTGTATTTAGAAACACAAAAGCACTATTTTCTTTGTTTTAATCCTTGCACTCCTTCAGAAGCTACAGTATTAGCACAAGAAAAAAGAAAAGAACAAGAGCAGTTTTTTCCATCAAACCTTGCCTGCTGACCCAAACAATTAGTGTGCCTAAAAACTGAGGAAGAATATTATTTTTTTTAAAAAGTAAATAAAGAAAAGAAAAGAAAAACCTATATCCTGGAGAAGAAAATACTTGGAAAAATGGCTCCTCCAGGCACAAAGCACTTATCTCAAAGATAAACATTTGTGGCAGGATGAATTCTTTCCTAAAAGGGATGCCCAAACATGATAATCAAATATTCAAATAATAAAAACGTAATACCTTTATCAAAAAAATACCCCTAATGCCAAAGAACTCAATGTCTCTTCCTTTGAGAGCACCCATACTCTGTTAGAGTATGCCTCTGCGTTTCTAAAGCTCTGTCAAATTTTCTTAAAAAGAAAAAGAAAAGCTCACTTTCAATTTCTTTCCTACAATTGGAGGGGGGGGGGGGGGAGAGGGGGAGGGAGAGAGAGAGAGAGAAAGAGAGAGAGAGAGGAAGAGAGGGAGAGAGGGAGAGAGAGAGTGTATGTGTGTGTGTCCTGGGGCTTAAACTCAGGGAATGGGCACTATCAATGAGCTTTTGTGCTCAAAGCTAGAGTTTTACCACTTTGAGCCACAGCTCCACTTCTGGTTTTCTGGTAGTTTATTGGAGTTAAGAGTTGCATAGAGCCGGGCGCTGGTGGCTCACGCCTGTAATCCTAGCTACTCAGGAGGCTGAGATCTGAGAATCGAGGTTCAAAGCCAGCCCGGGCAGGAGAGACCGTGAGACTCCTATCTCCAATAAACCACCAGAAAACCGGAAGTGGCGCTGTAGCTCAAGTGGTAGAGCGCTCGCCTTGAGCTGAAGAGCTGAGGGACAGCGCCCAGGCCCAGAGTTCAAGCCCCATGACCGACAAAAAAAAAAAAAAAAAAAGAGTTGCACAGAGGGCTGGGAAGTTGGCTCAGTGGTAGAAGCGCTTGCCTTGCATGCCTGAGGCCCTGGGTTCGATTCCTCAGCACCACATAAGCAAAAGGAAAAAAGCCGGAAGTGGTGCTGTGGCTCAAGAGGTGGAGCACTAGCCTTGAGCTGAAGAGTTGAGGGACAGCGCCCAGGCCCAGAGTTCAGGCCACACGACCGGACCCAAAAAAAAAAAAGAAAAAAGAGTTGCATAGACTTTCCTGCCTAGGCTGGCTTTAAACTGGCATTCTCAGATCTCAGCTTCCTGAATCTCTAGGATTACAGGTGTGAAGCCAACAGCACCTTGCTCTCTGAGCATTTTTGCTCGAGGCTAGTACTCTACCATTTGAACCACAGCTCCACTTGTTTCTTTTTTTTTTTTTTTGGTGGTTAATTGGAGATAAGAGTCTCATGGCTTTATAGGCCCAGGCTGGCTTTGAACTGCAATTCTTAGATCTCAACTGCCTGAATAGTTAGAATTACAGGCATAAGCTACTAGTGCCTAGCTAATGCTGAAGTTTTAATGAGGCATTTATCCTGGCTCAACGTGCTTATTGGTAGGGCATATGCTCAGGGTTTGATTGGCACCCCCCCAAAAAAAAAACACCAACATTCTTATTCATGGTAAAGAATTTCTGCTATGAACAGACATCAGAAGAGGAACACTTAGCAGATACTGAACAAAAAAGAAGTCAATGGACAGAACAAGCAATTCTTTAGAAATTCAAGTGGGAAAAGAGCTAAGTAAAATATATGTTTCAGGGCATAAAGGTAGAAAAATTTTCTTTAGCCGGGCGTCGGTGGCTCACACCTGTAATCCTAGCTGCTAAGGAAGCTGAGATCTGAGGATCACAGTTCAAAGCCAGCCCAGGCAGGAAAGTCCGTGAGGCTCTTATCTCCAATAAACCACTAGAAAACCAGAAATGGTGCTGTGGCTCAAGTGGTAGAGCACTGGCCTTGAGCTGAAGAGCGTAGGGACAGTGCCCAGGGCAGAGTTCAAGCCCCACCACTGTCAAAAAAAAAAAGAAAGAAAAATTTTCTTTGATACCCACAAATTGTATTTAACTTACCATTTGTTATCAACTGGATGTGACCCCATAATTAATGGTGCAATTGGGAGTTTGTACATAGCAGAAGTCCCTTCAATTGTCACTGATGCATTCATCCCCAAAGACCGAGGAACTGGGAATAGGAAAGAAAATGCGAAAGCAACAGAAGTTTTAGGGATTAGAACCTTTAATGATAAAAAAAATACTTAAGTATGGTTCTTTTTTAGTACTAAGTTTCAACCAGAAATTATAGGCAGGCTGATTATTCAACGCATATAAATACTTTTAAAACACTGGGTAAAGCCTTTGGTTGTTTTACTGTTAAAGGCATACCATTATTCTCATGCAAAATGATAGGAGATGCAGTCTTATCATCCAGCAGGTCAGAAGGAGAGGCATAGTACTTCATGTTCATTAAGTGACCTATCAAAAACAAAGTTATTACTGTGTCTTAATTCATAAATTATAAAAAGCATTCACACTTCTATACAGACTTATACAAACAGTTTCACAGATATAAGGAGTCAAGTTGCAAAATAACTTATGAAATATCACAAAATATTACAGGATACTAGAAGCAACAGTTTACTTCATACAACTGAAAAAAATGGGGAAGGGTAGGAATGAACACTTTAGAAATTACAAATACACAAATAACTACTAATTTCTCTTTTCTTTTAGTTTCTATCTTTACACCCAGGGTGGCATTAAAAGTAATGACCCCGTCCCAATTAAAAAAGACATTTTTCTTAATTACCAAAATAGGATAACATACCACCACTCCGTGGAGTGAGATAGCCAACACTTCCATGAAGAATTTTATCCAAGGGACCAGCATTAGTTGCTTTCCTACAAGACAAATGATGTATGTTTGCTTGTGTTTGAGCCCTGAAGGTCTTAGTATACAGCTCTCATGACCTCTGTCCTATAATCAGGCATATAGCAAATAGATTATTTCCCAATACACATCAATATGTAATATGATAAATGAGAATTAGAACTCAACTATGTGTGGGGCTGGGAATGTGGCTTAGTGGTAGAGTGCTTGCCTACCAAGCATAAAGTCCCCAGGTTGATTCCTCAGTACCCCATAAACAGAAAAAGCCAGAAGTGGTGCTCTGGCTCAAGTGACAGAGTGCTAGCCTCGAGCAAAGAAGCTCAGGGATAGTGCCCAGTCCCTGAGTTCAAGCCTAGGACTGACAAAAAAAGAAGTGGCAAAAAAGTATGTGTGGTGACACATACTTATAATCTCAATACTTTTGGGAAGCTTGAGGCAAGGAGATCCTTAGTTCAAAGCCAACCTGAGCTACCAAATAAGAAAAAATTGTAAGTAGATTACTTTGTTTTGACAGTTCTGGGAATTAGAGCCAGGTTTTTATGCATAGTAAGTAAACATTTTATCGCTCAAACCACATCTTCAGCCCTAGACCACATGTCACATGGGAGTACAAATCAGAGAGGTTTCCAGATAATAGCTATGAAATACCACCTAACAGCTTAGTATAATAACAATCATAAGATAGCAAGCAATTATCTGAGAAGAGAAAACCAAGGTTCAAGATGTATTATATAAGCCTGGTACTGGTGGCGTATGCCTGTAATCTTAGCTACTTAGGAGGCTGAGATCTGTTCCAAACCAGCTCAGGCAGGGAGTGCGTAAGACTTTCTTCTCCAATTACTACTAAAAAGTCAAATGAAGCTATTGGTCAAGTAGCAGAATGCTAGCCTTGGGCCAAAAAGATCAGGGACAGAGCCTAATTCCTGAGTTCAAGCCCCAGGAATGGTGCGCACGCGCACGCGCGCGTGCGCACACACACGCGCGCGCACACACACGTATTATACATATACAATATAGGTACACACATGTGTAATATAAATGTATAATATAATATATGCCCAAAGCATAGATATGTAAATTAGGATACCCTGAGTGAAAAACCAAGAGGCATAGAGAATTGACTCTTTGGCCAATCTTACCAGTACATAATTGCCATTTTAGACAGATCTTGTTCTAAGGATTGGAGAGCCAAATACATTTTGGTCTTCAGTTTGCTAGAGAATAGATGAGGAGAAAATGAGTTAAATAGTAAAAAAAAATATACATGTATAACAAGCAAACATTGACATAGAAAGCCTTAAGGGAAAGTCTATATTGGAGGGAAAGTAAACATTAACATTTTTAAAATTTATTTTTCTAATTTTTTATTATATATATTTATTTTAAACATACTGTAAAGAGGGGTTACAGTTACTGAGTAAGGTAATAAGTACATTTCCTTTTGAGCATTGTACCTCCTACTTTGTTTTTCCCCTACCATCTCTTCCCTCCCCAACATAGAACATTTTAAAAGGTGAATATCCAAGCTTATTTTTATTTCCATTTAAGAGGTCATAAGGTTAATAAAACTTCAGTTATTCTAAAATTTTAAATTTCAAGTCAGTTCTACAACTGATTAACTCCTTTTAACTAAGAAATCAATATGTGGAAAAGATGTCAAGGATTATACTGTTTTTTGGCATTATAACCCATTAATGAAAATACTCCCCCCATTTAAAACAAAATACAAAAAAAGTTTTGAAAGACATAAAATCAGAAGCTACACTATAAATTACAATATGAGTAGAAATCAAGAATGGTGGGGCAGGGAAGGTGGCTCAGTGGTAGAACACTTGCCTTGCATGCCTGAGGCCCTGGTTCGATTCCTCAGCACTACATAAGCAAAAAGAAAAAAGCCAGAAGTGGCGCTGTGGCTCAAGTGGTAGAGTGCTAGCCTTGAGCTGAAGAACTGAGGGACAGCGCCCAGGCCCAGAGTTCAGGCCCCACGACCAGATCCAAACAAATAAAAAATAAAATTAAATAAATAAATAAAAAATAAAAAACATTAAAAAAAATACTCCTCATTTAAAACAAAATACAAAAAAAGTTTTGAAAGACATAAAATCAGAAGCTACATTATAAATTACAATATGAGTAGAAATCAAGAATGGCGGGGCAGGGAAGGTGGCTCAGTGGTAAAGCGCTTGCCTTGCATGCATGAGGCCCTGGGTTTGATTCCTCAGCACCACATAAACAAAAAGAAAAATGCCGGAAGTGGCGCTGTGGCTCAAGTGGTAGAGCACTAGCCTTGAGCTGAAGAGTTGAGGGACAGTGCCCAGGCCCAGAGTTCAGGCCCCACAACTGGACCCCCGCCCCCCTAAAAAAAAGAAATCAAGAATGGCTTATGGCAAAAAAGTAAACAAACTTCTAACTACAAAACAGCTTAAAACTTATCCTGACTTTTCAAAAGGCAGTAAGAGTAATAAAAAATACTTACTTATCTCCTGGAAGGTTATACAGATTAACAAGGCCCTTAAGATGCTTAGAAAATTCATCAAAATTTTTTTCCCTATGAGGCGTTCAGGAAAGGAGGAAAAAAGAGAATACAACATAGCATTACTACTCAATCATATGAAAAAAAGATGGCAAAAATTGTGGCTATATAAAATGATTTTAGTACTCTAATCCCCCCCCCCAAGTGTTTTGGAGTCAATCAAGAATAGCAAAATACAAAGAAATATTCTCCTTTCTCTTCTTGTCCTATTTTTCTAGAGAAGTTATTAAGAAGTATAAAAGCCACAGTCAGGAGCTAGTAGCTTATATCTATTATCCTAGCTAGTCAGGAGGGTGAAATCTAATGATTGAAGTTTAAAGCCATCCCAGGCAGCAAAGTTCGTAAGATTTTTCATGTACAATTAACCAGCAAAAAGGCAGAACTAGAAGTCACTCAAATGGTAGAGCACTTAGCTGTGAGTGAAGAAAGGCTAGCAAGAGCTTGAGGCCTTAGGTTCAAGTCCTAGTACCAGCACAAAATAGCTTAGAAATATTTATTAAGAATGATGAGAGGCTGGGCGCTGGTGGCTCATGCCTGTAATCCTAGCTACTCAGAAGGCTGAGATCTGAGGATCACGGTTCAAAGCCAGCCCGGCAGGAAAGTACGTGAGACTCTTACCTCCAATAAAAACCACTAGAAAACCGGAAGTGGCACTGTGGCTCAAGCGGTAGAACGCTGGCCTTGAGCTGAAGAGCACAACACCCAACCCCAGAGTTCAAGCCCCACGACCAACCAAAAAAAAAAAAAGAATGATGAGAGAGGGGCTGGAAGGTGGCTCAGTGGTAGAGTGCTTGCCTTGCATGCATGAGTCCCTGGGTTCAATTCCTCAGCACCACATAAGCAGAAAAAGCTGGAAGTGGTGTTGTGGCTCAAGTGGTAGTGCGCTTGCCTTGAGCTGAGAGTCAGTGCCCAGGCCCATAGATCAGGCCCCAAGACCAACCAAAAAAAGAAAAAAGAAGAATGATGAAAGAAGGCTGGGAATGTAGCTTAGTAGTAGAGTGCTTGCCTAGCATGCATGAAGCTCTGGGTTCTATTCCTCAGTACCACATAAACAGAAAAAGCTGGAAGTGGCACTGTGGCTCAAGTGGTATAGCGCTAGGCTAGAGCAAAAGAAGCTCAGGGATAGTGCACCTATGCCCTGAGTTCAAGCCCCAGGACAGAAAAAAAAAAAAAAAAAGAATAACAGTGACCAAGATGCATTGTACTCACAAATTGACATGTTCAAATGAAACCCCACTTTGTACAAATACTTAAACAAGCTGGTTCCAGTGGCTGAAACCTATAATCTTATCTACACAGGAGGTTGAGCAAGGTTTGAAGCTAGCCTAGGCAAGAAAGTCTGCAAGACTCTTATCTCCAATTAACTACAAAAAGCCAGAAGTGGAGGTATGGCTCAAGTGGTAAAGCTCATACCCAATTCAAAAGGAAGAGACTAATTAATGGGAAAAAGCAACCAACTGATAGGATACTGTCTTCAAGCTAACTACTTTTATCATAAGAATTGTAAGTATAAGCTGAGTGTCGGTGGCTCACACCTATAATCCTAGCTACTCAGGAGCCTGAGATCTGAGGATCGCAGTTCAAAGCCAGCCCGGGCAGGAAAAACCCATGAGACTCTGATCTCCAATACACCACCAGAAAACTGAAGTGGTGCTGTGGCTCAAGCGGTAGAGTGCTAGCTTTGAGCTGAAGAGCTAAGGGATAAGAGTCTAGGACCAGAGTTCAAGACTCATGACAGACAGAAAAAAAAAAAAAGAAAGAAAAAATCCTGTAAGTGTATGTACCTTAAATATAACAATAAAACTTTCTCAGCCAGGCAACAGTGACTCACACTTGTAATCCTAGCTACTTAAAGAGGCCAACACCCAAGGATTGTGGTTCAAAGCCATCCTGGGCAGGCAAGTCTGTAAGGTTCTTATCTCTAATTAACAATTAAAAAACCATTATTGGAGCTGTGGCTCAAATGGTAAAGTGCTAGCCTTGAAGAAAAAAAACTTCAGGGACTGTGCCAAGAAACTGAGTTCAAGCCTAGGATCACACTAAATAAAATTTTCTTACAATTGAAATAAGTTGTTTTCATGATGCAAACACAAATGTTTTCAAACCTTTCTAATTAAATTGGGTTCTAACTAGGTACCAGTGACTCACACCTATAATCCTAGCTACTCAGGAGGCTGAGATCTGAGGACTGCAGTTTGAAGCCAGCCTGGGCATGAAAGTCTGTGAGACTCTTATCTCCAATTAACCATAAAAATCTGGAAGAAGAGGTATTGCTCAAGTGGTAGAGCTTTAGCCTTGAACACAGAAGCTTGGAATAGCATGCAGGCCTAGAGTTCAAGTCCCAGAACTGGGAAAATAAATAAATAAATAAATAAAATGGACAGCTTGATTCTAGGGAATTTAAGACCAATCTGGGCAACACTGCTATAACCTATATAAAAAACAAAACAAAACAAGGCATGGAAATGCCTATAATCCCAGCATTCAGGAGAACAAAGGAGAATGATCTCAAATTGAAACCCAGTTTTACACACACACACACAAAAAATCCAAAACAAACCAATAACAACAAAAACAACAACAGAAAAAAGCAACCACCAAGATTCTGGCAGTGCCCAGAAATATGTTATTTACTCACCTTAACTGCTGTACAAGCTCTGGACAGCTCTGAAATGAAAGAAATTACATTAAAACATTAAACTATATTAATACCTTTCAAGACATCTAAAGACTTTGATTAATAGCACATGCTTCATAACAAAAAACATTGACTACAGAAATCCCTTAAGATATCAAAAGGATAGTCTTTCTACTTGGTGAACCATAGTGTTGGGACAGGATATTAAAAATAAAAAGATTAATTTATAAAGGAATCAACTTTTATCAAATTAAGACATCAGGAACTCTCTTTAATGTCAATCTTGGAATTCAGATCATACTAACTGGTTGCTTATATTTCACATTCATTTTTATTCCAAGATTTTTTTCAGATTATCTGTTCTTTATGACTATCATCTTTGTAGATTGGAATTATGGAACTATGAACCTATTGTTCAACTCTGGGTCATGTTTGTTTATATGAAATGAATAGGGTTCCCTCAGTGTTTCCACTTATAAAAGTCCTTGGATGGTTTCAGTGATGGACCCATGTATTCTAAATTCCATTCTAAGGCTACTGATATAGCTCTTCACATCATTTCTATAGTGGCTCATGAAAAACCTAAACCCAAGCTATTATACCCCAACAATTCATTTTTAAATTAATGTTCCTGAGTAAAGCCCATAGATTCCAGTGAAATATCAACAACACATACCACAGGATTCTCCCCATGGTGAGCCACTTTTACATCACAAAGCTGTCCTGCAGGATCTAACTGCACTTCCACATAGAACATATCTGACGTGATGTAACATTCAGTACCACTGGCACTGAGATGAGAGCCCAGTCTAGCAAGAACAAATTAAAACAAAAATTAATAGAAGACACATAAATAAAGCCACCCAAAGTTAACACTAAATGAATAGTTCTGCCTACAGATAAAACTACATACCCATTCTGCCTTGCTATTGACTCCAAACGATCAGTCATTGCTGGTAAAGATGTTACTAAGGGGGGAAAAGGAAGAAAAAAAAAATCACAAAGAATGTTACAAGTAAATACTATTCGTCAGAAAGAAGCATAGAAAGCCATAAACATATTTAATAGTTCAAATGTTCATAATATGCACAAAGTTCGAAGATAAGGCTTAGCTGTAATCTACCAATAAGAGTATAGGTAGTGTCAGGCTCTGGTGGCTCACACATGTAATCCTAGCTACTCAGGAGGCTGAGATTTGAGGATTGCAGTTCAAAGCCAACCTGGGCAGGAAAATCTGTAAGACTCTTATTCTCCAATTAAACACCAGAAAACCCAAAGTGGAGCTGTGGCTCTAAGTAGTAGAGCTTTTAGCCTTGAGCAAAAAGACCTCAGGGATAGAGTCCAAGTCCTGAGTTCAAATCCCATCACCAAGAAAAAAAAAAAAAACAGTATAGGTAGGAGTAAAATAAGATCTATTGGAAAATTACTGGTCTCCTTTTCCATTACTTTTTATCTGGGCCAACATGTCTTTAAAAAAAAAAAAAAAAAAAACCCACACATTTACACTTAAGTACCAGAGGTGCATGTCTGTAATTCTAGCTACTCAGGAGACTCAGAGCCAGAGGATAATGGTTCAAAGCCCATCTGGGCAGAAAAGTCTACAAAACTCCATCTCCAAATAACTAGCAAAAAGATGAGCTGGTGCAAGTGGTTGAGTACCACCTGTGAGCAAGCTAGCCATTTGAGAGCATGAAGCACTGAGTTTAAATTCCAGGATTAGGAAAAAAAAATTATCTACTAATGCAGTGCTAGATGGTAGTGGTGCACCTATAGCTAGTCCCAATACCATTCAAGGCTGAGGCTATCTGAATGCTTGAATAAGTCATATAAATATTAAAACCAACAGTAGGAGAGTAGTTTAGAGGTAGAGTCAATGCTAGCACCCAGAGGGGGAAGATATGGCTCAAATGGTGAAGTGCTTGCCAACCAAACACAAGGACTGGGTTCAAAGCTCAGTTCCACAAAATACCACACAAAATAAACAAATAATAATAATGAAGAAAGACATTTAGAATAATACTAACACCCAAAAACAAAAAATAACAACAAAAAACACCCCACAAACATTACAGGCTAGTTAGGGGTTGACTGGTGTATGTAAAGCCCTCGATTAAATCCATAATTCCACAAGAATATAAATTAAAAAATTCTCAATGGTCAGAGCATCATTCACAACAGCCAAAAGATGGAAGCAACCCAAGTGTCAAAAGATAAATGAGTAATCAAAATATGGTATAGTCAGGACAGAGAAGGTGGCTTAGTGGTAGATTGTTTATGTAAGAGGCATGAAGCCCTGGGTTTGATTGCTCAGTACCACATAAACAGAAAAACCCAGAAGTGGTGCTGTGGCACAAGTGGCAGAGTGCTAGATAGCTTTGAGTGAAAGAAGCTCAGGGACAGAGCCCAGGCTCTGAGTTCAAGCCCCAGGACTGGCAAAAAAAATAGATAAAATAAAAATAAATTACATTTTAAAAATATATGGTATCGTCATGTAGTAAAATACCAATCTTAAAATAGAAAGAAATTAAAATGGTGCTGGTAGCTCATACCTGTAATACTAGCTACTCAGAAGGCTGGAATATGAGAATCACGGTTGCAAGCCAGCTAGGGTAGGAAAGGCCGTAAGACTCCCATTTCCAATTAATCAGCAAAAAAAGCCAGAAATAGAGTTGCAGCTCAAAGTGGTAGAGCATTAGCCTTGACCACTCGGGGAGGGTGCTCAGGCCCTGAGTTCAAGCCCCAGGACTGGTTAAAAAAAAAAAATTAAGCTGGATGTTGTAGTACATATCTATAATCCCAGCACTCAGGAGGTTAAGGCAGGTAGAGCATCTCAAGTTTAAGGGTGGCCTGGACTACACAGACCAAGAAAACAAAACAAAACAAAACAAAAAGAAACAGCTGGGTATGGTAATACACACCTGTAATCTCAGCATTCAGAAAGCTGAGGCAGGAGGAGTAGGTAGTTAAGGAAAGAGATCATTTTAAGTTCATAAATGAATGCGAGCAACAATATCTAACATAAGTAATAATCTATCTCAATTCATAGTTTTATTTTAAGTATAATACAGTTTTTAAACTGGAGGTTTCATGAAATCAGTATATTTTAAAATTTACAAACCTTTGAGAGCCTTCTGCAATGTCTCCAAACAGCTGACCAAATGTTGGTGACCTCCAGAACTCATTACAACCCTCTTCTCCTGTATCAAATGGGAAAATATTCAAAGTAAAAAAATCAACCATGTCAAAACAACATTTCAGGTGAATAGACTTATTATCTACTAGTAATATTTAAAGAAAGCCCTTAAGCTCCACATAGTCTAACAGATTCTTTTTACTCTGAGTTACAAAGGAAAAAAATTTCATATAGATGAACACAACTATATGCATACATGTAATTGGAGAAAAAGGTATTCACACATCTAACATAAGCTCATAGACAAACTGGGAATAATTAAACAGTTAAATAAAGCAGCTTAGAAGATTGTGGAATAAAGTGGTTTGCCATTTATTCTGAGAATTACACTCAAAACTTAGTAGAAATAGACTGACTCTAAGGAACAGACTATCAAGTTAAAAAAAGGACCTACTAAGGAACAACAACAAAAAAATTCAGTATAGCTTCGTTATTATATAGGACTTTCCTTTCTGCAAAACATTCTACTCTCCAGAAATGTGATCAATTTTATGGTACAAGGATAGTTTTTAATGCTTTTCCATGTCCTAAATAAGTCTCTCTCTCTTTACTTTATCCACATCATCACAAAACAAATGTGACTTATTATCTGGCTTCCCTTATACCTTGAATAAAGAAGGGATGCTCTGGGCAAGGAAAGTCAGAGCTTGGAAAATAGAAAGAAACTGTTATAAACTAATAAACAGATATTCTGACTTACATATTAGTCTAGTGAGATTTGATAATGTGCCTGCTGTTTAAAAATAAAACTCCCCCTACTTCCTTTCTTTTGTTGGTTGTGGGGCTTGAACTCTGGGCCTGGGTGCTATCCCTCAGCTCTTTAGTTCAAGGTTAGTGCTCTACTACTTGCACAGCACCACTTCTGGTTTTCTGCTGGTTAATTGGAGATGAGAGTCTCATGGACTTTCCTGCCTGTGCTGGCTTTGAACTGTGATCCTCAGATCTCAGCCTCCTGAGTAGCTGGCATTACAGGTATGAGCCACCAGTCCCTGGCTAGAAACTCTTAATGCACTAATAAAATCAGATTGTGTGTGTGTGTGTGTGTGTGTGTGTGTGTGTGTGTGTGTGTGTGTGTGTGTGTGTGTGTGTGTGTGTGTGTGTGTGTGTGTGTATGCGTGCGCGTGCACCCACACACCAGCTCTAAAATCAGATTGTGTGTGTGTGTGTGTGTGCGTGCACCCACACACCAGCTCTAAAGCTTCAACTCAGGGCCAGGGGCTGTCCCTTGGCTGTTTTGCTCAAAGCTAGCACTTCACTTCTGGCTTTTTGGTGGTTAGAAATAAGAGTATCATGAAGTTTCCTGCCTGGGATGGCTGGAAGAGGAGGTGTGGGTCAAATGGTAGAGCACCAGCTAGAAAAGAAACTCAGGGGGCTGGGAAGGTGGCTCAGTGGTAGAGCGCTTGCCTTGCATGCATGAGGCCCTGGGTTCGATTCCTCAGCACCACATAAACAAAAAGAAAAAAGCCAGAAGTGGCGGTGTGGCTCAAGTGGTAGAGCGCTAGCCTTGAGCTGAAGAGCTGAGGGACAGCGCCCAGGCCCAGAGTTCAGGCCCCACAACCGGACACTCCGCCGCCCCCCCCCCCCCCCCCCCCCGGCAAAAAAAGAAAGAAACTCGTTTTTTTTTTTTATTTCTTGGTGCTAAGGGAATAAACCCAAGGCTTCATACAAGTTAGGCAAGCATTCTACTACTGAACTATATTCACAAGATTGTAAAATACAGATATTCTGCAGGGTACCAGATCCTCACACCTAGCTTCTCAGGAGGCTAAATATAAGGATTGTCTTCCCAGGCAGAAAAATTCATGAACCTCTAATCTCTAATTAACCAGCAAAAAGCTAGAATTGAAGGCATGGCTCAAGTGTGACCTTGAGCTGAAAAAGCAGAGCAGGCCCTGAATTCAAGCCCTACTACTGGCACATACTCACACAAACCTCTGACTAGAAATATAGTTCTTTTACTAGTTTTATACAGCCATTATCATTTTATTTTTTTTTTGTGTGCTAGGCCTATGTTTGAACTCTAGGCCTGGGCCCTGTCCCTGAGTTTCTTTCCCTCAAGTCTGTTTTCTACCACTTGAGCCACAGCTCCATTCCTGACTTTTTTTAGTAGTATATTGGAGATGACAGTCTCATAGGGTTTCCTGCCCAGGCTGGTTTCAAACCACAGATCTTTGCCCCTGAGTAGTTAGGATTACAGATATGAGATACTGACACCCAAATGATATATCATTTTGAACATTAATAAATCTACTAAACTGGACTTACTCTGGAAGTACAATAAGGCAGAAGTATTTTCACTAAAGAATATAATAGAAAGCCGGGTGCTGGTGGCTCACGCCTGTAATCCTAGCTACTCAGGAGGCTGAGATCTGAGGATCGAGGTTCAAAGCCAGCCCGGGCAGGAGAGACCGTGAGACTCCTATCTCCAATAAACCACCAGAAAACCGGAAGTGGCGCTGTAGCTCAAGTGGTAGAGCGCTCGCCTTAAGCTGAAGAGCTGAGGGACAGCACCCAGGCCCAGAGTTCAAGCCCTATGACCGACCAAAAAAAAAAAGAATATAATAGAAGTGTTAAGAAGTCTTAAGTGAAACAATCACAAAGTAAATATACCACTATGAAGATAAAAATAGTTTTTTTATGTATTTTGACTATCACTTGAATCATGTGAATTAGCTTGTACTATCCAGCTCTTAAAATAATCACCACATTCCTCTTAAAAACAAAAAACAAACAAACAACAACAAAAAAAAAAACAGAATAAAAAAGAGTTTCAGGACTTTCCTGCCTAGGCTTGCTTTGAATCACAACCCTCAGATCTCAGGCTCCTGAGTAGCTAGGATTATAGGTATGAGCCACTAGTATTGGCCACAATTCATTCTCCTTCTCCTTCTTCCTTTGCCAGTCCCGAGGCTTGAACTCAAGGCCTGGGCACTGGCTAGTATGCTTCCACTTGAGCCATAGCTCCACTTCCAGCTTTTTCTGTTTATGTGGTACTGAGGAATTGAACCCAGGTCTTTCATGCATGCTAGGCAAGCAGTCTACCAATGAGCCAGATTCCCAGGTACTAAGACTCTTATCTCCAATTAACCACCAAAGAAAACCCAGAAGCTGAGCTTGGCTCAAGTGTACTACTTCAGCACAAAAAGCTCAAGGGCGACGAGCAAGCTCCAGGAATGGCGCTGGCATGGACAGGCGCACACACATGAATTCATGAATTCTAAGCTGGTAGCCAGTTGCAGCTGAGATGTGAAGATCAAGGTTCAAGGCCAACCCAGGCAAACAAATACATGAGACTCTTTTTTTGTTTTGTCAGTTGTGGGGCTTGAATTCTGGGCTTGGGCGCTGTCCCTGCACTCTTCAGCTCAAGACGAGTACACTACTGCTAGAGCTACTTGCGGTTTTCTAGTGGTTTATTGGAGATAAGAGTCTTACTGACTTTCCTGCCCAGGCTGGCTTTGAACCGAGATCCTGATTAGCTAGGATTACAGGCGTGAGCCACCAGCTCCTGGCTTTTTTTTTTTTTTTAGGTCTAAGACTGGGATTCAAACTTAGTACCTTCCAACCTCTCATGAGACTCTTATTTCCAATTAACCAAAAGGAGGAGCTAGGGGATTTAGCTAAAGTGGCAGAAAAAAAACTGAAAGAGAGCAAGATAGCCTGCTATCACATTTCAGTAACAGCAAGAATGAATCAGAAACTCCTAATAGGTATTATGTAGATAAGATAAAAGCAGAATCACATGAAAATGAAGGAGCCCGTCAGGAAGTGAAAAATAAGTCTTTACAACAACTTCTCAGTGCATCTCTCATAGATATGTTTATTGGCACTTCGCCTAAAAGTCCCAGCTCTTCATATCCTTAACATTTAACACTCTTGGATTCAAGTAACCATGGTTCAAAAATATTTTCAGGAAAAGACAGTTATGAAGTAAATATCATCAGTCTTTTTTTTTAATCATTACTCTAAACAATGCAGCATATCAAATATTCACATATCACATGGTTTTATAAGTAATTTAGAAATTATTTAAAATATACTGCAGGACATCCATATGTTAAATGCAACTATAAGCCATTTTACATAAGAGATCTGAACATCCATGCATTTGGTATTCATGAAGAATTTGAAAATCAATCCTACATGAACACTGAAGAACAAATGTATACATCCTTTCTAGGAAGACCCTTGAAATTGATAGCCACTATGTATGCAGGTGTTTTGTGATAAATGAAACTGAAGAGACACTATTATAGTTAAGCCCACATGAGCAGCTTAGCTTATTGAATAATTAAACACATTTTACCCACTTCACCATAATCCTCACCATGACTTGACGCACAAGCTTAATAGTTTCACTCCAAGGTCTATTTTGGTTAAATTTTGCATGGAGCCGTTCCAAAAGGGAACTCATCTTACTCAGCTTTTCCGACTCTAAAATATAAATCAGAAAACATAATTAGAAACCCTTTTAGTTCAAGACCTTTCACATGTGGGTATCAGTACTTTATTTCTTTATGTTGTTGCATAGAATACAATGTTTATTCTTTCACAGGTATTTGGATTATTTTTCAATTTTTGATTATTAATAAAGCTACCATAAAATGTACTTGCAAAATGTCCATTGTTTGGGCAACAGTGACTGGTCCAAAGCCAGTCTAAACAGAAAAGTTCATGAGATTCTTATCTCCATAAGACTCCTTTTTTTGGTCAGTCGTGGGGCTTGAACTATGGGTCTGGGTGCTGTCCCTGAGCTCTTCAGCTCAAGGTGAGCACTCTACACTTGATCTACAGCACCACTTTGGGTTTTCTGGGTTAATTGTAGATAAAGAGTCTCATGGACTTTCTGGCCTTGGCTGGCTTTGAACCATGATCCTCAGATCTCAGCCTCCTTAGTAGCTAGGATTACAGGCATGAGCCACTGGCACCCGGCTCCATGAGATTCTTAATCAGCAAAAAGCAAGATGTGGTGTTATGGCTCAAGTGGTAGAGTGCCAGCATTGTGTGAAATAGTTAAGGGAGAGCTCCCTGGCCCTAAGTTTGAGCCCCAGGCGTGGCACACAAAAAGATGAATAATAACAATATTTATGATACGTAATAAACAGAAAGTATTTAAATGTCCAATAATAATGGCTTGGTTAAGCCAGTGCTAACATCATACAAATAAGCTATATAATCATTCAATGTGTGTTTCCAACAGATGTTTGTGAAATGCAAAATATTTATAAGGTAAAGGGAGGAAGTTATCTGCTAAATTGTGTTATTATCTATTAAAGATATGCATATACATTTTAAGTAAATATGAATAATATAGAATATTAATAATATCAATAGTACATAATTTTTTCCTGCAAAAGAAAATTTTAAACTTCCATCATTCAGTTAAAATATTTTCCTTATATTTTTACTTCAAAGCAAACAAAGAAAGCCAAGCTAGGCATGGTGATACATACCTATGATCTCAGAAACTGGGAGGCTAAGGCAGGAGGGTTCTGAGTTCAAGGCCAGTGTGGGCTTTGGAACAAATTCAAGGACAGCCTAGGCTACACAAGGGAGAACCTGCCTCTAAACAAAACTCCTACTTTAGAAAAAATATCTGGCGGGGCACTGGTAGCTTATGCCTGTAATCCTAGCTTCTCAGGAGGCTATGATCTGAGGATTGTGGTTCAAAGCCAGTCTGGGCAGCAAAGTCCGTGAGACGCCTTTTCTTTTTTATTTTTTGGGGGGGGGAGAGGGTAAGTCATGGGTCTTGAACTCTGGGCCTGGATGCTGTCACTGAGCTCTTCAGCTCAAGGCCAGTGTTCTACCACTTGAATCACAGCCACACTTCCAGTTTGCTGGTGGTTAATTGGAGTCTCACAGGAGGTTCCTACCCCGGCTACTACGAACCATGATACTCTGATCTCAACCTCCTGAGTGGCTAGTATTATAGGCTCTTATTTCTAATTAACCACCAGAAAACTGGAAGTGGTGCTGTAGCTCAAAGTGGTAGAGCACTAGCCTTGAGCTAAAGAGCTCAGGAACAGTGCCCAGGTCCAGAGTTCAAGCCCCACGGACTGACCAAAAAAAAAAATCTGCATAAGAATATTTTTAAGAATATTATTTTTGTACTTTATTTGTCTAAGACACAGGGTATTGGCTTTGTTGCCCAAGCTGGCCTTCAACTCCTGAGCTCCAGTAATCCTCCAATCCTACTGCCTCAGCCACGTGGGTAGTTGGGATTAGGTTTACACTACCAAATCAAGAATGTATGTGGGGAAGTGGCGCTGTGGCTCAAATGGTAGAGCACTAGCCTTGAGCTGAGGAGCGTAAGGACAGAGCCAGGCCAGAGTTGAAGCCCCACGACCGACCAAAAAAAAAAGAAAAATGTATGTGTATGTGTTATTCATATGTATATATACATATACACATATATACATACACATACACACATGCATGTTTTGCTGTTATTTTGCTGGTTCCAGGGTTTGAATTCAAAGTTTGCTCAGCTTGATTGCTTGTCTGACCCTCTACCACTTGAGTCATGCCTCAAGTTATCTTTTTGCTGGTCATTTTGAAGATGAGGTCCTGGACTTTTCTTTTCTTTTCTTTGGTCAGTCGTGGGGCTTGAACTCTGGGCTTGGGTGCTGTCCTTGCACTCTTCAGCTCAAGGCGAGCACTCTACCGCTTGAGCCACAGAGCCATATCTGGTTTTCTAGTGGTTTATTGGAGATAAGCGTCTCACGGATTTTTCCTGCCCAGGCTGGCTTTGAACCAAGATTCTCAGATCTCAGCCTCCTGAGTAGCTAGAATTACAGGTATGAGCCACTGGCGCCCAGCCCTATGGACTTTTCTATTGTAGCTGGCCTCAAACCAGTATCCCCTGGATCTCAGTCCCAAGTACGTAGGATTATAGGTGTGTGCCACCTATAAAATTTGTTTGTTTTTGTTCTTTGAATTCTAGAGATCAGGCTTGCCTCAAATTTATGATCCTCTTGCTTCAGCCTCCTGAATACAGAGATTATAGATATCAGCCACCACACCAGGCTTAAAAGATATTTTTGCTGACAAGAATGAAAGTTACAGAAATATACTGGAACAGTATTGCTTTCTATTCAAACATTTAATAGGGACAATAACAAAAAGTTTCTAATTATATTAATATACATGAAATCCTCTGCATGATATATTTTAAGCACACATTTTAACACACCTTTACTATACTTGGCTTTTGTTTGTTTTTGAGACAAAGTCTCAGTATATATCCCAGACTGGCCTGTAACTCTCCATTCTGATACTCTCAAGGGTTCTACCACACCTGCCTTAGTATGATTTAGTTTTCAATGTGAAAATACTCACTTTCTTACCTTTTTTTTGGGGGGGGGTCCGGTCATGGGGCCTGAACTCTAGGCCTGGGCGCTGTCCCTCAGCTCTTCAGCTCAAGGCTAGTGCTCTACCACTTGAGCCACAGCACCATTTCCGGCTTTTTTTCTTTTTGCTTTATGTGGTGCTGAGGAATCGAACTCAGGGCCTTAGGCATGCAAGGCAAGTGCTCTACCATTACTGAGCCACCTTTCCAGCCCTTTCATACTTTTTTGTCATAATCTTATGAGATCAATGTATAGGCACTTTAAAGAAAACAAGTTTAGCCAGTATGGGAATACCTACCTCAATTCTGGTACTTAAATGACTAAGCCTGAAAGATAAGAGTTCCAGGTTGGGGGCTGGGAAGGCAGCTCAGTGGTACAATGCTTGCCTTGCATATATGAGGCCCTGGGTTCTACGCCTCAGCACCACATAAGCAGAAAAAGTTGGAAGTGGTGCTGTGGCTCAAGTGGTAGAGGGCTAGCCTTGAGCTGAAGAGTTGAGGGACAGTGCCCAGGCCCAGAGTTCAGGCTCTGTAATGACAAAAAAAAAAAAAAGTTCCAGGCTAGTCTGGGCTATATAATGAGTTCAAGGCCAGCCTCAACTACTCAGCAAAACTTATCTCAAACAAAGGGAGGTAGGGAAGAAACAGTCTATTTGTAGTTCACTTTTTTCTATCTGAATTTCACTAAATACACTGAGAGAAAAAGAGATCAATAACCAAAGAATTCGTTTCCTTCAAAGAAAGATAGAAAAGACTAGATCCTGTATTAAGATGTGAATGTACCACCCACCTTCAAACCTCCTCCAATTTTGAACAGCCTACTATGAGCAGACTCATTCTACAGACCACTGAAGATGAACAAATATGCATTATATATCTGTGGCAAAGTATGCTAAGTTAATGTGGAGATAACTATCAACAATCAACAATAAATAAGAATATATTTTTTGGTACTAGAGCTCCAATTCAGAGCCTTGTGCTCTTGCCCAGCTTTTTCAGTCATAGCTGGCATTCTACCACTAAGTCACACCTCTAGGTCCATAAGAAATGTTCTCAAGAGGAGAGAGATAACCAGACAGAGGTGGCTCATGCCTGTGATCCTAGCTACTCAGAAGTCTAAAAACTGGAGGCAGAAGTTCAAAGCCAGCCCAGGCAGAAAAGTCTTGAGACTCCACTTTCAATTAACCAGCAAAATGCTGAGCTGAGGTATAATTCAAGTGTAAAGTGCCAGTGTGAGAAAGAAAGCAGAGAAAGAGGCCCTGAATTCAAAACCTGGTATAGGTACCAAAAGAGAGAGAGAGAAAAGAGACAGACACAGGCAGAGAACAGAAGGGACATTATTAGTAAATATAAAAGGATGAAAAGTTCACAATTGTGGGGAGGGGCTGGGAAGGTGGCTCAGTGGTAGAGCGCTTGCCTTGCATGCATGAGGCCCTGGGTTCGATTCCTCAGCACCACATAAGCAAAAAGAAAAAAAAAATGCCGGAAGTGGCACTGTGGCTCAAGTGGTAGAGTGCTAGCCTTGAAAAGCTGAGGGACAGCGCCCAGGCCCAGAGTTCAGGCCCCAAACAAACAAACAAATTGTGGGGAGAATACATAAAGAGACAGGTGATGCTGGCATTGCAAGATGAGTAGGTCAGTTGATCAGAGTTGTAGTAGTCATGAAAAAAACACCCTAAGACAAGATTCTATAGCTCTCTTATTGCCCTCATATTTTTTTTTTTTTTGTCTGTCGTGGGGCTTGAACTCTGGGCCTGAGCGCTGTCCCTCAGCTCTTCAGCTCAAGGCTAGTGCTCTACCACTTGAACTACAGAGCCACTTCCTGTTTTCTGGTGGTTTATTGGAGATAAGAGTTTCACGGACTTTCCTGAACAGGCTGGCTTTGAACCTCGATTCTCAGCTCTCAGCCTCCTGAGTAGCTAGGATTACAAGCGTGATCCACCGGAGCCCAGCTGCCCTCATCTTTAAAAAAAAAAAAAGGATTGGGACCTATTTCAGCCAGCTTATCCAGTTTGGAACATATTTCTATTCATACTTCAAAGCCATTCAATTATAAGTATATGAGTAAACTGCAGACATGGAACTTTACCTGCTTAAAATCTGAATATCAAGGGGCTGGGAAGGTGCTTGTCTTGCATGCATGAGGCCCTGGGTTCAATTCCTCAGCATCACATAAGCAGAAGAAAAAAAAAGCTGGAAGTAGCATTGTGGCTCAAGTGGTAGAGCACTGGCCTTGAGCTGAAGAACTGAGGGACAGTACCAGGCCCACAGTTCAGGCCCCACCACTGACCAAAAATAAATAAGTAAATAAAATTGAATACCAAGTGACAAAATCTCCTGACTCACAAGATTTCCCCTTTTCAGTTGTCACCAATTTTGCACCCAAGGAATTCATTTCTTTTATCTTTTTCTTCAGAATGTACTTTTTTTTTTTAGCTTGTTGATATCTTTACTTTGATGTTCTAATCAAACATTTTTGAGCAACTACTATGTTCCTGAAACTATATACAGATAAACAAGGCAGGTCTAAAGCTCAGAGTAAACTAAGAAATGTAAGTAAAGAACAGCAATAAAGCCAGGCACCAGTGGTGGCACACGCCTGTAATCCTAGCTAGTCAGGAGGCTGAGATCTGAGAATCTCGGTTCAAAGCCAGCGGGGCTTATCTCCAATTAACCACCAGAAAACCGGAAGTGGCGCTGTGGCTAAATGTGTTAGAGTGCTAGCCTTGAACTGAAGATCTGAGGGGCAGTGCCCAAGCCCAGAGTTCAAGCCCTACGACCGACCCCCCCCCCCAAAAAAAAAGTACAGTACAGGATTCTAAGCACTATGACATTCTAGGGCCCAGGTACCTTTTAATATCAAAAAGGCCCAAATCGTTTCATTCATGTCAAAACACCATCCAGTACTTTTAAAGATTGTTCTGTATAGTTTTTTGTTTTGTTTTGTTTTTTGCTGGTCGTGGGATCTGAGGAATCGAACTGAGGAATCGGCCTGAGGAACGTGGTGCTGAGGAATCGAACCCAGGGCCTCATGCATGCAAGGCAAGCACTCTACCACTGAGCCACCTTCCCAGCCCGTGTGTTATTGTTTTTACATCATCATTCAGATATCTCTTCTGGAACAAAACGTAATTAGGTTTTTTTATTCACTCGCCATGCCTCCCACCACTTTAGGCTAAGAGTGTCCTGAGCCCAATTAAAGATTCCTAAGTTGTACAACGAACCTTCACAGAAGTTGGAAGGCCCCGTCCATCACCTTAGAGTCGGACCTCTGCCATCACCAAGCAAGGCACTATTAGAATCTAAAACACATTCTGCCTCTTGGAGGACTCTGCTCTCAGAAAGTGGCCCTCCCTAGGCCAGCGCCTCCACCCCTTTTACAGACAGGTTATCCCCAATTGTGTCCCATCCCTTTTTCCCCCCTTGAAGTCACTCACCCTCAGTTTCCCCCTGAGCCTTCATCCTGACAGCAGCGAAGGCCTATGTCCGCCACGAGAGGACAAACCTTTCACCGCCACCAGCAGAGGAACCAAGAGGGACTGAGTTCTCGGGATGCAGGGCATTAGCAGCCCCCACGCTTCCCAAGAAGGCTCAGTCTGAAGTCCCGGGCGGCAAGAAGAGAAGGGTGCTCGAGGCCGCCGCCATCTTCCCCAACGGAACTTCCCAGAGATCGCGAGACTTAGCGCGATCCAGCGAGACCAAGGAAGACGCAAAGTACCCAAAATCTCGCGAAAACTGGCTGAGGCGGAGTTATCGCGAGGCTTCTTTTAACCCGCCTGCCTTCCTTACTGGTGCTTTAGGATTCCGTCCCTGGGTACTGAAGTTTCAAGCAGGCAGAGTTCCGTGTTCGCCGAAACCGGAATTTTCTTTTCTTTTTTCCTTTATGTGTGCTGGTACCGGGACTTGAACACAAGGACCTAGGCGCTGTCCCTAGCTTTTGTGCTCAAATCTGGCGCTCTACTACTGGAGCCACGGCTCCACTTCCAGCTGTTTTTGATAGCTTAGTGGAGGTGAGAGGCTCACGGACTTTGCTGCCTAGGCTGGTTTCAAACCACAGTTCTCAGATATCAGCCTCCTGAATAACTAGGATTACAGGAGTAAGCCACCGGAGCCCTGGTAATTTTCATTTTGACAGTTAAACATTTTGCAAATTAAAAATCTTTCGTGGCTGGAATATGGCGTAGTGGTAGAGTACTTGCCTAGTATGTATGAAGCCCTGGGTTCGATTCTTCAGGACCACATAAATAAAAAAGCTGGAAGTGGTGCCGTGGCTCAGTGGTAGAGTGCTGGCCTTGAGCAAAAGAAGCTCTAGAACAGTGCCCAGGCTCTGAGTTCAAACCCCAGGACTGACCAAACAATTAAAAAAAAAAATCTGTCTCTTGCTGGGGACAGGCGGCTCACTCCTAATTCCTAACCACTTAGGAGGCTCAGATGTGAACATTGAGATCCAAAAACCAGTCAGGGCAAACAAATCCAAGACTCATCTCCAATTAACCAGATAAATACACGAAAGTGAAGGTGTGTAGCTCAAGTGGTAGAGTGCCATTTGTGAACAAGAAAAGCTAAACATGCTAGGTGCTGGTGGCTCACACCTGCAGTTTGAAGGCAGGTCAGGCAGAAATAGTCCCAAACACTTACCTCCAATTAAACACACTTACCTCCAATTAAACACACACACCCCAAATCAAAACAGAAAACAAGCCAGGAGTGGTGGCTTATACTAGTGATCCTAGTAACTCTGGAGGCTGAGATCTGTGGGTTGTTTTTCAAAGCCAGCCTAGGCAGGAAAGTCTGTGAGACTCATCTCTGATGAACTACCAAAAAAGCCAGAAATGGAGCTATGGCTCCAGCGGTAGATTGCTAACTTTGAGCAAAAAAAAAAAAATCTCAGGGACAGCATTCAGGCCCTGGCACCTCAGGACTGGCACCAAAAAAGAAAAACAAAGAAAAAAAACTCATGAATGGAGGTGTGACTCAAGTGGTAGAGTGCTAGCTTTGAATGAAAAACTAACAAGCTGTGCCCACACCCTGAATTCAAGCCCCAATAATGGCACACACTAAGAAGCTGTGTATGGGAGAGGAAGGGAGAGTGTTTAAGGGCTTTCTGCCAGGGCTGGATTAGAACCAGGATTCTCATATCTCAGGGTTTTTTTTTCCTTCTTTTTCTCTTTTGCCAATCTTGGTGCTTGAACTCAGAGCCTGGGAACTGTCCCTGTACCATTTTTTTTTTTTGGTCTGGTCGTGGGGCCTGAACTCTGGGCCTGGGCACTGTCCCTCAGCTCTTCACCTCAAGGCTAGCACTCTACCACTTGAGCCACCGCACCACTGCCGGCTTTTTTTTTTTCTGCTTATGTGGTGCTGAGGAATCAAACCCAGGGCCTCATGCATGCAAGGCAAGCGCTCTACCACTGAGCCAACTTCCCAGCCCTAGCACTGTACCACTTGAACCACAGTGTCCCTTCCTGCTTTTTCTGTTTATGTGGTACTAAGGAATCGAACCCAGAGCTTCATGCATACTAAGCAAGCACTCTACCAATAAGCCACATTCCCAGCCCCAACATCTCAGCTTCTTAAGTAGCTAGGCTTACTGGCATGAGCCATCGGCCCCCCAGCTATGTGTAGAATTTTGAAAAGTAAAAATGAGAGGCTAAATTGGGCGCCGGTGGCTCACTCCTGTAATCTTAGCTACTCAGAGCACTGAGATCTGATTATTATCAGTTTGAAGCTAGCCAGGGCAAAAAAATCCCCTTAAGACACATCTTCAATTAACCACTCAAAAGCCAGGAGTGGAGTTGTGGCTCAAAGTTGTAGAGCCCTAGCCTGGCCCAAAGAACTCAGGGACCAGGCTTAGGTCCTGAGTTCAAGGGAAACGGGAGGCCATTAGCAACTTAGAATTCTAGTTCATGATTGGAATGCATGAGGATGAAAGATAATCATCCTGAGAGCCATGGGACCATTTCAAAGGCTGTTAAGTGTAGATAGACGGTTAGATTTGAAAAGTGGAGGTAGTGCCACACAACGGAAGAGCTCTTTTAACATTAGACAGACATGAGTTTGAGCCAAGTGCTGTGGCACTTGTAGTTCTAGCTTGATTACCTGAAACTATTTAACGCCCCTGAGTCTGGGATCCTGACTTGTAAAATAGAGGTAGGAATTAAGTTGCAGGATATTTGTGAGGGTTATATAGAAAACATACTTAAAATGCCAAGTATCATGTAGGTGAAAAACAGTTTAAAATTCAGGTACTTAAATTGAAATGTCTCCACATACGTCCTTGTGCGTTAGTAAAAATATTAATATATTGCTAGTTAAGCGACTATTGCTATAAACTACCTATAAGGAATTTTCACTGGAGCCTAGGAGTTTGGTTCCATGAGTTTAGGTTTTTAAGAGACAAGTTTTGCCAGGTCTGTTTTAATAAAGCTCTTCAGACACAGGGGAGGGAGTTAGAGGCGTAAACATATCGCGAGAGCCTAACGGGATGCGTTTGTTGCGCGGATCCTGTTCTCGCGTCGTTTCATTAAGTGGTGGGCAGAGGTGAAAGGGAAGCACAGAAGCATCGCGAGATCCCATCGGACTCTCGCGATATTTTCTGAGCTTGCCCCTCCCCCCTTCCTTCAAGTGCCGTTTCGGTTTAAGCTAGTGTGTGACTGAGTCTGTGTGAGGGAGCGAGTGTGTGTTTGTGTGTGAGGTCCTGAGGTGAGGTGGAGACCAGAAAAGAGGCTCCTTCAGGAGCGAGGGGCGAAGGGAGAGTGAAGGATCTAGGCTGCGGGACCCGGCGACAGGAAGCTGCCCCCAGCCGGGCTACCGGGTAGGGGAAGGGCCGGCGCAGTCCTCACAGGGCCCCAGAGCCGAGTCGGCCTCACAGCCACGGGCCGTCGGCTTCCTACTTCCTCGACCTCCCCGGTGCCCGGGCCTGAGGATTAGCTCGGCGGAGGGGTGGGGGGGACAGACTCGAGCAGCCGCCCGTGGTTTCCAAACTCCACCGCTGAGGAACTGTTCATTCCTTCCCTCGCTCCTTCGCGGGTTTCTCCCCCCACCCCCCCATGTAGGAGGGTGCTGAGGAGTAGGGAGGGGAGGAGGAGCCTGGCCTACTGTCCGCCCTTTCCCTTCCCACCCCCTTTAGGGGCGCTTTGGTGGGCGTGGAGTTGGAGTTGGGGGGAGGGTGGGGGTTACTTTTGGGAGTGCTGGGGAACTTTTCCCCCTTTTTCAGGCCAGGGGAAAGGGAATGCCCAATTCAGAGAGACATGGGGGCAAGAAGGACGGGAGTGGAGGAGCTTCTGGAACTTTGCAGCCGTCTTCCGGAGGTGGCAGCTCCAACAGCAGAGAGCGTCACCGTTTGGGGTCGAAGCACAAGCGGCATAAGTCCAAGCACTCCAAAGACATGGGGTTGGTGACCCCCGAAGCAGCATCCTTGGGTACAATTATCAAACCTTTGGTGGAGTACGATGATATCAGCTCTGATTCCGACACCTTTTCTGATGACTTGGCCTTCAAATTAGATCGAAGGGAGAACGATGAACGTCGTGGAACGGATCGGAGTGATCGCCTGCACAAACATCGTCATCACCAGCACCGGCGTTCCCGGGACTTACTAAAAACTAAACAGACCGAAAAAGAAAGAAACCAGGAAGTCTCCAGCAAGTCAGGATCGATGAAGGACCGGATATCAGGGAGTTCCAAGCGCTTAAACGAGGAGAATGATGACTATGGGAAGGCACAGGTAGCCAAAAGCAGCAGTAAGGAATCCAGGTCATCCAAACTTCATAAGGAGAAGACGCGGAAAGAACGCGAGTTGAAGTCTGGACACAAAGACCGGAGTAAAAGTCATCGGAAAAGAGAAACACCCAAAAGTTACAAAACAGTGGATAGTCCCAAGCGCAGATCCAGGAGTCCCCACAGGAAATGGTCTGACAGCTCCAAACAAGATGACAGCCCCTCAGGAGCTTCTTATGGCCAAGACTACGACCTTAGTCCCCCGAGATCTCACACCTCGAGCAATTATGATTCCTACAAGAAGAGTCCTGGAAGTACCTCAAGAAGGCAGTCTGTAAGCCCGCCTTACAAAGAGCCTTCTGCCTACCAGTCCAGCGCCCGCTCACCCAGTCCCTACAGCAGGAGACAGAGGTCTGTGAGTCCCTACAGCCGTAGACGGTCATCCAGCTATGAAAGGAGTGGCTCTTACAGTGGAAGGTCCCCCAGCCCCTACGGGCGAAGAAGATCTAGCAGCCCTTTCTTAAGCAAGCGATCTCTGAGTCGGAGTCCACTTCCCAGGTGAGCTGTTTGATTACCAGTCCTCTGTAAGATGGGGGTGGGGGTATATAACAACTGGCAACTTGTCATGACATTTTGCAGTAGCCACCAGAGGTCATGTTAGTTTGGCCATTGATGAGGTGAGATAACAGATTCACTTAAGTATGTGAATTTGGTCTCCCCTTAATCCAGAGTTTAAGAACTAAACATTGCGGGGAGCTGGTGGCTCACGCCTGTAATCCTAGCTACTCTGGAGGCTGAGTTCTGAGGATTGCGGTTTGAAGCCAGCTGGGGCAAGAAAGTCCGAGAGACTCTTATCTCCAAGTAACCACCAGAAAACCAGAAGTGGCACTGTAGCTCAAGTGGTAGAGAGCTCATCTTGCTGAAGAGCTAAGGGATAGCACCCAGGTGCAGAGTTCAAGCCCCATGACCTCAAAAAAAAAAAAAAAAAGGAACATTTCACATGGCTCAGTCTTCTAAAGGTAGGTACTTCCCAATAGTGGGAAGCTGCTGGGAAGTTGTAAGCTTCAAAGTCTAGGCAGAATTCTGCCTAATGAATGGCATAGTGTTGTTACTCATTTCCCTGCTTAGTCTTAAATATTAAAAAACCACCTTGGTATCAGTGCTTAAACTTTATAGGAAATGACTGGAGACGAAAAGTTATGAATTTTCACTTGTGTTATTTTGAGGCCATTTGCCTAGGTCATCTTACCAGTCGTGCTGTCTACCGAATCTCCAAACCTGTAAGTTTATTCATTGTCTAATTGTCATTGTTTTAATTAACAGAATGGTCCTCTTTTAACTAATGTTTTAGTGGAAATCCAGCTAGTTAGGTCATTTTGTTTTTGATATTATATAGCTTGGTAGAAACTGGTTCCAAGGACAGTTTAGTTTTTAGCAGCACCATTGATTGACCTTTCTTATGACCATTGGCAATTTTCAAAATTTCCTAAAAATGTGATGATAGTGTCTTTTTTTTTTGAGAGAGTCATATTGGGTTGAAATTTCAGTTTTAGTGTAAATTATCTGTGGAAAATTGTATTCTTGTTTCTAGGTAATGTGATGTACCTCCTTTGTGGACTCATCTCTGCTCACAGAGCAGATGAGGAGCTATAGTCAGATCTGAGTGGAATCTTAGTATTTCTTTGTGACCTTTGGCAAATAATTTAATTTCTCCATGCCTGAGTTTCTTCATGTGTAAAATGAAAATAATAACTACCTACTTCTAGGTTTGTATTGAGAATTATATTAATGTGAAGTGTATAGTACCTTTCCTTAGCAAATTCTATGTATTTAACACTGGTAGAGAATTACACTACTTTAAAAAAAAAACCTTGCTTGTGTTTTATATGTCAGTGTATTTTTTGCTGACATTGTTAATAATTATTTTTTAAAAACTCATGAATTTAGCCGGGCGCCAGCTACTCAGGAGGCTGAGATCTGAGGATCGTGGTTCAAAGCCAGCCCAGGCAGGAAAGTCCATGAGACTCTTATCTCCAATAAAATCACTAGAAAACTGTAAGTGGCGCTGTGGTTCAAGCGGTAGAGCGCTCGCCTTGAGTTGAAGAGCACAGGGACAGCACCCAGGCCCAGAGTTCAAGCCCTACGACTGACAAAAACAAACAAACAAACAAAAAACCTGAATTTATCAAACTAAAGAGTTCCTGTCAAGGGCTGAAAGTTCTTAGTATTTTCTCCCCATTTTAGTATAAAGATTGCCAAGTAGGTTGAAAGATTTACGATAAACACCTGTATATCTAACAAGTAGATTTTGTAGTTAATATTCATTTATTTATTTTTGCCAGTCTTGGGGCTTTAATTCAGGACTTGGGTACTGTCCCTGAGCTTATTTTTGCTCAGAGCTAGTACTCTAGCACTTGAACCACAGCGCCACTTCCAGCTTTTTCTGTTTATGTGGTACTGAGGACTCGAACTCAGGGCTTCATGCATGCTAGGCAAGCACTCTACCACTAAGCCACATTCCCAGCCCTAAAAAGAATTTAATTTTTGTTATAAAGGTGATGTACAGAGGGGTTATAGTTAAATAAATCAGGTGAAAAGTACGTTTCTTTTTGGATAGTGTTACCCCTTCCTTCCTTCTATAGTTAATATTTGCCATATATTTGGTTACCTGTCTAGTCATCTCCCTACCAATCTTTTTTTTTTTTTTTTTTTTTTTGGGTCCGGTCGTGGGGCCTGAACTCTGGGCCTGGGCGCTGTCCCTCAGCTCTTCAGCTCAAGGCTAGCACTCTACCACTTGAGCCACAGCGCCACTTCCGGCTTTTTTTTTTTGCTTATGTGGTGCTGAGGAATCGAACCCAGGGTCTCAGGCATGCAAGGCAAGCGCTCTACCACTGAGCCACCTTCCCAGCCCCCCTACCAATCTTTTTGTTTAACCTCAAAGTTGCAGGTATCAGTATACTTTCCTCTGAACACTTTAGCATGTATACCATTTCCTAGAGTTCAGTATTTTTTTTTTTTTTTGGTAGATTAGTAGTAAGATTTATACATACTGAAATCCATACTGAAATATATAAGTTGTAAATATACTACTTACAAAGTTACATAGTTTTGAAAGGAAGCCTAAGAAGTATTTTCAGAACATTTGTTTTCTTTTTCTTTGAGAACTTCACTATATAACTCAGATAGGCCTTGAATTCATGATCCTCCTGCCTCAGTATCCTAAGTGCTGAGATTACAGGCATATGTTACCTTGCTCAAGTAGAATATTTTATTTTCTCCAGAAACTAACATTAAGGCTATCTGAAGAACTTTTGCTGTTACACAGAGTTTAGAAATATAGAAGCCAAAACACTAAAACAAACTACAGTAAGAACTGGTTTTTGCAATGATTCTTTTTAGATTAGTAGCTAAAATGTCCTATATCAAGTTCTCAAGTAAATTGAAGAATCTCTGTTCACTACTTGAAACTAGTCCATTAATGGGAAAATAAATCTAGGAAGAATTGGTAATGTAATTTGATAGTAGAGAATGCAAATAAAAAGATATGATACTGCACATTTTCTGTTCGTAGAGAGTATTATGTGTGTATATATTACATATTTTCTTCATATCCATTCTCAATAGTAAGTATAAAAACTTTACAGAAAACTGAATATATAATCTTAGCTATTTAGGAGGTTGAGATCTTAGGATCTCAGTTTGAAGCCATCCTGGGCAGACAAACCCTCAAGATTCTTTTTTTTTTTGGTCAGTCGTGGGGCATGAACTCTGGGCCTGGGCACTGACCCTCCGCTCTTCAGCTCAAGGCTAGTGCTCTATCTCTTGAGCCACAGCACCACTTCTGGCTTTTTCTACTTATATGGCCTAATGTATGCAAGGCAAGCACTCTACTACGCCACCTTCCCAGCCGCTCCCCCCCCCCCAAGATTCTTACGTATAATTAACCTTCAAATAGCTACTACTTGAGGCATGGTAGCTACCACTTGAGGCATGGCTCAAGTGGTATATGTACTAGCCATGAGCAGAAAAAGCTGATCAGGAACTTGAGAACTGACTTCAAGCCCCAGTACTGGTAGGGGAAAGAAAAATAAAGTTGGGCATAGTATACATCCTGTAATCTCAGCATTTAGGAAGCACATGCAGGAAGATTCAAGTTCATATCAACTCTGGGCTGTATAGTGAGCTTCAGGCCAGACCGAACAACATAGCATAGACCTGTCTCAAAAAACAATACAAGGGCTGGGAAGGTGGCTCAGTGGTAGAGCGCTTGCCTTGCATGCATGAAGTCCTGGGTTCAATTCCTCAGCACCACATAGGCAAGAAGAAAAAAGCCGGAAGTGGTGCTGTGGCTCAAATGGTAGAGTGCTAGCCTTGAGCTGAAGAGCTGAGGGACAGCGCCCAGGCCCAGAGTTCAGGCTCCACGACCGGATCCCCACCCCCACCCCCCCCCCCCAAAAAAAAAAAATACAAAAAAAGTAATTCTTTTGCACAGAAGATGGGAAGAAAAAAAATTGTTTTTGTACCAGGCCTGGGGTTTGAACTTAGGGCCTAGGAACTGTTCCTTGAGCATATTTTGCTCAAGGCTAGCACGCTACCACTTGATTTACAGCTTCACTTTTTGCTGGGTAATTGGAGATATGAGTCTCATGGACTTTGTTACCCTAGCTGGCTTTGAACCGTGATCTTTAGATCTCAGCCTCCTGAGTAACTAGTATTACAGGTGTTAGCCACTGGTGCCATTGCAGCAAATATATGCATATATCTTTTAAGTTTTTTTTTTAATAAAGTAGAAAAACTAAAGTATTTTTCCCCTTTGGGTTACCAGAATGAAACATTTTAAAACATTGGAAGTAAGTTGAGTGCTACTTGCCCATGTCTATTTGTGAGGTTATGATTAGGAGGGCTATTATTCCAGGCCAGCTAAGGTAGAAAAGTTTGTAAGACCTCTTTTCATCAATAGGCATTCAGGTGGTATTTGCCAGTCAGTCACCCTAAATGCTTTGGAGGCTGCATTTGAGGATGATAGAGGTTCTAGGCCAGCTGGGACAGAGAAGGCCAAGTGATAGTGCTTGCCTGTCATCCCAGCTAATGTAAGAAGGGAAAAATAGGAGAATTGAGGTGCAGGTACATCCAGGCAGGAAGAAAGATCCTATCTCATGAAATAACTATCTGCAAAAAAAAAAAGAAGTGGAGACATAGTTGAACAGTAAAGCTCTTGCCAAACAAGCGTTAAGCCCTGTATTCAAATCCTAGTACTACCTAAAAAGAAAAAAAGTTGGGTGCTAGTGCTCATATCTATAACCTAAGAGACTCCAAAGATCTGAGGATCAGGGTTGGAAGTCAGCCCTTCAGATAAATCCTAGAGTCTCTTTGTCTCCAGTGGTTACCAGCAAAAAGCCTAAACTGGAGGGTAGCTTCAGCAGTAGAGAGCCAAGAAAGTGCAAGGGAAGAAATGAGGTATCTAGCTGGACACCAGTAGCTCATGCCTGTAATCCTAGCTACTCCAGAGACTGAGCTGAGGATCACAGTTTGAAGCCAACCTAGGCAGAAAAGTTCGTGAAACTCTTAACTGTAAACTTAGACAGCGAAAAAGCCAGAAGTGGCTCAAGCAGTAGAGTGAGCACAAAAACACAGGAACAGTGTCCAAGCCCTTAGTTCAAGCCCCAGGACAGGCATAAAAAGAAAAAAGAAATGTATCTTTGCATGCACTAAATTAACAGTAGTGGCAGTTGGGTTTCAAATGTCTAGAAACGGGCTGGGAAGGTAGCTCAGCGGTAGAGTGCATGCCTTGCAAGCATGAGGCCCTGGGTTCAATTCCTCAGCACCACATAAACAGAAAAAGCCGGAAGTGGCGCTGTGGCTCCAGTGGTAGAGCACTAGCCTTGAGCTGAAGAGCTGAGGGACAGCACCCAGACCCAGAGTTCAGGCCCCATGACCGGCAAAACAAGCAAACAAACAATCAAATGTTTAGAAACTAACAATTCAGGGGAGTTAGGTGTGTGTGTGTGTGCACATGGGCACCTACACTAAAGATTGGACCCAAGGTCTTCTACATGCCAAACAAGCACTTTACATTGTGTATGTGTGCACCTGTTTGGGAGTGCATGCTGATGCTGGTACTGGGGTTTGAACTTAAATTCAAAGCCTCATGCTCTTGCTTGGCTTTTTTGGTCAAGGCTGGCCTACTACCACTTGTGCCATACCTATACTTCCTGCTTTTTGTTGATTAACTGGAGATGGAATTTTATAGATTTTCCTTTCCCTGGCTGTCTTTAAATCATCTTCCTCAGATCTCAGCCTACTGAGTTGCTATGATTAGAGACATGATGAAATAGCACCCAGTTAGCACTGTAAATTTGTAATTGTACACACATTACTTAATGCTCCCCATGTTAACCTAATTGTTGTTTCCTCTATTTTTTCAGTCGACATGGAATTTAAATATAACATTTATATCACTAAAATAACCGCAAGAAGATGATTTTCTAACTGTCCTATTTATATTAGGCTTCTGTTCAGAAATTGAAGGGTTTGTAGAAGAGTTCTTTAGGACTTTTGTTTGTTTGTTTTTTTGTGCTGGTGCTGGGGCATAAACTCGGGGGCCTAGCTTTTGTGTTCAAAGCTAATGTTATCTTTGAACTGCATTCTCAGATCTCAGCTTCCTGAGCTAGTATTTTAGGCATGAGCCACTAGTATCTGGCTTCTTTAGGAAGATTTGATTATTCTAAAAAACTAAAGAAACAATAGTTTATATATAGTACATGTATTATTTAGTATTTAGGGTTTTTTGTTGTTGGTGGTGGTGGTGGTAGGTCTTGAACGCTGCACCTGGACACTATCCCTCAGCTCTTTAGCTCAAGGCAACCGCTCTACCACTTGAGCCACAGTGACACTTCTGGTTTTCTGGTGGTTAATTGGAGATAAGAGTCTCATGAAGGGGCTGGGAAGGTGGCTCAGTGGTAGAGCACTTGCCTTGCATGCTCGAGGCCCTGGGTTCGATTCCTTAGCACAACATAAGAAAAAAGCCGGAAGTGGCACTGTGGCTTCAGTGGTAGAGCACTAGCCTTGAGCTGAAGAGCTGAGGGACAGCGCCCAGGCCCAGAGTTCAGGCCCCATGACCGGACCCAAAAAAAAAGAGTCTCATGGAGTTTTCTGCCTGGGCTGGCTTTGAACCATGATCCTCAGATCTCAGCCTCCTGAGTAGCTAGGATTACAGGTATGAGACACTGGCACCTGGCTAGTATTTAGGTTTTTAGACATTTTCTCTGAGAGATGTTTCAGTTATGATTCAAGCAGAAAATGTTTCAGCCAAGTAAGAGGAGTATTAGTAATTTTTTTTTTTTTTTTTTTGGTCGGTCATAGGGCTTGAACTCTGGGCCTAGATGCTTGTTCCCAAGCTCTTCAGCTCAAGGCTAGTGCTCTACTACTTGAGCCACAACACTTCTGGCTTTTTCTGTTTATGTGGTGCTGAGGAATCAAACCCAGGGACTCTTGCATGCGAGGCAAGCACTCTGCCACTGAGCCACCTTTCCAGCTTGAGTATTAGTATTTTTAAGGGCGAATAGACATTTGATAAATCTACCTAGTGTGTGTGGTTCTCAGTATACTACAAGACTACTTTTAGTATTTTATTCTTGTCTTGTTGCAGTTGTTTTTTAGTACTTTTGATTGATTCCAGGTTGTGTCTGCGTGTATGCGTGCACGCATGCATATTAATGGAGATTGAACCCAGGGCCTTCAACATGAAGTGTCCTACCACTTGAGCCATGCTCTTAAGTTTTTGGGTTTTGTGGTAGAGTCTAGATAACTACCCAGGCTGGTTCTGAGCTTGCAGTCCTTCTGTTTCTATCAAGTAGCTGGAATTACTGGCATGTAGCACCATACCAGCTTCCAAAAGTAATTTTATATTTTAATATGAGGAAGGAGATGTAGGACTTGAACTTAGGGCTTTATGATCTCTTTTGGCTTTTCACCACTTGACATGCCTCCAGTGCAGCTTTTTTTGCTAGTTAATTAGAATCTCACAGATTGGTTTTTTTTTTTTTTTTTGGTCATGGGGCCTGAACTCTGGACCTGAGCGCTGTCCCTCAGCTCTTCCTTCAGCTCAAGGCTAGTGCTCTACTACTTGAGCCACAGTGCCATTTCCGGTTTTCTCTGCTTATGTGGTGCTGAGGAATTGAACCCAACTTCCCAGTCCCTCACAGACTTTTTTGTCCTGTGGGTGTTGGCATTTTTTTGAACCATTTTTTTGAACCATTATCCTTAGATCTCAGCCTCATGATTAGCTAAGGTTATAAGCATGAGCCACCGGTTCAGAGCTTTAATTAAATTTTTGAGTAAACTAAAAAGCACTGTTGGTAAAAGAAAACCATGGTTGCCATCATGTGAGTTGGTTTTCTTACTCATGTTTGCTGTTTTAAAAGTTCATATTAATATTACCAATGAAAGGTAAAAGGAGTTATTAGCGATCTGTAATGGAACAATTCGTTTTAATCTAATGTGCAAATAGTATTTTGTTCAGTCTTTTTTTTTTTTTGTTTTGTTTTCTTTTTTTCTTTTTTGTCTGTCATGAGGCCTGAACTCTGGGCCTTGGCGCTGTCCCTCAGCTCTTCAGCTCAAGGCTAGTGCTCTACCACTTGAGCCGCAGCACCACATCTAGCTTTTTCTGCTTATAGGAATCGAACCCAGGGCCTCATGTGTGCAAGGCAAGCCCTCTACTACTGAGCCACTTTCCCAGCCCTTTGTTTTTTTTTTCTTTATCTTTTTCTTACAGTTATTTTTTTTTCTTGATCTAGTCACATTACATTTCTAGTGGGTTGGCTTTTTTAATTTTATTTTTCCTCACATTGAGGCTTAAGTAGGCTTTAGTTAAAAAAACAAAAGGACTTAGTGAAATTTGGGTTCCAATTTATAATATTCTGTTCCATAGATTCGCAGACTTTATCTAGTCGTTGCTTATGGAGAAAATTAATTCAAGGGCTGGGGCATGGCTCATTGTTAGAGAACATGTCTGGCAAGTTTACAGTTCTGAGTTCAAACCCAAGTACTACCACCAAAAAGAAGAAGAAAATTAATTGTCCTCATGAAGCAGAGATCAGAAAGATTGCCATTGAGGCCAGCTAGGGCAAAAAATTAGTGAGATCTCTATCTCAAGCTGAACGTGGTTGTTTATACTTGTGATCTCAGCTATGCAGAATGAAAAGGTAGGGAGATTGAAATCCAAAACCCATCCAGGGCAAAAAATGTCTGAAAAATGACAGAAAAAGGTCTGGGAGTATGGCTTGAGTAGTAGAGTTCTTTTTTTTTCTTTTTGCTTATGTGATGCTAAGGAATCGAACCCAGGGCCTCAGGCATGCAAGGCAAGCGCTCTACCACTGAGCCACCTTCCCAGCCCCGAGTAGTAGAGTTCTTGTCTAGGAAGCTGAAATTCTTGAGTTAAACTCCCAGTACCACAACAACAACAAAAAAGGATTAAATTAAGTGATATACAATAATGCCTTGCCTTAAGAATTTTTGGAAAGTGACTGTAAATCATTTTATATTTAAAAGTACCAAGACCTGTAATTCTAGCACTCAGAATGATGCAGGAGGATCTCTAGTTCAAGGCCAGCCTGGACCATATAATGAGATCCTGCCTCATAACAAAAACAAAAATACCAGGGACTATTGTATTTTTAAAAACCTCTAATAGGTTATTTTTGAAAAACATTTGTCTGTTTGTAAATTCTAACTTTTGTATATTTGTAGGTTTTCTTTTCTTCTTTTTCTTTTCTTTTCTTTTTTTTTTGGTCAGTTGTTGGGTTTGATCTCTTGATCCTGGGCTCTGTCCCTCAGCTCTTTAGCTCAAGACGAGTGCTCTACCACTTGAGCCACAGCGCCACTTCTGGTTTTCTGGTGGTTAATTGAGGATAAGATTCTCACAGACTTGCCTGCCTGGGCTGGCTTTGAACTGTGATCCTCAGATCTCAGCCTTCTGAGTGGCTAGGATTACAGGCACCAGCGCCCAGGTCATAGTTTTTCTATAGGCACAAATTTATTATGAACTGGGGCTACAGAAACAGCATTTTTTTGGGTATCTGCCTAATTTAAAAAGTTGAACTTCTTAACTGATATAACCTACTAATACTATACAGTATGACTCTAGGTGAGGGGGAGTAGGCGAATATTAAGGATTGAACCCAGGCCCTTGTACCTGGTAGGTAAATGCTCTCTACTACTTACCACTTGAGCTAGGCTTTATCCCTTAGAGTGTGACTTCATCATGTTTTCAATTTATTAAAGATTAGAACAAAAATCTGAAAGTAAGCATTGCATATATGGCTTTTCTCATGTTGAGAAAAAAAAAAATGTTTCCATCTTCCTTCAATTAAATAAGTAAAACAAAGTTTTAGTGTTAAATGATTAAAACATTTTTATGTAGGATTTAGTTCCTTCAATTTTAAAATTAAGTTTATTTTTAGGATAGTTTTGGTTGTTTGGAAAATTATGAAAATAATACAGAGAATTATATGTCTTCTGCATTTAGTTTTCTCTGTCAGCATCTTACATTAATGTGGTACTTTTGTTGCAGTTAACCAATACTGATACATAATTATTTACCACAGTCCTAAATTTGTTGTGGATTATTTAATCTTTATCTCATTATCATTTTGTGTTCCAGAATCCTATCCTTGATACCACATTCATTACATTTAGTTGTCATGCCCCTTTAGCCTTCCTTATATTGGGCTTTTCTCAGACTTTGTTTTTTATATCATATAGTCTATTTTCAGATTGATGTTAGTTCAGAATGGGCTTAAAGTTACAGTTCTCCATAGTTTGTCTTGCTACTTATTTAAAACCCCCCTTTTTTTTTTTTTTTTTTTTCTTTTTCTAGTAGGAAAACCATGAAGTCCAGAAGCAGGAGTCCTGCATATTCAAGACACTCATCTTCTCATAGTAAAAAGAAGAGATCCGGGTCTCGAAGTCGTCATTCCAGTATCTCACCTGTCAGGCTTCCATTGAATTCCAGCCTAGGAGCTGAGCTCAGTAGAAAAAAGAAGGAAAGAGCAGCTGCTGCTGCAGCAGCAAAAATGGACGGAAAGGAATCCAAAAGTTCACCTATAATTTTTCCTAAAAAAGAGAACAGTTCAGTAGATGCTAAAGATTCAGGCTTGGAGTCTAAAAAGTTACCCAGAGGAGTAAAATTGGAAAAATCTTCCACAGATACTGAACTGGTAAATGTAACACAATCAAACACAGAGGTCAAAAATTCTTTAGATACAGGGAAGGTAAAATCGGATGATAACTCTGAGAAGCATCTTATAAAGGATTTGAAAGTACAGGGAACAAAAGACTCCAAAACAGTGCCATCGAAAGAGGAGATTGTTTCTCTAAAGGAAACAGAGACCTCAGAAAAGGAAACCCCTCCACCTCTACCCACAATTACTTCTCCTCCTCCTCCTTTACCATCTACTACACCTCCACCTCAGACACCTCCCCTACCACCTTTGCCTCCATTACCAACTATTTCACAACCACCTCTGCCTCCTCCCCAACCAGTATTTAGTCAGGCTGTTGTTTCTAGTACTTCAACTTTGCCTCTTTCTACTCATACAAGTAGGACATCAACTTTGTCCTCTCAGGCAAATTCTCAGCCCCCTGTACAGGTTTCTGTCAAGACTCAAATATCTGTGACAGCTGCTATTCCACATCTGAAAACTTCAACATTGCCGCCTCTGCCCCTTCCACCCTTGTTACCTGGAGATGATGACATGGATAGGTAAGTCCTTAGTAAACTAGGAAAATTAACCCTCTTGATCTAAGTAATGTAATTTCTTTGTTGTTGTTATTGTCCTGGGGCTTGAACTCAGGGCCTGGGCTCTGTCCCTGAAGTTTTTTGCTCAAGGCTAGTGTTCTATCACTTGAGCCACAGCTCTGTTTCTGGCTTTTTGATGATTAATTTGGGATAAGAATCTCATGGACTTTTCTGCTTGGGCTGACTTTGAACAATGATCCTCAGATCTCAGCTTTCTGAGTAGCTAGGAATGCTAGAGGTGTGAGCCACAAGAGCCTGGCTCCTAAGCTGATTTTAAACTCATGATCTTCCTGCTTCAGTCTCTCAAATATTGGAGTTATAGTTGTGTGTCTCATGCCTATCCATATTTTCTCTTTTTAAACTTTGTCAAAACCACTTTAATGTCTGGCTGTTTCAAATGCTTTGTGAATGTGAACTGACTGTTCTTTTTGGTAGAAAAGTCTATATTTATGATACTATTACTTGGGAAGAGTAGGATTTGAGGCCTAGTAAACCCATTTTTTTCATAGGTTTATTAATAAGGTTAATTTGGATTAAAGTTTTTATTAAGTAGTCAAATTAATTACACTTAAGTAGCCTTAAAATGTCTTCTTTGTGTGTGTAGGTCCTTGGGATTGAACTCAGGCCTGGGCACTGTTTTTGAGCTTTTGTGCTCGAGGCCAGTGTTCTACCACGTGAGCCACAGGACTGGCAAAAATAAAAAAGAACTGAATACTATAAATCATGATTTTTTTTTTGCAAGGTGGGTGGGGGTAGTTCTGGGTTTTGAATTCAGAGCTTTGTGCTTACTAGGCTGATGCACTACCACTGAGCAATACTAAGCATAGATCTGATACTATGGAAGGAACTTGGAAGGAATTAGGAACTATAATCAATTGGCAAAATGGCCAAAAAAAATTACAAAAATTAGCATGCCCATATACTATGGCAATGTTTGTGTTACTGGCTTTTTTTATTGAGTCTACCTTCTATTCTCTAGGGTATATGTGGCATGTATTGCAACAAATTTTTCATTGTAAGCACAAAAATAAGTGCTGTTAATTTTATATCCCCCAAAAAATCCCAATCCTTTATTACTTTCATTTTTTTTTTTTTTATTGGTCATGGGGCTTGAACTCTGGGCTTGAGCACTGTCCCTGTGCTCTTCAGCTCAAGGTGAGCACTCTACTGCTTGAGCCACAGCACCACTTCTGGTTTTTGAGTGGTTTATTGGAGATAAGAGTCTCGGGGTTTCCTGCCTGGGCTGGCTTTGAACCGTGATCCTCAGATCTCAGCCTCCTGAGTAGCTAGGATTACAGGCGTGAGCCACTGGTGCCCGGCTAAACCTCTATTACTTTCTTGGTGACATCAGTAGTTTGAATGATGGTTCACTTTAGCCTTGAGGTCTATTCAGAACATAGGAAGTATAAGTATAGTATGGAAAGAACAATAAGGAAAAGATTATTTTACTTGCTCATGGTTGGCACTCTATCAGTTGAGTCCTGTTCTAGTTTGCCATTTTGTTGTTTAATTTGAGATGAAATCTTAATGCCCTGATTTCAAACCATGATCCTCTAGGTCTCAGCCTCCTGGGTAGGTAGACTTACAGGCTTGACTCATCAGTGCCTGGATTTATTTTGTATTTTGAGCCAGGGTCCTGCAGTTGTTGCTTGTCATGTCCTCAAGCTGCTAGGCTCAAGTCATCCTTCTTCAGCTGATGCGATGCCCACCAGAACTGAGTTAAAGCCTCTGAGACTACAGATATACATCACTATAGCTATCTATGGAGTATTTTAAAGAATGATTCTGAGCCAGGTGCCAGTGGCTCATGTTTGTAATCCTGACTACTCAGGAGGCTGAGATCTGAAGATTGAGATGCAAAGCAAGCCCAGGCAGGAAAGTCCATGATACTCTTATGTCTAATTAACCACCAAAAAGATGAAAGTGGAGCTGTGGTTCAAGTGGTAGAATATTATCCTTGAGTAAAAAAGCTTAAGGATAGCTAGCACTTGTGTTTCACACCTGTAATCCTAGCTACTCAGTAGGCAAAAGATCTGAGTGTTGCAGTTCAAAGCCAAACACAAGCAGAAAAGTTGGTGAAGCTCTTTATCTCCAATTTAAGCACTAAAGAAGTGGAGCAGTGACTGGCTCAAATGGAAGATTACTAGCCTTGAGCAAAAAGGAACAACTCCCAGGCTCTGAATTCAACCCCTGGGACCTCCTCCCACAAAATAACTCAGGGACAGAACTCAGGCTTTGGGGTTCAAGCCCAAGACCAGCACAAAAATAAAATGAATGAGCATAAGAATGACTTCATTACTAATAATAGTGGCCAATCTGATTTTCTTTTTTTATTTTTATGTGCTGGTCCTGGTGCTTGAACTCAGGGCCTGGCACAGTCCTTGAGCTTTTGTGCTCAAGGGTAGTGCTCTACTACTTAACAACAGCTCCACTTTTTTGGGTGGTTAATTGGAAATAAGAATCTAATTGAGTTTTCTTCTCAAATTGGCTTCAAGCCGTAATTCTCAGATCTCAGCCTCTTTAGTAGCTAGGATGACAGGCGTGAGCTGCAGTGTCCGGCTTCAATCTGATTTTTTTTTTTTTTGGGGTCCGGTCGTGGGGCCTGAACTCTGGGTTTGGGCGCTGTCCCTCAGCTCTTCAGCTCAAGGCTAGTGCTCTACCACTTGAGCCACAGCGCCACTTCCGGCTTTTTTCTTTTTGCTTATGTGGTGCTGAGGAATCGAACCCAGGGCCTCAGGCATGCAAGGCAAGCGCTCTACCACTGAGCCACCTTCCCAGCCCCTTCAATCTGATTTTTAATGAAAAGTTTCACATTATTTCTAATATAAATAGGTATATATTAATTCTCTTACTTGAGGACTTAGAAAAAGCAGAATCTTTTCATGTAGAAAAATTTTTAGAAGCCAGGCACCGTGGCTCACACCTGTCATCCTAGCTACTAGGAGGCTGAGATCTTAGGATCAGGGTTCAAAGTCAGCCCGGGCAGGAAAGTCCATGAGACTCTTTATCTCCAATAAACCACTAGAAAACCGGGAGTGGTACTGTGGCTCAAGTGGTAGAGTGCTCACCTTGAGGTGAAGGGTACAGGGACAGCGCCCAGGCCCAGAGTTCAAGCCTCATGACTGACAAAAAAAAATAATAAATAAAAAAAATATCGTATTTTTCTTGTTTCTTTTTTTTGTCAGTCATGGATTGCAGGCATGAGCCACTAGTGCCTAATTCAGAAGGTTTTTTTTTGTTTGTTTGTTTCTTTTTTGTCGGTCAAGGGGCTTGAACTCTGGGCCTGGGCGCTGTCTTTCAGCTCTTCAGTTCAAGCCTAGTGCTCTACCACTTGAGCCACTGTGCCACTTCTGGCCTATTCTGTTTATGTGATGCTGAGGAATCGAACCCAGGGCCTCATGCATGCAAGGCAAGCTCTTTACCACTGAGCCACCTTCCCAGCCAAATGTCTTATTTTCTTGGTCAATGTACTTATATTTATTTTATTTTATTTTTGTACTTATATTTAAATGTGATTATCAGTTGTTTTCCATATGTACATAAATTATTGAAGGTAAAAAGATGGAAATTAAGATTTCTATTATCAGTTATATAATATATATGTATGTAATATATAAAAATGCATATTTATATACACATACATAATGTCAATCCTGGAGCATTTTTTTCTATTGTATCCATGTGTCAGCCGTTCCTGTTTGACATAAAAAATAGTTTTGTTTTATACAAAATCTTTGCTGCCTAGGCATGAGTGGCTTGTGCACTTAATTCTAACTACTTAGGAGGCTTGAGATCTGAGGGCTGTGGTTCAAAGCCAGCCCAGACAGGAAAGTCTGTGATACTCTTATCTACAAGTAAGGCTCCCTCCACCCCCTGCAAAATGGAACTGTGGTTCAAGTAGTATAATACTAGCTTTGAGCAAAAAGTTCAGAGTTCAAGCCTCAGGACCCCTCCTTCACACCCCACTGAAAGAACTTTGCTAAAAGACAACTTAAAGCTTGATAAAAGATTCATTTATTTTCCTTACAACTTTTTCTTCTTGAGACTACAACAGCTTAAATTAAGAGAATATGGCATACATATCTTTTTATTGCCTAAAACCCAGAATATAATCAATAAATGGTGCTTATTTAAATGTTGGTAGAGCATCAGTTGTGAGTAAAAAGCCAAACAAGTGTGTGTGAGGCCATGAGTTAAAGTCCCAGTAATGGCACAAAAAAATAAAATAGATATTGTAAGGGATATTATTCCCTTACTATTCCTTATAGTTCTAGGAATTATTCAGGTAAAATATCTTTCATGGACGTGTGTGTGTGTGTGTATGTGTGACTTTTCATTAGCTTCTTGAGTAGTAGTATTATAAGCATGAGCCACTGGCACCTGTCTTTTATGACTATTTTTTTTTTAATTGGAGGACGTTGGAAGGGTGCTGAAATTCTTAGCTCTTTTTAACCTTCTGTTAACATGAGGGACCAGAAAAGCCTCATTTAAGCCAGAAGAGGAGGTATGGTTCAGATTGTAGAGCACAAGCAAGCCTCCAGTGGAAAAAGCAAGAGATTAGTTGTAAGTTCAAGCCCCAATACCTGTACAAAAGGTAGGTGTGTGTGTGTGTGTGTGTGTGTGTGTGTGTGTGTGTGTGTGTGTGTGTGTGTGTGTGTGTGTGTGTGTGTGTGTGTGTGTGTGTGTGTGTGTGTGTGTGTGTGTGTGTGTGTGTGTGTGTGTTTATCTATCTAATCCGAGAAAACTGTGCTATTGTTCCCAATCTGACAACTGTGATTGGCAGGTTTTGTGAATCCTGCTACCAGGATTAATGATTCTCAAGTTGGTGTTTGGACCCTTTTTCTTTATTATATTTTTAGGCTGAGATTTGTTTTTCAGATTACTGTTAGTTGACAATTTCCAAATAAATAGGGTGGTTTCAAACAATTTTTAATTAGTTTTAATGTATTCTTGTTAAATACAAACAAATACTGTTTCCTTTTCCTAAGTTCTTTCCATATTATTAGTAATAGATTGTTGTTAAATTGTTGGGCTCTTGTCTATTGTTTAATGAGTAGGCTTCCTGAATTTTGAGTTAGAGTGATACACTTGATAAATATTTTTTTCTTCATCTCAGTAGAAATCTATAATTTTAGGAAGAACGAAATTTGGTAAAGAAAAGGTGGGTGCTGGTGGCTTATGCCTGTAATCCTAGCTTCACAGAAGCTGAAATCTAAGGATTGCAGTTTGAAGCCAGCGTGGACAAGAAAAGTTTATGACTTTTTTTTTTTTTTGGTCCGTTGTGGGGCTTGAACTCTGGGCCTGAGCACTGTCCTTGAGCTCTTCAGCTCAAGGCTGGAGCTCTATCACTTGTGCCACAGTGCCACTTCCAGTTTTCTGAGTGGTTTATTGGAAATAAAAGTCTTTCAAGGACTTTACTGCCCACGTTGGCTTTGAACCTCCACCCTCAGATCTCAGCCTCCTGAGTAGCTAGGATTACAGGCAGGAGCCACTGGCACCCACCCAATAAGACTTTTATCTCCAATTAGCAAAATACTGGAAGTGAAGCTGTGGCTCAAGTGGTAAAGCAGTAACTAGCCTTTAGCACAAAAGCTCAGGGACAGTGCTCAGGCCCCACAACTAATTCTCTGTTTCTTTCTCTCTCTCACTCTGTCTCTCTCTCTCTCTCTCTCTCTCTCTCTCTCTCTCTCTCTCTCACACACACACACACACACACACTCAAATTCAAATTGATAAAGGAATGACCATATCTGAAATTTTTATTTGTAATTTTTTCCCCATGTGTTTGGTTTTCTTCTTTTTTTCTTTTTCTTGTCAGTCATCAAACTTGAACTTGGCGCGTGGGCACTGTCCCTGAACTTTGAGCCACAGCTCCACTTCTGTTTTTTTGGTGATTAAGAGTCTCATGGACTTTCCTACCCGGACTGGCTTTGGACCTTAATCCTCAGATCTCCGCTTCCTAAGTAGCTTAGGGTTACAGACATGAGCCACCAGTGCCTGGTTTAGATGACTTTAGATGTGGTAAACAGTTACATTGATATTACTTTTATATTATAGTTTTTTTGTTTATTTGAAATACCAGATATTAAATCTTTCAAAAGTGATTCCTTCTGTAAACCTACCTACTCTGATGGCAGAGATCTGAGGATCGTGGTTTGAAGCCAGCCTGCAGGAAAGTCCATGAGGCTCTTATCTCCAATTAACCACCAGAAAACCTGTGATAAGAGTGCAAAAAGAGCTCAAGAATAGTGCCAGGCCCTGAGTTAAAGCCCCGTGACAGACCAAAAAATAAGAAATACCAAAAACAAAACACTAAAAATAGAAGTGAGGGGCTGGGAAGGTGGCTTAGTGGTAGAAAGCTTATCTTGCATGAATGAGGCCCTGGGTTCGATTCCTTAGCATCACATAAACAGAAAAGGCCAGAAGTGGTGCAGTGGCTCAAGTGGTAGAGCACTAGGCTTGAACTGAAGAGCTGAAGGACAGCGCCCAGGCCCAGAGTTCAAGCCCCTTGACTGACAAAAAAGAAAGAAACAAAACAGCAACAACAACAACGGAAAAAAAAAAATAGAAGTGAGTTTCAGTAAAGCTAGGAGGACTGCCCAGGCACTGAGTTTAAGCTCTAGTATCAGCACCAAAAAAATAAATTTCCATCAGTCTTATTAAATAGAAAAGCATCTGATTAAATAGAAAAGCATCGGTATTATAAGGGATTTGTTTTGTTTTCTTTTTTTGTTTTTTGCCAGTGCTGGGGCTTGAACTCAAGTTTCTTTTGCTCAAGGCTAGCACTCTACCACTTGAGCTACAGTGCTACTTCTGGCTTTTTCTGTATATATGGTACTAAGGAATTGAACCCAGGGCTTCACGCATGTGAGGCAAACACTCTACCACTAAGTCACATTCCTAGTCCAATACTGTCAGTATAACAGAAATAATTCAGTTAAATTTGTGACTGACATTTCTTAAATTTAACAGGTTATTTTTGTTTTGTTTCTCTGTTCTGATACTGAGCTTGAACTCATGATCTCCTGCTCTGGCTTGGCTCTTTCACTCAAGGCTGGTGCTCTACCACCTTTTCTTTTGGCTTTTTGAAGGTTAATTAAAGAGAAGTGTTTTAGGCACTTTCCTTCCCAGGCTGGCTTTGAAATATCCTGCCAGGGTGCTGGTGGCTCATGCCTGTAACCCTAGCTACTCAAGAGGCTGAGATCTGAGGATCACGGTTCAAAGCCAGCCTGGGCAGGAAAGTCCTTGAGAGTGGCAGCTGGCTTGGCAAGTTTGTTTGTTTGTTTGTTTTTGGTGGGTCATGGAGCTTGAACTCTGGGCCTAGGCGCTGTCCCTGCATTCTTCAGCTCAAGGCAAGCGCTCTACCTCTTGAGCCACAGCGCCACCTCCGGTTTGGTTTTCCAGTAGCTTATTGGAGATCAGAGTCTCACAGACTTTTCTGCCCGGCTGGCTTTGAACCATGATCCTCAGATCTCAGTCTCCTGAATAGCTAGGATTACAGGCATGAGCCACCAGTGCCCAGCTCTTGGCAGGTTTTTTAAAAAATAAAATCTTCATTTATCAAGACCATGAGTTTATATTTCAGCTTTATAAATAAATACACAAACAACTCATATGGTGGTTTACCCCTGTAATCCTAATTATTCAAGGTGGAGATTAGGAAGACCATAGTTTGAGACAAGTCCAGAGAAAAAGGTTCACAAGACCACCTTCTCAACAAATGGAAAGTTAAATGTGATGGCCATATGTCTTTCATCCCTGCCACATGGAAGTGTAAATATAGGATCAGACTAACCCTGTTGTGAATACTAGGATTCTTTAAGAAAATAAAGTCAGTAGATAAAGTGCCAGCTCAGCAAATATAAGGCTTTGAGTTCAAATCCTAGTAGCACAAAAAAAGTAAAAACTTTATAATCTTAATAGCTTGGCATATTCTTTTTTTAATAGCAAAATCTTAAGTAATTATAACTTTTTTTCTCTTTTCCTCTGTTTAGTCCAAAAGAAACACTTCCTTCAAAACCTGCAAAGAAAGAGAAGGAACAGAGGACACGTCATTTACTCACAGACCTCCCTCTTCCTCCAGAGCTCCCTGGTGGGGATTCATCTCCCCCAGACTCTCCAGAGCCAAAAGCAATTACACCACCTCAGCAACCATATAAAAAGAGACCAAAGTAAGTTTTTGGAGTTATCCACCCTTAATTATTCTTAAATTTTATCCTTGCTTGTGGGCCCAACTATCACGTTTCTTCCAAAACCTATGTAGTAAGATTATAGAAGTTTGATCCTGTTTTGTATTTTATTTTTATGGACAAAAGCCTTTCTCCAAAGGCTTTTGCATCCATAGACGCTGTTTTCAGAAAAGCAAATACCCAAGTCAGGATATATAATCTTATCCTTTGTTTTGTTTTCTGAAACTGGAATATGAACACTGGACCTCATGCTTACTTGGCTTGCATACTTGAGCTATGTCTCTGGACAAGGTTTTGGCTGGTTATTTTGGAGAAGATGTCCCTTGGATTTTCTGGGCAGTCTGGCTTTGAATTGATCCTCTGGATTTCAGCTTCCTGAATAGCTAGGATTACAGGTGTGAGCAAAAAGTTTAAAAAAAAAAAAAAAACAGGCCCTGGTGGCTCATGCCTGTAATCCTAGCTACTCAGGAGGCTGAGATCTGAGGATCATGGTTCAAAGCCAGCCTGGGCAGGAAAGTTTGTGAGACTCTTATCTCCAATAAAACCACTAGAAAACCGTAAGTGGCGCTGTGGCTGAAGCGGTAGAGCACTCGCCTTGAACTGACGAACGCAGGGACAGCGTCCAAGCCCAGAGTTCAAGCCTCACAATGGACCAAAAAAAAAAAAGTTTCAATTTAGAATATATCAACTATATGCACATTAATAATAAATTAATAAGTTGGACTTTTAAGCTTCTGTCTCATATAAATGACTACATTTATATATATTTTTTCTTTTTTTCCTCCTAGTCCTGGGGCTTGAACTTGGGGCATGGGTACTGTTCTTGAGCTTTTTTTGCTCAAGGCTTGCACTCTACCTACCACTTGAGCCACAACGCCACTTCTGGCTTATTCTGTTTATGAAGTACTGAGGAATCAAACCCAGGGCTTCATGCATGCTAGGCATTTCATGCATGCTAGGCAAGCACGTTATCACTAAGCCACATTACTAGCCCAACATTAATATATTATGAGCTGATTCTGATCTTATGATTGTTAACATTTTTCTCTTTATAAAAATAGTTGCCACTTACTTTATAGATATTATTAGTGTGGGCTGGGAAGGTGGCTCAGTGGTAAAGCACTTGCCTTGCATGCATGAGGCCCTGGCTTTGATTCCTCAGCACCACATAAGCAAAAAGAAAAAAGCCGGAAGTAGCATTGTGGCTCAAGTGGTAGAGCGCTAGCCTTGAGCTAAAGAGCTGAAGGACAGTGCCCAGGCCCAGAGTTCAGGCCCCACCACTGGACCCAAAAAAATATATAGATATAGATATTATTAATGGTTCTGAGTACTGAGCTCAGGTTCCTGTACATGCCAGGCAAACTCAACCACTGAGGTACATTCCTATTTTATAGATGTAGCCACTTCTTGAGAGTTCAGAAAGTAAGCATCAAGCTGGGTGCCAGTAGCTCGCACCTGTAATCCTAGCTACTCTGGAGGCTGAGATCTGAGGATCACAGTTCAAAGCCAGCCTGAGCAGAAAAGTACCTGAGATACTTATCTCCAATTAACCACCAGGAAACCAGAAGTTGTGCTTTAGCTCAACTGGTAGAGCACTTGCCTTGAGTTGAAGAGCTCAGGGATAGCGCCCAGGCCCAGAGTTTATGCCCCATGGCTGACAAAAAAGAAAGAAAATAAGCAAGCAACAAATGTATTGTTTGATCCTATTTTTCTGAAGCCAGATTTTGTCTTAGATACTGTGAGAGACTGCTTAAAATACTTTATATCATTTCAATAACAGAAGAGCCACGGAAATCTAACTAAAAAATAACTTTTGCTGTTTTTATTTTAGAATTTGTTGTCCTCGTTATGGAGAAAGAAGACAAACAGAGAGTGATTGGGGGAAACGCTGTGTGGACAAGTTTGACATAATTGGGATTATTGGAGAGGGAACCTATGGCCAAGTATATAAAGCCAAGGACAAAGACACAGGTAAATAAATGTGCCATCAAGCTGAGCGCTGTTGGCTCGTGCTTGTAATCCTAGCTGCTCAGAAGGCTGAGATCTGAGGATTGTGGCTCAAAGCCAATCAGGGCAGGAAAGTCTATGATACTCTTATCTCCAATTAACTACCAGACAACTGGAAGTGGCACTTTGGCTAATGTGGTGGAGCACTAGTCTTGAGCAAAAAGAGCTCAAGATAGCATCCAGGCCCCCTGTTCAAACCCCACAACTGACTGAAAAAAAAATGTTTCCTCAAATTCCTGTTTTTCTTGGAAATACTGAGATTAAACTCAGGACTTCACATTTGCAAGGCAGATAGTTTACCACTTGAGCCATGCCCCCAAGCCTGTGCCACAGAATCCTTGATGTCAGAAACTTAGCAATTTATCAATACTAATGTTTTAAATGAATTTGGTAAAAGTAAATTTTATGTTCTAAGTTTGTCTCTGAAAGAAATTTTTCACAAAAATAATAACCAGCCGGGCACTCAGGAGGCTGAGATCTGAGGATCACAGTTCAAAGCCATCCCTGGCAGGAAAGTCCGAGACTCTTATCTCCAATAAAACCACTAGAAAACCACAAGTGGTGATGTGGCTCAAGCGGTAGAGCTCTCGCCTTGTGCTGAAGAGCTCAGGGACGGTGCCCAAACCCAGAGTTCAAGCCACATGACCAACCAAAAAAAAAAAAAAAAAAGTAGTAGTAACCATCCCTCAGTTTCCATGAGAGATTGCTTCCAGGACCCTTGAATATCAAAATTGGTAAATTTGCTTAAATTCCTTAAATAAAATGGCATAGTATTTGCATATAGTCTCCACACATCCTCTGGTAAGTCATCTCTGGAGTACTTTTTTTTGTGTTCCAGTCTTAGGGCTTGAACTCAGAGCCTGGGCTCTGTCCCTGATATCATTTGCTCAAGGCTAATAATGGTCTATGACTTTGAGCCACAGCTTCACTTCTGTTTTTTTTGGTGAGTTATTTTTTGTTTTGTTTTGGGGTTTTGTTTTTTTTTTTGTCCAAAGCTAGTGCTCTAGCACTTGAGCGACAGCTCCACTTCTGGCTTTTTTGGTGATTAAAGATAAGAAACTTGGCTGGCTTTGGAACTATGATCCTCAGATCGCAGTTCTGAGTAGCTTCCTGAGTAGCTAGGATAACAGACGTAAGCCATTAGCACCTGGCCATCAGAGCCAGACTTTTAATATGTAATACAAGGCATAATAGTAAGTAAATAATTTTTATACTTTAAAGATGAGTCAAAAAGTCTGCACATGTTCAGTACAGATAAAGTATTTTCTTCATTCAAATATTTTTATGTATTTATTTGGAATTGCAGATATACAGGACTATCTGTATATTATTATATTAAAACTCTCCAGGGGGCTGGGAAGGTAGCTCAGTGGTAGAGTACTTGCCTTGCATGCATGACGATCTGGGTTCGATTCCTCAGCACCACAAAAGCAGGAAAAGCTGGAAATGGCTCTGTGGCTCAAGTGGTAGAGCACTAGCCTTGAGCTGAAGAGCTGAGGGACAGTGCCTAGGCCCAGAATTTAGGCCCCACGACCAACAGAAAAATAAAAATAAAACTCTCTAGGGACTGGGAATATGGCTTAGTGGTAGAGAGCTTGCCTAGAATACATAAAGGGTTCCTCAATTCCATAGAAATAGAAAAAGCCGGAAGTGGCACTGTGGCTCAAGTAGCAAAAAGAAACTCAGGGACAGTGCCCAGGCCCTGACTTCCAAGTCCCAAGACTGGCAAAAAGAAAACAAAACCAAAAACTCTCCTGATCAGTTCAGTGGTTGAACACTTGACTAGCAGACTAGCATTTGTGAGAAACCGGGTTCAGTCCCCAGCACACAGGGTGGGGAGGATCCTCCTTTTTTTTTTTTTTTCTTCTTTTTTTTTGGTCGTTGTGGGGCCTGAACTCTAGGCCTGGGCATGCACTGTCCCTCAGCTCTTCAGCTCAAGGCTAGTGCTCTACCACTTGAGCCACAGCACCACTTCTGGCTTTTTCTGCTTATGTGGTACTGAGGAATCGAACCCAGGGCCTCAGGCATGCAAGGCAAGCACTCTACCACTGAGTCGCCTTCCCAGCCTGCGGATCCTCCTTTTTTGTTTTTCATTATGATGTTTTTTTGTTTTGGGTTTTTGTTTGTGTGTGTGGTGGGGATTGAACCCAGGGCCCCTAGGACCCCAAGCATGCTCGGAAAGCACACTATCAGCTGAGCATGGCATACACTTGTAACCCTAGCCACTAAGGAGGCTGTGATCTGAGGATTGAGCTCAAAGACCAAGTGGGAAAGTCCATGAGACTCTTATCTCCAGTTAATTACCAGAAAAAGGAAGTAGAGCTGTGGCTCAAAGTAGTTAAAAAAAAAGAAAAGAAAGCACACTATTACTGAGTTGTAACCTTGTCCTTTTTTGTTGTCCTTTGTAAACATTTATAGCTTCCTAGGAATTTTGAAGAGGATTAAAAAAAACCCAAAAAACAAAAACAAAAAACATGAGCAGGGCACTGGTGGCTCATACCTGTAATCCTAGCTACTGAAGAGGGTGAAATCTGAGTATCTCGTCTTGAAACCACCCCCCCTGCAGATAATCTATCACACTCTTATCTCAGTTTAACCAGCAAAAAGCTTGTATTTGAGACCTGTGGCTCAAATATTAGAACTCTAGCCTTGAGTGAAGAAGCTAAGTAAGAGTTTCTGGCATCTAAGTGCTGTTGCCTCATGACTGTAATCCTAGCTATTGGGTGGAGATCTGAGGATTGAGGTTCAAAGCCAGCCTGGGCAGAATAGTCTGTGAGACTTACCTCTAGTTAAGCACTCATCCACTCCCACTGGCTCTAGTAGAATACCCAGCCTTGAATGAAAAAACCAAGGGAGAATGTTTGGTCCTGAGTTCAAGCTCCAGTACCATTTTCAAAAAAAAAGGAAGGGGAAGAGGAAGGGGGGGGGGGGGAATGAAAGGGAAGGGAAGGAAAGAAAGAGAAAGAAAAAGAAAAGAAGAAAGACAGAAAGGCAAGCTAATATAGTTGGGGGTGTGACTCAACTGTTAAAACTCTTGCTGGATATATGTGAGGACCTGCATTTCAACCCCAGAATCACTGAGAGAATTTATGCTTCACATGTACCTGGCCCAAAGTTCAGGTCCCATGACTCAAATAAAAGGACCAGAACCTTAAAAAAAATTAAAATAGATATTAAGTCTGAGAGAGCAAGGAATGGTTTATGATGATAGCTTAAAATGATAATTGATAATGATAATAACTTGAATTTGTTTTGGCAGGAGAACTAGTAGCTCTGAAGAAGGTGAGACTAGACAATGAGAAAGAAGGCTTCCCAATTACAGCCATTCGTGAGATCAAAATTCTTCGTCAGCTAATCCACCGAAGCGTTGTTAACATGAAGGAAATTGTGACAGATAAACAAGATGCACTGGATTTCAAGAAGGACAAAGGTACTAGAAACCAGTTAGGTTTCTACAGGGTTGATTGGTACAAATTAATTTTTCTTACTGGGGTTTGAACTGAGGGGCATTATGCTTGCTGGGTAGGCACTCTACCCCTTCAGCCATACCTTCAGTTTCTATAGGAGCTTTATCGGTTGTACAAGGGGGATTTAGTTGAGACATTTCCATACATGCATACAATGTACCCTGTCAACCTCAATCTCTTCCACCTCTATCACATACCCTCTTGTCACTCTGTCACAATCTGGGAACTTTTTAAATATATTATACTAAAGTCTAACTTTCTGATCCATGTTGGAATTACAGTGTTGGCAGAGGAAGCTGAGTGTGGTGGGGCATTCTGTAATCCCAGTGCTGAATCAGGAAAAATCAAATGGTCAAGGCAAGCCTATGCTAATAGTGAGTTCAAGGCTTAGTTGGCTATATATGGAGACCTGTCCTTTAAAAAAAAAAGAAAATAGCAGATTGCTTTATATTAATTACTGCTGATTTTATAAAATATTCCTTCATTAATAAATACTTTATACTTTTTTTGTGGGGGGGGGCAGTCCGGGGCTAGAACTCAGGCTCTAGGTACTGACCCTGAGCTTCTTTTGCTCAGTGCAAAAGCATACACTCAAGCCACAGCACCACTTTTGGCTTTTTCTGTTACATGGAACTGAGGAATCAAACCTAGGGCTTCTTGTATGCCAGATCAACACTCTGCCACTAAGCCACATTCACAGCCCAACACTTTATACTTTTAAAAGTCATTAGTAAATATGCTTTAGGTAGGTGGAATCTGCTGTGAACACTCAATAAAGTCAGCAGATAAACAACATTAAATTATCTTCCAATCATTCCCAGGATTTTTTGTTTTGTCTTTTTTTTTTTTTGGTGGGGGTGGGGGGAGGGTTTGTAGTTGTAGGGCTTGAACTCTGAACCTGGGTGCTGTCCCTGAGCTCTTCAGCTCAAGTCTAGCACTCTGCCACTTGAGCCACAGCACCACTTCCAGTTTTCTGGTGGTTAGAGATAAGAGTGTCATGGAGGGCTGGGAAGGTGGCTCAGTGGTAGAGTGCTTGCCTTGCATGTATGAGGCTCTGAGTTCTATTCCTCAGCACCACATAAGCAAAAAGAAAAAAGCCAGAAAGTGGCGCTGTGGCTCAAGTGGTAGAGCACTAGCCTTGAGCTGAAGAGCTGATGGCCAGGCCCAGAGTTCAGGCCCCATGACCGGACCCAAAAAAATAAAAATAAAAAATAAACAACAACAAAAAGAGTGTCATGGACTTTCCAGCCTGGGCTGGCTTTGAACCACAGTTTTCAGATCTCAGCCTCCTGAGTAGTTAGGATTACAGGCATGAACCACTAGTCCTCAGTTCTCAGTTTCCTGAGTAGTTAGGGTAACAGGTATGAGCCACTGGTACCCAGCTCTGATCCTAGAGTCCTTTGCATTCTAGCAATGCTCTAGTATGACTATGCTAAATCCCTCAAGTCCCCCATCCTAATTTTGAGGCTTTTGTTTTCTTTTTTAAGCTAAAACATAAAACCTTAATGGCTATTAAATCCCACACTTACTATTTTTAGATTATTCCTCCTGGCTATCACTTATGTGCCACATACTATTATTGTTTCACACCGATACAGTTACGGAATATACCAGACTTGGTAGAACATGTCTCTAATCCCTGCACTCTCGAGGCTAGGCAGGGAGATTGTGAATTAAAGTCCGGTTGTGGGGCCTGAACTCTGGGCCTGGGCGCTGTCCCTCAGCTCTTCAGCTCAAGGCTATCACTCTACCACTTGAGCCACAGCACCACTTCTGGCTTTTTTTTTTCTTTCTGCTTACGTGGTGCTGAGGAATCGAACCCAGGGCCTCAAGCATGCAAGGCAAGCTCTACTACTGAGCTACCTTCCCAGCCCAATCCCCCTATTTTCTTTATAGTTATTTGTCTAAACGAATTTTAGAGATGAGAAAATGGAAATAGAACTTTTAGGATTAAATTAAAGAAATACTAATATAATCTAAAAAATTGATTTAGAGGCTGGGAATGTAGCTTAGTGTAGCGTGCTTGCCTAGAATGCATGAAGCCCTGAGTTCAATTCCTCAGTACCACATAAACATAAAAAGCTGGAAGTGGTGCTGTGGCTCAAGTGGTAGAGGGCTAGCCTTGAGTACAAAGAGGCTCAGGGACAATGCCCAGGCCCTGAGATCAAACCCTAGCACTGGCAAAAAAAGAAAAAAAAGATGATGGATTTCTTTAAAGCTAGGAAGATGATAAAGGCTAACCTAGTATGTAGTATACTCCAGGCCAGAAATGTGAGAGAGAAAAAGAGGAAGAGAAGGGGGGAACCCCTCCCCCCAAAAAAAGTAAAAATGGCTATAATGTGTGAAAAAATTGAAAATCTAGAATATCAAGAAAAAATGGCAAATACTTTCCTCCTACCCCATCCCAGTATCTCACCATATAAATAACTGTAATATTAACATTTTGGTACATTTGCTTCTTTACTATACATATTTTATAATATAACTGAGATAGTTCTAAGTGTTGTGTATATAGCTTGTCATAAATCCTCAGTAAAGAGCTGGAATGTGGCTTAGTGGTAGAGTGCTTGCCTAGTATGCATGAAGCCCCAGATTCAATTCCTCAGTACCACATACACAGAAAAAGCCAGAAGTGATGCCATGGCTCAAGTGATAGAGCTCTAGCCTTGAGCAAAAGAAGCTCAGGGACAGTGCCCAGCCCTTGAGTTTAAGCCCAAGGACTGTCAAAAAAAAAGAGAAAATCCTCAGTAAAATACCTTTATGACTTAAAAATGCATAAAACCAAATTTACAAGCCTGTGTTGGGCATTTAGTTGCCACTTTAAAAATTAATGCAAGCCTGGCATGGTGATTCATGCATGTTGTCCCCAGCAACTTAGGGGGCTAAGGCAGGAGGATTGTTTTTCATTCACCGATGGTGCTTTACCACTTGAACCTTTACTTCACTTTTTGCTGACTGATGGGAGAGAGTCTTGAGGTCTTTTGTGCCCTAGCTGGCTTCAAACCTTGAGTCTCGTATCTCAGCCTTCTGAGTAGCTAGGATTACATAAGTGAGCCATGAGTACCCTGCAGTATTGCTTGAACCCATGGCTTCAAGTCCAGCCTTGGCAATATAGAAAGGCCCTCCTATGCTCTGCCCAAAAAAAAAAAAAAAAAAAAACCAAACCAAAACAACTGCTTAAACAAAAAAGAACAAACAAACAAAAAAACTCAGTTTCTTTTTTTTTTTTTTTTGTCGGTCATGGGGCTTGAACTCTGGGCCTGGGCACTGTCCCTCAGCTCTTCAGCTCAAGGCGAGCGCTCTACAACCTGAGCTACAGCACCACTTCCAGTTTTCTGGTGGTTTATTGGAGATAGGAGTCTCATGGTCTCTCCTGCCCGGGCTGGCTTTGAACCGCGATCCTCAGATCTCAGCCTCCTGAGTAGCTAGGATTACAGGCGTGAGCCACCAGTGCCCGGCTTGTTTTTTTTTTTTGAGGGGAAGTTGGAGGATGGGGGCATTAGTAGATTGGCTAGGACCTGCAACAACCTTCCTGCCTCATTCTCACAAATATCTGAAATTAGAAGTGTTTTGCCACCACGCCTGATAGTAGCAATATTTGTACAGATTTTTTTTTTGGGGGGGGGGGGGGTCCAGTTGTGAGGCTTGAACTCTGGGCCTAGGCCTCTACTCTTCAGCTCAAGGCAAGCACTCTACCACTGGAGCCACAACATCATTGCTTCCGGTTTTCTGGTGGTTAATTGGAGATAAGAGGCTCATGGACTTTCCTGCCTGACTGGCTTTGAACTGCTATCCTCAGATCTCAACTTCTGAGTAGCTAGGATTATAGGCATGAGCTACCAGTGCCCAGCTGAACACCATTGTGTTTGTGTGTGTGTGTATATGTATACATCTTTACCTTGTATTTCATTATTTGTTAGTTGCTAGGATTTAACCCCAGGGCCTCACATGTGCTAAAATGTGGTCTACTTCTGAACTACACACCCCTAGCCTAATAATCACTTACACATAGAATTAGTCAAAGGAGCTGGGCGCCAGTGGCTCATGCCTGTAATCCTAGCTACAGAGGAGGCTGAGATCTGAGGATCATGGTTCAAAGCCAACCCGAGCAGAAGAGGGCAGAAAAGTCCATGAGACTCTTATCTCCAATTCATCACTAGAAAACTGGAAGTGGCGCTGTGGCTCAAGCGGTAGAGCTCTCACCTTGAGCTGAAGAGCACAGGGACAGTGCCCAGGCCCAGAGTTCAAGCTCCATTACTAAAAAAAAAAAAAAAAAAAAAGAATTAGTCAAAGGAGTTTCCTTAGTTAAAATTAGGTTCATTTTATGAAAGAAAATTGTCATGCTTATCTTACTGTATTCTCCCCAACATTAAGAATATATGCTGGGCTCTGGTGGCTTGTACCTGTAATCCTAGCTACTCAAGAGACTGAGATCTGAGGATTGAGGTCCAAAGCCTGTCCTTGGGCTTGAACTCTGGGCCTGGAGTCTATCCTCAAGCTTCTTTTGCTTAATACCACCTTAGCCACAGCACCACTTCCAGCTTTTTCTGAGTAGTTCATTGAAGATAAAAAGTCTCATAGACTTTTCTAGGAACTGGAGGTTCCTAAATTGATGTGTGCCTACTTAGAAACTATGAGGTCCTTGGAAGTGGTGCTGTAGCTCAAGTGGTAGAGCGCTCGCGTTGAGCTGAAGAGCTGAGGGACATTGCTCAGGCCCAGAGTTCAAGCCCCACGACCGACAAAAAAAAAAAGTTCTAAAAAAGAAACTATGAGGTCCTTAGTTCAAACCACAGTATCAGTCAATCTCAATCAGTCAATGAGTCCATCTAACTGAATGGCTAGAGATGTAGTCCAGTGATCTCACACTTGCCTAAAAACCTTGAGGACCCTGAGTTTGCTCTTAAGAGTTGCAGTCCTGGCTAGCCTTTAACTTACCACGTAGCCCCAGCTGGCCTCAAACTTGACAAACAGGAGAAGTATGGACTTATCAAAAATATGCTTATGGCTGGGTGCCAGTGGCTCACACTTATAACTAGCTACTCAAGAGGTTGAGATCTAAGGATTGTAGTTCAAAGCCAGACCAGGTAGGAAAGTCCATGAGACTGTTACCTCCAGTTAACCATCAAAAAGCCAGAAGTAGAAATGTGGCTCAAGCCAGCTTGGGCAGACAGGTCTTCCAGTTAACTTCCATTGAGCAAGAGCTCAATGCCTTGAGTTCAAACCCATTAACACCAAAAAAAGAAAAAAAGCTCCAGTGGTTCATACCTATAATCATAGCTACTCAGAAATCTGAGATATGAGGATTACAGTTCAAAGCCAGCTGGGGCAGGAAACACGCTTTTTTGCGGGGGGGGGGGGGGGGGGTCGGTCATGGGAGCTGAACTCTAGACCTGGGCACTGTCCCTCAGCTTTTTAGCTCAAGGCTGGCACCCTGTCACTTGAGCCACAGCGCTACTTCACAATTTTTCTGATTATGTGGTACTAAGGAATCAAACCCAGGTCCTCAAGTGTACAAGGTAAGCACTCTACCACTGAGCCAACTTCCCAGCCCCATAAGACTCTTTATCTCCAATTAACCAACCAAAATCCAGAAGTAGAGCTGTGTGTCAAGTGATAGAGCACTAGCCTTGAGCAAAAACATGACCAATGCTCTGAGTTCAAGCCCCAGAAGCACTACCCAAAAAATAAAAAATAAAGAAAATCATAGCATTGTTTGAGTTCATGGTCAACTTCAAAATTTGTTTACAATTCAATTTTTAAGTAATTGTTTTCATTTTATAGGTGCTTTTTACCTTGTCTTTGAGTATATGGACCATGACTTAATGGGACTGCTAGAATCTGGTTTGGTGCACTTTTCTGAGGACCATATCAAATCATTCATGAAACAGCTTATGGAAGGATTGGATTACTGTCACAAAAAGAATTTCCTGCATCGAGATATTAAGTGTTCCAACATTTTGCTGAACAACAGGTAATGTAGTAACCAAATAAAGTTTAACTACTCTTGCAGGGTTTCAGGAATTCAATTGGATTGGATTGTAAGTAAACCTAATAGTACAGTTTTTTTCTGTTTAACCTGAATCTGGTATTTGAACCGTAGGAACAATTTAAAATTAAGTACTCTATCAATGGTGCTTCTCAGTGCTAGTAAAGAAAAGGTACAGAAAAAGAATTATAAGGACTTTTTTTTTTTTTGCCAGTCCTAAGGCTTCTTTGACTCAAGGTTAGCACTCTACCATCTGAGCCACAGTACCACTTCCACTTTTCTGGCAGTTAATTGGAGATTAGAGTCTCATGGGGAATTTCCTGCCTGTGCTGGCTTTGAACCAACATCCTCAGATCTCAGCCTCCTGTGTAACTAGGATTACAGGCATGATCCACCAGAGCCCAGTGGGCTTTTTCTGTTCATGTGGTACTGAGGAATTGAACCCAGGGCTTCATGAATACTAGGCAAGCACTCTATCATTGAGCCACATTCCTAGTCTTAAGGACTTTTATTTACAAGTATTTGTTGTACTTTTCTGAGGATTGTATTACTGTCACAAAAACTACTCAGATTCTAAAGGAATCTTCAGAGAACTATTTATCAGTCAATAAACAATGTTGTGACCCTAAGAAAATTGAAATATGCATTGAGTTCTGTTTTGTTTTGGGTCCAGTCGTGGGGCCTGAACTTTGGGCCTGGGCGCTGTCCCTCAGCTCTTCAGCTCAAGGCTAGTGCTCTACCACTTGAGCCACAGTGCCACTTCTACCTTTTTTCCTGCTTATGTGGTGCTGAGGAATCGAACCCAGAGGCCTCATGCATGCAAGGCAAGCGCTCTACCACTGAGCCACCTTTCCAGCCCTATGCATTGAGTTCTTAGTACTATTCCCTTCTTTAGTGGAGAACATACCTCTTTCTTTAGGTACTTGAACTTTTCTCAAATTGTTCTTTTCAGAGTAAACACTAGTTGGTAATTGCCTTCTATCCAATACTTCACTTTTGTAGTATAAGCAGTCAAGATCTGATTGTTAAGTTCAGAAGATTTTTTTCTTTTTCTCTGGTTATTTGTCCACATTACATTTGTGATATCAGATATATATTTTTTCTTTTTTTTGCCAGTCTTGGGGCTTGAACCCAGGGCCTGGGCACTACCCCTGAACTTATTTTGCTTAAGGCTAGAGCTCTATCATTTGAGCCACAGCACCACTTTCAGCTTTTTCCGTATATGTGGTACTGAGGAATCTAACCTTGGGCTTCATGCATGCTAGGCAAGCACTCTACCACTAAGCCACATTCCCAGCCACATCAGATATATTATGTGCACATTAGACTTTGGCATTCTTCTCTGACTGGTATAGGATAAAGAACAAGTATAATATCACTGAAATTACTGTGTTTGGATTTTTTTTTAAAATTCCGGTCCTGGAGCATGTTAATTCAAGATAAGAGTCCCATGGACTTTCCTGTTCTGGGCTGCCTTCAAAAAAATTTTTTTTTGGGGGGGAGGTGTGGGGCTTGACTCTGGGCCTGGGCACTGTCCTTGAGCTCTTCAGTTCAAGGCAAGCTCTCTACCACTTGAGCTTCCAGTTTTCTGGTGGTTAATTGGAGATAAGAGTCTCATGGACTTTCCTGTCCAGGCTGGCTTTGAACCGTGACCCTCAGATCTCAGCCTCCTGAGTAGCTAGGATTACAGGCATGAGCCATTGGTGCCCTACTCACATTTCCTGTCTTTATGGAGTAGATTAATCAGCCATTTAGAATTCACTGTAATTGTCTTTTAAGCATGAAAACTCTCATATGAGGTAACTGGTCACTGTTGAGCTAGAATTTTAGGATAACTAAACAAATTGCTCAAAGAAACTGCGTGTACAGTAAATATGAAAGCAATGTTATTTTTTGTGTTTTTTTAAAAAACTTTTATTGTCGAGGTGAGGTACAGAGGGGTTCCAGTTAATGTGTTGTATGTAACCATAAAATGGATTATTTTTGTTAGAGCAAAAAGAATGAAGTACATAATAACAATAATGAAGCTGGATGGTTACTAGGAGCCAATTTAAGAATATTGTATACTCCACTAAGGAACTTAAACTTTTTCTAATCTGTAGTTGAAAGGTTGCTAGCTGTTTTTGTTTATGTTTGTTTTGGTCAGCTCAGTGCCTTGAGCTCTCCTTGGCTTTCTTGCTTAGGACTGGCATTCTACCACTTATGGCATACCTCCAGTTCAGCTTTTGTTGGTTATTTTGGAGGACTTTTATGCCCAAGCTGGTTGTGAACTGTTACCATTCAGTCGCAGCCTCTGGAGTAACTAGGATTATAGGTGTGAAATGCTGGTACCTGGCTTTGTTTTAAATTTTAATTGTATGATGAACGCATTGTTTTTAACTATACTTAAATAGATATATTATTAGCAATAACATGTTAAAAAAATTAGTCTTTAAATCATATCCTTTGGCACACCAGTAATCCCAGCTTCTCAGGAGGTTAAGGTGGGACTATAAAGAGACTGAAATCAGCTTGGGCAACACAGTGAGACCCTATCTCAAAAAAGAAAAAAGTATTCTGTTGCTGTCTCTGCTTAGTCACCATTTCCATTAAAGTTGAAGGTTACTCACTCTAAATCCATAGTAAATAGTTCATCAACAACTTAATGAAGAAACCGGTGCTGGTGGCTCACATCTGTAATCCTAGCTACACAAGAGGCTGAAACTGGTTCAAAGCTAGCTCCAGCATGAAAGAAGTCTGAGATTTTTTTTTTTTTTTTTTTTTTTTTGGGTCCGGTCGTGGGGCCTGAACTCTGGGCTTGGGCGCTGTCTCTTAGCTCTTCAGCTCAAGGCTAGCACTCTACCACTTGAGTCATAGCACCGCTTCCGGTTTTTTTCTTTTTGCTTATGTGGTGCTGAGGAATCGAACCCAGGGCCTCAGGCATGCAAGGCAAACGCTCTACCACTGAGCCACTTTCCCAGCCCTAGAAGTCTGAGATTATTATCTCTAGTTAACCACCAAAAATCTGGAAGTGGAGCTGTGGCTCAAGTGGTGGGCATTAGTTTAGAAACAGCATCCCAGTCTGAGCTTAAGCCCCAGGATTGGCACAAAATAACAATAATTATAAAGAAGGAGCTGGGTAACACATACTTGTAGTTCAAGATACTCCAAAAGTAGAGGGCAGGAGGATCTTAGGTTCAAGGCCAGTCTAGGTAAAAGTTAGTGAGAGTTTATTCCAAAATAAAAAACAAGGGGGCTGGGAAGGTGGCTCAGTGGTAGAGCGCTTGCCTTGCATGCAGAGGCCCTGGGTTCAATTCATCAGCACCCCATAAGCAAAAAGAAAAAAGCCGGAAGTGGTGCTGTGGCACCAGTAGAGCACTAGCCTTGAGCTGAAGAGCTGAGAGACAGTGCCCAGGCCCAGAGTTCAGGCCCCACGACCGGACCCCCCCAAAAAAAAAAAAAGATTTGAGGATGTGGTTCAAGTGGTTGAGTATTTGCCTAGCATGTTGGAGGCCCTGAAATCAGTCTCCACTATTGAAAAAAATAAAAATTAGAAGAAGCCGGGCACTGGTGGTTCCTGCCTGTAATCCTAGCTTCTCAGGAGGCTGAGATCTGAGGATCCTGGTTCAAAGCCAGCCCGGGCAGGAAAGTCTATGAAATTCTTATCTCCATTAAACCACAAGAAAACCAGACGTGGTGCTGTGGCTCAAGTGGTAGAGCGCTTGCCTTGAGCTGAAGAGCTGAGGGACAGCGCCCATGCCCAGAGTTCAAGCCCCATGACAGACCAAATTAAAAAGAAAATTAGAAGAAGAAAAATTAATGAGGCTGGTGGTGTAAAGCTCAGTAACTAAGGCTTTGCTTAATATTAGTGAGAGCCTGGATTTGATCAAAACAGACAACGTTTTAAAAAACCCCAAAATTTAATGATGGTAACAATTAGCTTTCAGCTTTATGGTCTATGGTATTACTCTGCTGTCTTCTCTATTCCTTCATGGGAGGATGTTTCAGAGCAAGGAATAATTGCAGACCTGCTTGATTTCCCTTCTATCCTTAGAGATCCATAGTCAAGACTGATGAGGTTCAGACTAAATTGAACTCCTTATTCAGGTTGCTAAGTAGGAATCCCATTGACTGTCTTGACTCATTAGACCTCTCCACTGCTCAGTTGGTTCTAACTATTCAGAGGCTAGGAGAAAATGAGGAGGAGTTGTTAGCAGGAGAAGGAAAAAACATCTTCACAGAAAGGGAGAAGAGCAAGGTTGGGCTCTGATGATGTTCATTATCTTTTTATTACACTAGTGTAAATTAAGCCAGTTTGCTTTAGACAGAAAAGTGACTAGTCTGTCACCACACTATAGTTATAGACTAATAGAAGGGAAAGCTACTAAGACCCCACTGATAAGGAGGCTTAGGATGTATCTCAGTGGTACAGTGCTTGCCTAGCATGTATGATTTCCTGGGTTCAATCCCTAGCTCTGCCAAAAAAAAAAAAAAGTCAAAAGTTCACCATAAAAAATGGTTAGTGCTTGAATTAATCTAGACCTTGATAATAAGAAAAAAAAGTCGGGACTTGGAGGTGACTCAGTGGTAGAGTGCTTGCCTTGCATGCATGAGGCCCTTGGTTCGATTCCTCAGCACCACATAAGCAAAAAAAGCCGAAAGTGGGGCTGATGCTCCAGTGATAGAGCACTATCTACAGCTGAAGAGCGGAGGGACAGCGCCCAGGCCCAGAGTTCAGGCCCCACAACTGACAAAAAAAAAAAAAAGAAAAGAAAGTCAAAAGTTCACCATAAAAATTGGTTAGTGCTTGAATTAATCTAGACCTTGATAATAAGCATGGACAGTGTAGGCTTTGGTTGATGAGTATGCTGGAATGGTGGGGAATGAATAAGAAGAGTAAGATACCTCACAAATTTATGACTTGAGAAACTTAAATTAAAGAGTGGCAAATACTAACCATTTAAAGGACTATAGAAAAACTGAATGGGTAGGAGGAAAAGTGAATCTCTTCTATATTCTATTTTATAGGCAGGATAACGACATCTACTGGTCATATAGTCCTATTGGAACATCAAACTATATTATTATTATTATTATTATTTTTTATCCTGGGGCTTGAACTCAGGGCCTGGGCACTGTCACTGAGCCTCTTTATGCTCAAGGCTAGAGCTCTACCACTTGAGCCACAGCCCCACTTCTGGCTTTTTCTGAGTAGATTATTGGAGATACAAGTCTCAGGGACTTTTCTGCCCTGGCTGGCTTCAAGTTGCAATCCTCAGAACTCAGCTTCCTGAGTAGCTAGGATTGCAGGTGTGAGCCACTGGCACCCAGCCCGTCTCTCTATATATTTGTAGTTAAAAATCATAGAAGAGATTGATGATAGTGGCTGGTGCCTGTAATCCTGTCTACTTGGGAGGTATAAATCAAGAAAATTGAGGTTTAAGGTCAGCCCAGGCTAAAAGATAATGAAACCTTATCTCACCAAAACAAGCTGGGCATGGTAGCATGCCTGTCATAGCAGCTAGGCAAGTGGTAGTAAGATGGATTATCCAAGTCAGGGGCCAGTCCCTGCAAAAGTTTAAGTCTCTACTTAAAGAGAAATGAAAGGGTCTGGGAGAATGGCTCAAATGATGACAGAGAGAGTACCTGCCTAGGAAGTACAAGGCCCAGAGTTCAAATTCCAGTGCTGTGCCTCTTATCCCCAGTTAAAGGTCTAGGATATGGCTCAAATGGTAGAGCATTTATCGCAGTTTCAAACTCTGGTAATAGCATCAAGTTTACCAAAAAAGAAAAAGAAAAAAAGAAAGCTGAAGAAAGCTGCCAAGCACTGGTGGCTCATGCCTGTAATCCTATTGAGGAGACTAACATCTGAGGATGAAGGTCCACAATTTCAAAGACATACTTGGGCAGAAAAGTGTGTGGGACTCATCTCCAGTTAACCACCAAAAAGCTCGAAGTAAGATGTGGCTCAAATAAAATATGAGCCTTAAGCAGTAAAAGCGCAGTCTCTTTTGAGTTCAAGCCCCAGGACACCCCTCCCCCCACCTCCCCCCACCCCCCCCCCCCACACACACAATTGTAGCTTAGAAAAGATGCCAAAACTGGAACCCAAGAGAAATGGTCAGAGAGATCTGTGAGACATAATTTGAAGCCAGTCTGAGCACAAAAGTCAGTGAGACTATTATTAAACAGCAGAAAGCTGGAAGTGGAGATGTGGAGAGTACCAACTTTGAGCACAGAAGAGGAATATCATAGATGTACAAGAAGTAGTAAAAAAGAAGTGTGAGACCAGTACTGCTCACACAGAACACACAATCAGAGGTGACAGTGTTGAATGAGGGCTAAGAAAATGTTTAGTATAATGGGAAGAAAGTGGTGGGCATATTTTCAATTAGTTTTGATTTTTTTTCCAGTGCTAGGGATTGATCCAAAAGCTTTATGTAACTAGACAAGCATTCTACCATTGAATTAACCCTCAGTCCCTAATTTTTTTTTTATTAAATATTGTGGGGATATGAGCATTTAAATGGAAAAGGAAATAATAGAGAAGAAAAAATAGATCCAGGAAACAAGCAAAATTCTTACATACATACATACATACATACATGCATACATACATACTCATTCAAATACATACAAGGGCCTGGAGCTTGCCAAGTAGGCATTGTACCACTTGAGCCTCTTAACTCCTATTCCAAGAACCAAAATAACTTTAAAGGTGCAAGATTCTAGAAAAGATGGAATCATGGCTGTAGCTAGAGAGATTGCTTATCCTTGGGCTAGAAATGAAGTTGACAAACTTTTTCTGTAACTAAAAGAGAATGAGAAAGATAAAGTTACAGGTAGATTTACAGATAAAAGGAAGATATTCATAGGGGAGGAATATAAGGTATAATTCCTGTGTATCTGATCACATAAAATAATTATTATTGAAATGAACTCCAGGAAATAGAAAAACCAAAAATGTTAAGGAGCCTATACTTGAGCCTTTTTCTTTTTTAAGTCCCAATACTGGAGCTTGAACTCAGTGGGCATTGTTCCTTAGTTCCTTAGCTTTGTTTTTGTTTTTGTTTTGCTCAGAGCCAGTGCTCTACTGCTTGAGTCACAGCTCTACTTCCAGTTTTTTGGTGATTAATTGAAAACCAGAGTCTCAAAGACTTTCCTGTCCAATGTGGCTTCAAGCCACAATCCTCAGATCTCTGCCTGAGTAGCTAAGATTATATGTGTGAGCCACCAGTGCCTAACAACTTTTCTTTTTCAATGAATGTCATTTCCTTATATTTGTCTCAATAAAAGTTAACTTTTTTGTTGATGTTGTGGGGCTTGAGCTCTGGACCTGGGCACTGTCCCTGAGCTCAGAGCAAGGCTAGCACTCTACCCCTACTTGAGCCACAGCACTACTTCCAGTTTTCTGAGTGGTTTATTGGAGATAAGAGTCTCATGGGCTTTCCTGCCCAGGCTGGCTTTGAACTGTGATCATCAGATCCCAGCCTCCTGAGTAGCTAGGGTTACAGGCATGAGCCACTGGTGCCCAGTAAAGTTTGGGTAAAGTGGATAAGGTGTCCATAATCTTTATTCTGAATAAGGTGTATTTAAAGTAGAATTTTGTTGTTTCAAGGTGTGAAAGGGTAGGGGGGTGGATTCTGACACTGAGAATGCTGGAAGTTTATATTGACAGCTAACTAGAATAGACGAAGATGCTGACAAAAGACAAAAGGATTAACCTGCAATATTCATGACTTAACTGAGAGAACTAAACATTGGGAGCAGCACTAAATGGTATGATAGTATGATTTACTTCTTCAGGTTGTGTTCAATTCCTTATTTAGAGCAGAAAAGGCAAATTCTCTACTGATCTGGAATTAGGAACTTAAGAATTCCATCTATCAAAAAATTAAGTGGTTTCAAGATGCATTGTATTTATGTAACACTTTGTTGAATGGCAATTCCTTTGTAAAACTATGTATAGATAATCTTATAAAAGTAAATAACCAACACTTGGAAGTATGGCTCAATTGGTAGAGTGCTAGCTAAAGAGGGAAAGCATTATGTACCAAGTTCTAGTCCAAGTGTCCAACCTTAAAAATACACAAAAAAAAATCACAAGTAGGACTGGCATGGCTCATGTAGTAAAGCCTACCTAGCTAAGTGCAAAGCCCTGAGTTCAGTTCTACATACTGTAAAAATGAATGAATTAGTTACTTACTTGAACCAGGCATGTAGCAAACGCCTGTAATGCCAGCACTTGGGAGGTGGAGGCAGGAGGATTTAGCTCTAGACTACATAGTAATAAGACCTTGTCTATAAAAGAAGAAAAAGTAATTAACTTGGTGTCTAGTGTAAATGAGACGAAACATGCTGGTAATACTTAGGTCTAGCCTAATTACTACCACGATATATCTGTTGCCATTATAACTTTCATTCTCACTGTATGCTTTGAGATTTGGATCATCTCAAGCCCTCAGAATAAGGTTGTCAAGAAATTTGAGAAGCTGTGGCCCTCTACAAAAATATAATTTGGCTTTTCATTCCCCAAGCAGTAGCAAGTGTATAAATTTGATTAAAATAGGCTATATGAATCTAGATGAATATAATTAATGGCAATTAATAAGTGACTTTTAAGCCACATCCCAACATTTGCAGCTTCTTAATATTCCATGATACCACTGTCAAAGAGAATACTAAGACTAGGGATGTAGCTCACTAATAGAGTACTTTCTTAGCATTCACAAGCCCTGGGTTCAATTCTCAGCATTGGGGGGGGGGGGGGGGGATACAGAACAGAGGGAACTGTAGTTGTGATCCCTTTAAAAGAAAGGAAGCTTTTCAGACCAGCTTTATTGGCATCATATGTGGATTTGATGGAAATGAAGTTCCAGACACTAGTAGATCACACCTGTAATACTCAACTTGGGAAGCTAAAAGTGGAAAGATTATGATTCAAAGCCAGTATAAGCAGAAAATTCCAAGAGAAGTAACTAGCAAAAAATAGGATTACAAGCAGTGTTCCTGATAGTCAAATGAGGTGCCCAATAGATGAATAAAGAAGATATGGTACAGATATTCCATGGAATATTAAATAACCATAAAGAAAAGTAAAATATGTCATTTTCAGAAAAATGGATAGAATTGAAGAACATCCTATTCAGTAGGATAAACTAAGGGAAGTGGCGCTGTAGCTCAAGTGGTAGCGCGCTCGCCTTGAGCTGAAGAGCTGAGGGACAGCGCCCAGGCCCAGAGTTCAAGCCCCACGACCGACAAAAAAAAAAAAAAAAAAAGAATCTCATAGTCAGTAGGATAAACTAAGCTAAAAAAGCCAAGTAGATACTTTTGCTCATGTGGAAGCTACACTTAAAAGATAATGCATATTAATGAACATGTACATACATGTATATATACCTGTCTACAAAAACATACACATATACACAGAACAGGATTCTAACTGTGGGACTGTGTAAGAAGATGAGAGTAATGTGGGAAAAGGAAAAAGAAAGATGAGTAGAAATTTTTAAATACAGTGGAAGTGTATGAAGAAAGTATAAGGAACTTTTATGAAAGCTGTTGATCAGAAGAAGATTGGGGTGGCAGTGGTAGAAGAGAAACTAATAGGGTCATTCTAAGTAAAACTTAAGACATGAATGACTGGGCTGGGAAGTTGGCTCAGTGGTAGAAGCACTTGCCTTGCATGCCTGAGACCCTGGGTTCGATTCCTCAGCACCACATAAACAAAAGGAAAAAAGCCGGAAGTGGTGCTGTGGCTCAAGTGGTGGAGCGCTAGCCTTGAGCTGAAGAGCTGAGGGACAGCGCCCAGGCCCAGAGTTCAGGCCCCACGACTGGACCCCCCCCAAAAAAAAAAAAAGACATGAATGACTAAAGTACTATAGTGAAACTCCTTGGTGTAATTAAAAAAAATATATATATATCAAGAAAGTAAAACAGGCTCATAAGAGGGTAGGCACCAGGAGGAAGAACACCTAACAAAGAGGGTGAATCATGATGAATATAATGGACATAGCTTAGTTACATGTATGAAAATAGAACAATGAAACCTGTTAAAATTGTTTTAATGAGGGAGTTGGGGGAGAGTGGCAAAGTGGGAAAGGATGATCTGGATACTACTTTGTATACAAGTGCATAAATTTCACAATGAAACCCCTGTACAACTAACACATACTAATAAAAAAAGTATGGCTTAAGTGGTAGATTACCAGTCTAATAAACTCAAGGCCCTGAGTTCAAGCCTCAGTACTGCCTTCACAGAAGAGAAAAATTCGGGTTCAGAGCTGGAAGTATTAGAGCCCTGGATCTAGTTCCCAGTACTGGGGAGGATAAAAACAGATTCACGTGACCTAAAGAGTCAGCACCTCTGAGAAACTTTCCCTTCAGTACAAGGGTTTGACTTAAATCCTCATGCTTGTTAGGCAGATGTGAGGCATACCTCCAACCCTTTTTGCTGTTCAAATACACTCTTGCCGTAACTCATACAGAAAAATAAACAGTAGTGTTTTTGATTAGTTAAAAAATGCATGAGGCCCTGGGTTCGATTCCTCAGTACCACATAAGCAAAAAGAAAAAAAAAAGCCAGAAGTGGCGCTGGGGCTCAAGTGGTAGAGTGCTAGCCTTGAGCTGAAGAGCTGAGGGACAGTGCCCAGGCCCAGAGTTCAGGCCCACGACCGGACCAAAAAAAAAAAAAAAAATGCATGAATAGTTTTCAAAAATAGCCTGAAGTATTGTTAACTTTAGTAGTCAAAGACACTTCATTGGTAAGAACGATCTTTAACAATGGAAATAAGAGATCAGAGATTAAAAATTCATTTTGTGATGCTTTTAGCTCCTTAATTGGCACTTAACTTTCAGGTATAGTTTGGAGGGTACTGCTGTTACTTATAAAAATAATTATTTTTGTTTTACAGTGGGCAAATCAAACTTGCAGATTTTGGACTTGCACGGCTCTATAATTCTGAAGAGAGGTAAGGCATTATCAGACTTACCTATGGAAAGGAGGATCACTTGAGTCCAAGGATTCTAAGCCAGTATGGGCAACATAGCAAGACTCCATCTCAAAAAATAAAAGCCGAGACCCGAATGCCGGTGGCTCACGCCTATAATCCTAGCTACACAGGGGACTGAGATCTGAGGATCGCAGTTCAAAGCCAGCCCAGGCAGGAAAGTCCATGAGACTCTTATCTCCAATAAATCACTGGAAAACCAGAAGTGTCGTTGTGGCTCAAGAGCTCAAGGACAGCAGCCAAGCCCAGAGTTCAAACCCCACGACTGACCAAAAAATAAAAAAATAAAAAAAAATTTAAAAAGCCACTAGTGGTAGAGTGCTTGCCTAGCCTTCATGAAGTGCTGGGTTTGATTCCTCTGTACCATATAAACAGAAAGAGCTAGGGGGCTGGGAAGGTGGCTCAGTGGTAGAGCGCTTGCCTTGCATGCATGAGGCCCTGGGTTTGATTCCTCAGCACCATATAAGCAAAAAGATAAAAGCTGGAAGTGGCGCTGTGGCTCAAGTGGTAGAGCGCTAGCCTTGAGCTGAAGAACTGAAGGACAGTGCCCAGGCCCAGAGTTCAGGCCCCACGACTGGACCCCCCCCCCCCAAAAAAAACAAAAAAAAACAGAAAGAGCTGGAAATGGTGCTGTGGCTCAAGTGGGAGAGTGCTAGCCTTGAGCAAAAAAGAGGCTCAGGCACAGTGCTCAGGCCCTGAGTTCAAGCCCCAGGACTAGGGAAAAAAACAAAAACAAGTGCCAGTGTCTCATGCCTATAATCCTAGCTACTCAGGTGACTGAGATCTTAGAATAGCTCTTTGAAGCCAGCCTGGGCAGCAAAGTCTGTTAGTAAGACTCTTTATTTCCAAGTAACTACCAAAAAGCCAGATGTGGAGCTGTGGCTATCCTTGCAAAAAAGTTCAGGGACAATGCCCATGCCCTGAGTTCAAAACCCAGAACTACTGGCACAAGTAAATAAGGAAAGAAAAAAGATCACAAAGGAAATAGTAAAGAATCTTTTTTATTCTCAATTGAAATTACTGTTTGCTAATTAATAACTGTTTCCTAATTATCTAATAAGAGTTTGCTAATTATCTGAAAGTGGGTCTTGTTTTTGTTTTTGTACATCGTTTTTTGCCAGTATTGGGGGCTTACAGATTTGTCTGTCTGGGCTGGCTTTGAACCTCAATCCTCACATTGGTGCTAGCTTATCTAAACTCTTAAACCAGTCCTTGGCTGTAATACTTTGTCAGTGCACATTGGAATAGAAGTTATTTCTTTATCTGTTACTTTGTCTTTTGCTGTGATCAAGCTGTATACTTGGCATCTATTTCTAGTTGCATTTAGTTGTATATTTTTTCATGAAAAGCCATTGTAAATCTGTGTCTTGATGGTTTTATGTTTCAGTCGCCCTTACACAAATAAAGTCATTACTCTCTGGTACCGGCCTCCAGAGCTACTACTGGGAGAGGAACGTTATACACCAGCCATAGATGTTTGGAGCTGCGGGTAAGGCTCTTAACCTTTTTTTTGTCCATATCTTACAGTTTAACATGTACTATTTTTACCTTGACTATTTACAGTTCTTTTTGAAAGATCAAAAGAAAAGATAAACCAATTCTGTTGGGTATTTACTTTTCTTTTCTTTTTTTTTTGTTGGTTGTGGGACTTGAACTCTGGGCTTGGGCACTGTCCTTACACTCTTCAGCTCAAGGTGAGCGCTCTACCACTTGAGCCACAGTGCCACTTCCAGTTTTCTAGTGGTTTATTGGAGATAAGAGTCTCACAGACTTTTCATGCCCGAGTGGCTTTGAACCGAGATTCTCAGATCTCAGCCTCCTGAATAGCTAGGATTACAGGCGTGAGCCACTGGCGCCCGCCAGGCTCTCTTGGGTATTTCTTTTTTTTTGGGTCCGGTCGTGGGGCCTGAACTCTGGGCCTGGGCGCTGTCCGTCAGCTCTTCAGCTCAAGGCTAGCGCTCTACCACTTGAGCCACAGCGCCACTTCCGGCTTTTTTTTTTTTGCTTATGTGGTGCTGAGGAATCGAACCCAGGGCCTCGAGCATGCAAGGCAAGTGCTCTACCACTGAGCCACCTTCCCAGCCCCTCTCTTGGGTATTTCTTAACTCCAGAAACATTCATTTAAAATATTTCAATTGTCTAAAAAAAGACAGTAAAAATGTGGAAACTGGAAAAAATAAAATAAATTAGGATCCAAATGATAGCTTCTGGTAAGTTCAAATAATAAAATCAAAGTGCAGTTGATTATTATCTTGTCTTTTTTGTTGTTGGTGGTGGTAGTTATGGGGCTTGAACTCTGGGCCTGAATGCTGTCCCTCAGCTCTTCAGCTCAAGGCTAGCACACTACCACTTGAGCTTCAGTGCCACTTCCAGTTTTCTGGTGGTTTATTGGAGATAAGAGTTTCACGGACTTTGCTGCCTGGGCTGGCTTTGAACTGCAGTCCTCAGATCTCAGCCTCCTGAGTTGCTAGGATTACAGGCAGGAGCCACCAGCACTGGGCTTGTCTTTTTGTTTGTTTGTTTCTTTGGTACTGAGTATTGAGCCCAAGATGTTTAGTATACTGGACTAGCATTCTACCACCAAGCTAACATTTCCCAGGTCTTTTTTTATTTTTCATTAAAAAAACAAAAAAAATTAAATAACAAAAGGACTCACTAATTTGCCATATTTGCCTCAAACTGTATTTTCAGTTTCAGCCTACTGAGTGCCTGAGGTTACAGGTTGCACCCAGTTTATCTCATTTTTTTATTTTATTTTTATTTATTTATTTATTTATTTTGCTTGTTTGTTTAGGACTTACTTTAGTTTGTACTCTGGGCCTTGGATTTTCTAGGCACAAGCTCTACCACTTGATCCATGCCACCAGCTCAAGTTTTAATTAGGCATACCCCTTCCATCTCATGATTTGATTTGGTTTTATTTTCTTAGAATTTCTTAGTGGAAACTAGGTCATTTATTGATTGTATTCTTACAGCTTTTTTTTTGTTTTGTTTTCTTTTTTCTCTCTAATCATGATTCTTAGAGATGGGGAGTTTGTGTTACTAGGAATCAAAGGTCTAGGCAAGCACTCTACCACTGAGTTACATTCCCTAGTTGCCTTTTAGCATGGGCAGGGGGCAGTTGGGTGGGTACATGCACATCCACTGCTATATAGACTTGAACTCTGGACCTTGATCCTCTGGCTTAGCTTTGCTGCTCACAGCTGGAATGCTACCAGTTGAGCCATATTTCATTTCCAGGGCTTTTTTGGTGGTTAATTGGAAACAGGATTCTCATGGATTTGTTTGCCTGGGCTGAATATCATTGCCTAAATCTCAGCCTCCTGATTAGCTAGGGATATATGTATAAGCTACCTTTTCATGCTAGCATGGTCTTTTTCCTCTTCTTTTTTTTTTAATTGGTTGTAGGGCTTCTTGAAATCAGGGTTGGCTTTATTTAAACCTTGATTTCAGCTTCTAGTCCCTGGCTTCTCTTTATTTTTTTGACAGTGCAGTGTGAAGGTTTCAACTCAGGGTTCATACTTGCTCTGCTTGCTTGCTTGGCTGACCATCTGCCACTTGAGGCATACCTCCAGTCAACTTTTTTGCTGAATAATTGGGGATAGAATCTCACAGATTTTCTTTTCTTTCTTTCTTTTCTTTTTTTTTTTTTTGGCCAGTCCTGGGCCTTGAACCCAGGGTGTGGGCACTGTCCCTAAGCTCCTTTTGCTCAAGGCTAGCACTCTACCACTTGAGCCATAGCACCACTTCCAGCTTTTTCTGTTTATATGGAACTGAACCTAGGGCTTCATGCATGCTAGGCAACACTCTACCAATAAGCCACATTCCCAGCCCTCTCAGAATTTTCTACCCTGGATTAATTTCCTATCTCAGCCTCCTGAGCTAGGATTCCAGGTGTGAGTCATCAGTTCCCTGCATATTATCTTCTTGTTCACACTGTTTAGTCTTTGGCTACTGGGAGCTTTACAGGTCAAAGTTCTCTTGATTATAATCATAGTAATCTTTTAGTTCTTATTTTCATATTTATTTCTGTTCCAGACCTGAAATCAATGTTGTTGTTTTTTAAGGAGTCTTAATTCCTATGCCTTCCTTCAGCAGAAAATAATATTTAGTTCATGTGTTAGAGGAATAGTTTAAGCCATGTTTGTTATTTTATTTATTTATTTTTTATCGGTAGTGGGGCTTAAACTCTGGGTCTGTGCACTGTCCCTGACCTCTTCAGCTCAAGGCAAGCACTCTATCGCTTGAGCTACAATGCCACTTACGGTTCTCTGGTGGTTAATTGGAGATAAGAGTCTCATAGATTTTCCATCCCTAGGTTGACTTTGAACTGCGATCATCAGATCTCAGCCTACTAGTAGCTAGGATTACAGGCTTGAGCCACCAGTGCTCAGCTCCATGTTTATTATTTGCTCTGATGTAGCATACACACATCATGCTTTATGACTCTTAACATCTACTCCTTCATAAAGCATGTCACCTTTTTCATTCATTCCCTTTCTCTTTTTTTTTTTTGTGCCAGTCCTGAGGCTTGAACTCAGGGCCTGGGCACTGCCCTGAGCTGCTTTTGCTCAAGGCTAGTACTCTACCACTTGAGCCACAGTGCCACTTCTGGCTTTTTCTGTTTATGTGGTACTGAGGAATCAAACCCTGGGCTTCATATATGCTAGGCAAGCACCCTACCACTAAGCCACATTCCTACTCCTCGCTATTGTCTTTAAGAATAGCTTATAGAAGTTTAATAAGTTAAAAAAAAACTTTTATAATGGCCTACCGAAATAAAATGAAGTTTTAGTTAACTGATTCAAACTGGGTATGTTTGTGTTCTGGGCTATTTGTTTTAATAGTATTAACATTTAAATTGTCACTCATAGGCTCTAAAGTTAACGTACCATTAAGATACATGGGGAAAGTTCATAGCTCCTTGGGTACTATTTTTTTTTTTCTGTTTATGCATCCTGCCACTTCAATGTAATAGTAAAGTATTGATTATATAATAAGGTTTTTCCTAGCAAAGCACTGAAAAATGATATAAAAAAGAATACAAAACCCAGCTGGCCACAGTGTTATTCCAGTCTTCAGGAGGTTAAAGCAGGAGGATTTTGAGTTTAAGGCCAGTCAGACCTACACAGTGAGATCCTGTATGAAAAAAAAAAAAAAAGAAGAAAACATGGACTGGAAATGTGGTTTAGTGGTAGAGTACTTGCCTAGCATGCATGAAGCCCTGGGTTCAATTCCTCAGTACAGCATAAACAGAAAGAGCCAGAAGTGATTCTCTGGCTCAAGTGGTAGATTGCTAGACTTCAGCAAAAAAGTTCAGGGACAATGCCCAGACCCTGAGTTCAAGCCCCAGGTCTGACAAAAACGTAAATAAAATCAAATAAAAAGAATAAAACAATTGGAATGTAAAACAACAGAAAATTAGGCTTTCTTTGAACATCAATGACTTATAATTTTGGGCTTCACTTAATTTTTTATGTGAATTTACTACTTTAGTAATCTATGATAGTTCTTCTAAAGATGTTTGTATAAAATAATCTTTAAAGAAAAATTAGGGGCTGGGAAGGTGGCTCAGTGGTAGAGCACTTGCCTTGCATGCATGAGGCCCTGGGTTCCATTCCTCAGCACCACATAAGCAAAAAAGAAAAAAGCTGGAAGTGGCGTTGTGGCTCAAGTGGTAGAGCGCTAGCCTTGAGCTGAAGAGCTGAGGGACAGCGCCCAGGCCCAGAGTTCAGGACCCACGACCGGACACCCCCCCTCCCCCCCAAAAAAAAAGAAACAAAAAAAAGAAAAATTAGTGGAATGTTCAATATAGTGGAGTATTTATTGCAGATCAGGGAAGTAACTAACTAGCAAATTATATATGAAGTCTGAAAAAGTTTCCTTGAACTTCATTGTAATCTATTTATACTGTTCTGTTCCTTGGAAAACCACTATTTAGCTTTCTGTCACTATAATTTCTAGAGTTTTAGACAAGTGGAATCATACAGTATATATTTTCTCTCCCCAGCTTTTTTTATTTTATGAAAATTATTTTGAGACTTATTCATGTTAGTCACATTTGCACATCTATCATATATATTATTTGTTTGTTTGTTTGTTGGTCATGGGGCCTGAACTCTGGGCCTGGACACTGTCCTTCATCTCAAGGCTAGTGCTCTACCACTTGAGCCACAGTGCCACTTCTGGCTTTTTCTGCTTAAGTGGTGCAGAGAAATCAAACCCAGGGCCTCATGCATGCAAGGCAAGCACTCTACCACTGAGCCACCTTCCCAGCATAAATATATATTTCATATTTTTTCTAGAACTATGAAAGTTATTATAACTTACTCCTTTTTCCTCTTTTTTTTGGGGGGGGGGTCCAGTAGTGGGGCCTGAACTCTGGGCCTGGGCGCTGTCCCTCAGCTGTTCAGCTCAAGGCTAGCGCTCTACCACTTGAGCCACAGCGCCACTTGCGGCTTTTTTCTTTTTGCTTATGTGGTGCTGAGGAATCGAACCCAGGGCCTCGAACATGCAAGGCAAGCGGTCAACCACTGAGCCACCTTCCCAGCCCACTGCTTTTCCTCTTAATGTTTAACATGTAGTCCCTAAATATAAAGATGCTTTCTTATATAAGCTGAGTACAATTATCAAATATGGGAAATTTAACATTCCTAGAATGATTTTTTTGTGTGGCTGTGTTGTTGTTCCAACACGGACTTGAATTTGGTAGTTGACCCTTTTGCTCACTGGCTAGTGGTCTACCAACTGAGCCATACCTCCAACCCCTGTGGTTGTTATTTAATATAGTAATTTAGTATACCTTCTATATTCTAGTTTATTAGTACCTTAATAATATCATTGGAATAATACTTCCCCTCCAGAATTCAGCATAGCATCATATAATGTAATAAACTTAGTTGTCCTTTTTTTTTTTTTGAAGATAGGCTCTCCACTATTGCTAAGGCTGGTTTTTTAACTTAATGACTCCAGTGATCTTCCCACTTCAGCCTTTCAAGTAGTTAAGCCTCCTAACTAGTTAAGAGTACATATATGGTACCATTGTGTCTGGCTTGTTGCTGTTTTTAAAAAAATCTCTACTATGGAACAGTTCTGTAGCCTTTATCTTTTTTTTTTTTTTTTTTTTTTTGGGTCAGTCATGGGGTCTGAACTCTGGGCCTGGGCACTGTCCCTCAGCTTTTCAGCTAAAGGCTAGTGCCCTACCACTAGAGCCGCAGCACCACTTCTACCTTTTTCTGCTTATGTGGCACTGAGGAATCTAACCCAGGGCCTCATGCATATGAGGCAAGCACTCTACCACTGAGCTACCTTCCCAGGCCATGTAGCCTTTATCTTTTATGACATTTACACTATTTTGTTGTTGTTGGTGGTGGTCATAGGACTTGAACTCTAGGTCTGGGCGCTATACCTCAACTCTTCAGCTCAAGGCTAGCGCTCTACCACTTGAGCCACAGTATCACTTCCGGCTTTTTCTAGTTATGTGGTGCTGAAGAATTGAACTCAGGGCCTCATGTGTGCGAGGCACATACTCTACCACTGAGCCACCTTCCCAGCCCTGACATTTACACTTTTGAAGAGTATAGACCAACTACTAGATGAATTCAAGTTATACAACTAAAATGTTTTTTATTAACATTTATATGATATTGACTAGAATATCCCATAAGCAGTGTTATAATTCTCGTAAGGTTATTGCATCTGTACTTAATTGTTATTTGCCCTTTAGTTATGATGTTAATTTTGGCCACTAGGTTAATGTGTTCTCCCTCCTCCCTCTGCTAAAAAGTTACTTGTGTCAGCAGTTCACACCCATTATAGGCTGAGTTCTGAGGATTGGGGTTTGAACGCAGGCAGGAAAGTCCATTGAGACTCTTATCTCCAATTAACTAGCAAAAAGCTAGAAGTAGAGCTGTGCCTTAAGTGGTAGAGAGCTATCCTTGAGCAAAACAGCTCAGGGCTGGGAAGGTGGCTCAATAGTAGAGTGCTTGCCTTGCATGCATGAGGCCCTGGATTCGATTCCTCAGCACCACATAAGCAAAAAAAGCTGGAAGTGGCGCTGTGTGTGCCTCAAGTGGTAGAGCGCTAGTCTTAAGCTTGAAGAGCTGAGGGACAGTGCCCAGGCCCAGAGTTCAGGCCCCATGACTGACAAAAACAAAAAAAAACAGCTCAGGGACAATACCCTAGCCCTGAGTTCAAGTACTAGGACCAGCAAAAAAAGAAAAGTTAGGCCAAGAATTCAAGCCCCACTACCAACCAAAAAAAAAGAAAGAAAGAAAAGAAGTTACTGTTTCCTTTCTACAGTTGATAAAAGTTGTGGAGAGGTATGTGTTCTGTAAATATGTCCATGTGGTTCTGACAACCTGTTTCAAATGACAAAAGTCTTGAAGCCAAATTCATTTGAAAGAGCTTTTGAAACTGATCTTGGCTTATTGATAACATAATTATTTTCTTTGTAAATAAATGCGAAGAGATCTATATTATAGCACATGTCTTCAGAGTAGATTAATGACAAAAACTAATATTCTGTTTATCTTGTATAATTATCCTTGTATAATTACCTTTAGTTATTTCCTTAATTTATAATGTTAGAAATCAAGCACTCTTCTCTTTTTATAGACTATTCTCTACAGGTGACTAAAATTTAATCTGTAAGAAAGTTTAAATTCTTTATACTTGCTGTTTGTTTTTTTTTTTTGGGGGGGGGGGGGCAGTATCCGGTCATGGGGCCTGAACTCTGGGCCTGGGCGCTGTCCCTCAGCTCTTCAGCTCAAGGCTAGCTCTGGGCTAGTTTGCAACACAGCATATTGAATGCAGCCAAGTTAACTATAAAAGTTTTTTGAGAAATACTTTAAGTAGACTCCAGAAATTTCTCTTCTGACCTCTCAATTTCACTCTTTTTAGATGCATCCTTGGAGAACTGTTCACAAAGAAGCCTATTTTTCAAGCCAATCTGGAATTGGCTCAGCTTGAACTGATCAGGTATAGCTATGCATGTGTTCTTATATATCCTAGTATATAATGTAATTTTCAAATTTTGAATGTTTTTCAATCACTACTAAGTGATGGTTTCTCTGCTTAATTTTAATATATGTCTTAGTCTTATCTTCTTGTATAAAAAAAATCATGATCTACATAATTTTCTTTTCTGTTTTTGTCAGTTGTGGGGCTTGAAGTCAGGGCTGGGCGCTGTCCCTGAAATACTTTGCTCAAGGCTAGCACTCTGCCACTTTGAGCCACAGCACCACTTCCAGTTTTCTGGTGGTTAATCGGAGATAAAGAGTCTCCTGGACTTTATTGTCTCGGCTGGCTTTGAACCTCTATTCTCAGATCTTAGCCCTCCTTAGTCAACTGCTGCTGGTACACAGCTGCTCTGGTGTGTGCGCGCGTGCGTGCGCGCGTGCGTGCGTGCGTGCGTGCGTGCGTGCGTGCGTGCGTGTGTGTGTGTGTGAGCGCACCAGTCTTGGGGCTTGTATTCAGGGCCTAAGCACTGTCCTTGAGCATCTTCTATTCATGGCTAATGCTCTACCACTTGAGCTACAGCTCTACTTCTGGCTTTTTTAGTGATTAATTAGAGATAAGAGTCTCATGGATATTTCTGTCCAGGAAGACTTCTAATGGAGATCCTCATATCTCAAGCTCCTAGGTAGCTAAGATGATAGGCATAAGCCACCAATGCCTAGCTAGCTGCTCTGATTTTTTTTTTTTTGGTCGGTCATGGGGCTTGAACTCTGGACCTGGATGCTATCCCTCAGCTCTTCAGCTCAAGTCTAGCACTCTACCACTTGAGCCACAGCGCCACTTCCAGCTGCTCCAATTTTTGAGATAAGGTTTTGCTTTTTGTCTAGCTCATTCTAGACTTCAATCTTCCTATTTGTGTTTCCACAATAACTGGGTATGGGGTGTATACCATCATTTCCAGCTTTTTCTCTTGAGATATGTATGGAGTCTTGTAAAATATTTCGACTGGTCTGGATTATAACTAAGATCCTTCTGATCTCAGCCTTTCACATAGCTAAGTCCACACTACTGCATCCAGTATTGAGATAGGTAGGGTCTTGTGAACTTTTTACCTGTCTGGCCTCAAACCTTGATTCTCCCAATTTCTACTTCCCAAGTAGCTAGGACAGAACTTAGCTTATAGTCTTTTTTTTTTTTTTTTGCGACCTAGGTTCTTTTTTGAACCTTGGGCTGTTTGCTTATTAGGCAGGTACTTTACCACTTGAACCATGCTACAGATCCTTGTAGACATTTTTGTTTTAATATAATTTTATTGTTACTATTTAAGGGGTTGTACAGAGGGGTTTCCATTTTTATAATTCAGGTAATGCGTACATTTTTCTCTTTTGGACAATATCACTCCTTCCTTTGCTTTCCCCTGTTTCTTCCTCTCATCCCTGCCCATAAGTTTCATAGCTCTTTTTCTGCATGGTATATATTGAATACCATGATTGGATTTGTTCACCCTTCCTTCCTTCATTTCTGCATCCCTCTGTCGCCCCCCTCCTGAGAAGCAGAAAAAGGAAAAAGAAAGCTCACACAAACAATACCATCACCACCCAACAACATAAATAACCCATTTTGTAGGCACTTAACTCACTATTTGTCATGGTAATCTCTCAGTTTAAAAACTTCTTAGTCTTCTCTTACTTTTCCTTGTTAGTAGGGACTTGAAGGAAATTAATACTCACTAAATAGAACAAAATTAGTAATGAATACTGTGTGGAGAATTAAAAACATGTATTATAAATCAAGTAATATGAATTATTCTGGATTGTTATGTCTGTATTTTCTCTTATTGTCCTGTTATCAACTACCCCTCCCCCCTTACTGAGGATTAAAGCTAGGGCTTTATACTTTATAGGCCCATACTCTACTGGTTGAGCTGTGTCCCAACCTCCATAACCTTCCTATCCTATTCCTTCTGTCCCTAAAGCAATAAGGTTATATTTACCTTTCTGCATGCCTTATAATCTAGTGACCAAAGTTTCCCCAGGTGGTAATTTCTGCTCTTAGAACATTCAGAATTCATGATGCTGACTCAGTTCTTTGCTCTTGCTTCTTGCTTTGTTTTCAGTCGTCTCTGTGGTAGCCCTTGTCCAGCTGTGTGGCCTGATGTTATCAAGCTGCCCTATTTTAATACCATGAAACCCAAGAAGCAATATAGAAGGCGCCTACGAGAAGAATTCTCTTTGTGAGTTTGGCCAAAATGTATATTTCTTTTCTGTGTCTAGCTTATGTTTTGGGACCTTTTTAATAGCTTAGTGTTGTCTTGATTTGTTACAGCAAATATTTTGAAACAGTTACATGAGTTTTTTGGGTATATATATATATATAAAAACTCTTTTTTGTAACATCTCTTCTAAAGGCTTTTAGGTACTTAGAAGACTATTACATTAAACTTCCTTACAGACTTTTTGATCTTCCCAGGGAAAAGAGAACAGAACCTTTGGCTTCATATTTTTCACTCATAGCCTTTCTTAAGTCTATGTAGGAGCAAATACATTTGCTTGCATTAGCCAACTTCTAGCTCCTTTTCCTTAGTTTTACATGGAGATGGAAATTCAGAGACCTTTTGATGCAAAGTTACAGGTTTTAGAACACTGAAATACTTGTAAACCTATGCTTTCTTTGTTTCTTCCTACAGCATTCCTTCAGCAGCACTTGATTTACTGGACCACATGCTGACACTAGATCCTAGCAAGCGTTGCACAGCTGAACAGACTCTACAGAGTGACTTCCTTAAAGATGTGGAACTCAGCAAAATGGCTCCCCCAGAGTAAGTACTGGTGGCCTTGTAGTGACCTTATTCTTCGCATAAGCCCAGAAGATGAGAAAACTCAATATATCTTTATAAAAACTGCAAGTTCTGGATAGATGTCCTTGAATATTATGGCTGATAAGGAGGTTTGTTTCATTGTTTTGCAAAGATTAACTGCAGTGTTGGTAGTTAATTCAACCAATCTTCTTTTGTGTCCAGACTACTAGCATATTGCCCTACATAACTTCTTTGAAAATACTCCTTCTAGTTTTCTTTTTTTCCTTTTCTTTCTTTCTTTCCCTCCTTCTTCCTTCCTTCCTTTTTTTTTTTTCCTTCCTTTTTTTCTTTTGTCAGTCATGTGACTTGAACTCAGGACCTGAGTGCTGTCCCTGAGCTCTTTGCTCAAGGCTAGTGCTCTATCACTTTGAGCCACAATGCCACTTCCAATTTTCTGGAAGTTAATTGAAGGTAAGAGTTTCATAGACTTTCCTGCCCAGGCTGGTTTGGAACTGTGATTCTCAAATCTCAGCCTTCTGAATAGCTAGGATTACAGGTGTGAGCCACTAGTACCCAGTTTAGTTTTCTTTCTTTCTTTTTTAATTTTGGTGTAGATAATGGGGCTTGAACTTAGGACCTGATTACTATCTCTTAGCTTTTTTGCTCAAGGCTTGCACTCTAACACTTAAACCACAGCTCCATTTCTGGCTTTTTGCTGGTTAATTGGAGGTAAGAGTCTCAATGGACTTTCCTGTCTGGTTCAAACCCCAATCAGATCTCAATCCCTAAGTAGCATGAGCCAGCTTCCCTAGTTTACAGTATTGTCAGGGCATGGATTTTTTATTTTTATTTTGCCAGTCCTGGGGCTTTACCTCAGGGCCTGGGCACTGTCCCTGATATTCTTTTGCTCAAGGCTAGCACTCTACCACTGAGCCACAGCACTACTGTTTATGTAGTACTGGGGAATTGAACCCAGGGCTTCATGCATGCTAGGCAAGCACTGTACCACTAAGCCACATTCCCAAACAAAAATATGTTCTCTGCATCTCTGATCTTTTGAACTTCCTGTATCCTTTAGAATGTGTACAGTTTCTACATTTTTTTTTTTGTATCAGTTCTGGGGCTTGAACTCAGATCTGGGCTCTTAATCTTAAGCTTTTGTGCTGAAAGCTAGCATTTTACCACTTGAACCACATCTCTACTTCTGACCTTTTGCTGGTTAATTGAAAGTTAATAGTCTCACAGACTTTCCTGGTTGGGCTGGCTTCATGCCATGATCCTCAGATTAGCCTCTTCAGTGGCCAGGATTATGGCCTCTTGTGTGGCCAGAATTATAGGCATGAGTTGCTAATGCTCAGCTTTTTCTATATTCTTTAATTTTTTGGGGGGTCCGGTTGTGGGGCCTGAACTCTGGTCCTGGGCGCTGTCCCTCAGCTCTTCAGCTCAAGGCTAGCGCCCTACCACTTGAGCCACAGTGCCACTTCCAGCTTTTTTCTTTCTTGCTTATGTGGTGCTGAGGAATTGAACCCAGGGCCTCAGGCATGCAAGGCAAGCGCTCTACCACTGAGCCACCTTCCCAACCCCAGCTTTTTCTATATTCTTATTCCACGTTCTGGTACATGAAGTCTTTTATCCTTATATTTATCACTAATATTTTACTTTAATGTTTTTTGGGGGGCATTTTCTTACCTTAAATACTTCCATGCACTGGTGGTTCTTGCCAATAATCCTAGCTACTCCAGAAGCTGGCAGCCAGGATCTTAGTTCAAAGCCAGCCTAGGCAGAAAAGTCAGAGAATCCATCTCTAACTTACCTTAATGGTAGAGTGCCAACTGTGGGAAAACTCTGAGTGGGTAAAACCCTGAGTTCAACCCATAGTGTGTACACACACACACACACACACACACACACACACACACACACACACACACACACACACACACACACACACACAATGGTAGAGTGCCAACTGTGGGAAAACTCTGAGTGGGTAAAACCCTGAGTTCAACCCATAGTGTACACACACACACACACACACACACACACACACACACACACACACACACGCCTCTGAGTTTTATTCCCAATACTACAAAAAGGAAAATACCTTTCCCTGATGTGATGATGTGAATCCACACACACACACACACACACGCCTCTGAGTTTTATTCCCAATACTACAAAAAGGAAAATACCTTTCCCTGATGTGATGATGTGATGATGCATGCTTGTAATCTTAAAACTTAGGAAGCTAAGGCTAAAAGATTGAGAATTTGAGCCAGCCTGGGTTATGTGATAAGACCCTGTCTCAAAAAAAGAATGATTGTTGGATATCAGTGGCTCTTGCCTATAATCCTTGCTACTCAGGAGCTTAGATCTGAGGATTACAGTTCAAAGCCAACCCAGCAGGAAAGTCTATGAGATTTATCTCCAATTAACTACCCAAAAGCCAGAAGTGGGGCAGTGACTCAAGTGGCAAGGTGCTAACCTTAAGCAGTAAAGTTCAGGAAAAGTGTCTAGTCCTTGAGTTCAAGCCCCTGGACTGGCACTTATTGAAAAAAAAATAGGGGGAAGGAAAGGAAAAAAGAAAAGAAAAGAAGAGAGACTACCTACTTGGGAGGTAAATACCAAGAGGATCATGGTTTCAGCCAGCTTGGCATGAACTATTTTAGACCCTGGTCTCTGTAGAGACTGGCTTGGTCTGTGATGAATGCCTATCATTATAGCTATACAAGAGGCTGAAATTGAGAGTGTTAAGGTTCCAGGCCAGCCCTGGCAAAATGAGAGTCCCTATTTCCACAAAAAAAGCTGGACACAGTGTGTGTGCCTATTATCCTAGCCACTTTAGAGGCATAATTAAGAGGACCTGGGTTCTAGCCTGTCTGGGCAAACATCAACACTATATCTTGAATAATCGGAGCAAAACAGGCTGTAGGTGTAGCTTAGTGCCTGCCTTAGTAAGAACTGAGTTTAACCTCTAGTACCTCAAAGAAAGTAAGAGGAGGAAGGAAGGTAGGAAAGAAAGAAAGATAAATGTATCTTTAAGGAATATATAGCTTATTAGTATGTGAATAGACAGTAACTGTAAATTGCCAAAGAAATGTCCATATTTGTCTATTCACTAGAATTTTGGTACACTAAATATAGTTTAAAACACATAAGCTTTTCCCTGAAACTTGAAATTCTTGTCATGGGATGTTTTTGGGTTTATTTTTGCCAGTCCTGGGGCTTGAACTTGGGGCCTAGGTGCTTTTTTTTGCTCAGTGCTAGCCCTCTACCACTTAAGCCACAGCCTACTTCCAGCTTTTTCTGTTGATGTGGTACTAAGGAATCTAACGCAGGGCTTCATGCATGCTAGGCAAGCACTCTACCACTAAGCCACATTTCCAGCCCTGTCATGGATCTGTAAGATATGACTTATTTGAGCTATTTGCACTATTGAGTATGGCAAAATCAGAAAATATATCAAATAATAAATAATGCTAAACTCCATACATGAAAATCTTAATGCCTACTCACGGAGATTCCATGGATAGTAAGAGGAAGAATTAGTTTTCAGTTCTCACAGACCAAATAACACATATGTTGATTTTGCAGAGATAGTTTAATTATGGTATATTTATATGCTTCCAAGATTTAAATTACCATTCTTCCTAGATTTTTGTAGTGATTACTAAACCAATCTCTGCTCTATTTATACTTAGCTGAAATTTGGCCAATAAAGTTCTCTTTTATTCCTATTACAAAGAATATTTGGCTAGAATATGGGAGTTTATATAGCAAGTGTGTCCCTAGCTTTTGCAAGATCCTCATTTCTTACTGTATAAGTTTTGAACCTTTAACTTTTATTTCTTCAGACTACCATCTGCCATGATATTAATTACTTAATTCATTAATTCATTTGTTGGTTTTGGCGCTTGAACTCAGGTGCCTGGGCTGTCCCTGAGCTCTTTTTGCTCAAGGCTAGTACTCTACCACTTTGAGCCACAGCTTCACTTCCACTTTTCTGGTAGTTAATTGGAAATAAGAGTTCACGGACTTTCCTGCCAAGGCTGGCTTTGAACAACTCTCATATCTCAGCCTAGAATTGTAAGGGTAAGCCACTAGCTCCCAGCTACCATGATATGTTTACTGCTTTTACCTACTTATTTTTTATGTTCTCTTTATTCTTTCCATTTCCCATACTCTTGCTTTCCCATTTTAATCCTCTATCCTTCCATTTACTTAATATCACCGTTTCCCTTTGCTTTGTCTTTTTCTAGCCTCCCTCGCTGGCAGGATTGCCATGAATTGTGGAGCAAGAAACGGCGACGACAGCGACAAAGTGGTGTTGTGGTAGAAGAGCCACCTCCACCCAAAGCCTCTCGCAAAGAAACTACCTCAGGGATAACTGCTGAGCCTGTGAAGAACAGTAGCCCAGCACCACCCCAGCCAGCTCCTAGCAAAGTAGAGCCTGGGGCTGGGGATGCAATAGGTCAGTGCTGAAATGGGACCTTTGTGCTTTTTTTAATCACATTTTGGCAGATTTTGATGGTCAGGTGCAAAGAGTAGATGTGCCTATTTTATTTTTTGTTCAGTGGAATATTAGGAAGAAGGTTGATTATTTTCATAGGGAGAAAATTAAACTGTTTTGTACATGTGTATGGCTCAGAAAGCCTACAGTATACCATTTTCCTTCCTTGAAATAAGGAATATTGTATCTCAGCTCTGTGTGGAATAAATGAATTAGAAAACAAAATATAATTTAAGGTCAGTTCACCCATTGGTTTATAGCACCTATAATTTAGAACCCCATTTGTATTATGTTAAATAAAATCTTAGAATCCAATCATGTTAAATCACAATTGTTAAATGTCAGTAGTTCTGTAGATTGTTACTTGATCTAAATATACCAAAAACTTACTCAAGCCAGGTGCCAGTGGCCCACTCCTGTGATCCTAGCTACTTAGGAGGCTGAGATCTGAGGACCACTGTTCGAAACCAGCCTGGGCAGAAAAGTCCTGAGAGACTTTTTTTTTTGGCCGGTTGTGGACCTGAACTCTGGGCCTAGGCGCTGTCCCTCAGCTCTTCAGCTCAAGGCAAGCGCTCGACCACTTGAGTCCACAGCGCCACTTCCGGCTTTTTCTGTTTATGTGGTGCTGAGGAATCGAACCCAGGGCCTCATGCATGCAAGGCAAGCACTCTACCCCTGAGCCACCTTCCCAGCCCCAGAGACTCTTATCTCCAATTAGCCACCAGAAAACTGGAAGTACCACTGTGACTCAAATGGTAGAGCACTCTCCTTGAGCTGATGAGCTCAGGAACAGTGCCCAGGCCCAGAGTTGAAACCCCATGACCAACAAATACATAAACAAACAAACTTATTCAACCGGGCAGGAAAGTCCATGAGATTCTTATCTCCAATTAACTAGAAAGCTGGAATTGTTACTATGGCTCTAAGTGGTAGATTGCTAGCCTTGAGAGAAAAGCTCAGGGACAGCACCCAGGCTCTGAGTTCAAGCTCCATGTAACAAAAGGAAAAAAAAAAAAAAGCCAGAACTGGAGGTATAGCTCAAGTTGGTAGAGTACCAGCTGTGAATGAAAAAGCTAACTAATAGCCTGAGGCACTAAATTCAAGCCCCAGTACCAGCACAAAAAAAAATTAATAAATAAATAAATACCCTTAAATAATTGCCAGAACATGGGATATGAAGCATCTGAATTCTCAAAAATCTCCTCTGGTATTTTTTATCTTTTTGGCAGTACTGGGGTTTGAACTCAGGGTATTATACTTGCTGGGCAAGCATTTTGCCCCTGTACCACATCTACATCTCTAAGCCTTCTGGTGACTGTGTGTGCTTGTAGTAGGGCTTTAACTTAGAGCCTAGGTGGTGTTCCTTGGCTTTTTTGCTCAAGACTAGTGCTGTACCACTTGGGCCACAGCTCCACTTAGAGCCTAAGTGTTGTTCCTTATATTTTTTTTGCTCAAGGCTTAGTCCTGTACCACTTGAGCCACAGCTCCACTTCCGGCGTTTTGGTGGTTAAGTGGACTTAAGAATCTTATGTACATTCCTGCCCCTGCTGACTTTGAACTTTGATCCTCAGATCTCATCACCAACACCTGGCTCTTGGTAGTTCTTTTTTTTTTTTGGTTGGTCTTGGAACTTGAAGTTGGCCTGGGTGCTGTCCTGGAGGTGTTTTTTTCTTTTTTTTTTTTGTCAGTTGTGGGCCTTGAACTCTGGGCCTGAGTGCTGTCCCTCAGCTCTTCAGCTCAAGGCAAGCACTCTACCACTTGAGCTAGGGCGCCACTTCCGGTTTTCAAATGGTTTATTAGAGATAAGAGTTAAACGGACTTTCCTGACTGGGCTGGCTTTGAACCACAATCCTCAGATCTCAGCCTCCTGAGTAGCTAGGATTACAGGCATGAGTCACCCTCGGCTGGTTGGTAATTCTTAAGGTATAGTAAGCATTGAACATCACCAGCATTGAGATTGGTAGAGTGCCAGCCAATGACAAAGTGTCAGGTACTGAGTTCAAGTCTTGGCCTTGGAAGAAAAAAATATCGCCAGCACTGAAGAACATGAATAAAAGGAACAGTGAAGAGATATTTAGATACAGATATTTAGGAACAGTAGAGAGATGTTTTTAGTTAATCTTTATCTTTTAAAGCAAAACTAAGTAACTGACATGACAGCTGAAACATGAGGGTTCATTGGGTACCTGTGCTCACAAGTGTAATCCTATCTACTCAGGAGGCTGATATCTGAGGATGGTGGTTGTAAGCCAGCCTGAATAGAAAAGTCTCTGAGACTGTTATTTTCAGTTAACCATCAAAAATCTTGTAGTGGAGTTGTGGCTCAAATTATAGAGCATTAGCCTTGAACAAAAGAGCTAAAGAACAGCACTTTGTCTCTGAATTCAAGTCCTCGTACAAGCACAAAAACAAAATAAAACAAAACAGAAAACCTGAAAGTTTATTCTTGAGCTATTATAAGTTGCTATTGTCAGTCAAAGCAATGGTTTCTTTTCCTGCCTATCTTACATTGCTACACTGTCTCCCCACAGGCCTTGGTGACATCACACAGCAGCTAAATCAAAGTGAATTGGCAGTGTTATTAAATCTGCTACAGAGCCAAACAGACCTGAGTATCCCTCAGATGGCACAGCTGCTTAACATCCATTCCAACCCAGAGATGCAACAGCAGCTGGAAGCCCTAAACCAATCCATCAGTGCCCTGACGGAAGCCAGTTCTCAGCAGCAGAACTCAGAGTCCATAGCCCCAGAGGAGTCTTTGAAGGAAGCACCCCCTGCACCAGTTGTCCTGCCTTCAGCAGAACAGACGACCCCTGAAGCTTCAAGCACACCAGCTGACATGCAGAATATGTTGGCAGTTCTCTTGGGTCAGCTGGTGAAAACCCAGGAGCCAGCAGGCAACCTTGAGGAAAACAACAGTGACAAGAATAGTGGGCCACAGGGGCCTCGAAGAACTCCCACAATGCCACAGGAGGAGGCAGCAGGTAAACAGACCGGTCAAATCTCATTGAGCAGGTGCTTTTGATCCTCTCTAACATCTTTTTCACACCAATGGCCTCAGTTTCAGATTTTCTGTAACCCAGTCTACAGGAGAACATAGCACCAAGTGATGTATTCCTTGGCAATGTCTTTAAGTCTCAAAACATCTTTAATATATCAATTACTTTTTTCAATTCCTAGGATGTAGGTAAGTAAGCCTTGTATATTGTCAAGGAAACTAAAACCATGGTTAATGGTGCTTTTTGGAAGCACTGTGTATGTCGGCCAGCTAGTCTTAGAAAATCTGCTTTCTTAAAAAAAAATCATTATCAGGTTGTGCTTCTTTATTTCTAGTGGAGTAGATGCAGGATACCTTAATAAAATATCATTTGACTTTCTGAGCATAATTTGGGAATTGATCTAAATAGATAGTTAACGCTGTCCAGTTTCTTTCCAAAAAATAACATAAAAATTATTTCTTTAAATCTGTGTTACTGAAAGAGACCATGGAATGGACCCCAGATCAGAAAACATTATAAAAAGGAAAAGGAAAAGAAGGACTGGTTTATATCTTTATCTCACATGACTAGAGCACGCAGTTTATTAGAAGGAAAACATTTAAGTTCTATAATCCTGATTCATAATCTGTTTGCAAAATCTTACATATCTGAAACTGTTTTCAATTTCCTGGAAGTTTTTACTGTCAAGGAAGATTCCTATGAATTGGGGAAGAATCACAAGAGTTGAAGAAGTATACTGACCTTCACCTTTAGGGTCCTGCATTCATACGAGATGGTATAGAAAGTATATGCTTTATTTCAATGATATAAAGCCAAGGGCATAAACTATTTTTAAAATGTAAAGTTTTTTTAAAATTGGGAGATAATTAGTAAAATTAGCCCTTCATTTAGAAAACTTTGGTCCAAAAGTTTAAATACATCCTATCTGTAGTCCCTCTGTGATTATTCACAGAAGCAAAAACTAAATCTCAAGTGATTATAGTTTTTATTCACTTTGCCACTCTGTCATGAATTTTTAGGAGATTCAAGAACATAGAATAAGAAAAGACTATCTAGAATTAAAGCAAGCCTCTTTTCTCATTTCTCAGATTGTGATTTTTTCCTCCAGTCCCTCTCCTAGAAATCTAGCTTTAACAAAAAATCTGAAGAAAGGAGCTGGGCACTGGAGGCTCATGCCTGTAATCGTAGCTACTCAGGAGGCTGAGATCTCAGGATCATGGTTCAAAGCCAGCCCTGGTAGGAAAGTTGTGAGACTCTTATGTCCAGTTAACTACCAGAAAACCAGAAGTTGCACTGTGGCTCAAGTGGTAAGAGTGCTTGCCTTGAGCTGAAGAGCTGAGGGACAGTGCCCAGGCCCAGAGTTCAAGCCCCACAGTGGACTAAAAAAAAAAAAAAAAATCTGAAGAAGGGGGGGAAAAGCTAGGAGCTGGTGACTTACACTTGTAATCCTAGCTACTCAGGAGGCCAAGATCTGAGGATCAATGTTTGAAGACAGATTGGTCTAGAAAATCTATGTGATTCTTACCTCCAGTTAATCGCCAAAAAACAGGAAGTGGAGCTATAGCTAAAGTAGTAGAATGCTAGCTTTGAACAAGAATAGCACCCAGACCCTAAGTTCAAACCCCTAGGACAGGCACCGAAATAAATAAAGTCTGAAAGAAGTTGGTCAAACTAAATAACAGTGAAAGAAATTTACCCAATAATTGGTTCAAGGAGCTATTAGTCACATGATGAAATTGAAGTAAAACTAAGTGCTGGCCTATAGCCAGACGCCACTGGATATATTTTTTAAGAAGAGTACAAAAAAATTCAACTAATTATTTAGTCAACTGGATTATCTAGTTGCTGTTCCACAGGGTTTCTTGTGTTGTATAGCACGGGCTAGCCTCAAAACCCCACTCCTCTTGTTTTTATCTCCCAGGTATGAGATTACAGGCAATTTTTGTTTTCTTCCCTGATATCTTTTAGTTAGCTATTTCACTATTCATTAGCACTTCCAGCAGAGGGCATTTATATGAACTAGAAAAGGGGACAACCTGTCAGTCTAGCTGTTGTTTAGCAGTTCTGTACTTGTTAGGAAAGGGTGATGATTGAAATCTAATGAATCAAAAGAAGCTTTTAAAGTTATGTTTGCATTTATTAAATACCTCTTTTCATTAGTACAGAACTAGTAAGAATTGGCAACATTAACATTTTAAATCTGACAGCAATATGAATTGTTCAGATGTGAATAGCTCATATTTGAAAAATTTTTATAGTTCTTTACAATTCGTCTACTTTTTTACTTGGAGTAAAATTTTCATTTTATAAACATGAAAGAATTGAGCCCAAAAATTAGTTATGTTGAAACAGGGCTGAAGGCGTAGATCATTATAAAGCAAGTTTTTTTTTTTTATTATTTTTTAGAATAAGTACCCTAGTGAGTACTATGTCCTGAATTTAGTCCTCAGTACCACCAAAATAGAACAAAATAAAATGTAGCTATATAAAAGGCAAAATTTATACATGTGGAATGTGAGTTTAAATTGGCCCATTTTTATGATTAGTTATTTTTAAAGTCTATGCCTGTGAAACATGATGTTCCATTTTATGTTACAGACATTCCCCAAAATACTCCCCCCCCCCCCCCCACCCACTTTCTCTTTTGTTTCTTGTTTTTTGTTTTTGTCAGTTGGTTGGTTGTGGGGCTTGAATTCTGGGCCTGGGCACTGTCCCTCAGCTCTTCAGCTCAAGGCTAGTGCTCTACCACTTGAGCCACAGCAACACTTCCAGCCTTTTCTGCTTATGTGGTGCTGAGTAATTGAACCCAGGGCCTCATGAATGTGAGGCAAACATTCTACCACTTAGCCACCTTGCCAGCTCTGACTTTCTTTTTTTAATGGTACTAAGATTTAAAGTCAGCTTCACACTTGCTAGACCCACTCTACCACTTAAACCATGCCTTAAGTCCTAATGTTTTTAAATAGTGAGATTAATAGCTAAAGACTAAAATGCTTATGGTCTAATTACCCTACCTTTTCCAGAGTATCTTCAAGTTATGAATTTTCCATGGCTTTGATTTTTTTTTTCAGGACACACGTTTGAACTCAGCATTAGCATTCTACCATTTGAGCCATACCCCAACCTTTCTCTCTCCCTCTCTTCTTTTGTCTCTTACCTATCTATTCATCTCCTCTCTCTTCTTTTCTTCTTCTTTTTTTTTTTTTTTTAAATACCACTACTTTTTCACTTAGGGCCTGAGCATTGTCCCTTAGCTTTTTCTCTCAATGTTAGCACTCTGCCACTTGAACCAAACAAAGCTCTACCTCTGGCTTTTTGGTAGTTAATTGGGGTCTCATAGACTTTTCTGCCCAGGCTGCTTTGAACCATGATTCTTTGATTTCTGCTTCCTGAATAGCTGGGATTACTGATGTGAGCTACCAGCACCCAGCTACCTTTTTTCTCTTTAGTTATTGTTCAGGTAGGGTCTCAAATTTTTGCCTGGACCAGCCTCAGACCACAACCCTCTTACCTACGGCCTCCCACATAGCTGGGATCACATGCTTGGCTTGTAGTTGTGATGGAGTCTTGATAATTTTTTCTGAGGCTAGTCTCAAACTTTCATTCTCCTGATCTCTACCTTCCAAGTATCCTAAATTACAGGTGTTAGCAAGTGTTCCAGTTTCTATAGCATATTTTTATATTCCCCTGCCAACCAGCCTGTCAACAAGTAAATTAGTAGCAACTACATACAAGGTGACCAACTCATCCGTGGACTGGCCTGTTTTAAAACTGAAAGTTGGCAGCCTGGAAATGCCTTCAGTTCCAGTAACATTGAGGTTATTGATTGCCCTACTTGTATATTACATATAGCACCTTACTTATTATTATCGTAATACTTCACAATCTTAAATTTTGTGGTGTTTTTAGAATGCTTTCATTTGTATACTTAGGAAATGCAAACTTATTTACTGATTGTCTTTGCAAAATATAAGGTAAATTTTCTGCAAAAATATCTATAACTAAAAATTTTATGGCTTGTCTAAGTCACTAGCTTAGATAATGAAGAATGGCTACATGGATTTGTTGGGGGGGGTAGAATTTGGTTATTTGGGAGATAGGATTAAAACATTAAACCTTTTCTTTAGCAGGTTGACTCCCAGTTCTCTAAAGGCACTGTTTTTTTTGTTTTGTTTTGTTTTTTTTGGTCAGTCATGAGCTTGAACTCTGGGCCTGGGTGCTGTCCCTGAGCTCTTAAGCTCAAGGCTAGTGCTCTACACCACTTGAGCCACAGCACCACTTCCAGTTTTCTGAGTAGTTTATTAGAGATAAGAGTCTCATGGACTTTCCTGCCCAGGCTGGCTTTGAACCACCATCATCAGATCTCAGCCTCCTGAGGATTTACAGGCATGAGCCACTGGCACCCAGCAAAGGCACTGTTCTTAACTGTAATTCTGTCTCAGTGGTTTTGTATATCCTCAAACTCACGCCATTTTACATCTCTGCTCTCCTACATTGGCAGTCGTCCATTATCACATAAGTGTTTGTGACAAATAGGCAAATTTAGATAGTGAAAAAAAGAAAATCTGGGAAGTGATTTAAGAAGACAGAGGTCTTTATAAAGACTGAGGTCAATGATTTAATACATTTATCAATACTAATTTCTTATTATCTCTAGAATAACATGTTTATCAACAACTCAGTTCTATATAACATCGCTTAGAGTGATTTTTTTTTCCATAGCATGAAAAAATGCAAAGGTAGGAAAACAAAATAGAAAATTACTATGGGTTACTTTAGTCTTTATAATTATTATAACATAAGAAGTTTAATGTCAGCACTGCAGTTACTATTTTCTTATGAATGTAATTCTAGGGAGAGATAACTAAAGCCTGGAGAAGCAAATGTGTGTTTTTATACATGGAAGGAATGGGAAGTTTTTGCTTTTATTTCATCTTTCCTATGTATTGTTTTACTTTGTATTTCAGGTAACCTTATATCATCAAACATTCTGTAAATGTGTTAATCCGCCAAGTCCCATTCAAGGTCTCTGTTACACAGGAAGATAATGTCTTAGAAATATGACTGCAGAATGCATATTGTTCCCTCTCATCTTCTTTCTGCTTTATTTTCAATAATGTTTTGATCTAACAGCAAAAAGGGAAGTTGCAACAATCTACATATTAGCACAGCTCTTTAAGCAAGAAAATGGAAGAAATCTCAGAAAAAAACCAGAACAGTCATTTGAAACATGATTGTTTTACACCAGCTGTTAGATATAGAATGCAACTGTTTTACTTTTAATCTTGATTTTCTTTATAAATTATAATTTTCTGATTCCAAAATTTTATTCTTTATCTTGTTACTTGTATTGATATTTATGTTGGGGTGTGTGTGTGTGTGTGTGTGTGTGTGTGTGTGTGTGCATGCGTGTGAGTGCACACGTGTGTGCACACACGCGCGCATGTGAGCATGTGTTTATAATCACATGTGATTTTTAAGATGGTGTTTAAAAGAAGTAACCCTTCCACAGCATGTCCTCCTCACATTCTTCCACCAGAGAAGAGGCCCCCTGAACCCCCTGGACCTCCACCGCCGCCACCTCCACCCCCTCTGGTTGAAGGCGATATTTCCAGCGCCCCCCAGGAGTTGAACCCTGCCGTGACAGCCGCCTTGCTGCAACTTTTATCCCAGCCTGAAGCAGAGCCTCCTGGCCACCTGCCACATGAGCACCAGGCCTTGAGACCAATGGAGTACTCCACTCGACCCCGTCCAAACAGGACTTACGGAAACACTGATGGGCCCGAAACAGGGTTCAGTGCCACTGACACTGATGAACGCAGCTCTGGTTCAGCCTTGACAGAATCTTCTTTGGTACAGACACTGGTGAAGAACAGGACCTTCTCAGGCTCTGTGAGCCACCTTGGGGAATCCAGCAATTACCAGGGCACAGGGTCAGTGCAGTTCCCAGGGGACCAGGACCTCCGTTTTGCCAGGGTCCCCTTAGCATTACACTCAGTGGCTGGGCAACCATTCCTGAAGGCTGAGGGAAACAGCAACTCTGTAGTACATGCAGAGACTAAATTACAAAACTATGGGGAGCTGGGGCCAGGAACCACTGGGGCCAGCAGCTCAGGAGCAAGCCTTCACTGGGGGGCCCCAACTCAGTCTTCTGCTTATGGAAAACTCTACCGGGGTTCTACAAGAGTCCCATCACGAGGAGGGGGAAGAGGGAGAGGAGTTCCTTACTAACCCAGAGACTTCATTGTCTTGAGAGATTCCATCTCTATCCATCTTTCCATCCAGGCCTCTGAACCTTTAATGAAATCACTTGCCAGAGTGAGGTAATCATCTGCATTTGGCTACTGCAAAGCTGTCCATTGTATTCCTTGCTCACTTGCTGCTAGCAAGTGACTTAGAATGTTGGCACCAGTTCTCCTGGGATGGGCTATAGCTAGAACATTTACTTCATATCTACATACAGTAGAGAATATGGAGAGGGTCATTAAATTGAAAAGTAAATGTTACATTAATTAGCTTATTGCCTGCACTTCTTAAGCAGAAGAGAGAATAGATTCCCTTTTGAGATGGCTCAGGAGAAGCTTTCTTTGTTTTTTAAAGTTTTTTGTTTTTGTTTTTGTGGTTGGTTTCTTATGAATTTTAATTTAGATTTTCCCCTCGTCAAAAGAGAATAGTGTTCACAAAATTTGACCTGTTTTTAGGCTTTTGCTAGAAGTGAAACGAGTGGCCTGGCTGATTTAAATAAAGGTTTCCTTCCTCTCCACCATGTCACATTTTTTGCTTTTAAGTGAACACTCCCCCTTGACCCCTGTTGAGCATCTTGAACATACCTTTTTTCCAAATAAATCACTCATGCTTAAAATTTGCTCCACTTTGACAAAAGATATGCCTCTCTCCCTGCAGTTAAGCAGGTTATAGAAAGTGGCATTCTTGGGCAAGTAGGTAGACTTTACCCAGTCTCATCCCTTTTTTTGTTTGTTTGCTTTTCTTTCCTTTACCTTTCTCCCCTCTCCTCCATTCCTTCTTTTTCCCCCTCCTTCCTATTTTCTCCCTCTCTCTCTTTGAGGCATTTGTTTGGAAAAAAAAAATCACTGAGCTGCCCAAGAACCTGGAATAATAATTAACCTTTTTTTTTTTTTAATAAAGGAAAGGAAATTCAAACTCCTACATTGTTCTCTGTAACTCTTCAATTCTAAAATGTTTTGTTTTTTTAAAACCATGTTCAGATGGGGAAACTGATTTGTAAAGTATGGACAGCTTAGAATATTGCTACTGAGCTGTAGTTAGAAATGATGCCTCCATTCCTAGAGGGCTTATAAGAGCAGTTATCATATTGTTTACACATACTATTTTTATGTCCCCCTCCCCAAAAGAAAACCACCGTTCAAATAGCATTGTGCTATTGTCAAAGAGAATTTAAAAAAAAAAAAAAAACTCCTGAAAATATATGGAAATGTAACCTAGTTTGGGGTGGATATTTTTTGAAATATATCAATACCTGATACCTTTTTTTAAAAAGATAATTTAAAAATAGCATACTGTGAGAAAGAACAGTATTGACATATACATATCTCCAGCATGTATATCCTACCAATTTTAGGGACTTTGCTCCAGAAAGATTTGGTTTTGATTTAAAAAAAAAAAGAAAAGAAAAAAAAAAGGGTTAAGTGTAAATTGCCTGGCAAGAACTTGCCTTATAACAAGAAAGGAAAAAGGCTCTCAGGTTGGGATAACTTGAGAGGCTTCTCATTCTAACTTCTATTTCTATGAGTACCAGCTTATGGAGTATTTTAAAAACAGATACATGTCATTATTGATCTTCACAGTCTTAGTCCTTTATGAAATGTAGTTTAGGCAACCCCCCCTCTTTTCTTTTTACAAAGAAAGGCAAAAATCCTCTAGTATCTTGGAATACTTTAAAAACTCAAGTGAAGTTTTATGTTTCAATGCCAGGTTCTTAAACAATAAAATTACTTATAAGAAGAAAGGTGCATTAATTAAAAAAAAAAAACTTTAAGGAAATGAAAGAAGAACCCTCTTCAGATATTCTGATGAAAACTATTTTCCCTTTACTGATACATATGTGTGTGTGTGTGTGTGTGCGTGCGTGTGTGTATATATATATGTGTGTGTGTGTGTGTGTGTGTATACATATATACACATATATGTATATATAGGTGTATTTCTTTATTCTCTGGGTTTTGGTCTGGCCTTGCTCTCAGGCTAGTAATCAAACCTTCTAACCATTTTGGCTTTGATGGGTTTTGTAAACCAGTGTGTCCAGCTAGATTTCCTAGGCACACTGACATAATATTGGTAAACCACACTTACTGAAGTTCATCTGAACGTTCTGTCTGATAACTTTAGTCTTCAGACATGGGACTTTGTATGTTAGAATATTTGAATTTGAGGTATTGGACTCCATTCCTCTGTTTTTGGTTAAAGCTGAGCCTGAAATACGTTCAGTAGTATCTGCCCAGAGAAAAAAAATAATTGTTTTCCCACCAAATATGAATAAAATTCTCTATATTTTCATTGTATTTTGGTTATAAACAATCATCAGTAGTGTTTTTCCTTCCCCTATGCCATCCCTTATTTTTAATTATGCCAAATATTCTAAATAATATACGTAAGCTTCCATTTCTCCATCCCTACTAGCGAAGGGGATGGGTGTATGAGTGAATGTGTGTATGTGTATGTATGATCCCATCTCACCCTCACCCTCATTTGGGGCATCTTTAAAATGAAATGAAATTTTTTTTTAAATTTTGACTCTAAAAATGGGAGAATTGTTTTAATATTCTGGAATATGTGTGGAGGAAAAAAGTATTTGCGGATTTTTCAGCTACGTTGTCTATAAACATGATGGAAGTAAAAGTTTGGCTGAATTTCAACTTGACTGCTTGGAAATTACAAACCAAATTCCATTCAAAAGTGGTTTTGTTTTTGTTTAAAACTATTGTACCATGGGAAATACTAAGTCTATTAAATTCATTATTTTGAACAGATGAGAAATCTGATCCTGTTCATGATGAAAGGCAAAACTGGTTTGACCATGATCCTTTTTGTGGTTTTGAAAACAAATTTGTCTAACCATTTCCTCAGTTTTTTCTTCAACTACTTGTAGGAATAAGAATTTGAAAATAACATCAGATGTTTAAAGCAGAGCAGTTAACACAAATTTGTAATTAGGATTTTTGTTAGCTTCTGCCACAGACATCATCCAACCACTTGTATGTGTGTGTATAATATGCATATATAGTTACAGTACTAAAATGGCTATCAGCAGGTTTTGAGAAAAGCAATGCTGCATCAAAAAGTGTCAGTTGCCACCTCATTCTCCCTAGGTTCCTGACACTGTTTTCCTTTCTCTTGTTTTTTCCCTCCCCCATCAGGTGTATCTTGTCTATGTACAGATATTTTGTAATATATTAAATTTTTTCAGTTTATAAAAATGGAAAGTGGAGATTGGAAAATTAAATATTTCCTGTTACTATAACACTTTTGCTCCATTGCATTTACTTCTAATGTCTATACCCTCTGAGCATATCTAATGAAGGATATTTTTCCTCCACTTTATCCTTAGGGGTTCTCTGTCTCAGAATTGCTATAGATTCATAAACTGCCAAAACAAAAGATTCTTAGGGACTGGAGAGGTGCATGAAAACACTAGAGACTAGAAAAAAAATTTAAGTGGGTTAGGGGAATCCATAAAATGTTAATTTTTTTTAGTAGAAAAATCACACAAATAATGGTGGTATGAAGCCATCAAGAGTTGAGCTACATGTACCCTGACTCCTCCTGACAGGAGAGGTAAGTGGGTTTTAAGCTCAACAGTCATCAAGGAAAGTTGGTAAGAAGCTGTTTAGACTTAAAGGATACTCTAAAACCAGGCTCCTCAGTATCCCGGTTCCCTGGTTCCGTTATGTTATAAAAGAGTGACAGCATGGGGATTGGTGTACGTAATTGCTAAGATTTCCTGGGAAACTGTCAATTCAGGATGTAGATCAAAGTTAAAGGCTTATTTAAGAGTTTTATATTTCTAATATCTTTCCCAAAACTCTAAAGGGAGAATTACTTTCCCTTTCATGTTTAAGGACACTGAGGATAAATTTTCCCATATACCTCAGTCTTGCTATTATGACCATTAGGCAAATAGCAGCTGAAAATCGATTAGGAGATAGATCTCTGGAAGTTGTAAGCTCTAAAAGGTACATCCAAACACAGGAAATGAGAAATTCAAAAGCTGTTGATGAGGGTAGCCAGCCTGGTTTTGAATCCTCAAGATTTTTGTGAACCCTTGCCTTTTGGTTTAATCATATCCTTTACACAGGAGAGAAGAGATTGTTCCAGATCATGGAACTATGTGTTTCAGGTTAGTCCTTAGAGATAAGGAATTAGTTTTAGGCCTTCTATATTATAAGCTAATGACTATGAGTTTGAACTTAAATGTACTGAGAATAGTATTTCCATTTTTTAGCAATGTCTGTCAACAATTCAGGCCTAAAGACTTAACTAGCCTGGACTTTTTTCCTCATACCCAAGATCATAACTGAGTAGAAAGCATACTACAAATTTCTTAAGCATTATTCTCCTAGACAGACATTCTTAACTATATGGAAAGGCTAATGCCTCAAGGAAGCTAATAGTATTCTTGCCAAACAGATTTCCATTATTAAAGATTGCTGACTTTTTAAACTGTTCAGTGGCTTCTCCTTTCACATCTTAGTCATTCTGAAGGACTAAGTGGAATGGGAATGAGGAGTTCCTCAATGCAGAAATAACTACCATTCCTAGGGAGAGGTAGGCTACCAAGTCTTCTGGTTGGCCTGAGAGGCAAAATGAAAATTATTGGACACTTCAGTTGATTTTATTTTCCACATGTGGAATTTTTTCATCTATAGGAACACCCCTAGTGTTTCAACAGCCTTGGAATTAAATAAATTGAGAATGTAGGCAGGAACTTTAACGCATCTAGGAATCATTGTTAGAATTCTACCAGTCTTCACTCTGAGTAGCTGTCTCTCCATCACTTATCCACCCATCCACTTTTTATTTACTTCCCCCTTCCCTCTCTCACCATCCAACTAGAGTGATTAGGCCTACCATGGGTATTGATTGCTTCCTACTGGATATTTAAGGTTCCATAATTTTGAGGGGTCTTTAGAGGTGATTGAGAAGACAAATGTCTATTTGGATGCTCAAGTTATGGGTGGGAGGTAGAAAGCAAAGTAATAATACTTATTGCCAAGAGCCATGAAAGGAGCTTTTAATTCATGCTATATGCCCATGAAAGGAATTACCTTTTAGTGTCTCTGCTTCTCCTCTTTAAACCTTCATCTCTTGTCCTTTTCTCCCTTAACCTGAGATTGTTGCATTTACTGGTCACATTTCTGAGTTCAGTCATAGGTGGTGTCTGTGTGGAAAGTAAAGGTTGGGAAAAAAACAACAACAAAAAATGGCTCTGGTACCCAAGAGGAAAGCAGATAAGGGTTGCTTTGATATCCTGGTGATTAATGTCCTGGGATCCCAAAATTTTTTGATCAGTAGATTGCTCTCATTTTATCTCTTGTCTCAATAATTAGCCCAAGTCTAAGTCTGAGAGAAAGACCTGATGTTGAGTACTATAGTCTTTAATGTCCTTTAGATGAGTAATTGTTGATGAAGCTTTATTATTGTGCTGTCCTCAGCTTCAGCATACTTCTCTGAACTAAAGATAATAGTCATGAAGTTTACTGAGCAATTCTCTAGGGCCTGGAAATAGATGGATTTCTGATGTCTTGTTTTGACATGGTTGTCAACTTAAAAGGGTTCATAGTTCTAAAGGGAAAAAGGATATTGTAACCAAGCTGAACCATCCCCTAGGGAGTCACCATAAAGAAACCTTTAGGAAGGCTATAGTGTAGCAGTCAGAGCTAAAAGAAGAACAAACCTAGGCCTTTACCTGGTGACTTTTCTCTACTGGAAGAACAGATTAACTAATGGGCTGTAAGAGCTTTTTCCTGCTTGAACTTCAGTAATGCCTAATGAGCAACATGGTGAGATCTGCTTGTAGACAACTATACCAGGTTAATGCAATTTTCAGTACTTATAGACTTGAGGGGGAAAAAGCAGGCTAAGTTAATTCAAAGACTTAGAAAAAACTTAGGAACCTGATTTTTCACATAATTCAGGAGCTTCTGTACTAATATTTGTCATTTCTGTTAGGGGATCAGAGGTCTCACAAAATGGAGAAATATAAGGGGGTAAAAAGGGCTTGAGCAGTTTTGGTAGATATACTGAAGAATTAGAGATATGAGATGGAAGGAAAAATTTGATTGGTCTGGTGAGTTTAGGGGATGATTGCTTTAGAAGTTCACAGTTTATTTCAGAGAGGCCCTATTACAGCACCTATATGAGTAAAAGAGATTTGGTCACAGTAGATGCATCTTTAGGGTTGGAAGATGGGGCTAGAACTGATAGACTGAGGATAGTACAAAGATATTTTCTATAGAGAATCTAGAGAATAAAAGCACAGATATTGAGCAAATATTTTTAATATGAGTAATACAATTGAAAATAACCCACAAAATGCAACATCTTGAAAAACCCAAAATTTACTACTATTGCCAATTTCTATGATGTTTAAAGCTTAAAGTTGCTTAGCATTACTTCCTGCATTGTTCAAGAAGTAATTTAGGGGCAAAGAGGAAGTGATCTCATGTTGAAATTTATTTGTATTTTTTGAGTTTTAATACTCTCCTGCAAGTGGTTTTATATATTTTAGGTCAACCAGATGACTGGTATTATTCCACTTCCCCTTGTTTTGGATAGTATACAGAAGAATAAATGAATCAGAATATGTGAATTAGAGCTACAGAATATTTATACTGCAAAATGGCATTCATTTGTTTAGTTTGGGACCAGCATTGGCCAATGGTGGGTGGGGAAAGGGGGAAAGGAGGGAGTGGGTCCAGGAAACTGGAAGAAAAGAAAGAGGGGGAGGGAGAAAAACTAATGTTAAGTATTGTTATATATCAGTTATTGTGCTAAATTGCTTGTGGTTTTAGTTTCTTGATTCTTAGACAACTTGGGAATAAGGGTTGAAAAGGATAAAAGGCAAATCCTCTTTACTATCTAGAGCAATATTTATAAGAAAAGGGAGGAGTGGCAGAGCACTTTTTCCTCTCAATCCAAAGGCTAACCTAGAGGAAGTGAATAATCGCATTGGAAAGTAACAGTACTCAAAGTACTCAACAGACAGGTTGAAAGGGACTAAGGACTTCTCCATCCTACAGACCTAAAATGATGACCACAGGTAGATCTGGTAGGGAGCAAGATTATTCTTGGCATTGGGGTATTTTCATTCTAGAAAAAAAGATCTTCTTAAAAAAATTAGTTATGACCCAGGAATTTTAGATTAATCTTGGATATAAGGAACAAAATAAGGTTTCTCATCCTAAGATGTCTTTTAAAAAAATGTTTATGTACTATGAATCATGATAAATTCTTTAGGCGACTGTGCTTATTTTTTTTTGTTTTTTTTTTTTTTAATAACATTTCAAAGTCATGAAACTGAATTTGTGATTTTGAAAAACCTTGGTGTCAAGTTTGGGGACAGGTAGCAATCTGAAAAATTGACAGTAAGATTGTGGCTGTTTGGTGTAATATCCCAAGAGTTTTACCATGAAGGCTGCTTCAGTGGGAAGCAAGAATACCATTAGCAGAGTACACTCCTGACTACAAGACAAAACTCTGGGATAGGAGGATTGAGGGCGGGTCCCACGTTTAGGAGAAATTAGGGAAATGAGTCTTGTACCTGGGTGGAAAATGAGAAATTAGAATTTTTGTTTTGATTGAGATGAGATCTTAAACTCAAAATTGTCCTGCCTCAGCCTCCCCAAATGCTGGAATTACAGGTGTGTACCACCACATATGTCTTGAGAATTGATATTTCTAAGTCAGTACATTAGGCAGATTATAAATGAAAAGTACCCTAACAAGAAACCAAAGCCAGAGAATCAGAAGAAGTAATCAAAAGATTTTTTTTGTTTTTTTGTTGTTTTTTTTGGTCAGTCCTGGGGCTTAAACTCAGGGCCTGGGCACTGTCCCTGAGCTTTTTTACTCAAGGCTACTGCTCCATCACTTTGAGCCACTGCATTACTTCCAGTTTTCTGGTGGTTAATTGGAGATAAGTCTCACGGACTTTCCTGCCCAAGCTGGCTTTGAGCCATGACCCTCAGATCTCAGCCTCCTGAGTAGCTAAGATTACAGGCATGAGCCAGTAGTGCCTGGTCCAGAAGTGATTCTTGAAAGAGAAATCAGGGAGCACAGAACAGAAGAGAGGAAGGTAAGCACACTAGGAAGTTCATGGGAGGCGATTAAATGTGTTTTGTGCAAAGGGCTATGGATTAACTGACAAGGATGGTACAGGAAAGGAGTATTAGGAAATGAAGCAGTCTTGTTGGCCTGAGTGAGGAACTGGAATTTGGCTTGGTAAGCAGTAACAGACTGAAAATGATGCTGAAGACTTTTGCAACTGCATTGGGTTAAGGAAGCAGAAGAGTTCTCTAGGATGTTACTGTTCTTGCCCATAGAGGAGGTGGTAATGCTTGTGCTAGAGGACAAAGAAGAAAAAGGTCCATAGACTTGCTCATAGTGTGCATGTAAGGGGAGAGATAAAAGATATCCAGCTGATGATCCCAGGAAACATTTGTGCTGGTAATGGTGATGAAGGTTTGGTAAGAAGTGGCTGCTTTGTTTTTAAAGGAGGAATTGTTTTTAACCAGTTAATACAGTTAGTCTGTGTTTAGTATTGCAGAGTCTAGGAGGTGAGCTTGCCAGGGAGGACAGTGAGTTGTGCACTATCCAGATGGTATCCTGAACCTCTCCTTTTTCAGGTCAGAGAATGAAGCAAGAGTGAACCTTACTAGAGTATACCACAGACTTTTAAAATATTAGCCCATTTAGGGAAAGAAAATACTTTTTTTTTTTTTGCCAGTTTCTTCCCCTTTAATGCTTTGAAAATGGGATATGACTAGCACGTGCTTATGGATGTACAATTCTCTGGCTTGATTCTTGGAAGGCCTTTTTCAGTCTCTCCCTAGGGGTCATTTGTATCTCTAGTTCCTGCTCCCAAAGCCATAAAGTGGGAGCCCCCATTTATTAATTGGGTTGGGACTGGGGAGGGGACTGGCAGGGGACTCTTTAGTGCAGCAGGCGGGGGTCTTCTCGAATGAGTCCATTAGCCAGCCCCAACGGCAGCTGAAACGGGGCCGCAGCCAAGTCCTCTCTGTTTCAAAAACCCTCCATTGCCTGCAGCAGATAAGAACAAGGCCTGCGGGAGCCCTTAGCTTCTGATTGCAGCTGTGAGGAAGGACAAAACAATTTATAGGAAGCCAAGTAGGTCCTGTCTCACTGTCTCTTCCTTTCCAACTTTGGGGAGGAGGAAGACTGGGATGCTGTGTCACCTGTCACTAGGGCTTCTTATAAGCACATAAGCCTAGAGAAACAGGAGTGTATGGACACTGATTGAACATTTATGTGGATATTTTAGGTGTTTATATGTATCCATTCTTCTCATCTACATACAGTTACGTTGGATTAGCAGCCACTGCTTAGTATGAGGCTCCCTAGAGCAAAGCCAAATGTGGGTTTATTTAGTATAACAAGGGAACAGGAGAAACTGGGCAAGATTGCTTATCATATTTCTTCCTATCTTGTACCTTCCTTCTGTCTCCTATTTGCTTTACCAAGATTTGGGGTAAGAGGTAATCCCCCTAATTTCTTTTCCTCTTAAGAAGCAAGGTCTAGTACTTAGTGGAAGACTTCCTCCTGGGACTCCCATGTCCCTTTAGTTAAATCTGCATGAGAAAGTTAGATTGGTAGCATCTCTCTACTCTGTCAAGAGAGGGGTGAAAAGTAGGCGTATCCCACTTCCCAAGGGAAGGACACACATTATTCTTTATAGAATTGTAGACTATCAGAACTAGAAGGAAAAAAAAAGTCCTGTAATCCACCTCTCAGTTTACAGAGCAGGAAATAGAGGCTCAGGTAAGGGAAATAGCTTAGCAGTGGTCTCAGCAATGTAGTTCAGCTAGCCAGGACTAGATTCAAGAGGCCAGATCTTACCCATTATGAATATTAGAGCCACTCATTCCTGAGACACTTATGCCTCAAAAAAGGAAGGAAACTCTGAGATTTTTGAGGGGGAGAACAAAGATTGAGAGGAAAGATAGATTTAAAAAATCACTAGTAGAAAAACACATGTATTTTTTTTTTTTTTTTTTTTTTTGTCAGTCGTGGGGCTTGAACTCTGGGCCTGGGCGCTGTCCTTCAGCTCTTCAGCTCAAAGCTAGTACTCTACCACTTGAGCTACAGCGCCACTTCTGGTTTTCTGGTGGTTTATTGGAGATAGGGGGTCTCACAGTCTTTCCTGCCCGGGCTGGCTTTGAACCGTGATCCTCAGATCTCAGCCTCCTGAGTAGCTAGAATTACAGGTGTGAGCCACCAGTGCCCGGCTACTTCAATGTATTTTTAACTTGAAGGGTAAATGGCTCAATATACAAATTGTACAAATAATTTTTATTTAGATATAAAAGCTCTGCTTCATTGGGAAGCAAATGGCAGCCACAGCCAAAATGCCTAATACCTTCAGAGTTGCCCTAAATTTCCAAGAACACTTAGTCACCATCTCTGAAAGCTGGTTAGCAGGAAAAGATGCTCAAAGGTAACTGAGGAAATCACCCTAAATCTCTATTCTGATTCCTTTGTATTGCAATACAACTATATTGAATGGAAAAGGAAACACATCTGCTTGAAAGCTAAGATGGAAGAGGTCTCTGAATGAGAGATGGGATAAAACTCAAAGCAAAATAAAGTACTCAGATTATAGAAAAATTGTGAGGAAGGAGTCTAACCTTTCTTCCCCTCCCCCCATATGATTGTTTGGTGTTCTTTGATCAGGCAGAAGGAAAGGTGATATTCCTAAATTCAGGTGATGGCCTAAATTCAGCTACTAAAACTCCCTTTCCTGTTTTAGACTTCTTTTGAGTATGTGAAATTGTGAGTCAGTTATGTATAGAGAGAAAGATGCCACTGAATAACTTGGAGAGTTACAGGTCTAGGTCAGTGGGCAGGAGATGTGCAAAATGAAGATTGCCTGCAGATGACAAAGAAGTAGGTCATATTACATACCCTTTATATTTGGTCCATCACACCTTAGCTGATAGCATAAGCGGAATGTCCAGTTGGTGCCACGCAGATATGTCTTTCCTAGAGAATGTATGATACTTATCCCAATTGCATGAAGTCTGCTGTTCTGCAAATCTTTTTGTTTCATAGTTGAGGCTCTTCTGCCTCAGAGTCCTCCTGTGATGGACAAGAGAACCTCAAATACAAGCTAGTGTTTTGATCTAAAATTGAATAACCTCCAAGTTATCTTCTTGCATTAAGCTTCATAGCTTAATTGCCCTTTGTAGTTCTAGATTTTGCAGCTTCCATTTCTATTGACTCTCCTTAATTTGTTGCTCAATATAGGGTCCATAATATGTGGTGTGTGTGTGTGTGACAGAGAGAGAGAGAGGAGAATGAGCATCCTGGGGCTTGAACTCAGAGACTGGGTGCTGTCCCTGAGCTTTTTTGCTCAAGTCCAGTGTTCTATGCACTTGAGCCACAGCTCCACTTCCAGCTTTTTCATGCATGGTGAATTGGAGATAAGAGTTTCACCCATCAGCCTACCCAGTCTGGCTTTGAACTGCAGTCCTCAGATCTCAGCTTCCTGCACAGCTAGGATTTTATGTGTGAGCCACTGGTGCCCAGCTCAGAAACCATGGTTTTGCATATACGAACCTAGAACTAGTTTCTTAGATGTGGAATCTAGAACAGTCATAACTCTCCGGGAGCAAACTTAAGTTTCATCTGAAACCTGGGGAATATAGGTTTGAGGGAATAAGAGGAACAACTACCATAAACATCACCATTACCTATGAACACCATGTTCCTGGGTAAATAGTCAAAGAACTTTGGTGTTCCTTGTTTCATATCTTACACAGCCTGTCATTTTCCTTTGCAGGTTGCAACAACAGCAACAGGGATAGCCCCTGAGGAATTCCATGATGCTCATCATTCATCTTGCATCCAGAGTCTAACAAATAAAGTCTCTCTCACAGAACTTGGAACCAGGTAGGAACTTAAGGCTAATCAGAGGCTACTTACTTGCTTTTATATGGGGTATAAACTTACCTCTTATGAGTATCTCATCCCCACAGATCTCTGGAGGAGTTTCCTTGGCTTTTATTTAACCCTGTTCTAGTGTCCTAACTTCTGGATAGCAAGTTACCCCTTCTGACTAGAGTGGGTGTGCTGCTTGCATGGCACTAGCTGTCATTTATTTCATTTCTAGTTTTACCTCTTGGCTAGCTGTGTTAATGAGTACTTACCCAAGGTAGGATGCTGATGTGCTTACTTGGTTGCAGTCCTCATCTCTGGGATAGCTGTCCCACCACCAAAAGATAATTTTGTGTGTGTGTGTGTGTTGGCGCGCACGCGTGCGCGCCAATTCTGTGGCTTGAACTCAGGGCCTGGACACTGCCTGAGCTTTGCTGGTGACAGCTAGTGCTCTACCACTTGAACCACAGCTCCACTTTTGCCTTTTTGGTGATTAATTGGAGATAAGAATCTAACAGACTTTCCTGGCATGGGCTGGCTTTGAACTGATTGAACCTAAGTAGTTAGGGTTACAGGCACGAGCCACCAGCACCTAGTTTCAAAGTGTAATTTTCTATCCTTTTTTCAAGTCAAGATAGGTCAGTGCTGTCCCTTTTTATTGCCTCTCCATCTCCTTTATAGGTTCAGTGAGAGAGACTACTTGTTCAAACACTGGGTGAGACACCAGAAATACAAGCCTGCTGCCTTCTTCCTTTTTCCCAATGCCTGGAGCCAGCATCCTACCTACCTTGTTTGCTGGTAGGAATGCTTCTCTTCCTGACCCAAGAAGGGCCATATTTTCTCAGTGAGTACTTTTCTTTCTTTTTTAAAGAGCATATTTTTCTATGTTGCACAGTCTGGTCCCAAACTCCTGCCTGCCTGCCTCAGATTCCCAAGTACCTGGAACTATGTCCAACTTTTCTGGGGAGGCTACTACTACTACTACTACTACTATTTACTACTACTATTATTACCACTACCTCCTATTCCTCCTCCTCTTCCTCTTCTTCTTTCTTCTTTCTTATTCTTCTACTGCTTCTGCTTCTGCTTCTTTCTGCTTTCTTCTTTGGTTTGAACTCCAGACTTTGTGCTCACTTGGCTTGCTTGGTCTACAACTTGAGTTACTCCTCCAGCCTTGCTTTTTTGCTGGTTATTTTGGAGATTAATTTTACAAGCTTTTCTGTCCAGGTTAGCTTTGAACCATGATCTAGGTCTTAGCCTCCTGTATATCTAGGATTATTGGGGTGATGCCAGGTTTCTTGGAAGGTTTTTTGTTTTGTTTTTGCATTTTTTTTTGTTTTTGGGGGGGGCTTGAACTCAGCCTGTCCCTTAGCTCTTCAGCTAAAGGCTAGCACTCTACCACTTGAGCCACTGCACCACTTCCAGTTTTCTGAGTGGTTTATTGGAGATAAGAGTCTCAAGGACTTTTCTGCCCGAGCTGGCTTTGAACCACAGTCCTCAGATCTCAGCCTCCTGAGTAGCTAGGATTACCAGCACCCACCTGGAAGTATTTCTTTTATTTGGGTCTTGGTGATTAAGCTCTTTGTTGTGGAACTTTCAACTCCTAATCTTTAGACAGCCCCTTTTGGTGTCAAATATCTGTCCCTTATTCTATAGTTCAGACATTTCCCCATTTTGTGGATATGAAAAAGGACCAGTAACACCTGGTCTTTGATACTAGTGAGGAAGAGTTTAATGACAGCCCTCTCAGGAACTAGAAGTCTAAGGACTAGTTGTGTATCCTGGGAGAATACCTGGATTTTTTTTTTTTTTTTGGTCAGTCATGGGGCTTGAACTCTGGACCTAAGCCTGTCCCTCAGCTTTTCAGCTCAAGGCTAGCACTCTACCATTTGAGCTACAGCGCCACTTCCAGCTTTTTCTGCTTATGTGGTGCTGAGGAATCAAACCTAGGGCCTCATGCATGCAAGGCAAGCTCTCTACCACTGAGCCACCTTCCCAGCCCTAATACCTGGATCTTTGGAAGGAAAGGTGTTTTTATCTGGTGTCTGTTCCCTTGGAGCAGGATCTTAAGCTCTGAGAATCTGTCTGTCCCAATTTATTCCCAAATTGACTCGGGAAAGGGAGAACCGTAGGCTGTAGGGGTAGAATCAGCCACTACAATAATAGAGAGAATTAATAAAATTTTAAAAAAAGATAGTCAAAGGTAAATCAGAGGACAGCTGGCTCTTTCCTGTAGCCTGTGAATAGTTGAGGAGGGGGCGAACATAGTCCTGAGTGCTGGAAATGACATCACCTTATTCTCTTGGCCTCCTCTCTGAGCAGTGCCTCTATGATTCCTGCAGTCCAGACAGCACAAGCAACAGATCCAAATAAAAGCCTTCTCTGAGTAAGGTGCTGCCTCTCCTGATAGGCAGATGTTTTGAGATAAAAGGAGCAGGTGGGAGAGAATGGGTAAGAATGATAAGGCAGATGTTAGAGAGCAGGAAATATGCCTGGAAACAGTCAAGTAGTACTGTGCATGAAGTTCCCTGATGGCACAGAGAGCACCAGCATTTATAACTGCTACCTGTCAGCCATGTGGGCTGATCCTCAAAGCAGCCTAGCTTGTGTTACCTGAAGTTCTACTTCCAGCCACAAGAGGGCACTGCTGGCCAATTAAAACGCAAGTCCCTTGGCAGTTTGGATGAGGGCACCTTTTAACCAGGGCAGGGGTCAAAAACACTCCCAGAGAACCCCTAACCAATCCCAGAAGGATAACCACTACTACTTGTTCTTTCTTTAAATAGTCTGATATCCTAAACACATCCCTCTTGGCCTGCTCTCTCAGTGGACTCCCAGCTAAGTTTGGAAGCCCCAGCTCTAGGCATTGAACACCTAGTACAGGTACTCTCTCTGTGGCAGGCTCTGGCTGTCTACCACTGTCTTATTGCCTCCATGACAGTCACTTCCATCCAAGAAGGTGGGAGTGTCTGTAGAAAACAAGCCCCTTATAAATATTCTAAGAAAAGTATCTTTGTTACTGAAAAAGCTGGGGGGACTGAAGATTGGGAAAGTGAGTCTCTCCATTATCTCCTCTAGCACAGACCTAGAGAAGTCCAGACAGTCTAGTGGATGTGCCTAGTGCATGTTTGCAGCCTAAGGGGCTGGGGCACACCCAGTGTACTCCCATACTCTGAACCATAAAAGGTATCAAAAAGCAAGATGGAGTGCTGATTTGGCCCATGAACCTCATACCTACCCTTCGCTGTGTTAAGGCATTGCTGGGGATGACAAATGGTCAGGAGCCCCTGTTGTCTTGAAGACTCCGTTATTGACCCTCAGTCTCCATTGAGCCCTTCCCAGCTAAACATTCTCCGGGAGATGACAAAGGTCCCCCTGCCCTGCCCCCATGCCTGAAGGCCCCTCCCCAGGAGGACAGCTTGATTAAACAGTCGGTGCTGCTGGAATTACTGCACAGCTGGCACTCCCCCCAACACCCCGAGCAGAGCAGCAGCACAGATTAAAATCTCCAATTAGCGTTAAAGTGAAGTGAGGAGGTGCTGAGGCTGCCAAGGAGTGCAGGCAGGGGCTCTGGGTGGGCACCCCATTCCTGTTTGATTCTGAGTGCCACCTTTAGTCATTTCTTCTTTGCTACCTTCTCCCCAACAGTACTCAGTGCCCATTAACCTTACATCACTTTGCGGGCCAGAGAGCTGGTTGGGGGCAGGTACTTTACCTGGCAAAATTCTAAGGACTCTTAAGTGTGGAGAGGATTGAGAGTGGTCAATGCTTATGAAGAGAGATGCCCTACACACAACCTACTAGTCAGCCAACCAAGGTGATTTCACACTACAGCTGCTATTGTTTGCCTAGAGAAAGGGTAAATGGGACAGGCTCCTTCAGTGACATGGTGCCTACAAGAACACCCATCTCTGTATTTTATGTTATCTGACCCATCTACCCCCACTCAAATTATGACTCCTTCCTTCTTCCTTCCTACCCTCCCAGCTTTCCTGTAGGCAAGGGTACAGAGAGCCAGACTTGGGAGTATCACCATGTCCTGCCACCTGGGTTCCAGCTACCTCCTCATTATCTTCCCAGTTTGGCAAAGAGTAGAGATATGCCAAGAACCAAGGTCTCAGACCTTTCCAACCCCTGAATATCACACTCACATCCTAAGGCCCCTCTGCCATTTATATTTCTGCCCCTCACCACTAATCCCAGAAACAGGATAACACAGCTAGTCCCATTCTCTGGTTGCCCTCTGCCCCTTTAAGGAAATGGAGGTGGGTACCCAGCTGACTGAACCTACTCACACCTCCAGAAATTAGACACTAGGGCACAGTGCCACCCTCCCAGGCTGGCACATGCTACCCTGGCAGAGGTTCAAATAGCCCCCTGTCAGTCCCCACTCCCAACCCCCACCTCTATGTCTTCCTCTACTTGCTCTCCCCCTTTTCTTTTTCTCAGCTCAAAGCACAGCTGAGCCTTAAAAGGGGGGTTGAGGGTAGAGAGACCAAGCTGGGGCAGGGGGGTGGAGAGCTCCAATAGCACGTTTTCACCTGCCATTTAATTGGATGTATTTTTAATTAATGGGACCTCAGGGACCAACATGAGACAATCTGATCTCTGAATAGGGGCAGGGGAGGGATTGGATAAGGGAGGAGGATTGGGCCACTGGGTGCGGTTACCAGGAACTCGGGCCCATCAATCACTGGCCACTTTGCGTTCTGGCATGGAGAATAGTGAGGTGGAGGAAGAAGGGAGGTGTTGGGGAGATGTGCCAGGATTTTTCCCCAACTGCCAAGACTTCCAAAAGGATGGAACTATGCTGGTTGACTCAGGTCTGAAGCCCAAAATTGCAGTCAAAATAAGAGGTAAAGCTGTTTTTTTGTTTTGCTCCTGGGATTTTGTCTAGTTGGGGTTATTCCAGAGAGTCGTGTAAAAATATGTAAAAGAAGTTGGGAATAGAGCTTTGTGGGTCCTGAAAAGAGGACATAAGTATGAACCATGGATCCAGAGACTGGTAAGGAAAGGGGATAGGGCAGAGTTTTCTGTATGTTTTTATATGAAATAAGTTGGGGAGGGGGGGAAGAGGGAGGTGGAAAGAAGAAACATGTTCTCACCATGGGGTTTTAAGCCCTGATATGGGTCTGAATTGTGTTGTCTGTCTTTGCTTTCCATAGGATATATATACAAAATATATCTATTTGTCATTTGAAAAAGGTATTTCAAGCTGGCCGCCTGAGGCTCACGCCTGTAATCCTAAATACTCAGGAGGTTCAAAGCTAGCCCGGGCAAGAAAGTCCATGAGACTCTTAGTAAACCACTCAGAAAACTGTTAGTGGTACAGTGGCTCAAGTGGTAGAGTGCTAGCCTCTAGCCTTTAGCTGAAGAGCTAAGGGACAGTGCCCAGGCCCAGAGTGCAAGCCCCATAACCAACCAAAAAAAAAAAAGAAAAGAAAAGAAAAGGTATCTCAAAGAAATAAGTGTTGTGGAGGTAACATGCAAAAATAGCATGCAAGCTAGGCACTATTGGCTCATGCCTGTAATCCTACCTACTCAGGAGGCTGGAATCTGAGGATTGAGGTTTGAAACCAGCACCAGCAGAAAAGTTTCTCCAATTAATCACCAAAAAGCCAAAAGTGGAGCTGTAGTTCATGTAGTAGAGTGCTAGCCCTAAGCCTATATACATATATATATATATATCTCAGGGACAATACCCAAACCCTGAGTTCAAGTTCCTGGACTGGCATACCGCCTCCCAAAGAAAAGGCATGCAAATAAGTCTAGTGCCTTAGGACTCTGAGTCATAGAACACTACTATTCCAAGGAACCGAACTTGGAGCTCATATTTCCTGACCCCTTCATTTTACAGATGTGGAAACCATGATCCAAACAGGAGAATTCAAGGAATCCTGTCCTAGAGTAGCTTTGTATTTCTGAATTTGCAGAGATCCTGGGAGCACAAGGCAAAGAAAGGTAGGTGGGTAAGGAAGGAGGAAAGTCAAATGAAGAAAATAAGCAAAGTATTTCCTCTACTTCCTGGAAGTGTTACATCTCTCTTCCTGAGTCTTGGAAGTCAAGTAATCTATGGGGGAAATCACTGAGGGAACATTTCTTTTGTGCAATCTGTTTTAAAAGTCATCTTTTCCACCGAGTGCTGGTGGCTCACACCTCTAATCCTAGCTACTCAGGAGGCTGAGATCAGAGGATCAAAGCCAGCCCAGGCAAGAAAGTTCATGAAATTCTTATCTCCAATAAACCACCAGAAAATCTGAAGTGGCTCAGTGGCCCAAGTGGTAGAGCACTGGTCTTAAGCTGAAGAGCTCAGGGATAGCACCCAGGTCCAGAGTTCAAGCTCCATGAGAACAAAAAAGAAAAAAGCGAAGTCATCTTTTCTATTTCTTTACTTCTAAGTAGATAGATTTCCTATAGCCCTTGCTCCATAGAATTTTACTATGACTTTAAACTACTCCAATTCCTTAACCAAGAGTTAAATCCTTCAATCAAGACTAAATGTTGAACTTAAAAAAAAAAAAAAAAAGAATCTGGGGGCTGGGAAGGTGGCTCAGTGGTAGAGTGCTTGCCTTGCATGCCTGAGGCCCTGGGTTCGATTCCTCAGCACCACATAAGAAAAAAGAAAAAAGCTGGAAGTGGCGCTGTGGCTCAAGTGGTAGAGCGCTAGCCTTGAGCTGAAGAGCCGAAGGTCAGTGCCCAGGCCCAGAGTTCAGGCCCCATGACCGGACCCCCCACCACCACCACCAAAAAAGAAATCTTATCACAGGGTTTCTTCAATATGTCAGAAAGCATAATGAGGCCATGTGTTGGTGACTCATGCCTGTAAATCTAGCTACTTGGGAGCTTAAGATCTAAGAATCCTAGTTTGAAGCCAGCTAGGGTAGAAAAGTCCTTGAGACTCTTACCTCCAATTAACCATCCCCAAAAAGCTGGAAGTGAGCTTTTGACCCAAAGTAGTAGAACACTAGCCTTGAGCAAAAAAGCTCAGGCATGGGCTGGGAAGGTGGCTCAGTGGTAGAGTGCTTGTCTTGCATGCATGAGGCCCTGGGTTCAATTCCTCAGCACCACATAAGCAGAAAAAGCCAGAAGTGGTGCTGTGGCTCCAGTAATAGAGCGCTAGCCTTGAGCTGAAGAGCTGAGGGACAGTGCCCAGGCCCAGAGTTCAAGCCATACGACAGGAAAAAAAAAAAAAAAAAAAAAAAAAAGCTCAGGCATGATGTTCAAGCCCCAGGACCTGAAAAAAACAAACAAACAAAAGAACATAGGAATGTGCTGGGAATGTGGCTCAGTGGTAGAGCGCTTGCCTTGCATGCCTGAGGCCCTGGGTTCGATACCTTAGCACCACATAAGCAAAAATAAAAAAGCCGGAAGTGGCACTGTGGCTCAAGTGGTAGAGGGCTAGCCTTGAGCTGAAGAGCTGAGGGACAGCGCCCAGGCCCAGAGTTCAGGCCCCACGACCGAGCCCAAAAAATAAAAAAAATAAATAAAAAGAACGTAGGGATGTGCTGGGAATGTGGCTTAGTGGTAGAGTGCTTGCCTAGCATGCATGAAGCCCTGAGTTGGACGCATCAGTACTGCATAAACAAAAAGCTGGAAGTAGCACTGTGGGTCAAGTAGTAGCAGGTTGGTCTTGAGCAAAAGAAGCTCAGGGATAACACAAGCCCAGGCCCTGACTTCAAGCCCCAGGACTGGGGGGAAAAATCATAGGGAGAAAAAAAAAGTATAGTGAGAGATTATTTTATATCTCAGAATGCAAATTGCAGGTCCTGAAGGCTGAATTAGAGATGCTATTGAATTCAACATTCTTAGTGGGCTCCAGTGGCTCATGCCTAGAATCCTAGCTACTGAGGATCTCAGTTCAAAGCCAACCAAAGGCAGTAAAGTCACTGAATTCTTATCACCAATTAACCAAACATCAAAAAAGCCAGAAGTAGTAAAGTACTAGTCTTAAGCAAAAAAGCTAAGAGATATGTCCCTGTGTCCAGTATCCTAAACCCAGGGAGGGAGAGAGAACAGAGACAGAGACAATGAAGGAAATAAAGAAAAAAAGGGGAAGAGGAGGAAGGGGGGGCTGGAGAAGGGGAGATTGGGAGAGGGAGGGAGGGAGAGAAAGGACAGACTCACAAAGTTGCTGCTACTGAAATCACTGCAGCTTCTCCGGCCCAGTTTCCTCTATTGATCTAAAAGTAAAATGGGAAAAAAAAAAAAAATAGTTGTGCCTGAAAGAAAGAAACAAGGGGTTGGAAGCGTGGATCGTTGGTAGAGAATTGGCACTAGCCAATGAGCAAAATTGTCAGGAGTTTGAGGCCTAGTCTTAGAACAAAAGGAAAGGGAAAGGGAAGGAAAAATTCAACATTTTTTTGTTCTCTGTTTCCTGAGGCTGTTAGGAAGTTAGGGTGTGGGCAAGGATAGACCATAGATCTTAGGAGGCACTACCAATAAAAAAAAAAACTTTGTCACACTCTGCAGGCCACCCAAACCTGTCTCCTACCCCTGCAATTATCTTCTCCTCTACCTTAGTACCCTATTTTTACCCCCAGGGCCTTGAGGAAGAATAGGATCCACCTCTGTAAATGCCCCCAGCCTCACCTTGCCCTGCCTTTAGACTCTCAGAATTTGCCCAGCGGCTGTCTGATCCTCCACACAGATAAAAGGAGCAGGCCCTTATGCTCCCCCATCTACCCTTAGACAGCCTAGAAAGAATCCTTCTGGAACTCCTGCCTAGAAGGACCTAGCGCTATTAATGTAGGGAGTTAATGTACTGTGCTGTTAAAGTACTGTGCTGTTAATATACTGTGCCAGGATCTGGAAAGGAAGGTTCTTTGGCCAGGGAGAGAAGGTAGAAGTGATATTGGGGAACTGAGACCTGTAGACCTACCTGAATATAGAACAGTGCATCAAAATGGGTATTATTTAGGGACCTCAGAGCCTGGGTGCTATCACTGAGCTTTTTTTGTTCAAGGCTAGTGCTCTACCACTTTGAACCACAGCTACTTTAAGTTCTCTGATAGTTAATTGGAGATAATAAATCTCAGGAAAAGTTCCTGGGAGTTCATACCTGTAATCCTATCTACTCAGGAGGCTGATATGTGAGGATCATGGTTCAAAGCCAGCTGAGACAGGAAAGTCCATGAGACTCTTATTTCCAATTAACCACCAGAAAAACAGAAGTGACTCTGTGATTCAAAGTGGTAGAGTGCTAGCCTTGAGTGAGAGAGCTCAGGGACAATGCCCAGGCCCTGAGTTCAAGCCCCACGACTGACAGAAAATGAAGAGACTGAGCTGGGAAGGTGGCTCAGTGGTAGAGCACTTGCCTTGCATGCCTGAGGTCCTGGGTTCGATTCCTCAGCACCACATAAGCAAAAAGAAAAAAGCCGGAAGTGGCGCTGTGGCTCAAGTGGTAGGGCGCTAGCCTTGAGCTGAAGAGCTGAGGGATAGTGCCCAAGCCCAAAGTTCAGGCCCCACGAATGGGCCCCCCGCCCAAAAAAAAAAAAAGAAAAAAAAGAAAAAAAGAAGAGTCTCACAGATTTTCCTGCCTGGGATGAGTTGGAACCTCGATCCTCAAATCTCAGCTACCTGAGTAGCTAGGATAACAGGCGTAAGCCATCAGTGACCTGCTTATTTAGAGAATTTCTTAGGGACCTGATATTTTCAGAGCTACTTTCTACTCGGGAATGCAGCAGAGAACATTCAACAAAGAAAGACAGAAACTACTGCACTGTTTAAAAAAAAAATTAAACCTGCCAGACCTCTTATTCACTTTTACTTTATTTGTTTATTTATTTAGTGCTGGTTCTGGGGCTTGAACTCAAGGCCCAGAGCTTTTTTTTTTTTTTTAATTATGAGAATACAGAGGAGTTACAATTACATGGGCAAGATAACGAGTACATTTCTTTTTTTTTTTTTTTTTTGTCCGTCGTGGGGCTTGAACTCTGGGCCTGGGCGCTGTCCCTCAGCTCTTCAGCTCAAGGCGAGCGCTCTACCACTTGAGCTACAGCGCCACTTCCGGTTTTCTGGTGGTTTATTAGAGATAGGAGTCTCACAGTCTCTCCTGCCCAGGCTGGCTTTGAACCGCGATCCTCAGATCTCAGCCTCCTGAATAGCTAGGATTACAGGCGTGAGCCACCGGGCGCTACGAGTACATTTCTTATCAAGCATTGCTGCCTCCTCTTTGTTTCCCCTTCCCATCTCTTCCCATACTCCCCCCACCTCCTCCCACCCGATCCCCCACCCCACCAAAGTTGTAAAGTTCATTTTTCGACATAATGACTTGTACATCTCATTGTTGCAATGGGTCCACCTGTATCCCTAGTTAAACAATTTGTTTTTTCCCTCCCCCTCCACAAATTATACCAACATCAAATACAGTGAAAGCAGGGGTTATACTGTGGGGGAACCCAGAGCTTTTTTGTTCAAAGCTATAGTGTTCTCCCACTTGAGCCACAGTTCCACTTTAGGGTTTTGTTGCTAGTTAATTGGAGGTAAGAGTCTCACAAGCTTTACTGCCTGAGCTGGCTTCAACCTGCAATCCTCAGACGATAGCCTCTAAGTAGGTAGGATTACAGGCATGAGCCAACAGAGTCTGGTTCTTATTTAAGTTTATAATCAGGACCTCCACTTGCTAGGAAGGGACTCTTACCTCTGAGCCAAGCCCCTGTTTGGGGCTTTTTGTTGTTGGTGGTGGGGATTTTTGCTGATTAACTTTGACATACGCTTTTTTTGGCTTTCTTCTGGGACATAAACCTGGATGAGAGCCATCTGTGTTAGGCTTCCTGTTATAATAGGTGTATGTGCCACTAATACCAGCTCTCACATTGGGAAGGGAGTCTCAAACTTTTCTTCCTGGCTAGCCTCAAACTATGATCCTCCCATTCTCAACCTCTCAAATAGAGGGTTGGAAGCATGGCTGTATTGATGGAACATTAGACAGTGAGTGAAAATATCAGGTATTGAATTTGAATCCTAGTCTTGGAGCTAAAAAAAGAAAAAAAGGAATGAAAACAAAGAAAAGATTACAGCATGAGCCACTGGTACCCAGGCTTTTGTTACCATTTGTCTATTCCTACTCCAGCATATTGGTATACATGGGAAAAGAGAAGAAAGTTCCTTAAAACATGCTATTTCAGAGGCAGCATATGCATTCTCCATGTCCCACTGAGGAACAGAGATTCCCTCCCTGTAACCTGACTAGGCCTGCTTCATACGCCCAAGGGTTAACTGAGAGTGTCTCATCTACAGTCTGGAGTCTGAGCCCAGAGCCTGTTCTGGAGTCCAGAAGAAGCCCAGATCCTTTATGAGAAAGGGGAGTTTGAAGTACATGGAAGGCAGAGATAGCACTACCTAAAATTCCCTTCTTTTGGGATAAAGGAGTCTAGTCAAGATATTAAGCATTGACTAGGTTTAGCTTTTACTATTTTCTTAATTCTTACTTACTACAATTTTTACTTAACTGGGGTTTGAACTCAGAGCCTTTTCTTGCTAGGTAGGTAGGCACTTTACCACTGAAGCACTCCAACTCTTTTTTGTGCTGGTTATTTTTGAGATAGCTCCTTGCTTCCTTCCTGTATGTGCTCCTGGACCTCAACCTTCCTATTTTAGGCTTCCTGTTATAGCTGACATAACAGGCATGCACCACAATACCCAGAATTCTTCCAATGAGATGAAGTCTCTGGACTTGTCTGCCTAGGCTGGCCTTGAACCAGTATCCTACCATTCTAAACCTCCTAAGTACCTAAGTTAACAAGTGTGATTCTTCATTACCCAGCTTAGCTTTAACTAATGGGACTCCTTTTCTCCTTTTCCTCTCAGTTTTTTCCACTGGCCGGAGGGGAATCTGTACCTCTCACCTTGACAGTTGGAAGGTTGTTATGCTGGTCCATTGTACATCTCCTAAAGGAGGGGAAGGAAAGCAGAGAAAGGAGTAGAGAGAGGCAGCAGCACTGTGCTGCTATCAGCACCCAAGAAGGAACCAGCCATAAAAGTCAGTAGTAGATGTCTACCCTGGAAACAGCATCCTTACACTATCCTCTCCTGCTTCTCCTCACATGCCAATAAGGCTGTGTGTCCGAGTGTGCCAGCTCTCCTGGCTGGTGATCCTGTTTCCCCATGCAAGCAGCCAGCTCTCTACCCCAACACAGAGCACATGCTGGGATCTCTTACACTCATTTGCTCACTCATCTTAGTATGTCTGTGTCGCAGATTCCTAGGGATGAACCCTGCAGGCTAGAAGGTGGTGGGTTCTGGAGCTCTTTGGGGTACATATTTTTCTGACTGGAAGAGGTACAAGGACAAAGGCTTCATGCAGTTCCACAAAGTCTGAGTTTGGGTGACTCACAGCAATGGGGGTGGCTCATGAAATAACAGATGAAAAAGGGAGGGGGGTCTAGGCCTTGCCTCAGGTCTCGCTTTGAGCTCTGTGATTCAGTCTCTCATCTAGATTAGGGGCGGTCTTGGCTGTGAAAGAGAGAGAAATGGGAGAGAAGAGAGCAGGAGACACAAGTTTTCCCAGTGAGTGGCTTCCCATGAGGAAAGGTTGGGAAAGGCCAGTCATTCCTGCTCTACTGACTCTATGAGCTGCACAGGGTACTGAATACCAATATGTGCTGGAACATTCTAGGAACCCCAGGTTCCTTCCAGAAGAAAGGCTTTCCACTTGAGCACAGCTACTCCTTTACTTGCCAGCCTAGAACCCTGGGTACCCAGCTACCACCCATTTTTTATGATTTTTTTGTTGTTGTCAGTCTTGGGGCTTGAACTCTGGGCTTGGGCGCTGTCCCTGTGCTCTTCAGCTCAAGGGGAGCACTCTACCACTTGAGCCACAGCGCCACTTCCAGTTTTCTAGTGGTTTATTGGAGATAAGAGTCTCATGGACTTTCCTGCCCAGGCTGGCTTTGAACCGTGATCCTCAGATCTCAGCCTCCTGAGTAGCTAGGATTACAGGCATGAGCCATTGGTGCCCGGCTTGGTTTTTTTTTGTTTGTTTGTTTTGTTTTTAGATAAGGTCTCATTATGTAGCCCAGGCTGATCTCAAAGTCCATATTCTTCTGCCTCAGCCTCCCAAGTGCTGAGATTACAAGCATATACCAACACACCAGGCACTCAACATTTTCAAAAAACTAAAAACCACTACTATAAGACCAGAACTGGGGAGGATTGCCACCTTCTCTCAGTACTGTCCTCCACAGAAACAGAAACAGCTAGGGATGCTTAGATTAGCTGAACAGATTATTGATACAGGCTGAGAAGTGTGTGTAGAACCATAATCTTCAAAAGTTCTGATGCCCTCTTCCCTCATGGGCCAGGTGGGCAGGATATATCATCTCCAACCTATTGAATCGGGGAGTAATGGAATGTTCTGTTGATTCTCACACCAGGAGAGATAGTCCAGAAAATGGATCAGGAAAACCAGTTGTGCCTATGACCATAGTCACAGGAGCTTGTGACTGGAACTGGCAAAGGGAAGCAGCCTAGGGATCTTGGATGTCAACATATCCAGACACATAATGATAAACATCTCTGACCTCAGAGAAGGGTAGAGGTTTCAGTGATAGATCATGAGATTTCATTTGCCTATTTCTGGCCCTTTCGTTACTGGCCGCTCTGTAACTCTCTAGGTGAAGGGTCCTCTGCCTATTCTTGATGATTCAGAGGTGGATTTGGTTTGAGAAAAAGACCAACTATTGTTTGAGCAGGGAGGTGGGACAAGCTCTACTCCCCTCCTCCTCAGCAGCATAAGGTGCCCTGAGACTGCATATTAGAGCTAAGTCCTAGACAGGTGCCCATGGCTCATTCCTGTAATCCTAGCTACTAAGGATCACAGAAGTCAGCCCAGGTGAGAAAGTTTATGAGGCTCATCTCCAATTAACCACCAAAAAGCTGGAAGTGGAGCTGTGTCTCAAGTCGTAGGATGCTGTCCTTGAGCAAAAGCAGCTCAGGGACCTCACCCAGGTCCTGAGTTCAAGCCCCATACCAAAAAAAAAAAAAAAAAGTCCAGTGAAGAGGGATCCTGGATACACCAGGTAGGGTTTAGGAAGGTATGAGTTTAGTCATAGGAGAGACAGAAGAATCACTCCTTTATACCACATATTCCTTGATCCTCCTCTTCCTCAAGCCCCCTTTCTTTCGTCACCCATTAGCCTAACTCCATTCCTGGCTATCTCACCCCCTGCTGTCTGAGAGGACAAGATGTGTCTGTTTTCTCTGCATTTTTCTCTGTCTCACTCTTTTTCTCTCTTCCCAGTTCCTAGCTGAGAGCTACCTGCATTTCAATTCTTTCCATCAGTGAATGCCATCACAGTCTGAACCTGGGACCCCCAGCTGCTGCTGACCTACGAATGTCTTTGAGGTGGAAGGGACTCATCAGTTCTCAAATCAGTCCTTTCCCACAAATATATCCAGACCAGAGCTGATGTCCACTGGCATCAAGGGCCCCTTCTGGAGCAGAGGGCAGTCCTAGGGGTGCATTGGGCCCCGGCCCTAAATGCATATATACCTGTGCATTGGGCACACTGCTTTATTAGTGTTATTTCAGCATTGTGATGCAGAGAGAGTAAGTGTAACAGCTGCTCCTTGCTTGCAGTGTTTATTGTTACCTAGAGACAACCTCCTGGCTTTTTCCCAGCTTCCCCTCCCCCTCCAGCCCAGCCCCCTCCCTGCCAACAATCCTGCTCTTCCAACACTGGTGGGAAATTTATAGCTTGCCCATACCATGCCTTAACTCTCTCCTGTCCATAGGGTAGGTTGACCAAGGAAGCCAATGTGATCAGTGTGCATGCTTTGAACCCAGGCATGAAGAATAATGAGCAGAAGAGAGAGGGATGAATGATACATACCCTTATATTCTATAAGTCCAATCTCAGACTCCAATTGCCCTCCTGGCTATAATGTGGAGAGAAAAGAAGAAAGAGCTTTGGATTTGGTCTTAAGGTTCCAGAAGACTTCCTTTGGATCTAGACTTAGGACTCGATATCATCCTGATAAAACTATTCCCTGAGGCATCTCTAAGCCCCCAGTTACATTGTCTGGACCTGAGCAACTATAGCAAGGTAGAACTAAAATAGAAGGGAACTGTGGAGTGGCAGAATTCTGAGACCCTTCTTTCTGTGAGAGGTAGCTATAGAGATGTCATATGGAGACAAGAGGTTCTCTCGAGAAATTCTGGCCAAACCATCATCTGCAGCTGGATAGATGTCAAATGTGAAGCCTGCTGCAGAGTCTAGTGGGGAAAAATGCCCACCTTAATTTCATCCTGAGCCAAGCAGCTAAGACCTCAAGAGACTCCAGCCATTCTCCAAGCTGGCCTTCTTGGTCTGTTTGGGGTACTCCTTTCTGCTTAGTTTCATTTTCTCCTGCATATACTTTGGTTTGATATAATACCTAGGACAGATCCAACAGACCAAGAAGATTAAAGCCTATCCTAGTCATAGTTTCAATAGAATTGGTTTGGCCACTAGTGGCTGATGCCTGTAATCCTAGCTGCTCAGGAGACTGAGAACTGAGGATCATGGTTCAAAGCTCAACCTGGGCAGAAAAGTCCCTGTGAGACTCTTACCTCCAATTAACCACTCAAAAAACTGAAGTGGCACTGTGGCTCAAAGTGATAAAGAGCTAGCCTAGAGCAAAAGAGCTCAGGGACAGTGCCCAGGCCCTGAATTCAAGCCCCAGGACAAAAACTAAAAAATAGCTGGGCACTGATGGCTCATGCCTGTAATCCTAACTATTCACGAAGCTGAGATCAGAGGATCCTGGTTCAAAGCCAGCCCAGGCAGGAAAGTCCATGAATCTCTTAACTCTAATTAACCACCAGAAGACAGGAAGTGGTCCTGTGGCTCAAGTGGTAGAGTGCTAGCCTTGAGTTGAAGAGCTCAGGGACAGTACCCAGGCCCAGAGTTCAAGCCCCACAACTGACAAATAAAAATAAAAAATAAAAAGGGGCTGGGAAGGTGGCTCAGTGGTAGAGCACTTGCATTGCATGCATGAGGCCCTGGGTTCGATTCCTCAGCACCACATAAGCAAAAAGAAAAAAGCTGGAAGTAGCGCTGTGGCTCAAGTGGTAGAGCACTAGCCTTGAGCTGAAGAGCTGAGGGACAGCGCCCAGTCCCAGAGTTCAGGCCCCATGACTGACAAAAAAGCAAACAAACAACAAAAAAACAAAACAAACAAAATAAATAAAAATAAAAACAGAGTTGGGCAGAGAGCTGCTACCTATGATTCTTTATGACCTGGGACCTTTCCTAGAGGAGCAGCCTTTACTGTTTCTCATGGTTAAATTTAAAAAAACAAAACAAAACAAGTCGGGCACCTGTCATCCTAGCTACTCAAGAGTCTGAGATCTGAGGATCACAGTTCAAAGCCAATCTGGGGAAGGAAAGTCCATGAGACTCATGTCCAGTTAACCACCAGAAAACCAGAAGTAGCACTGTGGCTCAAGTGGTAGAGCACTCTCCTTGAGCTGAAGAGCTCAGGGCCAGCGCCCAAGCCCAGAGTTAAAGCCCCACAACTGAATAAAAAACAAAAAACAACTTTCTCAGTGGATGAAAGACCAGAATGGACCTACTTCTCTTCAAAGATGGTTCTTCCTTAAATCTGTGTTTGCCAAAAGAACAATAGAAGAACATCATTACTTTTCCAGACCTTCTCCAGACAGTCTCAGCATAATTTCCACACGGAACAGTCCTCATTGGTTCTTTGAAATGTAGTATATGTGATGGTAAGATCACAAGTTTCAGAGGCAAGGCTGGGCACTGGTGGCTCACGCCTATAATCCTAGCTACTGGGGAGGCTGAGATCTGAGGATCAAGGTTCAAAGCCAGACTGAGCAGGAAAGTCCCTGTGAGACTCTTATCTCCAATTAACCACCAGAAAACCAGAAGTGGCACTATGGCTCAAGTAGTAGAGTGCTAGCATTGAGCTGAAGAGCTCAGGGATAGTGCCAAAGTCCAGAGTTCAAGCCCCATGACCGACAAAAAAGAAAAACAGTTTCAGAGGCAGACAGCCCTGGTTTCCAGTGCCAGCTCTGTCTATTATCAGCTACCTTGGTAAGTCACTCAACTTCTTTGAGCCCTATATTTCTTTTTTTGGGGGGGAGAGGGGGGTCCAGTCATGGGGCCTGAACTCTGGGCCTGGGCGCTGTCCCTCAGCTCTTCAGCTCAAGGCTAGCCCTCTACCACTTGAGCCACAGCGCCACTTCCGGCTTTTTTTTTTTTTTTTTTTTTGCTTATATGGTGCTGAGGAATCGAACCCAGGGCCTCAGGCATGCAAGGCAAGCTCTCTACCACTGAGCCACCTTCCCAGCCCTTCCTAGATTTCTTGTATGTGAAACAAAGATAAACGACTCCTTTCCTTACAATTGTGAGAATTTTATAAAATAATGGAAGCCTGATCCTCAGGTCTTAGCAGTGATTGTTGCAGTGTAATACTTGTTTGAACTTTTTTTTTTTTTTTTGCTGGCAGTACTGGGATTTAAATTCACAATTGCTAGGCAGGCACTCTATCAATTGAATCATACCTTCATCCCTTTTAGCTCTGGTTACTTTTTGTTTATTTGTTTGTTTTGGATTTTTGGGTTTTTTTGGTCGGTCATGGGGCTTGAACTCTGGGCTTGGGTGCTGTCCCTCAGCTCTTCAGCTCAAGGCGAGTGCTCTACCACATGAGCCACAGCGCCACTTCCGGTTTTTGAGTGGTTTATTGGAGATAAGAGTCTCATGGACTTTTCTGCCTGGGCTGGCTTTGAACTGGGATCCTCAGATCTCAGCCTCCTGCGTAGCTAGGATTACAGGCATGAGCCACCAGAGCCTGGCAGCTCTGGTTATTTTTATGATAGAATTTCCCTTTTGCCCAGGCCAGCCTGGACTGTGATCCTCACATTTTACACTTCCCATTATAGCTGGGATGACAAGCATGAGACATGATACCAGCTTTTTTCTGTTGATAAGAGGTTTTATGACCTTTTTCCCCAGGCTGTCATCAAACTTTGGTCCTCCTGAGTAGCTAGGATTACAGGTGTGAGCCACGATGCCCAACAGAATAATACTTTTTGGTTTGATTGCTTAATTTGCCAGTCATGGGGCCTGAACTCTGGGCCTAGGTGCTGTCCCTCAGCTCTTCAGTTCAAGACAAGTGCTCTGCCACTTGAGCCACAGCACCACTTCTGGCTTTTTCTGCCTATGTGGTGCTGAGGAATTGAATCCAGGGCCTCATGTATGCAAGGCAAGCACTTTACCACTGAGCCCCATAATACTTGTTTTTATGGAGCCACTAGGCTCAGATCTCTGCCTCCTGAGTAGCTAGGTTTACAGGCATGAGCCACCAATGCCTGGCAAACTTCTTTCTTCCTTTCTTTTCTTCCTGTCCTTCCTTTCTTTCTCTCTTTCTTTCTGTCTTTCCCTCCCTCCTTCCTTCCCCTCCTTCCTTCCTTCCTTCCTGCCTGCCTGCCTGCCTGCCTGCCATCTCTCTGTCTCTCTGTCTCTGTCTCTCTCTCTCTCTCTCTTCCTCTCTTTCTTCTTCCTTCATTCAGACCTGCCTGCCTGACTTGGGGCTTGAATTCAGAGCCTGGGCACTGTCCCTGAGATTATTTTGCTCAAGGCTAACACTCTGCCACTTGAGATATAGCTCCACTTCCAAGTTCTTTTTGTTTTTTTCTGAATTTTAATTTTTGGTAGTTAATTGGAGATGAAAGTTTCACAAGCTTTCCTGCCCAGGCTGGCTTTGAACCTTGAGCTTCAGATCTCAGCCTCCTGAGTAGCTGGGTTACAGGTATAAGTCACCAGCTCCCAGCAACATTCACACACACACACACACACACACACACACACACACACACACAGACAACACACACACACACACACACACCAGAAAATGAAATCATATTGTATGGAACTTTTAAAGATTGACTTTTTTCTTTTCTTTTTTTTTCTTTTTTGTCAGTTATGAAGCCTGAACTCTGGGCCTGGGCGCTGTTCCTCAGCTCTTCAGCTCAAGGGAGTACTTGAGTCATAGTGCCACTTCCAGCTTTTTCTGCTTATGTGGTGCTGAGGAATCGAACACAAGGCCTCATTTATTCGAGTCAAGCACTCTACCACTGAGCCACCTTCCCAGCCTAAGATTGACTTTTATCATACAGCGTAATTCCCTGAAAATCCATTCAAGTTTTTGTATACTTCATTAGTTCATTCCTTTTATTTTCATTGTATGGATATACCACAGTTTGTTGAAGAACACCTGGGCTGATTCTAGCTTGGGGTTATTACAAATAAAATTACTATAACACTCATGCAGATTTCTGTGTGAAATGTAAATATTTTTTAACATTACCAAACACTGGTGGCTCACACTTATACTCCTAACTATTCAGAAAACTGAAATCCAGAGGATCCTGGTTTGAAGACTGCCTGGGCAAAAAAGCCTATGAAACACCATCTTTTTTTTTTTTTTTGGTCGTGGGGCTTGAACTCTGGGCCTGAGTGCTGTCCCTCAGCTCTTCAGCTCAACGCGAGTGCTCTACCACTTGAGCTACAGCACCACTTCCGGTTTTCTGGTGGTTTATTGGAGATAGGAGTCTCACGGTCTTTCCTGCCTGGGCTGGCTTTGAACCGAGATCCTCAGATCTCAGCCTCCTGAGTAGCTAGGATTACAGGCGTGAACCACCAGCGCCCTGCTGAAACACCATCTTTAAAACAAACTCCATTAGCAAAAAACTGAGCTGGCACGTGTGTGGCTCATGTATAGAGTGCAGCCGAGTAAGCAAGCTGAATAAGCATGAAGATTTGTGTTCAAACCCAGGTGCTGGCAAAAAAAAAAAAAAAGGAAGAAGAAGAAGAAAGAAAGCTGGGCGCCTGTGGCTCAGACCTGTAATTCTAGCTACGCAGGGGGCTGAGATCTGAGGATCAAGGTTCAAAGCCAGCCCCAAGTCCATGAGACTCTTATCTCCAATTAACCACCAGAAGTGGTTACCTCCAGAAAACCAGAAGTGGCGCTGTGGCTCAAGTGGTAGAGCACTTGCTTTGAGCTGAAGAGCTCAGGGACAGCGCCCAGTCTCAGAATTGAAGACCCACAACAAACAAAAAACAACAACACACTCAAAAAAGACATTGCCAAGATACCTAACAGCAAAAATTTTTCAGTTTGTACTCAGTAGTAATGAAGGAAATAGTGCATTTACTTGGTTTGCTGAATGTTTCACATTCACAGTTACTAACCTTTTATCCCTTTGGGCATGGCATTCTCATTACCTCCCATTTTATAGATGAGAAAACTGTAGACTCACAGTAATTTTCCAAGATCATATACTGTCAAGTGACAGCCTGAATACCACTTCTACCACACTAGATTTAGAAACCTTTCCACACTTGGCTAAGATTGCTAGTGAAGAGATGTTGGAGGCACGAACAGCACGGGAGCAACCTGGGTCAACTTAGATCCTCACAGCCAACTTGGGTTCATAGATTAAAAGAGCAGCAGTGTTGAAAATCAAGGGACACTATGGTGTGAAATTGTTTCCCCATTGGCAGAGAAGAATATAACTGAAGAGATGAGAGCTCTTGAACAGTCTCCTCAGAGACTTGAGACCTGGAATGAGGAAGAGGGATCTAGCATTTAGATGTCAGTCAGAGGCTGACTGATCAAGGTCCTCCTTGGAAATGTGAAATTAAATGTGTCTCTAAGGTCTGAAGAAATTGAGGCCTGTGACAAGTGAGCTCTCTATTCTGGAGGGGCAAAGGATATATAGCACTTCGTTGTTGCTTTCTGTGACAGGGGAACTTCAGGTTTTTTACACGTACATTCTCTTGCCCTCCCTCTACCTCTCCTCCTCCCTTGGGCAGGCTCAGTGTCTGAGTCATGGTGAAGAGAGGACAAGCAAAGTGGAAGCAAAAACAAAGACAGTCTAATGTTTAGTCCTGGTTATCCCTGCTCTTTCCTTCTAGCTAACATCATGGCTATCTAGATCAAAGGAAATCCTTTGATCTGCCCTTCAGCTTCCAAGCACTGGTTGAAATTGACATGTAGAAACCTAGAGTTGGCCCAGACATGATAGTTGGTAGAAATGCCAACTTGGAGAAGAAAGGAAAGGCTACTCTTCTAGGGAGCTGCATCTGGCCAAAAGCTACCACATTCTACTTCCTACTAGAGGTGGTTCTTTTATAGTTGATGTTAGTGTATTCCATTAGCTGTGGACTCATTACATCTCCACTTACAGCTCCAGAATCAACAGAGATTACATATCTCTTCCCTATCTTCCTTTAGCTCATTAAGACTATCCTATCTCCCAGTGGCACCCCTATCCCTACTGAGTAATTCCTGCTATAGGGGAAACAAGCTCTGAGGTTAAGACCTGGGATGGGGATTATATATGGACACCACTACATCAATGAAATAACTAGAGTTAATCATTGTAAGCTTTTGTTTTTTGATTGGGAGTTTTTAGACAAAGAAAGCCTCCTCTTTATTGGCTCTTTCTCCTTCCCTGCACTGAGATTTCCAGTTTCTCAGAAGTCCTAAATGTGGCTGGGAAGACCTTTCCATTGGAGTCAGGATGGTGCCTAAGTGGGAGATATCAAGATCCTTCTTGTTCCCTCTCCTTGGTTGCTCTTCTAGTCCAGGTCTGCCCCACTCCTGGCACCACTCCTTTCCCATTCCTTCTTTCTCTTCTCCTCTCTCTCTCAGCAAGTTTTTTATGTGATTACAGGCACTGCATGGTAATTAGTGCTAAACTCATTTGCACAACTACAGTTAATTGGCTACAACAATTAATTAATGTGTTGGAAATTTGGCACTGGAAAAAAAAAGTTTGTCATCAAAAAAAAGGGCAAAAAATTGTAGAGTAAGGTACTCATAAAAATCGAGGGCAGGCTTCAAAAGCCCAGCTGGGCCTCCAACTTCAGGCCAGCCTCAGACGCATTCCCCCTCTCAACTTCAACATATTTTCCTCTTTGATTTTTTTCTTTATTTTTCTTTTTCTTTCTTTTTTCTTTTCATTCTCTCTCCTTTTTTTTTTTTTTTTTTACAACTTAAGCAAACTCATTTCCCTGATAAAATATAGCATGACTAATGGCTAGAGCATGTAAAAATCATTGGGAAAATGTCCTTGGAAGACGAATGCATTTTCAGCAGAATAATTAACTTAATTAACAAATTCACATGCATATTCATCAGGCTATTAATGTCTTCTCGGCTCAGCTTGATGAACATTGCAGTAATAACCATCTCATTTACATACTGCATTCTACTGCGATCCAAAACAGAGACAACATACAGGCATATACACACACACTCACACGAATACACACAACATGCCTCGGCTGCTTTTGACTTCCAGGTTGGCTGGGTGAGAGAGAGGGGGGCCAGGGCAAGGAATGGATAGAGAAGCCTGACTGGGTGGTGTGATCTTTAGAGGGTCATGAGTTTGGTAAGCCAGGCATGCTCACATGTGGATGTCTGAGAGAACTTAATTCTAATTCATTCTCTCTCTCTCTCTCTCTCTCTCTCTCTGCCTTTTTCCTTGTTTCCTTTTCTCTCTGTCATTTTCTCTCTTCTCACGCCCCCCCCCCATCTCTCTAGGGAAAAACTTGGTATCTGTGCCAACTTTTTCCTCCCTCCCCTCCTCCCTTTCTCTTCTTCTCCTCTTCCAACTGCTGCCAGCCGGCATCAGCGCCGAATTGCCATCTCCTTGAGCTCTCTGTGGAGCAATCTCAGAGAGCAGTAAGGTGTGACGCGGGGCTCTGCCGGCTTCGCAGCACCGCCTGCGGAAAGAGCGCAGGATGGCGGAGGAAGATTAAGAGAAATCGCGAGCAGGGCTCGGCTGCCATTGGTGTGTGCAAACGCCGAGGAGGAAGGGAGAGGGAGAGTGAGGAGGGGGGGAGAGAAAGGGGGAAAAACCAGCAGCTGTCGGCCTAATTCTTCTAACACTCTGCTTGTGGTCATATTAGAAAAACAGATTATGCCCCTCGGTGCCACTCACATACTTGACATACGTTAATGTTCTATATCTCCATTTTTGGGTCTTGACAATGGTGGACTTGGGGTGGAGAAGGATAAGACCTGGAGCGTGGACTCCCATTATCTCCTGACCTCCAACTAGTCTTTATACTTTTATTTTTAGCAACCTTGCAGCCCGTACCAATGGTTCATGCCTGTAATCCTAGTAACTCAGGATACTGAGATCTGAGGATCATAGTTCAAAGCCAGCCCAGGCAGGAAGTCCATGAGACTCATCTCCAATTAACCACCAAAAATGAAGATGTGGCTCAAGTGATAGAGTGCTAGTCTTGAGCAGAAAAGATCAGGGACAGTGCTTAGGTCTAGCTTAAGCTAATATAATATAAAAATAATATAAAATATAATAAGGGCTGGAAGGGTGGCTCAGTGGTAGAGTGCTTGCCTTGCATGCATGAAGCCTTGGGTTCGGTTCCTCACTACCACATAAACAGAAAAAGCTGGAAGTGGTGCTGTGGCTCAAGTGGTAGAGTGCTAGCCTTGAGCTGAATTGCTCAGGGACAGTACCCAGGCCCAGAGTTCAAGACCCATGACTGGCAATAAATAAATAAAAGCAAGCCTAAGCCAAGTTTTTTTTTGGTGGTTGTTGTTGGTTATGGGTTTTGAACTCTAGGCCTGAACGCCATCCCTCAGTTCTTCAGCTCAAGGCTAGCGCTCTACCACTTGAGCCACTGTACTACTTCCAGTTTTCTGAGTGGTTTATTGCAGATAAGAGTCTCATGGTCTTTCTTGCCAGGGCTGGCTTTGAACTGCAATCCTCAGATCTCAGCCTCCCGAGTAGCTAGGATTAGAGGCATGAGCCACCAGCACCCAGCTGAGCCCAGTTTTCTGCTGATGTCACCATTAGATCTTGCTTTTTGTAGCAAGAGGTCAGAGGACACCTGGAAATCCTTTCCTCCAAAAGTTATCTACCCACTTAGAGCCTCTGTAGGTCACATTCGGCCTAAGTGAGACCACGTCTGTGGCTACCCCTGGCCTATCCTTCCTATGAGCCCTTCCATAAATCAAATTGGGGGTCAGGAAAAGTTGGAGATCTATAATAGTTTGTGTACCCAGAGGGGGTTACAAAGAAGCCACAAGCAAAATGAGGCCAGGATTGTTTCTGGGTTGCTATAGAAACCAGGTTTCCTCCTCTTGGCAGGAAGGGAGGAGTGCTTGAGGCCTCTCTCCTTCCACCAATCCTGAAGGATGTACAGGCCAGGCGGAGCTTGCCAAAGCCTGAGGAAGGGCTGGTTTTGAAGAACAAACCATTTCCCACAGTCCACTCAACAGACCAGAGCCCTTTGACCCCACCTTCTTTGTCCTACCACCCAATATTCAGTCAAAGGAGTCCTTGCCTCCCGTGCCTTGTCCTCTGTGGAGACCTGTTGCTTAGCAACCACTGGTGCCTTCTTCCTAATAAATCACAGGGACTGAGAGATATAATATCTGTCTCTATATTCAGTTCCCCTCCCTGTCTATTTATATTTAATAACTGAATCTCTGTTTTGAGTTTCGTTGGCACCTGCTTTAAAGGGCTTTTAGAGGGATTAAGCTGCAGCATGCAGAAAGGTTGTATTTGAAGAACTTCTGAATAGGGAAGAGTACAAGACTGGAAGAAGCTAGAGGATCAAGAGAAGTTGTGGGACCATATTTGGGAAGGAGGTGTCTACAGGGGCTCCTAGGGGTAAACCTGGAGGGCACTCCAACAGTTGCACTTTCCTCTCTCCACACTCTTTCCTGCTGCCGCTAGTTTCAGACCATTTCCAGTCCTAGTTCTTTTCATATATCTGTTTGTGAGACTCTTATCAAAGTTCATTTCCTAGTATCTAGATGTTGGTATGGTGTTAGTGGCAGAGGGGGTGGGGGTGGGGGGCTGTGCTAAAGGAAGTTCTCCCAAAGGTTTTGGTCACTAGGAAGGAATTCTTCTGTCCACCAGAAACCACACTGTTCTGATAGTGGGAGCTGTATGTTATCATTCCTAAAGGTTGTACCAGCAGAGCTTGTCCAAGGAGTAAGGAAGTCCTTACTAACAGTGTTAGAGGTAAGTTCCTCTCTTCTTACTCTCCTGTGTTCTGGGTTATTATGTACTTAATCTTTTAAAATTCTTGTTACAAGATTTGTACACCACATAGAGCACTGATATTTACCTTGTTGGACTTCAGTAGGATCAATTAAAGTAACATGAACAAGTACACGCTGAAAACTTGTCAAGTTTTATTCAAATACTATTTATTATTGTTGTTTTGGTGGTATTGGAGTTTGAACTTGGCTGTGCGCTTGCTAGGCAGGTGCTCTACTGCTTGAACCAACCCCATCCCTACCAATATTATTTTAATGTATGAAAAAGACCTGATTGCTGAGGAAAAGGAGGTGTCATGAATTCAGCACAGCTCTAGGCAGCACAGCTCTGTCCTCTGGTCTGTGGGGCTATGAGTTAGAAATCCAAATAAAAAATTAAGCAATTGGGAGTCATATGATAGTACCCCTATCTTTCCTCCTTACTCTTACTCCAACCCCAGACCTGTAGCCACCAGCAGCAAAGACAGCAGCCATGCTTACACCTCCCTACTGATCCTCTACCCCTTTCCCTGGCCAGCACCTTCACTGCCATCATGCTAGCTCACAGACGTACGATTTCACCCACTATACCCCCCTTCTCCAAACCTCTTCCAACCCATGCCTTCTGTAGGAGACAGATGGGGTGTCTGCGATGGAAAAGGCTCTGGGCTCTACGCCGCCTTGGGTGGATAGGCACCCCCCCCCCACCTCCCCACTACTCCCTCTCCCCACCTAAGACACTCAGATTCACCCCAGGCAGCCCTGGGAGCCACTGAGGATTCCAACTCCTTTCTAAGGCCCAGTCCTAGAAACAGAGCCAGAATAGCATCTTTCTCTGAGACCAAGACCCCATCCCCTCCTTATGGAAGGCCAGTGCAAAAGATAAAGTAGGGTAGGGAATAGTTGGGCTCTAAGTGATACGAAAAGGCAGGGAGAGGCCTGGGGCCTTTCACTAAGGACTGGATGGGTGGAGTTTGGGGTCCTGAGTTGACAGAGGGAGCTAAGCCTGTACAACTCCTTTGTTCAAGAAGGCTGGGGTCTCTGGAGGGAGGCTCAGCTTGGGGAAGAGAAAGGAAACTAACATTACAGAGCACCAACTGTGAGCCAGGCACAATGCCAGAGCCTTTCCATACCTGTAGTCACAACTATTGGGGAAAGAGTCAGGGCAAATAGTGTCTCAGGAGCCCTCAGCGGCATGGACAGCTGACCATTTCCCCTTCTGATTCTGTGATGACTCTGCCAATTGTTCTGCCCTCAGGCTGCGCCTTCTCCTCTTTTGCAAACTCACTCTACTCCATAGACTCAAGTCCATCAATTTTGCATGTTCCTAGCACTATATGTCTTCCTTTCCAGCTCTTAGCATAGTAATTTCACAGTTGCTTGTGCAGCCATTTGAATAACTGTCTTTGTTTGCTTGTATGCAAAGTTCCAGGAGGGCAGTGACCACATTTGTCTGTGTTCATCACAGACAGTTCAGTATGCTACTAGTGCCCAGCATAATGCCTAGCATAAAATAGTTGTTTGGCAAATATTTATTAAATAAATGAATAAGAGACATCTCTAGCCTAAACTCAGCTTCTTCATTACTCCCTCACCACAATGTATGGGCAGAGTACATGAAACAGTTACCTGGGAGGTTAGACCATTTCATTTATGCTGGGGGAGGGGGGGAAACATCAGAGCTGGGCACCGGTGGCTCATGCCTGTAATACTAGCTATTCAGTTAAGATCTAAGGATTATAGTTTGAAGCCAGCCTGGGCTTATCTCTAACCACAAAAAAAAAAAAAAAAGCTGGAAATGGAGCTGTGGCTCAAATGGTATAGTGCTAGCCTGAGCAAAAAGTTCCTAGGCCTTGGGCTGGGAAGGCGGCTCAGTGGTAGAGCGCTTGCTTGCCTTGCATGCATGAGGCCGTGGGTTTGATTCCTCAGTATCACATAAGCAAAAAGAAAAAAGCCGGAAGTGGCACTGTGGCTCAAGTGGTAGAGTGCTAGCCTTGAGCTGAAGAGCTGAGGGACAGCTCCCAGGCCCAGAGATCAGGCCCCATGACCGGACCCCCCCCCCCCAAAAAAAAAAAAAGTTCCTAGGCCTTGAGTTCAAGCCCTAGGACTGGCAACAAAAATAAATAAAAATAAGGACAAGACCAGTTCAAGTTCTGATCTTCCAGAGCCTAGCCCTACCTGTCTGCTCTCCAAGGACTGAGAATTCAAAGTTGTAATTTTTCCCAATGTAGAGGCCAGAAATTACTTATGTGAGCTTAATGAGAGGACAGTTAGAAGGGAGGGTACTCTGAAGAAAATCCCTCTTGACCTGGGACTGTGGCTTAGTGGTAGAATGCTTGCCTACCATGCATGAAGCCCTGGGTTGGATTCCTCAGTACCACATAAAAATAAAAAGCCAGAAGTGGCGCTGTGGCTCAAGTGATAGAGTGCTAGCTCAGGGACTGTGCCAAGGCTCTGAGTTCAAGTCCCAGAACTGGCAAAGAAAAACAAAACAAAACAAAAATCTCTTCTGCCTTAGCTGAGACTGCAAAAACTGTCCGCTGTCACTCCTCTATTTCTGCAGTCCTCTTTCCCTGGGCTTTGGGGGTAGAGATGATTTAACTGAATAGGAAGGATAGACATTTACCAGAAGCAGAACAGGTTACTTGCTCCTGAAATACCCAGGGATCTGAATATTGAGCTTCAGCCAGGTGACTGGAGCAGAGGAACCACAGGATCCAGAAACAGCGAGTTCCTGGGGGTTGCTCTCTCCAGACCTAGAAAACAAGAGATGTCCAAAATGACCTCTAGGAGGTACCCAGCCTCTAGCACAGTGCCCCTACATGAACCCCTTTGATCACCCTTGCTGACTGACCTCAAATAATACTACTACCAAGTCTGTAGGGAGTTAAGATTAAGCCAGATCTGGTAACTCAGTTCTCCCTGGCCAATCCCCATTCATAACATCCAAGCACACAGATGTTGCTAAGCTCCCAGTCCAGAGCATCTCCCAGTGCTCACAGCAGTGTCCCACCCAGTCCCCATCCTTTGAAAGTCTCCTTCAGCATCTAGGTCATGGATCTGGAAGTCATTCTGGGCAATGTTGCTCTCTCTGACCCCACCTGTTCTCTGAGCCCCTAATAAAACAGGACAACTCAGGCTGCAGGCCAAGTCCTTGTGTCCTCATCAAAGGCGACATCTGTCCCCTCCAAGAAGCTAGCCCTGGGGGGAGGGAAGGAGACAGGCACAAGGGAGAAACCTTGATCTTGCCTAGGCCCTCACCCCAAATTCCACTGCAGGTACAGATTATGGGTAGTGGCCCAGAGAGCCACAGAGGTCTGTACTCACACATGCCCTCACAGGCCTTCATGCCTCTGAGTCCCTTCACATGAGAGCCCCTCCTGGGCTTACCCAGCTACCTGGGCTGCTGCTGTTGCCAAGCGGCCTTCTTTTATTCATGCGTTGTTTTATTGCTGGCAAATGCTGCTGCTTGCTGCTGTTGGAGGCGTTCCTGCCAAATCCATCCCAACATCTTGGCCTGGCATCAGGGCGGCATGCTAATGTGGAAATTTAAAGAGCCGCTCGGCTTTAAATCGGAATTTTAAATGAGCAGCAGTGCTCCGAGGGGACCCAGGCAAAATCTAACAGTATCTGATCTACCCTTCCTCCTCCCACACCCACAGTCTTACCACAAATTCCTCCCACCTCTCTCTTTGATTTGGACACTAGGTAAAGTGATGGCATGAAACATACCAGCAGAAGACGGAGTTACTGGGACAAGAATTGTTGCAAGTTGGGGTCCTCTAGACTAGTAAGGAACTGGGGTCCCCCACTCAAGACCAAGCCAAATGAAAGACAAGGAAGCAGAGCTGTGAATGGTGAAACCATTCATTCCTCACTTCCTGTTTTACAAAAACAAAAACGTAACATACACACCAAACAAAACAAACAAACAAAAAACAAGAGAGCCTTGCTCTACAGAGGAGGCAAGGTTGAATTCCATGAAGACACTCATACACACCATATACTTGAACACATGCAGATGTGTGTACACAGCTGTGTGTGTAGTTTGGTTAGGATGCTTGTTGAGGCCCCTACAGGGTGTGTCCACAAAACTCATATGTGTGAGCTATACACAGGAATTATTCATACTCAGGACAGCCCTCTTTCTTCCCACATTTAGTCCACTATCCTAGTGCAGAACACACTGGCTTTAGCAAATCATTAGCATGAACTATGGCCCAGGTTTTTCCATGGATCTTAAATTCACAGCTCCTGGCAGCTACCTTGAGTCAGCTGTGGTGATGGAACCCTGCAGTTTTTCTGCCAGGATTGGGGCAGGGGCACCTGAGGTCAACTTTTGCACCTGTCTTAGCCACAGTGTGGTGCCTCCTCTGGTGACCAACAGATGACAGGCTCAGACATCTCACCTGGGATGCATGCTGGGCACCGCCTTGGTCTCAAAGGGAAGAGGAGGCTAATCAGAATCGAGAAAGGCAGAATCTGTGCCTCTCTGTGATCCCCTCTCCTTCCAATGTGCCTCTCATTTTCAGAAGATATTTGTTGAGTGCCTGCCCACTTTTTTGGATTGTTAGCCTCAGGAATCTGGATATGCTGTTCTCATTGGGGGGATCCACAGAAATTCACATGGTGACCTCAACCTAACCCTAAGCTTCTACACCAAGGGATGCTCCCAGATCTTCCCTAAGGTTCCTCCTCCCTCAAAGAAAATGGCTTTTCCAGGAGCTAGTGTGGCTGCCAGCCAAGAGGCTTGGGGCAGGGCCTGGGGCATGCAGCTGGCACTTGCCTACTAGATCCCCTAAGGAACCCCTCCTCCACTCCCATAGCCCCATTCAGATGGCTCTTGGGCTACAGGAAAACAGAACTGTTACCCATTCCTAGAGGAAAGTTTGAGCTAAAAAGGGCCTCACTTGTCTCTCCATTATAAGCTGCTCCAACATCCTTCACCCAGACTAGATAAACTAAAGACCACCAAGCAATATTATATGGGTTGAGTTAGGGCTAGCTGGGAAGGGAACTTGAGGCCTGTGCTAACTTTCTGGAAGAAGGTGTTGAGGTCATGAAATACATGAGAATAAACTCCTGTACTTTTTCTTTTTTTTTTCCTGAGACTGGGACTCAAACTTGTCAGCTGATACTTTCTCTCCTTGGCTGGTGCTCTACCACCTGAGCCACACCTTCAGCCAATGGATGAGCAATTTAATGTATGATAAGACATGAAGGACTGGGAATGTTGCTTAATGGTAGAGTGCTTGCAAGCCCTGGGTTCAATTCCTCAGGCTGGAAGTGGTACTTTGGCTCAAGTGGTAGAGTGCTAACATTGAGCAAAAGAAGTTCAGGGACAGTTTCCAGGCACTGAGTTCAAGCCCCACGACAGAAAAAAAAAAAAAAAGATAGGATATGAAGAAGGACTGAATGAATCTGCCTCTCTCATTTAATTAGCAACATGTAAATAATATGCAAACAATACCTTCTTTGTTTAGAGACCACTAAGCCTCTGATTTTTGAAGTGGATTCCCAAGGGACTTCTAAGCAGCATCTCTGATACCCCCAGAGGATGGGACAGTCAGGGTAAGGAGAAAGACCTGTGCTTCTAGCTTATTCCCTAGATGGACTCACTTTCCCTACTGTGGGCCTCAGTTTCCTTATATTGGATGGTGTCTAAGGTATTTTTCCAATGCTAACAGTGTAGGGTTCTCTGTTCTGGGACCCAGTGCCAGCATAGGGTGGAAGGGTTAAGTCAATCCTAGGGTGGAAGTCAAAGCCCTTGGCTTTCTTGCCCCAGCTACCCACCTCAATTTTGTCAAACCACCCTACACCCCCACACACACACATGCCATCCCAAGCATAGGCAGTTTCTCAAAGGCAGTGCTCTCTCTCTCTCTGTCTTATCCCATGCCTTCACCCTCACTGTTTCCTCTGTCCAGAATGCCCTTCTTGTGCTTTAGCTCTTCATCTGACTAAACTCTGACTGCGACAGCCTTTTCTCCTCCACTCCCTTGTGACAAGGTGCCTCACTCCTGAGTGCCTGGGTGCAGTTTCTCTCTTTTCCCATTAGACCATGAATTTTTAGTTTTGTTCAAGATTGAATTGTGAGTGTAAGTATATTCATTTTTTTAAAGCTACTGTGTAACAAATGATCACAATGTTAGTGGCTTAAAACAACAGAAGTGGCTGGGAATGTGGCTCAGTGATAGAGTGCTTGCCTAGCATGCACGAAGCCCTAAGTTCAATTCCTCAATACCACATAAACAGAAAATGCCAGAAGTGGCACTGTGGCTCAAGTGGTAGAGTACTAGGGACAGTTCCCTGGGCTTTGAGTTCAAGCCCCAGGACTGGCCAAACAAACAAACAAAAACCAAGTTCACTTTCTCACATTTTTGAAGGCCAAAGTTTCAACATTCACTTCTCTGGGCCAAATATCAAGGCATCAGCAAGAACTTACTCTTTCTGGAGGCTGTACAGGAGAATCCATTCCTAGTGGCTACTGGAATCCCTTTGCTGTGGGCTAGTCGCACCAGTTTTCTGCCTTCCTCTTCACATCACCTTTAAATCTTTAGGCTTATTCTCTCTCTCCCTCTGTCCTCCTCCCTCCCTCTCTTCTTCCCTCCTTCCCCCCCCCCCATCATATAATTAGGATTGAACTCAGGGTTGCCCACATGTTAGACAAGCACTCTGATGCTGGGCCACATCCCCAGTACACTAAACTTTTTATTTTGAGACAGTGTCACTAAATTGCCCAGACTGGCCCAGACTGGAATCTTCTGGCCATAGCCTCCCTAGTAGCTAAGATTACAGACATTCCTCTCTTTTCAGGACACCTGTGGTGGCATTTAGAGCCCACCCACATGATCCAGAATAATCTCGTCAGCTCAATATTCTTAATTATATCTACAAAAACTCTTCCCAGCTAAGGTAACATTCACAGGTTCTGAGAATATATCTTTAGGAATATAATCAGACTACCAAAATAAGCAAGGACATTTAAATGTTTGCCAGTTATTAAGTATCTCCATGTACCAAACATGGCAGACATTGTTCTCATCTAAATCTTAGAATAACCCTGAAAAGCAGATATTAATGGCTGTATTCTAAAGCCAAGGAAACTGAGATTGAGTCACCTACCAAAGGTCTCATAGCTAGTAAATGATAGAACTAGAAACCAAATGAGCTTGGTTCCAGAACCAGTATGCTTTTGTCTCACCAACAGCCTCTGAGCTTAACCCAGACACCGGCACAGATGCTTTTGCCTGAATGGACATGCAAAAAAAATAAATAAAGAAGGAGAAAGGTGTACAAGAAGGGAACTTGAGGCCAGGCTTTCCTAGTGATATGAACTCAAGCTTTCTTTTGCCAAGCAGTCTTACCACTCCTCTAATCCTCTTCCACCAACCCTGACCCCCTTTTTTTTTTTTTTGCAGGAGCCTGGAATCACCCCAGTTTGTAGCCCCCTGCCAACTACTGCTGCCCAGAATGGTGGCAGAGTGCCTGGTCTTCAGACAGGAGCTATCAAATCACAGAACCAGAGGGACTTCTGAAGGTCACCTCATTGAGCCCTCTGCCGGCATCCAGTCCTGCTCATGAAGACAGCGACAGACAAGGTGAGGTCAGTGGGCAGTAGAAGAGTGAAGTTGCCATCTCTTCCTTCAGCTACCCTTTCTCCTGCCACACCTGTTAACAATTTCTATTACGTATCCTCATTTAGCTCTGACCTTCTAGACATGCACAATGAAAACTGGCGGGGATCAGAAGACCTATGACCTAGTCCTGGATTCTCCAAAAAGTAAGTCCAGATTTTTGGCCAAGTCCCTTCAACACTCTGGGCCTCTAATTCTTCATCTTTAAAATGGGATAGATAGTGGTGGCAATGAGAGTGCCCCTCTCACATGGCTATGGGGGGGAAGAACACAGTCGGGGGGGCGGGGGTTTGGAGTAAGGCAGGTGCTGCAGGAATATTTTATCACAGCCCCTCAGCCCTCCAGCCAAAACCCCTTCATTCTGAATAATCCTGCTCACCTCAGCCAGTGTGGTCTGCCTTGTGCGCTAGACTGTGAACTTCTCTTGGCAGGATCTTGCTCATTTTTGTAATCGCTGCCCGTTCCCCGGGCAGGCAGGCTCAATATATATTTGATCAACGAGTGTGGGGGTGAGTCAGATCCCCAGTGCTGACACCCACCCCCACCAACCCTCCTTCGAAGGACTGTTCGCTCTGGGGTCCGGACAGCCGAGGTAGCACGGCGGAGAAAGGACGCGCTGCAGCTTTAAGATTTCTCCCGGGCGTCCGGTTGCCAAGGCGCGGTTGCCAGGGGCCTGCGCGGAGCGGCGTCCGGCCTTCGCGGGCGGGCTCCGGGTTTCCGCCGCCGCGGCCGCCGCCGCCGGGCCGCGCCGGGCTCGGCTCCTCCGAACCGTCTGGCGGACTTGGCACCGGCTCCCACTTCTCAGTGCCCCCGCGGTGCGTGGCAGGCTGCGGCTTCATTATCCTGATTGATTCCTCCTGCTCCCCGACACCGTGGGGGCCCCGGCCAAGAAAAGGGGAGGGGGGGCGGAGGCGGCATCTGCGAGCCCCTTCCGCGGCCCTTGCCCTCCGCCGCCGCCGGGGCTGCGGGCCCTGGGTTCCCCGCCGCGGCCGGCCGGGCAGGGCGGGAAGGGAGGGCTGGGAGGCGAAGCGGAGCCGTGCTTTGGCTCGATGGCTTTTGCTCCAGAGGCCGGCCCCGCTGCAGAGGTTTTTCGAGCCTTTTCCTGGAGAATATGGCCAGGTTGGGGCAGACAAAGGGGGCACGGTGATGGACCAGGAACGTCGAGAGAAGAACAAGCACTGGCAAAACGGAAAGGTCGCAACTCCCAGGAGCATGGATCACAAGGCCCAGGCCAAGTGACACGTGTCTCCATCACGGCCCTCCTCGGAGACCCTAAGTATACTTCTCAGGGGAAGAGGCCAGGAGATCTGCCTCAACAACGCAGGACATCCAGCATGAATCTGAGCTCCAAGGGAGGCCAGGGACCTCTATGAGGAGAAGGACCACTCCCCAGAATCCCAACCAAGGTCTGGGACCTTGGTGGAAAGCCTCTGGGAGCCTGAGATTGCAGTGTCTTCCTTCTGTCACTTGGTTTGTGATCTGGGCAAGTCACGTCACCATTGTTAGCCTTGTTCTTCTGTACAATGGGGTTAAATTTACCCATGGTTAAATGGAATGATAATGTACACGTGTTGGTGGCAAGTTCCTACCTAAGTTCTCTGGCAAGAAGAACAGGACCTGAAGGGCTGGGTCTCCATCCCGGTATGGTTTGGGGTGGATCCCTTGAGGGAGGTGAGTCTCCTCCATATGTTTAAATCCCTTCTTAACTGAACGATGATCTGAAGACATCCAATCAAATTGGATGTAGAAGGGCAAAACTGCGAAATTCACATCTGGCTCTACCACTCCTGTCCCTGCCTTCAAGCCTTGACAGTCTCCCCCTAGTGACTTAGCTCTGTCTTGTGTAAGGGCCAGACATGAGAATTTCCTAGATGGGTTTGGCCCTGTCTGAGGAACTCTTAACATTTCGTTTCCCTTGTCCCTAAGAAAATGGAAATTGTTGGAGAATTTGAGGCCATTTTCTCTAGACCTGTGGCAATTTTTGTTTGTGAACATGATTGAAGTGGAGGTCACTTGCAACTTGGTGTCTGCCTTTCAGCCTGATCCTTACTTATTTCAAATTCTTCCACTCCATATTTACTGGGTAACTCCACTGAGGATCATGATACACCCAGGAGGTGAGAGTGTTGTGAATGGACACAGGTTGGATAGAAAGACCTCCACTTTGAAACCACTGACATGCTGGCCAACAGCTAGATGCACACAGCAGTCTCTCCAATATTATAGGAGTGTTTGCTGCAGGAGGACCTCTCAGGTTCTAGAACATTCCATCCCCATCCTCCTGACTACAGCACTCTTGTACTTTTCAAACAAACTTAATTGCTTTCCTACGGGAGAAAAGTAGGGGAGGAGGGAACAGATCCTAAAATTTGAGCCTGAGGCTTTTGTTCATTCATTTTGTTGGATTACCTGTTTCTACAATAATTATTTATTATTTTTATATTCAAGGGGAAAGAAAACAAAAAAAAAATACAGTTTGAAAGGATATTTTTCCTCTAGTAATCAGATTTCAGGTCAGTACATGTGTCTAGACCTGCCAAGCTGCCCTGGACCCTTGATCAGAGTGGTCCTGCCTCAATGTGCAGCTGCCTCAGTCTCCTCACTGGCCTGGCTGCCCACCTACCCCTGGCTGACCTGCCCCATCATCAATGCCTGCAGCCCTCAGCGCCACTTCCTATTAATACAAACCACGTGGGACCCTCACTGCAGCATCTCCAAGCAGAAGAGGAAGCCAGGGCCGCCTAGTGGCTGCCAGGAAGGCTGGCAGGAAGGGACATCTCCACCAGGCGTCTCCTGGGAAACAGTGAGCTCCCCAGAGAAAGGGACATTTGGAAATAAATTTCCTGCTGTTGTGTGTTTGTATGTGTGTTGCAGGAGAGAGGGAGTTAAAAAAACTTTCTCATCCCCCTCTGCTCTTCTGTGTCCTTAGGGAAAGCAGTTCTCACTGCTTCAAAACTTCAGGCCCTTCCAGGTTCTGGTAAATCAAAGGCCCAGGTTTTTTGGCTGTTCTGCTTCAACTGTAACCTTGGCCTATTATATGCCCCTTGCTGAGTCCTTGGTTCCTCTTTTGCAAAATGAGGGTGCTGCATGATATTTACCCACAATTCTTGTTGTTTTTTTCTTGGGGGGGGGCCCAGTCGTGGGCTTGGGCGCTGTCCCTCAGCTCTTCAGCTCAAGGCTAGCGCCCTACTATATGAGCCACAGCGCCACTTCCAGCTTTTTTCCTTTTTGCTTATGTGGTGCTGGGGAATCGAACCCAGGGCCTCATGCATGCAAGGCAAGCGCTCTACCACTGAGCCACCTTCCCAGCCCATTACCCACAATTCTTAATCCCTCATTTGAGGCTCCTTCATACTTCATACTAGGCCATACTTTCCTGTGCTTGAGATAAATCTGTGATAGGAGCTCATACTTCCCTGTATGACCTTAGCCAATTTGTTAAGCCAGCATGAGTTTTTCACATGCACATTTATTTATGTGGGTATTTGTGGATGCTTTTTTTTTTTTTTTGTCGGTTGTGGATCTTGAACTCTGGTTCTGGGCACTTTCCCCGATCTCTTCAGCTCAATGCTTGTGCTCTACCACTTGAGCCACAGCTCCAGTCTCAGTTTTCTGGAGGTTAACTCACAGATATTCCTGCCTGGGTTGGCTTTGAACTGTGATCCTCAGATCTCAGCCTCCTGAGTAGCTAGGATTACAGGCATGAGCCACCAGTGCCCGCTTGTGGGTGCTTTTTGAGAGTGAAGTCTATACTGAAAAGTTTCTGAGCTATGAGAATTGTCATGAAAAAGGGCAGTAGCTCCCCCTTTCTGTTCTGTACCAGAGGCCAGCTACATGCCACATTCCTTCAGTAATCACCCAGGGCCAGGAGCCAAGCTAAGGGAGAAGCCATAGTACCTCTAGGAAATAAGAGTAGAAGTGATATCCCTGTCCTCCCTCCATTTCCCTTTGCCCATCCCCCTTGCTCTTAAAAGATGAAACCCAATCCACTTCTTCTCAATAGTTATACCCAAACTGAGGACAGTAGTCCTTTGGACTCCACAGGCTCAAATGGAGTAACCCCTCCTCCTGGTCTTACCTCCTAGAACTCAAACTCCTCAAGAGACCTCTTCACCTCTGAGCAGGGTAGGGGGTACTCAGACAGTTCTTCATGCAGAGAGATAGTCTCCCACAATTTTTGAAGGAGAAAGAGGAATTCCAGGAAGAAGGCCAGGAATCCTGCAGAGACTCTGGGTGCCTAGGCCACCTTAGGTGCCCTCTTTGGGGAAAGCATTGGCTGGCACCCACCTCCTAGGTTCTTAGCCCTTGATCTTCCCTGGGGCAGAAACCAAGGAGTTGGAGGTGAGAGAGCAGAAGAGAGCGAGGAAGAACAGGGAAGCAACAGAAATAGGAAAGGACCAGAGATCTGAATTCTCACTTGTCACCTTTATCTGGCACTATGGCGTGCCAGGTGATGGTCTCTGTCCCAGTTTTACCTGGATTATGTATTCAGTCCTCCAGACCTGTCTCATGTGTTATTCTGTTCTGACAGAGAAGGAAACCGAGACTCAGAAGCATTATATAACTTACCCAAGGTCACACAGCTTGTCAGGAGTGAAGCCAGGATCCTAGCCCAGGCCTGGCGGCTTCCAGTAGATTCTTCCTGCTGCCAGAAAATCTTCCTGGAAGAGCAGGTCTGGAGTTGGGGTTTTCAGTCAGAGCTTATCGGGATCCCCAGAGGCAAATCTATTGTCATGTGCCCTCCTCCTCCTCACCCATCTGCCAGGCACATCAGAGGCAGGTGAACCCCCCCCTCAGCTCCTGCCCAGCCCCAGGTGCTAGCCCAGCTTTGCCTGGCTCCCCGCCTCTCCCTGGTGCCCCCAAGGTGGCTCTGAGGTCACCCCATACCCCAAGGCCTTCAGTTGTGTGTTTTTGTATCTCAGGATGCATGGGAAAAGCAGGAGAGAGGAGGTCACTTGAAGGTTGGAAGTGGGGGCTCTGGTTATGGGCAAAAGATTGGGGCACCTGATTATCTCCCTTGATTCAGAGGAACCCTTCCCCCAGCCTCTACCCCTCAACCCACTAGAGACAGCTAGAGCTTTGCTTAGTTAATGAAATACAAAAGAAGGAATCGGGTGGGGGCGGCTCCAGAGCCCTGGAAAGCGAGGGAGAGAGAAAAAGTTGGGTCTCTTCCAAAGAGTTAATGTTCCACAGTATGATCGATTAGGTGTCAGATGTAATTTCAAACCAATACAAGATGAATGGCATAATTTTCCCTCTCTCATTTTAGACAGAATTAAGAATCCATTAGCTAACACAAATTTTTGGCAAGTTTAATAGGAGCTCAAATCTACATTCGGAGGAAATGCTCCCCAAAGCCTGTTTCAAGCTTTTACTTCTCAGGCCCCCTGCCTCCAACGTCCTCCATCCTCAGACTCCCCAGCCCTCAGTTGTCTGTGCCCCAACTCCCTTCCCCGATCCCTACTGGCCCCTCCCCAACCCAGCCTAAGATTAACTGGCTTGACCCTTCACACAAAGGCTGGGCCTGCCCACCATTGTTTTTCAGTAGGGTTGGTGGGGGAAAGGGGTGGAGGGGCTGGCAGTAGGCCCAGGAAAGGGAAAGGTTGCAGAATTGGCCCTGGGCTCCAGACAAACCCCAGGGAGAGAGGTGAAATGGGGCACTGGGCCATTTTGGTCTCAGCTACTCAGTTTTACCTCCCAGAAAAGTTGTTTTGGTCCTAAAGCATTCATTTTTCAGTTCATAAGGGAGATATGAACCCTGTTCTTATAATCTCTTACATTTATAAGCTGTAGGAAGAACAGCTATCCTATTTTATATATGAGGAAACTAAAGCTCATTGGGGTTGATTGGAGTCAGCTATGCCTTAGGGTGAACCTCTGCTACTTGATTGCTTAGCTCTGAGCCTCAGTTTTTTCATCTGTAAAATGGAAAGAACATTAGGATCCAGCTCATAAGATTATCACCAGGAACATATATAAGTATACATTAGAACTTACCGCAGGTCCTGACACCTTACAAAGCCCTTGAGAGCATTCATAATTGTCTCTCCTGGCAAAGAGGCCAAGTGTCCACTCTGTGCCAGCCTTGTACTACAGGGACTGAATCAGTCCAAGCCCCAGTCCTCAGAACTCTCCGCCTTGCTAGGGGAGACAGATGTGCAAATGGAGCCCCATCCTGGAAGTCTAAAGAAGCTGAAATGTCAGTTTTCCCAATCCTGACATTTGCAATGGGTCCAATGTGGGAACACATTCTTTATACATATTAAGTCATTTAATCCTAACAATCTTCTCAGGTAAGTACTATTATTATCAAACTCATTCTTGTGTGTGTGTGTGTGTGTGTGTGTGTGTGTGTGTTTGTGTGTGTGTGTGCACATGCACACGTGCATGCCTGTCCTGGGGCTTGAACTCAGGGCCCAAGTAGTCCTTGAGCTTTTTTGCTCATGGCTAGCACCCTACCACTTAAGCCACAGCTTCACTTCTGGCTTTTTTGGTAGTTAATTGGAGATAAGCTTGGGACTTTCCTACCCCGCCTACGTTTAAACTTTGATCCTCAAATCTCACCCTGAGCCACCATTGCTCTGCAGTTATACCCTTTCTTTAGATCAGGAAACTTAGGCCCAGGGAAAGTAACTCAGTTGATATTACCCAACTAGGAGATGGCAGAACTGGGTTTCCAATTCAAGCAGGCTGATTTTGAGGCCTATGGCTCTTGTCCAATGGATAGTGAAGCCCAAGGAGGCTTAAATTAGGTCTTAACTGATGAGTAGGAGTTTGCTAGGTGAGTGAGGAATGAAAGAGCATTCTAGGCAACAGGAACAGCTCATCAAAGGTACAGAAATCTCAGCATGGAGCCCAGTGAGTAATACATGGTTGAAGCATTGTTGCTCTATTCTTGTGGAGGGTAGCAGAAACAAGGTTGGATGGGCAGGCCAGGTGCCTCATTTTGACAATCCTGCTCTGAAAGTTGGGAGGTCCTCCCGGTTGTCTAATTCCTACAGATTCATTGCATGCCATACTCAGGAGCTATTACTTTACCCAGCTACCATCTCCAATGTGCCAATGGCTTTGTATCAATTGCTTGTTACTTTATTGCACTAACCACATAAAGCAGGTGCTGTTATCCATTGTTCAGATGACTTACCTGGAGCTCAAAGATGTTAAGTATCTTGGTTCAAGAGCCAAGCTTCAAACCCAGGTTTGACTCAAAGCCTGACTTTTAGTCATTGTACTTGCTATATCCTGGTAGGCAATGGGGGAACTTTAGAGGAATTTCCAGTTTATTAAGTTTTAGAGAATTCTGGCAGGATGTAGAGATGAGATTGGAGTAGGGAAGCCAGGAAGGAAACCATTTTCTGTTTCAGCTGAAAGCTGCTCTGAGGGACTTCCTGTGAACCAGCTCCCTACTGCAGGGTAAGTTATGTTAGCCCCATTTAGTACATGAGAAAGCTGAGGCTCAGAGAAGTAGACCAACTTCTGTGGCTCACACAGCTGTGATGGGATCAAGTCCTGGCTGTTGTCTAACTGCCATCACAAATAACCTCAAATTGCTGGCTCAAGGAAGAGCGCTCACCCATGCTTTTCACCGTGAAGACACACCTTTTCATCTGGTCTGGGATAGGGATAAGGAGATGGGGTGGTATTCTGTCTACTTAGGTTTCATATTGGTGCATACCCAAAAATGGGCTGGAGCAGCTAGGTTACCAGATTATCCCACTTGCCCTTGCTCCAGGGCATCCTCAGCAGAGAGGAAAAAGAAGAGACCAGCAGGACCACCACCTGTCTGCAGAGCAGACCTAGGATTTTGCCTAAAAGAGGGAAGGAGCTATGAGTTTTAGTGAAATTCCTCAACATCCTATCAAAGACTGCTAAGACAACTTTTGGTCAGCCCAAGGTCAACCTAAGGGAGAGAATTTGGGGAGGTACTTGCATAAGGGGAAGCGGCTTTGAGGGAAAGAACTTGAGCTTTGGAAGCAAAGGGGTTCCAGTTAAGAGTCTGAGCCTCGCTTCTGCAAAGGCAGAAGTTCCTAGAGCAGCACTGATTCAACTGTTAACTGCACTCCCCCACATTGCCCAAGAAATATCTGTTTTAGAAGCAACATTATACTGGGGGGAAGGGGGGTGGCAGAATGATGACCCGGCTCTCTTCAAACAGCAATCATCAGATCTCAGCCTCCTGAGAGCTAGGATTACAAGTGTGAGCCACCAATGAGGCCTCAGTTTTAAAGGGTGACATTTGAAATATCTGAAGAGGAGGTGAGGAAGTGGTGTGGACTCTGGCCATGCTCAGGAAGTGGCAGACAGGGATGAAGGATCCAGAGAAGTCAGTGCATTGGAGTTAGTGGGAGGGCAGGAACCATGAAATCAGATGGGATAGTGGAGGCATAGACTGACACATTGGGATGCCCTTCCTGCCTGCCTGCCTTCTTCCCTCCCTCCTTTATTCCTTTCCTTCTTTCCTTTCTTCCTCTTTCTCTCTTACTCCTTTCTTTCCTTCCTCCCTCCCTCCCTGCTTTCCTTCCTTCCTTATTCCCCTCCTTCCTTCCTTCCATCTATCTGTCCGTTTTTCCTTTCATAGATCTGGGTATCAGATAGAGCCCAGGCCTTCTAAATGCTAGGCAAGCCCAGGTCTTGAGTTCAAGCCCCAGGACTGGCAAAACAAAACAAACAAAAAGAGCCCAAGGGCCTGAGTTCAAACCCTGGTACCATGGGGGGGGGGGGGGGAAGGGGGCGGGAAAGGAAAGAAAAGAAAAAGAAACACCTGTATTCTCATCCTGGTTAACCACTTTTCAACTTTTCATCTGTAAAATGAAGATAATCATACCTCCACCCTAGGACAATTGTACTGATCAAATACAATACATGTTACCCAATTGGAGGCCACTGGCCACATATGTCTACTTAAATTTAAATTAATGAACTTAAATAAAATTTGAAATTTTCTTCAGTCACAGTCACATTTCACATGCTTAATAACTTCATGTGACCTAGCAGATACCATATTGGCTAAAACAGAAATAGAAAATTTTCATCAGTGCAGAAAGTTCTATGAGATAGCTCTAGTCTAAAGCACTTCACACAGGGCCCAGTCCAAGTTCAAGTATACAATGAGCACCATTTCTCCTGGAAGGCTTGACTGGGACTGATGATCCTTCCAAAAGCTGCCAAAGACCATCCATTTGAAGTTCCAGGGCTGAATCTGAAAACTAGGGTCTGATTAGGGAAAAAAGAAGAGGAAGGACTTGTCTATAGTTGAAGGAGCTAATGTGAATAACTGCTTATGGGCAGGGGAGGGAGACAAGAAATAAAATGAGAGGACATGAAAACAGGAGATACCATCATAGTTGCTCAAATCTATAATCCTAGGTACTTGAAAGGCAAGAGATCAAGGGATAGTTCCAGGTCAGCTCTAGCAAAAGGAAGTTAGCCAGACTCCATCTCAACCAATGGCTGGGTTAGGGGTGGACTTGTTATCACAGATACCAAGGAAGCACAATGGCTGGGGTGCAGTGTTGTGTGCCTGTCATCTCCAGTGACATGAGAAAGCACAAGACCTTACCTTGAAAATAACCAAGGCAAAAAGGGAAGGGAAGGATGGTTTAAGTGGCAGAGAGCCTGCCTAGCAAGCAAAAGGCTCTGAGTTTAGTCCTAGGAACTGTAATAAAAAAAAATCAGGTGGGCTGGGAAGATGGCTCAGTGGTAGAGCGCTTGCCTTGCATGCCCGAGGCCCTGGGTTCAATTCCTCAGCACCACATAAGAAAAAAGCCAGAAGTGGCGCTGTGGCTCAAGTGGTAGAGCGCTAGCCTTGAGCTGAAGAGCTGAGGGACAGCACCCAGGCCCAGAGTTCAGGCCCCACGACCGTACCCAAAACAAAAACAAAAACAAAATCAGGTACCCAAAGCTGGACCCCTAGACAGATTCACCTGTATCTGTAAAGTAGATGCCACTCTGTTTTCCTTGGTGCTGGAGATGAAACCCTAAGTTTCGTCTACTGAACATGAGCTAAGATATGTAAGCTAGTAGATATGTACCACTGAGCTACACACTTAGCCTTGGGATGACATTTCTGAGATCCTGGGTCCTTGCCATTGGTCCTGTCCTAGGTACTAAGAGTGCTACTAAAATAACCACTCCCCAGGGAGTTTGTGAATGAGAGTGGCACTAAAGGAGATAGACCATGAACATAATAAATTCATAGTAAAGTACAGAGTATGTTAAATATGATGTATACTGATTTAAAAAATGAGAAACAGAAGGCAGGCTTGACAGCTTACAATATAATCTCAGCACTTGGGGAGTAGAGATAGTAGGATCATGGTTCAAGGCTGGCCTGGGCTAAACCACAAGACCCTACCTGGGGAAAATAAAAAAGGGAGGGGATGGCTATAGGTCTGAATCTGTTGATAAAGTACTTGCCTAAGAAGGCCAAAGCCTTGAGTTCAACCCCAGTTTAAAAAAATAGCAGCAAGGAAGAAAGAGGTGAGGAAAGAAGGTATATGGTTTTGGTTTGAGATGGGATAGCCAGAAAAAGCCTTTTGGAGAAGAGAATGCTTTAGTACAAACCTGAGAGAGATCTGACATCTGGAGACAACCAGACCATGAAGCATTTGGGGAGGGAAAAAAAAGAGAAGATAGGGTTGGAGGAGATTAAACTAGAGAAGAATCTTGGAGTCAATTTGTTTAGGACCTTTCAGGTTTCATTCTGAGTGAAAAGGTACAATCTCAGGATCCTGAATTCTTTTTTTTTTTTGGGTCCGGTTGTGGGGCTTGAACTCTGGGCCTGGGCGCTGTCCCTCAGCTCTTCAGCTCAAGGCTAGCACTCTACCACTTGAGCCACAGCACCACCCCTGGCTTTTTGCTTATGTGGTGCTGAGGAATCGAACCCAGGGCCTCGGGCATGCAAGGCAAGCGCTCTACCACTAAGCCACCTTCCCAGCCCCAGGATCTTAAATTCTAAAGAGGAATGATACCTGACTTAATATTTTAAAAAGCATTCTGACTGGGCGCTGTTGGCTCATGCCTAGCCATTGAGGAGGATAAGATCTAAGGATCATGGTTCAAAGCCAACTTGGACAGGAAAGCCCATGAGATTCTCATCTACAATTAACAAGAAAGCCAGAAATGGAACTGTGGCTCAAGTGGCAGAGTGCTAATCTTGAGCAAAAAAGCTCAGGAACCATGCCCAGGCCCTGAGTTCAAGCCTCAGTACTGGAACAAACAAACATAGCATTCTGGTTGTCCAGGACTAGGGGCTTAGATGGGAAATGGAGAATACCTATTTATGGGCACAAGTTTTTTTAGATAAAAATGTCCAAAATAGGGGCTGGAAAGGTGGCTCAGTGGTAGAGCGCTCGCCTTGCATGCATGAGGCCCTGGGTTCGATTCCTCAGAACCAATAAGCAAAAAGAAAAGACTGGAAGTGGCGCTGTGGCTCAAGTGATAGGGCGCTAGCCTTGAGCTGAAGAGCTGAGGGACAGTGCCCAGGCCCAGAGTTCAGGCCCCACGACCGTTACCAAAAAAAAAAAAAAAGTCCAAAATTGAATAGGGTAATGGTCACACAAATTGAAGAATGCTTTGTGCCCTTTAAGTGGATCCTGGATTTATTTCAAAGATGAAACAGACAAGGTTCATTGATAAGTCAAGTATGGATAGTCAAGGATGACTCAGGGGTTAGGACTTGGGAAAGCAGAAGCATTGAGGAACTGGAGTCCTGGAAAGGGGGAGCAGCTAGTCTGAGGGCACCCCATCAGTGTCCTACAACTTAGGTTGCAGGGCTGGGAATGTGGCTTAGTGTAGAGCGCTTGCCTAACACACATGAAGCCCTGGGTTCAATTCCTCAGTACCACATACACAGAAAAGGCTGGAAATGGTGCTGTAGCTCAAGTGGTAGAGTGCTAGCCTTGAGCAAAAGAAGCTCAGGGACAGTGCCCAGGCTCTGAGTTCAAGCCCCAGGACTGGAAAGAAAGAAGAGACAGAGAGAGAAAGAAAGAAAGAGAGAGAGAAAGAAAGAGAAAGAAAAAAGGAAAGAAAGAACTTAGGTTCTAAAACCCAGATTTATTTATCTATCGATCTAACTGTCATCTATCTATCTATCTATCTATCTATCTATCTATCTATCTATCTATCTATCTATCTATCTATCTATCTATCTATCTATCTGTCTGTCTATCTATCTATGCTAGAGCTTGACCTCAGCACCTGTCTCTGAGCCTCTTTGTTCTGAAGGCTAATGCTCTACCACTTGAGCCACAGGGTCACTCTGGCTTTTTCTGAGTAGTTTATTGGAGATAAGAGTCTAATGGAGGGACTGAGAAAGTGGCTCAGTGGTAGAGCACTTGCCTTGCATGCATGAGGCCGTGGGTTCAATTCCTCAGCACCATATAAGCAAAAAGAAAAAAGCCAGAAGTGGCACTGTGGCTCAAGTGGTAGAGCGCTAGTCTTGAGCTGAAGAGCTGAGGGACAGCGCCCAGGCCCAGAGTTCAGGCCCCACAACTGGACCCCCCCCCAAAAAAAAACCCCACAACCAAGATACTCTGGCTTTTCAACTAAATTCTACCCTACCACATTGAAGAATATTTCTTGACTGTTTTCCTGAACCTGTACTTAGCCAGCTGTATAGACTGATAGGGATAAGCCTGACTCATACCAGGTGCTAGAAGAGCATTTGCTCCTTCCTGTCCAATTCTCTTCTGACCTTCCAACGGAGACTGCTCTGAGCAGGAGTTCAGGAGAGAATGAAGGGGAGGACCATAGCAGATTCCTCTTCCCAGAGGACCTGCTAGGCTCAGGGCAGTGACACTGTTTTCAGTGGGGAGCCTAGAGGGGGACTTATGGCAACCTCCTATATCTCTACCTTTTCTGAGGACAGGAAGACCAGGGCCTACACACATTTGGGGTTAGAGGAAGATTATCTCTGCCAGTCCTCTTCAGAGTAGTGGGAGATTCTAGGAAGTCTTTAATTACCACCTCACAGCGGATGCTAGGTTAATGTGATGATTCGAAAGGTGTATTATTCAATTACATTTAACAAAAAGATTTATAGTCAACTAAGGCATAATTAAGAAGCTGCTGGCAGACAGGCCTCCTGAGGGGAAGGAAGAAAGGGGAGACCAGTCCCTTATGAGGCAGGTTGGAACCCTGGCTATAGGACCCCCCCTTCCCCACCACTCCCCAAGGATAAGAAAGCATTAATCAAATCCACCATTCTACACACATTTACAAGTGCCTACGCTGTGCTTGGCTTACAGAGTACAACGAGAACTGAACAAATATGGTGCCAGCCCTCAGGAGAGCCTGCAGGCCAAGAGGAAAGTCAAACGAAAAGCACCCAACTATTAAAGTTCTGTCAATGAAATAATAGAACTCCTGAGTGACTAGGGGAGCCCTCTTTGAATAAAGGAATAAGAAAAGGCTTGATGAGCTGGGAAGTGAACCAAGAGTTGGAGGATGAAAATAAATCAGCAGCCAGCCTGTGATCCTAGCTACTCAGGTGACTGAGATTGAGGATCAGGGTTTGAAGCCAGCTTGAGTTTCTTATCTCCAATTAACCAACAACAACAAAAAAATCTAGAAGGGAGAGAGAAGGGATAGTGGGAGAACAACAAGGGAAGGGGTAACAGTGCTCAATGAGAAATATACTCACTGTCTTACTCATAGAACTAATCCCTCTGTACAGCATCTTTACAATAAAATAAAATACAAGCTGGGTGATGGTGACTCACACCTATAATCCTAGCTGCTTAGGAGGCTGAGATCTGAGGATCATGGTTCAAATCCAGCCCAGGCAGGAAAGTCCATGAGACTCTTATCTCCAATTAACCACCAGAAAACCAGAAGTGGTGGTGTGACTCAAGGGTAGAGCACTTGCCTTGAGCTGAAGAGTTCAGGTACAGTACCTAGGCCAAGTTCAAGATGCACGACTGACCAAAAAATTATATATACATATATATATATTCCAGAAGTATAAAAAAAGAAACAGCAGAGTCTAGGAAGGTGGCTCAGTGGTAGAGCGCTTGCCTTGACGAGATCGGGCGCGTTCAGGGTGGTATGGCCGTAGACAAGAGCGCTTGCCTTGAATGTATGAGGCCCTGGGTTCGATTCCTCAGCACTACATAAGCAAAAAGAAAAAAGCCAGAAGTGGCGCTGTGGTTCAAGTGGTAGAGCGCTAGCCTTGAGCTGAAGAGCTGTGGGACAGCGCCCAGGCCCCACGACCAGACCCCTCCCCCCAAAAAAGAAACAGCCAATCAGGCAAGTGGTGGGGATTGGTCCCAGGAAACAGCCCAGCTTCTAGAGTGGGAAGGTATTTGTAGAATGGAATTAAAAACCCCTGGTGAGGCTGGTGCTTGGAAAAGAAATAGGAGGGGAAGAGGGCTAGGAAGGTGGCTCAGTGGTAGAGCACTTGCCTTACATGCACGAGACCCTGAGTTCAATTCCCCAGCACCACATAAGCAGAAAAACACCGGAAGTAGTACTGTGGCTCAAGTGGTAGGACGCTAGCCTTGAGCTGAAGAGCTGAGGGAGAGTACCCAGGCGCAGAGTTCAAGCCCCGTGACAGACAAGAAAAAAAAGAAAAGAAAAGAAATAGGAGGGAAAGAAGAGGCAGGAAGAGGCATCCTAAAAAGAAACCTATACACACTAGCATTCACCCTCCATTTCCCTCCAAAGCCCTCAGCCTTAGGCAACCCTGGTGATTTTTCTATGAGTCTCATGGGCTTTCCTTGCCCGGGCTGGCTTTGAACCATGATCCTCAGATCTCAGCCTCCTGAGTAGCTAGGAGTATAAGCATGAGCCACCACCAGCATCTGGCTCACTGAGAGTTTTTGCTTTTGTTTTTGTTTGGTTTTAGTCATGGGGCTTGAACGCTGGGCCTGTGCACTGTCCCTCAGCTATTCAGCTCAAGGCTAGAACTCTACCACTTTAGCCACTGTGATTCCACTTCCAATTTTCTGAGTGGTTTATTGGAGATAAGAGTCTCACAGACTTTCCTGCCCAGGCTGGCTTTGAACTGTGATGCTCAGATCTCAGCCTCCTGAGTAGCGAGGATTACAAGTGTGAGCCACCAGCTCCTGGCTCACTGGAGAGTTTTAAATCTAGAAATGAAGCTAGGTGCCAGTGGCTTACACCTGTAATCCTGGCTACTCAGAAGGCTGAGATCTGAGGATCATAGTTCAAAGCCAGCCCAGGCAAGAAAGTCTGTGAGACTCTTGTCTCCAATAAACCACTAGAAAACTGGAATGGTGCTGTGGCTCAAGGGGTAGAGTGCTTGCCTTCAGCTGAAGAGCTGAGGGACAGTGCCCAGGCTTAGAGTTCAAGCCCCACAACCAACAAAAAAAGTCTAGAAATAGTCCAGTTTGGGGTTTTTTTTCCTTTTCTTTTTTTTTTTTTTCCTGGTACTGGTGTTTGAACTCAGAGCCTGGGCTCTGTCCCTGAGCCTCTCTGTACTCAGGGCTAGCATTCTACCACTTGAGCCACAAAACCACTTCCAGCTTTTTCTGTTTATATGGTACTGAGGAATTGAACCCAGGGCTTCATGTATGCTAGGCAACCACAATACCACTAAGCCATATTCCCAGCCTGGATTTTTTGTTGTTGTTGTTGGTGGTGGTGGTCATGGAGCTTGAGCTCTAGGCCTGGGCACTGTCCCTGAACAATTCAGCTCAAGATGAGCACTCTACCACTTGAGCCACAGCGCCACTTCCGGTTTTCTGGATGTTAATTGGGATAAGAGTCTCTTGGACTTTCCTGCCTAGGCTGGCTTTGAACCCTGATCCTCAGATCTCAACCTCCTGAGTAGCTAGGATTACAGGCGTGAGCCACTGTGCCTGGCTTGGATTTTTTTTTTCTTGTGATAGATAATATTAAGGCTTAAACTCAGGGCCTCATGCTCTTGCTTAGGTTTTTTGCTAAATGTTAATTCTCTGCTGCTTGAGACATCTCCCCTCTTCCTGAGTTTTGATAATTAATTGGGAGATAAGAATCTCTCTAATTTGTCTGCCTGGGCTTGTTTAGAACTTGGATCCTCATATCTCAGCCTTCTGAATAGCTAGAATTACAGGAATGACTCACTGAGTGCTCCATTTGGGAGGAGCCAATTAGGATGCCTTTCTCCTTCCCACCCTTCATTCTTTCTCAAAAGTACAGAGGTAGCATTCTCTTCCCAGGCATGCCCAGAGTACAGAGGAAAGGTATCCCTCTTCACAAGAAAGGATCTTGTACTGTGCTGGGGTGACTGCCCACTTCTTGGAGAGAGTACAGCTATCATAGGAGCTAGCAGCCCTTTAGAGCACTTACCAGTACCACAGGAGGGAGATGCCTAGCTTTATGGTGCAGCATCCTGCCCTGTGCTACGAAAGGATGATTCTTGCATCTTTCACCCTCTGAAAAATGGCTTAAGTATTTGTGTATTTGTGCATATCTGTGCAGGAAATGATGGGCAAAGGGCAGGTACTTTTCACACATGCATGCAAGCAAGAACAGACCTGCATCCTATACATTTCCCTCAGGCAATATGTGTGTGAGTGGATGATTATCAGGTTTGAGGGCCCTTGCAAAGACAAGGAATTTGTAAATTTCCTTCAGTATGTGCCTATGGGTGGAGTTCTAAGAAGATGGAAAGATTCTGGCCCCCTGAGTTGAGTTCTGAGCTCAGCTTTCCACCCTTTTTTTTTTTTGCTCCGTCTCATCTACCTCCCCTCAAGCCGGGCACAATGCCCTCAGCCTGTGCCGGCTGGCACACATGCCACATGGTGCCTGGCGTGTGTCTGGGCAAGGATGACGCCCCCAGGACCGGCTGGGATACCAAGCCACCCGCTGCCTCCTCCACCTCCAGAACGGAGCGTCCCCATCCTGTCCCCTTTCCCAGCCAGGGACTCGGGGAGCAGGCGGGGACAAGGCATAGACAGATACAAACACGCAGATGCACCCAGAGACGCCCACAGGCGTGTGCCCCAGAGAGGCACAGACAGGCGTTCACAGACTCGGGTACATACCCGCACACTCACACCCACCCAAAGAAACTCACGGGCAGTCACCATTTGGAAAAGATCCAACCCAGTAGGAGTAGACAAGCCCACCCCATGTCTCTGTCCGTGGTGCTGAAACTAGAACATTCAATCATCTTTCCTAGAGAAGGATGAGACAGGAAAGAGACCCGGATATTAGGCAGGACAGAAAGGAAAAGAGAAGCTGTATACCAGTGGCTTATGCCTGTAATGCTAGTCAGGAGGCTGAGATCTGAGGCTAGAGGTTCGAAGCCAGCCCAAGAAGGAAAGTTTGAGAGATTCCAATTAATCTCCTATTTGTAAGGTATATTAAATAGGTAGGTTTTATTAGGTAGCCGATGAAGAGAACACCAGACACTATTCAGGCAGGAAAAGAAGTTTATTTACTGAACTGCTGCCCCCACCATGCATGGTGGAGAGGCATGGCTGAAAAGGAAGGGGTTCCCACTCCTGAGCCAGGACTTATCTAGGCCAGGGACAGGAAGAGGTGGGGGAAAGGTGTGGCCACACTGGACCCCGATGAGACCTCAGCGTCTGGGATCCTCTTAAGGTCAGATGGGAGGCTTGTGACCAGAGGTGGCCCAAGATGTGAAGGAGGGGAAGATGACTGCTTCCTGGTCTGCCAGTTACCTAGGTAACAGATACTGGGCAGAAACTTAGCCAAGAGGTAGGGAGGTGTCCCTGTGCAGACCTTATACAATTAACCACCAAAAAGCTCTAAGTGGAGCTGTGGCTCAAGTGGTAGAGCAGCAGCCTTAAGCAAAAAATAAAAAGCTTAGGACAGCACCCATTCCCTAAGTTCAAGCCCCAGGACTGGCATAAAAAAAAAAGGAGAAAGCATGATGTGGAGAGGAATCCAGAGGTAAGGGAAGAATTGAGTTACCAGAGCACCCAAGAAATCCATGAACCCTAGAACTGGGCAAAAGAAGGTAAAGATGGAGGATGGTCTTAGTCTTCAATCCCTGACCAAGCATAGGCTTGTGAAACTTAAGGCTTTGTCTCTCCTTTTTCTTTCTTCTTTCTTCCCTTTCTTTCTTTGTTTTTTTTTTTTTTGAGGGGGGGGTTGTTGTTGGTCATGGGGCTTGAACTCAGTGCCTGGGCTCTGTCATTAAGCTCTTTTGCTGAAAGCTTGCACTCTACTTTGAGACACAGTGCTACTTTGGTTTTCTGTTGGGTAATTGGAGGTATGAGTCTCATGGACTTTCCTGCCTGGGCTGGCTTTGAACTGCGATCCTCAGATCTCAGCCTCCTGAGTAGCTAGTATTACAGGCATGATCCCCTGGTACCTAGCCCCCTCTTTTCCATTCAGGGTCAAGAATGGGAAGAGTTTAAGAAGGATGCTGTGGCAAGCAAGAGCTTAAACATGAGTCATCTGTGACCTCTAGTTGTCTCTCTAAGGTGCTACCTTTCTCTTCCTCTTCTGTAGAGGAAGTAGACCCACACTGGCAAAGTCCTATAATGGCCTAAGGATTGTTCTCCATCTGATTTCTTGTCTCAATTTGTTTTGGGCAAGTGGACAGCAATGTTGATCTGGATTTGTTATGGTGATTTCAGGGACTTAGTGACTGCTTAATGCTTATCCATAAGATTGGATTATGGGTCTCTCTCTCTCTCTCTCTCTCTCTCTCTCTCTCTCTCTCTCTCTCTCTCTCTGTGTGTGTGTGTGTGTGTGTGTGTGTCTCTCTCTCTCTGTCTCTCTCTCTCCCTCCCTCGAGATTAAAAATAATAATAATCTTCTCTCCCCTGAACCATATACTAGAGATAGCTCTTCTACCATTATCCTCTCACTTGCAGAGTATGTAGGACTTAAGGGATGTCTATGTTTCCTTTTTTTTTTCCTAACAAGAGAGAAGTCAGGATGGGCTCATGTAGCTCAGTATCCTTGTTTATATTACAGATATAGAGAGTTGAAACCTCATTGGGATGAGTATCAGCTTATGTATAATGCTTAGGTTAATTACCAATATATAGTATCTGCAAATATACTGGGCTCCATGTTGTGTGGGTTGTTATATCTTAGTCTTGCAATGGATCAGTGGGGGAGTCCACAGGTCCAACTTTCGGGTCTCCTTTGAGTGCGATGGAGAACTGGGATTTCCTATATCTTCAAACTTACTCCTGAAAAGAGACCCAAGGTGACAGGATCTTAAGGCACGGGGCCCTGAGTTTTCCCACACAAGGTTCTCAAAGACTTTTAGGAGGATTCAACAAGAAGTTCAACTCTGAACCTATATCGTGCCTCTCTACCCAACCTGGAGGCTCAGCTATGCTTCCTACTCAATGCTTCCCCCCCCCAACCTGTTTTGTTTTTCCAATCCCTTTCTCTCTTCTCCCCTTTTTAAGAAGCCTCTGATTCTTTCCTGCCACTTTCTTTTCAGGAATCTAGTTAGAAGGAAAGGAATTCCCTTACTACTTAAAGGAGTGAGATATTCCCCCACCCTGTACTAGCAAAATGGATGGTCTCTTTCTGGAGGTCAAGGCAGCATGTGGGGGCTGGCACTGGAAGGGTGAGGGGTGGCAGGGCAGCCCCCATGTCCCCTATTTCCCCTAGCTCCTGTCTCATCACTGTCACCATTCAATCATAGCAGATGGGCTGCAGCTGTGAGCGCCAGCCCGGCACACAGGCTGGTCCGTGCCACTTGGGAGAGAAGGAAGAGGAAGGGAGGGAGGAAAGGAGGAGGGATAAAAGGAGGAGGGAGAGAGAAAAGGGAAAAAGAGGAAGAACAGGGAGGAAAGGGAAGAGAGTAGAGGAAGAAAAAGATGGCTCAGAGAGAGGGAAAATACTTGGTGCTTTATGAATCTCTCTTCCCAGCAGGAGAGCAGAGGCCAGGGCTGGGCTCACAAGCTGGGCAGTGCCAGGCGAGATGGGCATATGCCCTTGATTACTACCAGGACCGCAGGCCAAGCCTCCACAGCCGCCACGGCCTCATAAATCAGTTTTTAAGTAGCAACCACATGGACATTTCCCAGCTGAGAGGCCTGGCCTCTGCCGGTCCAGCTAGGGCAGCCCTGGTACAGGGGCAGGTGCCAGGCTAAAGCATGGAAACGAGAGGTGGTCATCAAGGCTTGGTAAGCAGTAGGGTTGGAGCTTATTCAGGTGCAACTCGGGATATGGGGCTTTGGCCAATAGGGAGTACATTGGAAAAGTAGCAAGTGGATACCAGTGGGTCCATGACCCCATGGGAGGGGGAGGCTCCTTGACCTTGGATTTCCCTGGGGAAGCCACTCAGATGAGGGAATGGGTGTTGTTACTGGAATCCCTGCCTCCAGCTCTATCTACCAAGAACAGAGTGGCAGAGCATCTGCGGATCCAAGGGCAGCCAAGGGGCCTATGCACTTGGATCCCTGAGTGTGTTCTCTTGACAGCACTTGGGGGCAGGAAGGTGTCTATGTGATTTCCAGCCTGGGCACAGTATAGACCAGGCACCCAATAAAGTTGTTTGAATGGATAAATTATTGAGTTTGCCAGGGACCAATTATGTAGACTTCTGTGTGTGCGCAGAGAGCAGACAGGAGGATTTACATCTGAGTGTGGGATGTAGAATCTGTGTGCGTGTGTATGGAGGGAGTGTCTGTGGGTTCTGGGGAAGGGCCTATTCCAGCAGACTTTTACATCCTTCCAAGGCTCCCTTTCTGTATTTCTGCCCTACAGCCCTCCCCTGGGCTCAGAGGACCACCAATCAGTAGGGCCACCTTTCTGCATTCTTCTCCCCATCCCTGCCCCCAATCTCATGCCTGATACTCTTCTGTTTTTCCTCCTCCTCCTCCCTCCTCCTCTTTGTTGTCTATCACTAGCCAGCGTTGGTCCCCTGGGTTGCAGGGTGGGGTTTCCACTCTGGCCCAAAAGGCTGCAGAGCAGAGCTGGTGGGGTCCAGGGAGCCCTGCCTTCTTGCTAGCTATGTCTCCTCTCTGGGTGAACAGATGTCTCGGAATTTTAGATGTGCTCTCCGCCCCTCTTCGCAATATCCGCACCCCCCACCCCCAATCTGGCACCGGCTGTGGCAGTGGCGCCCTCCTCCTCTCCCTACCCCACAGCAGAACTGACTGATGGGATTGGGAAGCACGACCCGGAGTCCTGCGATTGAAGCCCCAGAGGTCCGCGAGGGAATGGCACTGGCTCCCCGAACTGGTCGGCAGCTCATCACCTCAGCCTTCAGCCTCCCTCTTTCCTGTCTTTCCTCTGGATCTCCTTGGTCCCCTCTCTCCCTAGTTTCTGTCCTCTCTCCATCTCTGCCCCACCCTGCGCCCCATCGGGACCACCCCACCATGTCTATGCAGGCTCTACACAGAGACCCTCACACTTCGCAAGAGAAACTCCTCCTGGCAACTTTGACGAAATTCTTCTGCCTAGAAACCCCTTACCTGCATTCCGTAAGGCACCTCCTCCCCCAGTGACTGACGGCCTGCCCTCTAAAGAAACACCCCCCACACACATACCAGTTAATCCCGGAAATGTTGAAAGAGGGCAAGAGGGGAGTGAGGCTCAAACCCGCAAAGGGAGGAGGTGAGGTTGGCCCCGGTTGAGGGATACCCAAAATTTCCAATCACTGCTAATTAATAAATAATCCAATTCTACAAACCCCCAACAGGGAAGGGGGCAGGACCCATAGCAGGCAGGAGTGGGCCTTGGCAGGGCTTGGCAGCCCGGGTGGTGCCAGTCGCCGCCCCCCTCCCTCTCCCCCCCACCCGCCAGCATTCCGAGGTAACAGGCATTTGTTACCCAGCTCGTGCCAGGAGCGATTGGCAGGTTCGAGTAGGCAGTCATTCTGCACACAGATGTCCCTGCGTTCACTCTTCTGATATGAATTCTGTCAGCTCGAGGAGAGATGAGCAGACAGTTACACAGACAGAGTCACAGACACACACAGACCAATTGTCTGGAGGACACAGAACTCTGTACAGATATTTCTTTTTCTGCTCTGAAAAAAATTTTTAAAGAGAAAATAATAATAAAAAGAGCTTTCATTGGTTTTAGGGGAAACTTTCAGAACCCCTATGAATGGCCCCTGGCTCTGTTTTCCTGAGGTCACCTACCCAACCCACCTTTCCAAAGAGCTCCTTATCAGACACTACCCCAGAGCTTCAAAGTTGAGTCCTGGTAGGTAAACAGAACCACTGAAGTCTAGAAAGTGTGCTCTCCCCGTCACAGGACCTTTTGGGAATTCTAGAAATGGATCATCCCTGCGAGTTTTAGAACGTCACCCAGGTGCAGGCTCCAGCATCCTAGAATCTCTGAAATTTACATTTCCAGAACTTCCACAAATTGCAAATCCTGCCCAGTGAAGAGTAACCAATTCCTGTACTACCCTTTCCATTGGCAGGGGAACGTGGGCGCTGTCCCGCGTCCCTGTGTAGATGGAGGACTCCATTTACCTAGTCTTTGCCAGCTGCTTCCAGAACTGTGGCAAACAGCAGCCTGTCCTTTGAACTGGGGACACAAAGAGGTGAAACCCCTTGGCTAACATCCCTTTCTGGCACTCGCTTCCAGGCCAGACACCATTCCTGCTCCTGTCCCCACACTGACTCTGTAAGTCTGACCTGGCCATCCTGAAGTGCTATGGGAGCAAGCTGTCCTGGCCACTGGGCATCTGTAAGCGGGCTGGGCATGAAGAACGGTTGGAGTTTGGTTTCCCCCTGGGCAGCCATAGCTAGTAGAGGAAGAAAAGGTGGGCAAAGAAACTCACTAACAACAGAGGAGAGGGGCGCAGAGGGGTCTGCATTGTGGTTTGTTAGGTGGTTGTTGTTGTTTTAATTTTTCTTTTTTTAAAAAAAGAAAAAGCCCCCATCCTGTGTCATCATTTTTATGGGATCTGCAATTCTGGCAAAAATCTGTCTTTAATTTAGCTGTCCATATAAAAATCCTCACTGTATAATAATGAACAGATGCCATGGAATTTAAGCTGGAGCTTCGGCTCCTCCCCGCCTTCCCCCCGCGCCTGGCACCGGGCATTGGGCACCGGCTGAGTGGCACAGACTGGCACCAACACGCGAGTGAAGGGTGGGCAGGGGTGACCTGGGCTCAGCGCCAGGGAGCTGAGGTGGTGAGGGTGCATGCAGGCTCCGGAGCTGGCCAGGGGGGAGCATTTTTCCTGGTGACACCTGAGGAGAAATGTCTGAGGCATTTTTCTATCTTTTGCTAAAAAAAAAAAAAAATGATCAGTAGTCAAGGATTTGGTTTTGCTTTGGGACTTTGTGGTTCTGATTTTTCCCCCCAAGCACCGCCCTCTCTTCCATATAAACCCAAATGTTGTTGATATTTTAATTGAGTTGTTTTTAACCCTCTCTCTGAACTGCGCCGGGAGCGTCAGCGTCTGAGGCCAGGCGGGCTCCAGTTCGCAGCAAGCGGGATGGGTTCTGCTCCCGGCAGTTCCGGGCTGGCAGCCTCTGTCGTATTCCGGGCACCTCCAGGGGCTCCCAGGAGGCTCCGGCCGAGCAGGAGTGCCCTGCTGCCCCGCAGGAAGGAGGCGGGTGAGAAGAGGAGGAAGAGTAAAAGCCTCGCCTGACCCCACCCCAATTCTCCCGTGGTTCCCAAGGGAGAAGACAAAACTACACCAGAGTCGCTGTCCACCCTTGCCTCTCGCTGCGCTGGAGAAAGCGGGGGCATCGGCCTGGGTTTGAGGGGTTTGTTCTGAGGCCCCCTACCCCCCTACCCCTTGCCTTTAATGCGACTCTGGCGAGAACAGATGTCCCAAGCCGGGCGGGCTGCCCAGACCCCGCCCAGCTGTGCCCTTGGCAGACTTGGCTGAGAGTAGGAACTGGCACACGGGTCCCCAAAGGGGCTTGTGAGCTCCCGCAGCCCTCCTGGTGGGACCTGACCTTGCAGCTTTGGCCTCCTGGCCAGCAGCAGCCTCAGGTGGGAGACACGACAACCCCAGAAAGACCCACTAATTCAATTAATTCGGAGAAGAGCAAGGAGAGGCAGAGATTGAGGTTGGAATCACGGAGGACCAGGCACCCACTCCGTGTGACTGGGCACCCCGCTATACTCTGGGACAGCTCAGGGTAGAGGTTGTGCACATCTGGACAGTCCCCATCCAATGCCATGCCCCAACTCCCTTGGCACTACTGGTGCATCAAAGTACCCTTTCCCCACTCCTCAGAGCAACCCAAATTTCTCTTTCTAAAGCAGAAGTACTAGGAAAACTCGGCTCTGGCATCTCTCTGTCCAAAATCTGATGCCTTCTTGTGAATGAGCCCAGCCCAGGGCTTGGCCTTCGCTCTTCCACTCTCCCCAGCCAGTGCTCCCACCTGAGTGCTTTAGGATCAAATTTCAAAAACAGAGCAGCCCTTCCAAGGTGCCAACTCCCATGCTTAGCACTGTTCACCCAGGGAAACTTCACGGAGAAATTATGAAGCTGCAGGACTGAAAAGCAGAAACCACCTCAGGACTCAGAACTAGGACAAGACTGTAAGATTTCTCATCCTCTAGGTGTCACCTCCACTCTGGGCCTGTGGCCAGTAGCGAGCTGCCCCAGCCCAGAAAGAAGGAAAAAAATAAGTGCCCTCCCACTTCACCCTCCCTTCATGCAAACAAGCTTTCCCCTTGGGCATATTTGGAATTCTGGGCCGCCCTTTTCCATTGTCCTGTGGGTGCTTAGGTGTGGAGCTCAAAATCAAGGCTGGCCAGGCTTGGCCTGTGCTGTCTCTTGGTCGGGGGCTCCATATCGTCCTTGAAAACTGAACTGTGGAATTGAGATCCATCCTTCATCATAGTGTCCTCTTGAAAGCAATGGAGTCTCCTAGGATTAAGTGACTTCCTGTTAAATATTCTGGAGGAAAAAGAGGAAGAAAACATTGTGCAAAAGGGAACGAAATCTTTGACCTCTGCCAGCAAATCCTGTATCCACCTGCTGTGGACTCATGAAAGAGAAAGTCAGAAGCAGGCACAGCCCAGAGGAGTAACTGGCCTATAAAGGCTGTCCTGTTGCTGATCCTCATGGAGCCCAACTTTCCCACTTCCCCCAGTGGTTTATTGGGCTTTCCCTCCACCACCACCCCTTCCAGGGTGATGAAATCAGAGCTGCAATTTCACTGGGGGTCATTGGCAGTCCTGGCTGAGGTTAGAATGACTAGAGAGAAGGCAGAAAAGACTTCCCTTCCCTTTCCTGCCAGATGGGCAAATAGCCTGCACTCAGAGATCTCTTTTTCTCTATCATTTCCCAAAGGCTGGAGAGGGATGAAGGAGGAGAAAATCTAGGGGTAAAATGCCCTTCTGATTGAATGGGGACCCAACCGTCAGTTTGGCAGCCCAGGAGTTGATGTGAACCGGCGGGGGGAGCGCTTGGAGATCCTGCTGCTCAGGCTAGGGTGAGAAGGGCGTCTGTCCTCTTCCTGCCTTCTCCTCCTGCCCCCTCCCACACCACGCCGGCCCCCTTTCACCTCCCCCTCCTTCTGTTTGTGGAGCTTTTCCAGGCTGTGCCGGCAAGCCGGGAGAGCGAGCTAGAGAAAGAGATCTGTGAGGGGGCGTTTGGGGCCGCGTGTCCGTGCACATCTTCTTCTCCTGCTCATCTCGCCATCTCGCCAGGGAAGTTAAGTGTTGGGAAGGAGGGCGGTGGGAGGATGGAGCTAGCCAGAGTACAAGGAGTGTTGGGGGAAGGGTCAGGAATCGGGAAGTCGGAATGCCGCTGCTGGGGTGTCTTCGAGAATTCACTGGAAGCCAGGAACTCCAGTATCCCTGCCCTAAAAGGGGCTCTTGTGCCCCATCTGGATGCGACCACACATGCAATGGCCGAAAAGGGCCAGCAACATTTTTTTTCCCTCTGTAAGGGGCTCTGGAATATATGGCTGCAGAAACAAAGTGGAACCGCATGGGATAGCTGGAAAAGCGATGTGTAGAAGTCCGTGGTCTGGCCAGGGGAGCCACGTGGAGGGGTCCTTTGCTTCCGGCCCCAAGCCACCTGGATCCCGCCCAGCCCCGGAGTTCAGACCGAGTTCTGGAAAACCAGCTGAATGGGAGAGAAGCCCAATTAACCTTGCTTCCAGGGCAAAATGAGAATCAGGCCTTGGGATAGTTTCCTTTTCTCTCCAATTGCTCCGGCCAGGCCAGGCTCTACACCATGCCTGGACCAGAATTCTTCAAGTTAGGGTGTGGTATGGGCATCTTGCTCCACATTCTCCACAAGAAGTGGAGTGGAAAGAAGATGGGCCAACTCCTTAATCTCAAGGATAGAAGTGATTCAGAGGTCTGTAAGATCCTACTTAGTAGCTAGCCTCCCACAGAGATGAATTCCCGTGACAAAGGGCTCACTCTGGAGAGGCAATCTCAGAGAATTCCAGTAAAAGAATTCCTACAAAGTCTTTGGGACCATCTCCTGACAGGAGAATCATCATGAGAGGACTTCAGGAAGGGCCATATGCTGTGCTGCTTTTGGAGGAGCCTCCCTTTGCAACCAGGAGACATACTGGACAAGAATCAGCACCTCTGGAGCGGACAGCTCCAAGAGCTCCTCTTAGCCCACGGCTGCCTGGTGACTGCAACAGACTAAACAGTTGAGGATGAATATTAAGGCAGCCACTGAATTCAAGTTCAGCATAATCTGATTCACCCTTTGGCTTTAGGACTTCCTACTCACTACCTTTCTCTATCCTGTGAGGAAGATCTCACTTGGAAATCCAGGATCTAATCCTGATGTCTGATTTCAGTCCAACGATACTACACGTGCCTCATTTCAGCCCTAAAATAAATGAGAGTATTTTAGGAAAAGCAAGTAGCATCAGGGACTCCCAGCTGGGGGACTCCTAAGTGTATCCAGGCTTTGGGATGGAGATCTTTGGGACTCAGACTCCTCTCCTAGTATTCCAGGGAAAGGGTGTGTGAGGAGCGGGAAGAGGAGGGAGAGAGATCTTCTCAGGGAAGTCTACAGAGCGCCTCTGCCTCTGAGGTGCTGAGAAAAAGAATTGTGAGGACACTTTGCCTGAATAGGAGTGTCTTCCTCAGGGCCTTCATTCATCCCCATCCCATCCTTAGTCCCTAATAACATCAGGAAGAAGACGATGCATCCAGGTATGCATCGGGAGTTTCTGCTGGCCTGCTCACAGTCAGGTCAGGCCCCAATCTAACCAGGTGGCCTTCCACACTCAGTCACCCCACAGACCTCCAACCACAGATCCTCCAACCACATCCACACCCCTAAAAAAAAATGTGAACATTTCTGAAGCCAAAATAGTCAATCCCTCCACCAAAAATTCACTGAAACACAAACGTAAGATGGAAAGGGGATTTCTTCCATTAATACATTATCCTCGTGACCTTATAATCTGCTTAAATTTAAAAATATCCCTGTCTGGCTCAAATGATTCTTTACCCACTTATTTCTTGCACTAGTGAGCAGAGAGTTGCCAAATGACAAGCTGTTCCTGCCTTAATCAGTAATGGAAAGATATTTTGTTTTTGAATGAGGTAACAATTTGGGGGAAGAAAGAGTGCAAGTAGACAGTGCAGTCATGCTAGCATAGTGCCTGTGTGCCTCTAAGCTGGGTATCTGGGAGGGGCAGCAAAATGTAGCTGTACCCACTGGGTGTGAGTGAGGGACTTGTAGTCTGGAAGAGCCACCCAGAAATGTCCAGGGTCCCTCTCTCTGGTCTCTGAACTATCCCTTGCCACTCCACCTCCATTATCCCAGCCCCAGCTCAACCCTCCCCCTCCCCCCCCATAAAAGGAGGCTACCGTGAGAAACCGGGTCCGTATTTGCATCTCATTTACATAAATATTTATTAATCGTCATTAAACTGAACAGAAACACGCAATGCACTTCGGGTGTCCGACGGGAGTCTCATCTTCACTACAAGAAGAAGGTAAAATTGCGTGTGTGGGGGTGAGTGTGTGGGTGTATCGCCTGTGGGTTTGCATTTTTGCATTGTGTGTTTTGGGTGCTTGAATCCCTGCCCCTCCTGGGGAGAGGTTCACCTTTTGTCCCTTTTGCGGAATACCTCCAGAAGGAGCCCCTACCCTCCTCCCCACCCCCACCCGCAGGCAAAAGCCTGGAGAACGTCTAGGGCAAAAAGTAAAACCTTCTCCAGTCGCCTGAAATCACCAGGCGCCTGGAGCCCACCGAGGCACGATCCAGACAGGGGTGTGGCTTCCCCCAGGTCTTGGTCCCCACCGCTTCAACCCGAGGGGGGTGATGGAAGTGCGAGGGAGGGGGGAGGAGGAGCCATCAAGCTTACCTCCTTCTGTCCCTGGACGCCCCACGCTTCGGAACCTGCGTGTGCGTGCGGTGTAGTGGTGTGGTGTGGTGTGTGCGTGCGTGCGTGTGTGTGTGTGTGTGTGTGTGTGTGTGTGTGTTTCATGCAAACCCTCCCTCCCCAAACCGACCCCCCAACAGTTTGCCATTCCATACAAATTTGGAAACAGGTTTTTAAAAAACAGTATGACGCACAACGGGGACGGGGCGGGGGGAGGGCAGTGGCATTGGGGCCCCAAATCTCCGAGTCACTGATTGTAAGAACCTGGGGAGGGGGAGGGGGCGGCGCAGGCCCCCAGTTCACCAAAGTGCACAGATCCGCGCTTGGGCGGGGCGGCCTGCGGACCGGGAGGGGCATCCCGGGCCGGGCCGGGCCTCTAGGCTCAGTCAGAACCTCCTTGCATAGATATTTGTGTCTTTATTATTGGTAGTAGTAATTTTTTTTGCCTTTTATTGCTTCTAAAAGTTCTTACTGCGTTTTCTCTCCAATCCGGACTCTGAGTTCGGCCTCCGTCGCCTCTTAGCCTTTTAATTTTTTTTAAAATTTTTTGTATGTTTGTTTGTTTAAAAACAAAAAGGAAAAAGGGAAAAATGGGTTTTAGTTACAAATTGGCTTGACCTCTCTCTCTCTCTTTCCTCTCAAACCACATCCCCTCCCGCCAAAATTAAAAATCGCAAAATGCGGAGACTCGGGTTTGGGGTGAAGGCAGTCTAGGCCAGGGCTTGAGCTCTTAGACTTCTGCCCTCTTCAAGAAAGAGGGGGTACCCCGATCCTTTCGACCACGGCAGCACGGTGATGGTTTTTAAAATAACCATGAGAGAGGAAACCCCGCGTCCTCAGCTCCACTGCCCTCTCACCCACGCCCTTGGTCCTGCTTGGAGGAGAAGGAGGGGAAAACCTAAGAAAGATGTTAGGAATGGGGAAGGGGGGTGTCTCCAGGGAGCGCCCAGAAAGAAGAGGTCCCTAGAGAAAAACTTCCTGGGAGAGAAGAGGAGGGAGCCCCTGGGGGAAGAGAGAAGGCGAGTCCCCTGGGGGGAAAACGAGGCCCCTGGGACGGGCCACCCACAGGTAAGAGATCGCGCTGCCCCGGAGAGTGGCAGGATGGGCCGCCCGCTCCCCCCACCCCACCCCACCCCGTGGCCGGCGCCAGAATGGGTGGGGGTTCTCTTGCACTCAGTGGGGGCTTGGGGCGCGGAGAGGGGGGGCGGGCAAAGGCAAAAGAAAAACAGAAAGGGGTCGGCGGCGCGAGGTCTCAGTTATGGAAAAACGCATTGAGCTCCTCGTACATGGGGCCCCGGTCGTGGTGAAGGTGCATATCGTAAGACAAGAGATTCTCCGAATGGACGCCCCCTCGCACAGCCGACGAGCCGAAGACCAGCCCGTGGCCGGTGGGCCGCGACCCGGGCAGCGCCGAGTAGTGCATAGAGTAATGGTAGCTCTTCTCGTGGTCGGGCGATGAGTCCTGCTTGAGGGAGAAGTTGCCATTGAGACAGAGCGGGGGGCTGAGCGGGCCCTCGTACTCGGAGCTGTTGTAGTCCGGGCTCGCGCCGCCGCCGCCCGCCGCCGCGTACAGCGTCTCGTAGGCGGCGCAGTAACCGTGGGTCCGCAGGGCGTGCGCCGCGCCGCCGCCCAAGCCGCCGGCTGCCTGGCACTGTGCGCCGGCCAGGCGCGAGCACGGGTACGGGTAGGGGTGCATGGCGAACGGGCCGCCGGAGCCGTGGAAGCGGCCCGCGCCGTCGGCGCCCTGCTCGGTGAGGAAGTTGCGCGAGTTGAGCTGCAGGCAGCCGGCCACCAGATTGGTCGTGGGCTGGGACAGACCCTTGCACAGAGTCTGCACGTAGGACACCAGATCGGGCCGCTTTCCGGAGCGCAGGATCTCCGAGAGCGCCCAGATGTAGTTCTTGGCTAGGCGCAGCGTCTCGATCTTGGACAGCTTCTGCGTCTTGGAGTAGCAGGGCACCACCTTGCGCAGGTTGTCCAGCGCGGCGTTCAGGTCGTGCATGCGGTTGCGCTCGCGCGCGTTCGCCTTCTGCCGCCGCAGCTTGGAGCGCTCCAGGCGCGCCTTGGTCATCTTGCGTTTCTTGGGCCCGCGTTTCTTGGGCCGCTCGCCTTCCGCCTCGTCCAGCCCTTCTTCCTCCTCCTCTTCCTCCTCCTCTTCGCCCCCCAATTCGCCTTCCTCCTTGACCTCGGCCAACGTGGCCTCCGGTACCTCTTCTCCACGGAGGGTAACTGGCTTGGCGGCCCGAGCGGGCCCCGGAGCCCCCGGCCCGGGCGCCGGCGGTGGCTGAGGCTGCGGCGCGTCGCCCTTGTCGCTCCTCGGCTCGTCGTCGTCGCCGTCGCCCCAGCTGGCGAACTTGGGCACATCGGAGAGGAGGCCGGGCTCGCTGAACAGGCGGGTCAGCATGGTGCCTGAGGGTGCCCCGGGGGCGGGAAGGGGAGACAAGACAGCACAGAGTGAGGGGCATGCGAGGGTCACCAAGGGCCTCCCCCAACCCGCCTCCACCCCAAGACTCCTGCGGGTTCCTACCAGGGGGGCCCTGGACGCCCACCTCCTCCGTCTGCCCCGCCCAGAGCCGGCCCAGCCCTGCGCGGGCTGCCGGCCCGGGATCTCGGCCCAGGCCCTCTCCCCAACGCTGGGCCCCGGCTCCGCCCCTCGTATGAATGGGGGGCCGCTCCCGACGCCCTGTTCTTCTCGGGGGGTCAGTGCGGGGGGTCGGGTGGGCGGCTAAGGGACAAGGTATCCTCGCTGTCAGGGGAGGCGACGCGCTCTCACGGAAAGCCTCATCTCTCCGGGAGAAGGAAGAGAGGCTGGGCGCGCGCGGGTGGGGACTGCTGCCCCGCTCCGCTCCCCGGCTCGGCTCGGCGGCCCGGGCCCCTCCGTCCCGCTCCCCCACCCCTCCCCCGGCTCCCAACCCCTCGCTCCCTAATCCAATTTGCAAGTTGGCCGCGCGCCGCTCCCCCCACCCCCCCGACTCGGCCCTCACCCCCGCAGCCCCAATTCCAGAGGCGGGAGAACGGGGCTCCTCGGGCCCTGGCGTCCCCGGCTCCCGGAGCCGGCTCTGGGCGGTGAGGGCTGAAGAAGCCGGGGCGTGGGGAGGAGACGGAGCAGCGAGCCCCGTCCGTCTCCCCTGCGGACAGGGACCCCCTTCCCCCCTTCAAACTGCCTCCCTCCCACACGGCTCTTCAGATCTCGTTGTATTTCGGGATTGATGGGAGAAAATCCAAATTTGTTTGTTTGCTTCTCTCGCTCTTTTTTTCCTCTCTTTTTCTTTTGCTTTTATTTTTTCCTCTCTTTTTTTGGGGATAGGGAAAGGTCGTGGGTTTCTTCGGGACAGCCATGGGAGGGACCCTATCTCGGGCTCTTTACAACCCCCCCCCCCCACCTAGATCCTGCCTCCCACCCACCCAAGTCCATCGCGGGCAGAATGCCTCCCTCTGCAGCCCCAGGAGCTGCAGCCCCCCAGGGGTGAGAGGACCCGGGGCCCCTCCGATGCCCACCCAGTGAGGGGGTGCCATCCCGGGAAGGGAGGACTGGGGAGGGGGAGACGCTCGCGTCGGCCAAAACAGCCGCTCCCCCCTCCCGAACGGCGGGTCAGATCTAGCTCCCTTTCGGACAACTTACCTCAGAGAGGAGTCAAGGGGAGAGGGGAGGGGAGGGGGGAGGGGGCAAGAGAGAGAGGGGGGGAGAAGAGGAATCTTCTCGCTTATTTCATTGTTCCCCCATCTTCTGGGAGCGGGGGCAGCGGCTCCTCAAGGCGGCGGGCGCCGGCGTCTTCAGAGCGCCATGCGAGCCGCGGAGCGAGTGTGGCATCTCTACCAGGCGGGGTACCAGCCTCTATGCCAGGCCATATGGGCTTGGCACGTCACGGGCAGCAGCTATCACATGAGAGACGGTGATTGGCATGCGTCTGCATTGGGGGAGAGCCGGCTCCCCCGGGACCCGCCGCCATCTGTCACTCTCTACTCCAAAAAAAAAAAAAATTAAATAAATAAAGGAAATAAATAAATATCTCTGCCGCCCTCCCCTCCCCGCCCAACGCAGGGGAAGCAGGGATTGAGAGGGAGGTGGGAGGAGTTGCCCCCCCCTCAGATATAGAGCCCCCCACATGGGAACAATGGGGGTAACAAGGCTGGAAATTGGGGGTGAGTGGTGGCCACCAAGTCCATAGCTCCTTCCACGGTCCTTACTCTGTCCAGTTCCTCTCTTGAAGGCCCCCAAGGTGGGTCAGGACCCAGACTCTGCGGTGTGAAGAAGGGACCTCAGTCCTTGCCCCCACCTCCCCAGGAGGGTCCCCTCCACCACAAAGGGACAGCTGAGGCCCCCTTCCAGGGTGGGCGTGGGGGGGTGTCCCTGGCCCAAGTCCCATAGGTAGATGTTGGCACCATGCCATCCCTCATCCCTGTCTGCCCCTCCCCCACCCACCCTCACGCACACACAACATATGTGGCTGAACGAAATTCAAACCAAGGGAAAGACAGAGAAAGGGAAAGATTTGCTGGATGTCTGTGCCTCTGCATGGGCGTGTGGGGTGGGGTGTGTGTGTGTGTGTGTGTGTGTATCTGTGGGGACATGTGTGTCTGAGAAGTCGGCAGATAAGAGATGTTTCCTTGAGTGTCAGAAGCATATGTATGTTGGGGTTGGAGTGGGGAGGAGATAAGCCTATGCCCGCCCCCCCCCATCTCGAGCTGGAGCCCCCCCCCCCCATCTCGAGCTGGAGGAATGGGATCTATACTGAATTTCCAACCTAGGAGAGAGCTTTGAAGCCCTCCTCCTCACTTTCCCCTCCACCTGCCAGATAGGTGACTATGCCACCCGTGCTCTATCTCCTGGCCTCTGACTTGGTTGGTTGTTGGAGGGAGGAGGAGGGGACTGGCTGAGAACTGCCTAGACTTCCTGGATGAAACTCAAGCATTCTCCTCCTCCTGCAAAAAAAAAAAAAAAGTAAACTCACTGAAGCTGAGCCCAGAAGTCCAGAGTGACCAGGGGGGAGGTAGGGGAGACAGGTGTCCTGAAGAAGAAAGGTAGAAAATGGCTACTTTATCTTGCAATTCACCTTTCAACCCTCTTGCTGGGCCAGACACAGATGTAAATGGCAATTTGAGGGAGGTAGTGATACACACACACACATACACACACACACACACACACCTGTTCCTCATCCTGGGAAAGTGGGGGCAAGGACTTAAGTCCCTCCTCATACCCCAGAAAAAAAAGTTATACACCCTTACTCAGATGACATGTGTCATGGGTCAGAGCCAGGCTGTGATTGCCAGCAAGACTGTAGAAAGAACCCTGACCCACACTACATTTCAGACAATCGTGTATTTCGGAACTGAATGTCCTGCTCCTTCTTGCCTCTTCTTACTTGTGCACACCCAACTTTCAGAGTATACATTCAGACATCAGTCATGTGCTAAGCACTGGATGGTGCAAAGAAGAGCAAGAGCCTGGCTTCCCTCTTAATTTGGTGGATGCTTTCAATTCTCTCCCAGGAGAAGCCTTCAGAGGGACCTGGGGGCAGGGGAGACATGGACTCAATGTTGCAGACTGAACAAGGTTCCACATGAAGCTAGATGCACACTTCAATCTAGAGGCCTGGGGAAAGGGGGTGCTGGTGCTGACTGGGACTTTTGGAGGCCAAGAGCTGAAGAGGGCTCAGAATGAATGGCAGGGAACAGATTTGCCTAAGAAAACACAGGTGAAGGGTGAACCGAGTCTAAAACCAGTCCATGGCTCCTTCAACAATTCCACAATTACCTTGGTGGTCTCCAAGGATGTAAAGCACTTCCTGGGTTCCTGTACCTGGAAAGGTGAATCTTACCTGTAGTGGTTAAGTCTTAGAAGTTCATGGCATGGAAAGTTAAAGGATGGTTCTTAGACCTGGCAGAGACTCAGGAGGGCTGGCCAGATGTCTAGCCCAGTGACCTTAGTGTCCCTTAGCAGAGTCCTCAATGCTGATGAGTAGCCCCTTTTTTAAAATTCCCTGGCCACATGGTATTTTTGGTTATGTGTACATGCTCTACGCTTGTGGTTCCAAGCCAACTCAGCTCACCATCAACTTAAAACAAAACAAAACAAAACAAAACAATGCTGCATAGCAGACTAGGGATGAGGTTGAGGGGTAAAGAGCTTGCCTAGCCAGCACAAGGCCCTGGCTTTGATCCTCAGCACTACCAAAAAAAAAAAAAAAATGCTGAATGCATTGATTGAGCAAGTTCCATAACCTTCTTCAGCCTTGATTTCCCTGTATGTAAAATGGGGATAATTGTACTGCTGTTAGCACTAAGGAGAGTAATATACGTAATGAGCTGAGCACAGGGTCAACAGTATAATGAGTCTTCAGTAAATGCTAGCTCTTATTTTTATTAAGACACTGTGTAAATGGCAAGCAGGCTTTATAATAGTAATTTATTGTACATAACTCCTCCCACCGCAATATTCAGTAGGCTTTGTCTACATAGGAACTAAAATTTTGCTAAATGAATGGCTGAATTTATGGATGAAGAAGTGAACGAATGTTTTCTTGGGGGGACAAAGATATAATCTGACTTCCCTTTACCTCTGAATGCTTGGTTAAAACCTCCAGGGGTTAACTCCCAGACCTCTCCAAACTGGAGACAGAACCCTGCTCAGGATAAGAAAGTCCTTGTGAGGTCTTCCCACCCTTTCTGCCCTCTGACAGGATAAACTCTGCTGTCCTCCCAAACCTCCCACAGAAGGAGGCTGAGTTGGAGAGCCGCACCTGGGGTAAGTACAAAATGTCATCCCTCTGGGCCTGTTTCTTGCTCCTGTCTTTTCTTCCTTCAGGAAAAAAAAAAAAAAAATGGAACAAGTTTTTCTCACTCGACACATTTCAACTTTTTTTTTAGAAGATACAATAAAAACCAGGGGGAAACTGGAACAGAGGGAGGTGTGAGCTGGGCCTGCCTCAGACATGAGCTTGAAAGAGGTACAACACGTGTGTCCATGTACACAGAAGCAAGCGTGAACACACAGGGACATGCACATTGCTCTCTGTGCTCCTGGAGATGCAGAGATGCCGTGACAGAGACAGAAAGAGCCAGAAATGGAAGGAAGGAGAGGAAAGAAGGACACCCAGAGATCCCATCTGTTCCTCCCCATGGCATTGGAGGAAGGGAGTTGGTAAGGGGCCTGGTCCCCTCTAGGTCTCGGAGAGGAAAAAGAAGGTGGGGGAGGGGGAATGGAGCACCTCAGCCAGGTCTAGAAAAACCCTATTCCTGCTGCCTACTCCTTAGAGAGGGAGCAGAGAGTCGGGGGTCTGAGGTTCCCATGGAGACATAGCCCCTTCCCAAGGGAGGCCACAGTCTGGGCACCTAAAATGGCTGCTTCAGAGGGGCGACGGCCATTTTGTACAGTCTGGACCCTGAGGGGCAGGGTTGATGTGGTTTGGCGTGTGGACAAGCAGTAAAGAGGGAGGAGAGGGCAAGGGTCATTTCTGAGCACTCTAGGGGACTCTTGCTCTAGGGATAGTAAGAATGTTCTAGAAATGCTCTTATTCCTTTCCCTCCTCCCAAATAAATACAATCCACAGGGAGTCTTTAACTGTTCCTCTCCATTCTGACACCCAGAAGGACAGCTAGTCAGCTACTTCCTCACCCCCACCACCCAAATGAGACAGCGTGGGTGAGAAGACTGACTTTTCCATCACTGTTGCCAAGCTGGGGGAGCAGGTGGGTCAGACCTAGGTGTCCACCCTCTGGTGCACGTGCACGCAGCTGGCTCTCCATCTCCGTGGGCCTCCCAGGGAGGGCAGGCAGGTGAGAAGCCAGAAAGGAACAGGAACATGCTGAGAAGGGGTCCCTGTCCCCCCAGAGATGTGGGGTAAGGTTGCAAAGATGCTCAAAGGTCCCAAGTCCCTGGCATTCTCTGCAGTATCGGGGAAGGTGGGAGGGGCAGCCTGGCACTGCCCAGCCAGTGCCCAAAGCTGCTCCTGAAGCATCAGAGCACCTGCCATCACTTTTCCCAGCCACCCCCCCCCCTTCCACCTCAAGTCCAAGGGATGCTGGGGGAGAGGGACCTGCAGCTTCCTCCTGGCTCCAGGGTGGGCACCTGCCCTGCTGCCCCCTCCCCCGCCCGCCGCAGTGTGCCGGGGAGCGGCGGGCACGCCAGATGGCGTGGCTGAGAATGCGGCGACGTTGCCGGGAGGTGAGGGCTGGCACGGGTGATATGCGGCTGCGTGCCTTGTGGTGCCACGGGGAAGGGGGAGGGGAGCCTGGTGAGGTGTAGCACCCCCCCTCCCCCCTCCTCCCAGCCGACCTCCTGTCCTGACCTCCAGCTCACTATGAGGATTCATTCTTCTGGAATCTTCCATTGCCTACATCCTGGGCTCTCACTCTGGGCTTTGATTCCACTGCAACCTGGGTGGGCCGGGCACCAGCCCAGCCCAGAGTCCTGAGTCAGGCCACTGTGGCCTCCTTGCCCTCCCCTCGAGCCAGGACAAAGGCTAGATGGAAGACAGGCTAGCCCTCCAGCTCAGCCACCCTGGTCAGGCCTGTGCCCTGTTCCCAAAATGGAATGACCTTTGATCCCATATCCTTGACTTCTGATCTCTAAGCCCGGTTGCAGGAAGGAGAAGGCCTTCTCTAGTGGACGCGGATTGCTGGGTCTTCCTCTCGTCCAGTATCCTCCTTCCTTACCAAGATACTTCCTAGACACTTCCTTCCGGGAGTCCCTGCTGACCTGCCCTCAGGCGGCACTGGTCACCTAGGAAGAGTCACTGTCCCATCTGTTCCAGGCTTTGTCCCATGTGCCTACTCCTTGTGATCTGTCTAGCCGGGAGCTTCACCCCCAACTCCCTGCGTGGGTACTGACTGATCCAAGTGTCTGCTGCCCTACCCTGGTTGCACAGGGGTCATAGAGAGGTCATGGAGGGTCCTCCTTGCATCCAGAACTCTCTCCTTGCTTTTTGCTCAAATGTCAGCCTGGGAAGGTAGACTTGAGGCCAGGGAAAATGACCTCAGAGAGAAGGCTTGGGGGCCTGGGGAGGCTGAGCCCAGGGCTGCCCAATCCCTGCTCCCTGGGCACCGGGCTCTGGTCCTGAGGCCATGGGAGACCCCTGGCAGTACCTGCTGGCACAAAGACAGTATCCGTCTCCTTGCACGTGTGTGTGTGTGTGTGTGTGTGTGTGTGTGTGAGACTCCCTGAGGAGGGAGGGGGACAGGGACATGGCTGAGTCCTATGTTGATGCCAATCCTCAGTGTCTCATACCCTTCTGTCTTTTTATTTTTAGTTTTTTTGTTTTGTTTTGCTTTTTTTTTTTTTTCAGTTGTGGGTCTTCAACTCTGGGCCTGGGCGCTGTCTCTCAGCTCTTCAGCTCAAGGCTAGCGTTCTACCACTTGAACCACAGTGCCACTTCCAGTTTTCTGGTGTTTTATTGGAGATTAGAGTCTCATGGACTTTCCTGTCTGGGCTGGCTTTGAACTGTGATCCTCAGATCTCAGTCTCCTGAGAAGCTAGGATTACAAGCATGAACCATAGGTGCCCAGCTACCCATCTGTATTGAGGGCCTGGCCCAAACAGGACCCAGGTTGCCCAAGCTGCCCATCCTAATTGAACTGCAAACCTGGATGTAGTACTCATGGCTCCCCACTGCTCCCTAAGATTAGGCTGTGTTCTTTGGGAACACCCTTAGCCCCCCACCCCTCCAGTATCTCTGAGCTCTTATGGCACAGGCTGGCCCCTCCCCCTGGAGCATCCCTGACCCAGGCTCCTCCTCCTCTTACCAGCCTGAGCCCCTCCTCCTATGGGAAGCCTCTTTGAACAGCAAACTCCACACTCCAATCTCCTTAAAAGCAGGAAATGGACCAGAGCCTGGCACATACAATACCCCTAACATGCAGTTGTGGTGCCAAAGGTCTCTCCTGCTGCCATTGGTGAAAGTATAGTTTTACCCCAGATATGAGGCTGCAGTCACAGCAACACACCCACTCACAGACACATGCCAACGAAACTCCTCTCCTCCTCAGCCTGCACGCCAAGCTCAGTACTTCTGCAAACCTCAGACTTCCTATCTGTAAAATGGATGTGATGACACCAGGCCTGCCTGATGGAGCAGTCATAACCTCACAGGAGCTAGCAGGTGGTGGGAAGGTGCTGCTTCAGCTCTAAGTCTTGTCCAGATGTGGCCAATTTTGTCCCAAACTTTGCATCAACTTGGTTTTGGTTTTTAAATATTTTTTGTTCTTTGGGCTCTCTTCTGCATTTCTTTCTGTTCTGCTTCTCCAGGTCAGTTTTCCACACAGTCACCTGGTAGCCTGGCTCTTCTTCATGCCCCACCCGTCCATTCCAGGGGGACCTAATAGGAAAGCAGTCAGACCAAGGGAAAGCCCAGGGTGGCAACAGTGCTGAGCCAAGCACTTAGCAGCATCTTAACCTTGGCCCAATTGAATGACCCTCTATTTTCTCATCTGTAAAATAGGAAGTGTGTCAATGTATAGGTGTATCCACCTGCACACTGGCATTGAAAAGAGGACTCAGGAGAGGGGGGCCTAATAGATGGGAGGACATGGGCTCCTGCTAGGGCAGTGCAGACCAAGTACAGAGGGTCTGCTGCAAACTTTCTGTGAGCTGGGTATTTCTCAGCTGCTTCACCAGGAAGTTAGAGCCAGACTTCTGGGAACCTGATACTGCACAGTTCTGCAGTTTCTTGAGTCCAGCACTAGTGCTGGGGAAAATAGGAGCTGTCAGAAGGCACAGATGCCCAATATCACAGCAGTGTTGGTGTTCACAGGGCAACAGCTCAAGGTCCACTTGGGCAGGGTGTATGTAGAGGAGATGGCCAGGACAGGGGATCACAATTTAACTAGAGACCTCTGGGCTTAGCCTAGTGAGGCTAAGAATAACATGGATCAGATTTGCCTTTATTTCTTCCAGTTCACTACTCTAGGGTTGGAGGCATGGTTCAGGTGGTAGAGCACCAGTCAATGAGCGAAAGCAAGTGTCAGAGAGTTCAAGTCTTGGTTTCAGACAATAAATAAATAAATACTTAGAAAATAAATAACCAGCCTGGCACTGGTGGCCTGTAATCCTAGCTACTCAGGAGGCTGCCATCTGAGGAAAGGATTGAGGTTCAAAGGGATCCCAGGCAAGAATGTCCATGAGATTTTTAAATTCTCCAATTAACCACCAGAAAACCGGAATTGGCTCAAAGTGGTAAAGCACTAACCTTGAGCAGAAGGAATGCAGGGATAGCTCCCAGGCTCTAAGTTTAAGGCCTGACCAACAAAAAAGAAGAGAAAGAAAGAAAGAAAGGGCGAACCAGCTGAGTGTTGGTGGCTCATTCCTGTAATCCTAGCTAGCTACTTTGAGATCTGAGAATCAAGGTTCAAAGCCAGTTTAGGCAGGAAAGTCTATGGGATTCTTGTCCCCAATTAACTACCAAAAAGCTGGAAGTGGAGCTGTGGCTCAGTGGTAGAGCACTAGCCTTGAGCAAAAATCTTAGGGACAGCACCCAAGCACAGAATTCAAGCCCAAGGACCAGTACAAGAAAAGAAAAAGAAAAGAGAACCATTTTACTACCCTGAGGAGTGGGGTGTGGTGGGTGGCAAAAGTCTTTGTCTATAGGGTGAAATTGCCTCCTCCTCCTCCCCCCCTCTTCCCCCTCCTCCTCCTTCCCCTCTCACTCCCTCCCCTTTACCCTTTATCCTCCTCCTCCTCTTTCCTCTTCATTTTCTTTTCCTTCCCCCCCTTTTTTTTCCCCCAGTTGTGAACTCTGGGTCTGGGCACTGTCCCTCAGCTCTTCAGCTCAAGGCTAGTGCTCTACCACTTGAGCCACAGCCCCACTTCCTGCTTTCTGGTGATTAATTGGAGTTAGAGTCTCCTGGACTTTCCTGCCTGGGCTGGCTTTGAACCTTGATCCTCAGATCTCAACCTCCTGAGTAGCTAGGATTGCAGGCGTGAGCCACTGGCACTCAGCCATTCCTTTTCCTTTTCTTCCTCTTCTTCATTTTCCTTTTTCTTCTTTCTCTTCCCCCTCCCTCCTCCTCCTCCTCCTCCTCCTCCTCCTCCTCTTTTTTTTTTTCTTGCCTTTCAGGATCAAACTCAAGGCTTGCACATGCTAAGTAAGCATTCTCCAGGAATTTACACCCGTGACCATAGGAGTGCTGAGTGGGGCCAAGCAGGAAAGAAGGTAGATTCTCTAGGGGTAGAATCTAAGGGTAGGAGCTTCCTGGACCACCCCCTATTTTAGAAAGGAGGAACCACAGCACAGAGACTGGGAGTGATTAGTCTAATGTCACACAGTAAGCAAAACTGAGACTAGAAACCAGGACCCTGATGCCTACTCCAGGGTCTTCTGTCCCAGGAGCTCAGAAAGCTCAATAATGTCATTGTGATGGTGGATTACAGTGGTGTCCGTGATCTGTGCCCTGCCGATTTCTGGATTTACAGTGATCATCTTCCTGCGTTCTCCACAGGATCTTCTAGGGAAGGAAGAACTGGTCCCACTTCTTCAAGTCCAGGGCTGGAACAGAGAGAGGCTGAGGTTAAGGACGATATCCCAAGATCATGACCAGACACGAAGCAAAGCTCTATCCCTGAGTCATGCACCATTTGTTATTATAAACTGCAGAAATAGTGTGTCACTATCCCCCGAAGTCCCAGTAACCCCACAAAGATCAGGACCAGTGACCCACCATGCAAGGAAGGGAGGAGGTCTTGGGAAGGCTTGTGCCTAGACTTTGCCCCATGTCCTGGCCCCCAACTTCCAGGAGCCAGTGCCCCTGCTCTGCATCTACAGAGTTCTCTTCAAGGGCAGGGGGAGCTTCCTGCATTCTGAGAAGAGCAGATCAAACACGGGCTCCTCGGCTCTGCACCTCTTTGGCCCCAGTTCCTACACGAGGTGTCCTCTGCACCCTTGCAGGCCCTGGGAGGGGGCTTCCTCCACCAGAAATTCCTCCTGGCCTCCTCCGAGGAAATAGGGCTCCCTGTGGCCGTTGGCACACGTTGAGCACCTGGGGATGGATGGACAGGCTCCGGGAACGGCAGCTTTACCGCTTGCTCCCTGCCCACGCCCCTCCCCACACCCCCGGCAGCCCTGTCTGTGGAATGGGACTGAGGAGCCCCGTCTGGAAGAATCACCCGGCACCCCGTTGGACCCTGACACTCTCTTCTTCTCCACCTCGTCCTTCTGCCTTGCTCTGGATTCTCTGCTTACCCCGTTCCTCACCCCCCCCGCCCCCCCCCCACATCCCCCGCCCCAATCCTGGCGCAGCGCCCGGGCGCGCCCCTACCTCCCAATCCTGCCCGCAGCCCTGACTTCGTGCCCGCCGCCGGGCTCCCTCGGCACGTGCCCCCGCGCCCTCCCTCCTCCCTCTAGACCCCCCACCCCACCCCACCCCACCGCGCCCCTCCCAGGAGGCCTTGGCGCGCGCGCGCCCGCCCCGGCCCCGAGCCAGCCTTGGGGCTCGGAGATGGGGGTCGGCGGGGACCGGGGTGGGGGTGGAGGGGGGGCAGGAGGGCAGCGGCGGCGGGGAGAGGACGCTGCGCCTTTAAGGTGCCACCGCCGCGTGGCAGGGAAACAGCTTGTGCCAGCCCCATTCCGCCCGGCTCCGCTCGCAACAAGAAACACAATGCATAACAATCAGGCGCGCGCTTGGAGCGGTGCCACGCGGCGGGGGCGGGGCGGGCGCGGGGCCGGCCGGGCGGGGCGGGGGCGGCGGGGTCGCGACCCCCCCACCCCACCCCGGACCCAAGTGGTGGGGGAGGGACGTGGGGGGGGGCCGGGCCCCGCGGGTCCGCAGCCCCTCCCCCCGCGGGCGCCCCCTCCCGCCCCGCCCCTCCCCGCCAGCCTCCCCGCCCTCCCCGCCTCGCGCTCCCTACAAAGTTCATTCCCACTAACTCTTTTCCAGGCCACTTCCCCCTCACATCTGACAATCCGGGGCCCCTCATTCTCCCAGTAATCACTCCACTGCACTAATTGCACATGCAAATATGCAAATGCGTATTAATTAATTACTATACTAATTAGTTCTGTGGTATTTGCGAGTAATAAATCATTGGATGGGAGCGAGGAAGCTGGAGACCTGGCCCATTTTCATTCTGCATAAAATTTTAATGGTCTCTCTGGCTGATCCGGGACGGCAGCGCGCGGAGAGGCTCTTAAAGGGCCAGTGGAGGCGGGAAGGGGCTGGGGCGCGGGGGCGCCCGGTGACCTCAGCGGGGGCTGGCGCCCAGGGCGGGCTCGGGACACAGCCCCACGCCCAGCAGCGGTGCTCGGCAGCGCGCCATCGGCCTTTTCGTTTCCCTCAGGGGGCTGTGTCCCCTGGGCGGCTTTCTAAGGAGAGAATCCGATGGGGTGGGGAGCAAGGGAGGAGGGCCAAGTGGGTTTCTTTAGGAAAGAGGGCAAGGAGCTCTGGGATGCCAATGGCAAAGCTTGGGGACGGGGCGGGGGGGGGGGGGACTCAAAAAGCCTGGGAGATCGGGATGGAGACGCCATTCTGCCTGGAAGGCTGGGTAAACCGAGGCACAAGATAGCTCCATCTATGTTCATATCCCCCCCCCCCGCCCCCGTCATGTTCCCAGGGGATGCCACGGGTACCCCCAGAATCTACTTATCTCTCTCTGATGGGGAGAATGCACCACGGGGGGGGGGGGCATGTGCCTCTAGCTTTCCCTTTCCACATGATCAAACCGCTGCCCCGCCCCCATGGGCACCAGCTGGCACCCTGGCAGAGCAGTCCTGGGCTTGAATGGCCCCCAGGGACCCTGCTTTATTTCCAGGACATAGTCAAGACCTAGGCACAGGAGGGAACTGGCTGCTTCCTTAACTAGGGGAAGCAGACAGAATGAGGTAAACCCAAGCTAGGGTAGAGGCAGATGCCAGAGGCGGGCACACTGCACAGGTGGGGGTGGTGGGGGCTTGTCCTGAGCCAGAACCCCAGTGTATGTCAGGGCCTTCAGTTTGGTTGTGCCCAGCCTGCTGCCACCAACATGCTCCTGGGTGGGGCAAAGCCTCTGAACATCAGCACTCTAGTAGGAACTGACAATAGCCTAGGAGTTCATTTACTTAGAGAACTGTCCTAAGAGCGCTAGATGCTCACAACAACCAGTACCATAGGTTCTGTTATCTCCATTTTATATATCCATTTTCCATAAGAAACGGGCACAGTAGTTGCTCGGGAGGCTGAGATCTGAGGATCATGATTCAAAGCCAGCCCAGGCAGGAAAGGTCATGAGACTCTTATCTCCAATTAACCACCAAAAAGCTAGAAGTGGAGCTGTGGCTCAAGTGACAGAGCACTAACTAGCCTTGAGCAAGAAAGATCAAGGACAGTGCCCAGGCCCTGAGTTCAAGCCCCAGGACACACACACACACACACACTCACACACTCACACACACACACACACACACACACACACACACAGGGCAGAGTCACTTAGCTGTAAGCTATGAAGTGAGATTTAAACCTAGACAGGCCAGCTCTGGCATCTCTCTTCTTCCATCACCCCTACTTTGCCAACCTTTCCACTACCAAGCCAGAAGTTCCTGAATGGGCCAGGTCCTGTGGGTGCTGTGAGTGCCTGTGGTCCTGTGCTAGATGCTTCATAGTCCCATCCCAAGTGCATCGCGCCCCCACTGCCCCAGAAGCAAAGCTCTGGGGTTGTCTTTCTTTCCTTCTTTCCTTCCTTCCTTCTTTCCTTCTCTTTTTCTCTCTTTCTTTTTATGGTCAGACCTGGGGCTTGACCTCAGCACCTGGGCACTGTCCCTGAGTCTTTTCTTCAAGGCTAGCATTCTACCACTTGAGTCACAGAACCACTTCCAGCTTTGTGTGTGTGTGTGTGTGTGTGTGTGTTTTGTTGGTTGTGGGGATTGAACTTTGAGCCCGGGCGCTGTCCCTCAGCTCTTCAGCTCAAGGTAAGCCCTCTACCACTTGAGCCACAACGCCATTTCCGGTTTTCAGGTGGTTATTTGGAGATAAGAGTCTCATGGACTTTCCTGCTTGGGCTGGATCTCAGCCTCCTGAGTAGCTAGGATTACAGACATGAGCATGGTTGCCTGGTCACTTTTTCTGTTTATGTGGTGCTGAGGAATCAAACCCAGGGCTTGGTGCATGCTAGGCAAACACTTTCACTAAGCCACCTTCCTAGCCCTTGTCTTCATTTTATACTTGCAGAAAACCAAGTCTCAAAGAGGTTGAGTAAGTTGCTCAGGGCCACACAGGGAGGATGTGGCAAGGCCAGGCCCACTCAGGGGCTGTGGGACAGCAGAGTACAAAGAGACTGTCTGGCCTTCATCCTGCTGGGGGAGGCTAGGCAGGGGTCATGGTGAGGGAATGCAAGGGCTTTCAGTTAGACTGTGAGGAGAATTTACTTCTTGGGAGGTGGGGGGGGGGGTGGAGGAGGTAAAGGGGGTTGCTAGTAGTTGGGGTGGGGAGGGGAGCCTTTCCTTCCTTTTCCAGGCTGGGGAGAGCCATGGCTGCTGGCATGGGTTAGGGGATGGGGTGGAGGTTGTAGAAGACAGAAGCGACTAGAAGAGGAAAACCCAGGCAGGATCATGACTCCAGAGAATCTAGGTAGTTTTTTCTACTTAATTTTTTTTTTTTTTTTTTTTTGTCGGTCGTGGGGCTTGAACTCTGGGCCTGGGCACTGTCCCTCAGCTCTTCAGCTCAAGGCGAGCACTCTACCACTTGAGCTACAGCGCCACTTCCGGTTTTCTGGTGGTTTATTGGAGATAGGAGTCTAACAGTCTCTCCTGCCCGGGCTGGCTTTGAACCGAGATCCTCAGATCTCAGCCTCCTGAGTAGCTAGGATTACAGGCGTGAGCCACCAGCGCCCGGCTTTCTACTTAATTTTGTCCCTAGCATTCTAACCTGTTCCTCATTTCCCTGGATACTTTCTCTCCAAGATTTGCTACTTGGGGCAGGAGGGGGAACTGCTAACCTACTCTTTCCAGCAGGAGGAAGAGAAGATAATACTGTTTGTAACAAATCACTTTTAGGGGGGAAAAAACTGTATGCTTTTGTGCATCATTGTTTCATTTTCTTTTCTTTCTTTTTGCCAGGACTGGGGCTTGAACTCAGGGCTAAGGCTAGTATTCTATCACTTGAAGCACACCTCCACTTCTAGCTTTTTGGTGGTTAACTGGGGAGAAAAAAAGAGTCTCACAGACTTTCTTGCCAGGCTGGCTTTGAACAACTATCTCTTGAGCAGCTGGAATCACAGGTATAAGCCACTGGTGCCCAGCTAATATGTTCAATTTTCCTGACAATTCTATTATTATCCTCATTTTGTAAATGGAGACAGAGGGAGAAAGGAAGGAGGTTAAAGGAATTGCTCAAGGTCACACTAATAGTACATGAGAGAGCCAGGATTTGAACTTCTGAGCTGGTGTGTTTTACCTCCCAGATCCTTGTCTTAACTGAATTTCTGGAATGGCTAGATCAATACCCCTGGGCAGCAGAGTCAGGGATACAGCAGAGCTGCACCTTGGGTGCCTTTGGACCTTGCAGATAAAAGAGAAACCATGTGCCTCTTGTCTGCCCCTCCTCCACGTGGATTTCATGTTGCCTTGTCTATACTAGCAGAAGCTGAGCCAAGAGAATATTCAGAAGCCCAAGTCCCTCCCCTCTACTCTCCTGAGGAGAGGAGGGGGATGTGGGCATCTCCCTAGAGTGGAATACTATCCCAGAATCCCTTGCCCCCTCTTAGCCTACCCTTGAGAGCAAAGCAGGGTCAGAGCTTCAGTTAGCATCTGTCAAAGGGACCACCCTGATAGGGAACCTGAGATTCCTGTGCTTTCAGGATGAGCCCTGGGCCATCACAGTAAGGAGACCACGATCTTCTTATTTCCCAGTAGCACAGGGGAACTTCTCCAGGGAGGCTGGACATTCATCTCCCCCCAAATTAGGGAAACCTTGGATGTCCATCTTCTGGGCCTGGGAGTCTGGGGTGGGGGGGCGGGTGGGGGTTGTGGGGCATTGGGGTGGACCGCAGTTGGGCTGCAGCCCACTAGGAGATAATACTCAATCTCATTTCAGTTCTACCCTGACAACCAGGAAGTCTGGGTTCATCAAGGGCTCCCCACATGGGCCCCATTTCTGGGAGAGTGGAGGGAAACTGGGGGGGTTGGGGGCGGGAGAAGAGGGTTGGGGAATGGAAGCAGAAGGGGCAGGCTGGCAGCTCTGAGCTTCTCCATGCAGCCCCCCGGGCCGGGTGCCTGGGCAGGAGGAGGGGGCAGAGCAGCTGCTGGCGATTTATTAAGCAGTCACGGAAAAATTGGTTTATAAATTAACAGCTGTTTTAACTTTAGGGCCTCTTCTTCAGGGAATGGAAGCAGCCGACTGGACCGGGATTGGAGTGTGTGTGAGGCTGGTGGAGGGAGTGGGAGGCGGCGAGCTTCAGCAGCTGGCATTCTTCAGGGGCAGCCTCAGCTGGCACCTGGGGGGCACCAGGCAGTGGCCAGAGCAGGGGGTCTCCAGGTGCCGGGGGCTGAGGCTGCCCCTGCGGTGGGCTGCAGCTTGCTCTCCCCTCACCAACATCCCCGCTTCCTAAGCCACCACCTGGGGGCGCCGAAGGCACAGATGTTACAATACATGTTCCTGCCACCAGAGGGCAGCCTCAGCACGCCGATTCCTAGCTGGGAGAGAGAGGGGTGCCCGGGCTCAGGTGCATGCTAGGGATCCAACGATCTTCCTCTTATCTATCCTGTTTTTAAAACCAGCTACAAAGCTGGGCACCGGTGGCTCATGCCTGTAATCCTAGCTACTCAGAAGGCTGAGATCTGAGGATAGCGGTGCAAAACCAGCCCGGACAGGGAAGTCCATGAGAGTCTTATCTCCAATAAACCACCAGAAAACCAGAAGTGGCGCTGTGGCTCAAGTGGTAGAGCGCTAGCCTTGAGCTGAAGAGCTGAGGGACAATGCCCAGGCACAGAATTCAAACCCAGCTACATGCCGGGAACCTTTAATCCTACCTGTTCAGGAGGCTGAGATTTGAGGATCTTGGTTCAAAGCCAGCTAGGCCAGGAAAGTCCATGAGACTCTCATCTTCAATTAACCACACAAAAGTGAGGTGGAGCTGTGGCTCAAGTGGTAGAGCACCAGTCTTGAGTGAAAAAGCTCAGGGCCAAGTTCAAGCTCCCAGGACCCTCCTCACCTTCCCCCTCCCCCATACACACAACCCCAATTATACAGATAAGGGTTCCAGGGCTAGAAATGTAGCTCAGAAATAACCTAGCAGAATAAGGTTCTAGGTCTGATATCTAGTGTGGAAGGAAAAAAAAGCCAAGGGTGAGGTCACTGCAGAGTTAGACTGTTTGAACCTAGGTAGGAACCCGGGGAATGTAATAATAAATGGAATAATGAAGTGGAATGATAGTGAAGGCTAAGTGAGATGCTGAATACATAGGACTCTGTTTCTCTGTTGCATTTCTATAATTTAAGTTTTGTTTTTGTTTTTGTCAGTCGTGGGACTTGAACTCTGGGCCTGGGCACTGTCGCTGTGCTCTTCAGCTCAAGGTGAGCACTCTACCACTTGAGCCACAGCACCACTTCCGGTTTTCTAGTGGTTTATTGGAGATAAGAGTCTCATGGATGTTCCTGCCTGGGCTGGCTTTGAACTATGATCCTCAGATCTCGGCCTCCTGAGTAGCTAGGATTACAGGCGTGAGCCACCAGCATCCGGCTTCTCAGTACATCTTTTCTACATTGTGTTGTGCCTGCTGTATTTTGGATACTATGTGAAAATAGACACTGAAAAAGACATATCTCAAAACACAGTGTTAGGAATTATGATATGCCCGTTTGGGTGGGGCAAATGGACATTTGGGGTAATAAAGCATCCTCTATTTGCATTGTGATGGTGGTGGTCACATTAGATAAAAATGTCAAGAGTGCCAGGTGCCAGTGGCTCATGCCTATATTCCTAGCTACTCAAGAGGCTGAGATCTGAGGATCACAATTCAAAGCCAGGCAGGCAGGAAAGTCAGTGAGACTCTAATCTCCAATTAACCACCAAGAAACAGGAAGTGGCACTGTGGCTCAAGTAGTAGAGTACTAGCCTTGAGCTGAAGAGCTGAGGGACAGTGCCCAGGCCCAGAGTTCAAGCTCTACAACCGACCAAATTAAAAAATGTCAAGGGTTTATTGAAATGCATGTTTAAAATTGGTACATTTTGTTGCTTATAATTCAATAAAGTTGATTTTTAAAAATGTACCTAAGGGGTGACAGAATGGCTCAAGTACCAAAGGGTCGATTAAAAAATGAAAAGCCCCAAGTTCAAAACCCAATACTACTCCCCAAACACTTCAGCACCTAATCTGAATACGCTGAATGGGCAAAGAAATGGAGGTTGTGAATACATAAATCAATGTGTGATTGAATACCTTAGATGAGTGCCTACCTACATTATCCCAGCCTATCCAGCACTGTCGCCGCTGAGGGCGCCCTTGCCCTCTATTTCTCCTCGTTCACGAGTTTCCCTAGAGATGGGCTTTGAGTTCTAATCCAGGTTTCCATCCACTGAGCCCCCTTGACAGTGCTCCTCAGGCCCCAAAAGTCTGGTTCCCAGGACTCCCAGGGGCTTCCTTGCAAGCTGCCACACACCAGCCCAGCCAGCTCCAGCTCAGCTCAGTGGTGCCAAGGTCACCAGTGCTATGCCCAACTACTGACCTACAGTGCCAACACAGCAGTTCAAACCCTGGCTGATTCTGCCACCTCCTGGCTAAATTTAGAACTGCATCTCTAGAGCTGCCAGGAAGATGGAACCTTTGGAGACTACCAGGGGTCCTAAATTGGCTGGGGGGGGGGGGGGTGGAGGGAGAGGGAAGCAGGGACGGGGCGGGGCTTAAGTTTTATCCTATTGAATCATCACAGCCACCATTGCAAGATGGGCAGATAAAAGCTAGGAAATTTATTCAAGTTTTCCCAGTAAGCTGCAGAGCTGAGGTGCTTACCCAGAGCTGTCAAACTTCCCGGTTGAAATTCTGTCCATGCCGGTACAATTTGCTCAGGGAGAAGGAGAAAATTTTCTTGATTGCCCTCTCTCCTCAGCCCCTGCCAAGGAGGACAAAGGCCTCACAGCACCTTTCCAAAGTCACCTTTCAACTGGGCACTGGTGGCTCACACCTGTAATCCTAGCTAGTCAGGAAGCGGAGATCTAAGGATCCCAGTTTGAAGCCAGCCTAGGCAGGAAAGTCCATGAGTCTTTTCTCTTCCACTGAAAAAGATGGAAATGGAGCTGTGCCTCAAGAGCTAGAGCAAGCACTTAGCCTTGAATGAAAAAGCTAGGGGTCAGCTCCCAGCACCTGAATTCAAATGCTTAGTTTTGGCACCCCCACACCTTCCAGAGAAGTGGCTGCTGTGGCTTCTGTATGCCAAGCCCTGTGGCAGGCATGGGGCAACAACCAGAAGGCAAAAGGCGGGAAGACCACACCCCAAGACAGTGTGATGCAGTAACTGACACCCAACCATAAACTTTGTTAGACCATGCAGGAACACCTAATAGTTAAGTTAATTGGAGTTAAGTCAAACAAGGTCTTAAATTTGTTCTTTGGACCTCACCACCCGTGCTTCTAACTCAGGAATAATAACCGAGGAGTGGCATATTATTTTTACATCTTATTTGCATATGATTAATTCCAAGTCAGAGTGAATGGAAGTCACCCTGGCCCCTTGCTTCTCAGCCCCCACCCCATGTGTCTGGCCCTAGCCTTCTCCTCCATCCCCCCGACCCCCCAAAGCTTCTGCCTACCCCTCCCCCAGCTCCCAGAAGTGCTTGTTCTCTTCCTTTTCTGTCGCCCCCACAGCCCCCACCACCTGGCCGCCCACCGGAAAAACTTTTCCTCAAGTTCTTGAGAAGTGGCGTAGGATCCAAGAGAGAAAAATCAAAGTAATAAAACCTCATTTAATTCCTAACGGAGGGCAGAGCTGTGAGCTGCAATTATCTTAATGCTGAGCTATTTTTACTCTCTCTCTCCATCTCTGTCTCCTGCCTCTGTCGTGAAGCTTTCTCCTCTCTCTGCCTCCCTTTGTCTCTCCATCTCTCACATGGGTTTTCTGTCTTTCTCTTTTTGCCTTCGACCTCTCCCCTTCTTTCCTACCTCCTAGCTTTCTGCCTGTGCTTCTTCCTCTTCCTGCCTGTCCCTTGGGGACAGACCTCTGTCAATCCTCATGCCTTTGGCCTCAGGGTTCAGGAGCCAGAGATGCAGTGCCTGGGCAAAGGCTGGGCAGAGATAAAGACCCCTTTCCCCTCCGCAAAGCCCCCGCCTCACTCCCTTCCCAGGTGTCCCAGCCTGGGCTCAAAAGATATGATTTATCTGACTTGGGTCTCCTAGAGCGCAGCCTCTACGGACAAGCTTCCAGGTCAAACCAGGAGTCCTCAGCTCCGATGGGCCCTGAAATGCCACTGAGTATTATGCCCTGCCCCTGTCCCCCCATTGCCCACCTAGCTGTCCTCTGTCCCTTTCTCCCTCTCCCTTACGCCCTACCCAGGGCCACCTAGGGCCTAGTGGTTGTTTTTATTTACTTTCTGAAGGTTTTGCCAACCTAGACTTTTCAATTCCCCACCACACCCCATCTGGAAGAGGGATTCTGGGCCAAGCCAGGGGCTGCCAGAAATGCCCACACCCCTGGGCCAGCAACCTGGCATCAGGCTGTTTCCCAACAAGTACATAAGTCAACAAACATGCAGGGACTGCAGCCAGGCCTGTGGCTGGAGGATGCAAGGCTGAGCTGCCCGGATACCCCATTCCCATGAGCTCGCCCCTCCCACCACTCCTTTCCTCACCCCCCCACCCCCAGTGGGCACTGACTCTGGGGCAGAACATAGTGCCCCTGACCTCATTTCCATGAGACTCCTCTGGCCTGCTCCCTCTGCCAACGAGCCAGCACCGAGGCTGGGAATGGAAAAGTTGCTGGTGGAGTTGGAGGGTAGGGAAGGCTCCTGTTGTCCCTGAGAGTGACCAGGAAATAAAACAGCCAACACAAACAGGGCCCCATGAGGGTGCGCGCACACGCGCGCGCGCGCGCGCGCGCGCGCACACACACACACACACACACACCACCACCACCACCACCACCACCACCACCACCACCACCACCACCACCACACCTTGGGGGTGCTACAGAGAAGCATTCAGACCCTCACACTGAGCCCCACAGGCAGCAATACCAACCCCTGCAAAGACCCCAGGGTCTGGGCAGACAAACAAGGCCACCCCACCCTCCGGAGCAGCTCCTCCCCGCCCCTCCAGAGACACACAAGCACCTCTGTAGAGGAGGAGGCTCACACCTCCGAATGAGCACACACACCTCTCTCCCCCAGCTTGTTCCCAAATGCTCTGAGCTCACACACGTGATGGCACGTGTACTGCTAAGGCAGCCCCCCCCCTGCCCCCTGGGCTGGCACGGTCCTGTCCCTCCCCCCCAACAGCAGGAGAGAAAAGGCTAGAGACACGTGAAAGCAGGGGCACATCCTCCTCCCTCCCGGAAATACACTCACAGTTCCCAGCCCCAAGCCCCTGGACTGCACGCACAGGCCGCGGGGGGGGGGGGTAGAGGCAGCCCCCCCAAACCCATCACCTTGACAGCCTCTGACATCCTCCTCCACACCCACACTCGCCCCCGCACACACGAAGCCTTCCCACGCTCTGCCACTCACACCTACATCTTTGACACTCTGACACACTCACCAAGACTCACACTCACCCCACACCGACCCCCTTCCCCCAGTCACACACACACTCCCAAAGTAGCGCACCCCAGGCCCCTGGCACGCACTCCGCGGACTCCCTGCCAGGATGACTGACAGGTGTCCTCCCACGCGGGCACGCACACATACCTCGCTCACTCGCACCCGCTTGCTAGGACACCCCCATTCACAGCGTGACCGGGCTGCGCTCCGTCCTCGACCTCCCCGCCCCCCGGGAGACGCGGAGGGGCAGTGCCACGCAGTGGTCAGGCCCCCGGGGTCCCGCGGTCCCGGCCCCCTCCTCCTCCACGCCTCCCGCTGGACCCCATCAGTAATGCAGCTCGGAGTTGCGGGGAGACGGCGGTGGGGGGCTCGGGGGGGGCCCACTCCCACCCCGCCCCGCCCGCCCCGGGGCTGGCTCCGGGGGACCCGGCGCTCACTCCCCGCCCTCCTCCCGGCCCCGAGAGGACGCGGTTCTCGACGCTCATTGGCCGCCCTCCCCTAGGCCCTCCCCTCTGAGCAGCCGGGCGCCAGTCCCCGGCCGAGGGGCCGGGCCGGGACCCCGGGGCTGGCACCGGAGGGGCGAACCCCGCAAAAGGCAGAGGGAGGCAGGGCGAGGCAGGTGGGAGAAGGCCGGGAGGAGCTCCGCGGAGACCCGAGGAGAGCGGAGGGCGGGAGGGCGAGGCTCGGCGCGCGCGGTCGGGGCAGCGGGTGGCGGCGCGGGGGAGCCGGGCTGCGGGCGCCCCGGCGAGGGCGCGGGAGCGGGAGCGCGGCGGGCGAGCCCGGGCGGGGGGCGCCGAGCCCGGCGCGGCGGGCGAGCCCGGCGGCGCGGTATTTTTATCTGGGCGGGAGCCGCCCTCCTCCTGCCTCGTCCTCGTCGACGTCTCCCGCGCGGCTGGCAGTGCCGGGGAGCCGAGCCGGGAAGCAGCCGGAGACCCCAAAGCTCAACCCCACCCCACCCGCCAGCCATGGACCCCAAGGACCGCAAGAAGATCCAGTTCTCGGTGCCCGCGCCCCCCAGCCAGCTTGACCCCCGCCAGGTGGAGATGGTAAGGGGGTCGCGCCCCACTTCCAGCATCGCCCCCAACGTGCGCCCCTCCCGGGGGCCGGGGCGCCGGACAGCGCTCCAAGTTCGCGTCCGACTCGCAACTTCCCCCCCCCCCTCCCTCCCCCTCTCCCTCCCCCTTCCCCGGGCCGCCGCGCGGCTGGGGCGCGAAGATCCCGGCCGTGAGCGGAGCGCAGGCTTCGGGCTCGCGGCTTGCTCCAGGGCCACCGACCCGGTCCCTAAACTACCGCCCCGGACCGCCGGGCCCAGCTCCGGAGCTGATCCCGCGAGCGAAGCGCGGTTCCTCGCACAGGGACTCTGTTACCTGGGACATCACCTTGGCCACCCACGGCCCCGCTGGCGTCCGGTCCCAGCCTGCATTGCTTGGCCTGGGGTCCCCGGAACTGTGTTCTGCCCTCTTTTCTATCGGCCTCCTGGCGTCCTAACCCTAAGGAGGCGAGGTCATCCCTTCTCCAGATGGGAGGCTTCCAAAGGCAAGGCAGGGGGAGACAGAGGTCCACACCCCCAAATCTAGCAGGGAGCACTTGTTGCTTAGATGCTGTTGGCTTCCGATGGCGAAGTAAGAATGGGACCAAAAGACTGGGGCCTGCGGGTGGGTTAAGCCTAAGCAGCTTTCCTTCTGGGGTGCTGGAAGCCCGGCAGGGGGAAGGTGACACGTTCAGCCGCACTCACCTGGTTCTCTGCATTTCCCTGGAGCTCCAAGGAGACCTAATTAACTGACAGTTGGTCTGATTGCCAAGCTGGGGCAGCTGTTGGGAGCGCTCAGTGCCCCTCCCCATGGTCTAACGTGGCTCGTGTAGCCAGGAAGGTAACTTTCCATGGGGCCTGATAAAGACTGCAGGAAGGAGCCGACCCTAGTCTACAGAGACACCCAAGTCCCAGGATAGCTGGGACCCAGGCCTACACCTGAGCCTCTGTGTGAGGCTAGAGGTGCCTGCAGGGCTTTCTTCAGTCCCCTCTAAGGCTGGTTCTAGGGTTTTTTTTGGGAGGGGGGATGGGGAGCTTTTTTTTGTCTCATTTTTTGAGCCCTGGAGTTGACAGGGCAGGATCATACGGGTGTCAGAGGGCTCCTGACAGCCGCATCCAGCTCCAGCCACAAAAGCTACAGGAACTGGAGAGAATGAGGGCTTGGCTTCTGTGGGAAAACATGAAAAGGAAGATGTTGGTTCTGGAGTAGCCATGGCGTGGGATGGCTTGCGCTAGGAGTCAGTAAGGGGGGTTTTCTAGTCCTGTGCACACTGCTGAACCTTTCAAGGGCCTCAAGGTTTTCATCTCTGTAGAGGAAGGGGTTGGGTAGGCTACTGAGTTCCTTTGGCCCTGACAGTCTTTGATGCAAAGGCTCCCTGTGGACTCTAAAGCACTGTTCCCTGCTGCTTGTGGGTGGGGGAGCAGGAGGGATACCTAGGGCGTCTCTCCTGTCCTCCCTTCCTCTATCTTCTTAGATCCGACGCCGCAGACCCACTCCTGCCATGCTGTTCCGGCTCTCAGAGCACTCCTCCCCAGGTAGGGCTGCTCCCAATGGGCTAACACTCCCCCCCCAACTCTGGTGTCTTCCTGGGGTCTCTGCCAAAGTCCAGTGAGCAAGGGACAGAGCTGAATGAAGACGGGAGGGGACGAAGTCTGCAAGCCTCAACTTCTTTCACTGGGTCTTGCGTTGGCATGACACCTCGCAGTGCCAGGAGGAAAGGGGCGCACTTCCCCTCTCCCCAGAGGCTGAGTCTTTGGGGGAAAGTGACTCAGATATTTTTCTTTTTCCCTCTCTTCTTCCTCCTCTGCTGGTACATTTGGTGATCCCTCCCCCCCAGAGGAGGAGGCGTCCCCGCACCAGGTGAGTTTCCTGGGCTACTGGAAGGGGGCAAGTCTGGGACCCTGGGTCCTTTGGGTCAAGGTGGACAGGCTCCTGCAGAGCCAGCCACCTACACGGGGTGCCACGGGACACATTAGCATATCAATCACACCACCTCTGAAAAGGGCAGGTGCCAGTGTGTACCAGCAAGTCCTTCTTCCCTCAGACTTGGACCTAAGGTCTTACCAGAGCCAGGGTCTGACTGACAGGTCCAAATAGAGGGTGAAGTAGAGAGGGGCTCAGCTTAGGTTCATGATCTAGCTGCAGAGGTTATAATAGTCTACCAGGTTACTGCAGGGGAGGAGGGGGGTGGGGGGGTGGCCTGTGGGAACTCACTTCACCCGGCTTTTTCCTGCAGAGAGCCTCTGGAGAGGGGCACCATCTCAAGTCGAAGAGAGCCAATCCTTGTGCCTATACACCCCCCTCACTGAAAGGTATGATGCTCCACCCTCAGGGCTGGCTGCCCTGTGAAGGCCTGAGACCGCACTGACATGGGGGAAGGAAGGAAAAATGTCAGCTTTGTCAGGGGTGGGAGGACTGTTTCCTCCGCCACCACCTGACTTGGAGACCTGTTCTTTCTTAGTCTCTCCCTTGCAAAAGACAAGAGGCTGCCAGGAGCCAGTGGCTCATGCCTATATTCCTAGCTACTTAGGGAGCTGAGAGCTGAGGATCATGGTTTGAAGCCAGCCAGAGCAAAAAGGCTGAGACTCTTATCTCCAATTAACCACTAGAAAACCAGAAGTGGAGCTGTGGCTGAAGTGGGCAAAAAAAAAAAAAAAGCTCAGGAACAGCATCCAGGCCCTGAGTTCAAGCCCCACAAGAGGTTGAAAAGCACAGCTGTGAGTCTTGGCAGATTGCGGAAGCTGAGTGCTGCTGGCTCACTCGGGAGGCTGAGATCTGAGGATTGAGGATCATAGTCAAAGCCACCCCTGGGCAGGAAAGGTCATAAGACTCTCTGATCTCCAATTAAACACCTGAAAAAAAAAAGCCAGAAGTGGAACTGTGGCTCAAGTGGTAGGCACGAGCCTGTTCTTTCTTAGTCTCTCCCTTGCAAAAGACAAGAAGGCTGCCAGGAGCCAGTGGCTCCCACCTATAATCCTAGCTACTTAGGAAGCTTGAGAACTGAGGATCACCATTTGAAGCCAGCCAGAGCAGGAAAGGCTAGGAGACTCTTATCTCCAGTTAACCACTAGAAAACCAGAAGTGGAGCTGTGATTGAAGTGGTAGACTGTTAGTCTTCAGCACAAAAGCTCAAGAACAGCGCCTAGGTTCTGAGTTCAAGCACACACACACACAAAAAAAAAAAAAAAAAAAGAAAGGAAAAAGGTATAAAAAAGCAGGTTATAGGGTTGAAAAAGAACACCTGGCCTCAAATGACAACAGCCATCAAGAGAAAAGAGACTCCACTGTGCAAGTGCCTCCTTGACCACCCATCAGAGGGCACCTTCTCCCCGTGAGCTCCCCTATCCCCCCTATCCCCCCTTCCTGTTTGCCTGGCATTTGTAGCCATCTGCATCCTAGACTCTCCCCTAGTCTGTCTCCCCTTCTGTATTAAAAGGCAAAGTCATTCCTGTAGCACGTACTTGCTGAGCACCTCGTATATATGCTAGACTTCCCTGGTGGGCAGGGAGAAGAATAAGTAGGATTTGGGAGTTAGGGATGTAGCGCTGTGGTAGAACTCTTGCCTAGCATACACGTGTCCTCAGATTTCCAGCCCCAGAATGGCTAAAAATTTAAAAGTAAGAAATCCCTGTGTTCCTGGCCGTCTACCTTCAAGGCTCAGAGTTCGAAGAGGGGGCATGATTAGGCCTAGATTGGAAGAATCATAGAATCAACAAGTAAGCAAGACCAAGGGAAGAAGATGTGAAAGGGGCAGGAGGTGTGATCAGTGTGGGGGAAGAGTGGGATTTAGGGCTAGCCTGGAATCCTGGTTTCTGATCAAGGAGCTATGGGAGAGAGGCCTGAGGGAGGAGGCGAGGCCTGAGCACAGGAAGGGACATCGCCTAACTAGGCATCAGGTGCCTTCCCACCCCCTGCTTCAAGTCTAGCTTGAGGCACCTCCTGCCTGGCCCAGCCTCTTCTCCAGTGGCAGGAAGGAGGGAGACCCAGAAGGGTTCTGGATGAATTATGTTCCCAGCACCTGCCAAGGTCAACAGGTACAGCTGTCAGCCTTCCTGCCAAGGCTGGGAGCAGAGGGATAAAAGAAGGGGTTCCTTTTCTTCTCCCAGGACAGGAAAGTGAAGGGGCAGAGCTATAGCCACAGGCAGTGTGGAAGGACTTTCTCATCTGTAGGGATGTGTGTAAGGACTCAAAGTAGGCATGAGGGCCACCGGCCAGTGGCTCAGGCCTGTAATTCTAGCTACGCAGGAGGGTGAGATCTGAGGATCGTGGTTCAAAGCCAGCCTGGGCAGCAAAGTCTGTGAGACTCTTATCTCCAATTAACCACCAGAAAACTGGAAGTGGCGCTATGGCCCAAGTGGTAGAGTGCTCACCTTGAGTTGAAGAGCTCAGGGACGGCGCCCAGGCCCAAAGTTCAAGCTCTACAACTGAAAAAAAAAAAAAAAGGCATGAGGGCGAAGAGCATCTTCTCAACAGATATCATAAGAAGGCTGTCTGCTTCCCACTCTAGCAGAGCAGATATAAGCGGGGAGAATTGTCTCCTGGTTTGTTTGGGGGGAGGATGCAGGGGATTGAACCCAGGGCCTTGAGCATGGTGAATCATGTTCTACAGCCCCAGCTACATCCTCAGATCTCACTGGTTTCTTTTTCCCTTCCTCCCTCCCTCCTTTTTCTTTCTTTCCTCCCTCCCTTCCTTCCTTTCTTTCTCCCTCCCTCCCTCCCTCCCTCCCTTCCTTCCTTCCTTCCTTCCTTCCTTCCTTCCTTCCTTCCTTCCTTTCTCTCTCTTCCTTCCTTCCTTCCTTCCTTCCTGCTAGCCCCGAGACTTCAGGGCATAGACGCTGTCCTTGAGCTTTTCTTTTTTGCTTAAGGTTAGCACTCTATCACTTGAGCCACAGCTTCACTTAGTGGTTTTTTTATTGGGGGAAATGTTAATTGGAGATAAGAGTCTCACAGGGCTTTCCTGCCAAGGCTGATCTTCAGTTGTCAGCCTCCTGAGTAGCTAGGCTTATAGACATGAGCCATTGATGCTTAGCTTCTCCCTGGTTTCTTGATTATGAGCATGGGGCAACTGGGCTGGGGTAGGATTTTAGGTCCAGGGCCCTACCCATGTATTCCTACAGTGATCAAAAATGTGCCTCACCTCCAGTCAATCCCCTGTGAGCTAGTCTCAGAGTCTAAGTGGGTACAGGCAGGATGTAGAAAGCTGTCAGAAGAGGGATGGACAGCCTGAGGGCTGTGTTGGAGTTCTCAGATTTTAAAAAGGGAGACTCGAGGAAAGGGGAAATTCAGGATCTCCAGAGGTAGAGAAGCTAGAGAAAACAGCCGGGGTAGAAAAAGTTGCCCCAGAAGGTCCAGGGAGACCCAAGGGAGGATGAAGCATGTGGAGGCTCCGGAGCACCAGCACCGGCAGGGGCTGCACACACCTATTGTCATTATGGCTCAGGAATGAATTCTCCACCCTGGGCTGGGGGAAGAAGGCTGCCCAGGATGCCACCTTCTCTCTCTCCCAGCCTCAGGGCCCCTTCTGTGCCCAGAGGGCCTTGCTTGACAGACTTAACCCATTTCTGGGCAAGGGAAATGCCTGGCAAGTTCAGGGGCTCCAAGAGGAGGATTCAAGTCCCCCGCAGCCCTTCAAGGAGGGTAGACTGAAGTAAGTTGGCTGAGAGGGGTCCAGGGGTGCTCCAAAGCTCCACTTGGCTCAGAGTGAAGCTTTGCCAAGTCCCCAAGGTCAGAGGCAGGGAGATTTATTGTGCTTTTATTGCCTAGGTAGCTTGCCCAGAGCCAGCGGGAGGTGCTGGGCTGGGAGCTGGGGGCAGGGAGGGGCAGCGGGCACACACAATGCACCCTCTGTGCCTGTCCCCAAGTTGGCAGAATCCCTGGCCCAGTCCACGGCACAGAGGTTTCCAGCCAGTATCTACCCACTGGGCTGCTAAGGGGAGGGGCAGCTGGCGGGCTAAGAAACTGTGCGGCCCCGCCCTTCTGGGCAGCATCTGCTCCAGGAGCTGTGAACTTAGTATCCCACCTGCTTCCAAATCCCATCAGTCCATGCTTCCTGTTGATTCTGAACCAGTCTCTGCTCACAACATCCTGTCAGCTCCCCGCCAATCCCTAGACTCCCTCTAGCCCTGGCCCCTTTCTCCCATCATATCTATGGCAAACTTCTCCAGTTACCCACCCTAGCCCCTTTCTAGGCTGTATATGAGCAGGCATTGGTACTGGTGGGGTGTTTTCTGCTTTCTAGGTCACTGCAGAGGGAACTGGGAGCCTAGGGATGTGGGTCAAGATTGTGGGGGCTGTGTTGGAGTAGGACATTTCTCTTGCACACACTTCACCAGCCACAGAACTGCTGTGACCTTAGTCTCTCAGTCACATTCCTGCCCTTGGAGTCTGGGGCAGGGCATGTGAATTGGCATCTAAGACTAGGCAGTATGGTGGAGGGGACACAGAGTGCAGAGAAGGTCGGGATAAGCAGGGAAACTGGCAAATGCCCCAGGCCCAGGGACTTGTGCTGAGGCTGAAGTTGGTCAGCCTTGTCCATATGGAATATTTGGAAATACAACATTCTAGCCAGAGAATGTTAAACTGCTGCTGTGCCCGCCTGGTCTTGCCCAGCTTGGCTCCCCATGGTGTGAGACTTTGGGGGGAGGGCAACATCTTGGGACAGCTTAAGAACCTGCCCCCTGCTGTTCCCATCTTGGTTTGGTCTGGTCCCCAGAAAACTGGGCTCTAGTTTTTGGGCCTTGAACTCAGGGTCCTGAGGTCTTTAATCTGCCTCAGGCCCCTGGCTGACCCTTGCATTCCTGGGTCCCCTTTGTGCCAGCCGTGCAGCAGCGCATTGCTGAGTCCCACCTGCAGACCATTAGCAACTTGGCCTCAGAGGAGGAGGATGAGCTGGGGGAGCTGCGGGAGCTGGGTTACCCAAGAGAGGAGGATGAGGAAGAAGAAGAGGATGATGAAGAAGAGGATGAAGAAGAAGACAGCCAGGCCGAAGTCCTGAAGAGCATCAGGGGGTCTGGTAAGCTGAAGGGGCTTCAACATTCAGGTCTCCACCACCACAGGCTAAGTGTGGGTGCTCCTTGGGTATCCTGAAGGCCTCCCAAGACAGTTTCTTGCACTGAAGTGACACCACAGGGCACCTCCCACTGGGCCATACCTGAGCCTAGACTTACTCCATCTTGGATTTAGCTTCTCCCCATCCAGTTTTCCCCAATACTCTTCTCTTCCCTAAGAATTAGAGGTTGGTCTGAAAAGGTGGCTCAGTGGTAGAGTGCTTGCCTTGCATGCATGAGGTCCTGGGTTCGATTCCTCAGCACCACATAAGCAGAAAAAGCCGGAAGTGGGACTGAGGCTCAAGTGGTAGAGTGCTAGCCTTGAGCTGAAGAGCTGAGGGACAGCGCCCAGGCCCAGAGTTCAGGCCTCATGACCGGACCCAAAAAAACAAAAACAAAAAAGAATTAGAGGTTTGAGAATAGACACACAAAAAGGACTTAACGTCCATGGCTACAAGGGGGTGAGAGGAAAAGGGGTCCCAAACCCCCATTTCTGATTGTGTGGTATGATTTCTGCTGGATTCAGGGGCCCAGCTGGTTGTCTTCTTCAGAGCCTAGAACTATTTTCTCCTTTTACTTCCTAGGGTGGGGTGTAGGAGGGTGCCCTCTAGTGTCCACATGAAGAACCCAGGATTTAAGAACCAATCTGAGCCCTCACACTTGTAATCCTAGCTACTCAGGAGGCTGAGATCTGAGGATCACAGTTCCACTCCAGCCTGGTCTAGAAAGTCCCCATGAGACTCTTATCTCCAAAAAACTACTCAAAAAAGCTGGAAGTGGCCTGGTGGCTCAAGAGGTAGAACATCATCTTGAGAACAAAGAGGCTCAGGGATAGTGCCCAGGCCCTCCTGAGTTCAAGCCCCAAGACCAGAAAAAGAAGAAGAAGAAAAGAACCAATCTGATCCTTTGCATATCCAATTTCAGCTTCCTGGGAGAAAGGGGACCAGAAAAAGGCCTACAACCTACACAGAGGTCCAAACACCTCACAGAGTCTCAAAGCCTAGAGAACTAGCAAGCAGGATCCTCACCCCTTCCCAGGGTTGTTTTTTCCATATCCGGCCATGCAAGGTTGTGCCACATCTATTCCTACAGGTGTACATTAAATTTTTGGTCCATTGTTAATATTTATTCTTCTAATTTGTTCATATGTTTATTTAGTGCTAGAGACAGAGGATTGGATCCAGTAGACATTCTACCACTTGGGCCATGCATCCAGCCGCCCTTTTTGCTTTAGTTGTCTTTGGAATAGGATTTTGTGCTTAGGTATGCCTGGGCTGCCCTGGACCATAATTCTCCTATTTACACTTCCTGGAGTCATTTTTGGCTGAGATGGGCTTTTACTTTTTTTTTGGCCCAGACTGGCTTTGAACCACAATTCTTCAGATATTTACCACCTGAGTAGTGAGGTTACAGGTATGAACCACCACTCCTAGCCTATAGGCCCATCACTTATAGGAATTGCAGTCCCCTGCTTGAAGCATTTAGCCTTGCACCCTGACAAGATGGCCTGGGCTTCTGTCCCTGGCAGCTGGAAGGGTTAAACCAGCTCCCACTGAGAACCCTAGAACAGAGGCGAGAGACATCTCTTCAGGACAAGCAGTAGGGCAGTGGGTTACATGACTTGACTATCAAGGAGTAACAATAACCTCTAGTACACCTGAAAGGCTTCTGAGTGCTGGCACTAGCCCAGGCAGGTATTACTTTACTTAAGGTAATCTGTAATGGCCCTCTTACACAAAATCTCCTTCAGAAAGGTGACAGCTGACACACCTAAGTCACATGGCCTGTTATTGGGAGAGCCATTTAGTCTAATACTCTGTCTGCTATGCTTCAGAAAGCTTGGCCTCAGCCCTTAGATGTAGCTTATAGCTCTAGGACAGTCAGATGGGCACTCAGAACCTGTTCTTTTTTTTTTGGGGGGGGGGTGGTCTGGTCGTGGGGCCTGCACTCTAGGCCTGGGCTCTGTCCCTCAGCTCTTCAGCTCAAGGCTAGCACTCTACCCCTTGAGCCACAGCGCCACTCCCGGCTTTTTTTATGTGGTGCTGAGGAATCGAACCCAGGGCCTCAGGCATGCAAGGCAAGCACTCTACCACTGAGCCACCTTCCCAGCCCCCAGAACCTGTTCTTATATGCCCTCTTTTCCAGGTGGGCAGAAGATAACCTGTGGCCAGGGTCTGGAAGGGCCCTGGGAGCGTCCACCCCCTCTGGATGAGCCCCAGAGAGATGGGAGTTCTGATCAAGTAGAAGATACAAGAGCACTAAGTGGTAAAGCTTGAAGAAGGGAGTGGGAGGCCATTGGGGATGTTGGTGGGCAGGACCTAGCTCCTGAGTCCTTCTCTAACTTGCCTTACAGAGCATGGGGAGGAGCCTCAGCGCCCTGGTCCCCCTGAGCCTGGCACATAAGCTTCCAGTCCTGCATCTGCCAGGAGGGAAGTGAAGGCATCACTATTCCCCAGAAATCTACTCTGTCCCCATCTTGCTTTGTACCCTTCCCCACATCTGCTAGGGCTGCGGCTTCTGACTTCTAGAAGACTAAAGCTGGTCTGTGTTTGCTTGTTTGCCCAAATTTGGCTGATGCCCAGAGTTACCCAATACATATCCCTGCCAGTCATCCCTCCATTCACCCAGTGAGAAGTGGGATATGAGAGAGTCCACCATGGAAACACCAAGAAACCAGAAATAATCATTCTATTCCCCAGATCCTCTCCCCTGGGCACCGGAGACCCACAGGGCAGGACCCTAAGATCTGGGCAGAAGAGATGCTGAGAACCTGCAGGTGTCTTTAGCTCTTCTTCATCCCCTCCCCTATGGGGACCTCAAGTTACCACTTTTCTCACTGGTCTCTATAGGGTCCAGGACTCAGCCATGTTTCTCCACAGTCTCAACATTTTGGACATATTCACATATCATCCCTGCCCCTCCTGGGTGCCTGGAAGATGGACTGGCAGCAGCTGCTTTGTTACGTTTTTTTTGTTTGTGCTTTGATGCCAGGAATGCAGCCTAATATATATAGTAAATATCCTTACAGGGAGCACATAGGGTGGGGAAGCCAGGTTCTCCTTGTTCTCCAGCTGCTCTGCCCCCTTCCCCCTTTTCCCTAACTCCAGACCTGAACCTCTCCTGTGCTGTAATAAATCTTTGTAAATAATTGTGCTGAGATTTCTTCTTTCAGGGGAGAGGGAAAGGGTGTTAATCTGATATGGAAAGCTGGTGACAACAGGTTCAGGGCATTCTTTTTTTGGGGGGGGTCGTGGGGCCTGAACTCTGGGCCTGGGTGCTGTCCCTCAGCTCTTCAGCTCAAGGCTAGCGCTCTACCACTTGAGCCACAGTGCCACTTCCAGCTTTTTTCTTTTTGCTTATGTGCTGCTGAGGAATTGAACCCAGGGCCTCATGCATGCAAGGCAAGCTCTCTGCCACTGAGCCACCTTCCCAGCTCCTAGGGCATTCTTTAGAAGGACCATGGAAGTTCTACCTCCTGCAGAGGATGGCTGAAAGTGGGTAGCAGGAAGGAAATAGGAGTCCTTGAAGAGTAACCGTGGGTTGAGAATGGTGGTCGATGCCTTACTTCCCAGCATTGGGAAGGCTGAACAGAAGATTCCAGTATTCAGAAGGCTGAACAGAAGATTCGAGTTGGAGGCCAGCTGGGGCTACAGAGGGAAACTGTCTCATATAATAAGCTGGATTTCTTTTTTTTAATTGTGAAAATACTGTACAAAGGGGTTACAGTTACATGAGCAAGGTAATGAGTACGTTTCTTTTCTTTTCGGGGTCCGGTTGTGGGGCCTGAACTCTGGGCCTGAGCGCTGTCCCTCAGCTCTTCAGCTCAAGGCTAGCGCTCTACCACTTGAGCCACAGCCCCACTTCCGGCTTTCTTCTTTTTGCTTATGTGGTGCTGAGGAATCGAACCCAGGGCCTCAGGCATGCAAGGCAAGCGCTCTACCACTGAGCCACCTTCCCAGCCCATGAGTACGTTTCTTATCCAGCACTGCTGCCTCCTCCTTTGTTTTTCCCTGACCATCCCTTCCCTCCCACCTCCACAACTACCCCCCACGCCACCCCGTAAGCTGGATTCCTCCAGGAGAGCCTTCCCTCACCCCCACACACCGCTCCTCAGGCGAGTCTTCTTTCTTCAACCGTGTCAGGTTAAAGTGCCTGGTCTTCTATCCCCTCCCTCCCATCCCAGACCGCAAACTTTTCCGTCTTAACTTCGCTCGCAGCGCCGCTTCCGGGCCTCCCACTGAGCCCGCCGGCTCGGGGGCGGGATAAACCCGGTTCGCTATAAAGGGGCGGGCTCAGAGGCGGAAGTGGAGCCGCGAAGAGATCTCCTTCCGCCCTGCCAAGCTCCCGGAGCGGCTGAGTGGTACTGCGACTGGGGGAGGAAGAGCAGGGCCCGTACCGAAATGGAACAGGTGGGTCCTGCAGCGATTTCTCGGACTGGGAGGTAGTGCGAGGGCTTTCTGTTGCTGGTGGCTCCCGCTTTCCGGCCGGGCGTCCGTTCTTGGTTCCGTCCGACCCTTCCCACGCCCCCGGCAATCCAGGTTCCGCCCCCTTCCTCTTCCTCGGCCTGTATGCAAAGCGCGTGCGGGGTTCGTGGCGGGGCAGGGGTGGGGGGGTCTTTTGCGTTCATCTCCAGCCGCCCGAGAGGGTCCCCCAGAGGACGTCGGGGATCACTGTTCAGAGCCTCCCCGCTCAGCAGTGAGAGCTAAGGACTGTTACCTGGGTGTTGGGGCGGTGGGTTGGGAGGGGTCTGAATGTGAGGATGAGTAAGGAAACATCTCCTCAGTCCCACAGCCCTGTCTCTCCCTGTCATCCAGTCTGCCCAAGTTCCGTGGGAGACCACCGCGTGTTAACTTCCTAATTGATATCAAAAGGGCCCTTTAAAACTATCTTTCTTGAGTTCCTGCAGGCGCATAATACCACGGACACTCATTTCTGGTTGACATGCCTTACCCCTTCCTTCGCCTCACCCGATTTTCCTTCTTCCTCTCCGACAATAGGTCAGAGGTATCTCTTCACATTCTTTCTTGCTCGACTCATCACTCTGTGTACTGATTCTGGTGGTCCCTTCTCCCTTAGCGTCGGCGTCACACCAGCCAAATACCCAGATGTAGATGTGGATGGGACATCTCCACTTCCATGGAGCTCTCTGGTTCCAAATCTGAACTGATCCTTTCTTTGTAGATTTGTCTTTCTTTGCTATCCCATCCCAGCACGAAAATCATCTTGCATTTCCTCTTCTCTCTCAATTTTCACATTTATGAAATAATGTTGGAGAGCTAACTTCCTGAACTTCTTGCTCCTCTTTTTTCTCTGTTACCCCACTTGTTGACATGTTTCTCACCAAGATGACTGCAGTAGCTCCCCAGAAACTTCCACACATGGCCTGCAGCCAGGGTCTAAACTCTAGCTTCCAAAGATCTTTTAGAACACAAGTCAGATTGTGTTAATTTCTTTCTTATAACCCTGCTGGCTTCCCCTGGCCCATGGGAAAAGGCTGAATACCAAACCCAGTTTATGATATTCTCTGATCTGATTTTTTCCCTAGCAATCTCCAGTATGCACCCTAAGGTTTAATAATTGGCCCTGCATGGTCTTGCTCACACCTTCTTAGTCATGTCTCCATGCCTTTGCACCCACTACCCTCTCTGATCTGCTGGGCTTCCTTCTACTCATCCTAAAGTGTACTGCTCACACAAAGTGATCTCTGGTTCTCCACTTCAAACTTTGTATCACCTGTTTCACCTTTCTGATTGCTGGGACTATAATCATGGACCTCCAGACCTGCCTAACTCCCTCTATAATGCCATCATGGCTGAGAATCTAGACCTTCTGAGTCATACTACCTTTTTGTTTTTGTTTTCGTTTTTTTGGTGGGGATTGAACCCAGAGCCTTGTTCTTACTAGGCAGGAGCTCTACTACTTGAGCCCCACCTCTAGCACCTTTTTGAATTGGATTATTTTCAAGATAGGGGTCTCATTTTATGCCAGGGCTTTATGGGCCGTTGTCTTCCTAATTGTGCTTCCCCAAGTCGCTAGGGATAATAGTTGTATGTCCAGCCAGTGATTGAGATGGAATCTTGTGAACTTTTATTATTGGGCTGGCCTTGAAGCACAGTCTCCCAGCCTCTACCTCTCTAGCTACTAGCTACTCTAGTTGTGCTTGGTATTGAACCTTGGGCCTTATGCACATTAGGCAAGCATTCCACCACTGCTCCAGTGATTTTAGGACTTTGAAGAAGTCAGCACTTCACTTTTCTTATTTATAAAATGGCGATAGTTGCCGGACACCGCTGGCTCACACCTGTAATCCTAGCTACTCAGGAGGCTGAGATCTGACGTTCGTTGTTCAAAGCCAGCCTGGGCAGGAAAGTCCCTGAGATTCTTACCTCCAATAAACCACTAGAAAACCAGAAGTGGCTCTGTGGCTCAATCAGTAGAGTGCTCCTTGAACTGAAGAGCTGAGGGACAGTGCCCAGGCCCAGAGTTCAAGCCCCACAACTGACCAAAAAAAAAAAAATGGTGTAGGGCTGGGAAGTTGGCTCAGTGGTAGAGTGCTTGCCTCACATGCATGAGGCCCTGGGTTCAATTCCTCAGCACCACATAAGCAGAAAAAGCCAAAGTGGCACTGTGGCTCAAGTGGTAGGGTGCTAGCCTTGAGCTGAAGAGCTGAGGTACAGTGCCCAAGCCCAGAGTTCAAGCCCCATGACCGACAAAAAAAAAAAGTATAGTGTCTTCCTCATATGGTTGTTGTAAGAATTAAATGAACTAGGCTTTAAACTTGCCAGGTATGTGAGAGCTCAGTAAATAAGCATTAGTTATTATGACTAATACAAGAGCAATCAAGTTCACTGGTTATGATTTGTAATTTTATAAGCTGCTTGAAGATAGTTGATGTGGCTTATTCTAAGGATATGATATGGATTTATTAAATGAGGATTCAAGGGTGAAAAGATCTAAGTCTCTGAGGTTGGGGAGAGGGGAATCAGAAGGAAAGAAAGGAAGATTGGAGATGGGATCGGAGATAACTGGGGATCTAGCTCAATGGTAGAATGTTTGCCTAGTTTGTGTGAGGTACTTATGTCAGTCCCCACCAGTGAAAAAAATGAAAAAGACATACAAAAAAGGCCAAGACCTGCCAGGTGCTAGTGACTCATGCCTGTAATCCTAGCTGCTCACCAAAGAGAATGAGATCTGAGGATTGCAGTTCAAAGCCATCCTGGGCAGGAAAGGCTGTGAGACGCTTATCTCCAATTAATTACCAAAAAACTTGAAGTGGAGTTGTGGAAGTGCTAAACTTGAGTAAAAAAACAAAAACAAAAAAACATCAGTTCAAGCCCCAGAACTGGACCAAATTAAAAAAAAAAAAAAAGTCCCAGACTTGATGTGAGTCTGTTCAAGAAAATGGACCTGGTAAATGTTCCAAGATTAAGCATTAATTCTAGAATGCACCCAAGGGAGAAGATAACCAGGTGCAACTTCACAGAGACGTGAGGATACCCAAGGGAGGGAAGTTGAGGTTGGAGTGGTTTAGAGAAGGAATTGCTGGGGCCTCTAAGCAGAGCTCTGATGGGTGCCACAGCATGGGAAGAGGAAAGTGATTCCTTTCCTCCATTGACCATGAGAATGTGTCCCCTTGGCTTAGGAGCCCACAGAAACTGTACCCTGGGGAGGTCTAGAATACTGGTGATTGAGGCTAATTAGGCCTCACCAGACCTGAGGGTCCTGATGGACCAGAGCAGGTCCCTGGGGACCCAGAGACTTGCTTGGGTCTAGCACACTGCAAGCTCTCAGTTCCTGTGAGCTGCTTTCTGCTGAACTCTCATACATCGAGGCTTGTCAGAGGAGAGCATAGTGAGTGAAATCCCAAATCCTGTCTCCCCATACCCCAGACTGGGGCTTGAACTCAGGGTCTAGTGCTCTAGCTTTGGCTTGCTTGCCCATGGCAGGTGCTCTGCCATTTGAGCCACACTCCAGCCTGACTTCTTTCTAGGAGGTGGAGTTTTACAGACTTGTCTTCCCTGGGATGGCTTCCAACCATGATCATCCAGATCTCACACTCTGAGTAGCCAGGGTTACAAACAAGAGCCATTTTTAGCACCTGGCTTATTTTTCAATTTTCTGGATGAGGCTGAACCTAGAGGAGGTAAGTTTAAGATTACTCAGCAGGGATTTGGAAGCTGTTTCCTGACCCCAGGTCCATAGCTGGCTCAGAAACGGCCTCTTTCCCCTTCTCCAGGAGGCACCTGCTTTATGAGCGTGACAGAGATGTCCCATGTGGCCAGGCCTGTGTACCTCTGGACTTTCCCTGGCTAAGGAGAGGCTTTTATCTGATGGGCTAGTTCTCAGTGCAGCCTGTATGGCAGGGCCTTTCCTTGAGAGAACAGAGGGCTCTCTGGGAAGTCTTTCCAAAAACTGACCTTAGGAACTTAACTTCTTGGGGCTGGGAAGGAGGCTCAGTGGTAGAGTGCTTGCCTTGCATGCATGAGGCCCTGGGTTCGATTCCTCAGCACCACATAAGCAAAAAGAAAAAAGCTGGAAGTGGCGCTGTGGCTCATGTGGTAGAGTGCTAGCCTTGAGCTGATGAGCTGAGGGACAGCGTGCAGGCCCAGAGTTCAGGCCCCACGACTGGACCCCCCCCCCCCAAAAAAAAAAAAAAAGAAAGAAAAAGAAAGGAACTTAACTTCTTCCACCCAAGTTTTACCCACTGGCACTAAAGGGTGAAATCAGACCTGACTCACAGTCCCCTAAGTTGGCCAAGGGTCATGTAGTCCCAGAGCTGGGTCATCCTTGGTATTTATTTACCAGGGCCTGCATGGAGGTGGTGGAGGATGGAGAGTGCTTGGTGAGGAGTCTAGCTTCTGTTTCAGCTTGATTCCCCTCCCCGTCCTTCTTCTTCTGTAGGAAAAGAGAAACAGACTTGGTTTTGACCTTGCTATCTTATCGGTCATTCTCATCCCAATCCCTTCCCATAAACTTCCACTTCCCCAGGGAACTGTTCCCAAGGGCCATTGAACTCTGAAGAAAACCCCAAGTAGGCCATCTGTGCTTAGCTCCCTGAGACCAAGACACCGCCTTCCAACCAGCAGGACTAGTGAACCCTCAGCTTGGACAAAGGCTATGCTGGAAATGCCTGGCCCAGGCTTTGCTTCTGCCATGAGCCCACGAGGAGGGCAATGAATTGAGCACATACACCATTCATGTCACATTGCTAGTTCCTTTGAGCTTTGTGACATGGATACTGTACTGTGCCCATTTTGTGGATAAGGACACTGAGGTTCAAAGACACTCTGTGATTGGATCTAGGGCACACAGAGTAAGGAATGGCCTTTGGCTGATGGTCTTGGGTCTGATGTTGACCTTAGACCTGGAACGTCTCCCCTTTCCAGGATGGACTTATGCATCCACAGATCAGCTAATGTCCAGGACATGCAGGAGTTCTAGTGCAAGGCCTTGGGTTGGAGCATGTAGGATATGTCCATCAGTGAGGAACCAAGTAATAAGGTAGAGAGTTCAAGAGGAAGAGCCAAGGGTCTTGTGGGCCAGGATGGGAACTAGGTGAGCTGAAGCCACTGAGGTTTGAGGCACTGGGGAAATTACGCTCTGCTTTTTTTTTCCTTTTTGTGTGTGTGTGTGTGTGTGTCAGTCCTGGAGCTTGAACTCAGGGCCTAGGCACTATCCCTGAGCTTTTTTTTCCCCCTCAAGGCTTGTACTCCACCACTTGAGCTACAGCTCTACTTTCAGCGTTCTGGTGGTTAAGTGGAAAGTCTCAGGTAGGGCTGGGAAGGTGGCTCAGTGGTACAGAAAAAGCCAGAAGTGGGACTGTAGCTCAAGTGGTAGAGCACTAGCCTTGAGCTGAAGAGCTGAGGGACAGCGCCCAGATCTTAGCCTCTTAAGTAGTTAGGATTACAGAAGTGAGCCACTGACCACTCAGCTTTCTCTGCTGTTCTTTCTTTCCTCCTCTCCTCTCCTTTCTGTCCCTCCCGCTTCCCTCCTTCTTTCTTCTTCTCCTTCCTTCCTCCTCTCCTTTTCTCCTCTCTCTCCTTCTCTCCTTCTCTCTTTCTTTCTCTCTCTCTTTCTTTCCTTTCTTTCTTTCTCTTTCTTTCCTTCCTTTCTTTCTTTCTTTCTTTCTTTCTTTCTTTCTTTCTTTCTTTCTTTCTTTCTTTCTTTCTTTCTTTCTTTCTTTCTTTCTTTCTTTCTTTCTTTCTTTCTCTGTCTCTCTCGGTCCTGAGGCTTGAACTCAGGGCCTACGCACTGTTCCTAAGCTCTTTTGCTCAAGGCTAGTGCTCTACCATTTTGAGCCACAGTGCCACTTCTGGTTTTTGAGTGGTTAGTTGGAGATAAGAGTCTCTTGGGGACTTTTCTGCCCAGGCTGTCTTTGAACTGTGATCCTCAGATGTCAGCTTCACCAGAGCCTGGCTTGTTCTCTGCTTTTAGCAGAGCGGACTGCTGTGTTGGAGATCCAGAACTTGTAGCCACTGAGAGACAGTGGCATAGCCTGGGTAGTATAGAGGTAGCTGAGCAGCAGGCAGATACCAGTTGGATCTAGAAGTACTTGATCACCCCCACCCCCATCCCCATACCCCATTCTCAGCAAAGGCTCTTGTGTTTAGCAGGCCCCCGCCCCAGGGGAAACTCACGTGCTCCTGTAGTGAGGTCAGCTGTGCTCCTTCCTTGTGGGGGCCTATGGGTGAATCTCTCAGAGCCTACCTCCTTCCCATGGCAGGTCCTCACCCCTACAAGGAGTAAAGGAGATGATGTCTTTGGGGCAGCACTGTGGGCCACTGCCAACTGCCTTCTGGATGGCAGTCCAGCCTCTAGTCTGCCTTCTGCCTCCCTCCTCATCTTCGAGCCAGCTCCCTGCTGGGCTGGCTGGCAGCAGGACACAGGCTGAGGCCAACCTCCTCCACACCCAGAGCCTGGCTTCATTCCCAGCTGTCCCCTCTCACTTTACCTGGGTGCTAGCAGACTGTTTGACTCAGACATCCCAACCCGGCATGAAGTCAGCACACTGCCAGTCAGCACCCAAGACTCTTCCTCTGAAGAAGAGGCAGGATAGGAACAATAGCTGACTCTCATGTGATGGTCACTGTGTCAGGGAAACTGTAGGCCATGATATGGAATGAGTCATTTGCCCATAGAAATAGGTTCCAGGCTGGAGATGGCATAATGGTATGTGCATGGAATCCCAGCAACCTGGCCGATGGAGAGTAGAATAGAGGTTTAGAGCCAGCCTGATCAAAAAGTTAGTGAGAACCCATTCTAAACCAAGAAGCCAGGTATGGTGGTTCAGAGATGTGATTCCAGCCTACTCAGGAGGCATAAATAAGAGGATCTGGGTATGAGGCTGGCCTAAGGCAGAAAAATGAGAGACACAGATCAAAAAAGTTTAAAAATAAATGTAAACACAAAACAACAAAAAAGAGATTGTTTTTCAATTGTTTACCTCATTTTACAGTGGGGGAAACCAAAGCACCAGAGCCTAAATGACCAGGGAGATAGAAATCCACAGTTTACCCTTTTCCCAGCTTGGAGGTTGGTTTCTTTCTCTCTTTTTTTCTTACCTTTTTCTTTTTGACTGTCGTGGGATTTGAACTCAAGGTCTAGCATTAGCTGGGCAGGTGAACTAACTTGAGTCTTCCTCCAGTCCTTGGAGTCCAGTTCTTGCCTGCTCCCCCTGTTTTGTTCTGAGTTAGGGACACCCGTGGGCAGCCCTCAAGGTTAGTCAGGGACTGGTTTCTGAGGAAGGCAAGATAGCCATCTGCCCTTCTCCCTGGGCCCTGAAAGAGCTTGGAAAAGCCACACTGCCCAGAAGTGTGTCCCTTCTGGGTCTAGGTGACATTTGTCCTCTGTGGAACAAGCCCTTAGACACCTGAGAGTGTTGGTGGGATGAAGGTGTCAGCGTTTCACAGGCATCATTCTTCCTGGATGTCCATAGCCCAGGTAACCCCACCTTGTAGGTATGATGGCTGAGGCTTGCCAGCCTCAGTTCCATGTTCATGACACCGGCTTGCCTTAGCCAAGAAATGCCCATGGAGCTGCAGCTCACAGGGCTCTTGAGCTGTAGACCTGTTCCTATGACTTTTGGCTTGGGGCTAAGAGCTGGTAAGGACTGACCCTACCTTTGCCCCTGCCACTTAAGACCTGTGGAAATCAGGATCTAGGGTAGGGGTGAGGGGTAGGAGAAGGCCTCAGCTGTCTGCATTTGAGGTCACAGGTGGGAGGGGGTCATGGAAATCAGTCCTCCCTCTACCAGGAACCAAGACTACTCTCCACAACTTCCTGTCCCTGACCGCAACCTGAAGATCCACTCTCCCCTGGAGCTGAAATAACTTTACCCTCCATATGACTGAACCGGGGCCCCTGTGGGAGGAATGAGCTTGGTGTGGGCTACACAGCAGGTGAGTTCAAGTTTGAAGCCAGTCCACTTAGGTCAGCTCTTATTACACATCTCTCCCTGGAGAGAGGGGGGGAGGGGGGACAGAGAAAGAGAGAGAGTGTGTGTGTGTGTGTGAGAGAGAGAGGGAGACACACACTACCATCAACCCCGCCTTGCTTTCTTGAAAGCCACTTGATTTCTTGCCAGCCACTTGTGTAACTGACCAAGCACTGACCAAGCACTTTCCTCCCTCCCCCTGCTGCTTACATCATTCTCAACTCTGAGGTGGGAAATCTCCAGACCCTGGGTTTACCGAGAATTGGGAAACAGTGGGAAGAAGCTAGAAGGAGGGTATGCTTGGTAGCATACATAACACAGTTTAGCAATTTAAAGTAAAAGGGTCAAGATTGCTCAGTATATTATTGGCTTTTAAAAATACACTTAGCTGGGAGAGAGTGAAGGAACAGAAAGACACTGTGTGAAAGGAAATGTACTCATTACCTGACTCATGTAATTGTAATCCCTCTGTGCATCACCTTTATAATAACAATAAAGTAAATTAATTTTAAAAAATACACTTAGAGCCGGGTGCCAGTGGCTCATACCTGTAACCCTAGTTACTCAGGAGGCTGAGATCTAAAGGATTGTGGTTCAAAGTCAGCCTGATCTGGAAAGTCCATGAGATCCTCCTCCCTCCCCCACTCCCCGTCAGTTGTGGAGTTGAACTCTGGGCCTGGGCACTGACCCTCAGCTCTTCAGCTCAAGGCGAGCACCCTACCACTTGAGCCACAGCGACACTTCCCATGAGATTCTTATGTCTAATAAACTACTCAGAAAAGGCTGAAGTAGCACTGTGGCTCAGGTGGTAGAGTGCTAGCTTTGAGCCAAAGAGCTCAGGGACAGCACCTAGGCTCTGAGTTCAAGCCCTAGGACTAGCACATGCACGCGCGCGCGCACACACACACACACACACACACACACACACACACACACATACACACACACAAATACACTTAAAGAAGGGCTGGAGGTGCTGCTAAGTGGTAGAGCACTTGTCTAGTACATGGAAAGCCTTGGGTTCAAGTGTCAACACTGCAATAATAAAAACACAGTTGAAGAAACTGAGTCTTAGAAAGGTTTGAGCACAGGGCCAGGAAATCAGCTACCCTAGCTTTGAACCCTAGCTGCAGAATCCTTTTTTTTTTTTTCATTTGCTGGGGTTCTACTCCAGGATCTTGTACATGAGAGGCAAACACTCTACCATGGAGCTACATCCCCAGCCAGTCCACTACTTTTATCAGCCACGTTCTGAATCTATTATCCCGAGTCTTGTACCATTGCACGTGTGGCTGTTCCTAGCATGACCTGGGGGCTCATAAGGGAAGGGAAGGGAAGGTCTGGAAGGGGTGTAAGGCCTGTACATGGCTATCCACCAAGAGCTGCAGTGACTCAAAGATCCCCTGGGCCACACATTGATTCCCACCCACTCCTCCCCTCTTCCACCCTCCTTCACCCTCTAACCTAGGAAAGCAAAACCTCCCTTCTCCCCATCTTCTTCCCCCTCATTCTCTCCCCCTCCCTCTCTGCCTCCTCTGGCTCCTTCTCACTCTCCCCAAGCTTTAGCAGCTCAGCTTCCACAAACACACAGGTGTCAAGTCTGCAGCCATCTTGGGCCGGCTGCTTCACTGCTTCACGCATGTGGCATGCTCCCTGTTCCCTTCCTGACACCTCTGAAGGCGCTTTGGAGGGGCCGGTGACAGCAGGCGGTGGGTTTGGCAGGGGGGTGCTGCTCCCAGGGGACTGGGTGGCAGCCCTGCTGTCATTCCTGCCTCCTGCCTGGTGAGGGCGAGCGCAGGCAGTGGGTGGAGCCTGTGCAGCCAGCTGCCAGCCTTGGCTTTTGGGCTGGCTTAGCAGTCTTGAGAACTCATACCAGGCAGGCCCAGGCCTGAGGCAGTTTTCACTCCACCTGCATGTGGTCTGGGCACCTCCCAGGCTTTTTGCTGTCCAGTGTTCACCTGCCTTCCACAGAGCATCTATCAAAGGCCTCCTGTCCTGAGGAACTTTGAGGAAGCTCTGGTCCTTCTTGGTGGCTCCTCATGACACCTCCACTCATCACAGTCCAGTGTTTTTGTTTTTGTGGTGTTGAAGGTAGAACTCTGGGCCTCACTAAGTACACTAAGCATGAGCTACACCCCAGCAGTCAATTTAAAAAAAATCTTTTATATATTGAAGATTTAAGTAAAGTTTTATTTATTTATTATTATTATTATCATCATCATCATTATTGTTGTCTATGTCTTGGTTCTAGGGCTTGAACTCAGGGCTTGAGTGCTATCCTTGAGCTTTTTTGCTCAAGGCTAGGGCTATACCACTTAAGTCACAGCTCTATTCCCAGTTTTTTGTGGCTAATTGGAAGTTACAGTTTCATGGGCTTTCCTGGCTGGGCAGGCTTTGAACCATGATCCTCAGATCTCAGCCTCCTAAGTAGCCAGGTTTCAGGCGTGAGCCACTGGTACCTGGCTTCAAGTTTCATTTTTTAAGATTTCTTTAAAAAATAAAAATATAGGATCCTGGCAGTAGTGGCACTTACCTGTAATTCTAGCTACTTAGGAGCCTGAGATCTGAGAATTGTGAGACTCTTATCTCCAAAAAGCTAAAAGTGGAGCTGTGGCTAGGGTGATAAAGTCGAATGAAAGAGCTAAGGGACAGTGCCCAGGCCCTGAATTCAGACCCCAGAACTGGGGGGAAAGATGAATTTGTAATACCACTGGCCTTTTCCCAGATAAACAACAGGCTTGGCAAGTAGGACTTCCTGCAGTTACTGAGAGTCAGTGGCTGCCCCAGCTGAGGTACAGATGTCTTGCTTTGGGAGCTATACTCTGGATTTAAAAGTCTCATTGTGGACTTGGAGCTGCTTTCCTGAGGTGGCAAGCTGTGTCCCCCACCCCCATCTCCCACCACCCCTTCCTCTGCCTTCAAGCCCTGGAGCTTGGCTCCCACACCCTCACATCTTCAGCTCTCCCAGGCTTTCCAGCACCTCTGCTTTCAGCCCCAGCCATGTCTCTCGCTTCCACAGGACATGTCTGGGTGTGTGTCAGTGTAGTTGGTTGCCACTCCAAGTGTGTCTCACACCCAAGCTGCTGCCGCCCAAGTCCTGTGCCCAGAGAGGGAGGGGAAGATAAGTAGGAGAGCCATGACACTCAGAAGTGAGACAGGAAGATAGGGATGGGGGAGAAGAGAAGGGGGGTATAAGAGAGAAAAGCAGAGACAGAAATGAGGCGAGTGGAGAGAAGGACTCCTAACAGTGGGGGAGGCAGGGGATGGGGAGAAAAAGGAGGGAGGATGGGAGAAAGGAAGGGAAGGAGGGAAGAAATCCCCATGCAGACACGGATGTGATACCTTCTGGGGCTGTGGGTAAACAGGCATTTTTATACATAACTGGTGGGAAGGCAAACTGCAAAGGGAATTTGGATACTCTGACAAAACTATACATGCAGTTTGACCCAGCAATGTTACTTCTAGTAATCTATACTAAAGATAAACTTCTGGCAACACGCCTGTAATCCTAGCTACTCAGGAAGCTGAGATGGGAGGGTCACTGTTCAAAGCCAGCCTGGGCAAACAAATCTGAGAGACTATTACCTCCACTTAACCAGAAAAACAAAAAAGTTTGAAGTAAACTGGGCGCTGGTGTCTCACACCGGTAATCCTAGCTACTCAGGAGCCTGAGATCTGAGGATCGCAGTTCAAAGCCAGCCCAGGCAGGAAAGTCTGTGAGACTCTTATCTCCAATAAGCCACTCAGAAAACTGGAAGTAGTGCTGTGGCTCAAGGCTAGCCTTGAGCTGAAGAGCTGAAGGACAATGCCCAGGCCCAGAGTTCAAGCCCCAGGACCAACAAAATAGAAAAAAGTAGAATTGTGGCTCAAATGGTAGAGTACTAGCCTTAAGGCAAAAAGCCAAGCAAGAGTGCGAGGTCTGAGTTCAAGCCTAGTACCAGTAAATGTACACATGCGTGCGCGTGCCTGCACACACACACACACACACACACACACACACACACACACACACACACACACACACGATATGGAGCAGTTTTCCAGGATATGATGTTAAGTGAAAAAAAAAAAACAAAACATGTAAAAGACCATCTGGGGGCTGGGAATTTGGCTTAGTGGAAGAGTGCTGGCCTAACATGCATGAAATCCCAAGTTTGATTCCTCAGTATCACATAAACAGAAAAGGCTGGAAGTGGTGCTGTGGCTCAAATGTTAGAGTGCTAGCCTTGAGCAAAAGAAGCTCAGGGACAGTGTCCAGGCCTTGAGTTTAAGCCCCAGGACTGGCAAAGAAAAAGACCATCTGTAAGAAGGGTAAGATAGGGCTGGGAAGGTGGCTCAGTGGTAGAGCGCTTGCCTTGCATGCATGAGGCCCTGGGTTCCATTCCTCAGCACCACATAAGCAGAAAAAGCTGGAAGTGGTGCTGTGGCTCAAGTGGTAGAGCACTAGTCTTGAGCTGAAGAGCAGAGGGACAGTGCCTAGGCCCCGAGTTCAGGCCCCATGACCAGAAGAAAGAAAGAGAGAGAGAAAGGAAGGGAGGATAAGGGGAAAAATACATATTTGTTCTTTTGCATTTAGCACTAAAAAAATAAGTTCCTATTATGAATTGAATTGTATGGGGGGTGGGGGAAGATACAATGAAGTCCTAACACCCTGTACCTCAGAATGTAACCTTATCTGGAAATGGGTCATTGTGGATCCATCAGTTAAGATGAAGTCATATGGAGCAGGTGGGCCCCAAATCTGACTGGTGTCTTACAAGACGACAGCCATGTGAAAGGAGAAGTATGTGACAGTGTAGAATCGAGAGGCTGGAGCTAGGCAGCTGCAAGCCACAGAATATCAGACGTTGCTGACAGCCACGCAAAGTCAAAAGGGGAAGGAAGGCTGAGGGAGAGCTGACACCCTGATTTGGACTGTGGCTTCTCAAACTGAGGTGATTAAAAAAAAAAAAACACACAACCTTTTCTTTTTCTTTGCTGTTCTGATGGTGGAACTCAGGACTTCAAACATGTTGGTTAAGCATTCCACTGAGCTATACTCACCTAATTTTTTTTTCCTTTTTTCTTTTTTTTTTAATGTCAGTTGTGGGGTTTGAACTCTGGGCCTGAGTGCTGTCCCTGAGCTCTTCAGCTCAAGGCCAGCACTCTACCACTTGAACTACAGCACCACTTCCGGTTTTCTGGTGGTTAATTAGAGACAAAAGTCTCACGGACTTTTCTGTCTAGACTGGCTTTGAACCCTGATTCTCAGATCTCAGCATCCTGAGTAGCTAGGATTACAGGTGTGAGTCACCGGTGCCCGGCTCTCACCTGAATTTCTAATTTCTGTGTTTAACAGAAAAAGACATGAAATACAAGTGGATGCTAGAGATGTGGCTTAAGTGGTAGTGCTCTTGTCTAGTAAGTGCCAGGCCCTGTGTTCACACACACACACACACACACACACACAAAGTTACTTTTTTAAAGACAAGAGGGCTGGGAATGTGACTTAATGGGAGAGTGCTTGCCTAGCATGCATGATGCCCTGGGTTCATTCAGCTCCTCAGTACAACATAAACAGAAAAAGCCAGAAGTGGCACTATGGCTCAAGTGGTGGAGTGTTAGCCTTGAACAAAAGAAGCTCAGGGACAGTGCCCAGACCCTGAGTTCAAGCCCCAGTATTGGCGCGCACACACACCAAGAAACAAAAAAAAAAAAACCCACAAAAGAGAGGAGAAGAGCTGAAGTTGGAGAGGGAGATGAGTCTGCAGGATACAGGAGAGCCATTTGAGACATGGAAATGTCAGCAGCCCTGGAGCTGTAGCAAGGGCTACCCTGATCCTGTAGTCTGGTACTGATCTGGCTGGTGGATGTTGGGGGGAAGGTCCCTTTGCTGGTGGCCTTTCACATCCCCTCTAAGTTCTACAGCTTTGTTTTAGAGTTGGGCCTACCTTCTCTCAACTCCAGACAAACTTGACATGAGGACCCAGTAGGTGGGCCTGATGGGAGGCTATGGGTTGGGTGAGCTGGCTCTGAAATTTCTGGCCACAGACCAGCCTATTTGGGACCTGATATATATTGAGGGCCCAGGACAACAAACCAAACAAAGGCTCAGGGATAGCATCTCTGGAGGGAGGGTGCTTAGATCCTGCTTTCCCAAGAGTAGGAACAAATCTCGTGGGCTCTCCTTTCACTGTCCCCTACACCTGTTCCCAGGTGGTTTGGGGTATGAGAAGACTAGAGATGCCTGATCAGGTCCCCAGCAGCTCAGGCTCATCAAGCTATGCATTGTTGCACCCCAAACTCAAGTCCTCTGGCTCCCAAGAGGACCTTCCTTTCTCCTGGATGACAAGGTCCCCTCCCCACTAGGAGCCCAGCAGATTAGTAGGGCAGGGACACTAGAGCGGTGGGCTGCGTGAAAGGGATGGAGTCCTCTGGGCCTCCTTTGCTCTTTAGGGGTCACGACAGCCCCAAGGTTGCACAAGATGTTAAGGGTGGGGATGAGTCCATTCCCTCAGAGCTGCAGTTGTATTTTTTCTAAGTTGAGTGGAAACATCCTGGGTTGAGCATGACTGTGGACGAGGGGGCATTGGGGAGCAGAACACTGGGCTGGACTTGGGAATGGTGGATTCTCAGAGTTTGTCCTGTTCCCCTCTGCTGCATAGCATGGGGCTGAGGGCTAGGAGCCCCTCCGGAGGGTTGTTTATCCAGCAGTCGGTTGTGAACCTCTATCAGGTGTCACACATTTTTTTTTTTTTTTTTGTGTCCGGTCATGGGGCCTGAACTCTGGGCCTGGGCGCTGTCCCTCAGCTCTTCAGCTCAAGGCTAGCACTCTACCACTTGAGCCACAGCGCCACTTCCGGCTTTTTTCTTTTTGCTTATGTGGTGCTGAGGAATCGAACCCAGGGCCTCTGGCATGCAAGGCAAGCGCTCTACCACTGAGCCACCTTCCCAGCCCTGGTGTCACACATTTTGCTGGACACCTGTACAATGTGACCAAATTGGGCAAAGCTTCTGTGCCTGAAAGTAGAGTTTACAGTCTGTGCGAGAGAGGACAAACCATAACGTGAAACAGTCAGATGAGATTCCAAATGCAATGAGTTCACCGAAGAAAGTCAAGCCAGGTGATATGTGCTGAGTGGGGGCCCAGGAGGGGGTCTGAGAGGAAGGCTTTGGGGCTGGAGAAGAATATTCTAGGCAATAGAGCAGGTTCAAAGGCCAGCTCTAGGACAGGGTGTCACATTGAGGGACCTGAAAGAAGGCTTGAATGGCTATGGGGTGGTGCGGGGAGATGGGACTGTCTTATAGGAATTGCTGGACAGAGCAGTCCCCCATAACCCCCACCCCACCCTACTCCTGGGCCTGGGATCAGGCCCTAAGAACATGGGTAAGTAGGGAAATGGCAGCTGCCTTGTGGAGCAGGGCTTGTTGGAGACGAGGGTAGGCAATGATGGTTAGGCTTGGTGTGGGTAGGAGGTAATAGAGAAGGTAGAGAGAAGGGATGTCAGCTGCCCTCTTGAGCAGGAACACACTCTATGTCTCTTGTCTCTACTCTCTTCTGTCTCCTCCTAGTCCCTCCCAGTTGCCATGGATTAAGGGTGGAGGGGAGGGCTGGCTGCTGGGAGGGACTGTGGCTTTGTGCTGGGAAAACAAAGAACAGAGCCTGGGGCCCTCTTCTCCTGGGGGTGGGGTGGGGGCTGGCCCTGGGGCTGTTGACTGGATCCTGGGAGGCTGAACTTCTCTCTGCCTCCGTTTTCCCCCTTCCTCCAGGTCTGTGTCTCTAGAATTTGGGAGGTGGGTATGGCTCACTGAGGGAATTTGGGCACACACTGCCCTGGGTTGTGGGGTTGGGACAGGATTGGGCACCTTTCAGGGGGTGCTCGGGGCTCTGTGGGAAGGAACAGAAAGTACCAGGACCTCCAGTACTGAAGATCATTTGCCTGCTCCCCCAGCCTAGCCGTTAAGGCCCTGCCCACCCCACTTCAACGTGGAGGCCCACCAGGATGAGCAAGCTGCCTGGGGAGCTGGCCTGCGACTTGGAGCGCAGCCTGCCAGCTGTGGCCTCCCTTGGCACATCGCTGTCCTGCAGCCAGAGCCTGTCCTCGCACTTCCTCCCGCCAGCCCCAGAGAAGCGCAGAGCCATCTCTGATGTTCGGCGGACCTTCTGCCTCTTTGTCACCTTCGACCTGCTTTTCATCTCTCTCCTCTGGATCATCGAACTGAACGTGAGTGGGGTGGGGCTGGGAGAGAAATTGGGTCATCAGACCTCTGTTTGTCTATCTGCCACTCGTGAGGATTGCTCTGCCCATGGAATGGAGTATCTGAAAAACAGGACATAAGAACAGCGGCTGTTAATAGTTTTAACTTTGATGAGGGTGGGTGGTGAACAGACTTCACCTTCCTGTTCTGCTGTTGGCCTCTGCACCATACTGCCCCCTAGTGGGAACACTAGGACAAAGTAAGATTGGGGGGGCCTCTGACTGGATTAATGAAACTTTTTTTTTCTTTTTGTCCTCCTTTGCGCTCTGGCTCCAATTCATCTATCCATCACTCACTCACAGAGTAAACATTTTTTGAGTCTCTGCTGTGTCCCAGGTATTGTGCTAAAAGCGCAGGATACAGTGGGAAGAACAGATGAACTCTGTCCCTGGTGGCCAGGGTTTTGGTGAGATGCAGTTCCCTAGGCACAGGTCCCTGTTTCTACCTTTTTCAGGGTTTGGCCCACCCTTGGCCCTTCAGTGCCACAAAGGCAGGCAGAATCCTGCCCCAGTTCCTCCTCTGTTCATGCATGACCTCACCTTCTCAGAGCCTCTCCCCATTTTCCTTGTTTTTTTTGTTTTTGTTTTGTTTTTTGCCAGTCATGCGGCTTGAACTCAGGGCCTAGGCACTGTCTCTAAGCTTCTTTAGCTCCAGGATAGCACTCTACCACTTGAACCACAGCACCACATCTGGCTTTTTCTGTTTATGTGGTACTGAGGAACCCAGGGCTTCATGAATGCTGGGCAAGCTCTCTATCACTAAATCATAATCCTAGCCCATCCCCATTTTCCTTCTGTAGCATGGGCTCAGAAAGAAATCTGGATGGTAAGGGCTCAGAATTTTGGATGGTAAGGGCTCCTCCCAAGTTTCAAGTTTGATTGATAGGAAAACCAAACAATGCCGCACACGGACAGTACTATGAGGCTTGAACTTAGAGCCTGTCACTCTTGGCTTTTTCCACTCACAGATGAGCCATACTTGTACTACCAGCTTTTGCTGTGATAAAAGTCTCATGGACTTTCCTGCTCTGGCTGGCATTGAACTGAATAGCCTACTGAATAGCTAGGATTTCAGGCCTGAATCACTGCACCTGACTTTCCTGATAGACGTATTCAGGTGCTTGGGGCAGGGCTAGAGGAGAGGTAGGGGAGGTAAGTTTGGCTGTGGATTAGCGAGCTGAAACAAAAGGCAGGGCCCTGAGGTGGATGACTGTCCTTTACATACTGGAGATGCAAAAGCACCATCAGTGATAAGGAGCCACCACTATGGAGGGCTTCTGGCCATCCATCAATGTGAGGGCTGATGCCAAAGAGGTTCAGAGGTCTCAGGCTTCTTCCTTATGAAGGTGTCAACTATCATCAAAGCAAACACTGAAATTCACCCACACCCTACATTCAATACATATTTTATAACCAGAGAGGAACGGGGAAAATGTTTTTCTCATTTTACTTTTGAAGTTATTTGGCTGTCAGCTGTGATTGCTTGCCATTCTCACATTTACTTGAGAACGTTTGCAAAGTGAGAAAACCTAACCTACAAATTCTTTTCAATGTAATGAAAAAAACCAGAAGATTGGAAACTATTAGTAGTATTGGCATGGGGTTTCACTTGGCAGACATTTAATGAAAATGTTGATTTCCAGTTTTATTTCTATTTATTTCAGTTTATTTAATTTCCAGTTTATTTTCTTTCTTTTTTTTTTTTTTGTATTTGTTTTTCTGCTTATGTGGTGCTGAGGAATCGAACCCAGGGCCTCATGCATGCAAGGCAAGCACTCTTATCACTGAGCCACCTTCCCAGCCCCCCAGTTTATTTTCATACTTAGAACTTTATTGCACTGGGGATAGAACTGGTCATACTAACTCAGTGCTCTGTCCTGGGTAATACTCCTATCCTGTTTTTCATACTTTTTTTTTTGTCAGTCGTGGGTCCTGAGCTCTGGGCCTGGGCACTGTCCCTCAGCTCTTCAGTTCAAGGCTAGCGCTCTACCACTTGAGCCACAGCTCCACTTCTGGCTTTTTCTGCTTATGTGGTGCTCATGCATATGGGCCTTATGCATGCAAGTCAAGCACTGTACCACTGAGCCACCTTCCCAGCCCTGTTTTTCATACTTTGGAACATATTATTTTTAGTTTTCTGGTGGATTGTATCTATGTGATCCATGAGCCCCCGTATGGTTATGTGACCAGCACCAAGTTTTATAACCAGAGGTTTCAAAGCAGGAATGGAAACCCGACTCTCTTCAGTCATCCATTCAGCGCCACTGTTCAGTAACAGGACTTCCAGGCTAAGGGTGAAGAGTGTGGAGTTCAGAGCTCTGATGGACAGTGGTTGCTAGGGATGGGAGGGGCTGTGGAACCCAAGAGGGAGCTGTGTGAGGAGGATTAGGAGGATTGGAGTAAGGTGGTGGGGAGGGGGTCAGGCTGAGGGCTTTGCCAACAAGCAAAGGAAAGATAGTGTCTGGTTTTACAGGGCTTTGTGTTTTGGGGCCAAAGGCACATGGTGAAGGTACAACAGGTGTACTAGTGTCAAGAGAGGAGCTCTCTTGACTGCAGCCCCCACCCAGCCTCCAAAACACTTGGGAGCTGTTTTGTTTTGTGGAGACAGGGTCTTGCTATGTAGCCTAGGCTTAGTCTTGACTTTACTATGTAACCCAAGCTGGCCTTAAAACTCAAGATCATTACATATTAGCCTCCTGAGTGCTGGGATTTGAGGTGTGAGCCACCATGACCAGTTTACTTAGGAGTATTATAAAGGTTCCTGATACTTGACTAGGTACTATGGTTCTGTAATCTGAGCTCTTCTGGAGGCAGAGATTGGAAAAATGGTGGTTTGAGGTCAGTTGGGAAAAAGTGAGAACCCAAGTCAACAAATAAGCTGGGATGTTGTTCATATCTGTAATCCCAGTTATGTGGGCCTTAGATAGAGGAAAACAAAGTAAACTAAGCTGGAAATTTGGCTCATGTGGTAAAGCACCCACAAGCAGGCATAAGGGCTGAATTCAAACCCTAGTATCACACACATACAGACACAGATTTCTTGATGTTCAGCTCACCCTGAGGTTCAAGCTCAATGGCCTTAGCATCTGTGACTTAACAAGTCTCCCCTAAAATCCAGATGACCTGCCAGCAACCTGAGTTGTCATTGAGAGATTTCCTGGGTTCCATTCCCAGAATCCTGTGTTCCTTCTCTTCTCCTGGGGCCTAGAACCCTCGTCCCTTCTGAGGATGTCAGCCGCAGTCTGTCTTTTGGAATCCATCTACCCCTCCCCGCTATCTCACAGGACACCTCCACCCCTACCCCAACACTGGATCCAGACCAAGGTTCTGGTGTCAGTGTGTGGTGGCCGGGGCAGAGACAGAAGCAGGACAGGTCTAGCTTCTCTCTTACCATGCTGTCCTCTCCAGCAGTGTGTGATGGATTTTGCTCATTAAGTATAAACCTAATCAATTGATCCTACCACCTGGGGCTCTGTCTGACTCCACTACCCACCCTGGCCCATTACTCCAGATGGATTGTTGGCTGGGAAGATGGAGGGAAATGGAATGATATGAAGCAGGTCCCAGCATCCATCCCTCTCACCCTGCCTAGCCCCTCACCTCCCCTGCAGAACTCTAGGCCTTTAGGTCTGCCCATTCTCAGGCAGTGTGCTTTAACCCAGCCCTTCCCTCCTGAGCTGCCGGATCCTTGGGCACAGTATCGGTGCCAGGGTCTTAGACCTCTAGACAACCTCCCAGGATGCTTCAGGAGCCCCTTTGGGTGATGGTTTGGCACTTCTGCCTCTCCTTCAGGGTCCCTAGCCCATGCTGCCTCCTAGAATCAGAGGAACCCCCTGGCTTAGTTCTTTTCCTTTCTTCTTCTCCCAGACCAACACAGGCATCCGCAAGAACCTGGAGCAGGAGATCCTTCACTACAGCTTTAAGACCTCCTTCTTTGACATCTTTGTGAGTGGCCTGGCAACATCCTGGGATGCTAGGAACACAGAGAGAGCCAAGAAATGCCATCTCTGGATTCTCTTCCTTCTGCTGCACATATCCAGCCCCTTGGTCTTCAAAGGGCTCCTTGGCAGGGCCTCACCTTCAGACAGCCCCAAGTGGGACCATGCCTGACAGGGTCCTGTCCAAACTGTGCCAAAGAACATTGGTCCAGCCATTGTCTCCCGAGGCGGGTGTGCCCATGGAGGAAGAGGTTGGGGGCAAGAGTGCAGCAGGGGTGGGGACAAGGCTGGCCTCTGATCAGCGGATGCCCTCCCTGCTAGGTACTGGCCTTCTTCCGGTTCTCTGGACTGCTCCTGGGCTACGCCGTGCTGCGGCTCCGGCACTGGTGGGTGATTGCGGTAAGATGCCACTTTGCGGCAGATCTGGGGCCCAGCGGGATGTGGGGGTGGGGGTGCACAGGGTGGGGTTGGGGAGGACTCACTCCCCAGCCTTGGCTTCCCTCTTGCCCCCACCTTCCCTTCCCTGCAGGTCACTACACTGGTGTCCAGTGCGTTCCTTATTGTCAAGGTCATCCTTTCTGAGGTCAGTGGCTTAGGGTCTAGCTGATCTGGTGGGCATTTAGCCTGAGGGATGGGCTTTTCTCAGACTTGTAATCCTAGCTTCTCAGGAGGCTGAGATCTGAGGCTCAAGGTTCAAAGCCAACGCAGTCAGGGAAGTCTTTAAGACTCTTATCTCCAGTTAACCACCAAAAAGCCACAAGTATCTGTCCCTGTCGGCTGCATTGCAGTGAGGAGAATTCTGTCCTTTGAGGTTTCCAAGGAGTCATTCTCACTGATTCTTTGCTCCTAACATGCCAGAACCAGAAAGGTCTTCTTGCAGCCTGACCACAATTTATCCTGTTCCTGACTTAATTAATTTCAGAATTAATTTATTTCATATGCCTAAACAGCTGGGACCAGGAAGGGGTGTAGGTTAGTTTGGTTGGCCAGAGCTGGTGGTCATGGGATAGTATTGGTGTTGGGTGACCCCTGCATGTCACTCAGCCCCTTCCTTCTACTTCAGCTGCTCAGCAAAGGGGCATTTGGCTATCTGCTCCCCATTGTCTCCTTTGTCCTCGCCTGGTTGGAGACCTGGTTCCTTGACTTCAAAGTTCTACCCCAGGAGGCCGAGGAGGAGCGATGTGAGTGCTGGGGTAGGGCCTGGGTTCAGTGAGGGTCATCTTAGCTCTGAGAGAGGAGAGTTGCAGGCAATTGTGAGCCACTTTGCCACTTCCCAGAGGCCCAAGGGTAAGCCTGAGATGGGGTGGGGAGGGAGGGTGGGGGGGGAGGTGCAGGGTTTCCAGACTGCTGTAGCATAGCTGTTGGTGGTCTCAGTTAATGGTTACCCATGTCTCTTCCCCCAGGGTATCTTGCTGCCCAAGCTGCTGTTGCTCGTGGACCCCTACTGTTCCCTGGTACTCTGTCGGAGGGGCAGTTCTATTCACCCCCAGAATCCTTTGCAGGTGAGGGCTGGTGGGTGGGGGAGCTGCCTTCACCTTCAGGGAGGGGCCGTGTGAGGAGCAGGGTAGGCTGGGTCTGTTCTTTCTGTTCTGTCAGGCTCCCTAGGGAAAGCCAGCAGCCCTCTCCCACACTCTTAGCCCCCACATCCTTGCACTCACATCCCGAACCCACCACCTCCTACGCGCTCTCCCTCCCCTCTGCCATTGTCGTCTGCACTTATTTTTCACAGGGTCTGACAATGAATCAGATGAGGAAGTCACAGGAAAGAAAAGTTTCTCTGCCCAGGTATTTGGCTGCACATTGCCACCCTACCCTCAGAGAGGCTAGGGCTGGGTTTGGTCAGAGTCAAGCCAAGTTTCCCTTGCAAGGGTGGACCTTGGGCAGCCTGAGTGCCAGTCAGTGCCCATCCATCCCAATGTCTTCCCATCAAGCCCCTTGGTCTTCCTCATAACTGGGGGCATAGGAGGAGCCCAACTCCCAGGCTTCAGGAGGCCTCCAGGACCTGGGGATACCAGCCCCAATCCCCTGATCTGGCTCAGCCTGGTTCCTCTGGGAGGAGATGAAGAATGCCGGAAAGAACAGGCCATGAGCAAAGGAGGCCACAGGGTGACACCTTTTCATCTCCCACCCCTGGCAGGAGCGGGAGTACGTCCGCCAGGGAAGGGAGGCCACTGCAGTGGTGGACCAGATCTTGGCCCAGGAGGAGAACTGGAAGTTCGAGAAGAATAATGTAAGGAGGGCCTTTTTCTGAGGCCTGAGAAAAGCTGAGGATTGCATGGCCATAATTACATTCCTGCTCCAGAAGAGAGGGACTGAGTCCTGGGATAGGCCTTTGGGAAGGAGGCCAGGGGGGACTGGCATTTCCTGTGTGTTCCCTACTTCTGTGGCCTCGTCCTCACCTCCCTGCTGCTTGGCTTCTTTAGCTCCAGCTTTGAAGGGGAAGCCAGACTCCATGCTCTGCCCTGTGTCCGGTGTTTTGTTTCATGATCAAAACAACATCTAAAAGGCTTGCAGAGAGCTTAGAGAACCCGGGGCCCGCCTCATTCCCTCCTGGCCAGTCCCTCTGGTGGTTCTTGTGATCACTGCCATATTTCAGCTTGAGAGCAGAGCCTCTCTCCTTGTAGCCATTCTTGTCAGAACCACTGTCCCTGGACGCCTGGAGTTTTCCACTCTGAGTTGCTGGAAGACTTTGCCTGTTATCTGTTCCTCTGCCGCTAGTCTACCCCTTGTGCCCCCCACTCACCTCCCTGCCACCTGTCCCTTCCACAGGAGTACGGGGACACTGTGTATACCATTGAGGTTCCCTTTCATGGCAAGACCTTCATCCTGAAGGTGAGTGGGGGAAGGGGCTCCAGGTTCCATCTGGGGCTCCAGGAAGGGGCCAAAGATCCCCTTAGCAGGTTTTCCCAGCAGAGGGAGCTGGGGTACCAAGCTACTCTGGCACCACCCAGCCGTGGCCTGCCTTTCACAGACTTTCCTGCCCTGCTGCGCTGAGCTGGTATACCAAGAGGTCATCCTGCAGCCCGAGAGGATGGTGCTGTGGAACAAGACGGTGACTGCCTGCCAGGTGAGCCCGCCTGACCCTGCCCAACCCCCCTCATCACAAGGATGGCGGTACAGGCATTTCCCTATGGAACCAGTTACGCAGTCAGTCACTGGCTGGATCATGGGGGCCCCCTTTGTCTCATATTCTCTGTCCTCTGGGAAGTTGCATGATGGTCAAGGCCAGGTGGGTTGAGTGCCCAACGCAGGGTCCACACACATGGACATGGCTCTGGGAGCCATGGGAGCTTTCTGCGGTGCTGAGACTCCCTAGGGCAGTCAGGGGAGAGCTGTACCCCACATCTTCCTGACTGGTCCTCAGATACTGCAGCGGGTTGAAGACAACACCCTCATCTCCTACGATGTGTCTGCAGGGGCCGCGGGCGGTGTGGTCTCCCCCAGGTGAGTGTCCCAAGCCCTCTCTTCTCAGCAAGGCCTGACCCAGACCTTGGGCTCCAGGTTCCCTGTTCTGACCTTCCCTTCCCCCTCCCCAGGGACTTTGTGAACGTCCGGCGCATTGAGCGGCGCAGAGACCGATACCTATCATCAGGCATTGCCACCACGCACTGTGCCAAACCCCCAACCCATAAATATGTCAGGTGAGTCTGGTCTTGAAAGAGGCAGGGCGGGTTGTACCCAACCTGAATAAGCAGCTCAGAATACAATGTTTGCAGCTGGGTGCTTTCCCCTGCTGAGGCCTTGTTCCTGCTTCCTGTCCTGCCGGCCTTCAGTCTCCCAGTCCTTAATCCTGCTAATCTGGCTGGCTGGAACCGGGCCACCAAGGAGGGGACTGAGTGGTAGGCAGCTGGCCCAGAGACTACAGGCCAGAAGTCTAGTCTAGGGAATGGGAATGGGGCTGAGGAGCTATAATGTCATGCTGGGCTCTGAGTTCTAGTTTCATCTTCCTGCCTCAGGAGATGTAGGGCCCCTTTCCTCCTCTTCCTCCCCTGTCCCTACTGCCTGGACCTTGTCCTACTCCTACATGATATGAAAGTGCCCTCAGAAGAAAAGGTGTGTCTTGCTTATTGCCAGTCCTGGCCTCCTCACGGCGCCCCCTGCTGGCTAATCCTGGAAGCAGCGCTGGAGGGACACAGACACAGAGCACACTCTTCTTAGAACTTGAGTTTGGGGCTCTGTCATGGCACTAAGATAGACATGCCAGGTGCTGGGGCAAACACACTTCTTCTGCCTGCCAACTTCCTTATCTGCAGAATGGGCTTAAGCGTGCTCTGTGAAAAGGCCATAGGAGGTGAGCCCACACCCAGGACCTGGCTGTGTCCTTAGAAAGCCCCCTCTTCTGGGGCCCATGGTACCACACTGCTTCCTGAGTTGAGCAGGGTGAGAAGTGCCACTCCAGGCCATCCCTCCCTCCACAGCCAGAGCTGGTGTCACAGAGTGGATTGGCCAGGCAGGTGGTGAGCTCTATGCCAGTACTGGCAGACAGTCTGAGCCTGAAGCCTTGGATTGGGGGTTCCTAGACCAGACCCCTCTTCCCCCACTGTCCAAGTTGGGCCAGAAATGGGGGAGAAGTGGAGGGGCCTTGCTCAGCAGGAAGTCTCTCTCAGCGACGCTGTTGTCCTAGGGGGGAGAACGGACCTGGGGGCTTCATCGTGCTCAAGTCAGCCAGCAATCCCCGAGTCTGCACATTCATCTGGATTCTTAACACAGATCTCAAGGTGGAGTACTGGGGGGGCTATGACATGGGCCTCAGGCTGCTGTGTTATCTTTGAGGTCCTCTGCCAGGCCCAGAGCCTCCTAATTTCAGCCTCCTTTCTCACTCAAGGACTGGGGTCAGAGTCCGATGGCGTCCTCACCCTGAGTTGTAGGAGTCGCACGCCTCCTGCCTCATTTCTTACCTCTCCCAAGGCCCTGGCAGCAGTGGCTGGCTGCCAGCCCAGCCCACTCGGGCCTGTTTGTATTGCTGGTGCCAGGAACTGGGCACAGCATGTTCTGCCCGCCACCCTCGGGAGAAGGGGGGCCCAGGCAGATTCCAGAGCTGCACCTGCCCTCTGGTCTAAGGCACTCCTGCTGGTGTGAGCTGTGGGTAGAAAACCCTGCCGGGGGCAAATCATGGTGTGACTTCCTGCCTTCCCCCAGGGCCGCCTGCCTCGGTACCTCATCCACCAGAGCCTTGCAGCCACCATGTTCGAATTCGCCTTTCACCTGCGACAGCGCATTGGAGAGCTGGGAGCCCGGGCATGACCAGACCCCTCACCCACCCTGCAGGCCAGGGTCCTGACACCATAGCCTCCGGAGCTGGAAAGGGGAACTAGTTGGGCTCTCTGCTGCAGCCCTCCACAGGGCAGGGAGCCTTGGCCTCAGCAGGTGTGGGCTTGATCATTTGCATTGAGGACCACTGGCTGAAGGAGGAGTTCCGTTCTAAAGCTCTGTCCTGCTGCTGATTGCATGCAGGCCCTGCCTCAAGGAAGAAAAGATCCATGTCCTCTGCTTTGCGTTTGAGGAGCAGGGCTGGAATGGAAACCTTAGACTTGGTTATGGAGGGAGGCAGAGCGGGAGGGCTGAGTCCTGAGCAGGGCTGGGCAGCTGCCACTAGTGTAAAGGTGGCAGGCCCTTCTGCCTGCTCTCCCGTCACGTTTTCTTAAGGTTATTTAAGGTCAGGGACCTTTTTCCATACATACTTATGTACTTGTGTGGAGGTGGGGGCGATGGGTGTTGGCAGCGCATCTCTGTCTCTCCTAGGTCCCTCCCCTTCTCCCCATGGCCTTCTTGGGGATGTTTGTAATTTGAGCCAATTAAAAAAATATGAAATCAAACTAACCCAGCAGCCTTCCCTGTGCCTGTGCCCTGGCCTTGGCTTCAGCCTCACTTGTACTCTTGAGGGTAGAGCAGGGTAGCACGTACATGGGCAAGCAAGGGCCACTACTCATGCAGAAATGCCAGCTCACCCAGAAGGCATCTGCAGGAGCCCCGTTCCTGAGCTCCCCTTTCCCAAGTAGTCCAGCCCAGCTGGCCACAGGCCTTGGTGAACACAGGCTAAGGTCTGCAGCCCAGGATGAAAGGTGAGTTGCCCAGGAACAGCCACAGCAGGCTGTCTCAACTCCAAGGAGACCTGGAGTTGGGGACTGGGCTTCCAGATCATTGATCTAACTGTGAGACCCCAGCCCACCAGACCCATAGACCTCTGGATTGTGCTCACTACCCTCTTAGTCTCCACCGCCTTCATAGAAGAGGGATCCAGGAAAAGCAAGGGCCTGCTCTCCTCTGCCTGCCTTCTGCTAGTAGGCTTCCAAAGCTACCCTCAAGCAGAAGAATCCTGTCTTAATACTGGGTGGGTGTGTGACCCTGGGCAAGTCCACCTCTCTGAGCCTCCAGTTCTTGCTTCTACATGGGACCCACCATGTATAGCTGTGAGATGAGAGGCACCCAGAGGAGGCAGAATGCTCAGTAATCAAGCTGGACACAGGTGGCTCATGCCTGTAATCCTGGCGACTCAGGAGGCTGAGATCTGAAGGTCATAGTCCAAAGTCAGCCAGGACAGGAAAGTCTTTGAGATTCTTATCTCCAGTTAATCAGAAAAAAAGGTGGAATTGGAACTGTGGCTCGAGTGGTAGAGCACTAGCCTTGAGAAGAAGAAGAAAAAAAAAAAAAGCCCAAGGACAGCACACAGGTCTGGAGTTTAAGCCCCAGGACTGGCAAAGAAAAAAAAGAAAAAGACTGATCAGGAATCACCCAGTACTGCCTCTTCCTAATGCCCACCATGCTGCTTGTTAGCTATTTGAAGCAGGTGCTGCTCCCTTGGGTGGCCTCAGCATCGTTTCTCCTGCTCTCCCTGAACAAAAGTCCCCTCCCAGGTAATACATTGGAGTTGACTCACCTGAGCTCTTCTGTCAGCCCATTATGGCCAAAAAAAAATAGGGAAAACGAAGCCCCGAGCTGGCCCATGGTCAGCTCCACAGCGAAACTTGGAGCTAGAGCTAGGTTTTTGCCTGCGACTCTCAGAATGTCTGGTTCCCATCTCACCCTGTTTTCCCCCTTGAGGACCTGGGTGTCTGAAGGACTGTCTCTCATAGCTACCCTCTCTACTCTGGCTGCATCTAAGAGACCTTTGGCCACTGGCTACTGGAAGGAGAGCTTCATATCCTAGGGTCCCTGTTATGGAATTAATCTCCCCTCCTCCTTGCTGGCGTGGGGTGGGGCCTTCAGTACACAAGCCTGAGGACATGGTTGCACTGTCCAGGGGCCCAGCTAGGGATGTGCCCTTGAGCTCAGGATGGGTGGTGGGGGCTGGGGGGGATCAGCAGCCCTGGAACAGATCAAGGGGCATCAGTTCCTGCTGTCTCCTCTGTTTACAAGCTGCTATCGTCCCTGAGCAAGGGGGAACAGGCGGGGCAGAGGGCACTGCCAAGGTGGCACGAGGCGGGACATGTGCCTGGTGTGAGTTGGTATCTGCCGAGTGTCAGGCACCTGGAATTGCTCCTTTGAGGCCCCCAAGCCCCCACCAGAGCATCCTGATCCCTTGAGAAGCTGACCTCTGACCTAAAGGCAGCTAGACTCCAGGGACCCCCTGCCCCCGCCCTGACTCAGAGCCCCTACACAAGTGAGTCTTGGCTCTGCTTATAGCATCTGACGCCAGAGGGGCTGAAAATAGCCCCTGGAGAAGGGGGAGAAGGGGACTATTTAAAGGGCCCAGGAGACGCAGAGTGGTGTAGAGGGAACAAGGAGTGATCATGGCCACTGTGGAAATGAGCTGCCAGGTATCAGAGGAGAACCGGGAGCGCCGGGAGGCCTTCTGGGCTGAATGGAAAGATCTGACTCTGTCCACAAGGCCGGAGGAGGGGTGAGTCTGGGTCAGATGGGAGCCCTGCCTCTGCTTCCCCAAAAGCACCCTCCCGAGCCATCTGAGGCTAGAGTACAAAAACCCCCAAGTTTCTGTGGATAAGGGCAAGAAGGGTGATCACATAGGAGAGCAGAGTGGAGTCAGCCTCCGCCCCCCCCCCCTCCCCCCCCAACACCAGACCCACAGCGGCTGGGTCCGAGGAGCCCCTATCTGGCCTGAGCCTGGAGGGCGGCAGCTCTCAGGAGCTCACTGTCCCCCCGCCCCCCCCCCTTCCAGCTGCTCCCTGCATGAGGAGGATAGCCAGCGGCATGAGACCTACCACCGGCAGGGGCAATGCCAGGCCCTGGTGCAGCAATCCCCCTGGCTGGTGATGCGCCTGGGCATCCTGGGCCGTGGGCTGCAAGAGTACCAGCTGCCCTACCAGCGAGTGCTGCCGCTGCCCATCTTCACCCCAACCAAGTTGGGAGTCGCCAAGCAGGAGCGCGAGGAGACCCCCATCCAGCTGCGGGAGCTGCTGGCGCTAGAGACAGCTCTGGGTGGCCAGTGCACAGAGCGCCAGGACGTGGCTGAGATCACCAAGCAACTGCCTCCCGTGGTCCCTGTCAGCAAGCCGGGAGCCCTCCGCCGAACCCTGTCCCGCTCCATGTCCCAGGAAGCACAGAGAGGCTGAGAGGGACTTGACTTGGGCTCCACCGTGCCTACCCTGGGCTGGGCCCATCCTGGCTAGGACCATGGAGCTGCTGGCCGTGGCTGCTTTGTAGTTTGCCCAGAGTTGAGGGGCTATGGAAGGTGGGAGCCAGAGGCCAGGATGCCTGGGTCCCCTGAGTTCCCAAAGGGAGGGGAACGAAGATGGTGGACACAAGGGGTGAAGAGCTGGGGGTCCTCACAGATGAGCACCCTCAGCTCCAGAAGTGACTGAAAGATGGTAGTGAGGGCGAGAGGCCCCTGAGAACAGTGACTTGGTCCAGGTTTCAGCTTCAGAGAAGCCTGGGAAGGAAGTTTGGAGACTGGAGGGAGGGGGATGTGAAGAGGGCAGAGGCAGGGCAGGGCCCCGGCACCCTCTGTTAGTACTGCAATAAAAGCTCAACCATGTTCCAGTCTGTCTCTTTCCTTGTGGTTACTGGGGGGGGGGGGGGGGGGGGAGGCGGGGAAAGTGGGGCCAGCCCATTGGTGCCTCTCCATGCACTTCTGGGAACAGCCCTGCATCTGAGCTAAATATGGCCGAGCCAGAGGGTGCACCTCATACTTGGGAGTGGGGTTCAGAGCAGAGCTGTAAAATGAACGGTGGCTGGCTGGTCCTCTTCCCATCTCCTGAGTGTTGCCCCACTCCTGGCTTTCATGCCCAGCCCCTGGCACTGGGTGGTGCCTGGCAGGCCAGCTGGCACGGGGGTTTGTTTAAATGGTATCTTGTGGAGAATAGGAAGGGGCTTGGCATCAGGACTGTCCTTGGCTGTACCTGGGGTATGTAGGGGTCAATGACCCCCAAGGCCTCTCAGCTACATATCCAGACATAATCAGTCAGTTGCTGGAGTCAGGTTCTCTACCCTTTCTGGCCGGGGGGGGGGGGGGGGGGGGGGGGGGGGGGGGGGGAGTGCGGAGAGGGATGGGGTCAAGTTCCTGTGTGTGACCTCTGCAGCTGCTGCAATGACTCATGTCCCAACTGGCTGCCTGGCTCAACAAGGAGAGCTTCCCCTTGGGACAAGGAGGGCCACAGAGTCGGCCAGAAGCTGATCTTAGCAGAGGCAAGTGGCCTACTCAAGGCAGAGACCATGGAGATGCTGTGGACAGAATGGCTTCCCATTTGAGGGGATTAGCATCCTTCATGCCTGGTACCTGAGAGACAACAGGGTTCAGAGAATGCCAAATATGTGGTCACACCACCCCTAGGAGTCATGGCTAGGCAGAGTGTGTTCAGCACCCTCTGCTGTCACCTGAGTTGGGTGTCTCTAATGTGGCAGGAACATCAGGAACTTTCTACCCTGGGCAGCCCAGATAAGCATCTCAGCGCCCAAGGGGCCCCCAGCGAGGCTGTTCTGCTTGCTAAGTGAGTGCATTAGCCCCATTCACCTCCCCTATCACTGCTTCCATCCGACAGGACAGGGAGGAGGGTGAACCCAACTCAAGGCCCCCGGGGCAATTATGGAAGAGGCCAGGACAGACTGTTCTTTGAGGTGGGGATGGCAGGCACTGGAGGAGGGCCCTAGGAGAGTTGGGGTGTTAGTACAAGGGTGTCCCAGAGGAAAGTGGGGGGGAGGTGGGGGGGGCGTCTGGAGGCCTGTTAGGAGGGCACGGGATTTGGGGGACTGGGCCTAATTCAGACCCCGGAGAAGAGAAGGCATGGGGTGATGGGCAAAAGGGGGTAAATAGCTGCCAGGAGCTGACAAGGAGAGGAGGGGGAGCAGCGGGGAGGGGTGCAGCACGCAGGATCAGGAGCTGGGGTGGGGGCCCAGGGAAAGGGTGAGGGCTGTTGGAGTCCTTGCAGAGGGAGGGAGGGTGGGGCGGGTCCTGCTGTTCCATGGCGCCCCCCCCCCCCCGCACCTCCGGCGTGTCTGCTCCCAGGACACTAAGGGAGATGGATGGGTGTCGGGGCGCGCGGCCCCCGGGGCGGCTCATCGCTCAGCCGCCGCCCCCGCAGCCCAGGGGTCGGGGCGGGGGTCCAGAAGCAGATAAAGGGGCCGCGAGGCGGGGGAGCGGGACACACGGCAGGCCAGGGCTGCAGGATGAGTCACGCCGCGGACCCCGGCCGGGCGGCAGTGGCCTCTGCCTACCAGCGCTTCGAGCCCCGCGCCTATCTCCGCAACAACTACGCACCGCCTCGCGGGGACCTGCGCAGCCCCGACGGCGTCGGGCCTTGGAAGCTGCGTTGCCTGGCTCAGACTTTCTCTACTGGTGAGCTGAGCGCAGGGAAACGGAGGCACCTGTGCAGAAAGCGGGGTGGAGGGCCGGCGGGTGGACCCGAAGCAGAGATAGGTAAGAGGTAGAGGAAGAGGTAGCCGGGCGTAGCGGCACACAGCTGTAATCCCTGCTACTGCAGAGGCCGAGGCAGGAGGATTGCGGGAGCTGAGGAGAGCCAAGCCATCCTGAGCAACATGGCAGGACTCCATCTCTTTAAAAAGAAGCAAAGAGGAGTGTAACTGCGGGAAGGATGCTCAGATCTGCCTGGTGAAGTGGGAGACTGAGAGGAAAGCAGATGCAGAGACTGGGGAAAGCAGCGTGAGGGGGAAGGCCAGGTGTTTCCAGATCTCCCCATTTAGCCCTTCCCAGAGCCACAGTGTTCTAGACGTGGAACCTGAGTCAGAGGGTCCAAGAGCCTTTCCCAAAGCCACTCCAGGACGGACCATCGGGACAGCCTGGTTCCGTCTAATCTCAGAGGGCCATTGAGGAGGGAGGTAGAGGAACTGGGGAAGGGTGAGGAGAGGGCAGAGAGGAGGAAGGAGAGGGTGTGTGAGGCAGGGGCAGCTGCTCGGGCAGACATAGGACCCCTCTTCCTTTGCCCTGCCAGGTGAGGTGTCTGGACACACCCTCATAGACATTGGCTCTGGTCCCACCATATACCAGCTGCTCAGTGCCTGCAGCTACTTTGAGGACATCACCATGACCGATTTCCTGGAGGTCAACCGTCAGGAGCTGGGACTCTGGCTGCGAGAGGAACCCATGGCTTTTGACTGGAGTGTGTACAGCCAGCATGTCTGCCTCATCGAGGGCAAGGGGTAAGGGCAGGGGGTAAGGGCAGGGGGCTTCCCATGGAGTGGCTAGTGGGGGACAGCAGAGGACTGAGGGTGGGGATGAGACCTGCCTTGTGTCCCCCTCCACCCCCCAGTGAATCCTGGCAGGAGAAGGAACGTCTGCTGAGAGCCAGAGTGAAGCGAGTCCTCCCCATTGATGTGCACCAGCCTCAGCCTCTGGGAGATGGGAGCCTGGCACCCCTGCCTGCTGATGCCCTGGTGTCTGCCTTCTGCTTGGAGGCGGTGAGCCCAGACCTTGCCAGCTTCCAGCAAGCCTTGCACCACATCACCACGCTGCTCAGGCCTGGGGGGCACCTCCTCCTCATTGGGGCCCTGGAAGAGTCGTGGTACCTGGCCGGGGAGGCCAGGCTGGCTGTGGTGCCAGTGTGTGAGGAGGAGGTGAGGGAGGCCCTGGTGCTGAGTGGCTATGAGGTCCGAGACCTTCGCACCTACATCATGCCTGCCCATCTCCGCACAGGGGTGGATGATGTCAAGGGCATCTTCTTTGCTTGGGCCCAGAAGAAAGGGGGGGTGGAGGTGTGAGAACTGTGTGCCCATACCCTGTGGCCTTCACCCACCTGCTTCCCTGTTGCCTGAGGTGGCACCTAATAAAGATATCCTTTCCTGATGCCAAGCGTTCACGATCTGCAGTTCTGGAGAGCAACAAGGGGGCAGAGATCTCCTGTAGGGGTGGGCAGCACCCACTTTCGCCTTTGTTTTTGTTCAGAAGCCTCCGTGAGGGTAGCACTCTGTATGCTCATCCTTCTCAAAATCAGGAAGGCCCTGTAGCAGTTACTGCTGGCTTTACCTTGCAGCTCAGCAGTGGCTGGGGGAGGGGGGGTCCTGTTATTCTGTTGCCAGGAGAAGCTCGGAGCTGTTAGGTAATAAGCTGCAGTGACTCAGGTTCAGTCCCGAAGAAGCTGGAGAGTCAGGAGATAAGTGGAGTGGTGGCCCGGTGGCAGGGAGTTAGGGGGTGTTAAGGCCTGAGAAGTGAGTGGCAGAATCAGTGTCAGCTCCCCCTCCCCCCCACCCCCGCCCTGCAGATTGGACTTGAGCTCTGCCCAGCCTCTGCTCCTAGCCCCTGGTAGAGACCCAGTCTCTATCTGCTTCTCCTTCTTCCCACCAGCCCACCCTACACACAAATCTGAGCCTAAGGCAGGTGAGTGAGGCAGGGAATCAGTTTATTACACATGTCCCTTGCTATCTCCCACTTGAAAAATAGTTCTTTAGTATCAAAAGAATCTGAGGCTGGAGTCCTGGCATTGCACCCCTCCCTGCAAGGAGGGACAGGGAAGGGACAAAACACAAGTCCAGGCTTCCAGGCTGCAACACACTGCCTTCAGGATGGAGGAGTTGTGTAGCTACACTCTATCCTGCAGAGGACAGTGTCACGGCTGCACACACTGCCAGGGGTCACCTCCTCCAGGATGCCAGCAGTGGAGCTCCTGCCTGTCCCAGCTGTCCCCAGGCCCTTCTGCAGAGGGCAGAAACCGACTGCACCACAGCTCTTTCCCCTGGCCTCCAGATTAGCTGATACACCCCAAACCAGGCTGTGCTGAGAGCCTAGAGTCAAGAACTGGAAAAGGAGGGCAGGGAAGGAGGCTCAGTGGTAGAGCGCTTGCCTTGCATGCATGAGGCCCTGGGTTCGATTCCTCAGCATAAGCAGAAAAAAGCCAGAAGTGTGCTGTGGCTCAAGTGGTAGAGCACTAGCTTTGAGCTGAAGAGCTGAGGGACTGCACCCAGGCCCAGAGTTCAGGCCCCACGACTGGCAAAAAAAACAAACAAAAGAAAAACAAAAACCAACTGGAAAAGGAGGCCAACCATGGAAGGCAAGGAGACAGGGAAGCCCGAAGATGTTGGAATCCTATTTTCCTTCCCTCTATCCCCCAAGGGGCTGGTTCTAGAGGGAGCTCTTAAGTTATGTGAGGTCCTATGAGGTTTGGAGGAAGATGTCAAAGAAACACACACACACACACACACACACACACATACACTCACACAGAGCCTGGCTGCATCCTTGGTGTTCAGGTGACTGCTGATGGTGCTGACTCTCACTCTGTTCCAACCGCGCCGCCCCCCCCGCCACACCACGTGTGGCACGTGCACCTGCATTCGTGCTCATCTCAAGCAAGTATCCACCGCACACTCACACTAAATCACACCTTTCCCAAACTTATGCTCACCCATCTGTATCTGAACACACACACACACATACCATACACATTGCATGCTCAGGTCTGAGTTCTCCATGCCCAGGCCTGGTTACCTCTGTCCTACACACTACTGTGTGGGCTCCCAACCAGAAGAGCAGCACAGGATTCATATCCTGGAGCATCTGGGGTCCTGGCCCTAAAGGAAGTGTGGTGAGGCTCTGGAAGTCTGCATGGAGTAGGCCAGATGAAATGTCAATCCCAACCAATCCAAACATCTCCGTCCCTTGAAACCCCCAGGATAGAGCTGGGCAGAAGAACAGGCATCCAGTGCCACCTAGTGGCACTCTGGAGGAGGGCAGGGCTAATAGGAGACCCCACTGTATCACTGCATCCCAAAGACCCATGGTACTAGTATCCCACAGATGAAGGATGTGGTGGGGGAAGGGCTGATGGGGGGTGGGGGGAGATAGAAGCAGCGTCCTTCTGAGTAGAACTTGGTCCAGGTCCAGTTCATCTAGAGGTATCAGAGGGGCTGCCCAGATGTTTGGAGGCCATCACAAGGACAGACTCCAAGCCCTGGGAGTACAAACAAGGGGTGGGCAGCTCCATGATTCTCAGCCCACCTCTATCATGAGTTCAAAAAGCTAAAAGGAGAAAATAAGTCATTTCATGAGGAAGGGAGGAGGGGGGAGCTGGCAGGAAGGGAAGATCTGCTCCTAGGGTCTTCAATCCAGCTTGAACTTGTCTTCTGATTCTCTCAGCAGGTATAGGCTGTCATCTTCCAGAAAGCTGTAGGCAGGAGGAGAAGCCCACTGAGGCTGGCACCTCGCTCTGGGAGCTCCCTGGGACAAAGTGGGAGGGCATGGGCAAGCTGGAAGGAGGCCAGCAACACATGGAGCCCTCAGTCTTCCTTAGGATTGGGCAAGGAAGGGCACAAAGAAAAGTGAACGCTGGGCTGGGGCTGGTACCCACCTGAAAAAGAGGATGTAGACAGGGATGGTGCTGATGTGCCAGATGGCATGGGCGTCCAGGATCCAGAAGAAGGGTGGGAAGTCAAGTAGTTCAAGCAGGGACAGCCCCTGCAGCAGCAAAACCACCACCATGCACTTGTGGACATGAGGCAGCTGCCGGCGGTTCCACAGGCACCAGGCCAGCCACCATACCATGTTCACCACACCTGGGGATCGGTGGGCACCACAGGCTCACTCATCAGACCTCCTCCCTGTCCCCAGGCCACCCTCCAAGTGCTTAGTCCTGGGCCCATCCTCAGCCTGTCCTCAGCCTCACCTCTCCCTCCTCCTCCCAAGGCCTCTCCAGAACCTCTAACTTCCTCCGCCCCCCTGTTCTGCACATGGCCGGACCTCTGGGGCTTCTGTCCTGCCTTACCAATTGCCACGTTGACCACCAAGTTGTAGCCATAGTCAAAGTGGATGAGGCTCAAGTAGGAGACGTGTGCGGTCAGCAGCAGCAGCAGGAGGGCGCGGAAGGCACTGGCCACAGACGGGTGCTGCAGCCCCACGGTCCTGCCCACCACCCAAAGCAGCTCAAGGTGGCAGGCAGCTATCCCGCTCCCTGAACCACCTTCTTCAACAGGAGTGCACCTTGCTGAAGCCACTGCCCTCTCCCCTGCCCAAAGAGGGCAGCCCCTCCCCCAGGGCAGCCTGGTGGTGTTGGGGAGGCCAGGGAAGAGGCCCTGAACAGTACCTCTGGGGAGGATGAGGAGCCCCTCACTGCCCACCTGTTCCCCAGCCCTTCAGATAGACTCACCTGACACAGCACAGGTAGATAGAGTGCAGGATGACAGCAGAGGCACAGAAGTAATCCATCTTCTGAGGATGGGGAGAGCCCACAGGGCCATGTAAGGAGACTAGGGTACTCAAAGGCTTTGCAGAGCGCAGAGCCCATCAAAGGAGCCACTGGGGACAGGGGCAGGGAGGGCCTGGGCCTAGGCTTGCAGTCAACAGAGATGTGGCCATATGCCCAGGGTGATTTAACCCTGACGGATTCACTATGTTCACATTGCACAATGGTTTAGTGTGCATACCTGTGTGTGTGTGTGTGTGTGTGTGTGTGTGTAAACTGGGGCTTGAACTCGGGACTTCACACTCAAGGCTGGTGCTCTATTACTTGGCCTACACCTTCATTTCCAGCTTATTTTCTGGTTAGTCGGAGATAAGAGTCTCAAGGACTTTTCAGTTGGGCCTGACTTCAAACTCTGATCCTCAGATCTCAGCCTGCTGAGTAAACTATACCCCTCAACTGTCATCCGAGCTAGGATTGCAGGTGTGAGCCATGGTTGCTTGGCCCTGGCATCGTGCTTTAACACTGCTCTGCAGCCAGGTTTTCATGGCATCAGTGGGTGTGCCACATGAGTGCACACCACTGAATTCAGAGCTGAATTCAAGGACACTGGTCCCGATCACTCCTACTAGCTGGTAGCCTTGAGCAAATGACTTCACTTCTCTGAGGCAAAACGAGCCAGTGATGGAACCTTAAAACCTTAGGAGCCTACAGAGGGTACACATTACAGGCCGTTCTGCCCAAGCCGCCTGTTCCCCTCTGGCACTGTCCGTGCAAGAGGGATGAGAGCACTCACCTCTGTGAGATCAGTGTCCCTGGTGTGGAAGACCGTGGACCAGAACCACGCATTGAGGGACACCTGAGGAAGGAGGGGTGGGTGAGTGCGCTGTGTCCTGTCTGGGGGGACTCCCAGAGGTTCACAACCGCGGCCTTTGGGATGGGCTCTGAGGGAGAGAAATGTGCTTTTTGGGTCCCCAGATCCCTGTTGAATTACCCAGGCCCTCACTCCTACTCAGCCTAGTTTCCTCAGAAGGACAATTCCCCTCAAAACTGTGACATACCCCCCTAAGGTCCCCAAAGCCACAGGGGCTACAGCCTCCACAGGTTCTAGCCTGGCCTGGGAACCAGTCCTGGCAAAGCAAGTTCCCAGGTTACTCAACAGCTATGGCAACAGCCCGAGGGGCCTGCCTCCTCCTCCTCCTCCACCAACCAGGTGATGACAGCCCCACCTGGGCCCAGGGGGAGCGGGTGACCTCAGCTTCTAGGGGTGGGATGAAGTGGGAGGAATGAAAGGGCTTGGGCCAGCCTTGGGGTGTGTCCCTGAACACTGAGGCCCAGCCTCTGAGGACAGCTGCCAATCTAGCCCAGCTCTCTCCTGGCCAGGCCAGCCTAACTCGCCAAGCCAGAGCTTCGTCTGAGCCCTGGGGAAGAGCAAGGGCAAGACAGAAGCGCTGCAGCCAGTGAGGGCCCAGGGTAAATGACATGGAGAAAGCAGGAGTCTTATGGGCGTGGTTGCTGGCACTTTCTTCCAGGATGGCTGTGTTCTGGGATGCAGTGCAGAGGCCAGGCAGTCAAAGGAAGAAACCACAGGGCCAGGCCTGGTGTGTCCCGGAGGAGGGGAGGAGTGCTCAGGGTGGGACAGGCCTGTCAGAGATGAAAAGGACAAAAGAGCTGCCAGCTTTAGTACCCGGATAACTGACCAGACCAGGGGCAGAAAGCCATTCCATAGGATCCTGCTGCAGGAGGGTTAGGCAGGCAGCGGGGGACGGCAGGCAGAGAGGGAAGGGAGGAGGCGCAGGACTGCAAGGCTAGCCAGATACCCGTTCCACGGCTGGGCTGAGCTTGGGAGAGTCAGGGCAGCCTGTGGCCTGTGCAGCCTGAGCCTTGCTCTTCTGTTGCTCTAGACTGTGGCAAAGGCCTTGCCTCTTAGGCCAGCTCCCTGCTTGGGACATATCTGGGCTAGCCAGTTTTTGAGATAAGATTCTCACTCATTCTTGTCTGGACTGAGTGGTCTTCTGTTCCTTCCTGGCCCTGAGGGCTGATGACTTCTCAGGCTAGGCTGTTTCTTCCTTTTTTTTTTTTTTTTTGGGTCCAGTCATTGGGCCTGAACTCTGGGCCTGGGCGCTGTCCCTCAGCTCTTCAGCTCAAGACTAGCACTCTCCTACTTGAGCCACAGCGCCACTTCTGGCTTTTTTTTTCTGCTTATGTGGTGCTGAGGAATTGAACTCAGGGCCTCAAGCATGCAAGGCAAGCACTCTACCACTGAGCCACCTTCCCAGCCCTGCTTCTTCCTTTAAGGATGGCCATTCTGTCCCTGCCACCTGCTTCCAGGCTTCCTGCTACTGTCCCTTCCTCTAGAGGTTGGGAAATGGGGTGAAAGCTTCTGACTTCTTGGACACTGGGGTACACAGGGTCACAGCTGGGAGAGGAACCACCCTGGGCTGGAGACAGATGCAGGCAATCACCAGGGCCATGACCAGGAAGGTCAGGTGCAGGGTCAGCTTAGGGAAGAGATTGGCCCAGGAGCTAGTGTAGGAGGAAGAAGAGAAGGAGCAGGGGCTGCCAGCCAGCCAGGCCTCCTTGTCACCCACAATAGAAAGAGAGAGGTGACAAGAGGATTAAGTGGCAGTTGGAACATCTAAAAGCATCAGTGGACATGCGCTGGGCCAGGCCTTCACTCCACAGGAGGGACAGGCGGGGGCTGCTGGGTTCCCTGCCAAACCTCTACCTCCGACACCTTCCACTTTCAGAGACCCACCTCAAGACTGGACTCTGGTTGCCCGCTCTCCCTGAGAGACTATCCTATATGGGGAGTGACTCTTCTGCCAATCCTTTCCTTAGACTTAGAATGCAGGGCTTCAGTAATCCCAGCTACTCAGGAGACTGAGCTCTGAGGATGGTGGTTTAAAGCCAATCAGGTAGGAAAAACGGTAAAACTCTTATCTCTAATTAAAAACCAAAAAAGCCAGAAGTGGAGCTGTGGCTAGTCTAGAGTATAAAAAGCTCAGGGACAATGTCCAAGCCCTGAGGTCAAGCCCTAACACTGGCATCACACACACACACATACACACACACACACACACAATGCAAGCCCTAGAGCCATACTTCCCAGGTTCAAACCTCAGCTCTGCCCGGGTTCTAATTTTCTTGTGTGTGTGTTTGTTTGCTAGTCCTAGGGCTTGAACTCCGAGCCTGGGTGTTGTCCCTGAGCTTCTTTTGCTCAAAGCTATTGCTCTACAACTTGAGCCACAGCTCCACTTCTGGCTTTTTGGTAGTTTAATGGAGATAAGAGTCTCACAGACTTTCCTGTCCGGGATGGCTTGGAACAGCAATTCTCAGATTTCAGCCTCCTGAGTAGGTAGGATGACAAGTGTGAGCCACCAGCCTGGCTCAGCTGTATTCTTGAACAAGTAACCAAGCTTCTGTGATGACCTTAGTGGCCTCACCCACAGAGTAGTGTTAAAATAGCACACACACCTTCCAGGAGAGCTGTCTTACATGCCTGGTCAAAGGAGCCACTCCACAAATGGCTACTGTTATTCCTGCGTGGTCCACAGCTGATGTCCCATAAATGTTGTTTTCCTTCATTCTGTCCAGTAGGCTGACCCCACCGCTTCCTTCACGGGTTCCCCTATATTTTCACGGGTTCCCCTATATTTTTAAGTGCTGCCAAGTTCAAGGTTAAACCTTGGGATTCCTGGAATGTAGACACTTCACCTTGGGTAGAGCTTTTCTTCCTTGTTCCTGAGCCACTAGCCCAACAATAGGGTCCCAGCTGATACTGTTGCTCTTCTGCGTGTTTAATCAAGGCCCAAGCAGAGGACAGATGGACAGAGAAGGAAGGGAAATCCCCAGACACAAGTGCATGGCTGCTCCAGGCTCCTCAGCCAGGCTGGAGAGGAGTGGAAGGGGCAGACACCATAACCAGCCAGGGGTCAGTGGGCTGGCCCAAGCACCGAGAACTTCAGCAAACACTGAGCAAAGGGGGTGGCCGGGGCACGGCGCCAGTGCAGGGGACGGGATGAGGGGCCGGTGCAGTCTGCTGGAAAATAGGAAAATTGAGACAAAAATATCACAGCCATGAAACTGGTTGCATGCCACGGGAGCCAGATCTGTCAGGAATTCGACCCCAGTGCTAAGCCCCAGTGCTTGGGGCTGTCATTGACACCGTAGTGGTGGGGACAAGTGGGTCTTTAAATAGCTCGGTGTCTCAGAAGTGGGGGAAGCAGAATGTTAAATATGATGCCTGCTGCCATCCTGTCCCCTCCCAGGGGCCAGTGTCTAGCTCTGCCTCAGGCATAGTAAGCCTGCCCGGGCTCATTCTTGAGAGAACAGGAGCTTTTTCTACATCAAAAAGGATTCCTTGATTTCCTGCCATTCCCCATTCCACTGGCTCTTGTCGGACCATCAGGAAGTCCTTCCTGAAGTCTAACCACCATTTGACTGCAGGGGCAACTTATCTCTTGTAGTTTCCTCAACAGAGGTGACCTATCAGGCCTTACCTCCATAAATCATCCTATAAAGACAGTCAGGGGACTGGGAATGTGGCTTAGGAGTGCTTGCCTAGCATGCATGAAGTCCTGGGTTCAATTCCTCAGTACCACATACATAGAAAAAGCTAGAAGTAGTCCTGTGGCTCAAGTGGTAGAGTGCTAGCCTTGAGCAAAAGAAGCTCATCAGAGACAATGCCCAGGCCCTGAGTTCAAGCCCTAGGACTGGCAAAAAATAAAAAAGATAGTTGGGGCTTCCCTTCTACTTCTTCCTCTCACTTTTACACTCGAGGACCTTTCTCTATTAGAGGAAGCAGTGGGGAACTGGTTCGGCCTCCTAGATGCAGCAGAAAGTCAAGCCTCCTTCATGAAGTCAATGAGCCTTTGCTAGGTGCCCGTGGCTCATATCTATAATCCTAGCTACTCAGGAGACTAAGTTCTGAGGATCACAGGTTCAAAGCCAGCTTATGCAAAAAAGTCTCTGAGACTCTTATCTCTAATTAACCACCAAAACACTAGAAGTGGAGCTGTGGCTCAAGTTGTAGAGTGTTAGCCTTGAGCAAAGAAGCTCAGGAACAGTGAGTTTTTTTCTTTTTTCTTTTTTTTTTGGGGGGGGGGTTCAGGTGTGGGGCTTGAACTTTGGGCCTGGGCACTATCCCACAGCTCTTCAGCTCAAGGCTAGTGCTCTACCACTTGAGCCACAGCGCCACTTCCAGCTTTCTGAGTAGTTTATTGGAGATAAGAGTCTCAGGAACTTTCCTGTACGGGCTGGCTTTGAACCATGATCCTCAGATCTCAGCCTCCTGAATAACTAGGATTACAGGCGTGAGCACCTGACTCAGGGACAGTGTTATGCCCATAGTGTCCCAGGATACCTCCCCAAACACACTCCCTCAACACACACACACACACACACACACACACACACACACACACACACACACACACTTTTTGTGCAGAACTTAGCAGGCTTTCTAGCCTTTCCTGGTACCTGCCCAGCTGTAGCCCAGGTCTATACAGCAAGGCAGGGTGGCTTTACTAGCCCCTCTAGGGACCATGGTCTCTTAATTTCCCAAAGGCAAAGCTGTGGCATCCTTATACCAAAATAGAACCGAGAATTGATGGGACTTCCCACTGTACCCCAATTCAAAGAGGGGCCTCATTCTGTCTAGAAGACCAGCCCAAGACAAAGTCCACTGCCACACCCTCCAAACAACTCAGGCTGTCTCCCTCCTGCAGAAACATACATACAAAGAACTTAATGTCAAGTATAAAATCTGAAGTAGATGGGCTGGGTCTGGGGACAAGCCTGTAATCCCAGCATTCAGTAGGGGAAGGCAGAAGACTGAGAGTTGGAGTCCAAGTTTGACTACAGACACACACACACACACACACACACACACACACACACACACACACGAATAAAAAGAAAAACAAATGATCATCATCTATAGTGGGTCTGAGGCTATGTCCATTGAGGGCCTTGTGATGGTACAACGGAACCCCATGACTTACAGCCCCATGTTCTGCGGTGTCCTAAGACTTAGGCTCCAACTATCTATTCTCTACTCCCTGCCCTACATCATCCTCAACTCTTCCCCTAAAGCTCTTGGCTATTGTGGACTGCTGGTGTCCCTGGCAGGTGGTACTGCTCACTAAGACAAAAGTTGACGTGCAGACACCAGAGATGAAAGCCCCAGGAATCAAGAGCTGTGCAGCAACCCTCTAAAGTATCCTTGGGACTGTGGTTCAAGCACAGAGGTGATGAACTTTGTGCTAGGCAGCACTGCTCGGTGCTCTCTAAGAGGGGTGGGGATGAGGAGGCAGACAAGCCATGTCCCTGGAAGAACCCCAAGGGAAAAGGAGACAGGAGGGACCTGCTTTCTCTCTCAGACAGGACTAAATTCCCTTCTCAGTGAGTGGTCTAAACAAGAAGTGGGGGGCTGGGATGTAGCTCAGTGGCAAAGCGCTTGCCTAGCAAGTGCAACGTCCTGGGTTCGATCCCCAGTACCAAAAAAGAAAAGACAAAAAAAATACAGTTAAAAAAAAAAACAAGAAGTGGGGGCTCCACTGCGCCCATGGTTGTGACACCGTGCACTGATGCCACTCCCTTGCCTACAACCAGGTCCCAGCCCCAGCCTGGCACTCAGTCCTCTTAGCTCCATCTCATCTCCTTATACTCCAAGGCTGCCTGCACAGGCCCCACCCATACTGCCTGGAACAGCTGAATCCCAACTTCTCTCTCCCATACACCCATGTCTAAGCCTTGTCAGGCCCACAAGTTTCCCATGACACTGTCCTCCTGGTACTTATCCCCTACTAGAGGATGTGGCCTCTCTGCCTCACAACTCCCCCAGCTCTCAACTGGGCCTTCCTGGGCTCTGCCTGACTCCTGCCCCCTGTCTCCCAAGTAGGCCCATTACATTTCACTCCCTAGGATGGAGCCTGCAGTCCCTCCAGTACCAACCCTGTGTCTGCCCACAGGCAAATGCTCAGCCATCTTTCAGCCCAGCATGTGGAGGCAGCCTAGGCTGAGGGCTCAGGCCTTCAAATCACTGTGCTAGCAGTTAGGCCTATTTTGTTTACTTGCTAACTAGTTAGCTATTCACTTCCCAGCTCTGAGCCTTTTTCTGATGAGGATTACATGAGGAAATATATGTTAAGTGCTTAGGACAGAATTTCTATCCCTTTAGCCACCTGGCTTAGGGTTCTGCTGGAAGGGAAGACAGAGTCCCTTTTCGGTTACAACTATACTTTTAGCCCTGGAAAACAGGGAAAGCTGGGTGGCTAGAAGTCCGGGGTATCATTGAGGATTGAGAGTTCCTCCTGTCAGGCTACCTACCCAGGCAAAGGCCACGCAGGTGTGGTACATGGGGGAGGAGGCTGGCACGGATGTGCGGTAGCGGCAGAGCATCACCAGGCTGGCCAGGCCATTGAGGAGAGAGGCCACAGCAGAAGCTGGCTCTTGGATGAACAGGAACCGAGAGAAGGGCCACTGAAAAAAGGAGCAAATGGAGGGGGGTCTGAGGGACAGGCAGCCCCGAAGGTGCAGCATCAACAGGTTTCCAGTTGTTTCCTCAGCTCTGGACTTTGGCCAAAGCCTTTGGCTCTCTCAGGCCAATGAGTAGCTCTAGAGTCATTGCTGGTTAGGATCAGGACCTTGTCCTAGCCAGCACACACTTCTCTGTCCCTGGGGAGAACAGATAAGCCAATAACGATGGAAATAACTTGTGTCCATCCAGACAACAGCTTCTAATCTTTTTTCAAGTGTTTCCCACAGTCCTTGGCGCATCAGCTTACTCTGTGGCAAATTAGGAAGAATAATTCCTACCAGTCTCAACTGCTAAAACGAGACAATATTGGACCAAAAGGTGCCTGGAAAGTGAGCAATCTGAAGGATAGTGATACTAATTCTGACCTTTACTGGAGAAGCAACAGAAAAACATGCCATTATGAGAACTTCAATGGCTTAAGAAGCCCAGCACCCCCCTCTAAGGAGACCCTGAAGCTGCCCAGATCTTGTTACTCCAAGTCCACAAACAGAACACATTGGTTCCATCCAATCATAGGGAAAGGGGCAGCTTCTGAATAGGTCCTGCTCCAAACCTCCACCATCACCCCACACTTCAGACTGCTTGCACAGGGTGGACCAACGGAAGTGCATCTTTTTTCTCTTTCTTTCTTTCTTCCTCTTTCTCTCTCTTTCTTTCTTTCCTTTCTTTCTTTCTTTTTCTTTCTTTCTTTCTTTCTTTTCTTTCTCTCTCTTTCTTTCTTTCTTTCTTCCTTTTTTTTTTTTTGGGTCCAGTCATGGGGCCTGAACTCTGGGCCTGGGCGCTGTCCCTCAGCTCTTCAGCTCAAGGCTAGCACTCTACCACTTGAGCCACAGCGCCACTTCCGGCTTTTTTTTCTTTTTGCTTATGTGGTGCTGAGGAATTGAACCCAGGGCCTCTGGCATGCAAGGCAAGCGCTCTACCACTGAGCCACCTTCCCAGCCCCTTTCTTCCTTTTTTTGTCAGTCGTGGAGCTTGAACTCTGGGCCTGGGCGCTGTCCCTGAGCTCTTCAGCTCAAGGTGAGTGCGCTACTTGAGCCACAGCACCACTTCCATTTTCAGTGGTTAATTGGAGTAAGAGTCTCACAACTTTCCTGCCTGGGCTGGCTTTGAACCGTGATTCTCAGATCTCAGCCTCCTGAGTGGCTAGGATAAGAGGCATGAGCCACCAGTACCCAGCCCAAAGTGTATCTTGTTCCTATCACATGACCACCAACATACCTTCTCTGATCTTCCAACTCACCTTGCCATGGAACTGAGGCACTCTGTAGCCTTCCTGGAGGTAAAGGCCAACGGTGACCCACATACACTCATACTTACAGTCGTCCCGACAAGTCCAGCCTGAAATAGATAAATGGAGCCAGTGGACTCCCCAGCTGAGGAGGCACAGAGAAAACCAGGTGGAGTCCAAGTACAAATGGAGGCCAAGCGGCCTAGATGTTGGAGACAATCAACAGAAATCTCAAATTTCTAGCTTTCCACCTGAGTAGAGAGAGGGTGGGACTTGCATACAAGAGGAAGCGAAATGAGTATATGTAAGCAACTTTTAGTGATGGGAGCAAATACAAGTATTTCTCCTTTCACCCAAGATGGGAGATTTGTCTCTGTGTATGGGTGTGTGTGTGTGTGTTGGTACTGGAGTTTGAACTCAGGGCCTCTTGCTCTCACTTTCCACTCAAGGCTGGCATTCTACCTTTGCACCGTATTTTCATTTCTGGATTTTTTTTTTTGCTGGTTATTTCACTTGGATTCATCTGCCAGGTTGGCTCTGAACCTCAGATCTCAACCTCCTAAGTAACTAGGACTAGAGGCACAAGCCTGGCTTCAAGACAGGGAGCTTGACCTATGATGGACTCACCTATGGACGGCTGAGTGTATGGGTGCCCTTTCGGAACACAGAATTAGTCTTACTTGCCTGGGAGGAGTTCTTGCTGCCTCCCTATGTCCTGGGAAAATGAAACCCAAATGCTTCACCCTAACTTTTGAGGCCCCAAGTTGCTTTTCCACCTTTTCATAGTCCCTGTGCCTGGGTAAACTAAACCATTGAGTGCGCCCACATCTGTCCCCCATTCTCTCTGTTCCATCTGTATGCAATGGAAAAGGGTAGTACAGTACAAGCTGTGTCTCAGCTTTACTATTTATAATCAGTGTGACCTTGGGCAGGGTCTTATTGTTTCCCCATTTGTAAAATAGAGAAACTACCTCAAAGGCTGTGGTGAAAGCTATTCGACCTATTGTGACATCTGCCATACCATAGGAGCTCCATATGCCTGTTCCTTGCCACTAAAGTCATGGATGGGAAGTTAATGTGTTCATCCGGAAGCCATTCCTTCACAAAATATTATGTAAGATGTTCCATTTCTTTATGCCTGAGGAAACACTTTTTATGGTAACTTGTCATATGGTCTATGAACAAACCCACTTCTTTAGACATTGATAAATTCTTTTTTTCCCCCACATGATTTTATACAAGAATACTTCAGATGTGTTATTAGATGTGACTGATTTTAACAAACCTATTAGACTTGTATCAATTAGTTACCTGTTCAATTCATAGTCTTTTGAGAATCATTGCCTTTTTGTTTAAAAAAAGATGGCCTATTTTGGGACTTTGTGTAGGTACATTCCTGTTTTTGTGACAAAAGAAAAACTTTAAAACTGTCCCAAATAGAAAAAATAATGGCTATCAGAGATATGTTTTGTTTTAGTGTGAGTTATCGTTTTTGTATTTGTTTATTGTAAGGGTGTACATTTAGTATTCAGCGCAGTTTTCAAAACAAAGCAATTAAAATTTGTTTTAAAAAATATTATGTAAGGCTCTCCCCGCTCCCCCCTTCTCAAAGCCAGAATCTCTTCCTTTCTGAGTCAGTGCTGAATCTAAAGATCTTTTAGGACTCAGATCATTCCCTACTAGAGAAGGCTAAAAGCTCCATGTCTGGACCCCTTTCCTGGAAAGGCAGGACCTTGGTCTGATTTCTGGGTCACTCCAGGGCCTTGTACTGCAATTAGCATTTAATAAATAGCGATTTGAATTAATTTTTTAAAGCTCCTAGGGACATAAGACAAGCTGATGAGAACCTCTACCACTCCGGACATTCCACACAATCTCAAGAGTTCCATTGGGGAAACCAAGATTGAGAGCTTGCAGAGCCTTGGGGTCGCGAGGGGCGTGACCAAAAGCAATGGGCGGGGCTTACCTGCTAGGCTCATGTAGATTGGCTGTCGGGAACGGAAGTGGCTCAGTGCTCCCCCTGAGCAGTTCCGCTCCTCGCATCTGAGCACGCAGTCGCGGTATACCGGTTCACGGTCGCCTTGGGAGCCGCTCACGAGCGCCGCTGCCCCGGCTAGCAGCATCAGGCGTGCTGCCCGTCCAGCCATCCTGTCACTCCGGCTAGCCACTGAAGGAGGGGCTTGGGAGCATGCGAAGCCTGCACTTCCGGAGTAACCGGAAGTACCTGTGCTCTCTTTTGTACCGTCCCCTGACGTCCATTCATTTTAAAGAAAAGTTCCCGGATGGGCGGGCGTCTGCCCCACCCCTTGCGTCGCTGACGGCTGTCGTGTGTGTGTGTGTGTGTGTGTGTGTGTGTGTGTGTGTGTGTGTGTGTGTGTGTGTGTGTGTGTGTGTGTGTGTGTGTGTCTGTGTCTGTGTCTCTGTGTCTGTGTGTCTATGTCTGTGTGTGTCTGTGTCTGTGTGTCTGTGTGTGGTGTGTTTTCTGGTGGTTTATTAGAGATACGAATCTCACGGACTTTCCTGCCCGGGCTGGCTTTGAACCACGATCCTCAGATCTCAGCCTCCTGAGCACTAGGATTACAGGCGTGAGCCACTGGCGCCTGGCTTTGGCTCTGTTTTTTTGTTTGTTTTGTTTTGATGTCGATCCTGAGGCTTGAACTCTGGGTCTGGGCACTGTCCCTGAGCTTTATGGACTCAAGCCGATCACTGTAGCACTTGAGCCACCGACTCACTTCAGGCTCTTTTGGTGCTTCATTGGAGAGAAGCTCAGGAACTTTCTTGCCTGGGCTGGCTTTGAATCGAGATCCTTAGATCTCAGCCTTCAGAGTAGCACGTTTCTTCACCTGCCAGAGTTAATGGCTTGCCATGCCTTGTAGGATCAAGAAAAAAAATTTTTTTTCTTCCTAGGCTCTCTTTATTTTATCAAGGATTACTTGTCATCTCTCATCATCTGTCATCGTGACAACGGCAATAACTTTTTTTTTTTGGTCCGGTCATGGGGCCTGAACTCTGGGCCTGGGCGCTGTCCCTCGGCTCTTCAGCTCAAGGCTAATAGCGCTCTACCAGTTAAGCCACAGTGCCACTAACGGCTTTTTTCTTTTTGCTTATGTGGTGCTGAGGAACCGAACTCAGGGCATCAGGCATGCAAGGCAAGCACTCTACCGCTGAGCCACCTTCCCAGCCCCTGGCAATAACTTTTGATGGGATTCCTTGGCTCTGCTTTTTTGCCCCCTCAGAGCTGGGCTGGTTTTACTAAAATTCACATTTGAATTTGAAATTCTCAAGGAATTTCTTTGAATTTTTTTTTCCCAGGGGGTTGGTTATGGACCGACTGAACTCTGAACTCAGAGCCTGGCCACTATCCTTGAGGCTCAAGGTGAGCGCTCTACCACTTGAGCCACAGCTCCCACTTCCAGTTTTCTGGTGATTAATTGGAGATAAGAGTCTCAGGGACTTTCCTTCGGGAGCTGGCTTTAAACCACGACCCTCAGATCTCAGCCTCCTGAGGTGTGAGACACCCGTGCATGGCTTTATACATTCTTGAGTTCAAGCCCAAGAACCAAAGAAAGAAGGAGGGGAAAGAAGAATAGGAGGAGGAGGAAGAGGAAGAATGAACAACATAATCTCCAGGCACCCGTGGCTCACGCCTGTAATCCTAGCTACTCAGGAGGCTGAGATCTGAAGATCATGGTTCAGAGCCAGCCCAGGCTGGAAAGTCCATGAGACTCTTACCTCCAGTTAACCACCAGAAAGAGGTAGAGTGGCTGTGGTTCAAGAGGTAAGAGTGCTTGCCTTGAACTGAAGAGTTGAGGGACAGACTTCAGGCCCAGAGTTCAAGCCCCATGATGGACCAAAAAAAAAAAAATCATGCCAGGCACTGGTGGCTCATGCCTGTAATCCTACCTATTCAGGAGGGCTGAGATCTGAGGATCCCGGTTCAAAGCCAACGGGGGCAAAAAAGTTCCCGTAAGACTCTCACCTCCGATTAACCACTCAAAAAGCCAGAAATGGAGCTGTGGTTCAAAGTGGTAGAGCACTAGCCTTGAGCCTCACGACTAAATAACTGAATAAGTAAATAAATACATTCACTGAGTGCCTAACCTGGAGCTGTCAAACCACCAGCATGGTTGCACACTGAGATGAAAGTGAGGTAATATTTATGGGGGGGGGGGGAAATTAAGGAAGACTCTTGGGAATAGAATGCTTGCTTTAATTCTGCTGTCCCATTTCTCTGCAGGAGCACCAGCACCCACCCACCCAAATCTCATCAAAGCACTGAAGTCATGTAGCTTAATGTTTGCCTTTCCTCCTCCCCACTTTCTTTACCCCTAGTCACAATTTCCTTTTTGTCTTGAAGGGGGAGTTGGGTTTGGAGTTTTGGGAGGGGGATGGAATATACAAAAATTAACACAGGAGGGCTGGGAAGATGGCTCAGTGGTAGAGCTCTTGCCTTGCATGCATGAGGCCCTGGGTTCGATTCCTCAGCACCACATAAGAAGAAAGAAAAAAAAGCTGGAAGTGGCGCTGTGGCTCAAGTGGTAGAGCGCTAGCCTTGAGCTGAGGAGCTGAGGGACAGCATCCAGGCCCAGAGTTCAGGCCCCACAACCAGACCCAAAAAAAAAAAAAATTAACACAGGATTCTATTTATTCACTCAACTAGCAAACACTTCTTGAGCTCTTAGCTCTAGCACTATGCTAAGCAAGGCATGACTCTAGGACCTGCCATTTTCATTGCATTTTCTGTGACTGATGCTCAGAGGTGTACCATTCAGTTTTCTGTGAATAGCTATAGCTAAAAAGAAAATTACAAGAATGATGTCCTCTGGAGTTGAGAACCCAGTTGATACTGACTGGGAAACTGAATAAAACAACCGCTGATGAAAACAATGGGTAAAACAACCACTCAAGGGGCTGGGAAGGTGGCTCAGTGGTGGAGTGCTTGCCTTGCATGCATGAGGCCCTGGATTCAATTTCTCAGCACCACATAGAAAAAGCCAGAAGTGGCGCTGTGGCTCAAGTGGTAGAGCACTAGCCTTGAGCTGAAGAGCTGAGGGACAGTGCCCAGGCCCAGAGTTCAGGCCCCACAACTGACAAAAAAAAAAAAAAAAGAGTCTCACAGACTTTCCTGAATTTGAACTACCATCCTCAGATCTCAGCCTCCTGAGTAGCTAGGATTACAGGCATAAGCCCTGTTGCCTAGCCCAAGAGACTCTTATCTCCAATTTACCATCAGAAAGCCTAAAGTGGCCATGTGGTTCAAAGTGGTAGAACACTAGCCTTGAGGAAGAAGAGCTCAGGGACAGTGCCCTAGTTCAAGCCCCATGGCCAACCAAAAAGTGTTGTTGTTGTTGTTTTCAGTTTCTAAACTAGGCACCAGTGTCTTATACCTGTAATACTAGACTCAGGAGGCTGAGGTATGAGGATTATGGTTCAAAGCCAGCCTGGACAGACAAATTTAAAATACTCATATCTCCAGTTAATCAGCAAAAAGCTGGAACTGGAAGTGTGACTAAAGTGGTAGAGCCCACTACAGAAAAAAAAAAAAAAAAAATGCCAAAAGAGAGTATAACACCCTGAGTTCAAGCCCTGGTACCGAACGCTTTTAGCTTCAGCTGGGGAGGATGGCTCAGGCCTGTAATCCCAGCTACTCTGGAGTCAGACATCAGGAGGAACACAGTTCCAGGCCAGCCCTGGCAAAAAGTTAGGGAGATCCCTATTTCAACAAACAAGCCAGGAATGTTGACACACATCTGTGATATCAGATTATATAGGAGGTATAGATAGGTAGGATGATTAAGGACAGCAGAGCAAAAGCCAGCCGAACAAAAAGCAAGACTCTATCTGAAAAATATCCTAAAGTACAAAGGTCTTGGGGCATGGCTTAAGGGATAGACCACCTACCCTAGCTAAGCAGAAGGCCCTAGCTATATCTATACCCAGGTATAAAATGGTATAAATACTGTACAAAGCTATTTGCTGCAAGCATCATTTTTTTCTCAGTTCTGGGGCTTCAACTCAGGGTCTTGGTGCTATTCCTGAGTTTCTTTTGCTCAAAGATAGTACTCTACTACTTGAGCCACAGCTCTACTTCTAGCTTGATTTTTTTAAAGTCGGTTGTGGGTTTGAATTCAGGGCCTAGGCACTGTCTCTGAGCTTTTGTGCTCAAAGTTAATGCTCTACCACTTAAGCTACAGCATCACTTCTGGTTTTCAGGTGATTAATTGGAGATAAGAATCTCATGGACTTTCCTCCCCAGGCTGGCTTCCAATGAAGAAACTGAGATCCTCAAATCCCAGCCTCCTGAGTAGCTAGGATTCCAGGCTTGAACCACTAGCATCAGAAAAAAAAAAAAAAAAAAAGGAGCCAGGTGCTGGTAGCTCATTCCTGAAATCCTAGCTTCTCAGAGGCTAAGACCTGGGGATTGAAGTTCAAAGCCAGCCAGGGCAGGAATGTCCATGAGACTCATAACTCCAGTTAACCACCAGAATCCAGAAATGGTGCTGTGGCTTAAAGTGGTAGAGTGCTAGCCTTGAGCAAAAGAGCTCAACAACAGTGCCCAGGCCTGAGTTCAAGCCCCCATGACCAAAAAAAAAAAAAAAAAAAGAATATATCTCAATGTCTGTCAATCGGGAATGACATATAGAAAAATATAGAAGGTCCCTAAAATGAATTGTGGAATAGCAATCAATAGAAATGGGACTGATATAGATTCCTCACAATGCAGAACTATATAACTTTGAACATAGACATGAATATATACATTATGCAGGTAGAGAATATACAGTGTTTGCTATTTTAGAGACTAGATCTAGAAATATATGTAAGAAAACATACTCATTGCCTCTGGAATAGAGTAGAACAGTGTGCCCTAACAGTACAGTGACAGGCAATTTTTTTTTGTTGGTCCTTGGCCTGGCTTTGAACCACCATCCTCAGATCTCAGTCTCCTGAGTAGCTAGGATTACAGGTGTGAGCCACCGATGTCCAGCTGAGAGGCAATTTTTCTTCCTCCTCCTCTTCCTCCTCCTCCTCCTCTTCCTCCTTCTGCTTTTCTTTTTGTCAGTCTTGGTGCTTAAACGTAGGGTCTGGGTGCTGTCCCTGAGCTCTTTTGCTCAAGGCTAGCACTCTACCACTTTGAGCCACAGCTCCACTTCCCGTTTTCTGGTGGTTAATTGGAGATCAGAGTCATAGAATTACCTGCCTAGGCAGGCTTTGAACTGTAATCCCCAGATCTCAGCTTCCTGAGTAGCTAGGATTATAGGTGTGAGCCATCAGCATACGGCAATTTTTATTCTTAACATTTTAGAATTTTTCTGCATCTGTCATCAATTAAAACAAAGAGAAGGGGCTGGGAAGGTGGCTCAGTGGTAGAGCGCTTGCCTTGCATGCATGAGGCCCTGGGTTCAATTCCTCAACACCACATAAACAAAAAAAAAAAAAAAAGAAAGCCGGAAGTGGCACTGTGGCTCAAGTGGTAGAGCGCTAGCCTTGAGCTGAAGAGCTGAGGGACAGCGCCCAGGCCCAGAGTTCAGGCCCCATGACTGGACCCAAAAAAAAAAAAAAAACCCCAAAAAAAAAAAACAACAACAAAGAGAAATGTTCTTTTTTTAAGCCCTCAATTTCATGTATGGACAAATGTTGAGTGAAAGGTGAATAGATAAAGTAATAGTGACAGAGGAGGAGAGAACCAAGAGGAAGGTGAAGCCTACTTTGGGCTGGTAGGCCTAGGAAGTCCTAACCTGGAAGAATGAGCTCCACAAACCCCTGCGGCAGTTGGTGCTAAGCTGGAGACAGCCAGGGCAAAGGCCCTAAGGCCAGAACAAGTTAGGTACCTTTGAAAAACAAGAAAGTCGCCTAGGTGGCTGGAATGCTGAGAGATTGGAGCTGCTGCCAGAGGCCAGACCCCTTGGGGACGCATGAGTCTTGTGGAGAAAGTGGAAAGTGGAAAGCCAGTGAAGGAAGTTTTAACCCATGATCTGATTATGTTTAAAACATTTACTTTTGGATCTATCACTTGAGCCACAGCTACAGCTCTACTTCTGGCTTTTGGTGTTTAGAGATAAGTCTCCTGGACTTTTCCTGCACAGGCTGGCTTTGAATCCTGATCCTCAGATCTCAGCCTCCTGAGTAGCTAGGATCACAGACCTGAGCCACCAGCACCTGGCTTAAAGGTACTTTATAAATAGTAGCACCCAGTCTTGCCTGCGTAGGCTAGGATGGAAGTCATGTAGGCTTCCTTGCTCAAGCATAAAATGGATGTGATCTAGTACGGAAGCATACTTGCAGTTTCTGTCCTTGGAAAATAGCCTTGAGAGAAACAAACTCCCAAGCCAAGGCCTGCATTCCCCAGATGTGAGAGGGCCTGAGGGAAGCCTCAGCAGGCCCAGGGTCAGCCCATCTAGAGATAGGCGCTGCCCTGGGCAGCAGCTAATGCCTAGAGCAGCTTGCTGAGTGGAGGAGCCTGCTGTTAGGCTACCTATGTGTCTAAGGGGCCACTTTTCGGAAGAACCAATTTTCTTATCTAAAGTGTCTAAATGATTCTTCTTTTTATCTATTGGTGGGGGAACGGGGGATTTCCTTGCAAGCACCTAATCCGTACAAACTCTTCCCCAGCCACCTGCTCCCAAGCCTCAAGGCCGTGTAGAATAGGACTGTTTGTGGCCTGGACCTCGGACTGTGGACCAGACCTACTCCTCCCTTTTTCTTCTGTTTGTTTTCAGTCTATGACCCCAGGCTGGCTAGTGTGATAGGCAGAGGGGTGGAGACTAGTGCTAACACACACACACACACACACACACACACACACACACACACACACAGAACCTCCTGTACCCCCCCAGCCTCAGTAGCTAGTCAATGATTGACTGGCATTTCATAGGCTGCTGCTTTCAGACCCTAGCCTGGTGACCCTTAGAGGTCACCTCCATAAGAAGCCAGAGCAGTGTCCTGTTCTTCCAGTCGGTGGTCCCCTCCACTGCCTGCAGGCCAGTACCTGTTGCCAAGAGATCTTCTCATGGAACCTCATGAATCTTGCCCTCTGACCCTGGGTTTGGGGGCCCCTGTCCTTCAGTCCCTACTCCCTCTTGCCCTGTCTCCATCTTCCCAGGTCACTCAACTAGGCTTCTCTCTGCGGATCTGACAACTCCCCTCTTCTCCCCAGGCTCTCCCTCTGTCTTTGTCCCTCGGACATACTCTCTCCTTGCCCTCCTGCCAGACCCAGTTAGAGGGACAGTTGGGCAGAGATTCAGATCAGTTGTGCCCCCTTTGCCCCCCCTTCCTCTCCTCTTGTCAAACACCAGACAAGGTTTTTTCCTCTTCCTTTCCAGCTCTGAATGCACTCATTCTCTTCGGGAGGCTCGGCCCTCTGGAGCCTCCTCCCTGGGGCGTGAGTTCTGACCCCAGCTCCTCCCCCATCCCTGCGCTGGCCTGCTGGCTTGGGTGGCTCCACCCTCTCTGCAGCCCACTGGGACTGGGCATTGTCTGACAGTGCTTGCTTCTTCCAGGACTCTGGGATATCCAGAGGTAGCCCCTTCCCTTGGCAGGGCAGGGAGTAAAGGGAGAAAGAGAGGCTATTGAATATAATCTGAAGAACCAGATGTTGCTCTGAGTTCAATTCTTCTGTACCACATAAACAGAAAAAGCCAGAAGTGGCACTGTGGCTCAAGAGGTAGAGTGCTAGCCTTGAGCAAAAGAAGCTTGATAAGAACTGATAAGGACAGTGCCCAGACCCTAAGCTCAAGCCCCAGGACTGGCAAGAAAGAAAAAGATGTGTGTGTGTGGTAGTTCATGCTAGGGCTGGGAAAGTGGCCTCGTGGTAGAATGCTTGCCCAGCATGCATGAAGCCCTGGGTTCAATTCCTCAGTACCACATAAACCGAAAAATCCAGAAGTGGTACTGTGGCTCAAATGGTAGAGTGTTAGCCTTGAGAAAAGAAGCTCAAGGACAGTGCTCAGGCTCTGAGTTCAAGCCCCAGGACTGGCAAAAAAGAGAAGAAGGAGAAGGAGGAGGAGGAGGAAGAAGAGGAAGAGGAGGAAGAGGAGGAGGAGAGGAGGAAAAAGAAGAAGAACCACCACTACCACCATCACCAGGTGTTAATAACTTATGCCTGTAATCCTAGCTACTCAGGAGGCTGAAATCTAAAGATCATAGTTTCAAGCCAGCCTGGCAGAAAAGTCTGAGGTACATTTCTCCCCAATTGGCCAGCAAAAAGTTAGAAATAACCTGGCACCAGTAACTCACACCTGTAATCCTAGCTACTCAGGAGGCTGAGACTGAGGATCACTGTTCAAAGCCAGCCTGGGCAGGAAAGTCTGTGAGACTCTTTTTTGGAGGGGGGCGGTTTGTCAGTGGGGCTTGAACTCTGGACCTGGGCGCTGTCCCTCAGCTCTTCAGTTCAAGGCTAGCACTCTACCACTTGAGCCACAGTGTCACTTCCAGCTTTTTCTATTTATGTAATGCTGAGGAATCAAACCCAGGGCCTCATGCATACAAGGCAAGCACTCTACCATTGAGCCATCTTCCCAGCCCCTGAGAGACTCTTATCTCCAATAAACCACTCAGAAAACTAGAAGTGGTGCTGTGGCTCAAGTGATAGAGTGTTAGCTTTGAGCTAAAGAGCTGAGGGACAGCACCCAGGCCCAGAGTTCAAGCCCCACGACTGGCAAAAAAAAAAAAAGTTAGAAAAAGCGGTGTCGCTCAAGTAGTAGAGTGACAGTTTTGAGTGACAAAGCCAAGTGCCAGCATGAGGCCCTGAGCTCCAGCTCCAGTACCAGCACCGAAAAATAAAAAATAAAAAAATAGGGAAGTCAAAACTTCCAGGGCTCAGTTCCCAGCTCAGCTTTGTGACACTGGAAAAGTTCCTTTATCTTTCTGAATGTCAGGGTGGAGAATGATAGACAATTTTGGCCTCCTTTGGAATCTCAGAGACTGGTGAAATGAGAAATGTGGCTCCAGGACAGACTGGGACAAAGCAGGGGTCCAATAAAGGATGCCATCTCCAGCATTTCCCCAGCTGGACAAATCCTGAACCCTTCCTAATACCAAGGCCTTGGAGGGGTGTGGCCTGGGGGAGAAATGACAGCCCTAATTCTCTTTCCTCTCCTTTCTCCTCCTCCCCCTCCCCCTCCCCCTCCTCCTCTTCTTCTTCTCCTCCTTTTTTTTTTTTGGTCTGTCGTGGGGCCTAGATGCTGTCCCTCAGCTCTTCAGCTCAAGGCTAGCACTCTACCACTTGAGCCACAGTGCCACTTCCGGCTTTTTCTGCTTAGATGGTACTGAGGAATCGAACCCAGGGCCTCATGCATGGGAGACAAGCACTCTACCACTGAGCCACCTTCCCAGCCCCACTTCTTTTTCCTTAATATATATTTTTTATTGTAAAGATACTGTACAGAAGAGTTACAGTTACATGAATAAGGTAATGAGTACATTTCCTATCAAGCACTGTTACCCCCTCCTTTGTTTTTCTCCTACCATCCCTTCCCTCCTCACCTCCCCAACTCCTTCCCCAAGTTCATTTTCAATATCTTGTGTTTTGTGTGTATGTGTGTGTGTGTGGATCCTGTAGCTTGAACTCAGGGCCTGGACACTGTCCTTGAGCTTCTGTTGCTCAAGGCTAGCACTCTACCACTTTAGCCACAACACCACTTCCAACTTTTTCTGAGTGTGTAGGGCTTCATGCGTACAAGGCAGACACTCTACCACTGAGCAATCTTCCCAGCCCAACATCATGTGTTGTACATCTCATTGTTAAAATGGGTCGACTTGTGTCCTTGTTTCAGCATTTTGTTATTTCCCTTCCCCTCCCCAAATTAGAAAAATGTATATACAAGATACAGGGCACTGGAATCAAATACAGTGAGAATAGGGGTTATACCATGGGGGAAGAACATACAAAAGAAACAAAAAAAATCACATAGTACATTATAAGGACATTAAGAGTCTCATGCTCTACCGACTGAGCTAGGCGGGCGCTATAAGGACATTAAAAACAAGAGCAACAAAGATAAAACCTCTTGGGGTTCATTTCGCTAAACATCATCTTAATATGGTCATATGTACATAGCTTCTCCAGTTGTGGGGCTTGAACTCAGGGCCTGGGCATTGTCCCTGACTTTTTATGCTCAAGGCTAGCACTCTACAACTTTGAGCCAAGTGCCACTTTTCTACTGTCTCATTGGAGTCTCACAGACTTTCGTGCCAGACTGGCTTCAAACCTTGATGCTCAGATCTCAGCATCCTAAGTAGCTAGGATTACAGGCATGAGTCACTGATGCCTGGCTATGACTGGTCTAATTCTGACCAATATTCTGGTTCTGATAGTCTCTCTAAGGCCGGATGCATACTTGCTCAGATGCAAGCACTCCAGTGTAGTACCAACGAGTGTTTCTCAGAGTCAGGTCAGTGTATCTTCTCCCAGAATGTTTGAGAGAAGATCTGAGAGGCATGTGCATTAAGTATAGGCTGTGGTGAGGTGGGTGAGTGGATGCTCAACTATTCCTGTTGGCCCTAAAATGTCTGGAGCAAATTGTTTTTTTTTTCTTTTTTCTTTTTCTTTTCTTTTCTTTTTTTTTTTAAAGACTCAGGGCCTCTTGCTTGCTCAGCTGGCACTCTGCCAGTTGAGCCATATCTCCAGCCTGTCTTTTTGCTGGTTAATTGGAGATGGAATCCCATAGACTTTTCTGCTCCATTTGGCTTCAAACCAGGGTCCTCCAGGTCAAAGCCTACCAAGTAGCTAGGATTACAAGTGTGAACAAGCAGTACCTGACTTGCCTGCTGGGACTTGAACTCAGGACCACGTTCTTGCTTAGCTTTTGCTATTCAAAGCTGGAGCTCTTCCACTTGAACCACACCTCCACTTCTGGCTTTTTGTTGGCTAATTAGAAGTAAGAATCTCTCCAATATGTCGGCCTGGGATGGCTTCAGATTGAAATTCTCAGAGCTCAGTCTGCTGAGTAGCTGGGATTTGCCTCTTTAGAGGCTCAGTTTCCTCAGCCCAACACTAACCTAACTGTAACACTAACCTGGAAAATAGAGACATTGATAGCTACCTTGAGGGGCTGTGTCCCAGTATGTAGCAGTATTTCTCAAATATTCCTGACAAGGATGCAAGAAATAAATCCACTTTACATCATCAACCCAGGACTGACACATGAAACTACACCTAACCCCTACTACATGGATATATTTAGGTCTTTTCCATTCCCTTTCTTCCTTATTTTTTTCTTTCCTCCTTCACTCCTTCATTTGTTTCTTCCCTCCTTCCTTCTTCCCTTTTTTACTGTGCTGGGATTGAACCCAGGCCTTCCATATGCTAGGCAAGCACACTGAGCCACACCCCCAGCACTCTTCCCATTCTGCTTCTTAAAAGCAACAACAGAGCCGGGCGCTGGTGGCTCACGCCTGTAATCCTAGCTACTCAGGAGGCTGAGATCTGAGGATCCCAGTTCAAAGCCAGCCCGGGCAAGAGAGACCGTGAGACTCATCTCCAATAAACCACCAGAAAACCGGAAGTGGCGCTGTAGCTCAAGTGGTAGAGCGCTTGCCTTGAGCTGAAGAGCTGAGGGACAGCGCCCAGGCCCAGAGTTCAAGCCCCATGACCAACAAAAAAAAAAAAAAAGCAACAACAGGGGGTTGGGAGTGTGGCTTAGTGGTAGAGTACTTGCCTAGCATGCATTAAGCTCTGGGTTCTATTCCTTAGTACCATATAAACAAAAAAGCTAGAAGTGGCGCTGTGGTTCAGGTGGTAGAATGCTAGCCTTGAGCAAAAAGAAGTTCAAGGACAGTGCCCAGCCCCTGAGTTCAAGCCCCAGGACTGACAAAACAACAGCAAAAACAACCCAGTAACAACTTGGCTTACTCATGTATATTGATAAGGAAGCCTAAGCTTCAGGTCCTCATTTGCATGTATGCACTTAATTTTGAATGAATAACTTTGTATTCCCTTTCTTTCTATAAGCTTCTATCTCCATAAAGCATGGATCTGCCCCAGTATCTAACTAAATCTGGGACCATTTGTTGAGCAACTATTATGTGCCAAGTATATGTGGAGTGTTTCAGAAGTATTATCTCCTTTAACCCTTAGCATAGTATGCCAGATGCTATCTTCCAGATGAACAAACTGCAACCTAGAGACACTGTCACTTGCCCAAGGCAACCCAGAAAATGTGTGATGTAGTCAAAAGGTGAATCTAGATCATCTTGAACCCAGAGTCCCGCTGTTCTCAAGCCCCTTCTGTGGATGTGCACCATTTCATCAATAGAAGCAGATTAAGGCTCTTCAGAGCCTCACCCTTAACAGGTGTTTTGGGTCCTCTGTTGAGCAGCCCAGGTGTGCTATTGGCTATTCCACCTAGTACTGCCAGATTCAACAAATAAAAGTAGAGTGCAAGTTAAACTTGAACTGCAGATAAACAAGTGATTTGTTACTATGAATGTCCCCTATAATATGTTGCTACCAATTCCAACAAAAGCATGCCTTCTGTCCACTCTCACCCCTACCACAGGACCTTAAGAACAGGGGTTAGGGGCTCCTGACCCTGGAATGAGGCTAATGAAAGACAAAAGACTAAAGAAGAGATGGAATGAATGGGGTATGGGATGCCCTTATAAAGAAACAGGAAGAAGAATGTTCTTCCAAGGAACCAGACAGAAGTGTCTCCAGTTTGTCTCTTCCTAGATTTGTAGACATCGCCACCCCTCCCACCCCAACCCCCTTGGAAGGCCATGCTTCTTCAGGGTGGTGACACCTAAACGATCTGAGGTGATATCCCAAGGAGAGTCTTGAAAAGCCACAATAAGAAACAGCGCCTATCCCTTTCCTTGGCTGATTTTGACCTGTCCTTTTTGAACACCCATAGGCATGCGATGGAGCAGGGCGCAAACTTCCCCCAGGAATGTATAGGATTTAAAAAGAAAAATCTCTATTGCATCTTCCCCAAGATTCCCGGGCAGGGGCAGGCGGGACCACTTTCCTGGCTTTTAAAGGGTTTCCCCAGCGCTATGGAGGAGACCTGTTGCGGGCAGCCCAGGCGTCCGGGCCCGGGCCGGGCCGGGCCGAGCCGGGCCGGGAGGGAGTCACCCAGGCCTGCGCCCGGAGGGAGAAAGTGAAGCCGGGAACTGCCACTCCCAGACTTGCTGGAATGCAGTTGGAGGGGTGGGGGGGCGCGGGGAGCGCGCGGCTCCCAATCACGGGCGGCCGAGGGGGTGGAGGAGGCGGGCGGCTTGAGGAAGTGCGGCGTGAAGTTGTGGAGCTGAGGTTCTCCGCCGCCGGACCCGGAGCCCCGGAGCTCCGGAGCCCGAGTCCCACCGGCGGCCGGCCGCGCGCCCCTGCCCAGCCCACCCTCTCCCGGCGCCGCCGCGCCCCCACCCCCACCCCACGTCCGGCTCCCCGTCCAGCCCGGTCCCGCCCCGGTCCAGCCAGAGCTATGGGGCCGGAGCCGCGGTGAGCACCATGGAGCTGGCGGCCTGGTGCCGCTGGGGGCTCCTCCTCGCCCTTCTGCCCCCCGGAGCCGCGGGCACCCAAGGTGGGTCTGGACTGGGGAGGGGTCGGAGCGGGCGCCGGCCCCTGCGGCTGCGCCCACAGCCCGGCGGGCTTTGAAGGGCCCCGGAGCGGCCGGGGAAACGATCGGGGCGCTGGGGCGGGGTGGGCCGGGCCAGGGAAGGGGAGGGGGTGCGCGGGGCCCTCCGGGCCCGCCGTCCCGAAGGGGCGAGGGGAGGTGGAAGGGGGGTGGTCACCCCGAAGCGGCTCCAACCGGCCCACGGTAGACACCCGAGCTTTCTGGACCGCTGAGAGGCGCTGGGAACTTGTCAGGAAAGTTCTCTGAATCGTCTAGAAAGTTTTTTTCCTCCCTCCCCCCGTCTCCCCCCTACCCCTGCCTCCCGGAGGGTGAATTGCGTGTTGTGTTTTCCCCCTTCTGAGCCCCGCTCAGAATTTTGCAGTTGCCAGCCTGCGCCTCCGGACTGGACCGAGCTGGATTCTTGGGGGTCCCCCTCCCGCCCCCTCCGGGACGTTTGGGTTTAGTTACTGCAGCTTCTGCAGGGTTGAGGGGAGAGGGGCCGGTGAGGGAAGCAACCTGCCTGCCGAGCCGGGAGGACTGGTGGCGGGTGGGGTGGTGGAGTGGCCTCGCTTTAGAGGGGGCGGGGGCGCTCATCTGGACTGGGGGAGGGGCAGGCACTTGTTTTGAACAGATTCCCCCCCCCCCCCTTCCTCCCCATGGTCTTGGGGATGGAGCCCAGGGCCTGGCACATGTCAGACAAGCTCTCCATCTACTACAGAGTATATTATACCCTCCCAGCCCTGTTTGGAACGAATCTTTTTGGGGGGTCGGCATAGGAAATGTGTTTTGCTTTTGAGGCTTATGGAAAGCCTGAACCCTGGAGGGTGGTGGTGGGTTTTCTGGTTTGGACCTATGTATAAAGTCACCTGGGTAGCTGAGGGGAGGGAGCTGGAGAAATAAAGCCGGCTGGGGGTCTCCTGAAGGTAGGTTGTTCTACTACTGCTTTCTTCATGCTGGGGGTGGAGAGGGGGGAGGGGAGGGTGGTTCACAATGTGGACCCTGACCCATCTGTCCATCTGTCCTGTAACGATAAAGATGACATATACTCTGTGCTGGGTCTTGGCCGAGGCACTGTATAAGTTGCATGCCACCTAAATCTTTTGAGTTGTGTGGGACAACAAATGTGGGCAAGTTTTGGGGAGCATTTTGGGAAGCCACCTGTGGGTCTGGGAGTCTGAAGAGGGGTGGGAATCATCACCTCTGTGTGTCCCCAAGGACCCTGTCACAAGTCGTGTGTGTGTGTGTGTGTGTGTGTGTGTGTGTGTGTGTGTGTGAGAGAGAGAGAGAGAGGCTGTAGGCTGTGCTGTTTCGTGTGGTCTTTGTGTTTTTGTGTCTAGGCATTGTGTTGCCAAACAGCAATCTCCCTTGATGTCTTGGGGACACTGACTGAACTCTGCCCTCTCCAGGAACTCCCTTTAAGGTGCTGGGCTAGGTCTGCTGTAAACACTGGGAGGTGGCCTTTGGCTCCCAGCTGAGGAAGAAGGCTCTTCTCTCTGAGAACCCATCCTTCATCTCCCTATTTCCCAGGAGGGTGTCTCCATCTTCTGCTGAGAAAGATGAGGCCAGGCTGGGCTGTGCCCACACTTTGGTCTGGGGGGGGGCGGGCATCCCTGTGCAGAATTGGGATCTGGACTGGAGAAGCCTCCTGGAGTCTTTACCCCTTAACCTACTGGGTGCAGAATGTCATAAAAGTTGGACAGTGTAGGGCACGATATAAAAGGTAGCACATCCCCCAGCAGAACCCAGATGATATCCCAGAGCTGGAGTCAGGGGGAATGTGGAGATGGAAGACCTAGGGAAGGCGCTGAAGTTAGGATTTTGCTAAGATTCTTTGTTAGGAATCAAGGTTCTTTTGGTATATTGTACCAGATGCCCTTTTAATCTTGCAGAACTCATTTGTATCTTGAATGCATTATGATCCCCCCAAAAAACTTTCTTCCGTCTTTTTAACTGTACTTAGGGGGAGGGGCTGGGAAGGTGGCTCAGTGGTAGAGCGCTTGCCTTGCATGCCAGAGGCGCTGGGTTCGATTCCTCAGCACCACATAAGCAAAAAGAAAAAAGCCAGAAGTGGTGCTGTGGCTCAAGTGGTAGAGCGCTAGCCTTGAGCTGAAGAGCCGAGGGACAGCGCCCAGGCCCAGAGTTCAGGTCCCATGACTGGACCCCCCCCAAAAAAAAAAAAAAAACTAAGGGGGAAAACTCATTTTTACATCCCAGGAAAAACATCTGAAAAGAGAAGATCAAATAGAAAAGAAAAGATTGCATTTCCAATACACTTCTCCTTCTTTACAATTACCTGTATCTTGTTTTGTGACATCCCCCCCCCCTTTTTAAAAATGTCTGGTGGGTGTCTTAAATGCCTGATTCTTTTTCATAAATGGCATCATTCCATCTCAGCACTGTCCCGTGAGGTAGGTGCACAGATGAGCAAATTGAAGCTCATAAAGACAAAGAAAATTATCAAGGTCTCCAGCCACCCAGTAATATCCAGAGCATTTTTGGATTCTAATAAAGAAGGGTTTGGTCATAGTTTTGTTCCATTCACCAGGAATAGGTTGAGAACACATTGGGAGCAGCCAGGCAGCCAGCTGCATGGAGGAAGAGATGGGAGTTGGTTATTCAAAAGTATGGCTTTCCCATCCTCTTGTCCAGACTTTGGCTGACATGGGGGTGGGTGGCTGCAGGGGAGTCCACTCCCTTCCTAACTAGCCCATACCTGCCATCTTGTTGGGCCCTTCAGGGATGGAGGGCAGAAGGGGTCAGAAGCCACTGGGACACATAGGCCTTTTGGGTGAGGGAAGCAACTGGAGTGGAAGCATGAGGGACCAGTGTGGGACTGAGTAGGATCCAAAGTATGTCTACCTTTGGGTGATGGAATGACCTAGAAAAAAGATGCCCCTTCTTGCCTTCCACTTGTGGGAAGCCCCTTTTCCCCTTAGGCCTCCTAGCCCCCCACCCCACCAGACTGGACCGAGCGTGTTCCCAGGTGGAATGGGAGAATTATTATAGTTAATGTTTGTGTTGCTTCAGGACTGTTTACAAACCCTTCTCATGTTTACAGACTGCTTCTCCATTCACCCTCTCATTTAACTCCTCAGAGGGAGTCTGAGTTGTTATGGCCAAGTTTAGGGCAGTAAATACTCACGGAGGACCAAAACTAAGTCACAGCACTGCTGGGCATGGAAATGAATCTGACTTCACTTCTGGGCTGAAGGTACCTGCTCAAGGTCACACAGTAAGGGTCTGAGCTGGGGTTCTGGCCTAAAGACCCCAGTCTTGGGCCCTGGCCTGATATTTGAGTCTTGATACTCCAGCCGTTAATGACAAGTGAGTGAGTTACTTGAGTGGGTTCTGGTCCTTAGGTCCAGGTGAGCTTGGGGATGCAGGTAGTTTTTTTTTTTTTTGATAATGTTCATGGAGACGAAAGGAAGTGTCAGCTTTCTTGTGAGCAAATAAGCATCTGGAGGCCAGATTTGTATCTCAGTGGCAGAGCGCTTGCCTGACATGCAGAAGACAGGGAGAGAGAGAGAAAGACAGACATTCTGGGTTTTCCACTGGAGAATCCCTCAAGCCCAGGACTAAACCCTGACCACTGAAATCCAATAGAAAAGGACTTTAAAGACTCAGACCAACTCTGAGCAGCAGAGAGATGAATACTGATTTCTTTTGTTTGAGACTCTTGACTAGACTTCACTCATTCATTCATATTCATTCATTCATTCATTCATCCTGGGCTGGTTCCTGCCTCACTGTCTCTCTTTGTCCCAGAGATTTGGAGCATGAGTCTTGGAGGCAAAGGGTACCTCATTTAGAGTTAGGACTTTCTGACCCTAAGAAAACTGTTAGGGCCAGGTGGCTATGAGGACCATGGTGAGGGGAGATAGGGGGTGTCTGGTAAGGAAGTAGGGCATGGGAAGGTTCTGGAAGCAGAGAAGGTATTTAGAAGGATTTCTTGGCCCCCTGTCAAGGGGGTGTCAGCTGGCAGCCTCCAGCTCCCAAGAGTAGGTCTCAGGGTACCAATTTTATCACTGCAAACACTTTAAGAGTCTTACTCAAATGGGCCACAAATCTGGTAAACAAACTTACTGGTGGGTGGGGCTGCCACTCTTTCTGACCTCCTGCCCAGCCCAGCCACCCTGCCCTGCCCGGACCGACGGAATCTGTGGGTTTGTTGGTGGCATCAGAGAATTATTGTGCTTTTACATTTGTGTGTGGGTATGATGTGTTATTTGTGTGTGCAGTCAGGCTTAAAGGAAAGGAATATGGAATCATAAGTTAGACCTGAGTTCAAATCCTGCATCTACAGCTCACAAACTTGGTGACTTGAGGCTGTTTCTGTTTTTGTCAAACTGGGGATTGAACCTGGGCCTTGCATGTGGTACGTAAGTTCTCTGCCTGTGAGCAGTACCTTCAGCTCTGCCTTATGACCTTGGCAGGTTCTAACCTCTGCCAGCCTCAGTTACCTTCTTGGTAAATGGAGCCAGCAGGCCCAGCCCCTGGAGGATGACAGGGTCTGCTGCTTACACAGTAGATGCTCAGGTCAGTTACCATGGTGGTTGCTATTGTTGTTGTTGTTTCATAGCTTGGCTGCCACAGCTGGTGTCCCCTGGAGGTGGCAGAGGGCCACAGGGGGTAGACTGATGGGTGGAGGAGGGGTGAGGCCCCTACCCCAGCCCTGCGGTCCCTGTCCCCAGTTTGGCCAAGGCCTGGGGTCTGGGCCTAGGGACAGCTGTGTCTATAAGCAGCTGAAGCAGCAAGGCTGAGGCTGGGGGAGGTCCTGGCAGGGCGTTATTTTGGGCCTGGCCTGCCACCCCCAGCTCCTGTTTCTCTTGGGAGTCTGTGAGGGAGAAAAGAAGAGGGACGTGAGTAGGTGTGGCTTGCTCCATCTAGGAGAGGGACCCTTGGGTTCTATTTCTGGACTCTCCCTTTCCTCCCTCTTTGCTTCCTTCCTTATCTTCCCAGAGGGCTGAGAATAGAGACCCCCCCCCTTCCCAGTTCTACCAGGACATCACCAGCTGGCTCTGGGCACAGACAGAGAACTCAGGGACTTGCCCTTCAACCTTTCTACAGCTCTTTTTACCCCCTGGGATTGGGCCTTAGGCACCATGTTGCTGGGAGAGCAGAGTCCTTAGTGTCTGAGCCCAAAGCCATTGTACTGCCTCTCATAGTCCCTGGGAGGTAGGGTAGTGACCAGCAGGAATTCTGGGCAGCTCAGGCACCTGTGGGCCTGTGTATTCCAGGACACCCTCCACCTCCCCCCCACCCCAAACCTCCTGGGCAAGACACACCAGGTGATTCATCTTCTCACCAGAGCAGAAAAACAAGTTCAACTGGGCACCTTAATCTACCCCCCTCTTACTGGCAGGCCTGGTGCTGGCTGCTACCCAGAGCCCCTTCCCTGGGCTTCTGAGCCTTCCAGTCTGCCTTGGCGGGGCTCAGTGGGAGTGTCTGGTCTCTAGTACATCAGGCTGACGGGCAGGTGGGCAAGGGATGGGAACTTCTCTTGATGCCCCTTGGCAGATGCTTGGCACTGGGTGGGTCCATGGGACTGACGTAGTGTCTTTGTGGCAAGAGTTTCGTGGCATAGATTCTGCCAGCTGGTTCTGGAGTCTTGCCCTGAGGAGGTGGTAAAGGTGAGGGTGCTGGTGTAGGAATCTGCAGAGCAAGCCTGGCCAGGATCTGCAAACCAGGTCCCCTTAGCTGGGGTCCCAGGCTTTGTTTCTCTATACAGAGGTGTTCTAGAGATTTCTGCAGTGATGACCAGACTTCTGATTGCCCCCGCCCCCTGCTACCCCATGCCCTAAGCCATGACTCCAGCTGACCTTCCTTCTCTACTCTCTGGGTGGCATTGCGGGGGCTGGTGTCCCTTGCCAGGAGGTTGACACGTGGGTGTGCTGGAATGGCAGAAGGAGAAAGCCCTGAGTTTGTTTGTTTGGGAGAGGGTCAGGGGGTGTCTAGAAGAGTTGTGATTCATCATTTGTCTTTCTTGGGGGATTTTTTACTCTCAGCTCTGAGTCTAGCTTTTGGGGACAAAGGGAGGCTTTCTTTGGCAGCCCATACCCTGTATTGGTGGCAAGCGCCACAGGCTGACACACTGGGGCTCCTGTGGGTGCTTGGGGTGGCCTGGCCAGAGGGGACCCTCTACCCAGATCTCTCCCTTTCTTCCTAAATACAAAAGCTTTCTTCTGATGTTGAGCTGTGGGTACAAGGTTGTGGGAAGAGGGGCCATCAGCCTTGCTTTTCTCCATGTCTGGGATGGCATGACTCAGGAGTGGGTAAGAGGAGGAGACCAGGTTTGGTCAATGACCCACTTGCTCCCTCTTACCAGTGTGCACCGGCACGGATATGAAGCTGCAGCTCCCTGCCAGTCCTGAGACCCACCTGCAAATGCTCCGCCACCTCTACGAGGGCTGCCAGGTGGTACAGGGCAACTTGGAACTCACCTACCTGCCCGCCAATGCCAGTCTCTCCTTTCTGCAGGTGAGGCTCATGGATAAGCCCAGCTGGGCCCACCAGAGAGGCTGAGCCCTTCTTTTAGAGGTGGAGGTACAAGAGGGTGCTTATCCTTCTGTTTCTTCTCATAGCGGTTCCTTAAGCAGGAGGTCCTTTCTGATGTCTAACCTCCACTCATTTTCTGACAAAAATCAGTTGGTTCTATCTTCAGGTAACTGGCTGTGGATACCTCTGGTGGGATGCTCTCTTGCTAGCATCTTCCCTTTCCCCTGTCCACTTGTCCCCATCACTGTCCCGGGACAGGTCCGGACCCTTAGCTTCAGTGGATCTCAGCTTTCCTGTCTGTCTATTGAGTGGATCTCAGCTTTCCTGTCTGTCTATTGAGTGGATCTCAGCTTTCCTGTCTGTCTATTGGGACCAGCAGTGATCTTAGAGGTCCCATTGGGAAAATCAGGAGAGAAAGATCTGTAGATTCTGATCAGGAGAGAAAGAAGACCAGCCCGCTGGACTGTGTCCATGAGCCCTGGAATAGGGTCACCTGTGTGGTGCTTGGACTTCAGATTGCAAACACCATCTTTTCCAGGCCTTCCATGGTTTTTTTTTCTGTTGGAGAAATGAGATGGCCGGAGGGTGGAGCACTTATTCTGGGCCCCCCCCCCCCCCCCCCGCTTTATCTTTCTTGATCAGTCAGGAATCTGGTGAGGCCAGATGGAAACAGCTTATTGCTCCATCTCATCTCTACCATGAGAGAACAGGACTGCTCAGGGGCTGGGGGGCTCCTAGAGGCCTGGGGGGAGGGTGGCAGGAGTGTTCAAAGCCCAGGCCTGCCTCACCCCCTGCGCCCCACCTTTCCCTCCCAGGACATCCAGGAGGTTCAGGGCTACATGCTGGTGGCTCACAGCCAGGTGAGGCAGATCCCGTTGCAGAGGCTGCGGATCGTGCGAGGCACCCAGCTCTTCGAGGACAACTATGCGCTGGCCGTGCTAGACAACGGAGACTCTCTGGACAGTGCCACCCCTGCCATGGGGGCTGCCCTAGGAGGGCTGCGGGAGCTGCAGCTTCGAAGCCTCACAGGTGCCTGTCACCATCATTGTAGCCTTTTCTTGGCCACTGAGAACTGCCTGGAGCCACTGGGAGCCATGAAGAGGCTGTGTGTGTGTGTGTGTGTGTGTGTGTGTGTGTGTGTGTGTGTGTGTGTGTGTGTGTGTGTGTGTGTGTGTGTGTGTGTGTGTGTGTGTGTGTGTGTGTGTGTGTGTGTGTGTGTGTGTGTGTGATGCGAGCCATGAAGAGGCTGTGTGTGTGTGTATGGGAAGTGGTGTTCTCTCTAATGCCTGCAGGGCCTCCCCTGGGAAGACCAGGGAAATAGAGCTAAGGTGTAGCTCAGGGGCAGAGCACTTGTCTAGCATGTGTGAAGTCCTGGATGTGAACCTCAGGACCACACAAAGGAAGGAAGGAAAGAAGGGGAAAGAAAAGGAAGAGAGGGAGCTAGGAAGGGAGAAAAGGAAGGAAGGAGAAAGAAAAGGAAGAATTCTGGGTGGGAGGGTAGCAGGAAGGAAGGAAGGGGAGAAAGGAAAGGAAAGGGAGGGAGTAAAGAAAAGGGAGTGGGGAAGGGAAGGGAGAGAGGGAAGAAAGGAAAAGAAAGGAGGAAGGAAGGAAGAAAAAAACAGGCAGGTTGATTCTACTTCTTTTCAGGAAATCGTAGCTTGTACCAACCTACACAATTTAATCATTAGAATGCTAGCTTGTTTTTGCTCTCACTTGGCTGAGTCTAAGTTCTAAGTGAGCAACCTGTGGAACTGTATCTGGAGAACTGTATGCAATAGAATGTGTGTGATGGACTGCCATACAGTGGACTCCATGTGGTAGACTTGTATAGGGTGAACTGTATGAAGTAGAACTGTGGCTCAAACTGGTAGAGAGCTCCAGGATAGTGCCCAGGCTCCTGATATCAAGTCCCATGACCCACAAAAAAAAAAAAGTAGATTGCATGTGTTGGACTGTATGCAGTGGACGGAATGTGGTAGACTGTTTGCAGTAGTCCTAGAGTTCACTGTGTCCTAACCTTAGGTAGCATTCCAGGCGCCCATTTCATTCAGAGTCTTGTTCTAGTCAGATGGCAGTCCTGTAAGTCCTTCTCTTCATCCTTCAGTGTTCTCATTTTCCAGAGGAGAAGACTGAGAGGCTTACAGAGGATACATGGCTTGCTCAGGGTTATATAGATAGATAGTGGCTAAACTGGATTTCAGACATTAGAGTCTCTTTTGTATGTGCATTTGTGCAGTGCTGAGAATTGAACCCAGAGCCTTGCATATGCTTCCTCCACAGTCCCAGCCCCAGCCCCTCTCTTTTAACCACCAGCCAGTGGGCCTAGGATGAGGTAGAAGGCAAAGAGAATGCCTGGCCCTTGACATGGTGACTTGCTCCTTCTAGGCCCCAAGTTATTCGTGTTGAGAGAGAGGTAGACAGGGCTAGAAGATGCTGAAGATGCTCCCCTGCTGTCTTGGGGAGCTGGACTTGTGTAAGGGGTTTGCTTCCCATCAGAAGGCAAGAGGCGCTGAAGAGAGGAGGTGGCTGATGAAACACGGCTCCCCTAACTACTACCCTCCCCACAGAGATCTTGAAGGGAGGAGTTTTGATCCAGCGGAACCCCCAGCTCTGCTACCAGGAAAGCATTTTGTGGAAGGACATCTTTCACAAGAACAACCAGCTGGCTCGCACGGTGATAGACACCAACCGCTCCCGGATGTGTAAGCCACATTCCTGCCTGCTGCTATCTGTCAGCCTGCCTATCCTAGCCACTGATCCTACCCGGCTCTTTTTTTCCCCTCAATCTCTTCTGCCATATCTGTGTCCCTTCTCTGTATCTCCTCCTCTGCCTTGGTTTAGGCACTGCTTCCGTGGAGGACTCTTTTCTTCCTGGACCTCTCCCTTGCTGGGTACCCACTGACAGGTGTCTGTGTGATCCCTTTTGTCGCCCAATATTTCTCACCACTTCTCTCTGGTTCTGTCCCCAGGCCCACCCTGTGCTTCATCATGTAAAGATAACTATTGCTGGGGAGAAAGTTCTTCGGACTGTCAGATCTGTGAGTGTAGGGAGGCCCAGTGGCTGGGAGGGCCAGGGCAGGTGGGTGACAGGTGGCTTAGGAGGGGGTGGGGTAATGGGCTGGTGGGAGGTCTCTCAGAAGATGATGGTGAGCCAAGCACCCATGGCTCATGCCTGTAATTCTAGCTACTTAGGAGGCTGAGATCTGAGAATCGTGGTTCAAAGCCAGCCCCAGCAGAAAAGTCCATGAAACTCATATCTCCAATAAACTACTCAGAAAAAGCCCAAAGTGACACTGTGGCTCAAGTGGTAGAGCACTAGCCTTGAGCACTAAGAGTCTCAGGGACAGCTCCCAGGCTCAGAGTTCAAGGCCAGGACCAGCAAAAATAAATAAATAAAAGATGATGGTGGTAAAAATCTGTTGTCTAGGACTCAGTCTCATCTTGTCTCTTTCCAACAGTGACTGGCACCATCTGTGCCAGTGGCTGTGCCCGCTGTAAAGGCCGGCTGCCCACAGACTGCTGTCATGAGCAGTGTGCTGCGGGCTGCACAGGTCCCAAGCACTCTGACTGCCTGGTATGTGCCTTTCTATGTGTCACCTGGGCCCCAGGGTGTTGGGGGGGGGCACCTTGCTTGGGATTGCCTTGTTCCTCATGGCATGCCAGAAAAAAAAAAAATAAATCAACCAGTAACAACCAGTGGCTTGACCCTGCCAGGCCTGCCTCCACTTCAACCATAGTGGCATCTGTGAGCTGCACTGCCCAGCCCTGGTCACCTACAACACAGACACCTTCGAGTCCATGCCCAACCCTGAGGGCCGTTACACCTTTGGCGCCAGCTGCGTGACCTCTTGTCCTTGTGAGTACCTGGGAGGAAAGCATGGTTTTGATGGTCTGTTCTGTGGGAAGGGGAGGGTATTGTGAGTTCATGTGCCCTGGCTTTGGAGGGCTACCTCATTCATTCAACAGCTAAGGAGCGGGTGGCACAAGGACAGGCAGCTGAGCTAGACTGCCAGGCTTGTGACCTGGCAATATGTGAGCAACAATAACTATAATAACCTCAGAAGGTTGTTCTAATGTGTGAATGAGTTAATATTGGTTAAGCTCTTAGAACAGTATCTAGTGTTTATTATTAGATGATCTGCGTAAATCAGGGTACCAGCACCTCTATTCACTGATGGATGCTGTGGGGCTGGGCCTTGGCCTGGGGAACCTCTTTCTTCCTCTTATAGGAGTCAGAGTAGGCTTTTAGGTCCTGGCTCCACCTCCTCATGGTGTAAGAGCCGGCAAGTGGAAAGTCAGACCAATTTGCATAATTCTGTGCTTAAATTCAGGGCCATGTGATCTTGCTTGGGTTTTTGCTCAAGGCTGGTGTTCTACCACTTGAGCTACATCTCCACTTCTGGCTTTTTGATGGTTAATTGGAGAGAAAGGTCTCACAAATTTGTCTGCCTAGGCTGGTTTCGAACCAGTCATCAGTTCTCAGCTTTCTAAGTATATGAGCCAGTGGCATCCAGATTAGTTTCTTTTTGCTAAACACAAACCTTTTTAAAAATTATTATTATTTATTTATATTAATGTGGGGCCTGAACTCTGGGCCTGGGCACTGTCCCTCAGAGCTTCAGCTCAAGGCAAGCACTCTACCACTTGAGCCACAGAGCTACTTCCAGCTTTTTCTGCTTATGTAGTGCTGAGGAATCGAATCCAGGGCCTCATGCATCCAAGGCAAGCACTCTACCACTGAGCCACCTTCCCAGACCCACTTTTAATGATTTAAAAAAAATATTGTTGTCAGTTGTGGGGCTTGAACTCGGCACTGTCCCTGAGCTCTTTTTGCTCAAGGCTAATGCTCTACTACTTTGAGTAGTAGAGGTTTTTAGGTAGTTTATTGGAGATAAGAGGTTTTTTGTTTTTTGGTCTGGTCATGGGGCCTGAACTCTGGGCCTGGGCGCTGTCCCTCAGCTCTTCAGCTCAAGGCTAGCGTTCTACCACTTGAGCCACAGCACCACTTCTGGCTTTTTTCTTTTTTGCTTATGTAGTGCTGAGGAATCAAACCCAGGGCCTCATGCATGCAAGGCAAGTGCTCTACCACTGAGCCACCTTCCCAGCCCAAGAGATAAGAGTTTTTAGATAGTTAATTCTAGTTTTTAGGTAGTTAATTGGAGATAAGAGTCTCATGAACTTTCCGGCCCCAGCTGGCTTTGAACCATGATCCTCAGATCTCAGCCTCCTAAGTACCTAGTATTACTTGGCTTTTAATTAATTTTATTAACAAACTTTTTTTGTTGTTGTTAGTTGTGGGACTTGAGTTCAAGGCCTGGGCACTGCTCTTAAGCTCTTTTGCTCAAGGCTCTACCACTTTGAGCCATAGCGCCACTTCCTTAACAGTGCTGTTGAGCTACAGGTGTTGTTAGGAAGTAAATGAAAATCCAGAGTTCAGCTGCATTGTTAGGGCAGTTAAGTATTGATTGATAGTAGTCTTCTTGAACCATTGTTCATGGAGAGGTGTGAAGGGCCAGGGCATGTGGTGTGTATTCTGCAGACAACTACCTGTCTACGGACGTGGGGTCCTGCACACTGGTCTGTCCCCCAAACAACCAGGAAGTGACAGCCGAAGATGGAACACAGCGGTGCGAAAAATGCAGCAAACCCTGTGCCCGAGGTACCCATCCACTTCCCCACTTCCTGGGCCAGATGAGCTTCCTGTCCCTCTGCATACACACTGTGGTCCAGCCCTTTGTCCCACAATGCCTTGGATCCTCTGGGGCCCATCCTTTTCTCTCACTATCTGCTGCCCTGCCCCAACCCCAGATCAAGTTCCTCTGTCTCCCGCCAGTGTGGTCCCAGAAAGGAACCACAGACAGGATCCTGATGGTGCAGAGATGGCTCCCTTATCTCCTGTCCCTTTTCCCACAGTATGCTACGGTCTGGGTATGGAACATCTGCGGGCAGCAAGGGCAGTTACCAGTGCCAACATCCAGGAGTTTGCTGGCTGCAAGAAGATCTTTGGGAGCCTGGCATTTTTGCCAGAGAGCTTTGAAGGGTAAGGATGGGCACAATGGCCTGAGGCCGATGTCAAGCTGGACACTGAGTCCTTAGGTCCCAGAGGGGGTAGTAACATCTCTGGGGGATCACTGGGGAGAGGAGGTGGGAGGCTGGGAATGCAAAGGAGGTGGATGAGAAACCAGAGGGTAATGGCTTGAAGGCGTGTTTTTTTGTGTGTGCTTGTTGGTCTGGGGTTTGAAAACAGGGCCTGGGCTCATTACTGGAGATATGAGTCTCATGGACTTTACTGCCTGGGCTTGTTTTGAACTGTGATTCTCAGATCTCAGCCTCCTGAGCCTCCTGAGTAGCTAGGATTACAGGTGTGAGCCATCAGCACCTAGCTGTCTCTAAGCTTTTGTGCTCAAGGCTATTATTGTTCTACCACTTGAGCCATATCTCCATTTCCAGCTGATTTTGGTGCTTAAGTGGAGATAAGAGTCTCATAGACTTTTCTGTCTAAGCTAGCTTCGAACTGTGATCCTTAGATCTTAGCCTCCTGAGTAGCTAGGATTATAGGTACCTGACTTGGGTTGTATTTTTTTTTAATTAATTATTATTATTTTTTGCTTATGTGGTATGAAGTAATTGAACCCAGAACCTCACTAGGCAAGCACTCTAGCACCAAGCCACCTTCCCAGCCCTGGGTTATATTTTTGTAAATGTCCACAAACATGGACTCTTGTGGAGGTTCACCCAAGTCAGTAAAGCAAAATTCTCTTGCAGTATAGCAGCTTTATCCATAATAGCCTCAAATTGGAAATGACTCCAGTGTTATGTCAGCAGGTAATATATACATACAATGTAGTCCCATAATGCAACAAAAAGAAATGAACCACTGGCACATGTGATATTAATTAATCTCCAAACAATGCTGAAGCTGGGCACTGGTGGCTCATGTGTGTAATCCTGGCTACTCGGTTGGTTGAGAATGGGAGGATCATGGCTCAAAGTCAGCCCGGGAAAAAGTGATTTGTGAGACCCCTCTCAGTTCATAGCTGGGTGCAGGTACATGCCTTTTCTATTCCAGAAACATCCATCAGAGAAGCTAGATGCAGTAGTGTGTGCCTGTCTTGCAGGCAATGACAGGAAGCCTGAAGTAGGTAGATCTTAATGCAGGGACAAGCCTAGACAGGCAGCTAGGCTCTACCTTCAAAATAACCAGTGAAAAAACAGCTGGAGGTGTGGCTCTGTGATAGAGCTTCTGCGTGGGCAGTGTGAGGTTCCAAGTTCAAACCCAGAACTGCAAAAACAAGCAAGCAAACAAACAAAAGAACATGTTGATGGAGAGACAAAGGTTGAACAAATGCAGCAATGTACTCACTGGACACTAGGTGAAAAATAACCTATACAACTTGCAGGTGGGGTCAGGAGGGAAAAACTGGGAGAGAGCAAGGAAAGGGCTCTCCAAAATGAAATGTGCTCTTTACCTGATTTATGTAACTGTAACCCCTTTGTACATCACCTTTACAATAACAATAAAAAGACAAAAAAAAAAAAAGAATGTGTAGAGCAAAGAAGCCAGAATCAAGGACTACTGTGGTAGCCTATTCCTGTAATTCTAGCACTTGAGAATTTGAGGCAAGACCTTGTCTTAAAAAAAAAAAAAAAAAAGCCAGGCGCCAGTGGCTCATGCCTATGATCTTAGCTACTCAAGGAGTGAGATGTTAAGATTGTGCTTCGAAGCCAGCCTGGGCAACAAAGTCCGTCAGGGATAGGAAGGTGGCTCAGTGGTAGAGTGCTTGCCTTGGATGTATGAGGCCCTGGGTTCAGTTCCTCAGCACCACATAAGCAGAAAACGCCAGAAGTGGCTCTGTGGCTCAAGTGGTAGAGCGCTAGTCTTGAGCTGAAGATCTGAGGGACAGTGCCCAGGCCCAGAGTTAAGGCCCCATGGCTAGCAACAACAAAAAGTCCATGAGACTCTTATCTCCAATTAACCACCAGAAAACCAGAAGTGGCTCTGTGGCTCAAGTGGTAGAGTGCTAGCCTTGAGTTGAAGAGCTTAGGGACAGTGCCCAGGCCCAGAATTCAATCCCCATAACTGAAAAAAAAAAAAAAAAGCCCAGATATAGATTCCATACCATGTAATTCCCTTTATGTGAGACTCTGAAAACACAAATCTACTGTGGTGAGAAAAATGAGGTCAGTGTTTGTCCTGGGGTGAACAACCTAGAAGGGACACAGGAAAAGCTCAGGAGGGAAAAACAGCTAGGCTTGATGGGCAAAATGGGTGTGAGTAGAGACATTGGTGGGAGATGGAGAGTGTGAGGTATCAGGGCTTTCTCTGGGCAGGGGGTTGCAGGTCATGCCTGTCCTCTTTGTGGACCTGCTAATTCCTCTTTTTCTTTCCAGGATCCCTACTTCCAACATTGCCCCCCTGAAACCTGAGCACCTCCAAATGTTTGAGACCCTGGAGGAGATCACAGGTGAGCTCTGTCTCTCTGTGCCCCACTCCTTCAGGGCTGGGAGGAGGTCGGGGATCCTAGTCCTGTTCCCACACCCTAGCTTCCTCCTCTGCCTACAGGTTACCTGTACATCTCAGCATGGCCAGACAGCCTGCCTGACCTCAGTGTCTTCCAGAACCTTCAAGTCATCCGGGGACGTGTTCTGTATGAGTGAGTACTGGGAGAGGAGGCCCTGATCCCCAGGGACTACTCTGTGGCATTTCCATGAGTGTTGGCAGGATACTGAGACAGGAGGAAGGGGTGGACGGCCTTCCCTGACCAGGAATGGGCCTGGGGTAAAGTACCCCCCAACCCCCAGTAGCTGAGTACCTCACTTCCTGCAGTGGCGCCTACTCGCTAACTCTCCAAGGCCTGGGCATCCGCTGGCTGGGGCTGCGTTCACTGCGGGAGCTGGGCAGCGGGCTGGCCCTCATCCATCGCAACACCCACCTCTGCTTCATACACACGGTGCCCTGGGACCAGCTCTTCCGGAACCCCCACCAGGCCCTGCTTCATAGTGGCAATCGGCCAGAGGATGCATGTGGTAAGAGAGAGAACCCAGCCCTGAGCCAGCACAGAGCAGTGCTACCAGGCCCTAGCTGTGGTCTGCTACCTATGCAGACTGCCTGTTCCTGGAGCCCTGTTCATGACTCAGCTCTGGCTGGCTTGGCCTCTCGGCATGGCTTATGGCTAGATCCTACCATGTTGTCTTGTCATCCTTCCCTTCCCCCTGTTTCTAGAATCAGAATTCTTCCCCTCCCTGCATTGCCCAGCACCTGTCTGCCCCTTTCCCCTCCAGCCCAGAACCACACTCACCGCCTCTTCAAATAGTTTACCTGTACCTGGCTTCTCTCTTCCCTGGGAGCCGCCTCTGACCCCTTCCTCTTCATTGCAGTGGGCGCGGGCCAGGCCTGTTACCATTTGTGTGCCAATGGGCACTGCTGGGGGCCGGGGCCTACCCAGTGCGTCAACTGCAGTCAGTTTCTCCGGGGCCAGGAATGTGTGGAGGAATGCCGAGTCCTGCAGGGGTATGCCAGGCAGAGGAGGGGGCAGCTGGAGGGGGTGCCCAGGGTGCCTCCCAGCCCTCTTACCACCTACCCCTTCTCTCAGGCTTCCCAGGGAGTATGTGAGTGACAGGCACTGTCTGCCCTGTCATACTGAGTGTCAGCCCCAGAATGGCTCAGTGACTTGCTTTGGATCGGTGAGGAGCTGGTGGGAGGGATGCATGGAGGAGGGTCACCAGGGATGGGACAGGTGTGCTAACAACCTGATATCTAGTGGCCCTGGGCTCAGACCTGGGCATCAGGAGGGCGGGAACTTGGGGACGGCCAGAGTCCTGCTGGGGGAAGCTGTGACAAAGTCCCCATGAGCCCTGTATCCTTGCCTGTGGCTGCCCGATGGAGGTTAGATCTACAGGCTCAGGTCTCAGCTCACCTGGATTCAAGTCCAGGTCCTGCTTCCAGCCTCAGTTTTTGTGTTTATAAAGTGAGTGTTGTAACCGTACCCACCCTGCTGGGTGTGGTGAGAACAAAATTAAACCGGGCTTGGCACTGTGCCTAAGCCCTGGAAAGGCTTTGTACATAATAGTTACTGTCTGTTGCACCTTAGATAACACATGTCCCTCTCTAGGTGCCTCCAGTTCCTTGTCGCAACCACCCCTCCTGCCCCCACAATCAGAGTTTGAAGGAGGGGTGCTTTGAAGGAGGGCAGGGCTACAGAGACTGAAGTGTTTGTCCCAGGAATAAGGAGATTGAATGGTGAGGGATCAGGGCCTGACCCTCCTCAGCTGTTGGTGCCAACCACCGCCCCCAACCCTTCCTTGCCCCTCCAGGAGGCAGACCAATGTGAGGCCTGTGCTAACTACAAGGATCCTCCCTTCTGCGTGTCCCGCTGCCCCAGTGGTGTGAAGGCTGACCTCTCCTACATGCCCATCTGGAAGTTCCCAGATGAGGAAGGCACGTGCCAGCCGTGCCCTATCAACTGCACACACTCGTGAGTCCAGAGTTCTTTTCTGTGGAAAGGAAAGCTTTCATTGTAGGAGCCTTTCTTGGAGTTTCTCATTGTAAATGGGGGACAATTTTAAGTTTTTTCATCTTTTCTTTTTCTTTGGGTGGTACTAGGCTTTGAACTCAAGAGTCTCCTATACCACTTGGACCACACACACTCCTATCTCTTTTTGCTTTAGTTTTAGTTTTTTTTTTCTTGGATGTGGGGCTTGAACTCAGGGCCTGGGCACTGTCCCTGAGCTTTTTTCTAAAGGTTAGCTCTCTACCCTTTGAGCCATAGCTCTGCTTCCAGTTTTCTGGTTGTTAATTGGAGATAAGAATCTCATGGATTTTCCTGCCCAGGCTGGCTTAATCCTTGAATCTTGATCTTTAGATCTCAGCCTCCTAAGTAGGATTATAGGTGTGAGCCACTAGGGCCTGGCTTTTTTTTTTTTTAATAATTCAACTTTCTTATGTATGCCTTTCAGCTGGGATTATAGATGTGAGCCACCACTCACAGACATTGTCATCTTTTTTTCTAATCACAAAATACATTAAAAATAACTGTATTCCTAGCCACTCAGGAGGCTGAGATCGGAGGATGATGGTTTGAAACCAGCCTAAGCAGGAAAGTTTTTGAGGTTCTTATCTCCAGTTAAAACAGAAAAATCCAAGGCTGGGAAGGTGGCTCAGTGGTAAAGTGCTTGCCTTGCATGCATGAGGCCCTGGGTTCAATTCCTCAGCACCACATAAGCAGAAAAAGCCAGAAGTGGCGCTGTGGCTCAAGTGGTAGAGTGCTAGCCTTGAGCTGAAGAGCTGAGGGACAGCGCCCAGGCCCAGAGCTCAGGCCCCATGACTGGCAAAAAACACACACACACAAAAAAAACCAGAAAAATCCAGAAGTAGTACTGTGGCTCCAGTGGTAGAGCTCTAGCCTTGAGTGAAAAGGACAGCATCCAAGGCCAGAGTTCAAGCTCTAGGACCTGCACAACACACACACACACACACACAACACACACACACACACACACACACACACACACACACACACACACAGTTTTAATACATGAAACATATATAAACGTTGCTAGCAGTTCTGTTTTACTGTTAATAATTTGGAATGTTTTGCCTTTTTTTTTTTTTTTTTCCAGTCCTGGGGCTTGAATTCAGGGCCTGAGCATTGTCCTTGAGCCTCTCTGTGCTCTAGGCAAGTACTACCACTTGAGCCATAGCACCACTTCTGGCTTTTTCTGTTTATGTGATACTGAGGAATCGAACCCACGGCTTCAAGCATGTTAAGTAAGCACTCTACCACTAAGCCACCTTTCCAACCAGCCTTTTTTTTTGGTGGTTGGGGGAGGGTTGTCAGGCTAGAGATAAAGCCCAAGGTATGACACATACTGAGAGTGCTCTGCCACCAAGCTCTGCACCCAGCCTGCTTATCTGTGCCTATTCTTTTTACTAAGGTGGGATTGTAAACCATCTGTACCTATTTACAAATAACTTTTTTGTGTGTGTACGTGAGTGCTCATCCTGGGGCTTGAGCTTAGGAACAGCCTGGGTGCTGTCTCTGACCTTTTTCTGCTCTAGGCTAGCACTTTACCACTTGAGCCACAACTCCACTTAAGCTTTATTTGTTTTATAATTTATTGGAGATAAGAGTCTCACAGACTTTTCTGCTTGGGCTGGCTTCGAACCATGATCCTCAGATCTCAGCCTCCTGAGTAGCTAGGATAACAGGCAAAAGAGCCAGCATGAGTAGCTAGGATTATAGGCAATAGAGCCAGCATGAGCCTCTGGCACCTGGCTCTTTTGCCTGTAATCCTAGCTACTCAGGAGGCTGAGATCTGAGGATCACAGTTCAAAGCCAGCTTGGGAAGGAAAGTCTGAATTTTTTTTTTTTTTTTTGGTCAGTTGTGGAGCCTAAACTCTGGGCCTGGGCACTGTCTATCAGCTTTTAAGCTCAAGGCTAGTGCTCTGCCACTTGAGCCACAGAGCTACTTCCAGCTTTTTCTGCTTATGTGGTGCTGAGGAATCAAACCCAGGGCCTCATGCATGCAAGGCAAGCACTCTACCACTGAGCCACCTTCCCAGCCCCTGAAACTCTTATCTGCAATTAACTACCAAAAAAGCTTGAAGTTGGAGCTGGGAATGTGGCTTAGGAGTAGAATGCTTATCTAGCATGCATGAAGCCCTAAGTTCGATTCCTCAGTACCACATAAACAGAAAAAGCCGAAAGTGGTGCTGTGGCTCAAGTGGTTAGAGTGCTAGCTTTGAGCAGAGAGGCTCAAGGACAGTGCCCAGGCCCTGAATTCAAACCCCAGGACTGGCAAAAAAAAAAGCTGGAAATGGAGTTATGTCTCAAGTGGTGGAGAGCTAGCCTTGAGCAAAAGAGCTCAGAGACAGTGCCCTGGGTTCAAGCTCCAGAATGGGCACACACATACAACAAACTTCTCTATAGTGTAAATGTTATTTGACCCTGTTGCTATTTGAGATATATGGAGCTTTTTTTTTTTTTTTTTTTTTTTACCGTTTCTTGCAATCCAGCTCCACATGCAAAGGAGCATCCTGTGCATGTCCTAGTATCCTGGTGTTGGCCTTTTGGGGTATATACTGAGAGATGGAACTGCCACATCATAGATGTTATTTTATTGATTGGCTGGTGCTGGGGATGGAAATAGGCCTCGAATATGCTAAGCACTCGCTCTATACAGAGCCACACCCCAGCCCCATATTGTGAAATAGGTATTGCCATACTTTTCTCAGAAGTTGGGCAGTGTACCCCAAGACTCCTTCATGAAGGAAATAGCTGAGCTCAAGGCAAGCACTCTACCGCGTGAGCCACAGTGCCCCTTCCACTGTCTAGTGGTTTATTGGAGATAAGAGTCTCATGGACTTTCCTGCCAGGGCTGGCTTTGAACCACGATCCTCAGATCTCAGCCTCCTGAGTAGCTAGGATTATAGGCATGAGCCACTGGTGCCAGGCTAGCTGAGCTTTCAGAATCAAAGTTTTTTGGGATGCACTTCCCTTCCTGTCCAGCCCGGGGAGGGGGGGCAGGGGCCCAGGGAGGTGGGTTCCCGAGCTGGGAACCTATGGGCTGATAGATTGAGCCCTGGTAACCTTCAGCCCAGTTTCTGCCTTTGTCTTGATGGGGATTATAACTTAGCCACACCCACCCCAGGAGGCTGTTCTCAGAGTTGTTGATGGGACTTTCTCTTCTGCAGCTGTGTGGACCTGGATGACAAGGGTTGCCCCGCAGAGCAGAGAGCCAGGTAGGCCTGGGCCCCTAGAGCTACCCATGTGGTCTCTTCCTTCTTTCCTGACCCCTGGGTGGTCACTTGTCACCTGACACGCCACCCATCACTTCCCATGCATTTCCCCCCGTGTTGATTCTCCTTTCAATTTGCTTCTACTAGTGGATGGAGGATGCTCAGGGTGCTGGGGAAGGAATGGGGTGGGTGGGGTGGGGTCATACATGTAGCCTGTATACCTAGTACTTCCCACACTAGAGTAGCCTAATGTCTCTCAAGGGATGCTGGTCAGTTCAATTCATGATAGACTGAGCAGAGTATGGCCATAGTGCTGGGGAGGGACTGGAAAACTTTTTTTTTTTTTTTTGGGTCCGGTCATGGGGCCTGAACTCTGGGCCTGGGCGCTGTCCCTCAGCTGTTCAGCTAAAGGTTAGCGCTCTACCACTTGAGCCACAGCGCCACTTCTGGCTTCTTTTTTTTTTTTTTTTTTTTGCTTATGTGGTGCTGAGGAATCCAACCCAGGGCCTCATGCATACAAGGCAAACGCTCTACCACTGAGCCACCTTCCCAGCTCTGGAAAACATTTTTTGAGGCAGGGTTTCATGTAGGGCAGGCTAGTTTTAGTCTCACTCTTAGGCTAGGCTTGCCTGGAACTCAGATTCTCTTTGTCTTTTTTTTTTTTTTTTTTTTGGTTGGTTGTGGGGCTTGAATGCTGGGCCTGGGCGCTGTCCCTTAACTCTTCAGCTCAAGGCTAGCGCTCTACTACTTAAACCAGAGTGCCACTTCCAGTTTTCTGGGGCTAAGAGTCTTACAGACTTTCCTGCATGGGCTGGCTTTGAACCAGGATTCTCAGATCTCACCTCTTGAGTAGCTAGGATTACAGGCATGAGCCACCGGCACCCACTTGAGATTCCCCTACCTCATCCTGAGTGCTAAGATTTCAAGATTCTCCTTTCTCATCCTCCTGAGTGCTGAGATTACAGACTTGTACTACCTAGGAATTTCAACTGGGATGATAAGAGGCTTTGAGGATGACAGGAAGCTTCCAGAAGGGAGTCCAGGCATTTCCCTTGCCCTCAGGTAGAAAGCCTTACTAGGTCTTAGCCAATCCAGGGATGTTCAATGGCTCTGGTATGTGGGGGCTGCTGAGCACATAGAGGGGGAGAGAAGGGAGAGATTGGAGGCAGGTAAGAGACAGATTTAGAAGGCAGAGGCCTTAACCATCAAACCACAAGCCTTGCTTTTCTGAGCAATGAGAAGATTCGGAAAAGAGAACAGACAGAGAGTATATCTATGTGATCATTTGTCTCATAAACCCAACATTCATCGTGCCAGGCCCTGGGCTGAGCAAGGGAGTGGGGGCAGGGAGGGAATAGAGTGGAAGGGAACAAGGATGACTAGAATGTCAGGTAATTGGGCATAGTGGTACATGGCTATAATTCCAGCACTCTGGAGGCTGAAGCAAGAGAGTCTCAAGTCCTAGGCTAGCCTGGATTATGTTGCAAGAGCTAGTCGCAAAATAAATAAAAAAAAAAGTCTAGTTAGTACTCAGGTATTCCATCTGCCCCAGAATGAGCTTTTATTAAAAAAAAAAAAAAAAAGTATATTAGTGGAGGATGGGGGGGGGGATGATCTAAGTCTTAAAAGATGGAGAAATGGTGGTTCTGGCCTTAGGAAAAGTATATGGGAAGGCTGGGAGGTGTGAGAAATCATGACTTGAAGGTGAAAACTTTGATTAGAGCATCAGAACCCCTAGGTGCAGCTTCCTGGGTTTCAGGATAGGCAGCCATCAGAATCTGTGAGAGTAGGGCTCCGGAGCCATGCATATTAACACACTCCTTGGTGAGTTTTACACCATGACATTTTAGAGCCCTGAGATAGATCCAAGAGCCAGGTCACAGAGGATTTGGGGCTGTGTATATTGCAGAGAGTCTAGAACTTTATTGTGGAAGTAGAAGGAGCAAAGGCAGGTTTAGAGTAGGGAAGAAAGCGTCAGAGCCTGCTGTCTTACTCTTCCCACTTCCATTCTGGAATGCCAGGGACCTTCATGTACTCCCATAGGGTCCCTTCAGACCCTCTGCTCCAGACTGGCCCCTAACCGCTAATCCTGGCTCCTGTTCCCAGCCCTGTGACATCCATCATCGCTACCGTGGTGGGTGTCCTGTTGTTCGTGGTCGTGGGAGTTGTCCTTGCGATTCTAATCAAGCGAAGGCGCCAGAAGATCCGAAAGTACACAATGCGGAGGCTGCTGCAGGAAACCGAGGTGAGGCGAAATAAGGGCCTCCCAGCCCACCCGAGGCCTGCAGCTTGCCGGGCACTGACCCACCACCCCCTTCACCCCAGTTGGTGGAGCCTCTGACACCCAGTGGAGCAATACCCAACCAGGCTCAGATGCGGATCTTGAAAGAGACTGAGCTAAGGAAGGTGAAGGTGCTTGGATCTGGAGCTTTTGGCACAGTCTACAAGGTTAGGGGTAGGGCTGGGGCATGGGGTGAGCAAATCTGGAGGATGGGGCCCAGGGCTATGTGTGTGTGTGAAGACACCAAGTAATGCTGTTTGAGGGAGGGAATGGAGCAAGCTGGAGGGAGGGGAAGGGTATTCAGAGCATAAAGAAGAACCTGGGTCTGGTCCATACTCCTGGCTCACTCCCATCCTCTTCTTCCTGCTCAGGGCATCTGGATCCCAGATGGAGAGAACGTGAAAATCCCTGTGGCCATCAAAGTGTTGAGGGAAAACACATCTCCCAAAGCCAACAAAGAAATCTTGGATGTAAGCCTAGCTACCCGTTCCTGAGGGAGTTTGTGAGGGACAGCCTGGCTACACACTTAGACTGGATTAATGAAATCTGATGTTGATTAATCCAGTCTGCAGGCCTGGGCCAGGGGTTGTGCAGAGGGGAGCATGACGGTTGGACAAGTTGTAGTCTTCCATGCCTTCTCAGCGTGTTCTCCTCTACAGGAAGCTTATGTGATGGCTGGTGTGGGCTCCCCCTATGTGTCTCGCCTCCTGGGCATCTGCCTGACTTCCACGGTGCAGCTGGTGACACAGCTTATGCCCTATGGCTGCCTTCTGGACCACGTCCGAGAACACCGAGGGCGCCTGGGCTCTCAGGACCTACTTAACTGGTGTGTGCAGATAGCCAAGGTATGCCTTTGTTGGAGTTGGACCCTGCAGGTGCCTTGGGAGCCAGTTCCCATTATTCTGTGGGGGTAGGATGGGTGATCTTCTGGGAGGGTGACCAGGGTGAGGTCCAATCTGAAGATCCACACTGGTACCTCCCATTCCAGGGCATGAGCTACCTGGAGGATGTGCGGCTGGTACACAGGGACCTTGCTGCCCGCAATGTTCTGGTCAAAAGTCCAAATCACGTCAAGATTACAGACTTCGGGCTAGCTCGGCTGCTGGACATTGATGAGACTGAGTACCACGCGGATGGTGGCAAGGTGGGAGGAAGGAGCAGAATGAGCAGGGTGGAGAAGGGTCTGGTGGGGGGGCGGCGCTGAAAAGGATTACCCCCCCACCCAGTCTGAGGGCCTTCTCTGTCCTCCTAGGTGCCCATCAAGTGGATGGCATTAGAATCCATTCTCCGCCGGCGGTTCACCCACCAGAGTGACGTATGGAGCTATGGTGTGTGTTGGGGGAGAGAGGCTGGATGAGGAACCATGGAGAGGGGGTGGTATTGGAGGGGTGAGAGCAGGTTGGGGCTGGGGGAGGGGTGTCTAGCCAGGGATAGAGATGAGACTGGGTGAATCCTGTCCCTTCCCCTGCCATTGCCCCAAGCCCCTGGGCACAGCTTCTGTACTTCACAGACCATTGCTGCCTCTTGCCCTCCACTTCTGATATCCTGTTCATTATAGGTGTGACAGTGTGGGAACTCATGACTTTTGGAGCCAAACCCTATGATGGAATACCTGCCCGGGAGATCCCTGACCTGCTGGAGAAGGGGGAGAGGCTGCCCCAGCCCCCTATCTGCACCATTGACGTCTACATGATCATGGTCAAATGTGCGTGACAGGGCTGAGCGTGTGTGAGGGGGGAAGGGAAGAGGACCCACAGGGATACCAGGGCACCAAGAGCAGGATGAAAATGGGCCCAGAGGCCCTGGTATATTTGAAGCACCTCATATCCCTTTCACAATAGAAGTCCTGAGCTGCTCTAGCTTAACAGCTACCGATAGCCTACTGTACTGCAACACGTGAGAACCAGAGGGGCTTAGAGAAATGCCCCATGGTTCCAGCTCAAGACCCCTGAGTCTTCTCAAGGTCTGCTTCATGAGAACTCAGCATCAGCCAGGGTTGTCTGGACAGGGTTAGGGGTGCAGGATGACGATGCCGAGCTCCTCCTCTTCCCCCAGGTTGGATGATTGATTCTGAATGCCGGCCAAGATTCCGGGAGTTGGTGGTTGAATTTTCTCGCATGGCCAGGGACCCCCAACGCTTTGTTGTCATCCAGGTACTGGGCCTTCCTACCCCATACCTTTCACTAAGCTACACCTCCTGCAGAGGGAAGAGAGGGGAAAGATGCCCACCTCTGGCACTCTGTGTGCCAAATACTGCATGCCAGTCTGGGCTAGGCTGGGGCCCTCACTTCTATCTCTCTCCTCCCTAGAATGAGGACTTGGGTACAGCCAGTCCCTTGGACAGCACCTTCTACCGCTCACTGCTGGAGGATGATGACATGGGGGACCTGGTGGATGCTGAGGAGTACCTGGTACCCCAACAGGGTTTCTTCTGCCCAGACCCTGCTCCAGGCACAGGGGGTACCACCCACCGCAGGCATCGAAGCTCATCCACCAGGGTCAGTGTTAGTCATAATATGATGACTTGGTAGCTTATCTCTCCTGTGCTGATGCACTGAGTGCCTTTCTTTTTCTCTGTCTCTCTCTCTTTTTTTACGGGGCTTAAACTCAAGGCTGGCACTCTACCACACTGAGCCACAGCTCCACTTCCAGTCTAGTTTTCCACTCAAGGCTGGCACTCTACCACACTGAGCCACAGCTCCACTTCCAGTCTAGTTTTCTAGTGGTTAGTTGGAGCTAAGAGTCTCATAGATTTTCCTGCCAAGGCTGGCTTTGAACTGTGATCCTCAGATCTCGGCCTCCTGAGTAGCCAGGATTACAGGCGTGAGCCACCAGCACCCAGCCTGGGTACCTTTCTTTGGTGCTCACCTACGTTCCCCTCTTGTGGAGACCCCATTATCCCTGAGGATTCTCATTGCTTCTTAGCTCCTGTAACCCCTTTTTCTCCACCATGACTGTCTCATCCCAGAGATGACGTTTTTCTCCTATAACCTTGCCACTTCCCATGAAGGCCCCTCCCAGACCCCATGAGCAACTCCATTGTAACTTTCTATCTTGTCTCCAGAGTGGAGGTGGTGAGCTGACCCTGGGGCTGGAGCCTTCTGAAGAAGAACCACCCAGGTCTCCACTAGCCCCCTCAGAAGGGGCTGGCTCTGATGTGTTCGATGGTGACTTGGGGGTAGGGGCAGCGAAGGGGTTGCAGAGCCTCCCCCAACATGACCTCAGCCCCCTGCAGCGGTACAGTGAGGACCCCACAGTACCTCTGCCCCTGGAGATGGATGGCTACGTTGCTCCCCTCACCTGCAGCCCCCAGCCAGGTATGGAATCCAGGCTTCCTCCCAGACAGAGGGGGATGGGAACCCTCTGTGGGGGCAGTAGTTATGGCAGCGGGGACATCTAATGAACTCTGTTCACTCGGCCTTTCAGAATATGTGAACCAGCCGGAAGTTCGGTCACAGCCCACCTTACCCCTGGAGGGTCCTCTTTCTTCTGCCCGACCTGCTGGTGCCACTCTGGAAAGGCCCAAGACTCTCTCCCCTGGGAAGAATGGGGTTGTCAAAGACGTTTTTGCCTTTGGGGGTGCTGTGGAGAACCCAGAGTACTTGGCACCTCGGGGAAGCACTGGTACCCAAACCCACCCTCCTCCAGCATTCAGCCCAGCTTTTGATAACCTCTACTACTGGAACCAGGACCGATCAGAACGGGGGGCTCCACCCAGCACCTTTGAAGGGACCCCTACAGCAGAAAACCCCGAGTACCTGGGCCTGGACGTTCCAGTGTGAGCCAGAGACCAAGTGTGCTGAGGCCCTGCTGTATCCCTGGAGTTGGGGCAGGCCCGACCTGCAGCCCGTCACTGGAAAGCTGATCGAAGGGCTCTGTGACCATGGCAAGGGGAGCTTGCTGTGCCAGAAACATGCTCTGAAGAACCTTCCTTCCTGCTTGAATTCCCAGGCAGCCAAGAGGTGCCCAGCCTGGTTGGTAGAAGGGGTGCACTGGGCAGTCTTGGTTGATTTTGGAGTCCTGCCCCACCAGATGTTGGATGCTACAGCCATAGTCTGCACACCTGAGGCTGTGGCCCTGCCCAGCCTTCTTCCAGACCTTGGGTTCTGAAGGACCAAGGGAAGCTGGGCCTAGGAGAGAAGAGGTGCCAAAGGCCTGTTTAGAGGACAACTCCACAACAGACTGTCCCTGAGACCTAGTGCTCTCCTCTGCCCCAGGAGGAACGAAGCTGCACTAGTGTCCAGGCCAATCCTTGTACAGAATACTTTGTTTTTTTATTTTTGTTTTTTAAACATGAAATAAGGACCCAGAAGGAGCGTGGGTACTATATGAGAGTGGGGGGAGGGGGAGGTATTCTTGGGATTGGGGAAGGGAAGACTCTGCACACTCATTTGCCAATAGATTCTGGAAACAGCTGGGCCACAGCCTATGTTTTGGGGTGGATCTAGCCAGACCTTACTGCTTACCTTACATACAACATTTTTCTTGGGGAAAATGGATAGGAATCTTCTAAAAGCTTGAACGAGAAGCAAATTAAGATTTCCTTTTCTTTTTTTCTTTTGGTTGGTTGTGGATCTTGTACTCTGGGCCTGGGCGCTGTCCTTGAGCTCTTCAGCTCAAGGCTAGCACTCTACCACTTGAGCCACAGAGCCACTTCTGGCTTTTGCTGTTTATGTGGTGCTGAGGAATCAAACCCAGGGCCTCATGCATTCAAGGCAAGCACTCTACCAATGAGCCACCTTCCCAGCCCCACAAATTAAGGTTTCTATCTGAGGGCTCTTTGACAACTGGATCATTCTTGCTTCAACAAACTCATTCCTAAGGCCACCCACCAGAATGGGCTCACTTCCTTCCTGTGGAGAAGGGGAGTTAGGGGCAGGGAAGGGGGGAGAGAGGCACTGTCTACTACATGACTCATGTTCCTTGCCTTGGCTGAGAGGAACTCCCTAAAGTAAGCAGCTGTCCAGAAAGAGCCCACCCACCAGGTGGTATAAAGGCTGAACTGACCTCCATGCCCCCCCACACTCCCAGACAGGACATAAACACACACTCGTCAGCACAAGTGTCTGTAGTGCCTCTTTATTACCAACAGCTGACATTGCCCAGGGCTCAGGGGAAACAAATTAGATCTACTGTGGCATCTGACAGGTATTGCCAAGCTGAGGAGAGGACTGGGCAGTTGTGGGCACTGATCCTGTGGAGGGGTATAAGGCTGCTGTAGAAATGTCCAATGGGAAGCATCTATTTCTTAACTCCCCAAGACAATAAGTTTCTATTCCCTCCTGTGCCCAAAGGGGCAAAGTGCAGACCAGGATCTCTTAGCTACCAGGAGCTAAGAGAGGGAAAAGAGGCAGGGAGAGTTCCCAGCAGGACCAAAGGGAAACCAAAGTTTGAACCCCAGAACAGAGCAGGAACCCCGAATCATGTGCAGTCACAGGATGACGCAGGGAGGCCGGCTGTTGGTGATCTTTTCCAGGGGTTCTCCGTTACTGGCTCTCCGGATGGCCTCGATAAGCTAGAGGGCAGAGGTGTAGAATAAGATGATGGTGCACCGTTGGGGTTGGGGTGTCCCAGAGGGTCCTCCCCGCTGCTGCAAATACTCACGTCTTTCTCATAAGGAAAGCCCCCATTCTCCAGTTTGGAGAACACCAGCTGTCCATTGATCTCAATCTCAAAGGCCCCTGAGAGGGAACAAATGCATGAATGAATGCGGAGAACAGGTAGAAGTCAGGGTCAGGCTTCCTTCTAAGGAAACGTCTCCCTCTCCACCTCCATACTCATCTGTAGTTCCTTAAGCCATCCTCCAACCACGGTGAGCTCAGGCACCTAAAGAAGGTCTCAGCGGTGGACGACCCTCCCCTCCAAACCCACACTAGAGAGGGTCTCGGCTTCAAGCCTCAGGATGGTGAGGGGGTGCGGCTCCCCTGTATTGGTCGGGCATTTGTACTCGGTGCCGGATACAGCTGGCACTTCAACAACAGCAGCCAGGGTGAGGGTTAGACAGTAAGAGGGCTCTGGATTGGAGCACAGAACTGAGTCAGCGGGTGTCCTGAAGGACCTCACCTGTCCCTCCCAGGCGCGACTCAATCTCGATGCCCGGATACTGCTCCTTCACGGCGCTCGCCAGCTCCAGGTAGGTCGCCTCGAAGCCGCAGGGTTCACTGCGGAAAGAGGTGGAGCGGGTGGGGGTGGGTGGGGTTCCGGGGCAGGGGCCTCCCGAGGACCTACCTCCGGCCCGCCCGCCCGCCCGGGGAGCCGCAGGGGCGCCTCCAGCTCCAGCAGCTCACCAGTACTCCACCACGATGCGGACCCCACTGCCCGGCTCGGCCTCCCCGGGAGGGGGCGCTAGGGACGCCTGCCCCGGCTCCCCACTCATCGCTGCCAGCTCCGCTCCGGCCGCCGCTTCCGGGTGCGACGCGGCGCCGCGGACACGTGACGGGGCGGGGCCGCGCGAGGCGCTCGGGCTCCCCCTGCAGGCGGCGTCTAGTAGTACGGCGCTGGAATTTTTCTATGCCCTCAGCTGCGGAGCGTCTCAGGCTAGGCTGGGTGAACCGGTTCACACCTCTGGGCCTGTGAGTGCCAACTTTGCCCCGGTCCCTTCGTGTTTGTAGAACTTTGTGTCTTTTCTTGATCTAATGAACCGTCTTCGATTGCAAAGTCCTTGCCAGTTTACAAAAACCAAGAAGAAATGGTCAGGCAAGCACCACTGGGGATGGGGAAGAGGATGGGAATGGGGTGGCTGATGATAGGAAATAGTTGCCGTTTCTTGCTAACATGGTGGTGGCATATTTGTTTATTTATTTACTATTTACTTATTTAGTGTCCATACTGGGGCTTGAACTCAGGTCCTGGGCACTCTACCACTTGAGTAACATTTCCACTTCCAGCTTTTTGGTGGTTAATTGGAGATAACAATCCCTCAGATTTGTATGCCAGCACTGGCGTCGAACTAGGACACTTAGATCTAAGCTTCCAGAGTCCAGCTTCGATTTTTTTTTTTTTTTTTTTGCCAGTCCTGGGGCTTGAACTCAGGGCCTGGGCACTGTCCCTGAACTACTTTTTGCTCAAGGCTATCAGTGCCACTTCCAGTTTTCTGGGGGTTAACCGGAGATAAGAGTCTCACAGGCAGGGCGCCAATGGGTCACACTTGTAATCCTAGCTACTCAGGAGGCTGAGATCTGAGGATCGCAGTTCAAAGCCAGCTCGAGTAGGAAAGTCCATGAGACTCTTATCTCCAATAAAAATCACCAGAAAACCACAAGTGACACTGTGGCTCAAGTGGTAGAGCACTAGCCTTGAGCTGAAGAGATGAGGGCCCAGAGTTCAAGCCCCACAACCAACAATAACAACAACAACAACTACAAAAGAGTCTCACAGACTTTCCTGCCCTGGCTAGCTTTGAACTGCTATGCTCAGAACTCAGCCTCCTGAGTAGCTAGGATTACAAGCGTGAGCCACCAGTGCCTGGCTAGAAATAGAATTATTGATTGAATGGTAAGTTTATGTTTAAGTTTTCAAGCAATCACCAAAGTGTTTTCCAAAGTGGCTGTACCATTTTACATTCCTAAGGGCAATATAATATATAAGGGTTTGTTTGTCCATATAATTACCAATTTTTTTTTTTTTTGGTCTGATTGTCGTGGGGCCTGAACTCTGGGTCTGGGCGCTGTCCCTCAGCCCTTCAGCTCAAGGCTAGCACTCCACCACTTGAGCCACAGTGCCACTTCTGACTTTTTTTTCTGCTTATGTGGTGCTGAGGAATCGAACCCAGGGCCTCATGCATGCAAGGCAAGCACTCTCCCACTGAGCCACCTTCCCAGCCCACCAATACTTTTTTTATCTGTTTCTTTGGTAACTGTTCTAGCAGGTGTGAAGTTGTAGGTATATTATTGTGGTTTTAATATGCATTTCTCTAATCACTAATGTTGTTGGACATCTTTTCATGTGGTTATTAGCCATTCATATATGTTACTTGAGACATCTATTCAATTTTTTTGCCTAGGCCTTTTTTGGTGTGTGTGTGTGTGTGTGTAGGGGGGTTATGTGTGTCTACCAGTCCTGTGGCTTAAATTCAGGGCATAGGCTTTGCCCCTGAATTTCTTTTGCTATAGTCTAATGCTTGACCACTTGAGCCACAGGTATACTTCCAGCTTTTTTGGTAGTTTATTACAGTTAAGAGTCTCACAGACTTTCCAGTCTGGGCTGGCTTCAAACCATGATCTTCAGACCTCAATCTCCTTAGTAACTAGGATTATAGGCATGAGCTCCTAGTGCCTGGCTTTTGCCTAGTTTTAATTGGGTTATTTATCTCTTTTTAGTGGTATATATGAATTCTTTATGTATTCTGGACATACATTCTGAGACGACTTGCAAATAGTTTCTTTCAGTTAACCTTTTTTTTCTTTTTCTTTTATTACTGGATATTGAAGTCAGAGTCTCAACTGTACCACTGTTATATTCCTCACTTCCCCTTCTTTTCCTTAGTCCTTTGAAGTGCTTTTTTTTTTTTTTTTTAAGTTTTTGGTGTATATGATACTGAGGTTTGAACTCAGAGCCTGCAAGTACTCTGCTACTTGAGCCATACCTCTGGGCCTGAAAAAGTGCAAACATTTTAAATTAGGATGAAGCCTAATCAATTTTTGACCTTCATACTAGTGTGTGTGTGTGTGCACACACATACGCGCACCCAGGGCCTCATGCATGCGAGGCAAGCACTCTACCACTGAGCCACCTTCCCTGCCCCTCAAATGCACTTTATACTAAAATTCATCCTTTAACTGAGCATCAGTAGCTCATGCCTATAATCCTAGCTACCTGGGAGACTGAGACCTAAAGGTTCTCAGTTTAAAACCAGCCCAGGGAGAAAAGTTTCTAAAGCTCCATCTCTAGTTAATCAGCAAAATTGCAGACTGGAGGCATGGTTTGAGAGGCAGAGTACCAGCGATGAGGGAACAAGTACTCTGAGTTCAAACCTGGTACCAGCACAAAGAAAAATAAACTACTCCTTTCGTCAGTTCTGATAAAACACACACATCTGTGCATCCACACAACCCCAAGACAGAACAGTTCCTGATCTCCCACAAATCTCAGTGTCCCCCACTTCCAATCTCCTCTTCAGCCCATCTCTGCTTTCTCACCCCTCTAGAAAGTCATAGACATGAACTCCTATCCCACTTGGCCCTCTAAAGTGGCCCAACCTTCAAATACCAGAAGGATCTTTCCAAAGTGCAAACCTGCTCACTGCTTGGTGCCTCTGCTTCAGGCCCAAATGGAATCTGCAGGGTCTGGCGTCTGCCCACTGCTCCTGCCAGTCTGGACAAACAGGATGGGTGGCTCTCATACCTGGTTTGTAGAACAGTCACCTGAGGGCTTGTCAATACCTTACATTCTTCTGTCTCTGAAGCTGAGGAGTAGCCCAAAGATCTGTTTTTCTCCTCAGCTAAGAGACTGAGGTTGTGGTTCCCAGGCCCTCTTTGAGAAGCACAATAGCTTTTCTCTGTACCTGCTGCTCCTGCCCAGACGTCCAATACCTTACATTCTTCTGTCTCTGAAGCTGAGGAGTAGCCCAAAGATCTGTTTTTCTCCTCAGCTAAGAGACTGAGGTTGTGGTTCCCAGGCCCTCTTTGAGAAGCACAATAGCTTTTCTCTGTACCTGCTGCTCCTGCCCAGACGTCCCGGGGAGTGGGCTCTTTCCCCTCCCTCCCCACTGTCTCTGTATTCCAGGTCTCCGCCTACCTGGGGTTTTGGCATTCTCTGCCTAGTCATCTCCTTCCTAGTGCGGCCGGCTTCCTTGGCTCAATCCTCCCTTCTGCAGAGAGGTGACTCCCTAGCTCCTCGTGTGAGTCACCCTCCCGCCATAATTGCCACAAGTCATTTCATATTTGTGTGAATCTCTGATTCAGGTTAGTCTCTCAGACTGGGTTGCAGGAGGGTAAGGGCGGGTCTGTTATTGTTGCTTACCTCTGCATCCCTAGAACCAAGCAAGAGACATGCTAGGTCCTTAAAATAGTTGAATACCAGAAGGAGTGGATTGCCTTCTCTGCCTTTGCCCTACGCCTTTCCTTGACCCAGGCGACCTTGCCCCGCACCCCGCACTCCCCCCCCCCCCCCCCGCCCCTTTGCTTGGCCTACTGGTTTTTCTAGGAAAACTGTTTGGAGAAAGTTGGGGTGGAGGCCACTCCTCCGAGCTCCCCGGGAGCAGACCTCTTATCACCCCGTGGATTGTTTATTTTCCCAACTGTCACCCTCATCTAGCTTGGAGGTGGCCCGTATCTCTGCCTTTGATCTTGGCCTCCCTGCCCCTCTTCCGGCTCCCCGGTGTTGTTTACCCCGAAAGCTAGCGTTAATTGCTCGAACTGGACTCCCCGGCACCTGGGCTCCAGTTTTCCCCAGATCGCTGTGGCTCCTCCCGTTGGGAACCCGGTTTTAAACCCCTGCGATTTGAGAAGTGGAAAGCGAGAACCCCAGGCCTTGCTCAGAAGGGAGAGGAAAAAACAAAACTGAACTCTGGGTGCCTCTGGAGGAGACCAGACTGGCGGCTGGAGGCCAAGGGTTAGCTAAGGCAGGTGGCTAGACAGTCCCCTTGGCCTGGCTTCTGCGCGCCCTTCCCGGCGCCCTTTGCCCGAGGGGGTGGGCCCCAGAGCGGCAGTCGGGCCCCCGGGCTGGGCCAATGACCTGGCCAGCGTCGCGCGAGGAGGGGCGTGCGGGGAGGGGGCGGGCCGGCTCCCCTTCTTTTCCAGCCCCTCCCCCCCAGGTAAGTCAGGACTCCAGATCTGCTTTGCTCTCCAGGTCCTTACCCCCGCTCCCCCCCCTTCCCACCTCCCCACCCCCACACCTGCTGCCGCGCGGGCTCCGAAGGGCCGAAAAACAATCCCGGTCGCCTCCCGGTCCCCGGAGCCTCCGCCCCGCGCCTCCGGCCCCGCCCCCACCTGCCCAGGGTGATTTTAGTTTCCTTGGGCCTGGGATCTGGATTCCAGGGGCTCCTTCCTCCTCCTCTTCTTCCCCCGACGACGACGTCTCCGTCCAGAGTCGGGTCACTCTGTAGCACCTGTAGAGAGGTCGAATCCGGGCATCTGAAGGGCTAGGGGGTCCCTGAGATCCCAAATACTTTGGACCCGGGGTCCAGCGTCTCTTCTGCAGGTAAGTGGAGGCAGATCGGTCTCAGACAACCTGTTCCGACCCCAGCCGCACCGGGCTGGGCCCCAGGCCGCGTCCGCCGCGGGGCCGAGCCGGGTGGCCGGCGGCCCGGGTGGGTGGAGGGGCGGCCTCCGGGCTCCCCCGCCTCCTCCCCACTTCTTCCCGGCGCCGTGATGTCAGTCAGGCCCGGGCAGGAGCCGGGGAGGGGGGGGGGGGTACCGGGCCGCGGCGTCTCCCCGCCTCAGCCCGTGGCCCCAGGCAGGTGTCCCGGGTCCAGGTAGGAGCCGAAGCGGGCACTCTGTCTCAGAGGTGGGGGGGTCCAGAGACCTGGGGTCCCACGTGGAAAGCCTGGGACGCCCCACGGCGTCGTGGTCCCACCGCCCCGCTCCTCTCCGTCTCTCCTGTTATCCGCTTCTTCCTCACTTGGCACCCCCTGACCTCCTTTCCTGTCCCCCAGATCCCATCCCACCCACCTCCTCCCCCTCGGCTCTCCCATCTCAAACACCCCAGACTCGTCGGTGGGGCGGGGGAGTGATAAGTCTCAGCACCCCCGATTTCCCGCTAAATATTCAGGGACCTTGGGGAAGGGGGTTCGGACGCCCAGGTCGTCCCCACGTCCTAACTCAGTTCAGTTTGCTCCAATGTGGGGTCCCCCAAGACTATTCAAACGCGGGCAGGATGGGGGGGGTGCATTTTGCAATTTGGAGGGCGGTAAAGGGGTTCCCCCAAACAGCTGAAGCTCCATCTTGCTGTTCTCTGGAAAGTGGTCTCCAGCTCTTCCGACTCCTGCCCGGACCTGGGGGTGCTCAGGCCCGGGGATCCCTCCTGGCTTCAGGACTAGGAGATCCGGGAGGTTGGATGGAGGGCTGAGTGCCGTGGGCCTAGGGAGAGTGTGGATGGGGGACCCAGGTGGTCCTGGTTTGATGAGGTTGGGGAAAGACCCCAGGTTGGAGACACCTGTGGGCTAGATGGAACTGACCCCCAACCTTTTTGTCCCCCAGGAATACCCTTGCTGCTTGGTCTGGATTCTGCTCCCAACTCTCTCCTCTTAGAATCCAGCTCTGTGTGTGTGTGTGTGTGTGTGTGTGTGTGTGTGTGTGTGTGTGTGTAACTCTCCCCTTAGAATCCAGCTCTCTCTCTCCCTCCCCCCCCCTCCCTCCCTCTCTCTTTCTCTCTCTCTCTCTCTCTCTCTCTCTCTCTCTCTCTCTCTCTCTCTCTCTCTCTCTCTCTCTCTCTCTCCTCTCCCTCTCCCTCTCCCTCTCCCTCTCCCTCCCTCGTGTGTGTGTGTGTGTGTGTGTGTGTGTGTGTGTAAGTAACTCTCCCCTTAGAATCCAGCTCTGTTTGTGTGTGTACCTTCCCGAAGGCAAAATAATGATTAACTCCACAGGTGACACTTTAACATTCTTACCAAATTAAACTTTAAAAGAGCTGCCCCCCCCCCTTTCTCCTATTGGGTGTTTTTCTTGGAGCGAGAGAGTGGGCGGAGCTTCCCTGTCCAGGGCCTTCCCTCAATTCCTGATCACCTAGAGGTTTCTTTCCTATCCTTTTTTTCACCCCAGCCCTGCATCCTCCAACGGGTAAACTATCCCTAGGAAATCCTGATGGGGCCAGGCCTGTAGTACTGGGCGAGATAGGGAATTCCTGCCACCCAGAGCCTTGCGCTTCCCATCTGGGCCTCTGTGTAGCTCCCCTTCTCTTCCCCTCTCCCTCCCCCCCCTTAGACTCAGGGAAGGTGGCCTTGTTTTCTGTTGGCCCCAAATACTGGGCCTTGCCACCTGCCCTTAGGCCTGCCAGGTGGGGCAAGATTCAGGAAGTAAACAAGGCCGCTGGGAGGGTAGGAAGAAGGGTGGGGCTAGAGGGCTGGGACAGGAGAGGCAGGCTGGGAAGCCAGGGTCTAGAGCTGTGGTGTTGAAGGGACACATTGATTTGAGGGTGTGGATTTCTCCGACAGAATTCTTACTGAAAGCTCAAGACCTTGTGACCTAATGGAGAACCCCTTCCCCATTATCCCCGTAGCTGCACCTCACTTCTGGGCCTGACCCACTCCTCCCCAGCCTGGGGAAGGTCTGAAGGTGGGCCTCAATCTGGAAGCAGTCCCCTTTCCCATGCCAGACTCTAACCTAAATTCACTTCTTCCCCTTCTAAATTTTACCCTCACCGCTGTTGATGTCTCATTTGAAGGAAGGGGAGGCCTTTGGAAGTCCTTCCCCTACTTTACCCTGAAATGCGATGTTAGAAGTGGGGCGTCCCTGGCCTGGGGTTCCTTGAGGCTGCGAAGTGGGTGTCACCTTCCCAGCATTCTGCAGACCTTTCTTTGTGCGCCCTCTTGGGCTTTTATGACTCCACTTCGGCCTCTGTGGCATCCCAAAGGTCCAGGCACTGGAGAGCGTTAGGAAGTTCATCCCCAGGATGGTGTGACAATGTGTGTATTAGGTCAGATGTGTACTAGATCCTCAGGGTGAAAAACACAAGAGAACCTGGCAGGCTTAGAATGGGGAGCTGTGGATGGTGCTTGAGGGGAGTGGGGGGGGGGGGAGAAAGATCTTCACTCTAGATCCAGGTCAGATATTGCCTCTCTCTCCTCCCTTTCTACTGGATGTTGACTTGGGATTGCAGTGGGCAGACTGCAGGTGGACCTGGTCCCGCCTGGCCCAGTGTGGGGAGGAGAGGGATGATGCCAGAGGAGCTGCAGGCTGAATCCTCCTTCCCATTTTGCTCCTTTCCTGGGCTTTCCTCTTCCTCCCAGGCTACCCGTGGGTTAAGGAGTTGGGAGTGGAAGGCATAGGCTGGGTTGTTTGTGTTTCTCCTAAGCCAGGAAGTCTTGTAGATGAGTCAGGGTTGAATGGAGAGCCTGGGGCAGAGGTGTCCCTCCCCTTCCTGACTCACCTGTCCCCCCAGATCCCCTCATGCCCTCACATAAGGGACAGGTGTCTGCCCCATCCCAGGGGTGGGTGGATGGGCTCTGCCAGGTGTCCCAGGCTGCCTTGTAGCCCTGACCCGGTGTCTGGAGAAGAGGTGTGGGTGGGGGCTGGGCCCTCCAAGTCTCAGCATCTGGGACAGAGGACATGCTGTCTCTCTTCTCAGGGGGCATCATTGCCCTTTCTCTCCTGTTTTGCTTGTCCTGGGTGTCAGTGCATCTGTGAGTACTAAGACATGGGAGCCTGGCAGGGGTACCTGATACTCTTAGGCCATGGGGTAGTAAAACAGGTGCACAGTAATTAATTCTTTTAATTTATTTTTTGCTGTTCCTGGGGCTTGAACTCAAGGCCTGGGCTCTGTCCCTGAGCCTTTCTGAGCTCTACCACTTGAGCCATGGCACCATTTCCAGTTTTTTCTTTCTTTTTTTGTTGGTCATGGGGCTTGAACTCTGGGCCTAGGCACTGTCCCTCAGCTCTTCAGCTCAAGACTAGCGCTCTACCACTTGAGCCACTGTACCACTTCTGGTTTACTGAGTAGTTTATTGGAGAAAAGAGTCTCACGGCTTTTCCTGCCCAGGCTGGCTTTGAACTGTGATCTTCAGATCTCAGCCTCCTGAGTAGCTAGGATTACAGGTGTGAGCCATCGGCACCCAGATTGCTTTTTCTGTTTATGTGGTACTGAGGAATTGAACCCAGGGCTTCATACATGTTAGACAAGCACTCTACCATTAAGCCACACTCGCAGCCCCTGTGCGCAGTAATTTGACACAAAGGTTCTAACATGATACTGAAAGGGAGCCATTTGGTCTCAATGTGGCAAATCCAGGGAGGCTTCACAGAGGAAGTGGCTCTGAGCAGGACAAGCAACCTGGGTTGGTTGGGGTGGGGAGGTGACATACAAGGTTTAGAAGCTACTGTGGCCACAGACTGCAGGGCAGGCCTTTCCCTCCCCTCCCTCCTGCTTGCTGTCTTTCACTGCCTCCCTCTCCCCTTTCTGTACATCAGTCATCACTTGCCAGGTGTTGCCACACAGGCTTGGCAACTGGGTCTGGCAACAAAGTGCTGGAAAAACCCTGAGTGAACGAGCACCCCACACCAGGAGTCAGAAGGGGTGGTCTTTTGCCCTGACACTGAGAGCTGAGTCCAGGCATCTGTGGGTACAGCCAGGCGTGTGGCACGGGACCCTCTCAACTCTTGCCCCGAACAGCTCTGGCTGGAGGAAAAGCACCAAGTCCAAACACCGGAGTCACCCAGTGGGGACACCCAGTGCTTCCTTCTCAGAGCCTTAGTGTCCCTTTTTGCAAAATGGGCTCATTCCCTTCTCTGAAGATTCTAGGAAAATCCAGCTAGAGGGTAGCAGTGGCAGTTGAGAGTGACAGCTGTGTGGAGACCACAGGGTTGGGGACAAGGGCACCGAGCGGGCACCGAGTGATTCAATTCAGTCCCCACCTCCCTCTTCTCCCTCAGATGTCATGGAGCTGGATGTGTCTTCACCTCATCTCAGCAGCTCCCCGGAAGACCTGTGCCCAGCTCCTGGGACCCCTCCTGGGACTCCCCTGCCTCCTGATGTCCCCCTTTCAGGGGAGGTGAAGAGGTCACAGCCTCTGCCCATCCCCCCCAGCAGGTATAAATGGGGTGAAGGGACGGGGGAGGGGGCTGGCAGGGGAGGCCAGCCCTGGCTAATCCGAGATGATTCCCTTCCCTCTTTACTTGTCTGCTTTAGGAAACTTCGAGAGGAGGAGCTTCAGGCCACCTCTCTACCATCCATCCCCAATCCCTTCCCTGAGCTCTGCAGCCCTCCAGCTCATTCTCCCATCCTTGGAGGGTCCTCCAGTATGAGGGGACTGCTCCCAAGAGATGTGAGCCGCCTCCATGTGAGTCCCATGGCATAGGGCATTCTGGGCCTGGGTGGGCATGGTGCCTTCTTGGGCAAAGATGGGAGCCTCTTGGTCAGAGGTCTCTGAGAACACAGGAAGGCCTGGGCACCGGTGGCTCACATTGGTAATCCTAATTGCTCAGGAGGCTGAGATTTGAGCATGGAAGTTTGAAGCCAGCCTGGGCTGGAAAGGTCATATCTCCCACTAGTCAAAAAGGCCAGAAGTTGGAGGCCTGGTTCAAGTGGGGCCTTGAACAGAAAAGCCAAGTGAGAGCTGAAGGCCTTGAGTTCAAGCCCAGTACTGGCACCAAAAAAAAAAAAAAAAGGAAGAGAGCAAAAGAATCCCCCTTTTCCTGCCCCCAAGTCATTTGCAACTCCTGGGGTGCAGGTAGTGAAGGTGTACAGCGAGGACGGGACCTGCCGGTCTGTGGAGGTGGCTGCCAGCACCACAGTTGGCCATGTGTGTGAAATGCTTGTGCAGAAAGCTCACGCCTTGAGCGATGAGAGCTGGGGACTAGTGGAATGCCACCCCCAGCTAGCACTGGGTAAGTCGGGGTCCCAGGAGCTTGAGTGAGCTGGTTGGCCATGCCTGACATTTGGGGTCAGATTTGATTAATTCCCATGAATCCATGCTTTTTTTTTTTTTTTGCTCTTGACCCCAGAGCGGGGTTTGGAGGACCATGAGTTTGTGGTTGAAGTACAGGCAGCCTGGCCTGTGGGTGGAGACAGCCGTTTGGTCTTTCGGAAAAACTTCGCCAAGTATGAACTGTTCAAGAGCTCCCCAGTGAGTGTGTTTGAGGGGAGGAGGGTTGTGACTGCAGGGACACTGTGGGTCCCGAGCCTGCATCCTTGATCCCTGACCCCTGACCCTTCTCTGCTCCAGCACTCCCTGTTCCCAGAAAAGATGGTCTCTAGCTGTCTGGATGTACACACAGGTGTATCCCATGAGGACCTCATCCAGGTGAGGGGGTCCCCCACTTCACTGTAGTCACAGTTCCTCAGAATGATCCAATGATTGTTCACCCTGAAGCCCCTGTGTGATTGTATATAACTTTCTAGCCAGGTGCCAGTTAGTGGCTCATGCCTATAATCCTAGCTACTCAGGAGGCTGAGATCTGAGGATTGCCATCTGAAGCCAGCCCGGGCAAGAAATTCCTTGAGACTCCTTAACTCCCAATAAACTACTCATAAAAGCTGGAAGTGGCAGCTTTCTTTTGCTTACCTTCAGCAAAAGAAGCTCAGGGACAGTGCCCAGGCCCAGAGTTTAAGCCCCAGGACTGGCAAAAAAAAAAAAAGACACTTTCTAGGCTGGAAGATGAGTTTCTTATCTGTTAAATGGGGCTAGCCAGTGCAGGTGTGAGCCAACCTTCCCTAGGATTAAAATCCAGGCCCTTCACTCCCCCTCTCTCCTGTCTCAGAACTTCCTGAATGCTGGCAGCTTCCCAGAGATCCAGGGTTTCCTGCAGCTGCGGGGCTCAGGCCGCAAGCTTTGGAAACGCTTCTTCTGTTTCCTGCGCCGCTCTGGACTATATTACTCCACCAAAGGCACCTCAAAGGTAAGGTCTGGAGGGCACCATCCCTAGTCCTTTGCATACCCCTGCCCCCTGGAAACTCCTGGGCCCTTCTCTCCCTAAGCTCCCCCTGACCCTCTGCTGCTCTTCCTACTCCTGTGGGTCTGGCAGCCTCTAGGTCATGCCCTCACGCCCCTCAACCCCTGCCCAGCTTACCTCTCCCAGGAGGTAGCAGGTGACCCAAGTTCAAGATAGACTATACTTGTATATTTGCTATGTGATCATGGGTCCTTTCCCATCCCTCCCCTCCCTGGTCTTGAAATCTCACCTGGTTTGCAGTAAGGAGGGGGCCAGTATTGAGGAGATAGCATCTGCTTACACCAAGTTCTGCTTCCCTGTGCTGCTCAGGATCCAAGGCACCTGCAGTATGTGGCAGATGTAAACGAGTCCAACGTGTATGTAGTAACTCAGGGCCGCAAGCTCTATGGGATGCCCACGGACTTCGGCTTTTGTGTCAAGGTAACCATGGCTAGCCTGGCCTGGCGTGACCTTGGGGGATGGTCAGAGCAACATAGGCCCCCAAGATCTTACCTTGGGCTTCTGAGCTCTATTTTAGGGACCTTGAACTGTGGGAAACCACTGGGTCTTCTCCTGCCCCCATGGAGCTCTGCCTGGAGATCTGATTCCAAATGCAGATCTGAGATCAGGCTATTTTCTCTCGCACTAGCCCAACAAGCTTCGAAATGGCCACAAGGGGCTTCACATCTTCTGCAGTGAAGACCAACAGAGCCGCACCTGCTGGATGGCTGCCTTCCGCCTCTTCAAGGTGAGCCTGCATAGGGTGGGGCACTGGAAGGGCCCCCAGCATAGAGGAGAAGGCCTAGCACTGCTTTGTGAATTCTACTGAGGACAGCTTTGTTCCGAGTCCTCATCCCACCCTTATCCAAGGCAGAAACAGCTCTGCTTTTGGGGTATCATAGCCCAGACCCCCAGATCCTCTTGACCTTGAGTCCTCTTTCTCTCCCCACCCTCAGTATGGGATGCAGCTGTACAAGAATTATCAGCAGGCCCAGTCTCGCCACCTGCGCCCATCCTATTTGGGTTCCCCGCCTCTGGTGAGTGTGTACAGCATTGTGCAGGAAGGCACCCCAGTCCTGGCCTGGAGCAGATGTCTTGAACTCTCCTCTCCCCATTCGGATCCATTTCCAGAGGAGCGTCTCAGATAATACGCTGGTGGCTATGGACTTCTCTGGCCATGCTGGACGTGTCATCGAGAACCCCCGGGAAGCTCTGAGTGCAGCCTTGGAGGAGGCCCAGGCCTGGAGGGTGAGAGGCCTGCACCCATCTGCATGTCTGCCAGGACTCCTCTCTATATCTTTGTGGAGTTGGGAGAAAGAGAAGAGCTCAGGGAGGGCCCTAGCTAGGTGTTACCAGGCAGTTCTCCCAACCCTGTATCCCCTACCTCTCTGCAGAAGAAGACAAACCATCGCCTCAGCCTGCCCACTCCCAGCTCTGGCACGAGCCTCAGTGCAGGTAGGTGAAGGCCCAGGGGCCCTCAGGGTGGGGCTTCTCAGCTTCTAAGCATACCAGTCCAAGGATGGCTGTCCCCTTCCCCAACTGATAGCCCATCTGTTCCCTCCATCCCAGCCATCCACCGCACACAGCCCTGGTTCCATGGACGCATCTCCCGGGAGGAAAGCCAGCGGCTTATTGGGCAGCAGGGCCTAGTGGATGGGTAAGGGCTTGCGCTGGGCCATGTGGGTAGCGGATCCATCCTTTACAGAGACCTTGGGGCAAGGCACAGTTATGCATGTTTGATAATGTTGCCTGATTTCTCCAAAGCCTGTTCCTGGTACGGGAGAGCCAGCGGAACCCACAGGGCTTTGTCCTGTCCTTGTGCCACCTGCAGAAAGTCAAGCATTATCTCATTCTCCCAGTGAGTAGCTCCCTCGTTCCCAGGAGCCTCCACTCCCTGCAGGACTACCACCAGCCCGTCTCTCATCAGCCCCTCACAAGTTGCTCCCTGGCCCATTATGAGTCTCCTGATTTTCCCTGTGTAAAAAGTGGGAGCTGGGCACTGGTGGCTCATGCCTGTAATCCTAGCTACTCAGGTGAGATCTGAGGATCATAGTTCAAAGCCCGCCTGGACAGGCAAGTTCGTGAGACTCTTATCTCCAAGTTAACCACCAGAAAACTGGAAGTGGCACTGTGGCTCAAGTGGTAGAGCGCTTGCCTTGAGCTGAAAAGCTGAGGAACAGCGCCCAGGCCCAGAGTTCAAGCCCCACAACCAACAACAGATAAAAGAAGTGGGAACCTCCAAGCTAGGCATGGTGGTAGCTACTTGGGAGGCAGAAACAGGAGGCCCAGACTAGACAAAAGGTAGAAAACTGTCTCAAAAATCAAATGATGGGGGCTGGGAAGGTGGCTCAGGGGTAGAGTGCTTGCCTTGCATGCCTGAGGCCCTGGGTTCGATTCCTCAGCACCACATAAGCAAAAAGAAAAAAGCCGGAAGTGGCGCTGTGGCTCAAGTGGTAGAGTGCTAGCCTTGAGCTGAAGAGCTGAGGGACAGTGCCCAGGCCCAGAGTTCAGGCCTCATGACCGGACCCAAAAAAAAAAAAAAAAGGGCTGGGAAGGTGGCTCAGTGGTAGAGCGTTTGCCTTGCATGCATGAGGCCCTGAATTCGATTCCTCAGCACCACATAAGCAAAAAGAAAAAAGCCGGGAGTGGCGCTGTGGCTCAAGTGGTAGAGCACTAGCCTTGAGCTGAAGAGCTGAGGGACAGCGTCCAGGCCCAGAGTTCAGGCCCCATGACTGGACCCCCCCCCAAAAAAAAAATCAAATGATGGTCAGACATAAGCCTTTGGTGGAGATCTGAGGATCACTGTTTAAAGCCAGCCTTTAGTAGAAAGTGGTAGAGCACTAGCCTTGAGTAAAAGGAGCTCAGGGACAGTGCCTAGGCTCTGAGTTCAAGCCCCATGACCAACCAAAAACAAGAAAGGAAGGAAGAGAGGGAGGGAGAAAGGAAGAGAGGGAGGGAAGGGAAGGAAGGAAAAGAAAAGTGGGGACCTTCAGCCCTGCCCCAGGAGGCAGCTCCTCAGCCTCGTGTTCTGTTGACCTTCTGTCCTCCGGCACACCCAGAGCGAGGATGAGGGCTGCCTCTACTTCAGCATGGATGATGGCCAGACGCGCTTCACGGACCTGCTGCAGCTTGTGGAGTTCCACCAGCTGAACCGAGGCATACTGCCCTGCCTGCTGCGCCACTGCTGCACGCGCGTGGCCTTCTGAGGCCACTTGAGCGGTCTCCGTTGGTGGCAGGTTTGCCACGGCCCCTCATGCAGTGAACTGGGGAGATGCTGGGAGTGGGGATGAATGATTGAGGGGCTTCTCCCACTCCAGTTTTCTCCTTTAAACCTTTGCCTCCATCAGGCAGAATCCTCCCTCCCCCATCCACACATCCACCCTGGCCATCCTCATCCTGTTCCTCAGAGGCACACGCTTGGGGAGCCCTGTCCCCCATTGTGGAGTTCTGGGATATGATGAGAGAAATGGCCACAGCCCAGGTGGTCTCATGCCCCACCCTTTATACAGACTGAGAGGCCAGTTGATCTGCTCTGTTTTATACCAGTGACAATAAAGACTATTTTTTGATAAATTCATGGGTTGTGTTTGGCAAAAACTGAACCAAGGAAAGTAGGTCCTAATGAAGACTGTTGGTGACTGCTCAGTGGGCACATCATGGTCAGCCTGGGCATGGCAGTCTTGGTTATATGAGAACTTCTGGTGCCCAGCATGGCACCTGGCACAGATAGTACCCAATAAAGAATTTGGGCAGTAAAGAACTGTCAGGCAGGTGAGATTTCCTGACAGCCTAGACCTACAGAGGTGACTCTTAACAGGATTTGGGGACTGGGAAGGAGTTGAAAGACAGCACCCTGTTCTTAGCAAGTCCCTCCTTGCTGGTAAGTGGCCAGTGAGTCCTGGAAAACACATCTGTGTATCTACACCACTCTCAAGATGGGACAACCCTTTCCACAAGTCCCTGCTCTTCCTACTGCTGGCCCCCACCATAATCCCCAGCCCTGCAGCTTGCTGTCCTTACGGTTACAGGCCAATAGACATGGACTCCTATCCCTCAGCCCTCTGGGTTGCTTCCTTCTCCAAACCACCCTTCAACATCCAAAGTGTGAATCTGCCCACTGCTTAGTCCTGTGTTGGAGAGTTTTATAGTTTGACCTTTTGTCCAATGGGACTCTAATCGGCATCTCTCACTGGCAACACTGTGTCTCCTGCTCAAATTAGAGACGGAGCCTCCTTCCAGAATGCAGATCCCAAGTAGGCATTATTTTTTGCCAAGACGGAAACAAAAGCAAACCTGAATCTGATTGTTTGGATCCCCTTACAATTTACCAGAAATGTGAGTGACACTCGAGGCCACAATGGCCAGATCCAGATTGGGAAACTACAGGCCAGATAACCCGGTTTCTTCTTTAACAACAATAACTTACAAGAAAAGTAAAGATGGGGACTTTAGATTCCAAGAAATATAGACAAATGTCAACCAAGTATGATATGCTGACTTTACTTGATTCAAACCCAAACTAACTGTAAAATGCATCCTTTAATGAGCAACTGGGGGAAATACAAACTGATGAGATATTTGATGGTATTAAGAAACATGGTTAACTTTTTGAGGTGCAATAACACTATGTGCTTATGGCTTTGCCTCTGTGTGTGTGTGTGTGTGTGTGTGTGTGTGTATGTACGCATGCATGCGTGCATGTGTGCCAGTACTGGGGCTTGAACTCAGGGCCACTCCCTCGTAGCTTTTTTTGCTCATACCTGGCCCTCTACCACTTGAGTCATACCTCCAGCCTGATACTTTGTTGGTTATTTGGAGTTAGAGTCTCCCAGATGTTTCTGCTGGGCTTCTCTTCTTCAGCCACCCGATTAGGTAGATTACAGGCATGAGCCATAGTGCCTGATTTATATTTTTAGCTTTTTTTTTTTTTGCCTTTAAACGACTCATTTTTAAGTATTATAGTTGAAATGACCCAAAATGTTGAGGTTGGCTGAGTTGATATTGCTAGAAGCTGGGTGTTAAGTTATAGGAGAATTACTTAATTTATCCTCTGTGTGTGAATGGAAGCTGGGTGCCAGTGGCTCATACCTGTAATCCTACTCAAGAGGCTGAGATCTGAGGATCACAGTTAAAAGCCAGCGGGGGCAGCAAAATCTATGAGACTCTTAGCTCCAATTAACCACCAGAAAACCAGAAGTGACACAATGGCTCAAAGTGGTAGAGCACTAACCGTGAGTGAATTCAGCGCCCAGCTGACTTCTGGGTGGAACTCCTAAGCCTCAAAGGGAGCACTTGTGACCTGTAGGGAGTCCTCCCTGGGGAGTCCTTCCCTTCCCCAAAGTCCTGATCTCTCCAGGCAGCTTGTCCTGAGATGACCTTGACAAGGATCAGCCTTTGCAATAAGCCCTTGAGCCCAGCAACCCTGGCATCCACTTGTGACCAAGGCACTTCTCATTCTTGGCTAAGAAGCTTGGACTCAGGCTTGGCAGACCAAGGAAGGCAGAGAGGAGGCCCTTCCTAAAACCCCAGCTTGGAATCTGCTGGGACCTACTACAGCCCAGCTATGGGAAGGTAGCAGACCTGGCTGCTCTTGGCAGCATTGGGAATGGGACTGGCATAATCTACCACTGGCCATCTTCCATAGTTCCCAGAACTATCTCCTTCATTGGCAGTATTGCGATAGCTGGTGCTGGTTATAGATGCCTAGAGCCACTTCTCAGGGAGGGGTGCCAGGGTTCCAGGCTGGAATAACAGAGACAAGGTCAAGCAAGATAAATCACCTTTTAAGCATGCCCAGGTGTTTAAGTGCACAGAAAAAGAACTCAGAATCTCATTGCATTGGGCAGAAGACAAAGCCCTTTTATGTCAATCAGCGAATCAATCTCCCCATGACACTGAAATGGAAAGCTGAGGCTCAAAGAAAGTGACCTCCTGGGGTCATAGAAAGAATTAGGGAGAATCATTCCAGGCTGCAGTGGTGGGTTACAGCTGGACAAGAATCCCCAGCTCTGAGGAGGGGAAACCCGCTGTTCTACTTCCAGAAACTGCCGCATGGCCTTCTGAGACCTCATAGCAGAAGAGGAGATGGAGGAGGCGACTCAAAACCTCAGAGGGCCTGGCGCTGGTGGCTCACGTAATCCTAGCTACTCAGGAGGCTGAGATCTGAGGATCGTGGTTCAAAGCCAGCCCGGGCAGGAGGGACCGTGAGACTCCTATCTCCAATAAAACCACCAGAAAATCGGAAGTGGCGCTGTAGCTCAAGTGGTAGAGCGCTAGCTTTGAGCTGAAGAGCTGAGGGACAGCGCCCAAGCCCAGAGTTCAAGCCCCACGACCGACAAAACAAACAAACAAAAAAACCTCAGAGGCCAGGCGATCGCATGTCTCCAAGAATCCACGCAGCGTGGAGCGGGTCTCTCTTTCTCGGGTCTGCACGCTGGAGAAGGAGGTGCAAGACGCGCCCGCCCTCGAGTATGGCCAGGCTCCCGGGCCCCGCGGGTCCGCGCGCGCGCCGTGGCCAGCCGGGCCCTCCCGCAGGCCCAGCCGCGCGGCTGCAGTGACACCTAGCGGCCATGTCGGGAAGTGCGGGCGCGGCGCGCGCTCGGGCCGCGCCTCTCGAGGTTCCCAGCCGCGCTCCGGAGCGGGCACCCCGGGGAGAGCGGCCGCGCCGCGCACGCCGCCCCCGTGGGGCGCTTCCCCGGCCCCGCCCCCGTTTCCTCTCGGCCGAGCCCCGGGAGCTCCGGCTGGGCTGCAGTGCCCGGAAGGGCGGGGCGGGGCGCAGCGGTGGCGCTGGGCTGTGACCCCCGCGGTTTCACTTCTGGATCCCGCTCCGGCGGCGGTGGGATCAGGGCGAGGAGGAGGCCGTCGGGGGGCGGGGCGCGGGGCGCGGGACCCCCCGGGGTGTCACGCGACAAACGCAGTCCTCTGCTTTCCATCCTCCCCCCCCTCCCCGTGGGTTCCACTCCACTGCCCCTCCCCGGGACTGGGGCTTCCTCCCTCCCTCCCCCCCATCAGCGGCCTCACCCCGCTCCGTCGGGGCTGCCGACCCCCGGAGAGGCCCCGGGCGGCGTGGGCGGCGGGAGCGAGCTGTGAAGCCGCAGGCAGGGGGGGAGGCTGCGGGCTGCGGAGATGCCGAGCTGTTTCTCAGAAGTGCAGCTGCCCTGCCTCACACCCCGTTGGCTCCCGCCTAGCCCTGCATCCCATCCCCTCTCCCCCGACCCCCCCCCCCCCTTCACCACCTGGACCTGCTCAGAACACCCTGGGCTCTGGAATCTGCACCTGGTCCATACAGAACTAAGAGGAGAACCAGAGAAAGGAAAGGGGACCTGGGTTCAGCCCCCCTGCCCCCCCCCCCATAATCCACATTCAGGAGCCTGACAAGTCCCACCTGACAAGTCCCACCCTGAGGGCCCTGAGAATGTGACAATTTAGGAAAAGTGGCAATGAACCTGCCCACCTCCCCCCCACCCCCACCCCCATTCCCCTAACCCTTCAATCCTCGGTTCCTCTCCCTCCTTGTGCCTGAGACTGGTGAGCAGGGAAGTGCCATCTTCCTGGTCTAGTGTCAGGATTTGGACGGGGGGGGGGGGGGGGGGGGCGGGGCGGACTGGAGCCGACTGGAGCAATGGGATGGAGGCCAAGCTTTAAAGTCCTGGCAGAAGGAACTCCAGATTCAGGGGAAAATCAAGGCGCAGAGAGGGAAAGTGAATTATTTGGGGGTAAGCCAGCAAGAAGGAAGGCTGGAATTGGGGCCGGGAGCCCACACTAGGCTGTCTTGAGCGTTACTGGTTCAGTCTCTCTGCCTGTCTCTGTCTGTCTGTCTGTCTGTCTCTCTCATATACACACACTCACTGCTTCTCAGGAGTCTATGAGACAGAGTTGAGGGTGCTGAGAATGTAATTCCAGTGGGGGTGGGATGGGTGGCAGGACAAACCTGGGGGAGGAGATGACACCTGCCCCACCGGTTCCGATCCACCCTCCACTGCGGTTTATTTGACTAGGCAGCTCTTTTGAGTCAGGGGGCTGCGAGGGGGTGAGGTGAGGTGATGGGAAAAGACTGTTTTGGGGCTTCCTGCCCTCTCAACTCCTCCCTGGGTAGGGGTCAGGTAATGTCACTCACAGTTCTTCTAACCTCCATTCTTTCCACTGTGGAGTTATTTCCTTGGGTATGTGCATGCTGTTCTGGGGGCAGATCTGTTATTTGGGGGGTGGGGAGGGGCTGGGAGGCAGCTGCATATTTCACAGGTCAAGACAGACTTAAAAACAAAACCACAGCAAATTCAACACCCTGTGTCCTTCAGGGACTTTCCATGACACCTTCCTGCCCCCTCTCCCCCAAGCCAGGGAGTACCTCCCTAGAGGGCCTCCCTGCCCCAGGTGCAGTGGCTTTTGGCTTTTATGCAAACAACCGTCTGCCAATCTGCCGCAGGAAGGGAATGATCCACAGCTATCGCTTCTGCCTGGGCAGGATCTGCCACACCTTCCCTCAGTCCACTACTGGTCTTCCTGAATCTCCTCTACCCTTCCTAAGGGGAGATGGGGGCAAGGGAAAGGGACATAGTCCTTCCCCTGCCAGCCCTGGGGTGACAGTTGCCTGCAGGTGGACCCTCAGCAGCCTGTATGACTGGCCTGGGGTGTTGGGTGATGGGGGAGGGGAAGGGGAGGAGGAGGCTGCAGGTGTGGGGAAGGCTCCCCTGCTTGGGCCTCTCTAAAGCATCAAATTGGGTTCAGAGAACTAGGATACTGTCCTCAGGCTTGCTCATTGCTAATGGGATCAGGGTCTCCCTGTCTGCTTCTCTTCCCTGTTCCTGCTTGGGAGGGGTGGAGTGGGGTGAAGAAGGCGACCATCAGCTGGGAACAGGGAAGGCCACTTTTGAATTACATAATGTTAAAATACAAAGGCTGCCATTCTCCTCCCCTGGTCCTTATGTGGAAGGAATGGGGAAAACCTGCCTGGAGTTCTTCAGGACAGATGCATGGAGAGGGTGCTGCACGTAGAACTAGAAAATACTGCCTCCTACCTCCCTGCCAGCTTGCTGATCCCAGATTCCAGAGGCTTCTTCTCTGGCCTCTGCCAAAGAAGAGGACACATGGGGTGTGCTTTAGATGAAGCTGGGCAGAAAGCCAGACGATCTAAAAACTCTAACACTGTCTAAGAGAGAACATAGTGGGACCTCAAGCACAGGTTCAGCAAGATGTCTGGGGAGATACTTTCATTTCAGTAATGATTTCATTGATTTTGATTCCTGGATTTAAACAATGATTCCCTGGAGGGGCAGAATGAAGTCCTTGCATTTCCTGACAACAGAAATGACAAATGATAGGCATGCAGCAGAACGAATTATGAACACGCCAGGATTTTATTTTATTTTTCAGAGTGAAAAAAAAATAAACACATGGTCAAGAAACTTTGCAGGAGGTTGCAGCAAGGAGGTCAGCACGCTGGATTCAAAGGTCTTTACAGAAGAGAGGGAACTAACTGTACAGGGCACTGAATGGCTGGCTCCAGGCAAAATTGCAAAGCAGGGACGACACATGCTACTGAGCAGGGGTGTTTCTGAGAAACACGAATGGGAAGCAGAAGCTGAGCACAGGCCGCATGGAAATTCCTAGGCAAGGGCTCCCTCCTGCACTCCTGGGCCACAAAGTCACTTGGAGCCCTCAACCACCTTCGGTTCCTACCTCATCATGCTATAGACAGGGGTCATCCACAGACCACACGTGGTGGCTTTTGGCAGCTCGAGATTAAAAATAAGCTACGGTTTTTTCCAGTGGCCAAAATGATCCTTCCCCAAAGCTCACAGACTTGAGAACCTGAGCGTGCAAAAACCACAGTCTGGGGAAGACATGTCTACTTTTTAAATGACCTGCTAATTCTTTGCAACCCACAGTAATTTGGTTTCTGTGAACCCACAGAAGCAAGCCCACCAGGAAGGGCCCTGTCTGCTACTCTGGAAAAGTCCTGTATCAGTGAGTCACTGGCAATGGGATCTCATTTTGAAGGCTGATCTGTTTCCCTCACATGTGCAAACAGGTGTTGTGGGTCTATTTAAGACGCAAAGGAGCAAAGCTGATTTTTTTTTACAATGGACGAGTGACAAAGGTTTTGAACAAGGTAACTTGGCACCATGGAGATGGTCTCTAGACTTTCTGGGAAGTGAACAAATGGGCAGTAAGAATCATTTAAGAAAACATGTGTGTGTGTGTGTGCTGGTCCTAGGGCTTGAACTCAGTGTTTGGGCTCTGTCCCTGAACTTCTGTTTTGCCTAACATTAGTGCTCTACTACTTGAGCCACAGCTCCACTTCTGGCTTCCCTCCTCCCCCCCAAGTAGTTTAGTGGTTTGTTGTTGTTTTTTTTTTTGGGGGGGGGGTCTGGTTGTGGGGCCTGAACTCTGGGCCTGGGTGTTGTCCCTCAGCTCTTCAGATCAAGGCTAGCACTCTACCACTTGAGCCACAGCACCACTTCCAGCTTTTTTCTTTTTGCTTATGTGGTGCTGAGGAATCGAACCCAGGGCCTCAGGCATGCAAGGCAAGCGCTCTACCACTGAGCCACCTTCCCAGCCCCAGTTTAGTGGAAATAAGAGTCTCACAGACTTTCTGCTTAGGTTGGCTTCAAACTGTGATCCTCAGATCTCAGCTTCCTGAGTAGCTAGTATTACAGGTGTGAGTTTGGCTAAGAAAACTTGAGAGCTAATAGTTGAAAATTCAGAGCCGGGAAGGGATCAAAGCTATTCTAGTTCCCTGAGTGTAAGGATTCCATAAAATATTACATATGGTTAACTTGCATTGGTTCCAAAGTCCAGCATAATCTCTGTCCTTATGCATTTTAACATGAAGGAAATGTATATTAGTGCTCAGTTGCCTCCACTTTCAGTGGAGTTATTATTATAGTCCTAGTATGGTTTTGGAGTATTTTTCATGTCTCTATATATTCAGACATATATATGTGTATATAATTTACACACATACATACATAAACCATATCCTAATCCCTCCTCTGTCGCCTCCCACCAAGTGACATTACCCCATAGACAAAATTACATCAAACTGAACAACACCCTTCGAAGGTAGATATTGTTAGGTCCTTATATTTTAAACCAAAGCTTTAATGTTTGCAGCTTGAGGCAGGGCTCAAGTGGTAGAGCATCTCTGCCTAGAAAGTGCAAGGCCTTGAGTTCAAACCCTAGGATCACCAAAAAAAATAAGATGTTATAAAACATTAATGTTCTAATTTTACACTGATTCCAATGCTTACATAAGACAGACCATTATCATAATAAAGGCAACTTGCATCCAGCTTCTTCAAAGTATAAAAATCTCTTCAGCGTATGGCTGGCTTGGTGGGGTACAAATCTCCTACAGCTTGGGTAAATCAGAGGCACAGTCTTAGGAATTTATGAGCTCACATAAGTCTAAAGCCTACACTTCTCTTGTAGGCTCTTCCAAGTCCACAGTCTTTAGAGTGTTCCAAGCATTCTTAGAACCATCCACCTTAAAAAGTCTTTTTCTAGCTAGGCACTGGGGGCTACTTAGGCCTGTAATCCTAGCTACTCAGGAGACTGAAATCTGAGAATGGCTGTTTGAACCCAGTCCCCAGTATGAAAGTCCAAGACTCTTCTCCAATTAAACTCCCAAAAGCCCAAAGTACAGCTGTGGCTCAAGTGGTAGAGTGCTGGCCTTGAACAGAAAAACTCAGGGACGGTGCCTAGATGCTGAGTTTAAGTCCCAGGATACTCTCTCTCTCTCTCTCTTTCTCTCTCCACACACACACACACACACACACACACACACACACACACACTAAGTCATTTTCCTACCCATGGGCTCAGGTATAGCCTTTGGTTTGGTTTCAAGTTCAAATCACTCGGCCCATCTGATATCTATCAACAGAGATTTCTTAACTAGACTCATTGTACCAATGTAAAAATAGATTCTAATTCTTTAAGTGATGAGCTATCCCTATGTATGGCTTACTTTCTGCTCTTGATGCTGGTTTTTAGTACAAAATTTTCACTACTCCCCCCCTTTTTTTTCTTGAGTTCACAAGTCCTAATTCTGAAGCTTTGAGTATTGAATCTTCTTAAGAGTCCTGAAGATCTTCTGAATCTTTCACAAATCTTGTGTTCTGGAATTTCCAACACTCTAGTAGAGACTCAGGTACCTTTCAATACACTGAAATACTGTTGTGGTGGTCCTTCTGCTTGGCTGGGATATGTCTCAGAAGTATTGCTCTTTTCTTTCTTCTTTTTTTTTCTTGGTGCTGGGGATTGATCCCAGGGCCTTGTACATGCTAGGCAAATCCTTTACCATTGAGCTACACTCCAACCCAGAAGTACTGCTTTTCCTCCAAAACTCAGGTGTAGCAGAGGGGAGAAAAAAGCAGAGGGCGATAATAATTTTACAGATGTTTATGTCAGTGTAAGATTTGTTAACAACAACTGATACTAATACAACTGAGTAACTGAGTAAGGTTTCGTATCTTCAAATATTTCTTTGTGCAAAAGAAGGCTGAGGTCCTTTTGGGGCTGTTTGCTTATGGGTGGGCCTCGTAAAACGACAAGTAAAACGGCATTCAAAGGTGAGATATTTTGCTACTGATGAAGCCAAGCCTTGAAGAACAGCTCAGAATGGGCACAAAGCACGATTACATGAATACCCAGGGTGGTATTTCAAATCACCACAGGGAACATTTAGAGAGTTAGTTCTATTCTCTTTCCACCTTCACCCCAACTCTGTCACCTTGGCTGCTAGGGAACTTTCTGTGGGTTTGGTTGGTCCCCTGATTGTGGCCTTTTGGGTATGTGGTGGGAGCCTGCATTGTAAGAGGGCTGGTGGGAAAGGAAGGAGAGACACCTACAGGGTTCATGTGTGGGGGCTCAGGGGAGTGTTAGCTAGCACAAGGAGTGTGCACAGAGGAAAGTGTTTCTCTCCCTTGGCAGTGGTAACCGCTATGTCCCGCTGGATCGAACTGCAAGACCTCAGCATGTGTAATTCCCACAGAAACGTCCTCACTGGTGTCAGTGTCAGTGTCAACTGAGCCTTAGGATACCACCATGAAAGTGCATGGCCTATGAAGGAGAATAGAAGTCCATAGTCACAGGCCTAAGGAGTTTCTGTTCTGCAGAGTTCCTGGGCTGGTCGATGGGCCATCTTGAGTTGACTACTCCCAGTTTACTTGCTCTTGTTCCCCTGAAGAGCCAACAGGATATGTGATACTTTGAGCTTATAATAAGCAACTTTTTACAATGAGTGTGAACACTCCAACACAGCTGGCAGCCAAGTGCTACAGAACACAATGATACACTGAAGATGACACATGGAAACACACCTCGCCTTCTGCTGAAGTCACAATTGGGACTGTTGCCATGGAATTTCATAAATCCTTTTTTCCTGAGATATATGCCATGATACAAAGAAGGCTAAGCTATTTGTGCAGTCTAGGGTGGAACATGTTAATTACTGGCAGCCCATAAATGAGTTGAGAGAGAGCCGAATGCATAAGCCCTTTAGAAACAAAACACTGATCTACCAGGAATTTGGGATTCTTGGCTCTGGTGAAAGTGTTCATAAACCTGGCTGTTAATTTGTAAATAGATTCCATGAAGTTATCCCTGGAAGCAGAATTTATTTACCCCAACACAAATTCTTAAAAAAGGAAGAAGAGGGTTGGGAATGTGGCTCAGTGGTAGCATGCTTGCCTAGCATGCAGGAAGCCCTTGGCTTAATTCCTCAGTACCACATAAACAGAAAACCTGGAAGTGGTGCTGTGGCTCAAGTGGTAGAGTGCTAGCCTTGAGCAAAAGAAGCTCAGGGACAGTGCCCAAACCCTGAGTTCAAGCTCCGGGACTGGCAAAAAAAAAAAAAAAAGAAGAAGAAAAAGAAGAGGAAGAAGAGAAGAGAGAGAAGGAAAGAAAGAAAGAAGAGAAGAAAAAAGAAAGAAAGAGAAGAGATGAGATGGTTGGGTTGAGCAACAGTAGGTGCCAATTTGTATATTCACATTGAGCAAGATCAAATGCCTTCCTGCTTGTTTGTTTTTGTTGTTCCTTTCCACCATCTTTTTCAAATTCACAACTCAGTGGTCAAAGGAAAAACTTCACACAGTAACATTTTTTTTTTTTGTCGGTCATGGGGCTTGAACTCTGGGCCTGAGCGCTGTCCCTCAGCTCTTCAGCTCAAGGCGAGCGCTCTACCACTTGAGCTATAGCGCCACTTCCAGTTTTCTGGTGGTTTATTGGAGATAGGAGTCTCACAGTCTCTCCTGCCCGGGCTGGCTTTGAACCGCGATCCTCAGATCTCAGCCTCCTGAGTAGCTAGGATTACAGGGGTGAGCCACCAGCGCCCGGCACACAGTAAAATTTTTATACCCAAGAAATGTGAAATCTATTTTCATAAATGGATTCTTCTGCTTAATACCACACATTAAGTGGTTAAAAAAATAACTTGGGGTTACAGTATATAAATTTAAAGCTGGAAGGGACTTTTAAGAAGGTCTGTAGCCACCTCTCATTTTATGAGTAAGGCAACTTAGTTTTCCGAGTTAAATGATTGGCTCAGAGTGATATACTAATTAGTGGCAAAGACAGAATCAGCAGATGAGTGCTGTGACCTCTTTTCCACGGCTGACTTTAAAAATGTCATAGTGCTTCTTGACAGCAATGTTCGATACATCTGTAGAACCCAGGTCAGACTTTCAGACTTTCAGGAGTTTGTGTGGAACATAGCAATTCCATTAAAACTGTGTGTGTATTGGTGCAGTGGGGGTGGAGGGGGGCTGGGGGGGAGTGGGGCTCAACAAGAGCCACACCTGTCTGATCTAGCAGAACCTGTGAGCAGCAGGATCCCTGCACCACCTCATCTTTTTTTTTTTTTTTCTTTTTTTGGTCATGGAGCTTGAACTCAGGGCCTGGGTAGTACTATCCCTGAGCTTTTTCTGCTCAAGGCTAGCATTCCACCACTTTGAGCCACAGCTCTACTTCTGGTTTTCTGTTGGTTCATTGGAGATAAGAGTCTCACAGACTTTTCCTGCCTGGGCTGGCTTTGAACCACGATCCTCAGATCTCAGCCTCCTGAGTAGCTAGGATTACAGGCATGAGCCACTAGCGGCCAGCTCCCACCCCAGTTTGAAGCTCAGCTCTGAGCTTCTACACACCTAGAGTCTGTCTCTGATTCTTCCCCTTAGAGAACTGAAAGCTAAGCAGTATAGTTTGGATCCTTCATTTCTTGTGTATGAAAGGAGTCATTTTCAAGTTGGCTTTGGGTCCATGAAGGAGATAAGAACTTTTAGATTGCTTATGGGTATTGGTTTTGCATAAAGCATTTCCTCTCAAACCCTTGTCTGCCTTTTTTTTTTTTCCCCCGAGGCTGGGGATTGAACCCAGGGTCTTGTGCATGCTATGCAAGTGCTCTGCCACTAAGCTATGTCTCCCAGCCTGCTCTGCCAATCTTGATCAAAGGAAATGGATGCCACCGCCACTGCTACCTTCAAAAAAAGACCCTCTGGCGTGTGAGAGGTATGCTGGATTAGAAACCAGGGCTTCTTTTGGCATGGGCTTTCTTCTATAGGTAACTGGCTCAGCACAAAGCAGCCCAGCTTTTTGTTGGCAATGGGAAGAAAAAGGGTAGAAGCAGCAGTGTCATCAGATGGCTTATTTTCTTGCTGGTGTGGTAAGAAGTATATTGGTGCTCTGATAACAGACTCTTCAGTTACTGGTAACAGACAGTGTTTTTTATGGCTTTTCTTTTCCTTATTGCTGGATTCTAACTTGGGACGGGGCAATTATGGCCTCACCCTTCAGCCTTGTATTAAGTATGGAAGGGCAAGGCTAGCTGGTCAGCTCTTCCTCTCTGTGAGTTTGGGCATCAACCCAAAAGGCTTTTCCACATATGGCTGATGGATTGCAGAAAGAATGTCTCATGCAGCACCACTCGGGGACTGTTCCAACTGGCAGCAGACTTCAGTGGATGGCCTGCTTCACGGCTGCAAAAAACAATGGCCAAACGCTTCTTTGGCTTTTACATCCCACCAAATCCAATGGAGAAGAAAACAAAGGTTTCATCAAAGTCACCACATAATAGATCTGTGAACCATTTCTGAATGTAGACAGTGTTTCTCTGGGTCTCCATATGCACACGACCCTTTGGGTACTAAAAATGTTCTTGGAAGGAACAGGGGGTTGAAAGCAGTCTATTGGGTAGGGTTATCAGGTTGTTTTGTTTTGTTTTGTTTTTTAAATGATGATGACTCTTTAGGCAGGATTTATGAGCCAGACACTCACTTCAGCATGACTCTGTGCTCTCCTCTGGCTATGTGAGAGGAGAACTCATAACGGTCGTGGCTTCGATATCCACACATATTACACTCGAAAGGGTCACGGAAGCCATGGCAGCCCATGTGGATGGTAAACATCACATAATCCAGGAAGAGCACGCGGCAGTGGTCACACCGAAACACATCCATCACCTCCCCTTCCTTGCTGATCACATTGATGGAGTCCCTAGGGCAGATGGGAGGGGGCTTCAGGAGGTCATAAGAGCGGGGGAGCTCCTTCAGAAGTGGGATTCCATTGCGGGCCCGGGGAAGGACCAGGTGACTTTGCTGATAGAGTTGACTCTGGCGCTCTTCGTGATTGCTGTCCGTGTCCGTGGAGTCGTGGCCACTGTTATTAGGGGACAGGCCTCTTTCAGAAGGCAGGCTCTTCTCTGGCAGATGAGTGGTCTTCTTTTCCAGCTCCTGGGGGGTACCATTCGACATCTCAGCCCGGGTGAGGGCTATGGGGTACATGCTACTGATGACTGGGACCATCTCAGAAGTGGGAGCAGGTGGGGTCTGGACAAGGGGGCGCAGGGCTTCAGCCCCGAGATAGCTGATGGCATTATTGATGGTGTGATCCATCATTCTGGTCTGTATGATCTCACTCTCTTTCTCGTACATGTAGTTGGAATTGTAGTTGCCATCAAAGCATTGGCGCTTCTCCCCTGTGACAGAGAGAGGAAGGGTTACAAATGCAGGCATACACAGGCAGAGAACACACGAATGTGTTTTCCAGAGTCACCAACCCATGAGAAAGATTGCCAGGTCCTGGTGGCCTCCTCCTGTAATCCTAGCTATTCAGGAGGTTGAGATCTGAGGATCAAGGTTCAGAGGCAGCTGGAGCAGGAAGGACCTGTGAGACGCTTTTCTCCAAATAACCACTAGAAAACTGGAAGTGGAGCTATGGCTCAAAGTGGTAGATCACTAGCCTTGAGCAAAATCGCTCAGGGACAGTGCCCAGGCCCTGAGTTCAAGCACCATGACTAGCACACACACATACACACACACAGAGTGAGGAAGGCTAAGATGCTGCTTAGTTCCACAGGGAGCTGAAGTCTCAGGGGCTGTTGCTCAGCAGTCATATTGTTCGGGCACAAGGAAGGGGTGGAGACATCCTTGGGTAGAAGCCTGCCTCTCACATGAGGGGCACAAGAGACAGAAGACACCAGATGGGGCTGAGAGGGCAGGGATTTAGGGTCTGTGAACAGCCTATTTTCAAACTCTTATTTAGCTTGTTATTTTCTGCTTGTAATATTAGAGGCCCAAAAGTGCTATAACTAGCCTGGGCAGCGTTAAAAATAGTTACAGAGGTAGAGAAAATAGCCCCCAAACTGCCTACTGCTCAACTCACCAGCCACCTAAGTTAAAAGAGCTCCAAATGTTCCAAATGCTAGAAAATCCTTCTGAAGGAGAAATCTGCACCTTCATTCTTTCCTGAACTGTTTTTCTCCCTTTCTCTGTCTGTCTTGTCTCTCAGATAGGGTCTTGTTAGCTCAGGCTAGTCTTGAACTTGTGATCCCCCTGACTCCTCTTAGATACTGGGCATTGGGCATGTGCCACTGTACCCAACACTGTGTGTTGCTCTCATTTGCTTGAGAGATGCATCCTAGCTCACCCCTAGCTCATTCCTCACGGAAGACATTTATTTGTGGCCACTCTCTTGAATTTCTCAGGTCAGACTGCTGAGAAATTCTGAAAGCAGAGCGAGCCCCCAGCAGGTCTTGTGGATGCTGTATATTGGAGGCTCTCTGGCCACAGAGGTGTCAGGGCCCGTGTCTGCAGCTGTGGCAGTTCAGTGGCTCCATGGCTGGGAGGAAGATGAGAGTACATTGGAGATGAGCTAGTACTGGACTTGCTAAGGTCATTCTGTTGACCTTGGGCTCTGGAGAGATTTGCTGACCCTGTCTTTCTTTTTAGTGTTTCCTAGGCATGTTGGGGTTCCAGAATCTATCACTGCTGTAGAGCAAAGAGTTCAGAAGTGAAAGAAAGAAACACCACCACAAGACACAAAAGGGCTGGAAGGAATAGTTCCTTTTCTTGAGGTGTCTCCAACCTAGCAGGGGAAAACTAAAACTTCTGTTACTGGGTGTGGTTGCTCATGCCTATAATCTTAGTTACTCAGAAGGTTGATATCCGGAGGGCTGCAGTTCCACACAGGCTCAGGCAAAAAGTTCTTTAGACCTTCCCCTATCTCAACCAACAAAAAACTGGATGTGATGGTACATATTTGTCATCTCAGCTATGCAGCAAGAATAAATAGGAGGATCGCGGTCTAGGCAGTATAGGCCAAGTGGTAAAAAGCTGAATGCCAATAAAAGCAAGCAAACAAATAACAACAACAAAACTAAAGCAGCCAGGTACTGGTGGCTCATACCCGTAATCCTAGCTATTCAGAAGGCTGATATCTAACATGAGGATCATGGTTAGAAGCCAGCCTATGCAGGACTCTGATCTCCAATTAACCACCAAAAATCCAGAAGTGGAACTGTGGCTCAAGTGGTAGATTGCTAGCCTGGAGCACAAAAAGCTCAGGGACAGCGCCCAGTCCCTGAGTTCAAGTACAAGAACAAAACAAAAAACTAAAGCAAAAAGGACTGGATGTATAGCTCAAGTGGTAGAGTGCCTGTCTAGCAAGCAAAGGCAAGATCAGTTTGCTGTAAAGTGTAATTAAAGTCTACAGGGAATGCAAACATTCTGCAAGCACTTTGGAGGAAGGAAAAGCCTTCTTGGAAAATCTAAAATTTGAGAAGAGCCTTGATAAGCTTGTAGGACTTAGATTGTCTGAGAGGGGAAAAGAGGACATGCTGGTTGAGAGGGGGGAGCAGAAATGAAGGCAGACATGGGACTTGACAGGGAAGAGTAGGAGAGTATTGAAATAAAGTTCTCCTCGAACTTCCCTTACTGTCCACTCTGTGGTATTCCCACAGGGCAGTGCTGAACAGGCTCCAGAGTCACACACACACACACACACACACACACACACACACAAACACACAGGCTCCAGAGTCTCTCTCTCTCTCTCACACACACACACACACACACACACACACACTACTTTGGTACTGCTTTGGCTCCATTGGTTACTAGTCGTATGGCTTCATATGATGGTCACAGTAACCGTGAGTTTGTCCCAATATCCGTGACTTTGTTCCAGTATCACTGGAAAGTGCTTAGAGCAGTTCCTGGCACTAAAACACTCCTTGTTAAATGCCAGAGGCTTTCCCCCCCTTCTTTGTTTGTTCCAATCAACTCATGTTTTCTATTTTATTTTTTTTGAGACAAGGTCTTGCGACATAGCTGAGGCTGGCCTTCAACTCATGATTCTTTAGCCGTAGGAGTTTGGATTACAGGTATGTGCACCATGCCTTGCTAAAATAAAAATTTTAAAGGAAACTTTATATCGCTAACATGAATGGAAAACTAGAATCATCCACCACAAATAGAAAGTAACTATGAAAAACAAAGACAAGGAAACAAAATGACTTATTAAATTTTGATCAGATACTACTGTGAATACTTGGAAGCTAAGTTTCCCTCTTTTGGTGAAAAACAAAGATTACCAAGTGTGAGATTAGTGTTAAACACAAACAGCATTAAACTAAGGCTGAATCTTTCCCCTTGTATCACTGATTTCCTTTATATTGAAAGAGAACTGAAAAGAAAAAGATTGTCTTTACTTTGCCATGTCATTTTTTTTTTTTTTTGGCCAGCCCTGGGGCTTGAACTCAGGGCCTGTGTGCTGTCCCTGAGCTTTTTTGCTCAAGAGCCACAGCACCACTTCTACCTTTTTTAGTGGCTCACTAGAGATAAGAGTCTCATGGAGGGCTGGGAAGGTGGCTCAGTGGCAGAGTGCTTGCCTTGCATGCCTGAGGCCCTGGGTTCGATTCCTTAGCACCACTTAAGCAGAAAAAGCTGGAAGTGGCACTGTGGCTCAAGTGGTAGAGCACTAGCCTTGAGCTGAAGAGCTGAGGGGCAGCGCCCAGGCCCAGAGTTCAGGTCCCACGTCCAGCAAAAAAAAAAAAAAAAAAGAGTCTCATGGACTTTCTTGCTCATTTTGGCTTTGAATTGTGATCCTCAGATCTCAGCCTTCTGAGTAGCTAGGATTATAGGCATGAGCCTTTAGCACCTGGCTGGAATGTTTTTAAATGTCTTGTATGCTTTCTGGTAGCTTACATCCTGCATTTTGGAAAATAGTCGGGGGAAATTACACATGGTGGGGCAAAATGATGGGCATTTGAATAGCCAGCCACAGGGTTTAAGTTTAAACACATAGCAAATAACTACATGTTAAGAACAATGTAAAAGAAATAGGCCAGAAGACAACAAACCAGAACCCTGAGTGACTGAAGGCAGAGGTCAGCTGGAGTTAATTTAATCAGGTGGGTTTATCCTTCATCCACATTACTGTAAACTCAATCTGACAGTTTGGTTCTCCCTCCCTCTCTTCCACTTCCCTCTCTCCCTTCCTTCTTCCCTCCTTTCCTTCCTTCCTTCTTTCCTTTTTTCTCTCTCCCTGTTTTGCTTTTTTTTTTTTTTTGTCAGTTGTGAGACTTGAACTCTGGGCCTGGGTGCTGTCCCTCAGCTCTTCAGCTAGGCTAGTGCTCTACCATTTGAGCCACAGTGCCACTTCTGGCTTTTTCTGCTTATGTGGTGCTGAGGAATCGAACCCAGAGCCTCATGCATGCAAGGCAAGCACTCTACCACTGAGCCACATTCCCAGCTCCTGCTTTTTCTCTTTTTTTTGGGGGTCTGGTCGTGGGCCTGAACTCTGGGTCTGGGCACTGTTCCCCAGCTCTTCAGCTCAAGGCTAGTGCTCTACCACTTGAACCACAGCGCCACTTCCGGCTTTTTTCTTTTTGCTTATGTGGTGCTGAGGAATCGAACCCAGGGCCTCAGGCATGCAAGGCAAGCACTCTACCACTGAGCCACCTTCCCAGCCCCCACTGCTTTTTCTCTTTCCCTTTCTTCTTCTTGTTCTCACTCTCCTTTTCTCTCCATCTTTTCTTTCCTTTCTTCCTTCCTTCCTTCTTCCTTCTTTCCTTCATTCATTTCTTCCTTCCTTCTTCCCTTTCCTTTCTGTCTCAATCTTTTTCTTTCTTCCTTCCTTCCTTTCTTTCTCTTCCTTCCTTCCTTCCTTCCTTTCTTTCTTTCTTTTTTTCTTTCTTTCTTTCTTTCCTTCCTCTTCTTAATTTCTGTGTACTTCTAGGGTTTGAACCCAAAGCCCTGAGCGTAAGTGCTCTACTGCTTCAGCACTCCACATCTTCCCCATTAAAAAAAATTTTTTTTGTTTATGAGATAGGGTCTTGCTAATTTTTCCCTGGCTGGTCTTGAATTCAAGATCCTCCTGCCTCCTGAATAGCTGAGATTATAGATAGGCACCATAATACCTGGCTCCTCAACCTGATATTTTCTAGACAAATACTTAAGAGGAAAAACAATAACCAAAACTAAAATACCCTCTCTTGGCCACTCAATAGGAAGCTACAGAAATGTATATCTTTTCCAAAGTAATTGAGGGTTCTTATTTTTTTTTATTTTTTGGGTCCGGTCGTTGGGCCTGAACTCTGGGCCTGGGCGCTGTCCCTCAGCTCTTCAGCGCAAGGCTAGCACTCTACCACTTCAGCCACAGCGCCACTTCCGGCATTTTTTCTTTTTGCTTATGTGGTGCTGAGGAATCGAACCCAGGGCCTCAGGCATGCAAGGCAAGCACTCTACCACTGAGCCACCTTCCCAGCCCTAAGGGTTCTTATTTTTAACTTCCAGTTTGGATATATCTTTGATGAAGATGGCTTAGAGGAAGGAGACTGGAAAGCTAGTGATGGTCACACATATTCTTTCCCCTGGATGCCACACAGAAGTGATGGGATTTGGTTCCTTTTGAGTTTATTGATGATTTCCCAATGTAGCTGGTTCTGCTAAAATCTCTAAATACCCAGGAGTGTTTGCAAATCTGTTTATCTTTCCACATAACAGAGAGGCTATGGAAAATTTCTGGGGTGGGGTGGGCGCTTTATCAACTCTGCTTTCATCCTTGCTTCCAAGCCTACAAATTCAAATCCATACCGCCTAAAGCCTATGCCAGAAAATAGCTGAGTGCCAGAGTGGTGAGTGGCAACAGGCAAAGAGGAGAATAAAGCCATGGAAGACTGGAAACACAGGATCGTGTTCCCTGGTGAACAGAGAGCGCAGCTCATTGTTAAGATGGGAGCGCCTCAGATCTTCAAGTGTGCACGACCTTCCATCATCAGATCCTCTCATCTCTAGTTACGGTAACTGGAGCAGTGGAGATGATTATCTGTCACCCGTCGACACATGACTCAATGTATATGAAACCCAGAAAGGGTAAGCTACAGTAATTGAAAAGCCAACAGCTCACGTTTCTTTAGTAACACACTCATTAAAAAAAAGGTTAGTCAAACCACAAGAATCTAACTGCTTCCAAAGCTTCTCAGAGCCTCTAGTCCAGCCCTGAGGCAGATCACACCAGGCCTTTGAATGATTCATGGTACCCGCTTCAGGCTGAATAGAAGTTTTCTTCCAATGAAAATACCAAAGGCAACAGTAAGTCCTAAATTTAGAAACCAAGGCTGCCTGATTGGGCTGTTCTCTTCCTGTGAATCCTTTCAAAGATGCCACTTGCTAATATGCAGGCCTTGGTAGCTGCCAATCTGAACTGATGCAATGTAGCTAGGGCTTTTGGTTGTTGGCTTCTGCCAAGTTGGATGCCCAGAATCAACATACTGGGCATGTAGATTCAGATTTGTGTCTTCAGGATCTAAAGTCAAGATCCACTACCGAATCCACTTCTGATCCTTTATATTTCTCAGTGCCTAACATTGGCCTAGAGACTTTGCATATTAGATCTCATTCTTATCAGGCCTCAGAGTTTAATACCTTTCAAGGCATGGACCACCAGCTCTCACCACAGGCACAGAAAGGTCCTCCAGTTGGTGAATGAAGTCTCAGCATGTGTGGGGAGGTTAACAGCTATTTCCTGGCAGCTTCTTTGCCCATGGCAGCCTGTGGCAGCCCATGGTGGCCCAGCCCAACCACTCCCAGATGCTCTGTTGGGGTGGTTTCCATAGCAGAGGAGGGTGCTGAGCAGCTGCAACTGTATGTCTCTGTGTGTGTTTTTCCCATTGGGCATGTCCAATAGACAGATAGATGAAGCACTTACAACATTGTATCACAAGGCAGCATCCTTACTGCTAGCTTCATGGTAGAACAAAGCGTATAGCAGATGAGAGAGTGAGAAGAGGAAACTATGAACCCTTTCTTGAATAGGCGGTGCAAAAGAGGGGCAAATATTCATGTTTCTTCTTTGAAGTTTCCTTGTCAGGAGAGGTGGTAGTGACGATGCTATTGCACGATTGCAGTGCATCAGGGGAACTGGCCGGGGGAGGAACCTGGGGAAGGGCGTGTGGACAATGTATACTGCTAAGGGCAGCTGTGGGGGAGGGCATCCAGAATGAGAATCTGGAAAGAAGAATTGCACAAAAGTGGAGAAGAGTAGCCAGGTTTGGTAACTCACACCTGTAATCTCAGCTACTTGGGAGTAGAAGAAGAAGGATTAAAAGTTGGAGGCCAGCCCAAGCAAAGTTATCAAAGCCCTAACTCAGAAATGAATAACCAGCCAGGCATAGCGGCTCACACCTGTAATCCTAGCTACTCAGGAGGTTGAGACCTGAGGATCATGGTTCAAAGCCAGCTCGGGCAGGAAAAGCCATGAGACTCTTATCTCCAATAAACCATTCAGAAAACTGGAAGTGGCGCTGTGGCTCAAGTGGTAGAGTGCTTACCTTGAGCTGAAGAGCTGAGGGACAGCGCCCAGGCCCAGACTTCAAGCCCCACGACTGACCAAGAAAAAAAAAAAGAACAACCAAAGACCAAAAAACCCCAAATGAGCTGAGGTTATAGTTTGGGTGGCAGAGCACTTGCCTAGTAAAGCATGAGGCCCTGGTTTCAACTCCTAGCACGGCAGGAAGGAGGGAAAAAGATCACAGAGAAGTGGGGAATAGTTAAGTGAAGCAGAAGCAGAAGCCTGGCTGGCTTTGGCTGAAATGCCAGACTTAGAAAAGGTAAGTAAGTGGTTTGGATTTCATTCTATTGGGAACTATTGAAAGTTTTTTGGTTTTGTTTTATCGGTTGTGGGGCCTGAACTCTGGGCCTGGGCGCTGTCCCTCAGCTCTTCAGCTCAAGGCGTGCACTCTACCACTTGAGCCACATCACCACTTCTGGCTTTTTTCTGTTTATGTGGTGCTGAGGAATCGAACCCAGGACCTCATGTATGCAAGGCAAGCACTCTCCCACTGAGCCACCTTTCCAGCCCCTTGTTTGTTCTTTGAGGGAGGCAAAATATTTTGACCTTAGATAAATAGTATAGTCCATACCACCATGGGATAGTATTCAGGTTTTCTTTAAGTCCTTAAGTTTCTCAAATTCTTGCAATATGTCTGCTGCCATTTCATATGGTGACTTCCTACCTCTATTATTACTCATCCTTCCTGCAAGCCCATATCCAAAAAAGAAAAACAAAAAATGCAAGTAAGCAGGGAAATGGAAGCGTCCCGTGATGGCGATGGCTGTGATCTCAAGCTAAGACCTCAGTGGTCTCTGTTCACCACAGAACACTGTGCAGCAGCCGGAAAGAGGACTGAGCACAGAGAGCCACAGGGCGGGGGGATGGGAGGGGGGACATGGAGACATGAGCCAGAGACCACACTGTGGTGCTTCAGAAATCTCTGTCCTCTGTGAGGCACTCCATGGCTGATTGGTTTTCTTCTGTCCTGACAGATCACAGGAAGACAGTTCTTTCCTCAACGAGTTACACCTTTGGGACACAGCAACTACCCCCAAGGGTTTCTTACCTCTAGCACTCAGTGACCAGACTCCTCACTGTCCAGACCTCTCCCTGGCCCATGTGACAAGCACTGCTCTGGTGACCAAGGAGAGGAAAAGAAAGTCTTCACCTTGTAGACTTAGGTCTGGTCCTGCTCTGTCACCTCTGGCTGTGATTCTCCAGTTTGGTCCTCTTTCCTTCTGGGTCAACAAATTTCCCTGGAGTTTTCTTCCACCCCTCCCCCCCCCCCCCCCCGGAGTTTTTTCTTTCTCCTCCTTCCTTTTTTTTTTTTTTTTTTTGGTGCCAGTACTAGGGCTTGAACTCAGGGCCTGAGCACTGTCCCTGAGCTTTTGTGCTTAAGGATAACACACTACCACTTAAGCTACAGCTCCACTCTTGGCTCTTTAGAGGTTAATTGGAGGTAAGAGCCTCAGGGATTTTCCTGCCCAAGCTGGCTTTGAACCTCAATCCTCAGATCTGAGCCTCCTGAGTAGCTAGGATCACAGGCATGAGCCACCGGCGTCTACCCAGCTTTGGAGTTTTCTAATTGCCCTGCAATGCTTTCGTGAACATCAAGCCTCTGAGAAGTGGTGGGAGAAAGTACCTCCTGCTTTCTTTTGGGAAGGAGGTGTTGAGATAGGGTCTCACCAGGTAGCCCAAGATGGCCTAGAACATCATGAGATATTTCAACCTCCACAGGCATGTACCACCCTACTCTTTATGTTCTGCTCCTAAAAACAAGTATTCAAACTGCTTTCTGTTGCTGTGTTAACCAAAGCAAGTGATTTCTCACTAGTTCCCTTGCGAGGAGAGCCAATGGCGCTTGTTAAAGTGTCAAAACCTCACTGTCATATTTACCATGCCTGAGGGAGATCTTTTTTTCATGCTCTTTTCAGTGTGAAAACCTTGTTTAATAAACTGATACAGAAAATTAAGGAGAAGCTGGGGTGTCCACTACTTTGGTTTGCATTGTATATCTGTGGCTTTTGATTCGGGGGGTGGGGGGGAGAACAAAACCCAGGAAACACAAAATGCAGAAATACAATATTTTTTCTCCTCCCCATTGGGAAAGAAATTTGGCCTCTCCCCCACCCCACTGCCCTGCAGTGCTGGGAAAACCTAGGGCCTTGGACATCATGGGCATGTCCTCTACCACTGAGCTACATCCCCCTCCCCCAGGATGAGGATGGCCTCATGTAAAGTATAGTCAAACAAGTTACAGGACAAGATTCAGAGATAGACAGTCCTCTGGAAGGGGTAGGATGTGCAAAGCAAGTTCTTGTCTTTTAGAAAGAACCAAATTATCCTGATGCCATAAAGATGATGATGGGTGAGCATCTGTTTATTGACATAAAGCCATACAAAATTTCTTCGAGAATGATTAAAAAAACCAGGACTGGGGTTATGACTCACATGACACACACAGTACTTGTCTAACGAGTGGAAGGTCCTTAGTTCAAACCTCAGTACTGCCACAAAAAAAAAAGAAAAGAAAAGAAGAAAAAAATATAGCTTTTCTTTTACAAGGGTCATTTACTTTACTCTTACATGTCCATATGTGTTTGTTGTTATTGTTGTTGTTTTGGTCAATAAGGTTTTGAGTTTACAAATGGATGTAGGCTTAATCTGATCTGTCCTTTTCCACCTTCTTTCTAGTGAATCTAACAGCTACCTACTGGTTAATCTCCTCTGTCTGCCATGGAAGGGGCAGGCTGACCTACCGATGGAATTTCACCTTTGCCCTTGCAGTTCAAAGGGGTCAGGGCCAGCCAGGATGGTGGGAGTGTTGTGCAGCCTGAGCAAGGATGAAAGGGAATGACTCATTCTCCACAGCTCACCCAGTGCCACTTCCCTGGCAGGCAGCAGAAGCTTGTCAGAAAATGGTGCCAAGGAGAAGAGAAGAGAGAAGGGGGTGGAGGAAAGGGAAAGGGGAAATAAAGGAGAGGGAAGGGAGCAGGGAGGAAAAGGGATAAGGGAGGAAAATCTTAGTTCTGTATGGGTTATGTTACTTCATCCCTTAACACTGCGGTGTCACAAATCACATTCTTCTTTTCCTTCCCCCGACCTAACAGTTTCCTATCACAGATGGATTCAGTTAAATGATTCAATGGTGTGTGTGTGTGTGTGTGTGTGTGTGTGCACGCAGGTGCACACACACGCACACACACACACACACACACACACACGCATGCTTGCACACGATACTCATGGAGCTGGAATTCAGGGCCTTATACTCTTTTTGTTTGTTTGTTTTTGTCAGTCCTGGGGCTTGAACTCAGGGCCTGGGCACTGTCCCTGAGCTTCTTTTGCTCAAGGCTAGCACCTGGCCCCTTGAGCCACAGTACCATTTGTGGCTTTTTCTGTTTATGGTGTACTGAGGAATCGAACCCAGGGCTTCATGCATGCTAGGCAAGCACTCTACTTCTAAGCCACATTCCCAGCCTGGCCTTATGCTCTTGCTTGGCTTTTGCTTGACACTCTCTACCATTTGAGCCACATCTCCACTTCCAGCTTTGTGCTGGTTAATTGGAGATAAGCGTCTTACAGATTTGTCTGCCTAGTTTGACTTTTTGTTTTTTGTTTTTTTTTCTTTTTGGGTCTGGTCGTGGGGCCTGAACTCTGGGCCTGGGCGCTGTCCCTCAGCTCTTCAGCTCAAGTCTAGCGCGCTACCACTTGAGCCATAGCACCACCTCTGGCTTTTTTTTTCTGCTTATGTGGTGCTGAGGAATCGAACCCAGGGCCTCATGCATACAAGGCAAGCGTTCTACCACTGAGCACCTTCCCAGCCCTGCCTAGGTTGATTTTTGATCCTCAGCCTTCAGTTCTCAGTCTCCTGAGTAGCTAGGATTATAGGTGCTCAGTGGGGGTTTCTTTTATAGGAAATCTTTTAAACAATGGTTTTGGGATGTAAGAACAGTGTTGAGAACAAGAGTAACATGCATCTGATTAAGGGCTCTCAGCCATTCCAATGGAGAAGAAGATGCAGGAGCAAGGGAACAAGTCTCACAGGGAAGTCCTGCGAAAAGTACACAGATGTTGAGCTGATGCAACAGGTGTCTGTTGTTTGTTTGAAGATTCTTAGATTTAATAGTATTTTTTCCCCCAAAACAAGAACAACAGGCCGGATGCTGATAGTTCACATCTGTAATCCTAGCTATTCAGGAGGCTGAGATCTGAGGTTTGCAGTTCAAAGCTAGCCCAGGTAGGAAAGTCCATGAGATTTATCTCCAATAAACTAACAAAAAGCCACAAGTGGAGCTGTGGCTCAAGTGGTAGAGTGCCAGCCTTGAGCAAAGAAGCTCAAGCTCAGAGATAGCACTGAGGCCCTGAGTTTAAGCCCCAGAACAGGCACACACACACACACACACACACACACACACACACACACACACACACCACATAAACACACACACACATAAACCCCACATAAACAAAAACAACAAAAACAATCCTGGCAGGGAGGTTTAATAGTTCAGTAGCAGTGCACTTTTGTAACAGTAACATGTTCCAGGCCCTGAGTATTCCAGTTAAAAAGACCCTCCTCAATACATGAAATGGTTTATTATATTCATGCCCTGTCTATAGAATCTTGAGAGAAAACTTACCTAGAGTTAAATGCACAAGCTCTATCAACACAAAATGGTATTTGCAGCGCTGCCTGGGGTTTTTAATTCCTCTTATGCACTTACAGAGGGGAGCGGCCTTCCTAGTCACTTCATCACTCCTTTTACCGAGAGAGGCCCAGGAAGGTCATGTGATTTGGTTAAACACACATAGTTAAGGAATGACCGAGCTAGAATGGAGTTTGAGTCTCTGTGGCTCTGAATCTGCTAATCTTCTAAATGTATTATACAATTTACAGAAAACCAAAAGACCCCCCTTCCCCATTCCTCCACCCCCATGATTTTGGCCCTTGAAGCTGCTACATCAGTTCAACCAAGAGCTAACTCTGCTAGGTTTCTGATTCCAACACCAAATGTGATAGTTCAGAAGGTGAGAGAAACTAGTATCTCCAAGACTGGTGTGGTGGAGGGGTGCAACTTATAGAGAAAAGGTAACCACAAACTGGACTGAACTGATCTTTGAGGCTACAAGCAAAACTTCGTGGAGCTAGAAAATTAAAAGGTGGCATTTGGAACTCACGAAAATACCAAAGCAACTTTGCCTATAGTAAGTAGGGCTCTGGGCTCGACTATAGGATAAGATAGCCAGGAAAACTAGGTCCCTCTTTCAGATGTTAGTTCTTTTGGATTTCAATATGTTTTGATGTCAATATGTTGCAATGAAGAAACTTTTCTCAGTTTTCCTCGCCCATCTCTCCCCATATTCCTCCCCATGCCAGCTTCAGCCATTTCTAGAATCAAAACATTTCCCCAATTAAAGTTCATTTCAAATTGTAGAATAATAATCCATACTTTCTTTTATATGCCAGTCAGAATCTCTTCACATGAGTAAAAGTTAAGTGATACATCAGCAATGCTTTAAGATAATGTCTCAGAAGGCTGACTGATCTGCTGTGCCTGACCTTCCTATAGAAGTTGCCATCTGTCCCTTGACATTTCTCAGTAAGGGGAGACAAGGTGGTCAGGAGGGGTGAATCTTCTTAAACTGTAACACACCAACTTTATTCTAACACAATGTTTTTGTTGTTGTTGTTTTTGGTGTTGATTCTAGGGCTTGAACTTTAGGGCCTGGGTGTTGTCCCTGAGCTTTTTTCCAAAAGGCTCTACCACTTGAGCCACAGCTTGACTTCCATCTTTCTTGGTGGTTAATTGGAGATAAGAGTCTTATAGGGGAAATGGCTCAAGTGGTAGAGTGTTAGCCTTGAGCTGAAGAGCTGAGGGACAGCACTTAGGCCTAGAGTTCAAGCCCCACGACTGACAAAAAAAAAAAAAAAAAAAGTCTCATAGGCTTTCCTGCCAGGGCTGGCTTCAAATCGTGATGCTCAGATCTCAGCCTCCTTAGTAGTTAGGATTACAGGTGGAGCCACTGGTGCTTGGCACAATTTATTCTTAAAGCACTTAAGAGCATATAAAAACGTCTAGCTAATGATAATGAAGTAAGTAATCAGAAATACCAAGTTGAGTATTTTTGAAATCTTTGGCTCCTCTTAATATACTCTATAATTCACATAGAATGTCTGCTTGTAAAACCATGAGCTAGATCAGAATAGAATCTAGCCAGATTAAAAACTAGGCAGCCATTTGATATCTGTAAAAGCCATCAGAAAGAATAAAGTCAAAAGGACTGAAGTGACATATCATTAGCAGATTTGGAAAGACACTGACAGATTTCTAAAATACGGGTGTTGAAGAAGGTCTATTTTTGCCTGATAACTATTTTAGTTTGATATTATCAACTTTCAATTTATAATACAACTGTACATTTATAATAAAACAGTACATTTAATTCAGCTGTCTACGTCCCAGCCACAAATCTATTTTAAATAGCATGGTCATATGTGTGTAAACATCTGGGAGAGTACAGCAAAATATCCCTGCCATGTGGAAGTCCTCACACTTTAATGAATGTAATTATTTCTTAGTCATCTCATTCTGCTGTGGGTTCTGACAATGTGAAAACCAATGGCAAAAAAAAAAAAATAAATAACTTTGGTAAGATAAATGACTGAATAATGCCGTGTTAGTTCAATCTATGTTTGCCCAAGCAGTTTTTGTTAAGCTAGTTCTCAACCAAATTCCGGAGGAAAATTTAAGCATGCTAACAGAATCAACTTATAGATCCAAGGATGCTGATCTGCAACATCTTACTGATACAAGCTGCATAAATTCAGGCAACATATGTCATTCAGAGCAAAGAGGAAGGAATGGCATTTTAAACACTTATTCCATTTAAGCAACTGGATACCAAATGTTCCCCTTCTTCTGTGGTTAAGATTCTGTAGTTAATATCTTCAATCTATGTACGAGAGCCATCGAAAGGAACCACATAGGATAAAATATGTACAATGGAAACCAATTACCTTGTTTCAACAGAAGCTGAGCTAGGAAGAGGCTGTGTAATAAGCATCTACATGTTATCTCATTTAAACTATCTGCTAGCAGCAGCAGGAAAAGGGTTTACATTCTTACCAATGAATTTCTGAGGCATTGAGCTTTTTCGTTTTGCCACATTGCTTGCTAATCTGTCCAGAACGAGAGCTCTTTCACTTCCCATCTCTGTTTTGATGTGTCTTGCCTCCACACTTGCTAGTTTGGAAAAATATAAAAGAAAAGGGTGAAAAGATTAGTTAGTAAACGGAGAAAAAGGAAATCAGCTGGAAAGAGAAACGTCTGAGGTCAAATCCTCATTTGATAGAGTCCTTACCTGTTGTTCACGCTCAGATTCCTGCCCTGGGTACCTGCTGTGGGTCAGTGAGACGGACACCAGGGCACATTCAAATCTTGCAGGCTTAGGCTGAGATGGGAAAGCCCGACCCATCCCCAGCCAATACCTTCTTCATTACCAAGAGGAAGTATTGAAGAAACAGCCTGGACGTGGTTGGTTGCAAACAAAAAATAGATAGATGGAGATCTTTTAACCCCCATCAGCCCTCTTTCTGATTCTGAGTAACTGCGTGTGACACCTGCACACTAATATAATTCTTCTTAACAACTTTGAAAAAAATAAAAAAGCATGGTGCCCCAGATTTACTGCTCTGTTTATGTTAATAGCACTTTTGAAAATAGGCACACTCACCCAGATAGTGAGAAATCTACTCAGTGATTTGTGTATTGAAATTCTGAGTTTTTTTTTTTCCTTTCAATATTCTCTTCTCAGTTCTTATCTTTCAGATTCTGTTTCTCTGGGCTCTGTGTGATCTGTTTTGTCTGCTCTTCATATTTCAAAATTGTCTCAGCTAAAGTTTCCCAGGGCCACACTGCTGTCTTGAAATTAAAGAGCCATTTGTGTTATGCATTTCTATTGTATTTCTAGAGAAAAAATGTGAAGAAAATGGACAGAGAATATGTGTTAAGTGTTTATCCACAAATAGGCATTTGGGTGGTATAGGATGTGGCTTCTCAGACTTAGCTACCCAGTAAAATAATCTGAAGAGCATGTGAGACAAACACCTATGCCCAGACTGCCTCAGATGGGTGAAATCAGGCTTTTTGGTGAAAGGCTTAGGCCAAACTTTTTTTTTTTTTTGTCAGAGACTGAGACTTGAATTCAGTACCTGCTGCTTTTGCTCATGGCTAGCACTCTATCAACTGAGTCATGCCTCCAACCCCAAAAAAGGTTGGTTATTTTCTCTTTCTTTCTTTCTTTCTTCCTTCCTTCCTTCCTTTCCTTTCCTTCCTTCCTTCCTTTCTTTTCTTCCTTCCTTCTATTCTTTCTCTTTTTTGCTTTCTTTCTTTCTTTCTTTCCTTCCTTCCTTTTCTTCCTTCCTTCTTTCTTTCCTTCCTTCCTTCCTTCCTTCCTTCTATTCTTTATCTTTTTTGCTTTCTTTCTTTCTTTCTCCCTTTCTTTCTCTCTTCCTTCCTTTCTCTCTCTATCTCTCTCTCTCTTTCTTTCTTCCTTTCTTCCTTCCTTCCTTTCTTTCCTTTCCTTCCTTCCTTCCTTTCTTTTCTTCCTTCCTTCTATTCTTTCTCTTTTTTGCTTTTTTTCTTTCCTTCCTTCCTTCCTTTCTTCCTTTCCTTCCTTCCTTTCTTTTCTTCCTTCCTTCTTTCTTTCCTTCCTTCCTTCCTTCTATTCTTTATCTTTTTTGCTTTCTTTCTTCCTTCCTTCCTTTCTCTCTCTCTCTTTCTTTCCTTTCTTTCTTTCTTGCTTGCTTGCTTGCTTTCTGGCAAAACTGTTTTCAAAGCTCACCAGATGATTTTTAAAGTCAGCCAGAGTTGTGAACCAGAATAAGAGTATCTAAAATATTTCTGATCTTTAATTTGGTATAATAGAAAATTAGAATAAATATAGCATAACTTACATTGGTAGAGGAGAATGTACTAATGAGACTTCATGTGTAAGATATAGAGAATGTTATTTGCTCAAAATATAAAGCTTAAAACTTTAGCATAATGGTAGCCTGAGCCAGGGAATAGCAAACTATTACAGTAAAAGACTAGTAGTAAGTTATAAATTATCTGTCTGCCTATCTATCTATCTATGAATGATTGCTGCTATTATTTTTTGGTCTTGCTATATAGGCCAGGCTGGCCTCAAACTCTCAGTTCTCTTGTGAGTACATGGATTACAGATATTGTGGCCATGCCAGGCTTGGTAGTAAATATTTTGAAATTTGTAGGTTATATACAGTCTTTGTCTATATTTGTGTATGTTCTACCCTATATCCACTTTAAAAAAGGATGTAAAGCTCCCTTTATACAAACAGGCTGCAGCCCATGCCTTTTTTTTTGTAATATTATAAACATTCAAGCATCTACACACTTCTAATATATTTTTTTAATGTGTGGTCCTGGGGGTAAAACTCTTGGTTTTGTATTTCTTAGGTAAGTACTCTACTCTTTGAGCCCTGCCCCAGTGGTGGAGACCCCTGTCTTTAAGAAAAAGAAACTGAAATAAGTTTAAGGGACTAGAGTACAAGCAACTGGTGGCTACAGAATGGATTTTTTCCATTCTGTATATATATATTCATCAAGACACACTGTATTTATAAACTACTTTGTTGAGTGGCAAGCCCTTTGTACCACTGCTTTAAGACAATTTTGTGTGTGTGTATGTGTCAGTTGTGGGGCTTGAATTCTGGGCCAGGGTGCTGTCCCTCAGCTCTTCAGATCAAGGCTAGCACTCTACCACTTGAGCCACAGTGCCACTTCCAGTTTTTCTGATGGTTTATTGGAGATTAGAATCTCATGGACTTCCCTGCCCGGGCTGGCTTTGAACTTTGATCCTCAGATCTCAGCCTCCTGAGTAGCTAGGATTACAGGTGTGAGCCACCAGCACCCAGCCATAATAAAATATTTTAAAAACAATATACAGGGGCTGGGAAGGTGGCTCAGTGGTAGAGCGCTTGCCTTGCATACATGAGGCCCTGGGTTAGATTCCTCAGCATCACATAAGCAGAAAAAGCAGGGAGTGGCATTGTGGCTCAAGTGGTAGAGTGCTAGCCTTGAGCTGAAAAGCTGAGGGACAGCGCACAGGTCCAGAGTTCAGGCCCCACAACTGACACACACACACACACACAAAACAAAAAACGATATATACACACAGATTTGGTAACTATTTGTCCTTGAAGAGTATGATGTGTTTGCTGGGAAGAGAAGCCGATATACAGAAATAATGTCATAAATGGTCTGTCAGATAGTACCACAAATAGTCATGCTTAGAGAGAAGAAAGCTGCCCACCGCTGCAGTAAATGACAGAAAAAAAGATTTCACAAGCTGAACAACTGTGACTCACCTCTGTAATCCTAGCTACTCAGGGGTCTGAGATCTGAGAACCAAAGTTTGAAGCCAGCCTAGGCAGGACAGTCCATGAAACTCTTATCCCCAATTAACCACACAGACACACAGACACAAAAGCTAGAAGTGGAGCTGTGGCTCAAATAGTAGTAGAGTGCCAAAAATGTTAGGGACAGTGCCCATGCCCCGAGTTCAAGTCCCAATGTGGGCACCAAAACAAACTAATTCTTCAAGAAACCTCCCAGGACAAACAAGATTGTCAAGCTTGGCCCCATTGAGAACCAAAGCTAACTTAGAAAAAAGGCAATTTAAAGTATTTTTAAAATTGAATTATTGGACTTAAAAACTATACTAAACAATTTACATTATAAATCTTTTTTTTTAATTCAGGAATAAAAGAAATTTATTCCTTTTGGCTCAAAAAATGATTAAAAGAGGGGAGTCGTGACAATGACAAAAATGATTAAAAGAAGGGGAGAGTGTAGGGCACCAGTGGCTCAAACCTGTACTCACAGCTATTCAGGAGGCTGAGGTGTGAGGATTGATGTTCAAGCCAGCTGGGGTAGGAAACTCAGTGAGACTCTTATCTCCAATAAAGTGGAGCTGTGGCCCAAGTGGTAGAACACTAGCCTTGAGCAAAAAGTCTCAGGGACAGAGCCCAGGCCCTGAGATTAAACCCCAGGACTGGTGCAAACAAACAAACAAATAAAAGGGAGACAGTGACAATGACAACTCTGACTCAGAAACAATCCTAGCTCTAAAGAAATATATCATTGCTTCCATTATTGGTAAGCTGTTGACTATTAACATAAATGAAAACAATAGGGTCAAAGGGTCTGGGAAGCTTTTCTTTGGCATTTGGTGCAAGACACAGCTGTTAGGTGAAGTGGATTAAATTTTGTCTAGCTCAGGGATAGGTTTAAATGACCAAACAGGAAACTATTATATATATATAATTTCCTTTTACACAAACCACCACCAGATGTGGCACTACCCAAAAGCCCCAAGAGCAGAGATGAAAGACAAAGCTTGGAATTTGAAGGTTATTTATTTTTTTCTTTCTTAAAAGTAGGGGAAGGATAGTGCAGTTTGGGCCTTAACTGGGAAACACAGCTGCCACCCGCGCCCCCCCTCCCCCCACCCGCTTCCCCTGCACTTCATGAGCAACAAGATTTCCATCAAAATGACAATGCAAACCCATACTTTGGGAATTTTACACTTACCTCTACATTACAACTATCTTACATTAGTTACTTGCTGTTCCTGCCCTCATAGCCAAATCACAACAACTTAGAACTTACCACAAATGTTCTACTACCTGCCTTGCCTCTCAGCCGCCACTGCCTACGTTGTACCAAAGTTACCATTAATGATCACAAGCAGCTTGCTGCAGACATGTCATCAACATCCTCTACACTTAGGAGGATGAAGTGTGGACACATTGACCTAAATAACCGTAATTAGGGCATGTCACTAAATGGCAACTATCTGAGATAACATCATCTTTCGCTCCTGGTTACCCACCAAGCTTGACAGTCATTTCCAGATAAATCTTACTCTGTAAATCAGTGACCCAATGCCTGACATTTAACAAAATAAAGTTCCAGACTGTTCATGGGGAGATGGATCATGGAGGCATGGGTGGAGACTTTCCACTTTCCACAGCTCTGCTTAGATGGGAAAGAAATCCTCAGAAACAAATCTAAAGACCTCCTCATTTGCCCCTGTACCTTCTCCCTGGATCATCATGTATGAAAAATGACAGTTCTAAGAACTAACTCTCACTGGGAATGAGAACACATTCAATTCACCTGGCATGTAGCTAGCTGTTTTCCAATTTCGTTAGGAAAAGAACAATTTTCAACTGAACATAAGACACTCTGTTTTTCTTTATGAAACTGACAGTCTTTTGCCTCACCATTATTGGATAGCTGATGTCAAAACCAGTAAAAAAGTTCCATTTTATTTTATTTGTTTTTGTTCTGGTACTAAACCTTGAACTCAGGGCCTTAGGTTGTTTTTGCTCAAAGCTAGAGCTCTAGTACTTGAATTTTATTTATTTATTTACTACTTTTGATGCTTAAATAGAGTCTCATAGACTTTCCTGCTCAGGCTGGCTTCAAAACCTTGATCCTTGGATCTCAGTCTCCTGAGTATCTAGGATTACAGGTATGAGCCACTGGCACCAGACTTGAGCATTTTTTCACACACAAAGTATTACGTTGAAATATTCTGGAGTTGGACAGACTCTTTAGGATTACAGAGGAGTTAAGGCAGTGAAAGGAAAAGAAAAATAAAAAGAGGAATATTGGCTTTGGGTCCTCTGCTGCATCTTTAGGACCCAGCTGTCTATTTATACAAACAGTCTAGACCTGTTATCTAGCCTCATTATGTCTCAGAAATGTAAGTGGAGGAAAACCAGTTTGGCAAGAGCGTAAGGAAACAAGATAATGGGTTTAAATGATGAAATAGGAAATCCGTTCCTGGGTGGTGTTTGGCAGTTTTTAATGTTGCAAGGGGTGGGGGTGGGGGAATAAGAGATGGTGGCTAAAACCCATTTGTACGTTTGTTTCCTGCGTGATCACAGAAGGAGTAGGGCTGAAATTCTGGATCCATTTTCCCTTATGTCACTTTCCCACTACACAGCAAATATGAATATCCATCAGCAAGTGGGTTTTAGAAACATACTAAAAAATAAAGGACACTTTTAAAAGATCACACTTACTTATAGTTTCTCCCTTTATTTCCTGCATGGGCTTTATTTGTGTGTTAGATAGCTGTTTCCATGATGCAATTTTCTAAAAAAAACTCAAAGTGTGGATTTTACTATGTCGTGGTATGTAGCTTTTGTTTTTGTTCAAAAATTTTCATTAGGTCTTGAAGTGTTTAATGGAGCTCAAATAAGAGGCATTGCTTCCTGTCTCCTCTATGGTGTGGTTGGTCAGGAGCTAATAGAGAATGGAACCAAGGGGTGTTATTGTGTAATGAGAATTGTCTAACAAGAGATTGCTATCAAAGACAGAGGCAAGTTCTAACAAAAAGATACATAAAACTGATGCCTTTTTGAGCAAGCAAAATGAGTACTATTTATTTGGAGAAGAGACTTAAAATGATTTAAACTTTTACAATAAAAAGCAGGTAAATTAGTTTGTGTGTGTGTGTGTGTGTGTGTGTGTGTGTGTGTGTGTGTGTGTGTGTGTGTGTGTGTGTGTGTGTGTATCAGTTTATTCAGAACCCCTCATGCTTGTTTTAGGTTGACTGGAACATTGGGAATGAAGATGGAAAAGATTCATAAACAAATTTAACTACTCAATTACTTAAAAATCTTATTATTGCTAAAACTCACTGTTATAAAAAGGATTTGGATCCAAGTATTCAGAATTTGTGTGAAATGATGCCACACAAAGGTCTATAATAGCAGAATCTCCTTTAGAAATAAAGTTTAAGCTAATGAGAATGGAGCTCGTGAACTTCTGTGTTTTTTCTTATGGTTGTTATACTCCTTAAGAAAACAGGACCGGGATATTTTGATGATGTCTGGTATAGATATGTGGGATGAAGTGGTAATAACTCATGTCTCACTATTAGATCTCTGCATTGTATAAAAGGGTAAGTGCCTTGGTGAGTTTTGAGTTCTTCAAGGGCAGACACTCAACTTTTAAATCATCTGTACTAACAATTTAGACACAATCTGGCACATAGAGAACTCAATAAATGTCTAAATAAAATACTCGGCAAGGACAGAAATTACATTCTTTTGGAGGCTGGACTTCACTCCATGGCCTTTTCATTCATCCATTTCCAGGAAGGTTTGGCTTTCACACTACACTGTTCTTCAGTTGATATTGTTTTGTTCTTATTTTTTTCCCTCCCTCCCTCTCTTCCTCCCTCCCTCCCTTCTTCTTGCTCTCTTTCTTCTTTCTTTCTTTCTTTCTCTCTCTCTCTTTCTTTCTTGAGTCTGGTCATGGGGCCTGAACTCTGGGCCTGGGTGCTGTCTCTCAGCTCTTCAGCTCAAGGCTAGCACTCTACCACTTGAGCCACAGCACCACTTCCGGCTTTTTTCTTTTTGCTTATGTGGTGCTGAGGAATGGAACTCAGGGACTCATGCATGCAAGGCAAGCGCTCTACCTCTGAGCCACTTTCCCAGCCCCTCTTTCTTTCTTTCTTCTTCCCTCCCTCCTTTCTTCTTCCTTCCCACCTCCACTTTCTTTATTTCCTTCTTCAGGGTCTCAATAGCCCAGACTCCAAGCCAAGCCTCAGGACAAGGTGGCACATACCTAAAATTCTAGCTCTCAGAAGGCTGAGGCCAGGCTTAGGATGAAGGCATAAGATGTACTATACTGGTCAGGCTTGGAATAAGACCCTGAGTCCACAGTGGACTCACAATTCTAAGAAGGAATCAGAAGTAGAAACTAGTGTTAATAAAGGATTGGTTTGGGCTGGGAAGGTGGCTCAGTGGTAGAGTGCTTGCCTTGCATGCATGAGGCCCTGGGTTCGATTCCTCAGCACCACATAAACAGAAAAAGCCAGAAGTGGTGCTGTGGTAGAGCACTAGCCTTGAGCTGAAGAGCTGAGGGACAGCACCCAAGCCCAGAGTTCAGGCCCTATGACTGGCAAAAAAAAAAAAAAAAAAAAAAGGATTGGCTCATAGTGTAATGTAAACATTCTTTACATTTTGGATCTCAGAAAAAAAATTATGAGAAATACTTAAAACATAAAACAAAGTGATATATTACTGACACGCAGTATTTATACTTGATTAAACTATGACATTGCCAATTTTGTTACCTAAAAACCACCATTACAACATGTTTATTAAAAAAAAAAAAACTTGTTGACTTGGTTAATCTGCATGCATCTATCAAATTGCCATATAAACTGCAAATAACTTTTTTTTTTGGGGGGGGGGTGTCCGGTTGTGGGGCCTGATCTCTGGGCCTGGGCGCTGTCCCTCAGCTCTTCAGCTCAAGGCTAGTGTTCTACCACTTGAGCCACAGCACCGCTTCCGGCTTTTTTCTTTTTGCTTATGTAGTGCTGAGGAATCAAACCCAGGGCCTCTGGCATGCAAGGCAAGCGCTCTACCACTGAGCCACCTTCCCAGCCCCTGCATATAACTTTGTATTTTAGCATTTTCTGCATCACAGAATACAGTAAAAATATTTATTTTGAAAAACTTCTCTTCCTAACTTCAAATTCCTAAAAAGGTTATAGAGTAGGAAGTAAATCAATAATTCATTTATTATATGGAATATAATTTATTAATTTCCACTTTCCCCCTATATTCATGAGAATCAAGATACACACACTTGTGTCCACTTGGATGTGTTAATGTACTTCTCTTGCTAATCAAAAAGGCTTTAACTTAAAAAAAAAAAAAAAAAAGTACCCAGCTGGGCGTCAGTGGCTCACGCCTGTAATCCTAGCTACTCAGGAGGCTGAGATCTGGGGATCATGGTTCAAAGCCAGCCGGGGCAGGAAAGTCCATGAGACTTTGATCTCCAATAAACCACCAGAAAACTGGAAGTGGCTTTGTGGTTCAAGCACTTGCCTTGAGCTGAAGAGCTGAGGGACAGCATGTAGGCCCAGAGTTCAAGCCCCATGACCAACCACCCCCCCAAAAAAAAAGTATTAAAAATTTTTTCCCAAATAAAATAAGTGGTTAGATTAGATGTTCTCTTTTATTGTTCTAATTTTAAGAATCTTTTTTTTCCCCTCAGTCATGAGGTTTCAATTCTGGGCCTGGAAGCTCGCTGTCTCTCAGCTTTTTAGCTCAAAGCTAGCACTCTACCACTTTGAGCCACAGCACCATTTCCGGTTTTCTGGTGGTTAATTGGAGATAAGAGTCTCATGGACTTTCCTGCCCTGGCTGGCTTTGAGCCCCAATCCTCAGATCTCAGCCTTCTGAGTAGCTAGGATTACAGGCATGAGCCACCGGGCACCTGGCTCCAATTTTAAGTATCTTTAGCTCTACTGGTATATGGCAAGTGCTCACAGTAACACTTTGCCCATTGTCTAAAATATAGACATATATATATATATATTTATATATATATGCACACATATAGACACACACATATCTACTGTCATGTATATGCCTATGGTATATTCTTGGGCAAATATAGCCTATATCAATCATGCCATTTAAGGTGTTGAAACCCAAATTTTTGCTTTTTTTTAAGGAAGCAAACATTTCTTTTTAAAAATAAGAAGGAAATCGTACTCCTTGATAAAACCAAGGATGCCATCAGAATAAAAAGCAGAAGCAAGTGCAAACCAGCAGAATTCAGTTGGCCAGCTCCTAATACCATACAATAGCCTTTATGTAAAACAAGTTTCCTCTCACTCCAACAGAGGGCCAGGTTAAATACTCATGATCTCCACTTCATTCTCCCTGAGTTTTACATTCCTTCTGTCATATTTTTACAATCTTTCTATGCTAGACTGTCAAACTACTCAACTACAACTATTGCTATCCAACACTAAATTGCACAGGGATTTGTGCCTGCTCTAAGTAAACACTTATACAAGTAACCACAGGAAAAAGGTTTTCTCACCTGGTGGTGGTGGCTCACATCTCTAGTCCTAGCTATTCAAAAGGCTGAGACCTGAGCATTAAGTTTTGAACCTAGCCTGAGCAGTCCTTGAGACTATTTCCAATTAACCACCAAAAAGCCAGAAGTAGAGATTTGGATCAAGTGATAGAGCATCAGCCTTGAGTAAGAAAACTAAGACAGAATAACATCGTAATACTGAGTTCAAACCCCAGTACTAGTACACACACACACACACACACACACACACAATTTCACCCCAAACTGTAGAACAGGGCTGAGGGTCAAGTGGGTAAGACAAAGGGGCAATGGCAGAGATGCAACACAAAACATTTCTGGATGGGCTGGGAATGTGGCTTAGTGGTAGAGTGCTTGCCTAGCATGCAAGAAGCCTTGGGTTCAATTCCTAAGTACCACATAAGCAGAAAAAGTCACAGGTGGCACTGTGGTTCAAGTGGTAGAGTGCTAGCCTTGAGTAAACGCTCAGGGACAGTGCCCAGGCCCTGAGTTCAAGCCCCAGGACTGGCACACACAAAAAAGTTTCAGTTTACTTCAACTGAAAAATGAGGAGGAAAGAAAATCGCAATCAATATAGGGAAAGACATACACTGGTTCAACAATGGACAATCTGATGCAAGACAAATGAAAAATATAGGAAATCCTCAAATGCCAAAGAGAAACTGCTAAATCATATGAGCAAACAAGAATATGACCTTTAAACAAAGAAAATCCTGGCAGTTTTAATGAACTCTTCCCAGCCTCTCCCAATCTTTGTAATTTCAGTTCTGGGCGGCTCCAGTGGTCATATCCTGCATGAGCCTGTTATAAGAGCCTGCCTGTCACCTCAACCACTACCAAGACATGATTTTCCTTTGGCTTGAATTCTTGCAATGGCTTCCCAGTTGGATTTCCCAATTTCTAACCTTAGTCCCCTCTCCAAAACAATCTATAGGCAGCAAACAGATTGACTCCACAATCGAAAAGTCTTCAATGATATCACCGCTCTGTGTGAAGAACTCTCTGAAGATTTTCAATTTCACTCAGAGTAAAAGCCAAAGTCTTTACAATCATCCACAAGGTTTGATAAGATCTAGTCTCCCATTTCCTCTCTGACTTTATGTTCCATGACTCATTCTGTTCCACCATTAGGACTATTGACACTTCTTCAAGTCTGAGTCTCAGGACCTTTGCACTTGCTGTTTCCTCGTTATCTGCTGGGCTCACTTCCTTGAGCCTTAAAGTCTGCTGAAAATCTTATCTAGTTTAAGTCTTCCTTACCTCACCCTCAACCCTCCGTGCCTGCTTCATGAGTCTCCATGGACCTCAGGACTTCTTTGCCTTCTGATATATAGTTTGCTTATATATTTTGTTTGTAATCTGCCTGTCCCATCCAAATACCAACTCCATGAGCACAGGGTAGGTCATTTTATTCACATTGTCTTCCAGTTTGTGTGTGTAAAATGGGTGCTGTGGAACTCACCGGCGTCCCCCAGGTCAGAGCTCTGAAGAAACGTGCGGCACCGCTCCTTGTGTTCCTCCAGGGAACTTCTCTGCTTGTAACTTCTTCCGCAAAACTCACATTTGTAAGGTTTCTCCACTGGAAAGAGAACACAGGGGCCACTCAGCAAAACCTTAGCAGCTTTATGGGGTCTCTCACAAAAGATGCACTGGGGTTCCATGCACACTGCTCACTAGGAATGAGAGCACTGGTTGAAACCAATACCTATACAGCTCTGTTACATTTATTTATTTATTTTCGCAGAACTGACAATTGAACTCAGGGCCTTGTACTGTTGCCTGTTGCCAGGCAAGGGCTCTTCCACGGAGTTAAATCCCCAAACTCTTTGATGTTATTTTAAAATTTAGCTAGCTGAAATAAGGGCATAGTGTAGGGCAGGTTATTATGTCAGCGTACTGTTCAATTTGATGATTACCATCTCACCCAGTGTTTGTTTCTTTGTGTTTCACAAAAATAGGGCCCTCTTACCCTTCAAGGTTAAGTGTAGTGTAAAGTGGAATAGGAAAGGGCTCCTTTTTTGGTGATGTCCATCTGGCTGAAAGTACCACTTGCCAAAGTTTGTGGGAGTTGGCCCCTGCTAGAACCTTGTTAGAATATCAAATTTTTTGTTTTGTTTTGGGTCCGGTCGTGGGCTTGAACTCTGAGCCTGGGCGCTGCCCCTCAGCTCTTCAGCTCAAGGCTAGCGCTCTACCACTTGAGCCACAGCGCCACTTCCGGCTTTTTTTTTTTTTTTTGCTTATGGGTGCTGAGGGATTGAACCCAGGGCCTCAAGCATGCAAGGCAAGTGCTCTACCACTGAGCCACCTTCCCAGCTGAATATCAACTTTTTTGTTTGTGTGCCAGTACTGGGCCTTGAACTTAGGGCTCTCAGCTCTCATGTGGCTTTTTTACTCTAAGCTGGTACTTTACCACTGGAGCTATATCTCCATGTTCAGCTTTTTGCTGCGACTAAATGGAGATAAGAATCTCATGGGCTTTTCTGCCCAGGCTGGCTTCAAACCAGGATCCTCAGATCTTATCCCATTGAATAGCTAAGATTAGAAGTATGAACTACCAATGCCTAGTCAAAATATCAACATGTTTGAATAAATGAATCTCAGGCTTTTCAATGACTATGACAAACCTGGGTTAAAACAATAAAACATGAGCTAATTAAATAAGGCTATTTTTAAAATAATAGATTTAAAAATCAATTACAGGGGCTGGAAAAGTGGCTCAGTAGTAGAGTGCTTGCTTTGTATGCATGAGGCCCTGGGTTCGATTCCTCAGCACCACATAAGCAGAAAAGGTCGGAAGTGGTGCTGTGGCTCACATGGTAGAATGCTAGCCTTGAGCTGAAGAGCTGAGGGACAGTGCAGAGGCCCAGAGTTCAGGCTCCATGACTGGCAAAAAAAAAAAAAAAAAAAAAATTACAAAAAAGGACTTCATCTAAATTTCTAAGATGAAGCAAAAGTTTACTCCTAGGTTTACTAGGACAAATCAGGTAACCCTTTATCCTTTCAACTCTCTACCCCAAGACTATTTACTTTATTTTTGTAAGTCTGGTTTTTCTGATTTGAAAAGAAAACATATCCCCCAAAATTCTCAGAGTTTTGAGGACTAAAGTCCTTATTTTCTCCCTCCTTCCTTCCTTCCCTTCCTCCTTTTCTTTCTTCTCTCTCTCTTCTTTTCTTTCTCTCCCTTCCTTCCTTTCTTTCTCTCCCTTCCTTCCTCCCTTCCTCCCTCCCTTCCTTCCTTCCTTCCTTCCTTTCTTCCTTCTTTCTTTCTTTCTTTCTTTCTTTCTTTCTTTCTTTCTTTCTTTCTTTCTTTCTTTCTTTCTTTCTTTCTTTCTTTCTTTCTCTGTCTCTCTCTCTCTGTCTTCTCTCTCTCTACCTCTCTCTTTCTCTCTATTCCTGGGATTGAACTCAGGGTCTAAGCATTGTCCCTGAGCTTTTACTTTCAAGGCTAGCTGGCACTCTATCACTTGAGCCACAGATCCACTTTCAGCTTTTTGGTGGTTAATTGGAGATACAAGTCTCATAGACTTTCCTGCCTGGGCTGTCTTTGAATCATGATTCTCAGATCTCAGCCTTTTGAATAGCTAGGATTACAGGCATGAGACACCAATGCCCGGCTTTCTTTTCTTGCTAGATGTTGTTCTTGCTAGGAAAATTAAAGACTCTATCACTGAGGTATTATTTCTCTACCCCTGAATTCTTTATTTTCTAACTCCTATTTTTACGTTTAAAATAGAGACTTTGGGATTTGAAACACTTAAAAAATCCTTCTGAAATTCCAAATTAAGATTAAATGCAGGTTTGTGAGGGCTAAAAATTGGAAGTTTCTACACACATTGCGGTCCTCTAGAATCTATCCTGAAATGCCAATTGTTGTTGCTTTTGTTTGTAAAGGGGAACAGAAGATAACTGTCCTATTCTTATTTTGTTTATTTATTTATTAATTCATTTTGCCAGTCCTAAGGCTTGAACTTGGGGCCTGGACACTGTCCTTGAGCTTCTTTTGCTCAAGGCTAGCACTCTACCACTTGAGCCACAGTGCCACTTCTGACTTTTTCTGTTTATGCGGTACTGAGGAATTGAACCCAGAGCTACATGCATGCTAAGTAAGTGCTCTACCACTAAGCCACATTCCCAGCCCCTATTTTTATTTTTATCCAACTCATTAATTCACTACTTTAAAAAAGGAGCTACCAAATAAAGAAATCTTCCCTTTGCCACATGTAATCTGTCTTGGTGATGTTCCTGGATTGACTTAATCCTAGTCTCTGAATTATTATAACTTTTTTTTTTTGTAGGTTGTAGGGCCTGAACTCTGGGCCTGGGCACTGTCCATCAGCTCTTCAGCTCAAGTCTAGGGCTCTACCACTTGAGCCACAGCGCCACTTCCAGCTTTTTCTGCTTATGTGGTACTGAGAAATCGAACCCAGGTCATTATGCATGCAAGGCAAGCACTCTACCACTGAGCCACCTTCCCAGCCCCTATTACCACTTTTAAGAGTGGGCTCAGTTTTACTTAAAGTAGTAATGTGGATTGACATAAACACAAATGTTTTCCCCCCATGGTTTTTTTCATGATTTGAAGCCAGCAGTGGCAAGAAAGTCCATGATTCTCAGATCTCAGCCTCTTGAGAAGTTAGGATTACAGGCACGACTCACCAGTGCTTGGCTTGCTGTCAACTTTTAAAGATTAAAAAATAAGTCCCTGAGGGCTGGGAATGTGGCTTGGATGTAGATTTCTGCCTAGCATGCATGAAGTCCTGGGTTCTATTCCTCCATACCACATAAACAGAAAAAAAAACAGAAGTGGCACTGTGGCTCAAAGTGGTAGAGTGCTGGCATTGAGTGGAAGAGCTCAGGGTTAGCTCCTAGGCCCTGAGTTCAAGTCCAATGACGGACCAAAAAATAAAAATTAAAAAAGTAAGTCTCTGAGTTTAAACACCAGTATTGTTTAAAAAATAAGTAAATAAAAACAAAAACAAACAAAACCCCCCACAGTGGCTAAAATGGGTCTCCAAACAATTCACATTCTAGTTTACCCTTTTTTTTTTGGTGGTAATTTACAAACTGTATATGATTTACATTGTCTGGTCTTTTACATGGAAAATAGTGGGCTAGGATTATGATATTTTAATAAAGTTTACCGTAAGAAAATTCCAGCCATTTCCTTGCTAAAATTCAAAAGGCATTTTCACAGAGGAAGGGAGGGCAGGCTCTTCCTGTCTGACTACCATTCTCTAAGCACAGTGATATTGCAAAGATCATCTTCACTAAGGCAGACGGAGAGCAATTAATGCCTTAATGGAAGTGTAATTAGCCCTAGAGGTCTCTGCTGTTGCAACCCTTCAGAAGGAGAATGACAGATCTGAGCCCTACACTTAACTCTTTCTAGTTTCCACAGCCCCTCACTTACCAGAATGTGTCCTAAGGTGCCCTGTGAGCGCGTCTCTCCTTTGGCAGGCATAGTTGCAGAGGTGACACTTGTAAGGTTTTTCCCCTGTGTGCAACTTAATGTGGCGGAGAAGGTTACCTTTCTGAGTAAAAGATGCCCCACACTGATTGCACTGGAACGGCCGTTCACCTTTAGAAAAGACAAAAAAAAAAAAGGAGAATTTGGGTCACGGGGTGAGTGGAAAAGCCATCTACACAGATAAGATACCTTTGTCAAGAGCCACCTTATAGATGGCTTTGCCCAAAGTGGGACCCCTTGGGAACTTACATTTGCACTTTGAGGCAAGGGGAAGACTTTACTTGTGGAATCTTTCTCTCAGAAGAGAAAGAGCTCCCACTCAGCAAGGCTATTCTAGGTATTGTCCTGTCTTGAATCAGAGCAAAGAAACAAGAGCAGCTCTAGGAGAGCTTTCTAAATGTAATTTTTATATCACTAGACATTCTTTTTGTCCAAAATTTCCCTTTAAGAAAGACTCAAACTCAAATCTGTTTGTTTTTTAGGTCTGAGACTGGGACTTTAACTCAGTACCTGAAGCTTTTGCTCACTGGCTGGGACTCTACCAACTAAGCCACGCCCCCACCCCTTCAAACTCAAGTCTTAATAAGGGGTCAAGGGCTAGAAATGCTTCTTTTTGTTTGTTTTTTTGTTTTTTTGGGTCCGGTCATGGGGCCTGAACTCTGGGCCTGGGCGCTGTCCCTCAGCTCTTCAGCTCAAGGCTAGCGCTCTACCACTTGAGCCACAGCGCCACTTCCAGCTTTTTTCTTTTTGCTTATGTGGTGCTGAGGAATCGAACCCAGGGTCTCATGCATGCAAGGCAAGTGCTCTACCACTGAGCCACCTTCCCAGCCCCAGAAATGCTTCTTTTTAAGAGTCTTCATATCATATGTTAGACAGAATCTATCTGTTAGGTGGGATCCTTGTTTATATGCCTTCCTAGACTGTCTTATTATGTGAAGATATATTCTCTTTTTGGGATGTGAACTCAGGGCCTCATGCTTGTTTAGACAGGGACTCTACCATGTGAGCCACTCCACCAGCATTGGCTATTTTTTGAGATAGGGCTTGACTTCATACCCAGGCCAGATTAAACTGCAATCCTTCCACTTGTGCTTCCCTACATAGCCAGGATGACAAGTGTGGACCACCATGCACAATCCTGTAGCTGGGATGGATAGCAGGCACACACCACCACACCCAGTCTTCGATTGAAAGGGAGCCTCACAAGCTTTTTGCCCAGGATAGCCCTTAACTTTGATACCCCAGTTAGCACCTCCCACCCATACATACACAAGTAGCTAGGATTAAAGGCTTGAGACACTGCACCTGGCTGAAGATATAGTCTTTAAAAATGGTACTAAAAAAATGTCCTGCTGGGCTTGCCTTGCATGCTCGAGGCCCTGGGTTCGATTCCTCAGCACCACATAAGCAAAAAGAAAAAAGCCGGAAGTGGCGCTGTGGCTCAAGTGGTAGAGCGCTAGCCTTGAGCTGAAGAGCTGAGGGACAGCGCCCAGGCCCAGAGTTCAGGCCCCACAACCGGACCCAAAAAAAAAAAAATGTCCTGCTGGGTGTCAGTGGCTCACGCCTGTAATCCTAGCTACTCAAGAGGCTGAAATCTGAGGATCATGGTTCAAAGCCAGTCCAAGCAGGAAAGTCCATGAGACTCTTAGCTCCAATAAACCACTTAGAAAACGAAATGGCGCTGTGGCTCAAGTGGTAGAGCTGAAGAGCTGAGGGACAGTGCGTAGGCCCAGAGTTTGAGCCCCACAACCCACCTCCGCCCAAAAAAATTTCTTTTCATCTACCAAACTTGGACCCAATAAGATGATTTGCTTTTAATTAAGAAATGTCACACAAAAACACAAGAAAGAAGCAAATCATACTATGTAACTCCTACTTATTAACCAAAGAAAAAGCATTTGGCTGACCTAGAACACTGTGCTCTCCCATTTGTTTTCATTAATAGCATTTGCAATATGTTTGCCAAATGCATAGTGAAGTAGAACTAAAAATCAACAATACATAGCAATGCAGAAAGCGAGAATGTACCAGAATGACAACAAAGATCAGTGAAGACAATTCAAAGTCCCAAATTCTACCTCTTCACTCATCCCACAGGTGCAGTAGGGCATTTTTTTTAGAAGAATGCAAAATGGGGCTCTTTACCAGTGTGGCTCCGCTTATGCACCATTAAGACATTGAAGCTAATGCAGGACAGTCCACACACATCACAGTTCAACTTGCCACTGGCCGGCCTGCTGCTGTCATAGGAGACAACTGGATGCCTCTCCAACTTGATGTTCTCATATTCGTTATAGTCTCTTGCATAGCTGTATGGAATCTCAGGCTCTTCTGTGTTTCCCATGGACTCTGGCTTTAAAACATTTTCATCTCTCTCGTTGTATTCATCTTTTACTTTCATCAAATCATCTGCCAGGAAGAAAATACAAGAGAAGAACCATGATTGTATTGGAAACTTTGAAAACAGCTCAAAAATCAGAGACTCACAACTGACAATTAAATGCTGAATGAAGTTAACATTAACATTGTCCATCCACAAAACAAGGAAATGCTATTAGGGTGATCACTCATTACTTGATTTCAGAATCATAAAGGAAGACATGCATAAAAATAGATGACAGTTTTCAGCTATGCAGAAATTAGAGATAACAGGTTTTAACTATGATTACTCAGAGATCACGAAACAAACATTTTGAGCAATTTGTCCCCATACTGGGGGGAGAAGGAAGATTCTCAGATCTAGAACTTTTTTTTTTGTTAAAAAGGCAAGATGATGTGCCTTTAGGTTTCAAGGAGATAATGCCATTTTGATCATTCAATTGCATAAATTTAAGTCACCAAGACTGAGAGTTGAACAGTTAGTAGGGTGGGTTTTTTTTTTGCATTTAAGCCATACCTTGTTTCTTCCCCTTCCCTGTATCAGAACTGCTAGACCTCATCTTATCTTCCTGCTGGTCTTGGAACTGATAAACATACAACACTGTATGTAGAGGAAGCCCTCAAGACTAGCAAAATAGTGTTGAGAAAGATAAAAGAAGAAGTAATTTTCTAATAGAAAATAAGGAGCCACTTCCTTCAGTAAGTAAACAGGGCCTAACCTAAGCAAAGATACCTATATTCAAGCAAAAGAAGAGTAAGCTTAAAGCCCTAGCATTGATAATAGGAATGGATAAGACGGGAGAGACTGGCCTGCTCAAGTGAGTTAATGACCTGGTGCCATTTTATGTATGTAGGCATGCGGGTCCGGGGCTTGAAGTTAGGGCCTGGGTGGTGTACCTAAGCTTTTTTGCTTAAGGCTAGCTAGCACTCTAACTAGAGCCACAGCTGGACTCCAGGCTTTCTGTTTTTCCCCTCATTCTCTCTCTCCTTCCTTCTTTCTTTCATCTTTCCTCCCTTCTTCTTTTCCTTTATTTCTTCCTTTCTTTTTTCATAGTTTATTGGCGATAAGAATCTCAGGATTTTTCTGTCCTGGCTGGATTTGAAACACAATTCTCAGATCTCAGCATCCTGAGTAGCTAGGATTACAGGCATAAGCCACTGGCACCCAACTCCCTTGTGCCATTTTTTTTTTTTTTTGTCGGTCCTGGGGCTTGAACTCGGCTTGGGCACTGTCCCTGCGCTCTTCAGCTCAAGGCGAGCACTCTACTGCTTGAGCCACAGTGCCACTTCCAGTTTTCTGGTGGTTTATTGGAAATAAGAGTCTCACAGACTTTCCTGCCCAGGCTAGTTGTGAACCGTGATTCTCAGATCTCAGCCTCCTGAGTAGCTAGGATTACAGGCTTGAGCCACTGATGCCTGGCTTCTTGTGCCATTTTTAAAGGGACTATGGTGCTCTTTTTTGAGGGATGAAGTGCTAGGGATGGAATCCAGGGTCTTGCACATGCCATATGCTAGGCAAGAGCTCTACTACTGGGTCATATTTTTAACCTTGGTTTAATGCATAAGATGAAGGACATAAGAAATAGAGAAAGCAAATTTCTGTACTAACACCAACAAAACCTCAAAGATGTATCTAATACTATAATAAACACTATGAGATTTTTTTTATATGTAAAATGTGCTGTCTAAATGCTTATCCTTTCAAATATTGGTTTTTGAGAAATTGGAAGTTGTACAGATCCATGGAGCTTAGGACAACAGGGAATTTGGAAATCATCTAATTCCATCCTCTTGTGTCTCAGATGAGAAAACTGGGGTGCGGAGATGTTTTCAATGATCTACCCAAGTGTACACAGCCAGTTACGAGCAGAAGTGTGATCACCATGCTAGATTTAATCTTGAACTATCAGTTACTTGGATTTGACTTCACACTTTAGTACAAAAAGTCAAAGTGGCTTTTTACCAACTCTATCCCACACTCTCTCACTGGGGTAGATGTTAAAAACCCAAAACACTTTAACAGGAGGGCGGGGGGAGAGGAGAGAGGGAGAGAGAGAGAGAGAGAGAGAGAGAGAGAGAGAGAGAGAGAGAGTGTTAAAAATGACATCCCTTCCAAAACATATCAGAAGTGTCATTCGTGTTGTCACACAGGAGGAAGTACCCCTGCAGCTGGGCTTGGCTTGCTACCTTCTACCGAGTTTCAATTTTCACTTCTATCAAGGTTACCTTTCATCTATATTAACTGTGTTTGCTTAATAGAGCAAGACAGGGTCTAACCACCAACAGTGGAACCAGGGTGCTAACACTGTTCCCTGCTCACCACACTTCATGGTTCACAACTTCATGCTCTTGGCTGGTAGAGATGGAGGGCTGCAGGATGAGCCCAACCCAAACCAAATTTATCCATCACAGTGTAGCTGGGTTTTATGTAAATTGATGAGTCCTATTTGGGAAGGGGTTCATTTTCTTCTTTGGTCTTGCCCTATTTTCAGATAGAATTTGTTTCCTTCGTTTTTTTTCCCCTTCCTTTTCTTTCTTTACCTCTCTCCCTCCTTTCCTCCTTCTTCCCTCCTTTCCTCCCTCTCTCCTTTCTCCCTTTCCTTCTTTTCTCTCCTCCTCCTTTTTTTGGGGGGAGGGGCAGTACTGGGGCTGGAACTCAGGGCCTAGGCACTGTCCCCGAACTTTTTTTGCTCAAGGCTAGCACTCCACCACTTGAGCCCCAGCTCCGCTTCCAACTTGTGGACAGTTCATTGAAGGTAAGAGTCTCACGGACTTTCCTGCCTGAACCACCATCCATAGCTCTCAGCCTCCTGGTAGCTAGGATTACAGGCATGAGCCACCAGCACTTGGCTTTTTTTTTTTTTTAAAGAGAAGGATGCACCTGAGGCTTGTACCCTCTGGTCTTCCTCCATCACTCCAGCTGTGGGTGATATCCCACCAAAGCTTGAGTGCTCTTCAGTTTGCATGTAGGCGTTAAAAAGAACCTCAACGGAAAACTTCAGCTACTGAAAACCAAAAACAGTAGATTGAAAGGGCCAAAAGGACCCTTTTCATTTTGATTAGAAAATGTGAACACCCTCACACTTAGAGAATTCCATGGTCAGTGAATTAAAAAAAAAAACAACTAGTAAGACAAATGTGTGTGGGTCTTTCTGAAACAGCTTCTCCTTATCTCATTGGCTTCAGTAGGTCTAACCTAGAACTTAGTACTATTCCAAGCTGGCTGAGGATCCAATCTGAGTTTAGGACTTTGCCAAAGAATGAGAAAGACAGAATTGGAGAGCTGGACATAAGAATCACATGGACACAGCATTAGGGAAGACCCTTGGACTACTAGACCCAGTAGTTTCTTGGCATAATTGCTTGTTTACCAGTCCTACATAAATAGCTTAGATGATTTTTCTGTACCATGAAGGGAATCAGCCTTCTATCATAAGATACCTAAATTTACTCTCTTTCAACATTCCTTTCTGGTTAGACTTACTACAATTTATGGTTATAAGCCTTTAGTATACATGAAAATCCTTGTGATATGGCTTCTGCCCCTATAACTTACAGAATCTCATCTCCTAAAGATCTTCAATAGCTGGGCACCAGTGGCTCACACCTGTAATCCTAGCTAGCCAGGAGGCTGAGATCTGAGGATCATGGTTCAAAGCCAGCCCAGGCAGGAAAGCCTGTGAGACTCATCTCCAATAAACCACCAGAAAACCAGAAGTGGTGCTATGGCTCAAGTGGTAGAGCACTAGCCTTGAGCTGTAAAGCTGAGGGACAGCACCCAAGCTGAGTTCAAGCCCCAAAACCACACACACAAAAAATCCTCAATAATGTCCTGATTCTAAGCTGGGTGCTGGTGGCTCACACCTGTAATCCTAGCTACTCAGGAGGCTGAGATCTGAGGATCATGGTTCAAAGCCAGCTCAAGCAGGAAAGCCCAGGAGACTCTTTTTTTTTTTGGGGGGGGGTCTGGTCATGGGGCCTGAACTCTGAGCCTGGGCGCTGTCCCTCAGCTCTTCAGCTCAAGGCTAGCGCTCTACCACTTGAGCCACAGTGCCACTTCCAGCTTTTTTCTTTTTGCTTATGTGGTGCTGAGGAATCGAACCCAGGGCCTCGAGCATGCAAGGCAAGTGCTCTACCACTGAGCCACCTTCCCAGCTCCCCCACCCCAGGAGACTCTTATCTCCAATAAACCACCAGAAAACTGGAAGTGGCACTGTGGCTTAAGTGGTAGAGCACTCGATTTGAGCTGAAGAGCTGAGGGACAGCACCCAGGCCCAGAGTTCAAGCCCCACAACTAATAATAATAATAATGTCCTGATTCTCAAATCCAAATGCCTTTTTGTTATACCATGTCAATTTCTCTGCTGTCTGTGACTATGCTGATCACCATTCTTGTTCTTCTGTACTCCCACTTCTTCAATGAAATTGTGCTTCCTTTTTGTCTTTCTGATCACTCTACCTATCTCCTTTTCCTCCTTTACTTCATAAACACTGTTCTTAACCCTGTCTTCTCTGCACATCTCCCCTATGGCAAATCTATCCATTCGTGTGTGTGTGTGTGTGTGTGTGTGTGTGTGTGTGTGTGTGTGTGTGTACCAGTACTAGGACTTGAACTCATTCAAGACTGATGCTCTACTACTTGAGCCACAGCTCCACTTCTGGGTTTTGTTTTTGTTGTTTAGTTTAGTTTTTGGGTTTTTTTTTGCTGGTTAATTGGAGATAAGAATTTTATTTTATGGACTTTACTGCCCAGGCTGGCTTTGAACCAGGATCCTCAGACCTCAGCTTTATGTGTAGATAAGATTACAGGGGTATGAGCCATTGGTATCCAACTGGGTATGTGATTTTTTTTTTGTTGGTCGTGGGGCTTGAACTCTGGGCCTGGGCACTGTCCCTCAGCTCTTCAGCTCAAGGCAAGTGCTCTACCACTTGAGCCATAGCACCACTTCCGGTTTTCTGGTAGTTAATTGGAGATCAGAGTCTCACAGACTTTCCCGCCCAGGCTGGCTTTGAACCTCGATCTTCAGATCTGGGCCTCCTGAGTAGCTAGGATTACAGGCGTGAGCCACCAGTGCCCAGCTGTGGATATATGGTTTCAAGACAAAGTTTGAAGTTTTCACCTTAGATCTACTAAGCTGAGTAAGAGGACTGAAAATAAAAACATTTAAAAACACTTTCCACATAAACTGTAAGAACAATGGAGTTTAAGAACCACTGCTCTGTTGCACAGTGTTCTACATTAAGAACCATTAAACTCTTGGTGCATGAGTAGACCACTGCACTCACCTTCTGATTGGTCTTAGGTACATGCAATCTCTATTATAGATACTACCGCCTCTTGCAAGACTAACCATTCTGTAGCAATAAGCCCCTGTTGAGAAGCTCTCAATGTTTTCGTCTTGCTTACAGAATAAAGTCCAAACTCCTTAGTGTGTAGAACCTGCCCTATGTCTACTTGACTATCTCATTTCTCAGTCCTCTGGGATCACCTTTTTCCTCTGTAACTCTAAAGCCTTGCTACTCAAAGTGAGGCCCTTGGATCCAGCATTCTCTGGGAACTTGTTCAAAACACAGGCACTCAGGCCTCAACCCAGACCTACTGGATCATAATGTGTAGTTTAGCAAGTTCCTCAAGTATGCTCCAAGCCTGCTCTCCATCTTCCTCTTCCAGCACACTCATGCTCTATGTAGAGGTAGTGAAAATGCCACTTCTTCCAGGAGTCCTCCTGGACACTTGTAACTAGAAAATAATTCCGTTTTTTGTTCTCATACTGCTTTATCTTTAGCAAGAGGAAATTAACATCTACAGATTCATCTTTACATAGTTGGCATGTCCATAAAATGTTGCATGCAAAGTCAATAATATTCTCTTACTGATTTACCTTATATACTTAATGTATGTCATCGTTTTTCACTAGCTTACAGTTGTCAAGGTTTTTCAGCCCTTAAATTATTTACTAAAGGCCCCAGATTATGAAGGCACTAGATACTTGACTATACTTGAGGAAATGCCACATAGTATACCCTGAAGTCTTTGGTAAACCAAATGAAACGTCTGTCATATGAATAATCCTCCACTGTGCTTCTGTACATCCTAATCTCATAATAAACACACATAATTTAAATCCACATTTAAAAGACCATCATGAATCTTCATAGACACTAGAGAAAATTAATTTCTTAAGTCAGGTGGTGGGTCTATGGATGCTTGTAATTATATTTGCCTTTTCTCTGTGTATGATCGATGATTTCATAATAGAACATGTTAAAGGCTTCCTAAATAAATTTTATTTTTTTTTTATAATTGAACTTGTGGAGAAAAGAACAGAGCAAAACCACAAATTGCTGATAAAGGTAATTGCTATACACTCCCAGAGGGAAGAAAAGACGTCTAAATTGAATCTAACCCATAGGAAATTAGATTAAACTAAACTTCTTTCTAAAGGAGCTGCTCTGGGGTACAATTGTTCCCATCTTTGGCTCTGTTTGGAAGGTCTCTTAGGAAGATGACACACACTAACACACACACCCCCCAGAGAGAATTTTGTAGGCTGAAGAGAACAAAGGTTCGGCTCACTGGGGCTGATACACATGGTTTCATTTCCTGGGGTGATGGTTATCACATGAAAGGCTTGCACTCCAGAGTAGACATTTTTTGGTTTCACCTGAGACACTGCAAAAACAATGGGTCCTGGAAAGGATCCAACATCTAAATCCTTCAGGGGCAATAGCAGTCTCAGCCAACTGTGCCTCAGTTTGTTATTACAGGCACATAAAATGCTCTGCTGGAGAGAAGAACCTATCAAAGATACAAGAAGCACAGGCAAACTCGGGTGCCTTGGGTAGCATGTTGTTACTAAGAACTTCCTCCTAGTCAAAAAAAAGAAAAAAAAAAAAAACACCAAAAAGACACAAAAACCAGAGCTTCTGAATTTCTGCCCTGAGCTAGGAGGTCTCAGAATCCAACACCAAGAAGGACAGAGTGTGAAGTTAATAGCCTCAAGTTTGCAAGTGATATGGGGAGGGACAAGGCAGAGGCCGTTAATACAGGAAGACACAAATGGGTGATGTTGTTTAAGTGTTTTACAAGGATTGGGGGTCATAACCATGAAATCCTCAGCACATGCAAAAGTCAACTGGATAACAAAGAAGCTTAATCATCTTAATGTGGCATTTTAATGATGCCACTGATTTGCTATGCCAATTCAGAGATAATGAGGCCCTAATGCTACAGATGTTCAGCCAGGCTAAAAGAAAAAGGGGGGGGGGACTTTTCTAGCATGCCATTTTCTAACTATCCAATTAAACAAATTGTGAAAGCATCTAAATAGTTTACCAGGTTTTGACAGCTGTTAATAGGATTTAGAAGCTTGGAGCACTAAAGAGCAAAATGGGAGATAGATGTATTGTAGGTAGCGAGTCTATATAGAGTTCATTGCTATCATGCAATCCAGCCCAAACAGATGAACTAGCACAGATTCCATATAAAATTAATGTCTGTACTTTCCTACAATGGCCTCTTTGTATTAGGAACAAGAACACTGACACAATGGGTCATTTCCATCTTTTAATTCACACTTTCATGGGCAAAAGAGAGAGAGAGGAAAACCTATACTATGTTGAGAGCTAGAGAATATAGGGTTTAATATTAGTTAATTAGTAAAATTATAAGGTGCCAATGAAAACTAAACTTCTAGTCATTGATGTGTAGGATCTATCATACTTCCTTTTCCTTGGCTTTTAAAAGTTAAAATGACAGATGGCTATTCATTTTTTAAGTGCCACTTTTAAAATTAAGAAAAACTGCAAAAGGTAGATCAGGCTAAAAAAGGAGAAACAATATTAATATCTCAGTAGTAGAGAGATCAGAGATAGCAAGTTTTGATAATATTTAATTGGCTTAAGTTAAAACATGTTCTCATCAGACTTTTAAATTTCCTGTAAAGACTCCAAGCTGGTAATGAGTAAATCGTGTCATTTCAGATTCAAGAGAACTAGAATGAAAAAAAAAAAAAAACCAGCTACAAGGGACTGTCCATAATTTTACCAGTGATATTTCTCTATCAAAATAGCTTGTTGGCATAATAAAAATAATTGTGTTAAATAACGTTAATGAAAGTCTTTCCTTTCCCATTAGAACAAGAAGTTACTACTCTATCTCTTTATTTTGTATTTTTTATTTGGCAGTAAGAGGGTTGAATTCAGGGTTTTGGGGTTCTTATGCAGGCGAGCTATCACTTTGAACTATATTACCAGCCCTTTTTGCCATGGTTTTTTTTTTTTTTTTTTTTGAGTTAAAGTCTCATTTTTCGGCTACGCAAACTCGGACCGTGATCCAGATCAATTTATGCCTCCCACCATTGCTGGGGTGACAGATGCATGCTACCGTACCCAGTTTTTGGTTGAGATAGGGACTCTATAGCTATCTGCCTGGGCTCGCCTTGAATCACTATCCTCCAGATATTTGCCTCCTGAGTAACTACGAGCGTGAGCCACCCTTACCCAGGAAGAGATTTACTACTTGTAATAACAGGAATATACTACTCATCACAGTGGATAAGATTCCATGGGCTGGGAAGGTGGCTCAGTTGTAGAGCGCTTGCCTTGCATGCATGAGGCCCTGGGTTCGATTCCTCAGCACCACATAAACAAAAAGAAAAAAGCCAGAAGTGGTGCTGTGGCTCAAGTAGTAGAGTGCTAGCCTTGAGCTGAAGAGCTGAGGGACAGCCCCAGGCCCAGAGTTCAGGCCCCACGACCGGACCCCCCCCCCCCAAAAAAAAAGATTCCAGCTACTCAGGTAGGCTAAACTCTTCGAATGTTATGGAATCAAGTACAATTGTGTGTGTGTGTGTGTGTGTGTGTGTGTGTGTGTGTGTGTGTGTGTTGTGTGTGTGTGTGTGTGTGTGTGTGTGTGCCTGGGCACTGTCCCTTAGCTTTTTTTCACTCAAGATTAGTGCCCTTCCACTTGAGCCACAGCTACTTCCAGCTTTTGACTTGTCAATTGGAGATATGAAGGTAATGGACTTTTCTGCCCATGCTGGTTTTGAACCATGATCTTCAGAGATCAGACTCCTGAGTAGCTAGGATTACAGGTGTGAAACATAGGTGTCTGGCTCCAAGTACAATTTTTAACCTCAGATGGTAAGGATTGAAGAAGATGATGAATGAAAATCCTTTCTAAACCATAAAGTGATCTATAAGTATAAAGTTTGGTTTCATTTATGTCCATTTTCAAGGTTTCTTTATTCTAATATTTTAATCTGTGTATTATATTATTTCATATTTATATTTCTGAGAAAGAACTATGAAAAATAATGAAAGCAAATATATTTATGCTGTGCAAAATAGCTCACACCTGTAACTACATCTACTCAGAAGAGATAGATAGGAGAATTGTGGTCTGAAGCAAGCCAGGAAAAACAGCTCAAGCCCCTGTCTGAAAAATAACTAAAGCAAAAGGACATTTCTGGGGTTTGAACTGAGGATTTATAACTTACTAGGGAGGTGTTCTACCACTTGAGCCACACCTCCAGCACTGCAATGTTTCTTTCTTTCTTCCTTACTTTCTCTCTTTCTTTTTTTTGTAAAAAATAGCATTGAGGAATAAGCTTAAAGTATGTTAAAATGTAATTGATATAAAAAGTTCAAAACTTGTCATCCACATACAATTATGTTGATTAAGATATAAATATTCTGGCTGTCTCAATATCAAACTCAGGACCAAAAAGAAAAAATGAAAATGGCTGCCATATTTCAGAGCAGGTCCCTGGTGTTTATTGTCTATGTCATGACAATTAACATGCCTATTTCCCATATAGGTTAGGAGTGTCTTCAAAGCAGAGACCAGGTTTTAATAGCATAATAGCATATATGTCCCCAGAACCTGTCTGAGGGTTCAGTTACTTTAGACATTGAATAAATGAATGAATAAACTTTCTTGGGTTGCCTGAACATACTTACTGATAATGACACACCTAAAAAGGGAAAAGTAGTAAACCCATTAGGACATTATGCCAACAACATGTCCTTAATTTGTCTATCACGATCTGAAGTTGATGTGTGGCATATTTTCTCTTTATAATACAGCAGAAGGCACAAACCCTATTGTGATAACCAGTTTTCCAGCTGATCTTTTGTTTTATTTTATTTTATTATGTTTAATTTTGAGATAGGGTCTCCCTATGTAACTCAGCCTGGTCTCTAATTTGCCATTCTCCTGCCTCTGTCTCCTAAGTGCTGGAATTAGAACATTAGCCTCCATGTCCTCTTGGCTTCCAGATGACTTCTTTGCCTCTGCTGTCTGGCTTCTGCCCCTCCAGCTCAATCACTCTACAATAAGATGATCACTTAGCTTTTTCACTTAAGGCTGGTGAAAAAGTATCTTAGATGAACTCCAGTTCAGTATATATCCCTTTAGATCAGGTAAGAGTAGCAGCCTAAAGACCAATCCCAAACTAACTTTTTTGTATGCGTGCTGGTATCGGATTTTGAACTCAGGGCTTGGGCATTGTCCCTGAGCTTTTTTTTTTGCTCAAGGCTGGAGCTCTACCATTTGAATCACAGCTCCACTTCTTGCTTTTTGCTGGTTCATTACTGATAAGAATCTTATGGACTTTCCTGCCCAAGCTGGCTTCAAACCACGATCCTCAGATCTCAGCCTTCTAAGTAGGTAGGATTACAGGTATGAGCCACTGTTGCCTGGCCCAAGCTCTGCTTTTTGATCTTCTTTCCTTTGCTCTAGTCTTTGATGGATCTTCTATTCCTTTCTCCTGTATTTATTTCTTCAGTTGACTCCTTTTTCTTCCTCTCCCAGAGATGAATGGTTCCTAGGGGCCTGTTTCTTAAAACTTTTCCCTTTTCTCTTTACCTTCTGTCCTGATGTAACGTTTTATTGCTGATGACTCTTAAGTCTGTTTCCAGTAGACCTTCCTGCTAAGCCCCAGGCAGACACGTTCAACCACTTCCTGGTTTCCTACACTTGTTTCACAATCAACAAGTTGCAAATTAGCTCAATATCTTTCTCCTTCTTAAAATTTGCTCATCCTATCATGGTCCCATTTCCCTCTACATACAGCTAATATCTGTACGTTATTCTGCCTGTACCCTTGGTATTCCATACTCTGCTTGCTGCAGAGCTCAGTGTCTGCTGAACTTAACAAACAGAAGGAAGGAAAGGAAAAACGGTGAGAAGGAAGCGGGGAAGGAGTGAACGATTGTTTTGTTCTTTGCCTCAAGTACAAAATTAGGGTTGATGATGTTTTTAAAAATTGCACAGATTGCAATTTTGCCTAAAGCTAGCACATTAGCTCAGAGTGCAGGAAAACAATAAATTGTATTTGTAACTGAAAGTACACCAATCAGACCCAAAGGGTATACAGGCTTTCAGAGGAGAGGAGAAGGCGTAGAAGAATTTAAAAATTACCAGATTCGTTTTCTTTTTAACATTAAATTGATTAAAATAAAGTATGTAAAAATACTATAAAATTTACCATTTGCGACATATTATATGGACGTTCAGCATTCTCTGCTTCCTCTCCCTCATCCTCTAGTTTTCAAATAATGGTATAAGATAGGAATGTCTGTGGGTCTCTGCTCTCTAATTAGTCATCAGAAAAGCCAGAAGTGGAAGTGTGGCTCAAGTGATACAGTGCCAAGTTTGAGTGAGAAAGCTAAGGGACAGTACTCAAGCCTTGAGTTCAAGCTCCAATACCAGCATACATACACAAATCAAATAATGAGACAAGAGTTCAGAGAAACATAGGGAAAAACCTAGCACTATCTTCTTTGTGAATGTGTACCATTAAAAGCACACAAGAGAATAAGCTATCTTGTCATCACTGGAACTATGTTCATCCCTAGGGGTAAAGTACAGCTGCTTAACAGCTACCTTGTCTCACACTTTAAGGTCGTAAGCAAAGTTGCATTCTAGCTTGACTAAAACTGAGGACAGAATATTGTCTAGCAGAAAAATAAAATAACTAGGGTGGAATCTAGCCAACCAACTGGAGAACACACACTTCTTCCATCTCAAATGGCAAGTTCTAATGATCACACGTAGAGAGATTTCTACTCATTGTAATCAAATAATAAATAGAATGGGGACTGATAATTACAGGGAAGGGACCATGTAAAATTTAAGTCTTGTTCAATCTCTAGAGCTCACCAACTGTGTGAACTTAGCAAGTCACTTGACCACTGTGAATTTTCTCATTTGTGCAAAGATAACATATGTAGAGTTGTTACAGTAATGAAATGAGGCAAAATAATGTGTATTCCCTACAGACACATCATAGGTTCACAACCTCAAGTTAGACAAAGATTTCTTAGGTATGACACCAAAAGCCTGATTCATAAATGAAAACATCCCACAATGCAATAATAAAACAAGTAACTCAATCAAAAATTCCCACGAAACATGTGAATTGACATTTCACCAAAAAAATTATACAAATGGATACCAGGCCAATGAAAACATACTTGACACCATCAATCATTAGAGAAATGCAAATTAAAACCACAATGAGATACCACTTCATACCTGCTAAAGGTATATAAGGGTTACTTTTTTTTTTTTTGCTAGTCCTGGGGCTTGAACTCAGGGCCTGGGCGCTGTCCCTGAGCTTCTTTGGCTCAAGGCTAGCACTCTACCACTTGAGCCACAGCACCACTTCTGGCTTTTTCTGTTCATGTCGTACTGAGGAATTGAACCCAGGGCTTCATGTATGCCAGGCAAGCACTCTACCACTAAGCCACATTCCCAGCCCAGGGTTACCTTTAAAAGACACACAATAATGAGTCTTGGCAAGGATTTGGAGAAATGGGTACCCTTATATGTTGCTGGTAGGAATGTAAAATAGTGCAGCCAACTGGAAAACAGTTTGGCAAGTGACTTTCTGGAATGTTCCCAGTGATGTCTACTTCCTAGAATCCATGTTTCCTAGAAGATCACTGCCTTCTCCTTTTGAGTATCAGTTGGACCTAGGTGACTTGCTTCTAAGCAACAGAACTTGGCAAAGGCCATGGGACAGCTCATTTCCATGATTAGGTTATAAAAATCTGTGATTTGAATTTTGCTTATATCCCCCATATATCTTCTTTCCTGGTGTGTGTGTGTGTGTGTGTGTGTGTGTGTGTGTGTGTGTGTGTGTGTGTGTGTGTGTGTGTGTGTGTGTGTGTGTGTGTGTTGTGTGTGTGATATAGAAGCTGGATGGTCTAAATGGCAGGTAGCATCTGGCTAAAATTTTCTGGAGTGGAAATGAGGCCTCAGTCTAACAACCCTTAGAACCATAGTCTAACAATGACCCTGAGTAAGTTTGGAGTGAGTTGGAAGGGTCACTTCCCTAGTCAAGCCTTCACTAGAGAGCACAATCTAGGTCAATGCCTCTATGGTAGCCTTGGGAGAGACTCAGAATTAGAGGATGCTGAGCCCATATTTCTGAGATAACCCATTTGTGTTAAGATGCTAAGATCTGGAGTAACTTTTCCTTATTAACATCAATTAGTTGTACAGGAGGTTTCATTTTAACAAATCCATTTACATATAAAATGCTTCTTAATTACAATCATCCCTTGCAGTAACTTTTCACACAACAATTGGTAACTAAATAGGTGGGTTCTTAAAAAATAAAACATAAATTTACCATATAACCCTGCAATTCTACTCCTAAGTATCTGCTCAAAAATGAAAATATATGGGCTGGGAAGGTGGCTCAGTGATAGAGTGCTTGCCTTACATGCGTGAAGCCCTGGGTTCAATTCCTCAGCATCACATAAGCAGAAAAAGCCGGAAGTGGCGCTGTGGCTCAAGTGGTAGAGCGCTAGCCTGGAGATGAAGAGCTGAGGGACAGCGCCCAGGCCCAGAGTTCAGGCCCCATGACTGGACCCCAAAAAAAAGGAAAAAAGAAAGAAAAAGAAAATGTAGACTTGTATTAAAATGTTCAATAGTAGCATTATTTATAAGAGCCCAAAATGTAAATAATCTGAATGTTTATCAACTGGTGAAAAAAATCAGCTTGTTTGCTTCCTATGCTGGAGGTAAAAATGATAAATGACTGAAAGCAGGTACAAGGGGGCTTTTGAGGGTGAAGGAAATGTTCAAAACATAAGGGCAGTTGTATAACCCCCATATTAAAAAGAAAATCATTGAACACTTAGAGGCATGCAAATTATAACCAGACTAATAATTTTTTTTAAAAAAGAAATCTATATGGATAAAAGAAATGAAAACCAGACTGATAGCTAGCTACCTGATATGGATTCTGTCTTAAAGAGAGTTTAGCGACCCATTTACCAGGTATTATAGAAGCATTATGACAAATGTGGTTTTTTGAGCTATGATCAGTCCCATCAGACAAATACTCAAAAAGCCGGGTGCCAGTAGCTCACGCCTGTAATCCTAGCTACTCAGGAGGCTGAGATCTGAGTACTGAGGTTCAAAGCCAGCCCAGGCAGGAAAGTCCATGAGACTCTTATCTCCAATAAACCACTAGAAAACTGGAAGTGGCGCTGTAGTTCAAGCGGGAGAGCACTCGCCTTGAGCTGAAGAGTGCAGGGACAGCGCCCAAGCCCAGAGTTCAAGCCTCATGACCACCACCACCAACAACAACAAAAAAAACTGCTCAAAAGACTATTTAACTCTTTATGTTCCTAAGATCCTCAGATCTCAGCTTCCTGAATAGCTATGATTGCAGGTGTAAGCCACTGGTACCCAGCCCTTCTTTACAATATTTTATGTTTTTATGGATGATACTCTCCGTCTCAGTTTCTATTTGCTTAGGTAGGCTATGAGTGCTAATTGACGGGCATATCCCTGACCTACAAAGCAGCAGTTGTATAACACACATGGGGAAGTCCTGTGAAAGTTCACTTAAGGATGTAAGACTTTAGTTCTCTCATAACAGAAAAGCAGAAAAGAATTACCTTTTCTATATGGTTCCAGAGAGAGAATTAGTAAAACCTGAAGAACTAGAACTGCAAAATCAAGTGGATAGTAAGTAAGGAATAGGTCATATAAAACTGTCAGCAATGGTTCAGGCTGCATACCATAAATGGATGTGCCTGTCATGTCAGCTTCAAGGGAAGTGTAAATAAGAGGATCAATGTCCAGGCTGGCCTGGGCATAGGTGGAGATCTTATTTTTTAAAATGTAATGAAAGCCAAAAAGGTCTGGGGATGTGGTTCAACTAGTAGAGTGCCTATCTGAAAACCCCAGAACCACTAAAAGAAGAGAGAAGGAGGGAGGGGTAGAGAGAGGGGAAGAGGGAGAGGGAGGAAAAGAGAGAGGGAGGGAGGAATGGAAAAAGGGAAGGAGAAAGGAAGTGAGAGGGAGATTAAAGAATATATCAAGTTATTTCTACATTTTAGTGGCTAGGAAGCATAGTCACAAACCTGGACTGAGTTGGCTGTGGTGATACATGCATGTAATCTTGGTGACTGAGGAAGTTGAGGCAGGAGGATCATAAATTGGAGGCCAGTGTGGGCTACATAATGAATGTTTCAGTTAAAAAAAAAAGTAGGACTGGAGGTATAGCTTAAGTGGCAGAATGTTTCTATAGCCAGTGAGAGGGCTTGTACTACCAGAAACAAAACAAAACAAATAAACTAAACAAAACAAACCCCTTAGCCTGGTGCAATGGCGTGTGCCTATAACCCTGGCTATTCAGGAGCTTCAAATTGGGAGGATAACAGTTTGAGGCCAGCCTAAAGAGTTTAAGAGACCCCTCCTCCCCCCTTAAACCATAAAGGTTGAGTATGTTGAGGCAAGCCTACCTTACTAGTTATGTAGGAGGCTCATAATCTAGGCTTGACTGCAGGGGTGGGGGAAGGGGAGTGAGATCCTATTCAAAAAAATAACTAAGGAGCAAGACACACCTGGCAGATTACCTATATAGCAAGTACAAAGCCCTGAGTACAAAACCCCTGCTATGCATTTCTTTGGTACCAAGGGATAACAAAGACATGGCTGGATTTCTGCTTCTGTAGGCGCAGGTGCAGAAAGGGCTGATACTAACAAATCTTGTCGATATCTTTAATGCCACCAGACTGACGAATGTAGTGAAATATCTATCATGATCCCATTTTTACTTCTTCACTTGACATAATTAACAAATCTATTATGGGGAAGGTCACAAATTATTTTTAATTATTAAACCGTCGGTCTCCATATGTTACTGTTTAGACAGCATCACCCACTGCAGAATATAGTTTTCAAGATTGTCACTCTGCACCCTCAAATCTAGATCCAATTGCAATCAGTGAAGGCAGATTTCAACCAGGCAGCTAAATGAGGAAACATCTGGACGCACCAGTCACAATAGGAAAGGTCACATGTTAAATCCAGATAATCTTGTTTATTGGTGTTTGAAGGTTATACACCAAGGGCTGGATTACCAAGGTCCTCCTTTAGGCTTGGCTCTGACATCTTCATTCATCTGTGTGTGTGTGTGTGTGTGTGTGTGTGTGTGTGTGTGTGTGTGTGTGTGTGTGTGTGTGTGTGTGTGTGTGTGTGTGTGTGTGTGTGTGTGTGTGTGTGTGTGTGTGTGTGTGACTTTAAAACCCAAAGCCTTAAAACTACCTCATTGTTTGTCAATTTTCCAAAGTCTGAGCCTGAATACTAAGTCAACCCATTGAAAGATCACTGGTTAAATGCTGGGAGAAACCACAAAACAAAGCTGTGAGGGGAGGATGCCTTTTTTTTTTTTTTTTTTTTGGTTGGTCGTGGGGCCTGAACTCTGGGCCTGGGTGCTGTCCCTCAGCTCAAGGCTAGCACTCTACCACTGGAGTCACAGCACCACTTCCAGCTTTTTCTGCTTATGTGGTACTGAGGAATTGAACCCAGGGCCTCATGCTTGCGAGGCAAGCACTCTACCACTGAGCCACCTTCCCAGCCCAAGGATGCCTTTTAATAAGCTTTTAAAAAGCTGTTTTCCAACTGAGAGAGTGCTAATGAAGAGGTGACATTGTCCAAAAAGAAATGTACTCTTTACCTGACTTATGCAACTGTAACCCCTCTGTACATCACCTTTATAATAATGATAAAAAATATGTAAACTGCTCTCTTTCTAAATTTCCATTCAGCATTTTTTAAAGGGATGATGCATCTAAAACTTTCCTTTTCAACATTAAGAAAATGAAATAGCCTTTTAAATCAGCAGGAAATAAAATTAAAAGATTGTCCTAGGACAGATTTCAGGACTGTTCTAAAGAAAAGGTCAGGGCTAGGAAGGTGGCACAATGGTAGAATGCTTGCCATGCATGCATGAGGCCCTGGGTTCAATTCCTCAGCACCACATAAGCAGAAAAAGCTGGAAGTGGCGCTGAGGCTCAGGTGGTAGAGCGCTAGCCTTGAGCTGAAGAGCTGAGGGACAGTACCCAGGCCTCACAACAGAAAAAAAAAAAAAAAAAAAAAGACCACAGCTGGAAACATAGAGATCAGGCGTAGAATGTCTGCTTTTCAGGCAGAAGGTCCTAGGTTCACTTTAAAGCACAGAAAAAAATATAGAATGGGGAGGCCAATCTCATGATTTTTCATAATCAGAATATACAATTTCATATATAAATAGAACTATACCAAAATTTCTTCTTGTTCATAGTAGTTCCATAAATCAGTAATTATGAAACAATCTCCAAGACATCAAAGACATACTTTGATTTGATCTTACTAATCTTTTATTGGTTGTGGACTTTTTTTTTTTTTTTCAGTCATAGGGTTTGAACTCAGGGCCAGGGCCTCTCCTGCCCAGGCTGGCTTTGAACATGATCCTCAGATCAGATCCTCCTGAATAGCTAAGATTACAGGTGTAACCCATCAGACTCCAGCTCTTGTTGTAGCCATTTTGGAGAATATAATCTTAGCCTATAAAAATGTACTCGTGGCTAGGCCCTGGTAGCACTAGCCTTGAGCAAAAGCAGCTCAGGGACAGCACCCAGGCCAAAAGACAAACAAACAATGTACATATGTCTATTAAATGCAATCTCATGCAACATTGAAGAGTTTCTTGTGTGTGTGTGTGTGTGTGTGTGTGTGTGTGTGTGTTTGTTTGTTTGTTTTGGGGTCCGGTCATGGGTCTGAACTCTGGGCCTGGGTGCTGTCCCTTAGCTCTTCAGCTCAAGGCTAGCACTCTACCACTTGAGCCATAGCGCCACTTCCGGCTTTTTTTTTTTTCTGGTTATGTGGTGCTGAGGAATGGAACCCAGGGCCTCATGCATGCAAGGCAAGCGCTCTACCACTGAGCCACCTTCCCAGCCCCGTGTGTGTGTTTTTAATTGTGAAAACTGTACAGAGGGGTTACAATTACATGAGCAAGGTAATGAGTACATTTCTTATCAAGCATTGTTGCCTCCTCCTTTGTTTCCCCTTCCCATTTCCACCCAGCATCCCCTCTTCCCCCCCTCTTTCCCCATCCCCCGCCCTGAAGAGTTTCTTAAATGCTGAGATACAACATGAAGAATCTCAGCCTGAGGTCTTTAAAGAAGTTTAGGCTTGAACTGAAGGTAGCTTCAGGCTATACTTGTACATTGTATATGATATCACTAGTATATTTTATATCAAGCATCCTGATGAGAAATTTGAAATACTATGTTTTTCCCTTACACATAATGGGCATTAAAAAGACATAGACAAGCCAGGTGCCGGTGGCTGTAATCCTGGCTACTCAGGAGGCTGAGATCTGAGGATCACAGTTCAAAGCCAGCTGGGGCAGGAAATTCTGTGAGACTTTTATCTCCAATAAACTACCAGCAAACCAGAAGTGGCGCTTTGGCTCAAGTGGTAGAGTGCTAGCCTTGAACTGAAGAGCTGAGGGATAGCGCCCAGGCCCTGAGTTCAAGTCCCATGATCGACCAAAAAAAAAGACATTGACATTTACCATTTTTCATTTTATGTTTACCTTTCAACAAAAATACAGGGGCTGGGAAGGTGGCTCAGTGGTAGAGTGCTTGCCTTGCATGCCTGGGGCCCTGGGTTCGATTCCTCAGTACCACATAAGCAAAAAGAAAAAAGCCGGAAGTGGTGCTGTGGCTCAAGTGGTAGAGCACTAGACTTGAGCTGAAGAGCTGAGGGACAGCGCCCAAGCCCAGAGTTCAGGCCCCACGACCGGACCCAAAAAAAAAAAATACATTTGATTATTTGATGATTTAAACTATTATTACATCTTTCAAATATATCTAAAGGATACAAATATTCATGATTTGATATACCTTATCACAAATTAATAATACATAAATAAGCTTTTAGAGATATCATATTCTTGAAATTCTATTTCTAATTTACTTTCCCCATGAAACCTGTCCTAATGAACTATTCACATGTCTCTCCAGTAAAAAAAATTTTTTAAGTACATATGAGAATTAAGTTATTTTTGTTACTATAAAGTGTTATCAGAAGCTGGAACTCAGCATCTCACAATCTACTCAGCTGGTACTCTATTGCTTGTACTACACCAGGCCTCCGGCTCATTTTTTTGCTGGTCAATTGAAGAGTCTCATAGAGGCTGGGAATGTGGCTTAGTGGTAGAGTGCTTGCCTAGCTTGCATGGGTTCAATTCCTCAGTACCACATAAACAGAAAAAGCCAGAAGTGGCACTGTGGCTCAAATGGTATAGTGTTAACCTTGAGCAAAAAGAAGCTCAGGGACAGTGTTTAGGCCCAGAGTTCAAGCCCCAGGACTGGCAAAAAAAAAAAAAAAGAGAGTCTCATAGGCTTTTTATGTCTGGGCTGGCTTTGAACTGGGATCCTCAGATCTCATTCTCCAGAGATTATATTATATTATATAATATATATTATATTAGATTATATTATAGCTAGGATTATAGGCTTTGCAACCTCCAGAACATTTAAAGTTTAATATGTAACAGCTATGTCCAAGCTAAACTTTCATTGTGGTTGTTCTGTGATTTGTGGGAGTAACAATATATATTCAAAATGCCTACATTTCATTAACTTTACAACAATATGATCTGTATATTTTGTTTTCTTTTTGTTGTTGCAGTGCTGGGGCTTGAACTCAGGGCCCAGGGTTCTTGCCTCGCTCGGCTAGTACTCTATCACTAAGGGACATCCTTGTAACATGGATAAGGACCTCATGAACCAGGTTGTCTTCAGTCCAGTGGAATGCTGGAAAACATTTATAGTCAACTTGGGTCAGGGAAGGGCTTATTTATAGCTTTGCTTCTTCGGCGGCATAAATATTCCACCATGGCCAATTTCAAGCTACCAGTGTAAAGTGAGCCAGCTGATAAAATTCCTGAAAACTTAACAAGTGACTATGAGCTGGCGCTGGCCCGCCAGTGGGACTCTCCTGTTCTCCCTCAACAGGGTACCTTATGTGGTTAGCACACTGTACCAGGGCTCAAATGGCCCGGTCACCCTGACTAGTGCCAAACTTCACTGGAGCCCAGAATTCTCTTGGCAAGAGCAGCTGCTGGGAAAGTCAACATGTGCCTGTGGGTGTCTCCTGGGCCTGTTAATCTGACTGGAAGGTGGCGCCAAGACTACTGCTGCTCCACAGATAAAAGCAAAGGAAAGGGAAAACTTTCCAAGGATCCTTTTGGCACAGTGGCAGACCTATGTTGCTTAAACCATTTCAGCTGTCTAGATGTATGCTTATACTTCCCTTTTGGTTCATTATGCTACAAAACTTGGTTTTAAAAACAAAATCCAGAGATAATGTTGTTGTTTTTGTTGTTGAAAGAGATTCAAGAAACTAAAAGTGGACCTCAGCCTATCACCATGCACCAACATCAACTCAAAATGGATTAAAGACCTTAACATTAAACCTGAATCTCTGAAACTACTGCAGGACAGAGTAGGAGAGACACTTGAACTAATAGGTACAGGAAGGAACTTCCTGAACAGAGTCCCAGGGTCACAACAAATTGGAGAGAGACTCGACAAATGGGAATACCTTAAAATAAAAAGCTTCTGTACAGCTAAATCTATCGCAACCAAGCTAGAAAGACAACAAACTAATTGGGAAAAAATATTTACCAGCAATATATCAGAAAGGGGTTAACATCCTGTATACACAGGGAACTCAAGAAACTAATCCCTCCCAAACCTAACAAACCAATTACTAAATGGGCAAGGGAACTAAAGAGGGACTTCTCAAATGAAGAAATAAAAATGGCAAAGAAACACATGAGGAAATGTTCATCATCCCTGGTAGTGAAGCAAATGCAAATAAAGACAACCCTGAGATACCACCTTACTCCAGTCAGAATGTCCCACATCCACAAATCAGCCAACGACAAATGCTGGAGGTGATGTGGAGAAAGAGGAACCCTGTTACATTGCTGGTGGGAATGTACACTTATACAACCACTTTGGAAAGCAGTCTGGAGGGTCCTTAGAAAGCTAAAGATTGACCTCCCTTATGACCCAGTCATACCAATTCTAGGCATCTACCCTGAACAACAGGAACCAATATACAAGGACACGTACACCTCCATGTTTATTGCAGCACTGTTCACAATAGCTAGGATATGGAAACAACCCAGATGTCCCACCACAGATGAATGGATCCAAAAATTGTGGTATCTATATACAATGGAATATTATGCAGCCATTAGAAATGACAAAACAATGGCATTTGCAGGGAAATGGATGGAGCTAGAAGGAATCATGCTGAGCGGGGTAAGTCAAGAGCAAAGAGACAAAAGGTACATGGTCTCCCTGATAAGTGGATGCTAAATCCAAAATGTTAGGTGATACGACAAAACTAACAGAACTTAAGAAACAAAGAACTTGCACTCATCTGGTCAAACCACTACTAAATATCCCCATGCTGCTGATCACATGTATGGTGTATATGTGTACACTGTTATATGTTATAGACTGTGATAGACAATTTGCTCCAGGAAAGTTAGAATGAACTTGTGACTTTAAATGAGCATCATTATTCCACAATACTGTGAAATTCGGGAAATTATGTAATCACTTAATCACAATTAAAAAAAAAAAAAAGAACCCCAGGGAAGGTAGGGAGGGAAGGGATGGTGGGAGGAAAGCAATGGAGGGGGGTAACAATGCTCAATAGGAAGTGTACTCATTACCTTACTCATGTAACTGTAACCCTCTGTATAGTATCTTTACAAATAAAAAATAAAAAAATATTAAAAAAAGAAAGAAATTCAAGGAGGCTCAAGCCTGGAACAGTAGCTTCTCAGAAGGTGGAAATTGGGAGGGAGAACCGGGCCTAGGATAGCGCCAGAAAAAAAGTTCCCGAGACCCTCATCTCTACTGCAAAACTTGGATATGGTGGCAGGCGCCTGCCATCCCAAATTTTGGGGAAGCATAAGTAGAAGGATTGCTTTAGCTGGGCAACAAGTGAGACTCTATCCAAAAACCAGTGGCTCACACCTGTAATCTTAGCTACTCAGGAGGCTGAGATCTGAGGATCATGGTTCAAAGCCAGCCTGAGCCGGAAAGTCCATGAGACTCTTATCTGCAATTAACCACCAAAAAATTGGAAGAGGCTCTGTGGCTCAAAGTGGAAGAGCAGTAGCTGCACGCAAAAAAGCTCAAGGACAGTGCTCAGGCCCTGCGTTCAAGCCCCACAGCCAACAGAAGGAAAGAAAAGAAAATCACACATTTTGTGGTAATTTGTAAGAAAGAAAGAAAGAAAGAGAGAGAGAGAGAAGGAAAGACGGAAGGAAGAAAGGAAGGAAGGAAGGAAGGAAGGAAACTCAAAAGAAAAAGGGCTGTGGGCATGGCTCAAGTGGTAAAGCACCTGCCAAGTAAATGCAAAGCCCTGAGCTCAAACCCCAGTGCTACCAAAAAGAAAAAAAAAAAGATTGATCTTCTGGGTTTTATTATCAACAGCACTTACCCCATTTGACACGGTAGAAGCTGTAACACTGTGCCCATGGTAAGAGCACACAGAAATCCCCTGTGAGTGAACTTCTGCAGCCATACACTGCTGATTTTGTAAG